>NC_138860.1:1862500-3264434 GCF_965194805.1 Balaenoptera borealis
ACACTTCCCCTCCACAAAGGTAAAAGCGATCCTCAGTTTTGCGTGTTTTATTCCCCTGGCTCTCGATGTTTCTGGCTCCCAAAACAATGCATTGCGTCTTTTTGTCAACCTGACATAAATGCATGCTTTCTTTTTTTTGTTTGTTTGTTTAAATAAATTTATTTCTTGTAACTTTGCTCTGTTTAGATTATGTAGTTTTTGTTCAGTTATGAGAACAATCCTTAAAGGATGGTGGATTACTGGCTAGCTTAATGGATGGAATAGGAAAGTGGAAAATGTAAAATGTCAGGAAACATACGTTCAGAGCTAGAAAAGTTTGTTCTCTGAACCTAAACTGGCTAATCCATTAAACACAATCTCCTCAGAAAGAAGCATGAAGATTCTACTAACTGATACATAGGGTTTCCTCATTCAAATAAAAGTAGATATACCAGCTAATCTAGAAGCTAGCTGAAATACAAAGAAGAAATCCCAATTAGAAGAATACCCCAGTTTCAAGATAAAATGCATGCATTTAAATGCGGTCCATCTGGTTGAAAGTTGGCACAAGATACTAAATCCTTCCCCAAATTAGAAAGCACAAATGAAGATTGGGGAGGAGTCTCACTTTATGATCTTGCTCTCAGATTGCTTAGCATGGACTTCCCTGGTGGCGCAGTGGTTTAGAATCCGCCTGCCAATGTAGGGGACACAGGTTCGAGCCCTGGTCCGGGAAGATCCCACATGCTGTGGAGCAACTAAGCCCGTGGGCCACAACTACTGAGCCTGTGCTCTAGAGCCCACGAGCCACAACTACTGAGCCCACGTGCCACAACTACTGAAGCCTGTGCTCTAGAGCCCACGAGCCACAACTACTGAAGCCTGTGCGCCTAGAGCCTGTGCCCCGCAACAAGAGAAGCCACTGCAATGAGAAGCCCGCGCACCGCAACGAAGAGTAGTCCCCGCTCACCACAACTAGAGAAAGCCCGCGCGCAGCAACGAAGACCCAACGCAGCCATAAATAAATAAATTAATTAATTTAAAAAGAATTGCTTAGCACTCCTCCACTTGCGAATACACTTGAGACAGTAGGTGTGGTTGCAGCTGGAGAGGATCCCGAAGCAGCGCTCGCTGGGGCTGGCTTTCTCATAGGCCACCTCCATGCAGATCCCACACACCATGTCCTTGCTGCGCTACACAGCAGACGAGAGCTCCATGTCCTTCTCATGGGCCTCGAAATGCATGCTTCTGCTTTGAAGTTCATTAGAGGTGAAGATTGTAAAATTCACCCCTGTGAAAGAACGAAATGATGACATACCACCATTTACTCACCCTTTTTCCTGTGAATAGACCTTTGGGTGGTTTCCGGAGTTTTGCTACTATAACCAGTGCTACGCTGGATGTTCTGAGCTCCTGCTGGTGCCCATGGTCAAGGTGCCAGGCCATCAGCACTTGCTGGTTTGCAAGTACACTCCTGCAGCAATTTACCATCAGGGTGACCCCGATCCTGGAGAAGAAGGGTCCTAGATGCTGAGAGCGCCCGGCCCAGCCTCCCAGATGACACAGAGGGGATCTCGGGCTGTGTGGGGTTTCCTGTTCTCCTTCCCAAAGCAAGTTAGTGCAATTCTGTAAACCTACCACGCTAAGTGCTAGTGTAGACACGGGGGTGAATGAAACTCTCCTGCTGTCCCCAAGACGCTCGGGGCGTTGAAACACGGGCACGGATGCCCTGAGCACCACCCCTGCCCTTGTGCTTGTCCCCTTCTCCCACCCGCCCTGCACAAGCCCTCGGGTGCCGTGGAAAATGCAGGCCAGGCTGTCCGGAGCCCCGCCCCGACGTTCAGCCATGTGCTGGACAGCTCCCCGCGCTGTCCTTGGGGCCCTCACATTCCAATGGCTGAGGCCAGGGGTGCTGCTGACCACCTCATGGGTGCAGACAGCCCCACGCCAAGAGCTCTCAGGCCCCAGGTGTCAATACTGAGGCTGGGGCCCCTCGGGCTAAGGTCACCGGCCTTAGCCTTCACTGGCCCCTCAAGGTAGCAAGTGGGAGTCACCTGGCCTTCTCCCCTCCACCCGGCAGCCAGCCCCACGACCACTCGGCCTTCCAGACCTCCAGCCAACCCCTCCTCTGTGCTTAAGTCCTTCTTTTTTTTTTTTTTTTTTTTTTTTTAAATTTTCTGACTCCCACTCTGGAGTTAAGACTTTTTAATTTAATTTTATTTATTTATTTTATTTTATTTATTTATTTATGGCTGTGTTGGGTCTTCGTTTCTGTGCAAGGGCTTTCTCTAATTGCGGCAAGTGGGGGCCACTCTTCATCGCGGTGCGCGGGCCTCTCACTATCGCAGCCTGTCTTGTTGCGGAGCACAGGCTCCAGACGCGCAGGCTCAGTAATTGTGGCTCACGGGCCCAGTTGCTCCGCGGCATGTGGGATCTTCCCAGACCAGGGCCCGAACCCGTGTCCCCTGCATTGGCAGGCAGATTCCCAACCACTGCGCCACCAGGGAAGCCCCAGTCCTTCTTTTTTTTATGGACTTGAAAGTAGTCCCCTCGGTGGTGGTCTCCCCCCCTCCAGCCTGGTCAGTCTTGCTCTCAAAGTCTCGGGGGCATTCCCACTCGGAGGCCATCTGCCTTGTCATTTTCAGCTATTGTGCAGGGTCATGGCCAAGTCCTGAGCTCAGGGCAGCATGAGGCCCCCTTTCCCGGTGCCGTGACGGGCACACGATGCTTTGGGCACACGATCCCCTCTCCTTGCGGAACCACCTTCCACTCGAGACCCCACATCTCCGTTCACACCCCATCCTGTAGCGGGTCCCTCGCCCGCTTCTCTGATGAGTGAATTCCACTCAACCTTCAAGCCCAACCCAGATGTTCCCTCCCCTTGCAGACATCCCCAATCCCTCCATTAGGATTAATCTCTCCTGATGACAGTTTCAATTTTCATCACAGCCTGTCTTGAACACGGCTTGGGTGTAAGGACGCTTAGGAGTACACGTGTGTACGTATGCTTATGCACACGTGTGTGTACGTATGCTTATGCACACGTTGTGTGTACGCATGCTTATGCACACGTGTGTGTACGCATGATTAGGAGCACATGTGGATTAGGAGAACATGTGGATATGCACCAGCATGTGTGTGCCTCCACTGCCAAACTGGGACTGTCTTGGGGTCAGGAACCGAGTCCCCATCATCTTTGTGTCATTGAAAGCCAGCGCTATTTGCTGATTGTAGCAGGTAGAATTATGTTCCCGCACAAAAAAATGGTCAATCCCTAAGCCCTGGTAGCTGTGAATGTGACCTCACTGGGAAGTCGGGTCTTTGCAGATGTGATCAAGTTTAACTGTGGTCATATTGGATCAGCGCGGGCTGTAACGCAAGGACTGATGTCTTGATAAGAAGAGGGAACTTTGGACGCGGGCACAGAGACACCGGGACGGTTCCCTGGGACTCTGAAGAAGGAGGACATGGAGTCACGTGGCGGCAGGCCCAGGGTTGCCAGACACCACCAGCAGCAGGAAGACAGACGCAAAGAAAGGTCCTGCCCTAGAGCCTCTGGAGGGAGCACGGCTCTGCTGATGGACTTCTAGCCTTCCGAGCAGTGGGAAAATAAATATCTGTTGTTTTTAAGCCACCTAGTTGGTGACACTTTGTCACCGCAGCCCTGACATAGCAGCAAGCACAGTGCCTGGCACACAGGAAGGGTCTAGTGAATATACAATGCCTGCCCTCAAGGAACTCTTGGGGCACTAACATGCACGTAATTCACTTTTCCTTCCTTCTGGAGTCGTCTACACACCAATCTTCCGTGTCTTTGGGTTTTTGTGTCCATAGACAGGCTGCTGGAGTTTGGGCTTTTAGAGACACGGCTGACTGTCCGCTGGTTTCATGAAGTGTCCCTGGAAGGGCCAGGCTTCAAATGACTGGGATCATTTGTCCTTCTCTGTTGAGATGTCACCACTGACAAACCATGGGAAGGACATTCTCTAGGTCCCCAGGGGTCAGCAGGCTCCCCAGGAAGTGCTGGGCCCCAAATCCCAGCATCCAGGGACCTGGGTTATTGCCAGCCCCTCTTTCTCTTTCCCTGGAAGAGCCAATGGCCCAGGGCCTGCCTTGGCCTCTGCAGGGGTCTTGTCAGCTCTCCCAGTGCTCACCCCAGGACCACCAGCGTGCAACCACAGACTCATGTGATCCCCACAACCTGGAAAGAAGCTGGGCAAAGTATCGTTCTTCCCACTACACACATGAGGAAACAGGAGATTTACCCCACGTCACGTGTTTCATACATGCCAGAGCCCAAAGCCCCGTCTCCAGGCTCCCAGCTCTCATTCCTTGAACCTCACTCCTCACCTCCTTTGGCCTAGAAGGAAGGCTCCCTGGAGGAGGGGGCATTTGGGGAAGGAGATGCCTTAGCAGGTTAGCTGTGCGTGTGTGTCCCAGCTTCTGCTTAGCGGCTGGCTTGCCCTCTACTGGGAGATCTCAGAGCTGGAGGGTATTGTAGAGACCACCAGCCCTGGATCAGTGCCACAGGGAGGCCAGGCTGGCCAGCGAGACCCAGCAGGACAGACGCTGTCAGTTCCGGCTCCCTCTTCTCCTGCTGGTGCCTGGGGCTGCACCAGTTCTGATGCGTTGGGAAGATAAGACTCTGCGACTTGGGGACTGACCATCCCTGGTCTCCCTGAGGCCGGCTCCCGGGTGGGCGGCGCGTGGCAGCCGGATGCGCACTTAAAGGGAGCCAGGTGGTGCCTCACTTGCTCCAAAACTCCCGTGCTAGTTCCCTGGCCACTGCTCCCTTCCGGGGAAAGCCGAGCTTCCCCCTCCTGGTTCCACAGCCAGCCCCTCCAGCCCAAAGTCCAGACCAGCCTGCGAGGAGACCGCCTCCGACGTCTCGGCTTTTTCAGAGCCGGAGGCACTCCAGGGTGTGCAGAACGGAACCCAGGCTCTCCGTTCGGGAGGGGTGGGCTTTGCACCGGGCGTGCCTGCAGTTTTGCGCGCGGCGCAGAGGAAGCGCGCCCCGTGCTCTCCCGGGGTCTCGGTGCGGCGGGCCGGAGCGCAGAGCCGGGAGGGCTCTCCAGACCCCAGACGCGCGCCGGCTCCCACCTGCCCGCCCGCCCCCCGTCTGGGATTCTCGGGACCGACCCGGTTGGCGGGCGGAGAGCGGGCCCGTCCCCGGGCTTCGGCCCCGCGCCGCGGCACTTGCGGGAGGGGGCGGCCGGGCGGGCTGGTCGGACAGGTCCCGAACAGGAAGTCCCCACCCCCGTCCCGCCCCGCCCCGCCCCGCCCCGCGCGGCCCGGGCTCTCGTCCACCCGTCCGTCCGTCAGTGCATCGGTGCGGCGGCCCGTCCTGGGCGCGCCTCCGGGCGGCCGAGGCGGGGACCGGGGCGGCTCCTTCTGCGACGCGCCTACCCACAGGCCAATCGGGGCAGCAGGCGGCGCGCGGCTGCGCGGGACGCAGGCCGGGGGGATAAGAGGCCAGGTGAGCCTACCTGCGCCGGCGGCGGGCGGGGTGCGCGCGGGGCGGCGCCGAGCGGACACGACGCACGCGGCAGGCGCGCGGGCTCCGGCGGCATGTCAGTCAGCAGGAAGAACTGGGCCGCGCTGTCCAGGTGAGCCCGGGGGCCTGGCCGCTCCTGGGGGCGACAGAGTCGGGGCCACACCTGGCAGCTCGCAGGTGTTCCGGCTCCCCCACCGCCTCCTTCCTCCCCTGGGGGCTGAGGCACAAGCAGGGTGCCTGGGGTGGCTGTCAGCCCCTAGAGGTCGGTTCGGGGGATTGGGGAGGCGTTCTGGAGTTATGGCCCAGCCTCATTTCCCGAGAAGCCCCCCTGACGGCCCGCGTTTCTCTGTAGAGAGTTTGAGGGGCCCCTCCCGGGGAGGAGGAGGGGGCGCAGTGCCAGGAGCGGGGCAGCACCACCTTGGAGCGTTGGTGAATAGCACCGGGCGGGGGGACAGATGCCCTCCCACTGATGAGGCTGAGGTTCTGAGTGTGGCGTTTTGGGGTGGTGTCTGGGCTGGGTGACCTCACCATAGTTTCTGCCCCCCTCTGTGCTTCAGCCTTTATTTGTGAGCTTGTCCTTCCAAGGGTCTGGGCACTGGGTGTCTTATCCCTGCCTGCGGGACAGCCTGTCAGGGTCAGAGAAGCCTGGGGGGTGTCCAGAAGGCAACACCCCTCATGTGGTTGGTGACCCCTGAACTCCTTGGGGCCACCCTGCACCTCCCCCCAGAGGTGCTTCCATGAGCATCTTCACCTGCGATCCACCCCCCACTGCCCCCTCAGGAGACTGAGGCCCACGTAGTAGATGGATCGGAGCCCGGAAGGTTCTAGCGGGTAGAAGCTGACCCCTCCCAGGTGGGCGTGTGAGTTAAGGCCCAGGCTGCCTTTACAGGCGTGGAGCAGCCCCTCCCAGGCCTTCCCCAGCAAGGCCTCTGGCTCTCCCCACCCCCTTCCCAAGGGCTCCAGAGCTTCTGCAGGGCCGGGGGCCTCCCAGACCCTCAGACCTCACTGCTCTGAAGCACAGTTGCCCGGTCACCCTGCTGCAGAGGGGCCCGCGGGGTCTAGAGAGGGGAAGGATACGCCCCAAGAAAGGAGGAGCTCAGTGCCCCAGACAGGGGCCCAGCCGCCTCAGAGGCTGGACACACCCAGGGAGGGTCTGTACTGCGGGTGGAGCTGGGGGTCAAGGTCTCGGACTCTGCCTGCGTGTGGGTCACGGTGCCGGCGCTGACGTGGGAGTGTCTCTGCTTCCAGGTGGGGCCTGTGTGTGTTGGGGTGTGTAGTGCGGACACGTCTGGGTGGATGGTAGGTTCTGACGTTGCTGAGTTTGGGCCTTGGGAGTCCGAGTCCATTCGGATGTCCGTTGAAGACCACAGCGCAGGGCGTTGGGGTAAAAATACAAAGCAGACATGGCTGAGTCAGGAGCCCCCGGTCTGCTGGGATGTGTGTGACTTGGTGTCTGAGACATGCCCGGATGTGTGTCAGGGTGTGTGCCAGGTGGCAGTGGGGCGCTGGAACTTTTAAAGTGCGAGCAGGGTCTGGTCTTAGCTAGTCCTCTGCTCAGATGGCCCCAGTCTCCCGTGGCTGCAGGGGGGGCCGGGGGGGGCGATTGCCAGGTAGCGGGAAGCCCCGGGGACCAGCCCTGCCCCGCCCCCTGGCCCTCCCCAGCCCTGTGGGCAGACACAGCTGTGGCCAACACTCACCCCGTGAGGCAGCTGGAGCCGAGGACCCTCCCGCCCTGCTCCCTGGCGAACAAGCCTCAGCTGGCAGGAGGGAAGGGCCGTGAGTCACTGTCAACGGAGCCTCCCAGGCCCTCCCGGGGTTGGGTTTGGGGGTGGCGCTGAGGAGGGTGCGAGGAGCGTGGCCCCAGACAGGGCCCAGGTGGGCAGCTGAGGGCCAGCCTGCCGCCCGTCCTTGGCAAGCAGAAATTCAGACGCTCTAGCCCTGGGGCAGGGCGGTGGTGAGCTGGCTGGCCGGGTGCCCTGGTCAGCAGCCTTGCCCTCTCCTCCCTGGGCTGGCCTGGTGAGGATGAGGCTGGGCGGGCTCGTCCGCAGGGGGTGAGGGGTGGATCTGGAGCAGCCGGGGGTTAATCATTTCCCTGCCTGGGTCTTGAGCAGCTCTGCCACCTCCCGAGCTGCTTGGCTCTCCCTGACACCTCTCCCTGGACCAGCAGGGCTAGAAGGGACCTCACTGACCACCCGCCGTGGCCCCTCGTCGTGTGGAGGGCCTGTCCCCCCTCAGGGGCTGCAGACTGGCCCAAGGTCGCGCGGCTAATCAGAGCTGCGCCTCTCAGCCCGGTGCCACGCCTGAGCTCGCTTTTCTCCTTCCGAGTTCTGCAAATCCTTGCTCTTTGAGCCCCAGGGTTCCACAGGGTGCTCTGGGGCAACCTTCACGCCCTTCGCCTGCTTTAACCAGGGCAGCTGAGCCTTGATCTGTCATATCATGGGCTCCTACGGGCGATTCAACTGGGGAAAGAAGGGCTCTCCTGGTAAACCTGCCAGCACTTACACCCCTGCACTCAGCTGCTGCTGAGTGGGAGGATAGACCTCAGGTGAATGGCCCTTGGGAGGGAGCAGAACCAGCTCTGCCCTGAGCAGCAGGGCAGAAGGTCTTCCATAACTACTTAAGGGAAAAAGAGGTCCCCTTCCCCTAAGAATGGAGCTGGTCGGGTCAGGAGTAGGGAGGCTAGCAGTCCTACCTGGGGGCAAAGAGAGGGATGCGTGTCTCCAGAGGAGGGCCAGGAGGTGGAGGAAAGGGTTGTTGAGAGGGAGGGGGTGGCGGGGTGGCCGCCCAGGGCTGCGGCATCAGCTGGTGACAGTGGCTGGGACTCCCTGGGGTGTGGGACCTACACGGTCCACCCTGGCCTGGCCCTGGCGCTCGAGAGGGCAGCGTGTTGGCTGCTGGGTTTCCCCAAACCTGCTTCCCCAGGCTGCGCCACGAGCTCGGGCCTGTGCTGGGCTGGAGAGTCCCACACCTTCCGAGGCCCTCCCAGACTCCGCTTCCTCCCTCTGACTCTTCAGCTGCTGGGCTCCCGAGAAGGTGGTAGGGCATCCTCCCTGGCATTTGGCCTTGTGGTTAAGAGGCTGGCCTGTGCTGGAAGCCTGGTTCCTTCTTTTACTAGTTCTCCTGTCCTGGGAACGTTATTGACCTCCACGAGCCCCAGAGCTCTCACCTGCAGAATGGGGGTGACCCCCACCCCGTCCCTCAGGGCTCTCGGGGGCCTCTTGTCACAGGTATCTGTGAGCCGCTGGGACCAGCGCCCGGTGTTGTCTAAGCACATGTCAGAGCGCTCACTTCTGCCATTATTCCTTTATTTATTGATTCATTAGTCACCGTAGTCAACAAATACTTGTGTGCTCCTGAATGCAGGCCCTTAGTTACCGTTTGTTTATTCCTGCAGCTCCTGCAGAGCCGCCCAGAAGCCTGGCCTTCACTCCTGCCCTCTCCTCCCCATTTTCTCCTCTTTAGAGGAGGAGCTCTTTGCTTGGTGGAGATAACGTTTCTCCTGGGGTGGGGGTGAGGGGTGACCAGGTCACGTGGGTGAGCAGCGGGGTCTTGGGGCAAAGCTGGGGATCACTCGAGGACGCCTGGGCCGCCCCGCCTCGGGCGGCTCGGGCCCCAGGACCCTCAGGGCGAGGACCCGCCTGGGGTGAGTCACTTCCCGAGACCAGGCTCTGACAGATCGCACACCGACTTGTCCCAGGTCCCACAGACAAACCGATGGCTCCCCTGAGGGCGGAACGGCCTGTGTGGGAACGGGCTTGCTCAGGCCCAAGGAATCCTGGGGGCTCCAGCCCAGCCGCGCCTGTCGGGGGAGGAGCCCCCGCTCGGTGGGCCGGTCTCCCTCGGGGTGGGGGGGGTCCCTCAGCCTTGCAGGGCACAGCTGACCCCAAACTGTGCACTCAGTTAGGTGGGTCCAGAGGAAAGCGAGCTGAAGTGGGCCTTTCTCATCTGGACCCGGGCAGCGAGGAAGGGGTGGGGCATTGGGGCCTGGCCGGAGGGAGCCATGGGTTCCCGTGGAGTGAGTGAGTGAGTGAATGAATGATCACGGAGGCCCCGGGGAATCTGGTTTAAACCCCGTGGTCAAGGCCGTGGGTCCTAGATGGAGCCCTGCCCCATCCCCACGCAGGTGGAGTACAGACCTGACAAGCAGGAGGAACTAAGGTTTTCACCAAGAGCTACCATGACATCAGACTTGGGAGGTTCTGGAAGGTTGCCTGGGCCTAGGATTTGCTCCCTCTTTGTGCTCTTGCTTATCAAGGCAGAGATCTGGTGAACCCGCCCCCCTCCCCAGGGAGGAGGAGTGCCCTGCCCTCTCCTCTTCCCAAGTGAAGTTGACACTTACACTTGGTTCCACATTGGTGGCACTTGTGCGTTCCGGGCGCCGTGGTGGATGCGGCTCGTCCTGTGGTCTTTTCTCTCCCTGCAGGGCAACTTCTTCGCACTTTCTTTTCAAACCTTTCCTACCCTCTCCGCTCTGCCTCATTTGCCCATTTTAAAAAGAAAACATGACTTAAGATCTGTGTTTATTGTATGTAAATTACACCTCAATCAAGACAGCAATCTTTGCATCCACGTCGTCCTCCAGGTACTGTCTCATCTTGGTGGCTTTTCTTTTCGTTAAACCTTCTCAGCAGAGTTGCCAGCCGTCACCAGCTCCTCTTTCTCGGGTCCCCTTCTCCCCTTGCTTGTCCAGTCGGGCTCTTTCTAAGGGTCCGGAAGCCTCTGTGCTCAACACTGCCTCCTGGTGGTCTTGCCTTTCCGGCGGTGTGGACAGGGCTGGCTCCTCCTCCAGGGCGACTCCTCCCGGGTTTCCTCCTTTGCTCCCTCCTCTCCCGCTGCCGCGGACATCTCACCAAACCCCTTCCTCCCTGATGGTCCCCATCCTTCTAGGAGCAGCGCCAGGAACTGCTCAGGCCAGAAAATCTAGTTTTCCTTGATTTTTCTCCTTTCCTCGCCCCTCATCCCCATCCAGCCCATCAGCAAACCCAGCTGGCTCTGTCTTCAAAATGTGTCCCGAATCCATCACTTTTCCCATCTCACTGTCACCACCCCAGGTCACGTCACTGTAGCTCGCGCCCTGGCAAGGGCCCCCCCACCCCGGCCCAGTCCCTCTCCTCCGCCTTCTGCAGTCCTGTCACCATACAGCAGCCGGAGAGGTTTAAAATAGTGACCATAATAAGTCTTACCATGCCCCGCTCGGTGTGAAACTATCCAGTGTCTTCCCACACCCTGGAATAAACCCACGCTCTCCCCCGTCCGCAGGCCTTCTGCCCTGGCTCCCCTCCCCTGAGCTCAGCCGGCGGAGACCTGAGCTGTGCTGCCCCCTCCCCCCGGAACGCTGCCACCAGACCCAGCCCCTCTGGTCCTTGGGGCCCTCTCCCCTCCAGGCGCCTTCTCTCCTCCGTCTCTTCCTGACGTTTTGTTCACGTGCGGGCTCCTTGCTCCCTGTCTGACTCCCCCACCTGGCACGCGCCCCAAAGGGCAGAACCCTGTCGGGCTCCTTCCCAGTCCCCGGAACCTGCCTGCCTGTAGACCGTGCTCAAAACATGTGAGTTTAGTGACGATCAGATCAGCAGATGTGATGCTGGACTTGGAAAAAAAGATCAGGGCCGTCGTGTGGGTGCTCCTCTTCCTCTTAAGGAGGAAAACGGAGGAGGCAAGGAAGGGACCTGCCCGCGGGCAGGAGGACCAAGCAGAGGCCCGTCTGATCTGGGCCCCAGACAGCACTGGGAGGCCACTCCCAACCCTCACGGCCCGAAGCACGGCCTCCCTCCCCTGCAAGCCCCCACCTCTGACCTCCAGGCTTGCTCGTCCCTCCCCTCTGCCTGGACCTCGGGTTTCTCCCGGCCCTGGCCTGTCCCCCTTCCTGAGATTCAGCCCACGTTCAGGCTTTTCTGGGGCCTCTCCTGATGCTCCAGCCCCAGTAACCTTTCCCTCCCTGTGCAGAGCTACTGGTGGACACACTTGTCTTTCTCACTATTTGGCAGGTGTCTCCGAGGCAGGGGCCCTGCCCTGGTCTGTGAACCTGCAGTTTCCGACGGGGCGCTGGCCCAGCACAGTTCCTCAGGGATATTTGCTCTTTGGTTGGGATGGAGGGTGGTGGGAGCAGGAAGCAAAAGCAGGTGTGGCCCCTGCTCCCGGCACCTGAGAACTGGTTCTCGGGAGCCAAAGAGGCTGACGGGGCTCCTGGGGGGTGAAGGGCGTGATGCTGGGCCCTCCCCGGCTGTCATTGGTCTCAGTGGCGAGTCTCCCCCTCTGGAGAGCTGAGAAGTCCCACGGGGAGCGGTGTAGCTGAGGACGTTTCTCTGTGATTGTCCACTGAGGGATGTTATCTAAGTCCCCGGACCAGAGAGAGAGGGGAGCTTGTCAGGTTCACCCACCTCCTTCAGGCAGAGCTGCACCTGCCCTCCCGCGTCCCTGGGCACCCCGGAGTATGGGCCCCCATCCCACTCGGGGGTCCAGGGCGGAGTCCAGCCCAGCGTCCCCCTGGGGGTGTCGGCCGCGCAGGCCGGGGTGGCGGGCCGTGTGGGCTGCACTGACCCCTGTCCCCCGCCAGCCTGGCCAGGCAGTGGACCCTGGAGGATGAGGCGGAGCAGGAGCGAGAACGGCGGCGGCGACACCGGAGCCTGAGCTCCACCGCGGACGACGAGGTGGCCCGGCCAGCCCGGGACGGAGACCCGGCGGCCCCAGAGAGGTGCGGGGGTGGGGAGGCGGTACCCCGGTCCCAGATGACGGACGGACCAGCTGCCCCTGCCTGGGGAACCGGGCTGAACTCCTGTGGGTCCCACCCTCATCAGGACAGCCCGTGTGGCCAGTGCTCGTGAGACGCGCAGCCTTTGCTGGACATTTCGTGAGCGTAACTCAGTCCTTCCTGGCTCCTGAGAGAGAGGGTCCTAACCCGTCTCACAGGTGCAGGAGCTGGTCAGAGAGCACACAGGTTGCCCACCTGGGGAGCGGGGGCCACGGGTGTCGTCCACGCCTGTCAGGCCCCGGGGCCAACTCTCTCCATTCACCCCGGCTGCCTCCCTCTAACCCGGGCCCTCCATGGTCCGCCTCTGACCGGAGGAGCGCGGGGGCCGGTGTGGCCACCAGATCTGAGGGTCGAGAGGGGAAGGTAGAGAAGGGCCGTGTTCACCGGACGCTCCTGTCTGTCAGGACGGCGCCTGGTCCTGGCATGAGTCTCCTCTCGCCTCCGAACAAGCCGGGTTTGCAGGCTGGGAAACAGGCTCAGACGGTGAATTAACCTGCCCCAAGTCGCATGGCGAGCAGGTGGTGGGGACGGAAGAGTCTCCTGAGGGCCTCTCATGTTGCCCTTGTTCCCCTGGGTCCCCCAGAGCAGGGACCACAAGGTGTGCATCCTGAGCTGCACCCATGTGGCTGACGGGGCGGGAGGAGCTTCAGAGGCCTGGGTTCTACTCCCAGCTCCGCCGCCCATGAGCTGTGTGACCTGTGCCAGCTCCCTGACTGTCTCTGGTCCTGATCTAAGCTGCAAGGGGTGGGGCCTGGCACAGAGGAGGTGTTTGTTGATCGGGGCTGAGCGTGGAATGGTTGCACCTTTCAGGGGTTTATGCATTTCTTTTAAAAGCATCATGTGCTTTGTTCAGAGGATACCTTAGAAGCCCGATGTGTAAAGCAGATAAAAGGGATCCTGATTTAAGCGATGGTGGTTCCAGGGGGGGCCACGGCCTTCCTTCCTCGCCCCTCCCGCGTGGCCCCAGAGGCATCTTCACTGGGTCGGGGGGCACCCCAGGGTCTCTCCCACCTCTGCCGGCCTCTGACTCTGTCTCCCGCCCCATCTCCCATCTTTCGACTCAGACTGCCGAGCGTGGAGGAGATGGCGGTCCCCCCCCGACCACCCCTAGACTCCAGAGGTGAGGACGAGGACGTGTGGGCCATCCTCAGGGCGCGGCAGGAGCGGAGGCAGAGGCAGCGGGAGGTGGAGGTCGCACAGGCCCCCGTCCGGGAGCAGCTGGAGGCAGAGGAGGAGGACGGCGTGGGCACCGGGCAGGCCAGGCAGCTGCCCCTGGTGCCCGAGAAGGAGCCGAAGCAGCTGCCTCGCCGGAGACTGAGCCGGGAGCAGCGGAGCTCCTGGGTCCGGGAGGAGGAGAGCTTGGCGGGCAGGGAGCCGGGATGCAGCAGGAAGGGGGGCTCAGAGAAGCCCTCTGCCCCAGAGAAGACAGTAGCGCCCGAAAAGAGCCTGGACTCCAAGGAAATCTCCGCCTCCGAGAAGAACCCCAGCCCTGAGAAAGCGCCTGTGTCCCAGAAGATCGCAGTGTTGGAGAAAAGAACCATCTCGGGAAAGAGGTTGGTTCTGGAAAAAACAAGTGTCTTGGAGAAGCTGCCGTCCCCAGGGAAGACGTCGGACTCAGAAAAGAGACTGACGTGTGAGAAAGCAGCAGTCTTTGAGAAGACCCCGGCCCCCGAGACGCAGCTGGCCCCAGTGAGGGCGGCGGCCCCAGGGCAGCCCCAGGCCCAGGAGCGGCCAGCCTCTGCGGAGAGCCCGTCCACCCGCAAGGGGCAGGGGAGGGCCGGCCCCGAGCAGGAGCCCCCGTCCTCGGCGGGGCTGCGGGAGCAGGGGTCAGAGCGTCCGGCTGTGACTTGCCGCCTCCCACCCATCACTCTCCAGGTTGGCGGTGCCCCTGCCCTCCCGCCCTCCGCCCTCCCTTCTCGTCCTGTCCTCCTGCCTCTAGGCCGGCCTTGGCTGCTTCTTCTCACCCTACCTGCTCCACCACTGTCAGGATAGCGGACCCGGGGGCGGGGGCGTCAGCTGCGTGGCGGGGAGCACCTGGTACCCCGTACCACATCCTCAGCCAGGGCCCAGACTGCAGGCCCTCGTGGACCCTTGGGAAGCCTCAGATCCTTCTAGAAGTCCCCCTGGAAAGCCCTGCCTGATGGCCTGGCCCCGGGACTGTGTCCGCCATGCCCACAGCAGAGGGGCAGGAGGCACAGGACTGTCTTGCTGCCTGCTTCCCGCTGCAGCTCCTGGGATGAGCCAGGCCAGCGGCGCCCCCGTGGCAGCTTGGGCTCGGGGTACCCTGGCCTTCCGTGTGATACTCCCCCTGCTCCATCCAGATGAAAATCCCCAGCAAGGAGGACGAGGCGGACACACTCTCGCCCACCCAGGCCACCTACAGCAGCTCCCTGAAGCGCTCCAGCCCCAGGACCATCTCCTTCCGGGTGAGGCCCGGGTCCCTTTGCCTCCCATCCTCTGGAGGGCATGCCGCGGAAAGCAGCCCCCGTTACAGCCCAGGGCCCTGGGTTAGACACCAGGGACGTTGTGCGCAGACACAGGGCTTTTGGATGCCCGAGGGTGGCCGAGAACAGATGGGGTTGGATCGAGTGAAGCACTGGTTAATGGCTGGAGGCGGGTGTGGACGAGACCCAGCAGCCCCAGGTGATGGGCCCAGCTAGCCTGCAGGAGGGCGGCGCAGGCGGACTGCGGGGAGAGCCTCTCCTCCAGGAGGGGAGGTGGGTGGGAGCCATGGGCTGTCCCAGTGCCTGCCACCCTGCCTTGCCCCAGGAGTACAAATCACGGGGACCGGGGCTGGTCCTCTCGCTTTATGCCAGAACTTACTCCTGCTTCCCTCTGTTTACTGGGTCACTCACTCACTTTTTGACTGACCGTGCGCTGTGCCAGGCCCTGGGGAGAGGCAGGAGACCTGCTGCCGGCCGGTGCCTGTCCCTGCCCCGCAGGGCTCGGGCCGGTGGGGAAGCAGGCAGGAAGCAGGTGGTTGCAGCTGCCCCAAGAAGACCTGGGGGCGTCAAGGAGGGGCTGCTGACCCGGCCTGGTGGCTGGGGCCGTGTCCCAGACCCTTTAATGGGGGTTGGACTGGGGGTTGAGCAGAGGTGGGTGGGAGGCCCCTGGAGGGGGATGTGTTCTGACAGCTGAGCCCTCCCTTGAGGAGGCCGCGGCTGACCCCACTCACGGGCACCTTCCTTCTCGTTTCAGATGAGCCCCCGGAGAGACCACTCAGAGGCAGCCTTAACCCGCAGGTCAGGGGCCCGGAGGCTCTGTCCGCTCCCCTCTGCTCCCGTCCTGCTTGTGCTGCAGGGTTAGCAGGAGGGGCTGAGGCCCGAGATGTGGCACAAGGGGACGGATGCGGGGAGCTGCTTGGAGGAGGCGGGGCTTGGGCGGGGCTGTCCTGAGGCGCAGGGGTGCAGAGGGAGACTGACCAGTGCAGGAAGGGGACGCAGCCGCTTCAGCAGGCGGGGCGCGGGCGCCCGGGACTCTGCATGCTTGACGAGCGCTTCCACCTCCCCCCCACTCCCACCCCCACCTCTGCCCACAGCGTCCATGCAAGCAGCTGGAGGACTGTGTGTGTTTTTAAAAAACAACAACAACAACAAATGGGGTCTGAGGAGCAGCTGTGCTCATGCGTTGGGAATTTCATGCACATGCATTGCATCTGTCTGCCCCCAAACTATCTCTAGGGCAGCAGTGCTGGGCGAGGCCTGGGCGTGGGGATGGGCGCTGGGGTACAAGGTGGATGAGACACGCCGCTGCCCTCGAGCAGCTCACGTCAGACATGAAGTGTGCAAGAGCCCCACAGCACGGAGGTGCCGGGATGGGAATGGGAACTGAGGGCTGGAGCCCCTCGTGGCTGCGGGAGCTCGGCCCTCGGGAGCTGGGGACTCGGTCCCAGAGCGATTGGCATCTGAAAGGACGTGAACTAGAGGGAGATTTCCAAGCGGAAGGAAGGTTTGAATCGAGGGGACAGCATGAGGAAGGGCATGGAGTGTGACACACACGGCGTCCGGTTGGCCGGCTCCTCAGCGTGGGGAGGAAGGGGCGGGGGGACACTGGTGTCAGGAGGGCAGGCAGGACCAGGTCATGAGTCTTGTACGCTGTCCGGTGGCCTGAGGACAGGATGGGGTTGGTCGGGGGTGGGGTGGCCTGGTGGCTGGGGTCCTGCTGAAGGGACTGTTTCTAGGGAGGACAGGGGAGCCCCCCGGAGTCTGTAGATCGTCACCTTGGCCAGGTCGTTATGGTCTCCCTCGGTGACTGAGGCCACATTCTCTTTGCCGAAGCGCTGGGGGTGTGGGCGCAGGCCTGGTCTCCCTTGGGGCGGGGGTCTCACCTGCCTTCTTGCCTTTCCCTGCCTTCCCATCCTGCAGCACCAGCACGAGGCTCCCGGCCAGCTCGTTCACACTGGGCCAGAAGCTGGAGAGATACCACACAGCCGTACAGGTGGGCGGGGCTGGGTACCTGCCTTGCGTGGCGGGCGTGGTCGGCGCCCACCCTCAAGGCTCAGCGGCTTGTGCTCTCTGCTCCCAGAGATCAGAGTCAGTCAGGTCTCCGGGCCCCTCCCGCCCTGAGTTCTTGGTGGCTCCCGTGGACGTCGCCAGCAAGCGCCACCTCTTTGAGAAGGAGCTGGTGGGTCAGGGCCGAGAAGGACCAGCCTCCAGCCGGAAGGTGAGTGGCTCAGGCCGATGAGGCTGGGTGTCTGCAAACCCCGGCCCCTGGCCTAGGCAGTGCCAGACAGCTCTGTGCCACCTGCCTCTGACTTGAGTTCCCTGCCACTCCTGCTCCTGAGCCCCCGTCCCCCTGGCTGTGCGCACAGCCCCAGTGAGGGGGGGCGGGTCCGGCGCCCTGGGCTGGATGGGTGTGGGCCAGGTACAGGCCTCTGGAGATGCCCACCCGACCCCGAGACGGAAGCTCTCTTTTCAGGAGAACTTGCGGCTCTCGGGGGTTGTGACATCGAGGCTCAACCTGTGGATCAGCAGGACCCAGGAGTCGGGAGATCAGGACCCGCAGGTACCCCGGCCCTCCCGCGGTCTCACCACGGGCCCCTCGTGGCAGAGTGACCTGTCAGAGGAGGGGCAGCCCCAAAAGTGGCGATATTCTGGGCGTGGGAACGGCCGTGGACAGGCCTGCGGGTCAGAAGGCAGAGAGGAGGAGGGTCTGGGGTCCTCCCTCGGGAGGGGAGGGGTCTGGGGACCCCTGTGCCGTAAGCCTGAGCCTCTGGTCTCCACCCTGATGCCGCAACCAGGAAGTGCAGAAGGATGCCCGCCACCAGGAGGGGCAGAAGGAGTCGGCGGCCGCCAGGAGGATCCAGTGGAGGAAGAAAGCAGACCCCTCCCTGGGTGCCGAGGTGAGGGGGGCGGGGGGGGCTGCCCTCGGAGACGCCACACGCCCAACGTCACGCACACCGACTGGCCTGTGTTGGCACAGCCCCGTTCTCAGGCCGGGGGAACGCCGGCTGCGTCCTCCGCTGGCTTCGCTTCCCCACAGCTGTGCAAGCCCCTACCCCCCTCAACCAGCAGATCTGGGGCCTCTGGCCCAGTGCGGGCGCGGGGCTTGGGGAAAGGGGCGCCCTCCTGTCCAGCCCGAGGAACCCGTCTTGTTCTAATCGCCCTTTGCCCCGTAGGTGTGAGGACCCTTGTCTCGAGGCTCAGCAGGTACACCTCTGTCTCATCACCCCGCTCCCTTTCTGCCTCGGACCTGGGACCAGGAACGTCGGGGGGACTCAGCCAGCTCCTTCCCTGCCCAGCCTCCGGGGCAGGTGTGCCTGGCCCCTTGTCCTGCTGTGGGCACAGCGGATCCTGGGCCCCAGCGCCAGCCTGGGCACAGCACGACTCCCGTCCGCACCTCAGGCCTCGGGGTCCTGTCCAGAGACAGCTGCTCCCTTCCAGGGTCAGGGGCGCCGTCCTGCAAGAAGCCCAGGGTCCCTGCCTGGTCTGAGCCAGCAGGTGTCTCCGTGTACCTCTCAGAGGCCGGGCCACCCACTTCGGCCAGGCTGGAAGAGTCACACTGTCTTCCTTGGCCCCGTCCCCTGCTTTGTTCTCCCTCACACCCCCACCTGCTGCTCTGGCCAAGCCGTCCTGTCTCCCCTCCCCCTGTTCTCAGGAAAGAGCTGATAAACTCATTCACTCTCAGGTGTAAGTGACTGATAATACTTTAAAAACTCTTCCTTCCTGGAGGCTTTGCTGTTAATGGGGACCGTCTGCAGCGTGCAGGGAGGGCTGTTTTGGCTGCGGGCGTGCAGGGGGGAGGCGGTCATCACTTGCCCTCACGTTTAAGGGGGTTGCTACCCAGTTGTCTAGCATGGTGACTTGAGGGGGGGGCAGAACTGCCACAAACAGTGCCAGGCCTGCTGTCACATCCCAACACACACGATCCCCAAATCCTGGTCCTCTGTTCCTCTAACCTCATGGCCCCTGTGGGCTTGGCGGACACTGGGCCATCTGAGAATCTAGGACAAAGCAAACTCAGAAAGTCTGGTGCCTGTCAGAGCCCCTTGTGCTGTAGTGATAAAGGTAGACGTGTGCAGGTACGTGTGTGCACAAGCGTACGTGTGCGTGCATGTGTGTGTGTGTGTACGTACACACACACACACGTATGTATTTTCTTTTAATCATTAGAACTAAATTAGAACTCTGTTCCCAAGTGTCCCGGACCCAGCTGCGGGAACACGGGCGCAGGGCCCACGCCCTTCTACGCCCGGCCCAGGCCCACCTGGGCAACTGCAGGGCTCCTCAGATCACAGCTGGAAGGGTCAGCAGGCCCCCGAGCCTGTGGGGCAGACGCGGCCAGCCTTGGCCAGCCTCTGTGATCCCGAGTGAGGCTCCTATCTCGCATCCTGGGGTCCAGGGCACTGGAGGCCCTCGGGGCCCCGTCCGTGACCCCAGGCTGGCCCGTCTCCCGCTGGTGGGCTTCCTGTGGCCGGCCCTGTGCCTGCCCGGAGCCGGGGGGCAGCAGGACCTGGAGGGCCTGCCTGGGACACCCACCCCGCTACCAACTCGAGTCCCAGAACGAAGCCGGGGGCGGGGCAAACACTGCCCGGAGATGCAGGCCCTGCCAGGAATTCGGGGTTCAAACAGGCGACCTGCAGGGTTTTGAATGCTCCCATTCTAAACTTGGGAAGGTCCCAGCAGGTGAATTTGTCCAGCACAACTGTCCTCTGTAACCCTCCCTCCAGTGTGGGGACCCGAGAGCGGGCCGAGGGGCTCCGCTTGGTCCTGGGGATCTGGGTGTCGGAAGCTGTTGCCCTTGGGGGTGGAGCCCTTGGTGCCTGCAACCCATGCACTGGGGTGCCCATCAAGGGCTGACTGCTGGGCAGGGTGTGGGGACAGCACCCCACGACTCCGGCCCCCTTGCACTCATGCATCCCACACACGAGGGCCCTGCACGCCCCCTTATCGGGGGATGGTCTGTAAACCGGGAGATGGATGCACGCCCACGATGACCTCAGCTGGTGACACTGTGAGGACAGAGCGTGCAGCCTGGGGGTGACTGGGTGACAAGGTAGGGGGAGGCCCCTCGAGGAGGTGACATCCCACTCCCTCCAGGGACAGAACAGCCCCCCACCCTCCCACCCACACTCCGGGCCCTGCCTGCCTGCCTTCCTGCCCGGAGACCCGGGACCTCACAAGCAGCCTCTCCTCCTGCAAATGTTCAAGCACCATACCAGCATCTGCTTCTTCCAGTAAAATTCTGGCCAAGCACCATCTGTTTCCTCTTCCTTCCCCTCTACCACTAGCACGAGGAGGTGACGTTACATCTGTTTGCAAGGACGGGGCGTCCACGGCAGGTCAGATGTGGTGGCTGGAGGGTGGCTAGACTCGCCAGCTGAGTGACTGCCGCCCACGGTCCCAGTCAAATTCCCAACTTAGGACACTTACTGAGAGCCTCACGCAGTTAGTCCACGGATGCCAAGAACCTACCAGGTTTTCCCCGTGGGGATTCAGGTGGCCAGATCTCTGTCCCAGGCATCCGTGCAAGCAAAGTACGTCCCATCTGAAGGATTGTTGAGCTTACAAGGAACCCACTGAAGTAGCTCAAGTTAAGGGAGGATTTAGGAAAAGCGATTCCTAAATTCCAGGAGGTTCCAGGCCAGGACACAAGGCAAGGCTAGGTCCTGGTGGGCTGCACCAGGAGAGCGGGTGATGGGACACCCCTCCTCTTTCCCGACAGCTTGGCTGCTCACTGTTCGTCCCTGTTTCCCGGGAAGCCGGCAGCAGGCATGTGGCTTCAGCCTGCCCCGCCCTGGATCTCCTGGCAGTGTAAAGGGCCACATGGCAGGGATTGAGCCTGGAGGTGGGGAATCAGACCACTGGGCTCAGAGGCCACCGGGGACCATGGAAGGACAGTGGCAGCTGAGTGACGGGGCAAGTCTGATAGCAGAGTGGGTGAGGAGCACGTGGAGGACCCTTTCAAGGACGTCGGTGGTGGACGCGGCATGTGGCTCCCAAGGCAGCCGCATACGTGCAAGCAAACACCAAAGCCCCGGGCGCTGGCCTCACGGACCTTGTAATCTAGTGGGTTTAGCAGATCATGGTCCCGTGTTGCCTAACTTTAAAGCCGTAGTGACGTGAACGTCAACCATCTTCCCTGCCCCTTCACTCAACCAGCTGCCTCTTTGAGGAGAACCCTCATTCTTGGCTGGATGTGTGACCTTGAATCTGACCTCCTGTATTGGGTTTAATCCCTGCCCAGTAAGGAGGGCTTGCCACGTGGCTTAGGGGGTCAAGGAGAAGACCCACTCTGCAGATGTGCTCACTGAGGCCAGCAGAGCCTGCCTCCCCCACAAGGCTGCTCATCCTGCCAGAAGCAGCCAGTAGCCTGGAAGCCGTCCTCATCCACAGCATTACTTCAGTCGAGCTGCAGATAAGCCCTGCTTCTGCTCCCGAGACCCCCGCCCGGAGACTGACAAAGTGCCTTGTGCCCCCGGCCCTGCCCCCAGCCTGCCACCCCGCCGCTGGCGTCCACTTTACTGGGATTCTCAGGAGGGACAGCTGGTTTGTGTTACATGCCTTCTCCCTCCTGTCCCCTGCCTATCTGTCCTGGTTTTAAATAGCTTATCTGAGCAGCTGGACGACCACATGGGCTTATATGGCCTGGGGTGCATGTTCCCTCAGCCCTGTCCCCGGCACCTGCCAAAATAGCAGCCAGCAGCCCCGCTCCCCCTGCCCCCGCCGCCCCACCCCCCCCAGGCTGTCTCCTGCCGCACATTCCTCCACCGCGGGGCTTGGCTCCCGGGCCGACCGCGTGTCTGCTTAAAGCCCTCTCCATCCCCTGCCCTCGCCCAGACCCTGCGAGGCCGCGCAGACGCAGGACCGGTCTTCGGCAGCTCCTGCTCTGGGTAAGGCTCGGGCAGACTCTGGCGAGCGGAGGGGTGTCCTGTGGCCTGGCCCTTCTGTCCTGAGTCCCCGGGTCCTCTCTGAGAGGGTGTCAGAGCTGGGGGAGGCCCCGTTCCCTCGGGTGCTTCCGAGGAGGTGTTGCAGGGACAGGACCCTGAGACTAGTTTAACTGGCCCTCAGTGAGAGGTTGGAGGCTTGGGTTTGAGTCTGGGATCTGTCACCGAAGGGTGGTTTTGCTGGAAAGTCTTGGGTGAGCGGCTTTCCTTCCCCCGGCCTCAGCTTCCTCATCGGTAGGAGGGGTAGATAATTGCCAGGCCTCTAAATACATGATGCTCCAACCCACGGGGCTCCCCCTCCAGGCAGAGGGCCCCTGAGCCTTCCCAGGGAAGGGGTCCCTCTCGATCCCCAGAGAGCAGAGTGAGGCCTTGTTCGCGTCAGTCAGAACAGTCCTTGCGGCCGAATTCTCTTTTCCCGGAATTCAGACACTGTCCTGAGGCAGCAGGGACCCCTGGAGGCCCCTCCAGGCAGACACGGGGTTCATCTGACCTCCCAGACCCAGGACTGCACCCCTCCCCAGGCAGGGCACAGGCTGAGCAATGGGAAGAGACCCCCTTGGGAGACCCCTTCATGGGGGGTGAACCCAGATCACTGGGTTAGAGGGTTAACCCTGAGTCCAGCTGCCCCCCACCCCAGGGTCCCTGCGAGTGTGACCCTTGCCCCATCCACCTCCATACGCCCCGGGGAGAGCGCTTGCTCTAAGCTCCGGAGGGAGAACCATTCCCTGTTCTCCTGGGCAGGCTGAGGACAGACTGGGAAAGGGACCGCCTGGAGCGCGGGGAATTTCAAAGCACATTCCTGTCCTCATGCAGCTGGGAAGCACCTGACCTCCTGAATTCCTCCCCTGACCCGGGTCTTATAGGGCAAGGCCTCCTCCTCTAGGGGCAGAAGAGGAATCTGAGAGGATCAAGTTGCCCACTGCCCCTCCCACTCCCCCCGTACCCTGGCCTAGCTCTGCCGGTGGGCTAACAGCTGCAGGCTTAGGAAGATTCCAGTTGAATGCTGGGGACAAGGGCTGAGGGATGGGACCCCCATTCCTCTGTTTTATAGACAGGTTAACTGAGGCCCAGAGAGTTTAAGTGACTTAACTAAGGTCACACAGCAAAAACTGGGTTTTAAACCCAGCTCTTTTGACCGCATGGCCAGCATTCTCTCTGCCTTCTATCGTTTTTGCTTTACTCCCCAAGAAATGTGACCCCACTCTCTTGGCTGTGAGGGAGACCGGCTAGAAATCAGTCTGCGGTGGCAGGTGGGGGCCTGGGCGTGGGCATTCTGGTACCTCGCCTGCCGGGTTCTCGACTGCCTCCAAGCTGGAGCCCCGCCCAGGCCCATCGCCTTCCTGTCACCAGTCCCCTGAACAATTGTCTTGCCTGCGTCCTCTCTGCCGAAAGCCCTCCCCTCCCCATGGTCGGCAGGCTATTTTTAGGAGCTTGGACGGCACTCAAAGGAGCAGGGGGCGGTCTCTGGGGCTGTGCCCGATGGCTCTGAGCCCATGGGAGGGCGGGCGGGAGAGCAGAGAGAGACCCCAAGCCCCAGTCTGGCCACGCACCTTCCCTGGGAGGCCTCCCCTGCGCCGAGGTGACAGACTCCGCCCGGGGTTCAGGGAGGGGCTCCCCAGTTCTCGGGCCACCGGTTCTGGCTACTTCCCTGGGGCTCCAGGCACTGCTTCCTCTGCCAGACCCCCACCCACTCTGGGCTGGGGGCTCTTCCCCTGCCACTGTCCCCGCAAGGCCCCATTTGAAGACCCTCTGGGGTGTGTCTTCTCAGGACACCCTACACATCTGACACCTCTTCTTCTCACCCACTGCCACCCTCACCTGGGGGAGCCAACTTCTGTCCAAAGCTCCCTGTGCCTGGCCCCGCCCTCACTGCCCCACCGACTCCAGCGAGGGGGGCTGGCGAGGGGGGCTGGCGAGGGGTCTGGCTCGCTGCAGCGCTCGCCCTGACCCAGCAGGACTGGATGAACTGAGGCAGGTTCAGAAGAGCAGCCAGTCCGAGGCTGTGGCCGTGCTGGGTCTGAGGAGGTGTTCCGCCAGAGGGGCCGCAGGGCAGAGGCTCCTTCAGAACTTCTCGGCCTCAGAGGGGCTGCCTTGCGGTGGACATCACGCCACCCGCCAGAGTTGCGGCTCACTGCGTGTCCGCAGATGGGTGCCTGGGGTGGGTCTCGGCCAGGACAATGGGGTGTGCGGGGACAGGGGATGCGGGCGTGAGCGCCGCTCTCCGTGCCACTGTCACCGCAGGCTGAGTCGGAAGTTGGTGGCTGCAGCGCCGGGTGCCAGTGGGGCAGAGCCAGGAGCAGCCTCGCATCACCCCTTCGGAGAAGAGGGAACTGAGGTGTAGGGAGGTCAACGACCTTTCCAAGGTCACAGGCAAATGTGAGATGGAGCCAGCGCTGAAAGCCAGATCAGCCCCCCAGTCCCGTGCGGGCAGCCTCCACCCCCCCACCTTGGCTTCTCCCCGTCATTGCAGGGAAGTGACAGTAAAACGCTTTCCTCGGTGTCAGCCTGGTCCTCACAGACCTCTGGGCCGGGCAGCCAGGATGCGGGCACTCTGTCTGCGCTTTGGGAAGACTTGCCCCAATGCTCAGCTGACAGGAGAGTCTTGATTTTCTGTTCCTAGTGCAGTGGGGGGAGAATCTCAAGACGAGAGCTTCCCCAGAGAAGCTCCATTGAGTTGGACTTTTTATTGAGCCGGTGTAGATAAACACACTGCTGTGAGAAATGATGTAGACCCACACACCGCCCAGTGTCCCCTGCGGTAACACTTGCACAACCAGGTCCAAATCACAGCTGGGACGTGGAAGCTCCATCCGTGATCTTACTCGGATTCCCCGCTCTGCTTCAACTTTGTGGGTGTGTGTGAGTGTGAGTGTGAAATTCTCTTCCGTTTTAGCCTGTGCAGGCCCGAGGATCCACCACCAGAGATACTGAGCAGTTCTAGAACCACAATCGTCCCTCGTGTGCCTTTTCCTACCACGCCCACCTCCCTCCCAGCCTCCCCACGACCCCGAAACCACCAATCTGTTCTCCATTTCCACAAGTCTGCCGTTTCGAGAATGTTATAGAGATGGAACCACATGCCTCGGCTTCTCCTCCCCCCAGGGAGAGTAATTCCCTGGAGGTCCATCCGGGGTGTCAGCTGCACCCCCGGTTTGCTCCTTCCTGTGGCCTTGTCACCATCCACGCCACGCTGTGCTGCTCCCGGGGGAGACTGCGCGGATGGGGCAGTGCTTCTCCCCGGGTCGCTGGGCGAGGCTGGGAAGGCTGGGGAAGCTTAGAGCTGGGGTTCAGACGGTTACCACGTGGTGCAGGTGTTGCCGTGCCCCCGCCAGAGGAGGCAGCGGGCTCTGCTGCCATCACGGGCGGATAAGGGGCGGGTGGTCAGAGTCTCGGGTGGACACCGGGCCCAGCGTTTCTCGCAGAGCCGGGAGGCCGGCCCTCCGCCCGTGCTGACTGTTCCTCTCTCCGGAGGGAAGCGGAGACCATGTCGGACGTGGAGGAGGAGGTGGACAAGTCCGAGGAGTGAGTACCGGGGTCCTGCTGGGGGGCCGTCCCCTCCGTGCACCTGGCCTGGGAGATGCTGGGGTGTGGGCAGGGGCCGTGCCCCTCTGGGGGCCCGGGGAGAGCTGCACCCCTTCGTTTCCAGCCCTGTGCCTCTGGGCTGCCCCGCGGGGTTGGCAGTAAAGACCCCATTCCCAGGGCAGTGGGCTCCTCCCGGGAGCTGGGCCTCCCGAGAACGGACCAGAGAGGTTCCGTGAGGACCCCGAGGCCACAGAGCGACCGTGCCCCAGGAATCCACCTCAGAGCCCTTGTAATCACTGCCCCGGGAGGCCGCTGTTCCTGCGCCGCTCTGTCTCCCGCCCTGTCCCGAGCGCCGGGGAGGGGGCACACACTGGCGGCCAATCACACAGTCATCTCCTGGGGGGAGTGGGTGCACAGGAGTGACACGTGTGCCGGCACGGCTTGGACCCCGCAGACCTCCCTCCTGGTTGCGGGGCGTGGAGGGCCTGGGGGGCTGCGTGGAGGGGCCCCGCCCGCCTGCCTGGACTTGGACTCCGGGTGGAGGGGGGTGGACAGAGCACAGGGGACCAGCAGCTGAGCCAGGTTTCCTGGGGGTGGTCAGAGGCAGCTGGACCGGAGGCTGGGCCAGACCAGGCTGTGCGGGTGGGCAGAGCGGGCGGACGCCAGGACCCAGTGCGGAGGGAAAAACTGGGGTCATCTTCAGGAAAAGGCCAGGGTGTGGTGTGTGGATGTGGGGTGGGTGTGTGTGTGCACGTGTGTGCAGCGTGCCCTCTGCTCCTGACGGCATCTCCCCTTGCACCGCAGGGAGCAGGAAGGTAAGCGCATGCCCCACGCTCACTGGGCAGGACAGCCTGCTTTGAAACTGATGGTCTCTTCTCTCCTCTCTTGGGGCCGCACCTCATCCCCGGAGCAGAAAGAGCCGTGGAAGGTATGGCGGACGGATGGGGTGGGAAGGAGGGGCGGCGTGGAGGGAGCACATTGTCCCCGCCCCTTGCTCTCAGCTGAGCAAAGACCCTCCACCAATCCCAGCTCCTAACTGGGATCAGCCCGAACCCTGGTGCTCAGGTCTTGGGGCAAAAGGTTTAAAGCTGTCTCTATCGCCCACCAGGTGGTTCACACAGAATCACTGCTTTTTTTCCAATTAATTATTTTTGCTCTTTTTCTCTAATTTTTTTTTACCATGTAAAGTTTTAAATGCACATAAAAGTGGCAAAAATAGAATAATGCACCCCCTGTGCACCCATCACCCAGCTCAGCAACCGTCAACTTACAGCCCATCTTCTCTCACTTACTCCGTCTCTGCCCAGTATTTTAGAGCAGACAAATCATCTGCAGACATCACAGCATCCCACGCTTACATAGTTCAGTATGAATCTCTAAAAGATAAGCACTATTTAAAAAACATAACCATAATACCGTGATCACACCTAAAAACGTTCAGTTTAATACTTTATCAAATGAGATTATGAAGGTGTTCAGGTATCTGAGGCACGTCAGGCAGACATGAAGACGTTATTACCTGGCGAGGGTCCACTCTGACCCTCGGATCTTTGCCCTTCCTACTTGCTGATCATTATCATTATCTTGGTCCTCTCCTCAGCGTGGTGCCCCTTCTCCCTGCAAGCACCTAACCTTCCCTTCCTCCTGAGTACTTGACACATGCCAGTGGTCAAGAGGCCTCTCTCTGTCCCTACCGTGCCCCCAATTGGCCCAGCATGGCCCTTGGGCCCCTCAGGCTTCTGCCCCCGGGAAGGGTGGATCCTGCCCCTTAGAGGCTCAGCAGACCCTCAAAAGCATCATGTCAGCACATCGTGCATGGACATTAGGAGGAGGGTCTCTGGGAGAGAACCAGGGGGCTGGGGAGCTGACCCTTGTTCCCGAGTCTTCTGGGGAAAGTGGGGGCTTCTTGCATTTGAGGCTCTTCCAGGGGTACCTGACAAAGAGGAGACACAGAGACACTCACAGGAGAACCCGGGGGGGCCTTGGGAGTCAGTTCTCAAGGAACACCACTCACATCAGAGGCTATTTGAATATTTTTTGAATCAAAAATCTAGCTCCACCTTCAGTTGTGTTTCCTGCAGACTCTCCATACGGTGGGTTTTCCTTTGCTTTGGAGGATTTGCCAGCTCCTAGACAACAGGTGTTGGGGGATGAGGTTTGAGCCATAGACTCTGGATTTGGTACCGATCTGCCTGCTACCCACACTAGGATTTGGCTGTGAATTAACAAAATAATTCTCCACTGCGTTGGTGGTCTGAGTCCCTGGCGTGTCTGCCTTGCTTGCAGTGAATGGACCACACCCGGTTCCCTGGTAGCTAAGTCCCCGGCTGCCAGCGACCAAGAGAGCGAGGTCTGGAAGGGTGTCACTAAGCCTACAGGATGGACAATCCCAGGGCCTCTGCTTCCTTCAGTAGATAATAGTTCTACAGGCAGTCGGCCTTCCTAGAGTGGGAGTGCTGGGCCGTGCTTCCTTGCATGGGGCCGCTTCCTTCCAAGTCTGCCCTGTGCCCGGCTCTCCTGGAGACTGGAGATGTCTCGTGGGTCCCTGAGAGGCTCCTTCGGGGTCGGGATGTGGAGGGGTCTGACAATAGTGCGTTGTTCCCACTCTGGGGCCTCTGTCCCCACGAGAGGGAGACGGGAGCCCTGGGGTCTGGAAGCAGGAAGTGACCAGGTACCCTGAGTGCCCCCCAGGGCCCAGGCACAGCCAAGCATCACCGATTAGGGAGTGCAGTTATTTCCCCTTTGCTGACCCCTGAGGCTCAGGGAAGCCACCGGAGCGGGTCTAGGAGTTGGTGGTCCAGGGCCTGGGCTCCACGGCCCACACCCGTGCCACCATGCACCGTCCACTCCTGCCCCGTCCTCCTGCCCCCAGGCTAACCTGTCTCGCCTCTCCCCTCGCGGCTGCCGCTCCCCGACCTCAGAAGAGGAAGCCCGGAGAGAGGACGGGACAGCGGTGCAGATCTGCCTGTCCCTGTGCTCCCACCCTGTCGTCCCAAGTTGCCCCCATGAGGAGGGGCCTGCACTGGGGTGGGGACAGTTGTGGAGCGGCCGGGGCCACTGCCCCTTTCCGTGCTTCCCGAGAGGGACCCAGGCTGGCCAGTCCCCCACCCGCTCCAAGTCCAGGATCCAGAGGGGACCGATGTCCGCCCCGCTGCACACACAGTGTTCTGTGCTGGCCCCGCCCTCTTAGGGGACAGCCCCCGGGCAGGGTGGCCTGGGTGGGAGGGGCCTGGGGACAGAATCATGGGGAGAGCAGCTGGGGGACTGGAAATAGCCCGAGTAGCAAGGACGGTATGTCAGCCTGCAAGTGTGCACGGCTGCAGGTGGACGGGGCAGGGTGGGGGCACAGACTCGGACTGAATTTTAGCGGGAACTTTCTGGTAGTGACGTCTGAGGATGCGGGGGCAGCTGGGGCGAGGTGGGAACTGAAACATCAGATGGGGTGGGAGAGGTGTTAACAAGATGGGTTGAAGGTGGACCCCACACCTGGCCATGTCCTTGCTAGCCAGCCCTCCCCTCTCACCCCTTCTGGAAGGATCTTCTTTGAGGTAAGGGTCCTGCAGGGATCAAAGAACAGGACTCTCCAGGCCTCAGAGAGGACTCAGACCTAGAACAAGAGTGGAAGCAGGGGGTGTGGATGCAGGGTGTGGAGGCTGGGGGTGGAGGTAGGTGTGGAGGCAGGGGGTGGAGGCTGGGGGTGGAGGCAGGAGGTGGAGGCAGGGTGTGGAGGCAGGGGGTGGAGGCAGGGTGTGGAGGCTGAGGGTGGAGGCAGGGAGTGGAGGCAGGGTGTGGAGGCAGGGTGTGGAGGCTGGGGGTGGAGGCTGGGGGTGGAGGCAGTAGGTGGAGGCTGGGGGTGGAGGCAAGGGGTGGAGGCAGGGGGTGGAGGTGGGGAATGGAGGCAGGGAGTGGAGGCTGGGGGTGGAGGCTGGGGGTGGAGGCAGGGGGTGGAGGCAGGGGGTGGAGGCTGGGGGTGGAGGCAGGGTGTGGAGGCAGGGTGTGGAGGCAGGGGGTGGAGGCAGGGAGTGGAGGCTGGGGGTGGAGGCAGGGTGTGGAAGCAGGGGGTGGAGGCAGGGTGTGGAGGCTGGGGGTGGAGGCTGGGGGTGGAGGCGAGGGGTGGAGGCAGGGAGTGGAGGCTGGGGGTGGAGGCAGGGAGTGGAGGCAGGGGGTGGAGGCAGGGAGTGGAGGCAGGGGGTGGAGGCAGGGGGTGGAGGCGGGGAATGGAGGCCAGGGGTGGAGGCCGGGGGTGGAGGCAGGGGATGTGAACATTTCTGTGCTGGCCTCACCCCCCCCCCACCTCCAGGCTGTCCAGCCCCCCTGCCAGGAGGCCACCACATGTAGTGCCTCAGTCAAGGTCATCATCAGCACCCCCTGCAGGCGGATCCCTGTGCCTGGCGCCATGCTGTCGAATGTGTCTATCTACTCGGAGTGCCTGACTGGGGCGGGGTCTACACCCTGCCAAGCAAGTGGATGAAAACAGAAACCCCCCTGACTCTTTGGACCGTACATACGTCCACACGCGGGGCGGCTCCTCCACCCACACGCAGTCCTGCTTTGGTCTCTTTCAAATACAGATGAAGGGTCTCCAGGGTCTGAGCCCGGGACAGGCGCTCCCCTGACCCCTGTGGTGCCGCATCGGGGGACAGGGTGGGGAAGGGGGCTGAGTCGACAAAAAGAGCCTGGCAGACAGCCCCCACCCCTTCTCTGGTGCCGCCCAGCACCCGCCTGGCCTTCCCAGAGGCCTCCAGGTGCAGAGCCGGT
Source organism: Balaenoptera borealis (assembly GCF_965194805.1). Classification (NCBI taxonomy): domain Eukaryota; kingdom Metazoa; phylum Chordata; class Mammalia; order Artiodactyla; family Balaenopteridae; genus Balaenoptera; species Balaenoptera borealis. Next base: position 1,892,387 of record NC_138860.1, read on the forward strand.
CTCCAGGCCCCTGAGAAGGAGCTGATAGTAAATGTTTTAGGCTTTGTGGCCACCTGGTCCCTGTGGAAGCCACTCAACTCTGTTGTTGCGTGAAAGCAGCTTGGGCCGTGCTCCAATAAAACTTTATTTAGAAACAGTCTGGGGGCCAGATTGGGCCATAGTTTGTGGACTTCTGGTTTAAACCAAGAACAGAGTAGCCCCCATCTTGTCACATCAGTCACCCCCAAATTCATCTGGAACCTGGATGTCGCTGGCCCCTTCCCCACACCTCCGCCCCGGGCTTTGCCTGCCAGCATGAGCGTGTTCACTGTGTCTGGTTCACTTCTCCAGAACAGGAGGAGGAAGTGGAAGAAGAGACTGGAGGCGGGACTGACGCTGAGGAGACCAACACTGAAGGTGAGGCTCCGCCCGGGGGTGAGGGTGCGAGGGGCTCTGTCCTGGAGCTCGGGGTGGTGAGAGACCCAGAGCCACTCCTACAGCAGCAAGAAATCCGCCTGGACTGAGCTTTGCAGCCTGGGCGGCCACTCGTCCTGTCGGGGCTCAGCCCTCGGTCGCCCTGTCAGTAAACGCTGGCCACGTGCCCCTCTGGTGCCCAGTGGTCTTGGGCCCAGGGCAGGTGCAGACAGACAGTTCCGGACCCCAGACCCCCACAGGGCACACTTGGCCGAGGACCTGTTGCAGGGAGGCTCTTGGCAGGGGTTTGAGCTTGGAACCAGGACCTTTACTGATTTCTCACGTTCTGTTTAGAAGGTGGAGAAGAGGAAGATAAAGAGGCTGAAGGTGAGGCCCGCTGGGAGTTGGGAGGAGGCGCTGGGGGTCCGGGGAGCCCCCCTAGCAGCTTGGGGGAGACCCCAGGGAGGCGGGGGAGGGGCTGGGGAAGGCAGGACAGAACTCGGTGACCATGCGTGTTTGGAGGTTGGGCTCCTCCTTGCAGAGGAGCTGCCTCGGTGGCGCCCGGGGGAGAGGGGCGATGTCCAAGGGCCCAGGCAGGGCAGGGCAGTGGTCACAGCCATGTCCACACACGAGGCGCCTGGAGCCCGGCTGAACCACTCGAGGGTGGGGAGTCTGGGGGAGGAGATCCCAGGCATGGATGGTCCATGGGGTGGGTCACTGCTGCGGTCATTGTTGGCCGGCAGCCTTCACCAGGGGCCCAGGTGGCCCCAGCCACGCCTCTGGAGGGGCGCAGCCAGTGGGTCTTGGGGTCACGCCCCATCAGCTTCCTGGTCCCGGGCCGCCAGGAGGTCTGGGGGCAAGCGAGGAGGCAGAGGCTCGGGAGGGGACTCTGGGGCCAGGACCCCCAGGGACCGTGCCCTGGACCCCTCCTCACTGTGAGGCCAGCACTGCTGAACGAGAGGGCTGTGCATGCGTGCGTCCCCCGAGACTCCCCCGGGGAGCAGCCCCGAGAGGGAGTGTGGGGTTTGCAACCCTGCGGCTTAGTTCTTTGGGTGCTCCTGTAACCCGGGGCTGGGAGGGCCTCAGGTGGATGGGGAAACGGAGGCCCACAGGTGCCCAGCTCATCAGGGGCAGAGTGGGACCAGATCCAGGCCTCCTGACCCCGTGGCCGTGTGCTTCCCTTCTCTCCAGATGGCCCAGTGGAGGAGTACAAGCCCAGGCCCAGGTGAGTGGTGAGGCCCTGGGAGCAGAGGGCCCATGAGGGAGGACGGCTGGGACAGGACCGCAGTGCACAGTGGTACAGCGGGCATAGACCACCACGTATGGTTTTACAGGTTGTGCACTGCACAAGAGTCTCTGCCGTCTGCTGCCAGGGTGTGCGGGGTTGGGGGAGATGGGGGCTGAAATCCACCCACACGCCATCACCAATTCCGGGCCCTGCCCCCGTCAGCACTATGTCCATCTAGAGGAAAATGATGAACTAGCTGTGGCCCGGGGTGGACACCTTGTCCGACCCCACAGGAGAGCTGGGACTCCATCCTCAGTGGCTGAGGTGGGACCGGGGGGTGGGGAAGAGGGAAGAAAATTCGGGGGAGCCAAGCAGTGAAAGTGTGTCAGCCTCGGCCTGTGGCTTCAGAGCGTCACAAAGGGCCACACAGGGCAACTTGTTGCCACACACGTGACCCTGCCTGGGAGCTCTGGGTGCTGGATGGGATGGGTGTTTCGGGAATGCCAACGCCGCCAGCTGACGGCGCCTCAGCACACGCAGGCGTCTCCCCGTGGTGCCTTCCAGCTAGAGTGGATGGTCTGAAACCAGCCCAGCCCGACAGTCCAGCCCCTTCCCTGTTCCCCCGCTGGTGTGAGCGCTGCAGTGTCTCGGTTCAGCCCCACACAGATGAGGCAGACGGGAAACCAAGGCCCAGCGCCCGGGGTCTGGAGTCCCACGGCGAGTGTGGGAGGGGGTGGGGACCACCGCGGCCTCCTGGGCTCCTGGGGAGGTCCCATGGGTCAGCCAAGCTGTCACCCGTGCAGCCTCTCTACTTCCTGGCTGGGTGGCTGTGAGCCAGGCGCTATGTCTCAGAGTCTCGGCTTCCTTGAGTGAGACGACTGGTTCCTACTCTGTGGGTAAACGTGAGGGCACGTGCGGGTGCCGTGGGACCCTGGTGCTGAGTGGCCTGGGGGCTCCTGTGTGCACACCACGCTGGTGTCACTGTGCCAGTGGCCGGGTGGCGGCGGCTGCGTCTCTGCAGGGAGGAGAGGACCTTGCCCGCCCAAGCACCTCAGCCCCTTGGTCCAGGGAGGGCTTGGTGCTCACACCTCCTTCTGCCCACCAGGCTGTTCATGCCCAACCTGGTGCCGCCCAAGATCCCCGACGGAGAGAGAGTGGACTTCGACGTGAGTTGGAGCTTGGGGAGGGCAGGCCCCCTGGGAGAGACCTCAGGACCTCCTGGCAGAGGGGAGGTCACGGGCGGGGGGCACACAGTGCCCGACAGTGTCCTGGGTCCGGCCCCAACTGCTCTCCTGGACCCAGGCCCCTCCCCCCTGGCATGGGGGAGGTGGGCAGCCTCTGAGCCCCGCCCTCCCACCCAGGACATCCACCGGAAGCGCATGGAGAAGGACCTGAACGAGCTGCAGACGCTGATTGAGGCGCATTTCGAGAACCGCAAGAAGGAGGAGGAGGAGCTGGTCTCCCTCAAAGACAGGATCGTGGGTGTCGGGCCCCCTCCCCCGGTGGCTGGGAGTGGGGTCCAGCAAGAGCCCCTGAGGCCCCAGCACCATGGTCTCTTCCCTCCCCCCCCAGAAGGCTGGAGCTGAGCCATCATCTCTGCCCCCCTACCTCACTCCCACCGGGCACCCCCCCCCCCCACAACCCAGCCACTAACGGAGGGAAGATGTGTGACCTCCAGAATCCCAAACCATTCTCCTGGGGACAAGAGGTTATTTGGATTCCTTTCTCCTCTCTACCTCCTGTGCTGCTTGGCCGACAGCAGGACTTGGCCTCTGTCTCCAGCACAGGGCAGCGGCCAGTGGGGGGGGGCACTCAGGGGACACGGAGAAGCCCACCTGACATTCTTCAGGTGTTGAGGTCAGTCCCACAGCGGGCGCTCCCTCTGCAGGAGAAACGGCGGGCGGAACGGGCAGAGCAGCAGCGGATCCGGACGGAGCGGGAGAAGGAGCGTCAGGCCCGCCTGGCCGTGCGTGACCCCCGCCGGGCCCTCTATGCGCAGATAGGGGCTCAGTCAGGGACGGCGAGCACCCCCTGGGCGCTGGGCGTTGTTTGGGCGAACTAGACAGAAATGCACTGGGCGTTTAAAGACCCCCCCACCCTCAGCCCTGCACAGCGCGCCCCCCCGGGAGCTGAGGTCCCATAGCCCCCGTCCCGCGCTGCTGCCAGGGGCCCCGCCTCGGTAATGCCGCCCACCCCTGGGGCCCCATGCTCCTGGCCTGGGGGTGGCGGGCCTCACTGTCAGGAGTTGGGACCCCGTTCGCTCAGTCCCGTGTCCCCGGCCAACAAACCTCAGCACCAGGCCCCATGCCCGGAGTGCCCTCAATCCTCAGGACAGTCTGCTTGGCCACAAAGACCGCCAGCGCCAGTCCAGAAGCAGGGTGTCCGGCCCCCACCCCTAATCCACTCCCTCCCTGCCGGAAACCAGGAGGAGCGGGCCCGCCGGGAGGAGGAGGAGAACCGGAGAAAGGCAGAAGACGAGGCCCGGAAGAAGAAGGCTCTGTCTAACATGATGCATTTTGGAGGCTACATCCAGAAGGTGGGGGGCCTCCAGGCGTCCCGTGTCGTGAGGAGTGCCCGTGCGCGGGATTCCGGGAAGAAATGTCCAGCTGCTGTTGCGAGACTGAGTTCCCACGCCAGACCCGAAGCTGGCGCTCGCCCAGCTGGCTTTCCCTGGGAGGGGCTGCTGGGATTAGGGCTGTGGGCAGAGCCCAGAACACCACTGCCCCTCCCAGCCCTAGCCCCACGCTGGCTGGTGGAGCCGGCAGGCCCTGTGCCCCGTCTCACATCCACCGTGTGTGGCCTCATGCAATCCTGGAGCCTCAGTCTGCTCATCTGTAAAATGGGGTTAACGTCCACCCTGCCTGCTTTGAGAGGGTCAGACGGGCTACCCTGGAACGCGGCTAAGTGCTGCCTGGACGCAGGCTGGTTTGCTCCTGGGAGCTCACCCCCACGTCCTAGTGCTGGTGCCCATCCCCGCCAGATACTCCATTCCCAGGGGCGGAGAAACGGGAAATTGATCTTCTCTGTGCAGCGGACACATCAGAACATTTTCTTAGTTTTCCAAGTCCCCAGCTCAGAACTGGGCCAGCCCCCTGGCCCCTGTGCCCCACGGCGACCCTACGAGCAGGGCCCTGCTGTCCAACATCCCCACTCCACCCCGGACGCACGTCCGGTAACTAAGGTGGCCCGCGGGTGGGGGGAACCGAGGCACGCAGACGTCCCTCTCTGAGCGGAGGAGAGGTCCCTCTCCTCCCCGTGTCTCTGCCTGTGTCCCTGTGCCCTCCCCTCTCCCTGTCCCTGTCACTGTCTGCATCTTTCTCTCTGCGTCTTCCTCTTGCTGTCCTGGCTCTGCAGGCCCAGGTGGGTGCCAGTCCTCAAACCCTCCTCCTCCTCGCAGTTTGGGGAGCCCCAGGAGGGGACGGCGTCGGGCTGTGGGGCGAGATGTGGGGAGGCAGGGGTCCAGGGAGCCCCCACCTGTCTGTTTCCTGGGGAGCCCAGGCCGTTGCTGGCCTGGGGGTTGCAAGGCCGAGGCTCTGTCCCCGCTGGGTTTGGGGGTGCGGGGATAGGAGGGGGTGTTCTCTAACCCATTGCCCTGCTTCTCACCCCCTCCAGACGGAGCGTAAAAGTGGGAAGAGGCAGACGGAGAGGGAGAAGAAGAAGAAGATTCTGGCCGAGAGGAGGAAGGTGCTGGCCATCGATCACCTGAACGAAGACCAGCTGAGGTGGGGCCCGCACGCTGGGGCTGCACCCGCGAGGGAGGGGCGTCGGGCCGAGGGCAGGGGCACCGGCTCGCCTGAGCCACCAGGGGGTGCTGCCGCCCCACTTATTCAGTCGGCGGCTTTGGAGGGACCACGACGGGCTGGACGGGGCGGCAGAGCCCCGCTCCCCTTCCCCACCTGTGCACGGTGTCGGGGCGCCCCCCCCTCCTCCGTGCTTCGGGGCTTTGTCCTGGCGGCGCCGGTGCCCCGTCCTCAGTCCCGGGCACTGCAGTCAGCCGGGGTGGGGGGCCTCGGCAGGCCTGGAGAGGAGAGGAGGGCTGGGAAGGGGAGTGGTCAGGAGCAGGAGGGAGGCAGGTGAGGGCCCTTCCTTACTGCCGCCCGCCCATGGCCTGTGCAGGGAGAAGGCCAAGGAGCTGTGGCAGAGCATCTACGACCTGGAAGCGGAGAAGTTCGACCTGCAGGAGAAGTTCAAGCAGCAGAAATACGAGGTGAGCCGGCCGGCCCCGTCCACAGCCCCACACCGCTGCTGCCCGCAGCCCCTCCCCGTCCTGCTCACCTGCCTGCCCGCTGCCTCGTCTGACGGTGCTCAGCGCCCACCGCTGGGCTGGCTGGTGCTTCTGGAGTCTGAGGGTTCACTGGGGCTGAGCAGACACTTCCTGGGGTTCCAGCCGTGGGGTCTCGCCACTTCTGGCCTTGAGGCAGCAGCTCAGCGCACTGAGCACGACAGGGGGACCAGGATACACGGGCCAGGCCTCCCGGTGGAGGTGGTGGTGGGGACCTCATCAGGGACGCAGCCGCTTCACTTCTCACCGTGATGGCCCGGGGCCCTAGTGCGGGGTCCTGGACACCAGGCAAGAGAGCGGCTCAGCCCGCTGGTCCTGCCCACCCCGTCCCCAGGCCAGCCGGGCCCTGAGCCGAGTGGGTGCCGGCGGGGTCACTCTCTCTTTCCTCCTTTTCTTACAGATCAATGTTCTCCGCAACAGGATCAATGACAACCAGAAAGTGTGAGCATCGAGCTCCATCCCCCCCTTGCCCCCTCCCCCCTCCTCCCTGTCTCCCAGGCCTCCCACCCCTTCCTCCTCTCCTGTAGGGTCAAAGAGCTCCCCCCGCCTGAGACTGCTGACCTGTTGAGCCTCTGGAGGCAGCTCCAGGTGGCCCCCTGCCCCTCTCAGCCCTCAGCAGCCCCCCACGCCCCCCACCTACCCACCATGGAGGGCTGCCCCGCGTCCTGTCTGACTGGGCCCTGCTTCTCCTGCAGCTCCAAGACCCGTGGGAAGGCCAAAGTCACCGGGCGCTGGAAGTAGAGCCTCAGCCTCCTCGGAGGCCGAGCCTCCTTCTCCCAGCATCTGATCCTCACTGTGTCCCCGCCCTGCACACCCCCGGCTCCCGGGGTCCTCCAGCACCAGAGGCCGACTCCCGCCACAGACCAGGAGCTGGCCCAGCTGGAAGCCGCACTCGTGCCCGACCACGCCCCTACGCCCACCCTAGCCAGTAATAAAGGCCACCACGCACCCACGGCGTCCTGTCACTTCTCTTTAGAGGGAGAGAAACTGAGGCGCACCCTGGCCTCCCAGGGACTCGGGGCGGACAGCAGCCCTTAGGGACACAGGCCCCTGGACCAGGGCTTTCGCGTGCTCCCAGTGGGGAGGGGGCACGGCCCGGGGTTGCCCACGCTTTCCCCAGCCTGGGCCGCAGGGCAGAGAGGCTGTGATGGGAGCCCCTGGCGGCACCTCACGGCCCCCAGGCTTCACGAGTGAGTCACTCCCGGGAACAATGAGGCCTCGGTACACACCTGCTGTCTTCCTCTCTGGGCCAGGGTGCGAGAAGCGGGCGGAGGAAGGAGGCCAGTTTCATCAGGCGGCTCCTCATGCCTCAGAGGCCTGGGCCCGTCTGCATGCCTCGGTTCCCCCCCACCATCTGGAGGTCCTCTTGGGCTTGAACTGCGAGCTGGGGTCGCGGGGTCGCAGGGTCCCTGAGCTGAAGAGGCCGGGCCCTGGTCCAGTCGGCAGAGGACGCGGAAGCCGCGTGGGAGGGGGCGGGCCGCCCTGTTCTCTGGAGTCCCTGAATGCAGCTGTCCCTCCGTCCGGGGTCCTCCGCTCAGTTCTCACTCCTCCACCGGAAGGGGCACGGTGAACACTTCGGGGTGGGGTGGGGCCTCCCACCCTCTTCCAGGCAGAGTGAGCTCGTTTCTCCCTGCTCTGCACACCCTGGCCCTGTAACTGTCACGGTCACGCCACCTCTTACGCACGGAGGGCAAGTTTCCTGTTCTCTGGGCATCGCCCTTCCATGCTCGAGAGATGTATGGGCCTCTTTGCCCTGTGCTGTGTGCCGAGCCCCGTGGTAGATGCTGAGATGAAGAGGCTATGGTCCCAGGGCACCTGGGAGGGGTGGGGCCTGGGGTCTTGGCCTCATTCCTTGTTCATTCACTGATTCATTCAGTAAATGTCTCCTGAGCCCCAAATGTATGCTAGCTGCTGTGCCGGGGGTGGGGGTGCTGTGATTAGACAGGGCCGCCCGACCCTCGGGAGCTCGCAGCCCGGTCGGGGAGAGACACAGCAACAGAAGGCTCCAGCTCCGCGTGATAGCAGGGGTGCATGGGGCTGAGGCAGTGCAGACCAGGGCCCCCCGGCCTCGCCCCGGCAGGTAGGAGGGCTTTCTGGAGGAAATGGTGTCCTCACCAGGCCCCAGAGGGTGAGGAGGAGAAACTCGGGGCAGGGGGGCGGGCAGGGAGGGAAGGGGCAGCGCAGACATAGGCCCTGGTAGCGGGGGCCAGCCTGACGCGTTCACGGAGCCCAAGCGCTTGTGGTGGGACCAGGAGGGCCCCCTGCACAGGCCCGAAAGGGCAGGGCGGCAGGTGGCAGGCCCTCGGGCCCACGGGGGGCTCTCACCACTGCCCCCGGGAGACCCACCGGAGCTCCTGGGCACGGCCCCCCTCACGCTCCCCAGTCGACAACTGCATCAGTGTCCCAGCCCTTCCTCCGTAATGGTCCCCTCTCCGGCCACCAGAGAGAGGGGCATCGAGCCCAGAAGTGGACACCAGAATTTTCCAACCACCACCAAGTCCCCACGGGCTCTGCTTCCTGTGTCCCAGCCTCTCCTTGGAGCAGCAGGACGGAATGATGGTGAGGTCTCGGTCCCGAGTGCTGCACCTCCCCTCCCGACAGGGTCCCCATGAGCGTCTCTCTGCTCCAATGGACATGGTCTTGCCTTTGAAAACCCTGTGCAGAGAAGGACGCGGAGGGCAGCCTCGCTGCCTTACTCTGAACCTCCCTGAGGCCAGGTCCCGCTTCTCTCTTCTCCTGGGGTCCCCTGGTGTCCAGGAGAGGCCCTCGGGTGCCTCAGCGCCATCCCCATGCAGAGCTGGCCGTGCTCTGACTGCGGCAGGTGGTCCAGTCCCCACCCCGGCATCGTGAAACGAGCCCTACCCTTGACCCGAGTGCCGCCTCTGGCTGGAGGCCAGCAGGTCCCTGTGTGACCTTCCATAAGCACCGTCCGTAAGCGAAGGGTCTGGGCAGGCGGGCTCACCAAGGAGAGAGTGAGTGAGGGCCAGGGCCCAGAGTCTAGGGCAGGGGGCCCTTCCAAGTCCAAGGCAAGGGTGTGCGCTCTCCTCATTCTCTCCTGGGAAGCGGGGGGACCACGACGTGTGCACCGAAACCCTTCGATGGACTCTGGATGTGGAGGTGCCCGGGGCAGGGCACACCCGCCTCCCCCTCAGCTCTTCCTTTATTCCATCACTCTTGTGCTGTCCACGCAGCCGGGGCAGAACTACACACTAAAGGTGGGGGATGGCCAGGAGCCGGCCTGGGTGTCCTGACCAGCTGCCCACCAGACACCCTGACCCCTGCTGTGCCCAGCGTCCCCTGTACCCCAGGCACCCCAATCCTTCCGGGTCCCACCTTGCCCTGCTTTGGCCACACCCCTTGCGTTGGGGGTCTGTTGGCCCCCTGTGTACCCACGTGCTCAGGGAAAATGACCTCTGGGCTCCGAGGCTCTGGGTCAGACACGGAGACCCTTCCCGTCCCTCAGGTCCTCTCTCCACACTGGCGCGCGTCCCTGGCAGAGCTGGTTCATATTATGCCCACTTTCAAGGTGGAAAAGCTAAGAGAGAACAACGGGTTCTCCTGGGGCCTGCTTGCCTTGAAACCCAGCGCTTCCAGCTGGAGACCACGTCGAAGTCCAGCCCTGCACTTCCCAGCTGTGTGGCTTTGGGCAAGTTGCTTGCCTTCTCTGTGCTTGGGTTCCCTTATCTGAAAAACAGAGCCGCACCTGTGCGGTAACCGGCACAGTGCTCACTGCCCATCAAGTGTGTGATGAATGTTGGCCGCTGTCTCTGTTATTTTGGCTGTAACCTGTCACCGGCCCCCTCCAGGGCTCAAGGTGTGTGGAAGCCAGGTCAGCAGCGCTGGGCCCTGGCTGGGCCTCCTTGTGCGGGGTCTACGGAGCCCCCAGAAGCCTCTTTTCTCTCTGGGTTCCAGGTCAGGCCTTCTCCTTTAGAGACCCCAGGGGCTGGGGGCCGCATGATCCGGCTGCCGCTGGCCGTCCCTGCCTGGCGCCACTGCCCACGGGAAGCGGCAGAACTGGCTCCCAGCTGGGGCTCCACCCCTGATACTGCAGCCTGGTTTCTGGAAAGGGTGGGGCAGGACTCGCCCTGGGGCCAGGGGTTGGGGGTGCTGGTGGCGCTCCTCCTGGCCAGACTCTCCCGCTGGCCCAGGTGTCTGTGTCCCTGCGGGGCCGCCGTGGCACTGGCCTCTCTGGGCTCGCTTCCCCGGGAAGTCCAGCCTGCCCGCCAGGCCGCCCTGGGGGGAGACAGTGTGAACTGGAGAAATGCCTGGGAGAGGGCAGGCTCACCCCTTTCCCCACACACAACACGCCCTCATGTGCTCCTCCCTCCGCCCCGTGCACGCCTGTGCTGGCCGCTTTACACGTGTCCTCTCTGGCCAACCACCCACGGTCCCCAGGCCACATCCCCTGTCGATGGGGAATCAGGTTCAGAGGTTTAGGCGCTGTCTGAGGGCCGTTCACTTAGTAAGTGCAAAGCTGGGGTTTGCACCGGATCTACGGCTCTAGAGCCAGGACTGCCTAGTTCGTGGGCCTTGCTGCTGGGAACACCCCAAACCTCCCCAACTGCAGAGCCCCCCCCGCCCCCCGGGAACCCTGGGAGCCGGCTGGGGGGGCCTGGGTCGATGCGGGGCAGGAGGGCAGGGCTGGGCTCTGCTCCCTCTCCCCCAGCCCACAAACAGCAGGCCCTCCTGGCAGCCTCTCTGCCTTGGCCCGTCAGCCTGCAAGGCTGGCCTTTCTGCCCCCTTGGGAGCTGGGGGACCAGACAGGGGATGTGCCCCGTTCAGCACGGGGAGACCAGCCTGAAGGTGGCTCTGGAATGAGCAGCAGATGGGGAGTTCCAGGGGGCTTTGCCCGGAGGGGCGGGGACTCAGTCAGGGGCCTCGCCCTTCTGGGGCAACGACAGCCCATTCTTGCGACCACGGGGCTGGGGGGCATCAGGAAGCACCTGTCACTGCTTTGCTGCTGGGTCACCTGACTGCACAGAGAGGGACCCCAGGGTGGAGGGGCTGGGCCTGTTCCCTGGCCCCAGAGAACCTTTGCAGCCCCCGCAGTCCAGCCATATGGAGCGAGCTCTTCTGTTCGCCCAAACGTCCCACACGCTCCCACTGCCACCATCTCCTCCCTGTCCCTGGACGGCCCTCCTTCCCGCTCTCCCGTCCATCCCTCGGGGCCTCGCTCAAGTCACTGTTTTGCCAGCAGTCTTGCGGGGAAGACCAGCTCCTGTGGCTTCCCGGGCGATGCCTCCCTGAGAGCCCCACGCTGAAGGCCCTTCGCTCTGGGCCTGTGATTCAGAGGTCAGGTCTGGGCGCCCCACACCCTCCCCGGCACCCTCCCGGAGCCTCGGCTCCACCCACCCGCTCATCCCTGGTTCTCAGCCTCCACCCCAATGGCTACAGGAATTTAAATGGCTCTCATTGGAAGACTCAGGAGAAAACTGTTTCCACGTGGTGCTAAGCGCCCAGGCCCCGGGCACTCCGCAGACCGGCTGCACTGCACAGCTTCAGGGGGCCCCAGTCCCAAAGCAGCTTCCGCATAACGTGGGGCCCGGGCACTGGCACCCCGCAGGAGGCGGGCAGGGCTGCTCTTAGGAAAGCGGAGGGCGGGGTGGAGGCGGGTGTGACCCCCTGCAGGCTCCGGGCTGAGAAGTGCTGAGATGGGGCTGAGATCATCGTGCTGGGCTTGCAGAGGGAGGGTCGGGAGACTCTGTTCAGCACAAGCTGCCGCACCCCTCCCCTCTCCCCACCCACCCCTCCCCTGCCAGTTCCCCGGAGGAGCAGCCACGGGTGCAGGTTGCTGAGAATGAAGGGAGGGGTCCCTTCATTTCTGCTCGGTGGTAATGGACAAGCAGTTATTTTTTTCCTCTGGACTTGACGTGGTCACCCCTCTGGTTCCACATCTCCTACCTTCTGGGGTCCAGGGCAGGCGGTGAGTAGTGGGCATAACTCACAAGCCAGCTCCTCGACGACACAGACAAATGATGTTAGATCAACATCAGGCCCTTGCTGTGCGCTGGGGCACCATGTGTAATTCACGTGTGATATCTCAGTCCCACACCGAGTCAGGGCCCACATAAATAACACCCGCTACGTGAGGAACTGGGGCTCAAAGAAGTTGGGTGACTCATCCAAGGCCACGCAGGGCAGGACCTTTGTTGTTTTGATTATGATTTTTAAATTATTTGCATGGTACGCTTTGTACCAAATTGGGTGTCTGATAGAAACCAAGAAAAGCATATTTTCAAGCAACTGCTTCTGTATTTCAGCCAACAAACGTTTGAATAATTTCTGATCATACGATGCAAAGTCTGCGTGCAGCAGTCCTGATGGTGGGGAAAAGAGTGTGAAATAACATTCACACCTGTCTATTGCCAGCTTTTGATGGCTCCGCGGGCACTCTGCTGGCAGTCTGGCTGGTGAGCGTGAGGTCTGGCCGCTGTCCTTGCTCAGATTAACATCGGCCTCACCCCACTCAGCCGTGGTGGTTGGTTTTCTCATCTCTCTCCTTCTACACTGGGAGCTTCCTGGGGCCCTGGCGTGTTCATCTCTGGAGCCCAGTGTCCACCCACATACGGTGAATGGATGGAGGAAGAGATCTTTCTCATCCAGCCTGTCTGGTATGGGATTTGATCATCTGAACATCAAATATTGACGGGGAGGGAAAATAAGGCAGAACCGTCACATTATAGCTGTACTAGCTTGTAGAGTCAAAGCACTGAATCAACCCCAAACAACGGAAACTAGAAGAAGAACAACTTTGATCTTGAAAGGTGGAGATGTTCGCCTCACTCATGTGACATCCGTGTGAGCACCGGGTCTGACTGATGACCAGTCTTTCTACCGTGAGGCTCATCCATCCTTCCGTGAATCCAACACACACGCAGCGAGCACAGAGCCTAGGGCAGGTAGTGACTGTTGTCAGGGTCATAACTGGCAACAGGGTAGGTGCTCCAGGTCTTCAGAGACCAGGGAGAGAGAAAGTAAACACATTAAGCCAATGAATAGATAGATACTAATATACAGATAGAGGTATGCACATGTACACACTTAGACACACACATGTGGAATGTGGGGGCCATGGCTGGGTTGGCGCCCAGAGTGAACAGGAGTCCACAGAGGAGGAGCGCGGAGCTGCCGGGAGCAGAGGGAATGCAGGGCAGGGAGGCTGGTGTGATCCGGAGCCTGAAGGAGCCAGGCGAGAGGAGGTGGGAGAGGAGTCGGGGAGGCCGGCAGGGTCCTGGGGGCCGGGGGAAGGGGGTCGATTTTCCTCTGAGGGTGATGGGAAGTCACGGAGGGTTTTAGGCAGGAGGACACACTTTGGTTTACGTTTCAAAAAAGATCACTTTGGCGGTGAAGCTGCCAGAAGGCACGTGGGGAGACAGGTGGGAGGCTGTTACCATGGCGACAGTGGGGCAGCAGGTGGGGCAGGTGTGGTCCTGGCTGGGGGTGGAGGAGATGAAGAGATGGGGTCTGAGATCTGCTGGTGTAGAATCTTGTGGCGAGAGTGCCCTGCAGGTTGCTTTGTTTCCAGTGCGCAGGTTCTGATCCGCTCCCCAGCCCCGCCTCACCTGGTCCCTCCAGCATCACCCCAGACCCGGGAGGGCCTGGTGGGAAAAGCAGTCTGTCGCCCGAGGGACGTGCCCCCAGACCCGGCTGCTCTGAACCAGAGCTGCTCAGAGACACACCACAGCGAGATGGGCATTTGCCCCAGGAGTTGAGCCCGTGCAGGTTCCTTTACCAGGAAAGTCTTGAGAGGTGGCGGTGTTCGCCTCACTCATGTGACCTCCGTGTGAGCACCGGGAGTGCCCGCACTCCCACCACTGCTGCTCTAGCCACAGTCCGGGTGCCTGGCACCCCGGCTTCCTGCCACGATCAGGGCCTGCGAGGCCTCTACCCTAGGCGCGTCCTCCGTGGGAGGACCACCTGTGTGTACCCTGGACACCCCCAGACCCAGGAGGGGGCCCAGGGGTGACTGCGTGTGGCCGGTGGGGCTTGGGGGAGCTTGGACGGGGGGCTGTGATGGGGCTCAAGGTCCTCCCAGAGTCAGAGGAGATGGGGTGGAAGAAACAGGTTGGGCCACTGGCCAGGGCCTCGGCTACCACGGCTAGGGAGGCCTGGCCTTTCCAGGGCTTCTCCCGTCCACGGAGGCCGAGGTGCGCGTAGGGCGCTGTGGGACCAGCTGCAGGGGACAGGATGGGGAGGGCTCACCGTAAGCTCTAGAAAGGCTCGAAGTAGCTACCCCTCCCCCAGGGCAAGAGAAGGCGGTTTGGGGGGCTTGACTGTGGAAAGCTGGGGGGCTGGGAGCGTGGGGACCCGGAGCGCAGTTTAGTGTCCCTGAAGAGAAGTGGGCGCATCACAGCATGGCCCAGAGCTGCAGTCCGGCGAGTCTGCCGCTTGGACTGTCCCCTCCACGACCCGCCTCTCGGGCGCCCTCCGGCCCCTCAGAGCCTGCGGACGATGAAGCAGAGGACCCGATGGAGCCTCTACGTGGAGGGGAGGGGAATGGTCTGATACCCACGGGACCAGGTAAGAGCTGCCGTCTCCTCTCCCTGGCCCACCTCCACGCGTGAGGTCCGCGTGGAAAGAGGCATGGGGGATGGCAGAGCGCAGGCCTGTCCCCCCAAGTCTATGCGTGCTGGCGGAGGGGAAGGCGGGGAGCTGTGAGTTGACTATGAAGCTGGCGTTTGAGATGGATGAGGATGGAGTCTTCATAACTAAGATGTGACAGTTGAAAAAACCAAAACGGCTAAGTTCGGGGCCTTGACCCACCACCCTGCGGGGAAGGGGCTTCCCTGGGGCACGGCTGTGGCCGTTACTGAGATGAAAATGAGACTTTCATAAGGAAACCTCATCTCCTGGAGGTGGGCATCCCTGGCACAAAGGCTAACCCCGCTGTGCCCTCCCCTCCCCGTGGCACTTCCGGCCCCTTTCCTGTTTTATTATTCATTGTCTGCATACCGTGTGTTTTCAGTTTATCTTGTTTTTCTTCTGTCTCTCGCCATTCACTGTAAGCTCTAAGAGACCCAGGATTTGTCTTTTTTGCCGAATTCCCATCTGAATCCCCAGCATCAAGGGTGTGGCTGGCACACAAAGTGTGCAGTAACTATTTGTTGAATGAATGAATGAATGACCGTTTATCCCCAGGGAGTTGAGGCTTGGCACTGGACGGGCCGCCCATCCCCAGTGTTCTAAAAAGGTCAGAGAGAATCTTGCTGCTGGGAAAGTAGCAGAGAGATTCGTGGCCCTGGGGCCAGGGCAGTTGGATATTTGACACTCAGAAGAATTTATCACTGGAAGGGAATTCACAGAGTTTTCAGCTGGTGGCAATGGAGAGGCCAGGGCTGCAGGGCCCTGAGTGAATGGTTGGGGGGGGGGGACCAGTAGGAAAGGAGTTTTTCCCAGGAAGGAGATTGGGCTGCCTTGCCGGCCGATAGTGGGACCGTTGTTCTGGCCATCAGACCCCATCCTGCACCTGCTGGGCCGGGGCTGGGCCGGGGAGGGGGGCAGGTGGGGAGTGGGGAGCCCATGGGTGCCCCGGAGCCCGTTGTTAAGGGCACAGCCTCTGAAGCCACCCGCCCTGGATCAGTCCCAGTTCTATCACAGACTTGCTAAGTGCCCTTCCTGTGCCTCCGTTTCTTCGTCTGTAAAACGGGGTGACGTGACCACTGGGTCACTGTGAGGATGAAACGAGCTTATTTAGATGTGAGAGCTCGGAGCAGCGCCTGGCACACGGGGGAGGCCGGGAGTGTTTGCCGGCAGCTCGGCCACTGTGTGTGTCCCCTGTCCTTCTCC
Source organism: Balaenoptera borealis (assembly GCF_965194805.1). Taxonomy (NCBI): domain Eukaryota; kingdom Metazoa; phylum Chordata; class Mammalia; order Artiodactyla; family Balaenopteridae; genus Balaenoptera; species Balaenoptera borealis. Next base: position 1,908,076 of record NC_138860.1, read on the forward strand.
TTCCCGGGGTGCCCAGCCCCCCTCTGCCTCCCCTCAGATTCCCCCAGCTTAGGCTCCCCTCACCCAGCCCAGGGCACAGGGCGGGCCTTGGCCGCCCCTCCTTCCTGCCCTCTCCTTCCTGAGTCAAGCCTGGGACCGCTGGTCATGGGAAGACGGGCCCACCCTGCCCTGCCCTGCAGCCCCCAGCCGCGGGGGGAGCTGGCGGCACACCCCTCTTCCGAGGAATTAGGGTTTACCTGGGTGGGGTCCCCAGGCCTTGCGAGTGAATTACTGTCACCCTCCCCGTGGGGCCCGGGGCAGACTTGGCCGGCTGCTGGGCCTTGGCGTCCACCTTCTGGGCCTCCTCTGGGCCTCCCACCCCGTGCCTGCTTCAAGTCCAGGCCCCCAAAGGGCTTGCTGTCAGGCTCTCCCCGCTTTCCTACTATTCTGCAGCCACAGCTCTGCTTCCTGGTATCTTTTCCCTCCGGTCTCCCATCTCTCGTAGGTCTCCTCTTCCAGGGAGCCCTCCTGGACTGGCTAGGACCTCGCTGCTAAGTGTGGTCCACAGACGGGCGGCAGGAGCACCCTCGGGGGCTGGCGGAAACGCAGAAGCTCAGAGCCTGCATTTTAACCAGATTCCAAGGGGCCACACGCACGTTACAGCTTGGGAATTACTGAGCGAGGTCACCCTTGCTGTTCCAACCCCGACAAGATGGAGATTCTGGGAATCTGGGTCAGCTGGTCAGGCTGACTGGGGACAGAGGAGGGGGCATCTCAAATTCTGTAAATAACGACACAGGTCTGCTCGGGCCCCATCCTGAATCCGCCTTTGACAGCAGCCTGCCCACCAGCCTCTCTTGCTGGCTGAAACCTGGACACACCAACTCCCCTGGGAGGCCGCCCCCGTGGGACCCGCTCAGCTGAGGCAGAGGCCCCCTCAGGCCATGCCCGGCTGCTCTGCCACTAACGTGCTCCAGGGGGATGTCTGCCTGGGGCCCCAGAATCCCCCTTCACCTGGGCTCAGGCAGACTGTGGCCCAGACTGGCTCCCTGCAGGGAGACAAGGTGGGGGCGGGGGGCTCACGTCACCTCCACACTCTTTCTCGCTCTCTCTGCTCCCACGTGTGTAAGCACTTAAAGCTTCTGGGAGTCCTGAGTGAAGAACGCTAACTGCTTAACCTCATTTAGCCCAGAGTCTCCAAAACTTAGACCTCCTTTGTCACTTAGCACCTAAGAACGTCCTGTGGGAATAACGTAGGGAAATGCTAATCTGATTCCTTTCTACACACATGCACACATGCATATGCACGCACATGCAACAATGCACACATGCACATGCACACCCACGCACACATGCACATGCACCACATGCCCACGCGCACAAACATGCACACACACGCAGGCACACACACACACACGTATGCACATACACCAGTTACAAAGGCTTTCATGTGAGGCTCTCTGGCGCTCAGGAACCCTTGCACCCTCGGAAGGTGGGAAGCTGACTCCGGGGGAGCTTCTCCCCACCGCCCTCTGGACAGTGGCCGTGGGGTGGAGGTGACGTCGCCTTGCCCAGGGTCTGTGGGGCAGGTTGTCCTCACCAGCTTTTGTTTTGGGTCCCAAATGTGATGGTTCTCTCAAATCCACCAGCCTGGCCTGGAGCTGGCACCCCTGCTGGTTGTAAAAGGGCAGAGGGAAGCACCCTGTCTCACCCACCTGTAGGGTGGGTGGCAGCCTGGGCTTCTGGTGACACTGTGGTTGGACGGAGGTAGAGCTGTCAGGGCCAGTCCTCAACGCCTGACTTGCCAGCTGCATCGGCTGGGCCTCCCGCCTCGGGCAGACGTTGAGGTGGGAGGCTGTAGGGTCCGGGCACCAACCCTGGGTATCCCCCCTCCTGCTTGGCCAGGAGCTGGGGCGGGCGGGGGCCAAGGTTCGGGCTCACGCAGTCCCCGGAGGGCAGTGTGGGAGTTGGCCTGACTGTGGGCAACTGCTGTCTAGATGCAGCTAAAGGGGGGAAGAGTGGGAACCTGGGCCTCAGACCACGTTCAAATTCCAAGACTATCACCTACTAGCTGTGTGACCTTGAACAAGTTACTCAGCCTCTCTGAACCATAGTTTCTTTATCTGTGAACTGGGAGTGGTCATGCCTACCTTGTGGCATTGATATAAAGATGTAGGTGATTAATGTGCGGTCATTGCTCTGTACGTCTACCTGTCCCCACGGCCCAGCTGTCCTCCAGGACAACTTCAGGCCCCAGAATGCAGGGATGAGAGGCTGGGGAGGTACAGAACGACACACTAGGCTCAGCGGGGGTCCCCTTGGTCATGGAGACCCAGGTGAAGTTTTCTTTCTGAGAGAGGTGCAGAGGGTGGGATTTTAATGGCCTTAAAAGTGGAAAGGGTGGCATTTATGGCCCAGAGATTCAGAACCACTTGATAAATGCCAAAGTGCTTTTTTATTAATTCACCAGTCAGTCATGAAACCTCCGAATGGTTGGCTAAAGGGCATGAAGTCCTTTCTTACGTGGGGTCCCTGTTGATCCACCGTCAGGGGGCTCGTCGGCATTGACGTGCGTCCCCGAGAGGGCTGACATGCTGGTCGGTGACATTAGTCCTCTGCCGAGCCAGTGGCAGTTTCCGAAGGATGACCAGTTAGGCTGGGGGACGCTTGCTGGGGTCATTGAGGCCTATTTTGCCCTGTGGCCTCGCTCTCATTAGCCCCATATTCTAACCAAGCTAACCGGCCGGCACCAGACGGGGTGATCTTCACAGTATTTCTGGGATCTGATCTTCCAAGGATCAGAACTTTCTCTTCATCAGCACGTCGGCCCAGCAGCCCTGGCACCAGACGTGAGATCCTAGGAGGCCTCAGGCAGCATGAGCGCCCGAATCACTGAAGCTTGAATGACACACAGCGGAGCCCCCGTGTCCGGCCGTTTACGGGGTCCTCAGCTCTGACACTGGGATGTCCCCGCGGGCTGGGCCCCAGGAGGCCGGGTCCCGCCCCGCTTGTGTCGCGGCCGTGCCGTGTGGCTCTGGGCCAGCCTCCCTGGGCCCGTTTCCTCGTCTATGAAGTGGGCGTTAGTGCCCTGAGCTCTGCCTGCCTCACCAGGGGAAGAAAACGACCAGCCTAAGGCTTTGCAAGGTAACAGGGTTATTTTGTGGTCCCTCAAGTAAAAAGCGTGTTGCTAGGATGAGTAGGTTGCGTTCACGCTTTCTCGGGGGTGCTGGGTGGCAGCTCGCCCTGCGTGCCAAGAGGTGAGGAGTGAGGCCTGCAGGGCCTCCAGGGCCTGGGCTCTGGGAAGAAACGGCGTCACGGCTCGGGGCGCACGGGCTGTGGGCAACCTGGACCTGGGGTCTGGGAGACTCAGGCTCAGGACTCAGGAGACCCCTCCTCACAGTTCAGGCTCGCAGCGGCTCCTGGCGCCCCCGCTCTGCGCTCCCTCTGCCCTGGGACCCCCGAGGCCTCCCACTCCCATCTGCAAATCCTCTGAGGGGCCAGAAGGGGCTGCGCCCTCTTGACCAGGGACGGCTAGATCACGTCCCTTCAGCACCTGTACACGTTAAATGCACCACCGACCATACAGGTCGGAGTTCTTTACCGTCAGGTATACTTTCTCTGTCATCACATCACCTGTGGGGACGACTGGGCAGGGAGACAACGAATCCACACGTGGTTTCCACGTTCGTAAACGCTGGACGTGAGGACGGTGGGGACGGAACATTGTATTTTGCATCGTAGGGTCGTCGCGAAAGGGCTGCTTCACGGCAGTGACCGTGACTCGGACCAGCAGGGGACGAGCCCCGAGAACATGAGCTGCGGGGAGGGCAGAAGGGCGTTCCGACTCCGTTTATAAGAAGCGCAGGCCAGTCAGGACAGGGGCTGCCCTGGAGAGCAGGACAGGCACAAGTGGGACCTGAGGGCCACTGGGAGCCGGTCACTTTCTGTTCCTGATCCGGGGGCTGGCGCTCTGGGCTCAGCTGGCAGAGATTCACAGAGCCGCCTGCGCTGAAGCCGTGCGCTTTCCTGTGCGTACGCTCTGGTTAAGTGACAGCTTACCAATTCAACGCTTATTGATTTTTTTTTCCTAATTAAGCAGCCATTTTTAAAAAAAAATAATTTATTTATTTTTGGCTGCGTTGGGTCTTCGTTGCTGCGCGCGGGCTTCCTCTAGTTGCGGCGAGCGGGGGCTACTCCTCATTGTGGTGTGCGGGCTTCTCATTGCGGTGGCTTCTCTTGTTGCGGAGCATGGGCTCTAGGTGCGCGGGCTTCAGTAGTTGTGGCTCGCGGGCTCTAGAGCTCAGGCTCAGTAGTTGTGGTGCACGGGCTTAGTAGCTCCTTGGCATGTGGGATCTTCCCAGACCAGGGCTTGAACCCGTGTCCCCTGCATTGGCAGGCGGATTCTTAACCACTGCGCCACCAGTGAAGTCCAAATGCTTATTGATTTTGAATCTGTAGCTTGATCTCACATTTTGGAGGCCCCAGACCTGGTGTATCAACAATCTGGGCCACAGATAGGCCGTCTTTCTCCCGCTAGGCTGAGGTACAGCCCTCCTCCCTGGCCTTCCTGACCGTCACCAACTGAGGGATGACCCAGAGGTCAGGGCCATGGGCTCTACAGAGAGGTCACTGCCCTCCCAGGCTGAGAAGAGTCCTCTCCAGCCTTCCCTAAGCCTTTCCAGCCTCCTCCATCTGGAAGCCCACAGCCATACGTCTGACCACCACTTGGGAGCTTATGCCCTGTGACTTAGAAAGTTCCATGTGCCTGTCGTGTCTCTTACGAGCCTCTTGAGGCAGGGGGCCCCAGCCTGTCCTGCAGGACCCAGGGAGAACATGCTTTCAGTAAACGCGAGCTCCTTTTATAGCCCTGAAAGCTCACGTCCCCCAGGTGCCTGCCTGGACATGTTCCCCTGGGGGTGGCTTTCCCTTTACAAGCTGTGGGACATTGGGCTTGTCTATCCCCTCCTTAAGCCCCACGTGACTTATTTGTAAGATTAGGGCAGCCACACCAGTGTCCTGGAGATGAGGACGGAATGTGGGACTCGGAGCGGGTGGTGCCCCCCCCCCATGGTGACCCCAGTCCTTGCCTGGCGCAGGGTCAGTGAGAGGGAATCCCTCGAGGAAGTGAGAAGCCCCTCGGTCCTCAGCAGCTCCCCCAATAATCCACTGCTCGAAAATGTTCAAAGAAATGCCAGCAATTTATTGATTTCCTACATTTCCAAAAAAAGCAAATGCATAGTGTACCCCCCAGGGAAACGGGCCTGGCCAGCACTAGGTTCCTCCGCAAACGTGGAGCGGGGTGGGACGGGCTGCAGAGTGCCCCACCCTCCCTCCCTGCCCATCCAGAGCCCCTTCCTCACTGTCCCAGCTGCCCCCGCCTCAGCCAGGCTCCAGGGTGGACGGGAGCAGCTCCGCCTCTGCGTCCCGGGACCAGCTGGGTCTGTGCTGCTAGGCCGGCCCCGCTGCACTGGCTGCTGGTGGCCAGTGTGACCAGGTCTGTGTTAAGCGCAGGAGGCCCTGGGTCGGGGCAGCGACAGGGAGGACAGGGTCCTCCCCCACTCGGCGTTGGACTGTCCTGTGCCGGGTGTCGAGCCCAGCGGCGCGCGGCCGACGTGTACTTCACATCCTGAGCTGGGCCTCAGCAGACCCCGTGCTCCTTCTGTAGGAAATTTATCCACAGGCCCCTCCAAGGTCTGCCTCTTCCAAAGTGACAGGCCCAGCTGGCTGGCCTCAGAAGTCATGAGAGAGGTGACCAAAACCAGGCCCGGCCTGACTGTCCACCTGGCCCACGGGGGTCTGAAAAGCTGCCCATCCCCAAGGCAGAAGCCGGGCCCCGGCTCCTGACCCTGCAGGGGAAGGAAAGCCGAGGGAAGGGGCACCTCCAAAGGGTCATCGGCTAGTTCCCTCTCGCCCTGACTGGACGGTCCTCTCACACTGGGGACCCCTAAAGCCAGGGACCCCAGGGCCCCTCTTTCCTCCAGGAGAACGTGAGACAGGGGTGTGGCCTCTCCGTTCACTGATGTATCCAGAGCGCTTACAACACTGCCTGCCTCCGTACGTGTTTCTTTGAGAAACCAGTTCCTCTGGGCCCTGAGGGCTGGCAGAGGGGACAGTCTACTGGGACCAGCTCCCCACGGGCCCTGAGAGAGAGGCAAGCCGCCACCACGAGGGGCGGGGAGGACGCAGCACAGACCCAGCACCGGAGTACGCCTGGCTGTGTGGCCCGTCATCTCGGGTCTGTTCCCCACCCCCTCCCCAGTCCTGTCCTGCTGCCACATCTCTCATCAGGAGGGTCCTCAGTGCAGAGGCTCTGACTGCTGGGGTGAGCGGCGGGGCTGGATGGGGCGTGGGGGGAACTCCAGGCGGGGAGGAGGGAGGAGGGAGGACCAGACAGCCAGCTCCCCTTGATCACCACCAGTGCCGCTCGGCGGGGACGCTGTGTCCTGCCCTGTCCTACAGTGCAGACCAAGGACCATTTACACAGCCCTTCTCCGGAGGCCCCTCCTCTACTTCTCATCTGAAATGCACAGGAGCCTGGGGTCTGGGGTGGCCAGTGTCCCTGGGGGGCCTCTTATCACATGCCCTGTGGTTTGCACAAAGTACAGACAGAGGACTGGGGTCGGGGAAGAAGCAAGCGGCCTCTGGCTGGGACGGGGGCGGCTCCCCTTCCTGGTCTACCCAAATTCCCTTCCTGCAAGTCTCCTGGGACCCAAAACACTCCCTCGCTTGGATCTTGGCAGGCGCACTGGGCAGGACCCTCCTGGCTGACTCCCTGCCCAGCCCAGCCTGCCCCTCCGCTGGGAATACGAGGACCAAGCTGCCATTCCCTGCACAGCTCCTGGGCTTTGAGCACCATTCTGCCTTCTTTCTCCTGCAACAAGTGGATTCCAAGCCCCCGGAAGGCAGGGGCTCGCCAGGCTGAGGCTGCTCTGACGGGTACGCAGCCCGCGACAGTGGCCAGCCCCCTCTCTGGCACCTACCCTCGGGACAGCCTTCACACAGCAAAGCCGGTGTGCCCGTCCCGGCCCATCTTGCAGACGGCCCCGTGGCACCGCGGGCTGGGCCACACAAGCGCACAACCACATCTTCCCAGGAGATACACCGAAGCCCGCCAACCTCCCTTCCTGCAGAGCTGCCTCTTAGCGGGGGTTGAGCCCCCGGGCCCAGGTACTCCCCACCGCGCCCCGCCCCCTGCAGCGGTCCCCGTGGGCCTGGCGCTGGCGTGGCCCCTGCCCCGGCACACACAGCTCAGGACGACGGGGACGCTAAACCCAAAGCACACAGCGTCCGCGCCCGTGAGGGTGGGTCCCTCCACCACCGGGAGCTGCAGTCCGGCAGCTCACACAGCTCTTTGCAGTTTGAGGTCCTGCTTTCAGCACACGCACACGCACGTGTGCGCGGCAATACACACACACACACACACACACACACACACACACACACACACTATACACATGTATATGTACCATTTCTCGGCAAAAGAAGTACTGACATCAGACGTAAGCTCCCTTAACTCAAGAAGGCCCCCCAACCCTCCCCAACCCCCATTGCCTGTCAGTTCCCCCAAGGAAAAAAAAAAAGAATCTAAAAGTATTTTTGTCGTCCACGGCGTCCCGGATTGCTCTCAGCTGTGGTTAAACCTTTCCCAATACTGTGCAGCTGGACAGAATACCCCTCCAGCAAGGCCCAAGTCTTCTCAGCTGGATCGTATCACATCTGGAAAAGGACAAGGCCTCTAGTGAGTGCCCACAGGGGGACAGCCACGCCGCCAGTCTCGCCAGGGCTGTCCCCCTCTCACCACGTCCGCACAGACGCGCCCAGGCCTGAGCCCGGGGTCAGGGTCGCCCTCGACACGTCCATAGGTCGCTCCTGTTGGGTCAGAGCTGCCCCCCACCCCGGGGGCCAGCGCAGCACCGAACGCCGTGACTGCGCGCGTCAGGCATCTGCTGGTTTTGGTCTCCTCTCCTTTCCTGTCCTCATGTTGTTGGAGCCCATTTGCCAGGAGTGGGTGTCTGAGGTCTAAGGGAACCTTCATCTGGACTGAAGTTATAGCCCCTCCCCCACCAGGACCCTCCGCGGGTGCTGGGATTGGGGTCCTGGCGATCGCTGGGGCACTAGGAAGTCCCCTTCAGCTCAGAAGACCCTGTCCTCACCCCTGGCTCTTCGGAGATGCTGGCTCTACCCCAGGGCTGCCTCTGCTGACCCTCGAGGGTTGACGAGGTCTGGTTTGAGCATCTAAGCGTGGTCCTGGGCTCATCTGCATCAGAATCACTTTGGATGCTTGTTTAACAATGTATTTTCCTGGACCCCGCTCCGGAGCCACTGAGTCGGAACTGCTGGGGCTGGGACCAGGAGTGTGCAGTTTAGCAAGCGTCCCAGGTGAGTCTAATGAAGGCTAAGGCTTATGAGCCTTTGTCACAGATATTGGATCTGAGGTTTTGGTCCCTAGAATCATCAGCTGGAAGCAAGCCTGTCCACACTAGGCACGTTGCAGAGACTGGAAGGTGGATTATAAAAAGGAGAAGAAGGTGAGCTGTAGGAGCCCAAACCCAAAACGACACATGGTGTCACCGCAGGGGCGCCATTCACACTGCAGTCCACGTGAATGGCACCACCTGGGTTGCGCAGTGTGCAACGCACACGGCTGTACCCGGCACTTCTGCCCAGACCTCTGGCCTGTCGATGCTACCAGGACATTGCACGCCCCTAACGTCCTGTGTGCGATGGTCACTGGCCGGGCAGTCTACACGGCTGTCCTCACAGACAGCCTCACCGTGTGTCAGCTGGACTGAAGGATGCTTCTGCATCCCTGGGGAGCACCGCCTGGCTCCCTTCTCTGGGACTGGCTGAGGCCGCGGTAGGGGTCCTGGGGGCGCCCCCTGCCCTGGATGGGCCACCTCTTACCTGCAAGCCGAACTTGCTTGGGCAGCCTCTGCTTAGAATTGGGAGGTGAAGCTCCGGAGGCTGCTGGTCCCAGCTAAGGTTCCCAGCATGTTCCGATCCAAACCTTGCTGTGGACGAGAAGCACCAGGTACAGGAAACATCACCGGACGGACCAGTGTGGGCGTCCACGCGGTCAGAGGCTGCCCCCAAGCATCCCTGAGCTCGCGCCAAGCTCTCTGGACACACTCTGCACGTGTGTCGGGGCTAAAACTGGCCTGATTAAACGTGTGACCAAGCATGAGGTCACTGACACTCACGAGTGAGTGAGATGGGTCTGGCCTTCCGCACAATGGAACATCCTACTTGCCATCACAGAAATCTGAATCAAGGCGTGAGGGTTTAGCTAGTGCTTGTCGCTCTAGAAACAGAGCAGCCACTGAAATCAGATTAGAAAAATTGTCTGTTTCTTCCTCTGACTGGCCCCGCTTTTTAAAAAAATAAATCCCGACAAGAGTTCTTGGCAGGGAGGTCATGCCTGGCAGGGCGGAAGGGTCATGGGCTCTGTCTACCTGTGTGTTCTGCCACCTCCGGCCTCACCAGCCCCGAGTGCTTGCTGAGCAGAGACTGAATCTTACTCCTGTATGTCTCATAGCAGACAGCAGGTGCTCACTAAATACTCTGGAGTGATTGAGGACAGCCCTTGAGAAGGGGCGCCTGGTTCCAGCCCTGGCCTCTGAGAGCCTCGTCAGCGCTCACTGACCAGTGGGGATGCAGGGGCCCAAGGCAGGCGGTTCAAAGCTCCGGTCCCACCTGGTCTGGGCATGGACCACGTGATCATCCCCACCGCCCCCCCCCCATCCCCATCCCCTGCAGGTTTGCAGGCTCTCTCCTGCCAAGCTTGGCAGGATGTGGTGGAAGGTCCCAGGAGAGACGAGTCCTGGGTCCAAGCCCCGCTGTCCTCCAACTGGCCAAGTCAAGGCTAACTCCGGGGCCCCGTCTCCCTGGTCTGCAGGAGGGACCAAGCCCATGGCGGCCTCACTGGGGATGCAACAACCCCGTGAAGATGGCTGAGCACCGAAGCACCAGCCCAGTCCCTTCGGGGCTGTGGTCAAAGCTGGCTCCGACTGCACGGCCCAGGAGAGCCTAACGAGGGGACTCTCTGTGTGTCCTGGGCGGGTGCCGCCTCCCTATCTGGGTGAGCCCAACCCTCGGGCCACCTCGGAGCAGCTGGAGGAAGCGCTCCCTGGTCCTCTCACCCACCTCCCCTCCACTAGGCCTTCCTGGCAGCTGTCACATGGCCAAGCCCACCTGCCCAAAAGAGCAGGACAAGGGCCAACACCGGCAGTGGCTTCACACGGCCCCGGCCACCCTTGACCACGGTGGCTCCACGGCCCCGTCTGTCTCCCCACTGCGCTGGAGGAAGAGCCGTCCTCCTCCTGCCCAGGGGGCCGTCCTCCCATCCCCTCCCCTGCCTGGTCAGGCAGTTCCTGACCCTCCAAGACCCTGTCACCACCCCCCGCCCCCCGCCTTCCTCCTCCTCCTCCTCCTTCACTTTTCCTGCAGAAATGTCATTAAACAGGCAGCTTTTTACCCATTCTTTTGTCTCCCTTCCCTCTGGCCAAACTGAGGTGATCAGGTCCCCCACCCAGCTCCCCGCCCTCCCCCCTGCAGTGGGCCCCATGGGGTTCCCCCTCCCCCCTTTGACAGCTGTGCCCTAGAGTCACCAGAGACTTCTGGATCCCCAGATCCAGGCTCTTCCTGTTCCCATCTCCTTGTCCATCAGGAGCCCCGGGAACCGCTGCCTGCCCCCTCACAGCAATTCCTCCTCCCTTCCTGCCCCCTCTCCCCTCGGCCCCCAGGGAGGGTCTTCTCCCTGCTTCCGCCTTTGTCCCCCAAGACTTTTCTGCAGACATGCTGCCCGTGCCCGTGGCTTCTCCCACGTGGACACGCAGCTGTCTGCACGCAGCCTGGCCTCTCTCCCCAGGCCCCGCACGCAGACCCCAGACTCCACCTCTCCATCAGGGCTCCCCTCCCTCCTCCCTCAAAAGCCCCCGACCCTCCCCCCCTTCCCTGGCTGATCGGTTTCTAAACGTAAACACAGGGTCTCCAGCCGGAAGCCCGAGCTGCTTCGGTAGCCCGACCCGCCGGTTTCTTCTGCCCCTGCCCTTCTCCTCCACCCTCACCGCTGCTGACACCTCGGTCTACAGAGCGGCTGCCCCCGAGATGGGAAAGGAGGTCAGGCAGCATGAAGGGCTCCTACAGAACTGGACCCGACCGTGCGGCTGGGGAGGGGGGAGGTGTTGGGGACAGAGGGGCAAGGTTGCCACCGGACAAATCCAGCAGCCTGGTCTCGTGTCCACTCCGTCCTGCAGAGTGCATGAAGGGAGCCTTCCTAGGGCTGGTTTCAGCATGTAACCCTCCCCTCCCAACCCTCAGTGGCTTCCCAGCGCCAAAAGCAAACCCTTCAGTCTAAACTTGATGGGGTCTCGTCATGCAGCCCAAACCCGCCCTCCCAGCCAGAGTGCACACGTGCCCCCAAGGGCGTGATGTGCCTGTGGCCCGCCTGCTTCTCAGTTCGTTCCCAGAAGACCCCCCACTCCCAGGCCTCTGCGGCACTTCCTGGGTTTCCTCTGTCCTCCACTCCCTCAGCATCTTCTCAGGCCCTGGGCTGAGATGTGTCAGCGGCTGGATCCCAGTCACCGAGGGGCCGGCCTCTCCCTTCCTGAGCCTCACGGACCTGAGTCAGGGCCGGGAAGGAGCAGGAAAGCCTCGCCGGCAGGGGTGAAAGGTGTGGGCCCTTACCTGTCTGAGGACCCCCTGCAGCTCCCTGTTGGACCTCATATCAGCCAGGAGGAGTCGGGCGGCCTCTGTAGCCTTGGGGGAGGCACTGCACGGGTGGAAGTTCATCAGGGGTGAGACTCCAGCAACTTGAGGATGAACGAACACCCCCTTCCGTCCCCCCCTCACCTCCTCGTGGGGCAGCCCCTGGGTGCCTGAGAGCACAGCCCCACTGGGGGTCACTCTACACAGCGGGCACAACCCCAGGCCCCTGCCCGCCTAGAGGTACCCGGGACTCTCTTCGGGGCCCCGGTCCCATCCCCTGGCCTTGTCCTCGGAGGAGAGAGGCCCGTGGGTGAGAGAGGCTGGGTCTGCTGCTCCGTGCCTCCTGCTGGCCCACGAGGACTCAGTGTCCCTCGGTGCCCTGGCCGGGAAGTGTGCTGCCCGAGGCCTGGATGTTAGAGCTCAGCTTCTGAACTTCCCTCCTGGTCGGCCTCCCCGCCACCCCCGCCCTGCACCGCACAGCTCTCCGGCACCACTCGGCCTGCTCAGGCTGCAGTACTGTTGCTCCGCGGGGCCGGGGAGGGGACGGAGGGGCCCCAACCTGCCCACCTGCTGCGACACAGGTTGACGACGTTGTTGATCATGCCGCTGGAGAAGTGCTGCTTGGCCATCCCCGGCAGCGACGCCATCAGGTTCCTCACGGTGTAGCAGGACGAGGACAGGATGTCCTCCGAGTTGCTGGTGTGGCCGGTATGGCTGGTGAGGAGTCTGGTCACCTCTGGGAACACTTGGTTCCCTGGGAGAGAAAGGAGGGGAGGGCACGGGGTCAGGTGACCGAGGGCTCCCATGGGGCCCCAGGCCTGGCGGCTCCAACCCAGGGCTTGGGACCGTAGGGGACCTCGCACACCTGTGTCCCATCCTCAGGTGACCTGCCCCTTCCTGTGCCCGAGCCTCTCTTGGGCCAGCTCCCCCCCACCCCAGGGAGCGGTCAGAGGGTAACCTTTCGGTAGGCTCTGGAAAGCGGGGGTCCCCCTCGAGGGGGTGGGGGCTGGCCTGAGCCACGCGGAGCTCACCCATCACCCTGTGCAGCGCGGGGTGGCGGGACATGTTGCTCAGGAGGGAAGCTCCGGACCGCACCACGTCTGAGTTGCCCGACTGCAGGAGGTTGGCGATGTGAGGCAGGCCCTTCTCCTTCAGCCCGATCAGCTGGCTCATGCTGCTGGACATCTGAGGGAAGGGACGGACGAGTGAGGCCTTGGCTGGCCTCCCCAGGCCGCCCGGCAGGCCGGAGAGGGCCAGTTACCCCAAACCGAGAGACCTCAGAACCTTCTCTCTTCCATGTTGGAAGCAGAGACAGACACACGTTTGCTCCCACCCGGGTGACTGCAGAACAAAGCCCCGGGCAGACACGCACCTGCACCTCACCCGGGGCAGCCTGGAGCCCAGGGAAGAAGGGAAGTCTCCGGTCCCTCATTCACGGTGGGAGGGGCCCCAGAGTCAACTTCCAGATTAAGCCGGTGCCAGCGGCTGCCGCTCTGCCGGCCTCACCCTTCCCGGCACTAACTGCTCACGTGAAGCCTCTGATCGAGGGCACCTGTCACCTGAGGAAGTGCCCACCATCCTCTGCCAACCTCCTTGCCTTCTGTGGAATCAGTACGTACTTGAGTCAAGGATGGATAAGAGCGGGGCCTGTGCCTCGTGGAGGTGCAATCCAGGTCAGCCCACCCGGGCCGCTGGCAGCAAAGCCATCCTGGCCGTAACCTGGTCCAGGCTGGTGTGGGGTTCTCGAAGATCCCCGGCCTATCCCCTCACAGTGGGGGTTCCTCCTTTACCCTCAACTCACCCTTGTCCTCCTTCCGCCCGCCCCCTGCTGTCCTGAGCAAACAGGAGGGCGGGGTGGCTGCAGACGTGCCTCCCAGGGCCCCACCCGGCCCTGCCTGTGGCCTCAAAACCTCTCCCGATCCTGTCACATCTTCCTCTGGACCTGCCCACACCCCAGACCCTCTATTTCCACCCCTGTCAGTTCAGCAAAGAGGAGACTCCTCTCCTACCACAAACACGCCCTTCATCCTGTCCCCCATCCCAGGCACAGCCCGAGGCCAGCCCAGGGCCGGACACCAGGAGGCAGATTCTGCGGCACAGACAGAATCCAGGAGAGCTGGGTTCCACAGCCCCTGTCCTCCACCTGGGCGTTCCCAGGGGCTGAGGATGTTCCCTCCACACGTCCCCAGTGCCTGGCCCAGAGCCTACGCATGCCAGACCCTTGACTCAGGCAGGCCCCGGTTCATGGGGACGCGGAGAGCTGAGCCCGGACTGCGGGTGGAGAGAGAGGTGCGGGGCGGGGGGCGCTCACCAGCCCCTTGCTGGCGGTCAGGTTTTGCAGGGCGCCGGCGCAGGCCTCCAGGGTGGCGTCCTTCTTGCTCTTGCCCATGAGGTTCAGGTAGGTGCGGATGGCGCTCGAGTGGTACAGCCAGCTGCTGCCCTTGGGGTTGGGCTCTTCCTCAGGAAGGGGGCAGTCGTAGTTGTCATTCTGGGGACAAGAAGCGAGTCGAGAGGAGCCGAACCCACGCATTCCGCTCCCCCAGCCTCAAGGTCATGGTTCCCAGATGAGCAAGCGCCCGCTGCCCCCTCCTCTGTGCACTGCAGCTGCTCCCCGGTGGGTGAGGGGCAACTGTGCCCTCTGCCGTCTCCACGGGGCACAGAGCATCCTCGGTGCCCCAGGCCAGCTCTGCCCCCACCTCCCAGCTATGAGGCTGCTGTGGGTCTCACGCCCTGACGCCTCCACCCCTCCCAGAGTCACAGCCTGAGCTTGACCCTCCCTGGGCCGACAAGGGTGGTCCGGGGCCTGGCTTCCACCGCCGGCACGGTGACGGCAGCCATCCTCCCTCCGCAGCAGCCCCCCGCTTCTGGGGAGACCTGGGGGGCTCAGGGGGCGGTGGGAACCAGGCTGCCCCCCATCTTCAGGGGTGAGATGAAGAGGGGGAGACTTTACTAGTCACACAGCAAGAGAGACGAGGCCTGCAAACAGGGGGCTGGAGCTTTTGGCCTCTGGGGGTCTGAGCAGCTCCCACATCCCAAGCACACACACCCCCAGTGTCATTAAGATGCCAAGGTCGGGCAGGGGTCCATCCCCGGGGACTGGTCTCAGGCTCCAGCAGGGCAGAGAGGTGGGGTGGACGAGGCGGTGGGATCCGGGGGACTCAGCGGGAGCAGACGGACAGACGCACGGACAGACACGCACGCTCACCATCATCCTGTCGTTCTTGTTGCTGAAGCAGCCGGTGGAGGACTTCTCGGTGTAGGCGTTGCGGGCGTTGTACTCCAGCTGGCGGTAGGGGGTGGGCACCTCGGAGTCCAGGCGGTAGGAGAGGTTGTGCAGGATGCACATGCAGTTCTCCACAGACTGGGGGCCGAGCAGAGACGGCGCTGAGCCTCTGCTCAGCCCCCGAACGCCCGGCTCAGTCCCTGCTGCCACAGTCCCTCCAACGAGAGGGCGGGCCCCTCGGGCTGCCCTGGGCCAGCACAGACCCCGCCACGGTCCAAGAAGTTCCCAGTGGCAGCTGCTCCCAGATCTTTGCTGCCTTCCTTCCGTAAACCCTCCCGGCTCGGGGGTGAGGCAGCAGATCTGCCCTCCTGATGTCCGGCCCTGCTGGGGTTTGGGAGCCCCTGACTTCCAGGGCCCGGGGTCACCCAGGTGGAGGGGGTGTTCCACCCAGAGCAGAAGATCACGGTGCTGCTGAGGCCAGTCTGAGCAGTCAAGTGACAGGCTGTCTCCTGAAGCCGGTTGTCACTTCCAGGGGAGGGAGCAGGAGACAAAAATCCCTCCCCGGGGAAACCGTGTGCAGGACCCAGGGGCCGTGACGCCTGGCCAGTCCCCTGGGGACTGCTCGCCAGTCTCCGTCCTGCTGTGCGGAAGGACCTCAGCCTCCAGTTTATCTTCCTGCCCTGATTTCCCCTTTCTGTCTGTCTGGGCAGGTGTCCAGAGTCCTGGGGGGTGACAGGGTGGCTCCACCAGGGCCTTTGGGGGCGGCAGCGGACGCTCACAGAGAGCTCACCCTGAGCCAGGAGTTCTCTTCGTGTTTTGCTTATTAACTGAGTCCCTAGAACAACCCCTGAGGTAGATACGATGTGAACTGAGGAACAGAGAGATGAGGGAAGTGTCACAGTCACAAAGCCTCTAAGTGCGGGAGAGGACCTGCCCCTGTAACCACTGCTCGGGCGCCACCCGCCAGGGAACGGTCGGGGTGCTCAGCCTCCAGACGTCCCCTCTGCTGGCCAGGCTCCGGGTCCCTTCCGGCCACCAGGCCACGCCTTAAAGGCTCCCAGGAGTGCAGACCTGCCCTGTGGAATCTGGGAGAGAAAAGTACCAGGACCTGGAGTCCCAGGCCGCCCTCACTGACTGGAGACAGAGAGAAGTCTAGGTTCAGGGGTGCCACCTGGGGGCGACGCTCACCTTGTCGTCATAGCAGCTGGCCGCCACGCGGTTCTGGATATAGGCCATGAGGGAGTCAATGAGACCCGTGTAGTTGCGCATGGTCTGGCGCCCCGTGTCCACGGAGCTCAGGTTCCTGGTGGAGGACATGGGGCGGGTGGGGAGGGGTGGGGGGGGGGACAGGTGGGAGAGGAGGAGATGCAGGGGGGAGAGGAGGGGGGAAGAGAAGAGGAAAGGAACAAGCGGGAAACAGAAATGAGGACCAAGGAAGGAAAGAGAAATCGTTCAGCCAATCCTGCTCAGTCCTGGCTGAGGCTGGGAAGGGGTCTCACTGGAACTCGGCTCTTTTCACCCTTCTTGCCCACCTGGTTCCCCAGGCCCGTAACTTTTATGTGTCCAGGGCTCCGGTGCCGCTGGCAGCCCAGGCACACACCCTGCCCTCGTGGCACTTGTTGGGCAGGGGACTGGACGTCCCTCCCCGCGGAGGCTGTGTTCTGCCCCCAGCAGTGGGCTCACTCCCACCCGGGCAGTCTGGGCCCCTCTGCCTGGTGCAGGTGGGGTGTGACTGCTGCCACCCCACAAAGTCCTCTATTACCCTCGCTCTGCCTCTCCCTAGCCTCTCTGCTCCCCAGAGGCTGCCGCCAGAGGCGGGCAGGGAGGAGCCCAAGCCAACTGTACCCCTGTGCTGGGGCTCGCAGGAGTTGGGGAAGACAAAGCCCGTCAGAGGGAGGTGTGACCCTTAGGGGGGATCTGCTCCACAGCTCCACCTCCATACCGCCCACCCCCCTGGAAGCAGCACGCCTAGGTCCCTCCGCCAACAGCCTCCAGGGCCTTTGCCACACCCTGGGGCAGAACTCAGGGAACTCTGGGCAGAGCAGTGCCATCTTCACGCCGAGGAATACGGCAGATGCTGTTCGCACCCCAGCCGGGAGCCCATCAGCAGACCTGTATCTAAAAATGCCCTTCGAGACAGCACAAGAAAGGCATATTTTGTGGGGTGGAAGAAGGGGAAACAGCTGAGCCAGTTTAGCTATTCAGATCCAAGCATTTCCACTCAGATTCCTAAGGAAGAGCCCCTCAGCAGAGATGGCGGGGTCCTGAGCCTCCACCAGGCCCAGGGAAGCTGGGGCGCAGCCGCGTCTGGGAGTCGGCCCAGGAGGCCAGGCTGGCGTCAGCGCCCTGCCCCGCTGAGCCTGGGCTGAGCCAGGCTGCGCCCCCCGCCCTCACCTCAGGCAGCCGGAGGCGTTGAAGAAGACCTCAGCGTCCACGGCTTCCTGGGGCAGGCTGCTGTTGCCATCGCACCAGCCGGAGAACGGGATGATGACCCGGTCAGCCAGGATGGGCAGGGCGTCCGAGATGAGCTCCTCCTTCAGTTCATCGGTGGAGGACAGGTTCCAGAGCAGCCCTGGGGGTGGGGACCGCCAGGGTCAGGAAGACCAGGGACCCGGTGCCACCCCCGGCTGGACCCCACCTCCCGGACGGGCCTCTGTCATCTGATCATCCCGTGAGCCCACTTGCCCACGTCTCAACTAGACGGCAGGCTCTTGAGGGCAGAGCGCCTACAATTCTCTGTGCAGGTCAAAGTTACACATAGGGAAGCTGATCGAAACACATCAGACTCAGCAGTGTTTTCTGATACAAATGCTAGCACTCAGAATCTTCTCACGGTCTCTGTTTTCCACCCAAAAGTCAGCCCAGAAACTCTTACTGTTGCTCTGTATGTGGTCCCATCTTCCCCGTCCCACTCAAGGTCTCCTCGGTGACTTCTGTGCCCTGTGTCCCCACCCTGAGTGCTTGCTGGCACAAGCCTTGGATACAGGCGCTGAAGACCTGTTGACCTGCTCTCTCCCCTTCACCTGCAAATCCCAGGGTCTGCTGAGTACGGGTCCTGCCTGGACACCAAGCCTCCACCCCCGCCCTCTATCCCTCACACATAGATGGTGGATGGACGGACGGATGGACATGGACAGATGGATGGAGGGACACGATACCCAGGGTCACCAGCTGGACACGACTAACCTGGCCAGCACCGGTCCCATGGGACTCCTGGGGTGTCAGCCTGAGGCCGCCCATGCCCCACCCTGTCCTGGGCTGTGGCCGCCCCAGCGCCTCCCAGACGCCCCACTCTCTGTGGCCGGGCTCCCCACCGGTCAGCTGCTTCTGGATCTCCGTGCAGCTGGTCCTCCTCAGGAGGCTGACGGCCTCGCGGATGCCGCTCTGCCTCTGAGCCTCCAGCTTGTTCGTGGTGCTCCGGAACACCAGGTTGCGCAGGGCTCCGGCCGCGGCCTGCTGCACGTTCTGGTTGGGGCTGCGGAGGAGGCTCACCAGCTTGCAGATGCCGCCCAGCTGGTACACCTGCGGGACAGGGCGCCAAGCGCCGGGCAGGGCGGTGAGGCGGGCTGACGACCCTCCACTTGGAACAGCTTCACTCCGACCGAAACACCCAGGGCGGCCGAAATAAACAAGCAGCGCAGAGTGATAGTGACCGGCCAGACCCGGAGCGAAGGCAGGACTTAGCCGCCAGCTCTCCCGCATCCTAGCCGGGACTCCCTGAGCCCCCTCCTCCCCAGCCCCGCTTTCCTCCTCAGGAGCCTGGGGTGAGGACCAGACGGGAACACACTTCAGAACCCTAAGGCGGGGAGACCCCCGTGGAAACGCCTCCTCATACAGCAGGAACTGGATGCAGACGGACCCCGCGCACCCTAGGAAATGCATTCACGGGACTGCACCCTTGGGCTGACAGCAGAGGACTTGAGGAGTCCTCCCTGCCAGCCACGCTTAGAGACACAGACAGCCCTGTTCTCCACCACAGACGCCTGGTGAGAGAGGGTGGCACCATGGAGAGACAGGGACAGAGACACAGAGACAGAAACAGAGACAGAGAGACAGCAACAGAGAGAGAAAGAGACAGAGAAAGAGAGAGAAACAGAGACAGAGAGAGACAGAGACAGGGACAGAGAGAGAGACAAAGAGACAGAAACAAAGACATAGAGAGACACAGGCAGAGAGAGACATAGAAACAGAGACAGACGAGAGACAGAAACAGAGAGAGGGGGCAGGGGGAGGAAGTTGAAGTGGAGGAAGACGTCCCTCCTTAGTGGAATCTGAGGAGGGGTCTCTTTTGAACCCGTGGCCGTCACCAAGTGTCTCTTCCACGACCAACAGAGGAAACACGGTCGAGTGGCGTCCCCTCCACCAGGGGCTCTGCTCCCACAGAGGGTTAAGATGCCCGTTCTGACCTCGGGCAGTGCCAGGCCCACTCCTGGCCGCAGGCAGCTGGGCTGGGGCAGAAGGAGCCAACGGCAAATGCCCCCACCAGCTCAAGTGCAGGGTCAGGCTGCCCCGCCCAGGCCCCGCCCAGGCCACTCACCTGCTGCTTGGCAGGCTCATTCTGGAAGCAGGTGTGCTGGATGTAATAGGCCCCGATGGCCTGGCACTTCTCGTCCTGGTAGCTCAGGTACTGCACGGCCCTGGGGATGGTCAGCCCGCTGCACTCGATGTCCTCGCTGCAGATCCTGTGGGGACGGGCGGTGTGGGGTGTGGGAGGGTTACGGGGGCTTGGAATCCCCCTTGCGCGCCCGAGAGCCAGAATGAGGCAGCCCCAGGCCCCGCTGTGGGCAGCTCCTCCAGAGGAGGGGGAAGGCTCACCCCACCGCAAACACTTGCTGGGACGAGGCCCTGTCATGGGTTCATGTCCAAGCAGCAAGTTACCTCCACCCTATTCCTGAGGGGAAGCTCTCCACCCACTCTGCCATCTCTCATGTCTGTGCCTGGTACTGGGAAAATGGAAGAGAATGGCTGGGGGCCTGTCCATCTATCCACGTCCTGCCATTATCCCTCCCTCCCTCCCTCCCTCCATCCATCCATCCATCTATCCATCCATACATCTTGCCTCCCTCCCTCCATCCATCCATCATCCATCCATCTTCCCTCCATCCACACATCCATTTATCCATCCATCTATCCATTTATCCATCTTCTCTCCATCCATCCATTACCCATTTATCTATGTATCTACCCATCCCTCCATCCATCCATCCATCTTCCTTCCCTCCATCCCTCCATCATCCATCCATCCATCCATCTTCCCTCCCTCCATCCATCCATCATCCACCCATCTTCTCTCCATCCATTCATCCATCCATCCATCCACCCGCCCACCCACCCATCCATGCATCCATCTCTCTCTCCTCCCTTCATTTCTAAGTCTAGCTAATTCTTCTAACACAAAAATTCCCACACCTACTCCTTCTTCCATCCTCACGGCCACTGCCTTCCTTCTGACCATGGTCACTCTCACTGGGACTACAGTGAGACCCCCGCAACTGGTGTCTTCTCCAAGCACTCCCATCCAAAATGTTACACCCCTTTCCCAGATGAGCAGTCTGAACGCTCTGTTCACTGTGTTGTCCCCATCAGCAGCTTCTCATACTGCAAGTTCAAGTTCAAACTGCTTAAACTGATATCCAAGGGCATGAGTTAGGTCGAACCACACGAAATGGCCGATAATCAGCTTTTCTGAGCCACAAAACTAGAACAACCATGTTCTAACCCAATAGTCTGGCTCTGCTGTGTCCTGCACACTCTCTAGCCCTAATGCAGGTCTGCTCCAGCAAGACTGCTCTCTGCACTGTGCCCTGATCAGGGCTCAGGGGTGCCTCCGTCCCTTCCCCTCACCATGCCCGTGACCCACTGAAGACCCACTGCCTTCCCAGGGAAAGGAAACCTCTCTTCCAGGGCCCACACCAGCTCCCAGGGTGCTGACTACAGGCTGCCTCCCCAGCTGCCTGTGTCCTGGGTCCCACAAGACAGCAGGGACAGCTCCTTCTTGGCACCCAGCCCTGCCCCCTAGAAATCTTCCCGGCGTTTCTAGAGGGAGAAACACTCCTCATGTGTACCAGCCTCATGCCTTTCCGTAGCAGGTGCCCGACTCCATTTCTGGAAAGATCACCCACGGGGCAGAGCTCCCCAGTCTCCCCCATCCTCATTGAGAGACTGTCGCCCAGAATCTGCCAGTCGAACATCACCTCCAAATGGCCTGTCACTCACGCCCTCCATGGCTCACCTGACCCTCTCCTCTTGGGGCCTCCAGTTTGGGGCAATGAGCCAGGGCCAGGCGCTGCCCTGGTCAGTCTCCATGGGAGAGAGGCTTCTTAGTCCTTCTCGGGAGCATCCTAAATACCCCTTACGGCCTTTGAGTAGCCAGGAGAGGGCCAGCTTTATAACGCTTCTGCTTATGATCGGGACAGCATGGTGAGTAGGGGAGGGCACAGGGTGTGGCCTCGGCTCTGTGGTCTTGGGCAAGCTACCTAATGTCTCTGTGCCTGTTTCTCCTCAGGTTCTAGCCTGGAAGGGCTCTGAGGGTTAGAGATGAAGATTGCAAGGCTCTTGGGCTCCATGGAAGGGGGTTAATCCTGCAGCTGCAGGATGGCCCTGGGCTGTCGTTCTCTTCATGGCTGTCTCCCCGCTCTGACCACAGACCACACATGCTCAGTGAATGTCAAATACATGAATAAAGGACCACTCAGTGGTGACAGAGGACAGCTCCGAGGTTCACTGGGCTCTGAGCCCTGGAGGGCAGGCCTCAAGACCCTCGAGACACCGTGGCCATCCCCAAGCCACCCCATGCCCAGGGTTCTCTATAGGACTCCCACTCCATCTCCTGCATTCCCACCCCTGGCACTAGATCTTACCAGTTTTTATGTCTTTTGCCCTGTAAGATGGACCCGGCTCTTCCCGTTGTTGACCCCAGGGCACACCCTTTTGCTCTTTCAGAACGTGGGGAGAGGTTTACACGCCCAAGCCCAGGGATTCTCAAACCCTGGCAGGGTCTCCATCTCCTGCAGGCTGGTAACGCACACACCGCGGGCCCCTCCCAGGGTTTCTGAGCTGGAGGTCTGGGAGGGCCTGACAGGAGTGTTTCTCACAAGTCCCCCCGTGATGCTGGGGCCACTGGCCAGAGGAGCACACTTTGAGAACTGCTGGCCCAGCTAGCTTCCGATTCTCCTCCCCTTGTTCATTCCCCGTGACCCTTGAAAACTCACACACTCGACAGGTTTGTTCAGTGTCTCCATGCTGAGAACTTCCCAGGCTAAAGGTCTGTCTCCCATGCCCCACCCCGCCCCCCCGCCCCACCCCGCCGAGTGACACTCACTTGGAGCTGGCCCTTGAGTGGCTGAAGGACTGGTCCTTGGTGCAGGAGGTGGGCTGGACGTACACGGAGTCCTGCTTGGAGATACAGGAGACCTGGCGCACCGGGTACTTCTTGACCGCCTTCTGGCTGCTGCAGGTGCTGTAGATGCTGTAGCGGTTCTGGGGGATCTTGTAGCCCTTGCTGCCCAGCGTGCCCTTGCGCAGGGTGCCGCGGGGGTCGCAGTAGAGGTTGGGCTCGCTGCGGCTGGCCTTGATCTTCTGCATGAAGCAGATGTCGCTGCCGGCGCCGGGGGGATTGCTGCTGCGAGGGTACTGCCGGCCCCAGCTCTCCATCTGGCTGTAGGAGCTGAAGTGCTTGTTGTCTGCCCCCTGCTTAAGGGTCCCATTGTAGATCTGGCCAGAGAAGGGGAGAGAGCCTCAGCCGAGGGTCCCGACCCGGGATCCTGGGTCCAGCCGGCCTCGGGATATAGCCCCCCATGACGATGGTCAGAGAATCCCGGGATGTCTGGTGTGGAGGGAACCCTGGTCAGCATCTCGGACTACTTTTCAAACTGCAGGCTGTGACCCGTTATCGATCATGAAATCAATTTAGCAGACTGTGACCATCATTTTTTTAAAATGGGGTTGAATAATATATACTAGAATAAAAAATATCAGAGTGCAGTGCTGGTAGAAAGGGCTGGGCTATAATGTAAAATGTACTTCATACTGTGGGTTGTAGCCAAAGAAGTTTGACAGCCACTGATCCGGTCCCAGTGGGCCCGGTCCAGGAGGGGAGTCAAAGGCCCAGGGAGGAGAGGGGCCTTCCTATAGAGGGAAGGGCAACAGTGGGACTTGAACGCAAGCCCCCAGGCCCTCGCCCTGCCACCCCGTGCACTTCCCAGACACCAGCAGCCCCTAATCGCCTTGGCCGCCTGTACTCAGCACAGGGAAATTCCTCCTACTCTGGCCAGGACTTCTTTCCACTGCTATTTCTCTGCTAAACTCCTCATCTTTGCCTCCTGTCTGCCAAGTCAAGAAGCAAATGGCAAGAGGCATTCTAGGGGGACCCCCTCGAAGGCCAGAGGGGGAAAATATCCTGCTCCCGGGGCCTCCTGAACCCATGGAGGCTGGTCCGGGGCTGCAGCAGGGGTCCAGGGCGGCCTCCTAGGCTGTGCCATCAGGCTGGCAGCAGGGGAGAGGTGGGCAGGGCTCAATCCAGCGGGAAACTTATAATAATGAGGCGCCCCCAGGGCTCTGTGTGAGCCCAGCTGGGGAGTCAGGTGCCCTGGGAAGAGCCTGCAAAGCCGGAGACTTGGTGGGAACGAAGCCCTCACATGGCCGTCCGAGGAGCTTTCCCAGGAGCTCACAGGCGGTGGGTCTGCCTGCTCTGACTTGTTCTGAGACTAGAGAATCAACATGCAGCCCGAGAAAATGTCTCCACACAGGTGCCGACCTGGGACTCAGCTTTGCCAGGATGAGCTGGGGCCAGTCCAGCAGCCCAGAGCCTGCCCGCCCCACCCCGTGAGTGAGTGTGTGTGTGCATGTGTGTGTGCATGTGTGTGTGAGTGCCCACACACGGGAGTCGTCGGGCGGCTGGGAACTCCCCTCCACTCCAGATCTAGCCACCGGCCCTTGGCCGGGCCCCGTTCCTCTCTGCAGGGAGAGCCTTTGCAGCAGGAGACCACCTGTGGGTCACCTTCCGTCAGCAGTGACACCCAGCGCTCAGAAGCCACCCACTGTCAACCTTGGCCAAGGCGCTCTGGTCAGCTCCGCCCACGCGTGCAGCTACGCACGCACTCAGGCGGGCAAGGCATTCACCCCCAAACTGGGTCAAGCCAGCCAACTCCAAAGGGAACTGGTATGTGGGGCACGGTAGGCACAAGAAGAGGCAGAAGTCAGAGGAGTGGGCCGCCGTCTGACCATCCTCAGTGGGCAACCTGCACGGCACACGAGAAACACGCAGCTAGGCCTCCAGGCCTCAGGCTGGCGGCCACACCCCACCCTCCTCTGGGGGAGGAAGATGGCATGGCGCCGTGGAGGGAAGGCTGGGCCCCCCTGGTCCTCAGGGATGACAGTCCTGGTCGTCACCCCAGACAGTGACGCCGGAGAGTCCACACGCTCCCCCGGCCCAAACCCAGTGCACACGCCGTCCTGCTGGCGAAGCTCAGGGCTTGCTCTCCTGCCCCGGCCAGGGGTCGGGGGGCGCTGCCCACAGGGGCCGGGGTGCCGGCTGTGCTGCGGGAAGGCAGGTACGGGGGAGGCAACGGCCCCGTGGGGCAGCATTTCTCAGCCACAGCCGCATGGTGCACCCCACCTGGTTCCTGTGGCACGGCCTGCTGGCGGGCTGGCAGTGGCCAAGCCAGCTGTGGACGACTCTCCCGCCCTCAGGACCTTTGCTGTCGCTTTGACAAGCGTGAGCAAGGGTTCCTCTCGGCCGGGCACCGTCCCCTCCTAGCGCACAGGGGGCCTGGGCTCCCCTCCAAGGCGCCGACAAGCCCTCCCAGAGCAGGCGGCCCGTGGCCTAGCTGACGCCTGTGCCCTTTGCCCTTTTCTTCTATCTGCCTGAAATGACAGGGGCATTGTGGGCTCGGTGGGCTGAGACTTCTGCAGCAGAGGGAGACTCGGGGGCCAAGAGCACAGACTCAGGAGCCAGATGGCCTGGGTTGAGCTCTGCCCACGTCAACTGCCTGATGGGTGGCCTTGGGCGTGTGCGTCTTGGTTTCTTCATTGGTAAAGTGACATCATTGTGCCCAGCGTGCAGGGCCGTTGGGAGAACTCGGTGCACGGATGTTTGAGGGGCGCTCAGCTCAGAGCATGACGTAAGTGTCCCTCTGACGCCGGGACTGGGGCCAGGCTGGCTGCCTCTGGGTCTCGCCGAAGGAGCGGCCGCGTGGGCACGGGAAGGGGGAGGATCCTGAGCAGCCAGGAGGGCCTGGGAAGGGGGTGCACGCTGGCTGCCAGGGCCCAGGCTGCTCTCACCCCACGGCCACACGACAGCCTCCATGGGTTTCAGAAAAACAGAGGAGACCGGTCCGCCCAGATAGGTGGCTTCATGATGACACGGCTGGTGTTTCTTCGCGTGGGCTATGTCGGCCTTCAGGCCAGACAATTCTTCGCTGTATAGGATGCCCCAAGCATTGTGGGCTGTTTGGTGCCCTGGCCCCCAGGCCCTAAGTACCAGTAACACCTCACAGCCACTCTGACCAGTGAGAACACCCCACACGCTTCCAAACGCTGCCTTGTGGGTCCCAAGCAGCCGCTGGGCTAGACCAGGGAGCAAGGCAGCGCGGGGTGGTGCCGGCCAGGCCGGGGCTCCGGGCTCACCCCCGCGCCCAGAGAGTGGTCTGACGGCAGCATCCTCTGCTGTGGCTACAAAGGACAGTCACACACACACACACACACACACACACCCCGTGGTCTGGTCATCTCATGCTTCCTTGGGAAACTCTGGCCTCGGGTGGGATGGCCCATGGATCAAAACATGCCAGAGGCTAGAAACTTGATTTCCCGGGAGCACAGCTGACCCCTCGGCCAGAGAGCAGGCTGGGCCGCGCAGCCTCAGGGATGCCTGGGCAGTGTGTCCAGAGAGACACGTTTCAGCGCCTGGGACCATCCAGGGAGCCTCCCAGAGCCCCGCCCTGCTCTGCTAGTGACCTGGGTCTTATAACCCATTTTCTCTCCCTCTCCCCTTCCTTCGTGGAAAAGGGGAATTTTGCCCCCCACTGAGTGCTCTCACCCCCGCCCTGGGCCCTCAACGTAATCTCTCTTTCCATTCCTCCTGAAGTCAGCAAGCTCGCAGAGGCCAACCCTCTCATTTGCAGGCAAGGAAGCCAGTCCTACAGGGCGACGGGGCCAAAGTAAAGCAACAGAAGCCCGGGACCCAGGGCCTCAAAGCACCGAGTGCGGGCGGCCCCCCGCGAGCCCCCCTCGGTCTGCAGCAGCCAGGGGCGCGCCAGGCGGGCCCGGATGAAAAGAGGGTCTGTGTCCGCTGATGAGCCCTTTCTGAAACCAAGCTTCGCCAGGCAGGCGGGGCTGGACAAACCAGCTCTGGGCGGACACGCCCGGACCCTCCTGCCCAGGCGCGCTCAGAGAAGAGTCACCTCCAATGTCCTCCCGTGAGAGCCAGTGCGTGGGCCGCTTCACGGGGTCCTCGCCCTCGTGGCCCAGGGAGGGGGCTCCTGAGAAAGGACCTGGATTAGAGACGCCTCAGGGACAGACCCCATCGGCCATTTCCCTGCACCTGCCACCCCACTCAGCACCCAGCCGGGCCCCCGGGGCAGCAAGCAGACAGCAAGCCTCCCTCCTCCTGGGAGTGCGGTCGGGATGGCACCGCAGCCGCTCACAGGCAGCAGGGGGGCCTTCCCACGCTGCGTGGTGGCCCGGGGGGTCTGGAGGGCACAGGTCCCCTCCCAGCAAGGGCTCCCGGGGGGGAAACTTAGGGCCCAGGGTGTGAGGAGGTCCCCCGGGGATGGGGTGCCGCTTACTTGGCAGTTTGCATCAGCGTGGGAACCACCGGCCTGAGTCACCAAAGGTGGGACCTCGGCCGGGGGGAGTGCCGGTCCCTGCCCCCACCCCCTGGCACTGCTCCCTCTCTGGCTAGGAGCAGGGGTCCCATCCTGGGCCGGCCCTCCCCTCCTTCCCTGGCCCGCGGCTTCGAGCGGAGCGTGGAGGACAGACGGAGCAGCCCCTCGGCTCGGAGGCCCTGCCGTGTGGGCCCGGAGGAGGCTATGTGGGTACCCCGGCCAGGCAGTCCCTCAGGGCGGGAGGAGCTGCCCCCGAGAGTCCGTCACCCGCAGCCAGTGACCAGCAGTGCCCACTCGGGGGGACCCCGGCTTGCGAACTGGACCACACTGATGGAGGCCCGGCTCCCAGGCTCACGGGAGGCACCACAGAAATCTGAAACTGAAATTCAATGCCGGGGGCTGGGCATCTTTTATCACCTGAATGTTTTTAATGTGAAAAAGAAGAAAGTTTTGATGTTCATTCTGAGAGTAGAGATTTCACCAGAGAGCTGGTTAACACGGGCGTGTCCCTTATAACTTTGTAAGGGCAGGACTGAACTCCCAGTGACTAGGGCAGGAGTAAGAACTGTCATGCGTAATTCAGAAAAGTTTTCTGAAGTATCTGGACCATGAAGCCCAAGTAGAAAAGAGCCTATGACGCTCCAGACTGTAGCCTGTGGGTCTTTCACGGAGGTGCTGCTCTCTCCAGGGACAGAGGTCACAACTCTGGGGAGAGAAGCCACCTGCCCTCCTGGGCTCCAGGCTCCAAGTCTGCCTCTCAGGCCGGGGGCAAGGGTCAGGCCCACTGTGGCCCCTGCTGCTCCTGGCGACGGGGCGGGAGGGGGGGGACAAAGTGCGTTTGTGTGCCCCAGCACCTTGCCGAGAGCTGGCCTCCATGACATGTGATGTCTGAAAAAACAACGGTGCCAGTTCCAGCACCCAGCACCCAGCTGCTCCAGCATCCAGCACCCACCTCCAGCACCAAGCACCCAGCTCCAGGACCCAGCTCCCAGCTCCAGCACCCAGCTCCCAGCTCCAGCATCCAGCACCCAGCTCCAGCACCCAGCTCTAGGACCCCACTCCCAGCTCCAGCACCAAGCACCCAGCTCCAGGACCCAGCTCCCAGCTCCAGCACCCAGCTCCAGCTCCCAGCTCCAGCATCCAGCATCCAGCTCCCAGCTCCAGCACCCAGCTCTAGGACCCCACTCCCAGCTCCAGCACCCAGCACACAGCTCTAGCATCCAGCTATGCCTTCACATCCTGCTCCCTGTTTCATCACTGAACTGTGGGAGAAACTATTTTCTGAAACTCTGTTCTTGGACCTCTCCCCCTGCACACCTGAGACGTGGGCTTTTCTCAGCTCCTGACCCGCCAGGATGGGTTTGGGGAACAAGAACCTCAGGTTTTGTACGTGGAAACCTCAGGCTTCACTTTGGGAAGTACCCCCTGGCAGGTGTCTGCATTTCAGAGGCAGCTCTCAACAGACCCAAGAGGCAAAGGATCCCTGCACCTCGGCCACCTCTCTCATGGGCTCAGAACTGTCCGAGGCACGGTCCTTCTGCCCCCCAGGAGCCCCGTGTTCTGTGGTCACTTTTGAACCCAGAGGCCGACCCCTTCTTCCCCGTGATGGTTCATCCTGGGGAGGGAAAAGTGAGGGCCCCTCCAAGGTTCCCACGTGAAAGAACTCCTGAACCTCGAGGAAGTGCCAGCTTCCTGAGACAGCACATCTGAGCGTCAGGGAGATCCCACTGGCCCAGGCACCCCACCTTGTGCAGGGAGACTGGGGGTGCCCCTGAACTGCCACCCGAGCCCTGAGCCAGGAGGCACTTGCCAGCCGTAAGAGGAGGGCCAGACGCTGCAAGACGGCAACATCCTGAGGGGCAGATTCTTCCTTGGCCAAAAAAGAGCTCCTTGGAGACTCCTTGGTGAAAAAACCACTCCCACTGAGGAGACAGCCAGGAATTTCACAGGAAGGAAGGGACGATTGGCCGGACCCTCCACGGCTTGGTGACAGAGCCCCGACTGGAAGACGAGCCTGTGTGCACGTGCACACACACACACACACACTCCACGTGCACACCTGCCTGTGTGGGACACACATCACTTGGCTGGGGGTCGACTCAGGCGGGTAGGTCCCTGCAAGTGCCTTGAGCTCATCCTGAGAACCGCACAGCAGGCCTGGTACTTCACAGGTGGTGAAGCGCCCTCCCATTCATCCTCCCGCTGGAACCCCACAGCCTCCGCCTCCCGCCTGGCCGAGCAGCGGCCAGGACAGGCAGCGGCACCTGTATTCTCTCTGAGAGCACCTCTTAAGCTCGGACAACTTGAGGCTGGGCCAAGGCCATGAGGCTAAGACGGGGTAGACCCTGAACCAGGACTCAGGCCTCCGACCTTCCTGGTGTTCGTCCTCCAGCCGCTTGGCCACCAGAGTCTGGTGACATGAGTGAAGTCTAAATGGCCCAGTGCTTCTGCAGCTAGGGGCGTCCTGCAGGACAGGCTTCACCACCACCTCGGGCTGCTCTCTGGCCATCACCTAGAAACCCTTCCCCAGGGCCCCAGACACAAGAGAGGCCTGCTCCTCTGCTTTGGCCGATGGTGGGAAACGCTTAAGAAGAGTGCAGCTGACCGGCTGTGTGACACGCGGTAAGGCTCTACTGCCCACAGGGCCCGGCTGGAAGGCCCTCTGTCCCAAGAGATGCCTACGGGCGAGGCGGCCTGTGATCGCAGCAGGGCTGGCCGGGGGGGGGGGTCTCGAGAGGGAGGGCACGGAGGAGTGAGTGCGGGCCCCCATGCCCTGCACCCCTGCTTGTTCCTGGTGCACACAAGCTGCCCTGAGAAATCAGGACATCACTTCAAGACTGCTGACTGAGGCCGAGCCCGGAGTCTCCTGCAATTAGCCGAGTCTTACTGAGCTTCTTGGGTCTCTAGAAGCTGAGCCACTTCCCTCTCAGCCTCGGGGGCAGTCAGAGGGAGGAGAAGGGCCTGCCCCGAGCCCCCCAGCTCCCTCCAGGCCTCCTCCCATGGCACCTCGCCCTTCCCCCAGCTCTGTGGGCCTCCCAGAGCTGCTTAGGGCTGCAGGGAGATGGGGAGAGCCTGGGGTCTCCTGCCGACCCTCTCCAGGAGCAATTGACCCTGCAGGGCTTGGTGCCCGGCGGGCCCTGGGTTAGTACAGAGGGCCACAGACCTTGGCCAGAAACCTCATCTTCAAATGCTCCATTCAAGGGATTTCCCTGGTGGTCCAGTGGGTAAGACTCTGCGCTCCCAATGCAGGGGGCCCGGGTTCCATCCCTGGTTGGGGAACTAGATTCCACATGCATGCTGCAACTAAGAGTTTGCATGCCACAACTAAAAAAAAAAAACCAAAAAACATGCCGCAACGAAGATCCCGCATGCCACCACTAAGACCTGGCACGGCCTAAATAAATAAATATTAAAAAAAAAAAAAAGAAAGAAAAGAAAATATCTAAATGCTCCATTCAAAAAGGCCTTCAGCTGGGCACAGGGCAGTCACTGGTGAGGGGAGGCGGCGCCACCTGGTCACCTTTCTCCTTGACCCTCGGCTCTACCTGACCCGCTGGACCAGCTTTGGGAAAATTATCCTGCATGATGAGCTTATGACCCGGAATCTCCCCAAATGTGGGCCAGGCTCCACCGGCAGTCGTGAGGTGACTTTAGGGCATTTAAGGGCACAGCCAATAACTAGCACTGAGGCTCATAGAAAACTCTTTTTCACTTTGATTACCGTGAGGAGAAGGTCCAGGTTGGTGCCAGGATGTGTCTTTAACATTTGCCAACCTCCCTTTCTGAGCAGAAAGAAAAAAAGCCTTACCCATTTGGAATTAAACAATGATTTGTTTTCATTCTACTTATTATTATTGATTCTAAATTATGGTTAAGCCTTCTTTTATGGCAAAGGATACTTTTTTTTTTCTCTCAAGGTACTGATACAAAGTTTCTTTTCAAAATGAATGCACTGAAATTTAAAAGGAAGTTTATTAAAAATAAGTAAATAATAGTTGGTGTGATGATTTTGTAAAAACTCTGACAGCAGAGATCAGATGAAACTCTGCTGCCTCCAGTGGCCAGGGTCCCCTCCTGTGACAGTGTGACCAGGAGCACCAGGCAGGGGCACCAGAGGTCGGGCTCTAGTCCTGGTTCTTCCCTGAGTGGCTGTGCAGCCTTGGACAGTCACCTCACCTCTCTGAGCCTCTCCGTTTCCCCAACTAGAGCCAGTCCTGTAAGGCTTCTGACTTTCAGTGTCGATTCAGCCCCGCTCGAGTCACACTCGCCCTTCTCCCCAGCCTAGCTCAGAGCTTCGGAACAAACCCAGGAGGCTGTCTTCACCCCACTCCGGGCCACGCCCTTGTGCAAGTGTGTGTGGGGGGTGCTTCCTGCTAGAGCCCCCAAAGCTGCATTCCTCCCCAGCTGTGTCTCCACCTCCTCCCCCCACCCCCGCCCGCCCCCGCCCCGATTAGAGTTTTGTTTTCAGCTAAGTTTTGCTCTCCTGCAGCTGGAAGTCCTTGGTAGAGGCATGCCAGGGTGGGGCCCTGGGGGAGGAGGCTGAGCCCCACCCTAGGGAGGGGTGAGGTCCTCATCCACCTACCTGGGAAAGGCTGCTGCATTTGTCACCGGAGCCTGGTGACAAAAGGCAGTTGCAACCAGAAAACAGGCACTGGACGACCTGCCCAGGGCTTTGTTTTGGCGGCCTCCTTCAGGGCCCCCTCCTCCCTCCCGGCTCTGGAGCCCTTGCCACTCGCCCGCCGGGCAGGAGACAAGGTCCTGACCCTTCCTCCTCCTCCTCGTGCCCCCGACACCCCACGCAGAGCTGACCGGGCTCTGGACCCAGTTCTGCCCAGTCTACCTGTGAGGTACCTCCCGGGCCAGCCCCTGCACTTCTCCGTAGCCTGACTTCCCTGCTAATAAAATCGGAATAACAGGAATCAGTTCACCCGTCCAGATCTCACAAAGGTGGAAGGATCAGGTTGGGAAGTGGAAACAGGATTACCTTGTATACGTTCAAACCGCTCCATAATTCAAGGGGTTCTGAGGATTGGACTTCCTCCCACTGACAGCCCACCAAACATGAAGGTGGTGGTCCTGGCAAAGCCGGCACTTGCCTGCTAACCCAGAACCCCGGGGCTCCGTCCCCAAACCTCCAGGACCCTGGGGACCAGGGCTGGTGCTAGGAAAGAAGGCTGGGTGGTCACCTGGTCCCACCCGCCGATGACAGACCAGGAGACTGAGGCCCGGAGAGGGTTAAGGAGCTCGTGCTGCAAACCCCAGCATTTCATCACACCCTCTCTCACGCTGGTGTTTCGTCTGTTACTTGTTGTTGTTTTCTTTTAAATAAATTTAATTATTTATTTATTTTTGGCTGCGTTGGGTCTTTGTTGCTGCGCGCGGGCTTTCTCTAGTTGCGGGAGCGGGGGGCTACTGTTTGTTGCAGTGTGCGTGCTTCTCACTGCGGTGGCTTCTCTTGTTGCGGAGCACGGGCTCTAGGCGTGCAGGCTTCACTACTTGCAGCTCATGGACTCAGTAGTTGTGGCTCACAGGCTCTAGAGCGCAGGCTCAGTAGTTGTGGCGCACGGGCCTAGTTGCTCCACGGCATGTGGGATCTTCCCGGACCAGGGCTTGAACCCGTGTCCCCTGCATTGGCAGGCGGATTCTTAACCACTGCGCCACCAGGGAAGTCCCCTGTTAGTTGTTTTTAACTAGAGCGTTAGGGCTTTAAAGTCTCGTTGGCTCAGTCGATTAGTTCTTGTCAGGACTTGAAAAAAAAAAGGCAAAACTAAAACTCACTAATTTTCTTCTGGAGCGAAATAAAGAAGTTTGCAATTGTCCTTGATTCTTCAAATCTTCCCTCTAAAGTTTCAGCGGCTCTATTGTGACTCGTGTGTGAGAAGGAAGGTGAGAACAAAGGCAGATCACGGGGGAGCCTCCTTCTTGGGGAAAGACGCTGACCGGAAGTGACAGGTTGATTAAAGCCAAAGGAAGATGTAAAACCAGGCTTGGTCCTCTCTCAGAGGAGGGGGAACTCCTTCCTGAGCCTCATCTGGGAGGGGCCCCTGCAGACTGTCCAGGGCTGGCAAAGCCCAATGCTCCCACCAACCACACAGTGGCCACACTGAGTCCCCTGCACGGACGTGTCTCTCTGGACATTGCGACCAATTGCCTGCTTCCCTCCCCCACAAGGGTCCACCAACTGGGACAGTGACAGGTGACATCCTGCCTTCTCCTGGGCCTGGCCTCTGGAGCTGCCCTTCTCGGAGCGATGCCTGTGCCTTGTGAGCACTCACAAAGGACAGCCCAGGGGCTACGGTCCCAGCTCCAAGCCTGGCGGCACCCCTCTGCCCCCTCCTGTCGGCTAAGGGCAGCCCCCAAGCCCAGCTCCCCGC
Source organism: Balaenoptera borealis (assembly GCF_965194805.1). Classification (NCBI taxonomy): domain Eukaryota; kingdom Metazoa; phylum Chordata; class Mammalia; order Artiodactyla; family Balaenopteridae; genus Balaenoptera; species Balaenoptera borealis. The sequence goes on from NC_138860.1 coordinate 1,941,183, forward strand.
CTGGAGCCCGTCCTGGGACTCCGCTTGCATTGATCTGCGGGCCGGGTCCTCTCCCTTCACAAGCCCACGGTGCCGACTTCTCTCCACCCAGGGAGGACACACAACACAGGACGTCAGAGCCGAGGAGACAGTCTGATGGTGCAGCCGGGGCCCGGCAGGGATGGAGGGCCAGCAGCGGTCGCTGGGCAGCGCTGGAGAGCCCCACGCCCAGGCCAGTGGCCTTTCCTCCACCTCACCGCTGGCCCCTAAAGAGTCCCTGCCCCCGCAAACCTGAGCCAGGAAGAGCAGCCTCTCCGAGAGGCTGGAGGCAGCCCTCGGTGAGAATCAGCCCAGAAGGAGGCTCCGGCCCGGGGGGCAGCAGGATCGTCCGGCACAGAAAGCAGGGCCCCCCCACGCACACAGCCACTCCAAGGGATACCCCAAGGGACACCCCGACATGGGCGTCTGAGTTTGAACAGAGGGGATGCCTCCAGCCTCAGTGATGCCCAGCCAGGCGCTGCTCCTACAGGGAGGGGAGCCCGGCGCGGGGCGGTGGGCCGGCCCGTGGACCTGCCCGCTCGCCTCCTCCTCCATTGGACAAATTCTGACCCCCGGCAGCAGCATCCTCTTTGGGGGAGAGCCTGGGGCCCGCGGGGCTGGGTGGGGGTGAGTCACTGCTGGCAGGGGGACGCCGGGCTGGCGAGCACGACGATCACTCCCTCTTGGGGCAGGAACCGTGTCCGCGTGGGGCAGGAGCTTGCATCCCCTCCATCCTTCTCTCCTCAGACTTTCCAAACAGACCAGGCCCCGCAGGCACCGCCAGAGAACCCAGATGAGAGAGGGGAGCAGGGCAGGAGGCGGGGCGGGGTTTTTAAGCAGTGGGAGTTACCGGCCCGCCTCCCCTCTGTGAAGCTAAAGGAAATGAGGGCCTACCAGCTCTCCATCCTGCTGCAAGGGTTAATTACCTGCTGTTCCCCAGGTGCCTGGAGGTGCCCAGATGAAAGCGGGGAGGTCATACAGAAGCCCTCACCCACCTGCAGGCCAGCGGGGGCGGTCTGCCCCGGAGACCACCGTGAGGCCCAGGTTGTGGGTCCCGCAGCTGTCCAGAGGAAGCTCTCGAGCCACACAGAACCCTGAAAGGTCGGGGCTGAGGGAGTCCTTGGCTAGGTCTAGTCCAACAGCCTTGCTCCGTGGATGAGAAAAGGTCTCAGGAGGTGAAGACCCCCCAGGTCCTTCCCTCCGCTTGCAGCAGCCAAGCTGAGACCAGAATCCAGGCCTCCTACCCGATCGATCGGGTGTGTCCTATCTGCAGCCCCGACTACCCTTTGAGATAGGAATTCTCACCTATTTCAGAGATGGGCAAGCAGCTGAGGTTAAGAATTTGCCGAGGGTCATCCAGCTAGCTGAGGGCCCAGGGCTGGTCCCTCCACACCACCTGCCATGGGAGGGGTCTGTGTTTATTGGGACCTTTCTCTGCTTCAAAGGCGAGAGTCCTGCCATTTTCTCTCCGGCAGCCCCCTGGCCTTGGGCCCTGCCGCCTGCAGACCCTGCAAACACGTGGCTCACCAGAGCCTGGGCTCCCATGCCCCACGGAGCTGTGGCACAGCCTCAGCCCTCGCATCTACAGAAGAGGGCCACCCAGGTGTCTCTGGGTCTGGGGTGGGCAGGACCAGTCCCCCTCAGGGAGAGGGTCCCCAGCACGTGGTCCAGGAGACCCTGTCGTGATGGGATCATCAAATACTGACACATCAGTTAAGCAACTACAGCTGAGAAGAGGCCGGGAGGAAGATTTGCTAGCGAATCCTGGATTTTTTTTTTTAATAATTTTTTTTTTTGGCCTCCCCGTGCGGCATGCGGGATCTTAGTTCCCCGACTAGGGATTGAACCCGTGCCCCCTGCGGTGGCAGCTCGGAGTCCTAACCACTGGACCACAAGGGAATTCCCTGAACCCTGGATTAAAGTAGAGAAATGGGGTCAGTGACCAGGATGAAGGCAGAATTTCCTCTGGCCATTCTCCTGGGGAGTCTTGGCCTGCCCCCGCCCCGAGTGCTGGGCTGGTGTAACTGAGCACGGCGGAGGGAGTCAGCACGATACTCCCGGCAGGACGTTCTAGGCCCGTCCATAACCAAAGCACATTTCACTCCATGTGACGCCCAGAGGGGCGCAAGCGCTCTAGATGTGCTTCGTGATTTGCAAATAGGAAAACCATTCGGGGCTGGAGGCGGTAGAAAAGGAGACCCTCCTCTTAATCTAGAACCTTCCCTGGAAGCTAAACTGTCCACTTGCCGCAACTTCACCCAGGACAAACCCACGTGACAGAGGCCCATGTTCAGCTCTGGAACAGAAGGGCTGTGCCTTCAGTGTTTCCTGCTCCCTCCTCCCTCAACCTGCTGTCAGCCGACCCAGGGGACGTGTTCAAAGTGCCGTACAAGGACCTCAGGGGGGCTGTCAGCCTCCCTTTGCTCCCCTAAAGTAATTCTGCCTGGGTCCCCAGCCTGGGAGAGGGGCGCTTCGGGAGTCTTGTTTTTATTACAGGGAATGAGTGTAAATACACGGTGCCCTGGGGACGCCAGATCCAGCAAATAAAAATGCAGGACACCCAGTTAAATTTGAATATCAGGTAAACAACAAATAACATTGTCGGATAAGTGTGTCGCAAATATTGCATTTCTTTATGTTTTACTTGGTAGCCCACCCTGACCCCCACAGCTGAGTGGCTCCAGCTTGAGTCTCGGAAGGCAAAAGGGGCCACTGCCCTGCATCTTTTGTGTGAGGCTGACTCCTCAAGGAAAGAGTAAGCTTGGCTGGGGGACGGAAGGGAGGAAATGAAGGGATCTGAACTCATGCGTCTGTTCCAAGTCCCCAGAACATGCTATAGTGTTAAAATATTGAGATTGCAAAAAAAAAAAAAACAAACCACCAAAAAACACCCCCTAAAATGACCAACAGAAGAGTGCAAATGTCTGGAGCGATGAAAGGAAACTCCATCAGGTTAGGAGTTAGGAGGCCAGGGGTCTCGTCTGCTCTCCCATTAACCAGCCGTGTGACCCTTGTCCTTGCTGGGCCTCAACTATGAAATGCCAACCTTGTTGGTCTCTAATAGTCCCCGAGTCTGGTTCTGAGAACTGGCAGAGTCTGCTCCTCTGAGAAACGGGGCTGGATGTGCCCCACCCTTTGCCCCAGCTCATCTGCTCCTGCCTGGGCCTCTGGGGTCCAGTGGTGCTGACCAGCAGATACGGTCTCCGAGGACCAGGAGGCTGGAGCGGCCAGAGGAGAACAGAGAACGGCTGGCCAACGACTTTCTCGGGACCAGTTCTTCTTTTCCTTAAGCCCCTTGATGCTTTTTGTGTGTCAGACTAACTTTGTTTCATTCTATTACAAGACCCTCTATATTCAATTTTCTTATCTTGTGATATGAGTGATCATAGATTATAAATAGTATGATGAGATATATATATACATATATAAAATCTGTTTTTTTAAATTAGAAGACTATTGCTGATATAGAATATAAGGTAAAATCATAAGGTAACACCACTGCTTTTTAAACATTTTTAGAACTTTCTTTTTGGAAGTGCCCACAGATCCTTTGCATATTTAAATAAAATATATAGTCAGTGGTGACCCATCTTTGTTATTTGAAGTTGCTTTGATATTTGAAACTGAAGACAAATCTGAGGAGTGAGGCTCTCAGAGGGCTTAATATCATTTCTGCTCAAACACAGGTCCTGACAACACAGAACTGGGGCTAGTTTTCTTAGATGGCCCCTAAAATGGCACTAACAACAATTATATTTTATAAAAAAAAATTTTTTTAGAGGTTCCAGAAACACTTCCGGCAATGGCAGCACAGCTGGACTCCTCCAGCTTAGCAACCGACACCTGCATTCGATTTGTCTGCGGTCCTCCCAGGGCAGAGGGAGGCTCCTCTGAGTAGGGTCCGCGTGCCCTGTTCTCTCCCCGTGCCCTCTGCGCTGGTTTCTTGGGAGGGGGGGCACTGAACTCCCCTGGCTCAGCTGTGCCATCCCTGGGAAAATCCCATGGCACCGCTATTGCCTTGCCCCCTGCTCCCCTTCCCCTAAGCCCTGACTAGCGGTTCTGCCATCACGGCTGACGTGCTCGGCTCCAGCATCAATCCTTCCACCCATCCCCCTCCCTCCACCAAATCCCCGTCCCAGAGCCCCTCCTGAGCTGAGCGAGCCGGGACGTGCCCAGGCAGCTCCTGACCTGAGTCACTCTGAAATCCCGGCGGCAGAGAGAAGGAGTGAGGAGGGCTGGGCCTTGGGGTTCGGGAAAGGAAGGAATTCTCACCGGGCGTCAGAAAACAGTCACAGGGAGGGTGTAGGGGCAGCTGGGAGCCGGTGAGGATCAAGATAATGGCCCAGAAGCAATGCTCAACCCAGCCGCACACAGGTTCTCCCAAGAAGGCCCTCAGAATGAGTTCCCTGCAGGTTCCGGTTACAAATCTCCACATGTACTAACCCCTCACTGCCCATCTGATGACGCGTCCCAGTTAATTTAACACGTCAACCCCTGAGTGCAGGTGAAGCACGCGCAGATGAGAACACTGATACCCAGAGAAATCAGAGCTTGATCTACAGTCACAGAGCCAGAGAGCAGCCGGCCCAGGGCGGGAACCCAAGCGCCAAGTTCTGACTGGGCAACGCAACATTGTAAAGACACATAACATCTGCGCGGTCAGCACGGTCCCGTCCAGGGACCTGCCCTCCTTGGGTCTCTCCTAATCCTTTTCACGGCATTCTGAGGTCATCGTCTCAGATTCTGCCCGGTCATCAGTCTTTCTGTCAAAGCCCTTTACTCACACCTATGCCTGGTCTGCCAGCCTACTGGGCTCAGTCAACTGTATTTATCAGTTATCGGCACTGAGGGTATCAACTGACATCAAGAATCAGGAAACAGGGAGGGAAATAAATTCACAGCAAACCTAGTTAAACCTGTACCGTGCAAGAAAGACAAATCCTCCCCAATCAGCCCCAGTGAGAACTTAGGTAGGAGGGAATCAAGCGGATGACAAAGAACACCTAACTCATAAACCACCCACCTCTCTCTTGCCCGGGACCCCAACATTTGTGAGCAATGTGGATCAAAGCAAAAGGTACTAAAACCTGAGGCCCAAGCAGACGGAGCCCAGAGTCCCATGGAGAAGCAGCCTTTATCCCCAGCTGCACAGGCCTGAAGGGCCTCACAGAAGAATTTCCAGAACAATATAGGCTAATGTTGAAATTAGCAAAAATAAAGGAAAGTCACAGAATTTGCAGACTGGGAGAAAACCTGGGCGTCACCTAACCCAACACCCCGATTGTGGGGTAGAAGAAAACTCCTGCGTGGGCTTGTATGGTTGAACCAGGGCATGTGCCCTGGTGCTTGGTGGAGAGTTAGGGCTAAAGAAATATTTGTTCAGTAATGGGTGGATGGGCATAGCGGGATGAGATCACACAGAAAGACAGTGGCAGGGCCAGGATTAAAGGATCTAGGATCATCTCTACTCATGCTAATATTTTTAAAAAATTCTTAAGAATGATCATAATCAGGTTTTTTAAAATGCACATTATTTCGTTTAGTCCTGACAACAATCCCCAGAGGTAGACTTTGTTATATCCATTTTACATGTGGGGGAACTGAGACCCAGAGGTAGAAGAATCTCGCCCAAGGTCACACGCTCAGCAGTAACACAGCTAGAATCTGAACACGGGTTCGTCCAACTTACAAACTCAAGCCACATTCCCCCCTGGGCACATATCCTTGGTCATCAGCACATATTGAGGGGAGGGTCCCTTCGGGATTTTTCTAGAAACATCTAATCTATACATGACTGGACCATGAGAATTCAAACTTCTTTCAAACCTATGATCAAATCAGATATATTGGGAAATGGATTTTTTTTAATATGATGTTTCCTTTACGCTTTTTCTAAAATGTTCTCATCTGAGACATTCAGAAATATCCAGTCAGACAGGAGGCTGCAGTAAGAGCCACGTGTGAAATGATGGCCAAGCAAACGGACCCGGTCAGAGCTGGGGGGGCCTCCCCTCGGGGACCGTTCCCACCCCGCATCACTGTCTCGGCAACCAGGACACGCCTTCTCCTCCACAAAGCCTGAACCGACACCCTGCGGGAAGCAGCTCCTTACCGGATAACCCCATGAGCCGTTCTCCGCCTGGAACTTCGAGTAGTAGCTGCTCCGGCTGGTGGTCCCGCCGCTGTTGTAATTGTCATCATACATGGAACCTTGAGGACAGGGGCAGGGGTTAGGCCGTTCGCTCCCCCCAGCCCTCCTCCCCATGGTGTCCCCTCTGCATCTGGTGCCCTGCGGACCTCGGAGGAGACCAGGGCTGAGGCCTTGGAGGAGGCGGACGCAGAGCCAGGCTTCCGCTCGCCTTCCTCCCTCTCTCCACCTGCCCCTCCACAGCCAGATGGCTGCAGGGTCAGCTCCGAGGGCCTCGGCCGACCCCTTCCTGGGGGTCTACCCCTGTGGCCGGGGGTGGGCTGACACCTACAGGTCAGGAGTTGGCCTGGAGGGCCTCAGGCCCCCGTCGTCCCGGTCCAGGGAATCACAACTCCGAGTTCCACAAGGATGACCTTCCCACTCAGGGACGACAGCCAGGAGCTCCGCATGCCAGGTCCAGAGCCTCAGGGCCGCAGGGCAGCTCCGGAGGGTCCCAGGCCAACGCCACGCGGGACTCTGGCTCCCGAGCCCAGCCTTCCGCCCCCTCCTGCATCTCCCAGGTGCCCCAGCTGCTGAAGGGGGAGCGGCCACCAACCTCAGAGGCCCGGTGAGGATTAATTAACTGTTTTCCGAGTGCTTGGGGGCCCACAGACGACAGGCTCCGGGGAGGACAGAGTGTCATTACTATTATTGAGGGTAAAGTGGCTTTGGATTTCAGAAGGCAGCCTGGACGCTAGGCTCCTTCATCGGATGGCTGGGGAACCCGAAAGGACAGCCCAATTCTGCCCGCTGTCCTGCTGCCCTTGAAGCATGGCTGACAGTGACCTGCCCGGGGCTTTGCTCACACCGCGTCCCGTGCCGAGTCTGCCTTCCTTCCTCGGCCGTAGCCACTGAATCGCAACCGTCTGTAAACCCAAGTTCAAAACCTGTAACCGGGCCCCGCCCAAGAGGCTGTCCTGCTGTCCGTACCCCAGGTCACAACCTGCCTGGTGCCCCATTTCCTAGACTAGGAACCATGGCTCTATGGCCTGGGCATCCGGAGCAAGGGTGGTCCTACACTCTTACTAAGTGATGGCCCCTGGGGAAAGTCGATCCAGGGAGAGGGGATTGACCCCAGCATCAGGGCAAGGGTCTGGCCAGGATCCCACCTGGCTCAATTCACCCCTCCCCGTCGGCTGTGCCCCCTCAGACTCCCAAGCCTTTGGGGGTGGGCGCTGGAGCATCTGAGCTGGGGGGAGAAGACAGAGCAGAGGGGCAGCTTTGGGTTGTGGCAGATGTCCCTGCCTGGTGCTACCTCCTCTGTCCAGAGCCAGGTGACCCCCAACAGCTCACAGGAGGGGCAGTGCCCCTGATTCTCCATGCCCCCCATCACGGAGGATCAACTGGCCACTGGGGCTGCCATCTGTGGCAGAGACCCCCTGCCCTGGGCGCCTAGTGGTGTTGGAATTGGTCCTGGCTCTGGCATTTGGGCAAGGCACTTGCCTTCTCTGGGCCTCGGCTTCCTCTTCTATAGAAAGAGGGGTTTGGCCTCTCTGTACCCCAAGGTCCCGTGGTTGTGTGATTATAGTGACTCGTGCCTGATGGCATTCAGGAAGCCTGACCTCTCTTCTCTAGAGACAGGGTTCAGCAAGGAAGAAGTTTGGGCATCAAAGGCTACATCACCACCTCCTTTGCTGCCCCCAGAGGTGTCCCCACCCCAGAAAGCTCCAGGCCCAGGCCTGGCTCCAGAAGGGACACCCCTGAGGCTCTGAATTACTCCAAGCTCCCTGCTGAATGCAGGCAGCTCGTGCCTCTTCCTTTCTCCGGAAGCTCTGGAAAAGCTGCCTTCGTCAGGAGGAGTCTGGAGGCAACCTCATGGGCGTGGACCCCCAGAACTCGCTCTCACCGAGAAAAGGGGCTGCAGCCAGGAACCCCGGTGGCCGACAGCCAGTGTCCCGTCCATCTCCCCTCCGTCCAGCCCACTTCTGACACCCCTTCCAGGGCAGGGCAGGGCAGGGTTCACTTGGGCAGGGATTTCTCACCCAAGGGCAAGCGTGGGTCAGCCAGCTGCTTTGGATGGAAAATCTGGGGTGGTGACAGACACAGAGTTCTGGGAGAGGCATCCCCAGGAGGCTCCGTGGAGGGCAGGCTCCCACGGGGCCTCCGCCCTGCTCGGGAGGGAGTCTGTCAGCAGTGATGTCACTCGCCCTCTTGGTCATCAGGTGAAGCATATCCTCCCCCACACCCTGTACCTGCCCACCTCCCTCTCATTCTCCTTTGTGTGACAGGTGGGGAGTTCTCTGCCGTGGAGGCAGATGACCTCTGGAGTACCCCATCATTCCAAGGCCAGTCCCTGTGACCCAGGGGGGATTGTGGTGATGACAGGTGTGGGTTGTAACTCTCACTTCTGGTTGGGCCAAGGCCTCCAGGCCCTTCCAGGCAGCTCCTGAAGGCATCTCCCCAAGATCACCTGCAACTGGGGGTCAGACTGCCTGACTCCCACCGTGAGCTGTTTGGTTTGGCCTCCTTGTGAGAATGAGGCTGCCATCACACCAGCCAGCACTGCTTCTCTGACAGGAGGCAGCTGCCCTTGGGCCGAGGTTTCAAGGGTGGGGAGTCCAGAGACCTTACACACTTGCAGTCACACCTTGCAGTGTGCCAGATACCCAGAGGGGTGCAGGCGGGAGGCGAGCCGTTCGTGAGACTGTTGTTCCCACAGCAGAAGCGAGCGCTCCCTCTCCTGACCCTGGGGGGTCTGGTTGGGAAGTACCACCCTCTGAAAGTCAAGTTCAGCAGGAAGAACATGGAGCTTCTCACTGAGAGTGACGGGACAGCTCTGATGGCCTGCACTTCTCCACTGGCCCCTTGACCTCTCTGGACGTCACTTCTAGGAAGCCTTTCCTGATGACCCCCACCTGGTCCCCGCGCCCCAGGCTGCCTGTCCTCTCAGTGCAGGGTACGGTGAGGTACGGTCCCCCTGCCCGGCTCTGGTGCCTTGAGGCTCAGTGTCCCCATAACCGCAGCAGGGGACTGGGGTCCTTGACTCCACTCAGCCAGGCGCCCCCCCCCCCCACCCAAAGTGGTCCCTGGCGGGTCGGTGAACCGGGGAGAGACTGGAGCCAGAACGCCCAAGGCTATATGCTCAGGGAGGATTCCTGGCCCAGGGGTGGGAAGGGAGGGGGGGGTCCCAGGAAGGGAGGGGGGTCCCAGGAAGGGAGGGGGGTCCCAGCACCAGCTTGCCCCACAGTCACCCCACCTCCCGGGGAGCACTGCACCCGCTCTTGTCGCTGGAAGGGCCCATGGGCCTTTCCGTGTGGCCCAACTGCGTGTCTGCCTCGAGGCATCTGCCCTCCCACAGAAGCCCGGGGTCAGAGAGCGAAGGTCTGCCTTCCCCGCGCACCAGCATCGGGGTCAGAGAGCGAAGGTCTGCCTTCCCTGTGCACCAGCATCGGGGTCAGAGAGCAAAGGTCTGCCTTCCCCGTGCACCAGCATCGGGGTCAGAGAGCGAAGGTCTGCCTTCCCCGTGCACCAGCATCGCTGGCCGCTCCCTACGCTGCGAGCCTCACTCCGGGTCATCGCTCCGGGTGACAAGCCATCTCAGAAAACCCACCCTGCACACGGCAGCACCCAGGCGCCCCTTCCCTTTGGCCTTGCACGGCGGCCTGACTCTCCCTGTGTCACTGGGCGGCCCTTTGTCAGGACCCCCGGGACTCCTTCCCCACTGGGACAGGTGAACCTTTGCAGGGATGACTCATCCTTCCACCTCCCAGCTTTCCATGGGTCACACCCACCACGCCTGAAACATTCCTGCTCTCCTTCTCAGCCAAGCCTCTCCCTGGAGCCCAAACCCTGCACCAACCCAGCTCCTCCTGGAGAAGACCCACCCCACCCCGGCGCCCCAGCTCTCCCTCGGAGCCGTGTCAGCGCTCGGTCTACCTGCTCGACACACTCTGTGCTGTACATTCTCTGTGTGTGTCTGCTGGGGGCGCTCTCCACCCACCCCGACCCAGGACCAGACTCCACCTGGACAAGGCCCTCGAGGCACTGGCCAGCCTGGCCGAAGGGCTGCCCCAGGGGCAGAGGTTGTCCGAAACGCCTCTCCTCCACCCCAGTCTCCCCACACCCCCGCCCCTGCTAGCCACAGGCCCGCACACAGAGCGGTATCTGTGAACCTGCCTCTCACAAGGCTCCTGCCTCTTCTAGCTGCTTCTGCACTTACATCTGTTCCTTCGCACAAAAAGCTTCAGAAAGGAAGCCCACTGTCCCTCGGCCTCAGAAACGCCTTGACTTCACCCCCTAAATCCCTCCCATCCAGGGTGCCCAGCAGGGCGAGGTCCACAGCAAGAGGAATTTAAGTTAGACAATAAGAAGAACTGTCGGAAGAGGGCATGGAGATGTCTGGGCCCCCGGACTGTCCCGCAGCCCAGCTCCTGCCCCTCGAACATCGCAGGGGATGTTCTGCCCTCCACCCAGGCCAGCGGGGCGCTCGTGCACACGCCGCCCTTTCCTGGACGGGAAGAGTTCAGCTCAACCCCACCTGACACTCTGGCACAGTCTCTGCCCTTTCCTGGGCACGTGTACAGAACAGAAACACCAAAGCACACTGGGGTGTGTTCAAACCCAGCTCTGCTGGAATCCTGCTTCTCCTTCTGATGATCTGTGTGTGGCCACCACTAAGCCTAAGTGTTGGACTGAGGGTGGGAGCATGCTGGGGCCTGGGCTCAGCCCCCCGAGGGGGGTCCAGGGTAAAACATCGGCAGCAGCAACTGCCACATTAGATGTCCATCCGTGTGTGTGTGTGTGTGTGTGTGTGTGTGTGTGTGTGTAGAGATGTGTGCCTGTGATGGGGGTGGTCCCCACAGTGGGTCTCTGTGTGAGGGAGGGTGAGGACGAGAACAAGGATTCTTGAACTTTGCTGCATATCAGAATCGCCTGGGAGTCTTTAAAAGTCCACATGCCCATGCTGTCCCCATACTAACTAAACCAGAACCTCTGGGGGCCGGACCCAGGTGCTTGCATTCTTTAAAATTCCCAGACTATTCCGATGTGTAACCATGCTTAAGAACAGTGCTTTGGGGGATATTTTTTGGTGATTTGATGCTTCCTGGAAGGAAACCGTGAGGGCTGTGTCTTGAGGGGAGGAGCTTTTTTGCAGCTGCAGACGGTTTGGGGAAACGGTCTGCAGAGGCAGTGAGTTACACATCTATTTCCAGTGAAATATCTGGAGATGATCTCACCCCACCTCTTACAGTTGCACAGACCCAGAGAGGGGCAGCCACTTGCCCAAGATCACACACCAGTTGGCAACAGATCGGAGAGAACTCAAGCCTCCTGACACCAGCTGGACTCCTGCCGCCGCACAAGCTGCGAGTCGGGCTGTGTGTGAATGCGTGTGTGCGTGAGGACACGCGTGTGTGTGTGCACAGCGGTGGGTATACGTGTGCATACGTGCGTGCCTGTGTGGTGTGTGCCTACAAAGAACCTCACATGAGGCTACCTTCCATGGAAAACAGTCCTCCATTTTGTTTTGTTCAAACATCACATAACTTCTACGGGTCACACCCTATCGCAGAAGTAGCTCCCAGAGTTTTAAACCTAGAACAAGTGGCTTATTGCTATTTACAATTCCGTGTGTGGGGAGAGGAATTTCTTTTGTTTATTTGTTTTCTAATCTCTGTCCATGAGCTTAGCAAAGGAGCAGGATCCGGGGGAACACCCCAGAATACTCGACATTTTTGCATGTGTTGTAACAGGCCGGTGGAAATTCTGGCTAAGCCCTCAGCTCCGAGACGAGAGGCACTATGAAGAAATGAGAACTGGTCCGCTTGAAGTTAACGAAGATGTTTCCCTGCTGGGGCAGGCCTAAGCACAGACGTCAACTACCTCCTCCCGTCTCAGCTTTGGTCCCGAGGAAATAACCCCAGAAGAGACACCTGTGCCCAGCCTGCGGTCAGGGCAGGACCCTTCCAGGAGAGGAGAGAGAGCAGAACCTCCCCGGGGGGAGGCTCACGCCGAGACACAGCCCCCCACGAATCCAGGGAGCCGGCCAGCGGGGCCCTAAGACGGGGTCTTGGCGCCCCTGGGCACAAGCCTGCCCCCAGGAGGGCCCCGGGGAGCAGGACACCTGCCCAGCGCACCCCACCCCCACCTCTGACCATCACAGGTGGGAAATGGTGCTTCTGAGAAGAGTGGAGACAGAACCCTCGGGCCCAAGGCTGATGCTGGCTCACGGGGCAGTGGGCAGAGCGTGTAGGTTAGGACGCCCTGGCGTGATGTGCAGAAGGCAGCCGGTTCCACCGAGCTCTGTGTGTGTGTGTGTGTGTGTGTGTGTGTGTGTGTGTGTGTGCGCGCGCGCGTGTGGCAGCAGCTGCTTTGGACTTGGATCACAGGAGATTTGGGTTCAGCTTTAGGAAGAGATTCCAAGCGGAGTAGACAGGACATGAATATGGCAGCGTCTCCTCTCGGGCCAGACGCCAGTGCACCAGTCCCCCACCCCACGGTCCGCCCCGCAGGGACTCCCCGCCGGCCACAAGGAGGCCGTGTTTCCCAGCCCCGATCTCCGGCTGGGCGGCCACGTCCCCACGTTCCTCCCGCTTCCCACATGGTCTTACCCCGCTGCCCACGGGGACCCTCAGGAAGCGTGGGCAGCAATGCTCAGGGGCCCCATTCGGGAAAAGATGGGTGGGCAGGTCCCAAGCAGCCTCCTCCTGCAGGGTCTCCGGCCCCCGAGAACCCCTCCCTAACCGGGACTGCCTGACAGGGTGGGCCATGTGTCTGGGCCCGTGTTCTGGGGAGGGCACGGCAGAGACGGGCGTTCATGCCAGGCTTCTCCCACGGGGTCCCACACCCAGCCCTTGGAGGCTCAAGGCCCCTCCCTGACAGGATGGAAGGCAGCCCTGTGGGGCCGGCTCCGAACAAAAGGCACTCCTACTGCCAGGACCTTGGGTGGCTGATTCCTGACTGTCCTCCGCGGGCTACAGGGAGAGGCAGCTCCTCTGCGGGCAGTGAGGCGCGCCTGGCCTTCTGCAGGGCGGGGGCCCAGGAGGATCAAAGACCCCAGAGAAACCTGCTCTTCTCTCTCAGGCAAGTGAAAGAGAATTCGAGTCTGTCCGGGGGGCCAGGGGGATGGCCTGGGGTGTGGTCCTTCCACAGCCGCCAATCACCCCTCCCGGGAACCAGAGCAGACACATGGAGTGAAATCAACAGGACAAAGAGGGACCAAAGCGGGGAGAGGCAGTCACAAAGCAAACCGGGGGACGCTGGGGCAGCGCTGGCGAGGAGACAAAGCCAGATCAACCAGAAAACCAGATCAACCAGCTACAGGTGGCCTGACGGCCTCTCCCAGCTACAGTGCCGCTGGGGAAACTGGTCAGAGCAAAGGGTAGCGGGGACACGCCTACAGGGCCAGCCCTCGGAGAGGGACGCACTAGCCACCAGAGTCCACCCCTGCCTGCTGACGCCCCCGGAGGACCTTGGGATGCAGAAGTGGAGAAAAGAGGGATGGATGTCACCCACAAAGAGAGAGGCCAGGCCACAGTGCTCAGCCAGCGCCCCATCGGGGGGCACCGGGGCTGGTCTGAGACTTTTCTGGAGCTGTGAGCCCCAAGCTCAGGCCAGGGACGGAGCGGCTGTGGGATGGGAACAGGTGAGGCTTCAGGGAGGGAGAGAGGAGGTGGGCTTGAGCTGTGACTGGGCTGTGGTCAGAAGGAGGGGCACTTTGTCTCCCAAACCTACTTCCAAAAAAGGCTGGAAGCAGCTACCAAGGCACCAAACAAAAGGGAAGGAGGCAAGCGCTCTGGAGGCTGTGGCCTTGAGTGGGGGTCTGGCAGGAGAGGAGTAGGGGGCCCAGGCCTACTGTGTGTGCGCGCGCGCGCGCGTGGGAGAATGGGTGAGGATTCATCTCCTTTGTCCCCCCCTCTTTACTAACCCCATTCTCCCCGCTCTCTCATGAACACCTGACTTGATCAATATATCTCTTTTTTTCAATAAATAAATCTTGGTTGACCTGTACTGGTTTGCAGTCTGCAGCGTCTTTATTAGCATTTAACTAAATTTAGCTAAATAAATAAATAGAAGGTGCCCTGATTTGTGTGTAATTCTCACTGGGAATGCTCTGTATGAAAGCGTTTGGTCTAAAAATCCTCCACACAGGGCCCTGTCAGGTATCATACCTTCCTCCTTGCGTTTCAGGGGTCCTACCCCTTTCTCCTGGCCGCCCCCAGGTGGGGGACCTTACCGTGAAGAGGAGAGGGCTGGCCAGGCCGGCACCTAGATGGACAAGTGCCCACCACGAGGGCCCAGCAAGGCGGGGATCGGGGGCGGGGGATTCCCAACCTTGTCCACCGAATTCCCTACTTCGGGGCACTTGTTTCCAGGCAAGCTGCGTGGGGCAGGGCAAATCCCGTGGGAAAGTGGGTTTCCCTCAGCCACGGGAAAGAGGGCATCCTGGACCCCTTCCCGGCCTCAGTCCCCAGGGTCCGCACTGGCCCGGGGCGACCTTGGAACCACACATGCCTCTTCCAGGTGTGAGGCTCCCGCTACCACGCCGGCGCAGTCACAAGGGCTTGTCCGCTCCGTGCGCCACCTCCCCGGCCGCCCGCCCCTCCTGGGCCGCCACTCGGGTCTCCGTGACCCCCTGCCCGCCCGGCAACCACGCACCGCCCTCCCCCCAGACCCCCCCAGCCACTGGGATCCCGCAGCTAAGTCCGGGCAGGATGGGGCGGGGTGAGGGAGGCGCACGACCCCGGGCGACCGGGTAAGACAGGACGCGGACGGAGACAGTTCCCCGGAGCAGGCCGCGGAAGAGAAAGCCCTGGGCCCCCGAGAACGGCCCTGACTGCGTCTCCCACCACTCCGCCACCCCCCAACACCGTGAGCACGCCGCCGAGCGGCTCGGGCCGCGGCTGCACAGTAGACCCGGCGGCGGGAGGGAGCGCTGCTCGGGTCTGCGCGCGCCCCGCGCCCCGCCGCCCGGGAGGGGCGCCGGGGAGGGGCGCACGGCCACGCGCGCATCCGGCCTTTACCTCGGTTGGAGTGGCTCAGGGTGGACGACTGGGAAGACTTGGGCTTCTGCCGCTTGACGGTCATCATCACCTGCTCCTGCACGCGCTGCCAGCCCGACGTGCCGGTCTTTATCTTCCGGTCCGACGGCAGAGCCAGCGTCGAGTTGTCCTGGAACTGGAAGCATTCGTAGGCCAGGGCGGTCTTGAGCGGTGAGTGGTTCATGGCGGCGCGGGGCGCGGGCCCGGAGAGCGAGCGGCCAAATGCGAGGTGCGGGAGGTGCGGGGTGTGCGGGGTGTGCGGGGTGTGCGGGGTGTGCGGGGTGCTGGGCGGCAGCGGGAGGGGGCTCTTCCCGTGCTCAGCGGCTCCCTGCGCCATCGAGCGACGGTACACGCGCGTGACGGCTCCCGGCTGCTGCTCCCGGCTGCTGCTCCCGGCTGCTGCTCCCGGCTGCTGCTCCCGGCTGCTGCTCCCGGCTGCTGCTCCCGGCGCGTCCTGGTCCAGGCACTGGCGGGCCCGCCCTCCGCCGGACTGGATATACCGCCCTGCCCGGCGCCGCCCCCTCCCCGCCGCGGCCGCTCCAGCGGAGCCCCGGGCGCTGAGCTGCGGGCCGGGCGCTCTGGGGGCAGGGCTTCAAGTCCCGAGCCTGGACCGTGCTCTCTCTTCCTTTGTCCCCCTTCCCTCTCCCCGCGACCTGCCGAGGTGAGGCCTCCGCCCCGGGGAGCCGCCCTCTGTCCCGGTCCTGCGCGCTCAGGGATAGAGTGCGTGCTCAGCTCGGGACTGAGAGAGACTTCTCTCTAGGAAAAAGGAGTCTTTCTCGACTGGGCCCCGTGCACAGCCAGATGCCCATCTGCCTCCGTGCAGAGGTCACTGCGGAGGCCAGCCCTGTGGATGGGGGCTCCCAGGTTGACGGCAAGGAGCACAGCCCGGTCCAAAGGCTCTGCTCTAAGACAGCTTCCAACCTGCGGGGAGGGGGTGAGGGCCTGAAGCCCACACCAGGATGAGACTTGAGATGCAAAACCACAAAGTAGTAACCAACCCCCCAGGGCATGGGCATGCCAGGGGAAACACCAGGTAAACAGTGGATGTCTCTGAAACTCCAGACTTAGCCCCTAAAATGGGTGCCTGGTAC
This sequence comes from Balaenoptera borealis, assembly GCF_965194805.1. Classification (NCBI taxonomy): domain Eukaryota; kingdom Metazoa; phylum Chordata; class Mammalia; order Artiodactyla; family Balaenopteridae; genus Balaenoptera; species Balaenoptera borealis. The sequence goes on from NC_138860.1 coordinate 1,957,460, forward strand.
ATCTTAGGGGCTCAATAAAAATATGTTTTAATGGATGAATAAATGAAGACTAGCTAATTTAAGGTAAATTAAGTCTAATTTGAATCCTACCCAGATCCTTACTGAAAAACCGTAAGGTAGCCTACCCCTTAAAACTACCCGGTTGTGGACTTATTATCCTAGGACGTTGTGTGCACTCTCGCATACTCCCTGGGGCGTGTGTAGTGATGCTTCATTCTTGTAGCATTGTCCTCAGGCCCCGAGGTAGCTGGCGCCAGGGAATCTGGTGTGTAACAGGAACTGAATATTTTAAAGCTATGTTGATGGAAATCTTTCCAAGGGCAGCACACCCCTGCCTTTCCCCCTTTAGCAAAAGACCCTGAGCACATTTATGCACTTCTTGACCACTCAGGGTTCCCATGCTGGACATTCAGTGCTGAACTGGCAGTGCAGTCCGGTCCGCTTCTTTGTGTTCTGGGTTCCTCCAGCCATCGCCTCTGCTGTCCTTTGTAGCTGCCACTCACAGCTCACACCCTGCACTTTCAGCTTGCCCTTCTGCTCTGCAGAGGAAGGGACCCTCAGAATCTACGCTCGGCGGGAATTCTGTGAGGTAGACTTGAGAAGCCCAGGGGTGGTCTCAGGGACCACATGCTGGTCACTTGCTCGCTTCCTGAGACCTGGATGTTATATGCAGGAGCCCAGCTGTTCTCCGTAACGCATTCCTGGGATCCACGTGCAGAGCAGAAAATCGTAAAGCACCTCATGGATTCAACAGAAATAGTTTTATAATTGAGGGTTATGTCCCTAAGAACTTAGAGTCAAATAAACCAGAGATGTGACCAACAATATGTCATGGATACCAAAGTTCAACCCCTGTAGACCTTGATTATCACTTCAGATTGTAAGATTCTGCTTTGAGCCATAGTCTGTCAGGGCTGGACAGAGCCTTGGACATCGTCCAGCCCAGCCTCTGCAGTTTTCTGACTCGAAGAGGAGGTAGCTTGCCCGTGGTCACCAGTTAATACGTGGCAAAGCCTACATTCCAATGGGGCCTGGTGACTCCAGGGCTGGTGCTCTCCCCTCCACACTATCTGGCCTCCCTTATAAAAGTCCTATAAAATGGGCCTTAAAGTACAGTGCACACCGATGGCAGAAGGGCCCCAACATCCTATAAAGTATACATGACAGCACGTAAAAATACAAGTCCATTGTATCATGCATTTGGCCCATCTACAACCTAATATGCTAGCCATAATAAATGTTAATTACATCTTTAAATAATGATAATTTTGCCACCTTTAGGATGTAGAAGGGCCCTGAAGGAGGTGACAGGAGTAGCCCATATTGCTATAATAGGCCATACTTAGCCCCTGGAGGTTGAAACTGATTATCTTTAAAATGGTTTCCAGATATGAAGTTTTTCTAGATGCTTCTCTATTATTTTGATATATTGATAGCCACAGCAAGTATTTGCTGTGCTCCTACAAATCAGGCACAGTCTGGGCCCTTTACATAGACCATCTCATTTGAATCCTTACGATCATCCTATGAGGTGGGTACCAGCATCATCATCTTTCTATTTCAGATGAGGAAACAGGCTCAACAAGGTCACAAGGCTGGTAAGTGGCAGAGGCAGGGCCGAGCACAGGCAGCCTGGATCCAGCACCTGGGCACTCGGTGACGGTGCCGGGCTACCTCCTTGAGATTTCCCTGTGACGAGCAGTGGCTAAAAGCCTTCCATGGACCAACCTTTTAACAGCATCTGTTTCCATCACAAGGCACGAAAGCCAGGCCACCTGGGATCCAGTTCCAGCTGTATCCCTAACTCGATTCATGATGCTGGACAGGTGCCCTCCTCCATCCTCCCCACCAAATCTGTAAAGCAAGGAGGTAGATTTGATAGCTCCCCAAGTCCACCGTAGCCCAAACACTCTATAATTCAGCTGTCAGTTATGGGGGTTTTTAGAGCAGGAGAATCTTGAATCAGGTCTTCTGGACTTTGCCTCTCCTACCCCAATAACAAGGTGAAGCAAAGTCTGGATGTGGACATGGATGGAGGGAGGGCCGGCACCAACAGTTCGTCCACTCTGCAGACACTATTTTATCTCCCAGTAACCCCCCAGGAGGTATCGTTTTGCAGATGAGAAAACACACTCAGAAACATGAAGTCAGCGGCGCAGCCGGGATCTGAACCAAGTCTGATCCCCGACCTGGGAGAAAGAAAGGAAGGTGACTCAAGCCACAGGTCTGGGGCCACAGGGAGGTTTGTTCCGGCTGGGAAGATTGGTCTGGGCCACAGCTTTTCCTGTCACCTCTCTCTCCTGCTTGCCCAAGCCCCGCCCCTTAGGGGCCCTGCCCCTGAGACAGGCCAGAGGAGAGGGTCACAATCCCCAAGTGAGGAACAGAGGTCGCAGAGGCCCCGGAGGTGAGCACACTCTGAACGGCATGTCTTTAGATGGTGAAACACCCTAGTGGGTGTGGGTGGACTTGAGTTTACAGGGTGTGGGGTGGTCTAGGGAAAGTGTCTCGGAAGAAGTTAATTTTGACTTGATTCGGAAACAAGATGAGTCAGTTTCATCTTCAAAGACATTGGGCTGATGAGTGTGGATGGGGGTCTTATCCTCTGCTGCCTGTCCTGCAGACTGCCTGGGACCCAGATTCCACTCTCAACACTCAGGGCTCTCCGAGAAGCGGAACATGGATTCATTCGTTCAATGAGTATTTCGTGAGGATCTCCCACGAGGCAGGGCCCGCCCCAGGACACGAGGCTGAAAGAGACGAAGCTCCTGCCTCTATCCAGCTCACCTCCTAGAGGTGGGGGAGGCAGGGGCGGCTGGGCCGGGTAGGAGCACTGGCTCAGGTGGAGGCTGAGAGGACGCCTTTGGGGCTCCTGCTGCTTCTAAGGGTTGAAGCTACTCCTTGCTGTTTCCAGCCCCGCAGCTGAGGGGGCCGCCTCCACCTGAACCCCAAACGGAGCTGGAAGCGCTAGCTTCCTGGGTGGACCCCTTGTGCAGCCCAGGCCTTCCTCACCTGCCCCCTCCCTGTCCCGGGCAGCTTTGGGCTTTCCGGCTGCCTGGTCTCTTCCAGCTGAGTCCCCGGTCAGCTAGTGGGATCCCCGGTGGCAGCCCAACTCAGGAGCTGTAGCGCCTTCCCTGGGGGACCCCGCTGCCCCTCCCCCACCTCTCAGTAGCCTCCCTTCTCATTTCGTTTCCTGCCAGCCCTCCTGACTCGCCCGGCGCCGATGCCTCCCCCTGTGCCTTTGCACATACGTCCCTCTGCCGTGCGGCTCACTCAGGCCGTCATGTAAGTCTGTCCCGAGTGCTAAACGGCTAGGCGGCAGGCCAGTCCCCACGGACAAAACTGTGATGGATGGCCGGGTCCGCTCTCACTCACCCTGTGAGCGGTGGTCAGGGAGGGGTCAGAGAGGGGCGCGCAGGCCACCCATCTCAGCAGTGGGGGAAGGTGCCACAGGCAGAGGGAACCATGGGGTAAAGGCCATGAGCCTGGCACGTCCTCGGGGCCCACAGACCAGTGTGGCCTCGGTGTGCGCACAGGTGGACACAGGCGGGCAGGGAGCGCTGTCCTGCGCAGCTCTGCGTGGAAATGTTCTGTGTCTGTGCTGATCGAACCCGTTACAGCTAAATGAAGTAAGGGGCGGGCAGGGTAAACGAGGAGCGTGGGATTAGCAGATACAAACCACTATACATAAAACAGATAAACAATGAGGACCTACTGTCTAGCACCGGGAACTCTCCTCAGTATCTCGCGATAACCTATAAGGAAAAACAATCTGAAAAAGAGTATATATATGTATACCTGAATCACCTTGCTGAACACCTGAAACACATTATAAATTAACTATACTTCAATTTAAAAATTTTTTAAAATAAATTTTAAAAAAGTAAAAAATTCAGCTCCTCAGACACACCAGCCACATTTCAAATGCCTCAATGTGTGAATACAGTGGCCACCAGCACAGGACTGTGCCAGACCCTCTAGACCTCTATCCGGGGTTTGAATCTTATTCTTAGAGGATTGGGAGGCCACTGAGAGGCCTGAAACGAGGGGGACAAGACCCTCCACCCCTGCCTCCTGCCACCTGTCAGCTCATCAGTCCTGTTTATCCCTGCCGAGGAATTCCCCAACAATGAATGAATTCAGTGCCCTCTCCTGGGACACTTTGTAGCAGGTGCCTACCTGTGTTATGGTCCCCCACCCCCACCCCCGTCACCTTCTTAGCCTGAGGCAGGGGCTGTGTGCTCTTCGTTTCTCTTTCCCCACCGTCCACACCGCTGGTACACACTGGGTGCTCAATAAATGCTTATTGCGTTCAACCGAGTCCATCCTCTTGCTCCAGAGCCAGGTCTCTGGGATAATGGACGCTGAGTGCAGCCTGGTCGAACCTTTGCCTTTCTAAACACTGATTTCTCTCACGACCTTTGTCTCACCACCTGCTGTCAGGGATACCCCGGGGATGCACCCGCGGCCCCAGCCCATCCCCCCACGCCTCCAGGGAGCTCAAGGAGCCTGCCCCCCTGCACTCGCACTTCCTGAGGGAAACCCACATCAGGAAGTCAGAACTCCCTCCCCTCCTGCCCTGGCCTGGTCATCTTGGGAGAAACCAATCTAGGAAGTCATCTTCCCACGGATCTGCATGAATGGACTTTGTGCTGACCCCTCGCAGAATCCTGGAGCCTCGCTGCCCTCAGGGGAACAGGGTAGGAATGGACAGACCCTGGACCTGACTCCTGGTGTTACCTCACGCCACCCTAGGTGTGGGTGCCCGCAGCCCTGTCGTCCAGGGTCATTTTCCCCGGAGGGTCCAGAGGGGCCACAGAGAGGCTCCCGGCCCCCACTGAGGGTACGGAAAACGGAGGGGCTGGGAACGGCAGAGGCCACGCCCCAAGCCCTTCGCAAGGACCCTGATTGGACGATGAGAGCACGTGACCGGGCCCCCCATGCCCGAGGCTGGGACAAGAGGGGCGCCTGTGCCCATTCATCCGCCTCTGCCGTGCTCAGCCCAGATGAGGGGGCAGGACCGGCAGTGGAGGGAGAACGAGCAGAAGACTGGGTGCCGAGGCCCGGAGAGCAGGGGGAGCCTGGGTGAGTCCTAGGCGGCTGGGCCGGGGGGCTAAGGGACAAGGCCAGGGTGTGCGCTCTGTCCCCCAGCACCTCAGAACCTTTCAGAGCTGCAGTTCTGGTCTCCCTGGGTGCGGTGGGTGGGGCGGCGGCCGGGGAGGCTGGGAAGGTGATGAATAACCCAGCCGTGGTCCAGCCCGGCCCAACGGGCTGCTGTCAGCACTAGATCTGCTTGGGCCCCGCGCCTCTGCCAACCCAAAATTCCAGTTCTGTGCTCCCCACGCCGGCAAACCCAGCACCCGCCTTTCCAGCTGCCCTGCCCCCTGGCCAGCAGTGATGTTTTGCAAACCTGCGATAGGACTTGGGCTCGGGCAGAACCCCAGCCTCAGGATTGGGGGGCGGGGGCGGGGGCGGGGAGGCACATGGCTGTGCAGGACCGGAAGCCGCTGGAGCGCAGACTCCAGGGCCTTCCCAGGAGGCAGCCTGGGAAACAAGAACAGGGGCTTTGGGGACCACTGCTAGCTGTGTGACTTTGAACAAGCCACTTGACCTCTCTGTGCCTCAGTTTCCTCCTTTGTAACATGAGTTTAGTCACACCCACCTCACAGGCTTCTTGTGACCATAAATATGTATAAAATATTTATCAAACCTCTAGCCTGGTGCCTGGTATACTGCAGGAGCTTAATGATAATCAGAGCGTCCTTCCCTCTTCCGGCAGCACCTCCTGTCTACCTGCGCTCCCCTCCAGACCCTCCCTCCCCTGGTTCTGCTCCCGCCTCGAACTGCTCCCCCCCCCGGACCCCCCGCCAACCCCCCCCCCCCCGCCTCTCCTCTCCTGTAGCAGTTGTGACTCCGTCATCACCGACCTTGGGAACCTCAGAACATCAGAGGTCGAGGGGGTCTCAGAGGCCATCTGGTCAACCCCTTGCTTCGTCGGAAGAGGGCAGAGGGGCCTGGTGATCCCGCCTCACAAAGGGGGCCGGGTCGCTGCTCCCTTTGGGGGACAGTGGGGCTGGGTGACAAGCCTGAGGGGAGTCTGAGAGCGGGTTCCTGTGCTGGGAGAATCGTGGCATTTGGGAGGTGGAGCCGCAGCCCCAGAACTGCTGTGGGAGGTGCAGAGCTGGCAGGCCTGGGATGTGAGCCCCCCCCCACCCGCCCCTGGCGGGTGCTGCACACCCCTGGGTCTCACAGTCACCTACCCCGGCCGCAGCCCTCACCGCCTCCTGATAATTGGGTGCGTCACCCGCTGGCGCCGGCAGATACGCAGCCACACCCGGGGCAGCTGGCACCCCGGCAGTGTTCCTCTTCGGAGCTGCTGGGCTGCAGCCTGCCAGGCCACGGGTGGGCACCGGTGGGAGCCAAGATGCTCAGGCCTGGGGCCGGGCTGAGATCCTGCCGGGAGGCAGAGCCGGGTCTGTGTCGCCCCTCGCCTCGGCCCGGACTGCCCGTCTGGGTGCCTTCTCATCAGGAGCCCCAGTAACAAGCAGGCCGGCGCCTGGGCATCTGTGCTCAGCGGGGCCCCGGGCTGCAGGCTGCTCCCACAGCGTCTGTCATCTCCCCCTGGCCCGGCCTGAGCTGGGAGCCACGGGGGGTCACCTGGCAGGGCCGCTGCTCCCCCTCCGCACTCAACCCCGTGACAGCCACGCCCCCCCAGCCCAGCTCACACGCTGCCCCCTCCCCACAGGTGTCCTGAGCTGGACGTACCGCTGCCCCCACACCTCGTGCCACTCAGCACATCTTGCGTCCCCCAGCTCACTGTAAGGTCCCCGCGAGCCATCACAATGGCTCGGCGAGTGTTCGCCCATCCAGCGACATACCACGTGTTCTCTTACGACGTCCCGCGGCCAGAGGCCTCTTTGGGCACTGTGTTGTCCCCCCACCCTCCTTCTAGGAGGTACTGTCATCCCAGAGGCCCTGCTGGGGTTGGAGCTGGACCTGGGCCCGTTGTGACAAGGAGCTGGGGAGGAACCCCAGGGCCAGGGGGCCGGGCTCCTCTCGCTCCTTCCCAAAGGCGCCTCGCCACACACTTCGCATCTGCCAGTGCTGGCCCCCTCCTGCCCCAAGGAGACCCTGGGCGGCCTGGCCTCTGTCACGGAAGATTCTGTCCCCCACCCCACTGTCTTGGAAACTGGTGACTTCTGAACTCTGCTTAAGCCAGATAAACCCATTGCAACTGCCCTCAGCTCAGAACTTGGGCCGGGGAGGGTGGGCAAAGTGACATAGAGACAAAACTTGAGGCCTTTTAGGACTCAGGGAACGGTGGGGACCGCAGAACAGTGGAAGGCAAACGTGTGGTCCAGGATGAAGAGTTTTGCTCCTAGGCCTGCAAAGGGAAATCATAGGTGGCCCTCAGGAGTGAGTACTTTTTGGATCACTGGCTGGCTTGGATGGTTTTTGCCTCTGCTCTTGTCTTTTTGCACATGGATTCATGACTCTGTTTCATATTTACCTAGTTCTTTAGTCTGCAAAATGGTTTCCTGTCCTGATCTCTTGGGATCTGCCCATCAGTTTCCCGAGAGAAGTGTCCGCCCCTGTTAACGCCCCCATTGTGAGGATGGGGCCCAGAGGGGCTGCAGGACTCAGTGGCCGAGCTGAGTCTCAGAGGTCCTTCCTGCAACGCCGAGCCGCGGGCTTTCCCTCCACGCCCGCCCGCCACACAGCACGGGACAGTCTGGGGTGGACAGAGCTGCCGAAGCACACAGTCGTCGGGGACACTGTGGCATCCCCCAAAAGAGACGTGTCCATGACCTGACCACAGAACCCATGAAGGGGACCTTATATGGGCAAATGTAATTAAGGTAAGGATCTTGAGATGAGGTCACGCTGCATTTTGGGTGGGCCCTGGAGCCCATGACGAGTGTCCTTCCAGGAAAAGGCAGAGGGAGATGGAACCAGAGAAGAAGGCACGGGGTGGGGTGGTGCAGCCACAGCCCAGGACGTCAAGAGCCCCAGAGGCTGGAGCACGGATCAGATTCCTCCGCAGAGCCTCCAGGAGGAACCAACCCTGCCCAGACCTTGATTGTGGAGTTTTGACCTCCAGACGGTGAGAGAAGGCATTGCTGGTGTTAAGACGCCAAGTGTGTGGTGATGTGTGCGTCCGCCCTGGGAAACGGAGACACTAACTCCGAAACGCTCTCGGCCACCTGGCCTGAGCTGTCGGCCTCCCAGCAAGCCCGTGGGGCACCTGGCTGGGGATGTGTGAGACCCAGGGCCGGCCCCTGAGGCCGGGGAGGGGCTCCGGGATGACACAGCCCCTCGGCAATGGCAGCACGCAGGGGCCAGCAGCTCCCGCCCAGCACTGGACGGCCAACCTCTCGCCCCTTGCCCTTTGCCACCGACTTTTTGTTTGGTTTCACTCGTACTCAGAAAAGAATGTGCTCCAAGGGCTCGGGGAAAAGTAGCCACGGTGACGTCACCTCCCTGGGAGGAATTTACAAAGCCAGTTACACACCTCGGCCAGGAAGTCAGCCTCGTGGCCCCCCCGCCACAGGGTGCCATGGCTTCATACATCCCGCTTAATGGGACGTCTTTAGGCAGCTAATGCGGTGCAGCCACAATTAAACCCGACAAGCAAACAGAATGGGGCCCTGTCTGTTGATGGGCCTTTCACTCTGAGAGCTTGGGCAGTTTTATGCGTCCTGGGAGGCCCTGACGCCTCTTTTCAGGTGGGTAAACTGGGGTGCTTCTCTGGGAGGAAAGCCAGAGCAGGGATCCCGTCCAGTTATTGATCTGTGATACTGGCCAGGAGCTTGGTTCCCAAGGTCCATCCTCATGGTAGGATGGTCCACCAGGCTTCAACAGGAAGCTGAGTTTAAGTTTTGTTTTGTTTTTTTCAGAAATTTCCTTAGGATTTGCTGGACCTTCTTTTTTTTTATATATATAATTTATTTATTTTTGGCTGTGTTGGGTCTTCGTTGCTGCACGCAGGCTTTCTCTAGTTGCGGCGAGCGGGGGCTACTCTTCCTTGCGGTGCACAGGCTTCTCATTGCGGTGGCCTCTCTCGTTGTGGAGCACGGGCTCTAGGCGCGCGGGCTTCAGTAGTTGCAGCACGTGGGCTCAGTAGTTGTGGCTCGCGGGCTCTAGCGCACAGACTCAGTAGTTGTGGAGCACGGGCTTAGTTGCTCCGCGGCATGTGGGATCTTCCCGGACCAGGGCTCGAACCCGTATCCCCTGCATTGGCTGGCGGGTTCTTAACCACTGTGCCACCAGGGAAGCCCCGCTGGACCTTCTTACAGACCGTCACACTGGGGCTCAGCTGGCTTGGCTTAATGAGCAGTGGGAGGTGGATAGGCAAGGGGAGGATGGGTTTCGAGGGGGAAAGAGCACTGCCCTGGGGTCTTTGTGCCCCACACTGCCTGGTACGAAGCAGAGATCTGGGCCTGGCTTGGCCTCCAACTTGCTGTGTGACCTTGGACAAGTCGTTGCCTCTTTGGGTTTCAGTTTCCTCGCTTGTGAAATGAGGGGTTTGGGGTAGCTGCTCTAAGTCGGTGCTTCTCAAATCTGAACATGTGTTGAATCACCTGGGAATCTCCTTACGATACAGGTTCTGTTTCAGCAGGTCCGGGGCTCTGCACTTCTGACAAGCAGCTCGGCGATGCCTGTGCTCAGACCACGCTTAGAGTGACAGGTCTCAGGCCAGGCCGCCTGACTGTGATCCCTCCAACATGCCATGGTCTCCCAGCTACCACCTTCCCCAGGGCACTGTCTGAAGAACAGACAGGCTACTGGTGTGAGAGCACTTTGTAGGCTGCGAAGTCCTGAACAAGTGTATGTGTTTAAGACCCACAACAGTGTAATTAAGACTCAATGTTTGGAGACAAAGACACCTCTCATCGGCTAACGACCTCTTGGGCAAACACGTCATTTCTCGGAGCCTGTGAAACGGGGGTGACAGCACCCACCTGGCAGGCTTGTTACGAGGATTAGATAAAGCAAGATGGTTGAGGGCAGCACCCCACAGAAGACGCCAGGCCACCAGCGCCCCTCTTGACTACTGTCCCCTTTATGGATGGGGATGGCCAGGGAGCTGCTGCGGCCACCCTCGCCCGTGCTTTCCCCTCTCATCCTAGAGTCCAACCTGCCAGGTGATGGCATAACGTCCACCTGGTCCCCAGGGTCCCCCGAGTCCCAGCCGGCTCCTCCCCTTTCCCCACTGTCCTGGAGGCGGGGCCCCAGCTCCTCTCCAGGTCCCCTGAGTGTGTTGACTCCACTGGGAGCAGCTGGGGAGCCTGTGAACTGGGCCTCAGCTGCCGAGGGGGTCGGGGCAGGAGGGAGGCGCAGGTCAGGGGGAGCCGAGGTTCATTTCCCTTGGGAAACGGCCGCCCCGAGGTGTTTGGGCGGGCGTGGCTGTCAGTCTCCATGGCGATGCCGTTTGTGGGTGAAGGCGGGCAGGCAAGGCGGCGCCAGCGGATGCTGGAGGCAGCTTCAGAGCCCCCCACCGGCCGGCAGGGGCTTTTCCTTTCCCCACCCCGACCTCGCGTCCGCCCCGCTCTCCCTCCACGAGCCCTGGCGGGGTGGCCACTGTGACAGCGGGGACAGCAGCGGGCAGCTCTCTAGGGTTGCTGCCAGATGAAGACTCTCAACCCTTGCAGTGAAGTCTGGTTACGTCTAAACAGAACAATTACCCTAATTGCTGTTGGTGCTGACTCTCCCGTCAGCATTGGTCTGACAATGAGAGACGCCTTACTCAGCCCACTGGCCGGGGAGAGCCTCCTGCAGGCCAGAGCCGAGCCCCTGGGGAGGGGGCTCAGGGGACCTGGTGCCCAGCCCAGTCCTGTCTGAACAGCTGCTCCACGCTCCAGGCCAGGGGTCTCTGACCAAGACTGGGGCATCTCTCAGTTTCTAGGTATAAAGCTTTAGGTTTGTAGATGTGTATTGTTTACATAATATATTTAAATATACCAAAAAAAAAAAAAAAAGGAAGCTACCTTATTGTCTATACCAAATTCCAGGGAACTCACTGGCCCGCTTTCTGATTCTGATCATGGTACAGACCAATAGCAGGAAACAAACCAACTTGCCCATTTAAGGTAACTGGGGTGCTGGTTTATAACAATCTGTCTTGTCTTCTTTCACAGTCACTTGGGTGAGTGATGACTTCAACATTGAAACTGCACATCGGGGCTGTTACTGCTTATCTCAAGGGTGCCCGAGGGCACCCTCCTGGTGTAGGAGAGTGGGGGTCTTCCCTCCGCCTTCTGTTTGCAGGTCCCCCTGCCCCGTCCCAGGTGAGGCCCTGGGGCTGCTCCTAAGGGGGCGGTGCCATCTCCCCGGCTGGCCAGGCGCCTCCCACCTCAGCTCTCCTGGCCCCAAAGATGCCTGAGTCCTGGTCGTGACAAAACCTCCTTCCCAGCCTGGGTGTGTGCCACCCTGCAGCCTTGTGGCTGCTTTGCCCGCTGCAGCTCCTTGGCAAATGTGCCAGTCAGCACTCTCAGCCCCTCCTGCAGCTTCATGGGGGAGGGGCAGGACCTTGGAGAAGCACCACATGCCTCAGCAAGGCTGTAGGGAGCTGGGGGACAAGAGCACAGGACCACCTCTCCAGACACCTAATCTGCTGCTCTGTCCCTTTTTGGATGTGGCCCCATGGGGACCACTGGGCTTTTCTAAGGGGCCTGCCATTTGTGGGTCCATATACTAAGAAGCTAGGAGGGTGACTCCTGCATGGGGACCCCCACCAAACTCTCTGGGTGTTTCTACCCCTAACTTACACTTCTTCCTTCCCCTGAATGGAACCCGGTTGTGGGGGGGGGGCCGGGGAGGGCCGGACCCTCATGCCTCCCCTGCCCTCCTGTGCCCACCCCGGGTCTCAGGAGTGTCTTCCTTCTCCTTCTGTTGGGTGGAAGGCTCTCTACATCATCCCCTTTCTACATGGACAAGATGTCTCCCAGATTAGTCTAATCACAGAGGAACTACAGGGAAAAGAAGAAAAAAAGCCTGGACCACATCAGGGGAGATTTGAAAGCCAGGCACCGCTTTACACAGAAAACTCACAGCAGCCTGGGGGACAGAATTGGGCTAGGACTTGGAGCCAGAAGGACTGGTTTGTGCCCTGGCCCTGCTCCTGCCCAGCTCTGCTCTTCTGGACAGAAGAGCTTCTGCAGAGACAGGGATGTGGGAGCCGTTTGGGAAGACGGGGTGGGTGGGGGAGAGCCTGGGAGCCCCTAGGTGTCGGCACAGGATCGCATGCAGATCAGGACCCTTGGAGCTCCGCTTGTGTGGGAATGACCCCCCCTCGTCACATCAGTTCCTGGGATGTGGCAGCAGCGGGGTCCCGGAGCCCGTTCACAGGTTTGGCCATGGTGGACCGATCCAGGAAGAGTAACCCTGAAAGTGGGGCCGGGGTGCTCTGGGTGCCGGGGACCCACTTGTCAACCACGCTGCCCAGCAGGCGGAGAACACGGGTGCAGAGACAGAAAGAGAGTGAGGCAGGGCCCCGGGGAGGAGAGGGCAGGGGGGAGGGACCCCCAGCCCCTGGTTCCGGAGGGAGGCCTTGCAGTGCCCTCCTGTTGGGGATCCCCGATAACTGAGAAGGCGCTGTTCTGGGCAGGGGGTGGGCCTGGTCCACGGGGAATAAGAGCAGCAGCGACAGCGCTCCCCCCGCAGCCAGGTGACTCCGCTTGCTCTGGCTCACGTGAGCGCGGCCCTCAGGCTGCCAGCCAGTGTCTACCCGCTCCCAGACGCTTCCCGCCGCCACTTCCCTGTGGATGAAACTCTCTGAACAGTGAACCACGCTGGGACCCAGACAGGGGAGGGTCACGGTACGAGGGAATCTGGCAGTGATGGGAAGAGGAGCCAGGTGACCTGCTGGACCCTCCCCGTCCCCAGAGCCTCTCTTTCCAAGGGAACGGCCCTGCCGATGGTGTCAGCGAAGCAGACGTGGGTTAGACCCCCGCCCCTGGGGCTCCCTGGAGCTGCTGCCCCCAGGCTTCTCCCAGAGATGGCCGGCTGCCCAGGAGGGGAAGACGGGCACAGCCCCCCGGACTCGGGAAGACTGGTCACCTCCACGCGCTCCTCCAGCCCGGTTGTCTGTCACCAGTCAGGTCTCCATCCTGGCCAGTGGTCCTTAAACTAGAGACCACGAGAGCCATTTGAGTGCTTCTCTTAAAAGGCACACTTTAGGAACCCACCCAAGTCCAGGGCGAGGCTGAGGAAACTGAATTTTTTTTTTTTTTTTAACATCTTTATTGGAGTATAATTGCTTTACAATGGTGTGTTAGTTTCTGCTTTGTAACAAAGTGAATCAGTTATACATATACGTATGTTCCCATATCTCTTCCCTCTTGCATCTCCCTCCCTCCCGCCCTCCCCATCCCACCCCTCTAGGTGGTCACAAAGCACAGAGCTGATCTCCCTGTGCTATGCGGTTGCTTCCCACTAGCTATCTATTTTACGTTTGGTAGTGTATATATGTCCATGCCACTCTCTCACTTCGTCCCAGCTTGCCCTTCCCCCTCCCCGTGTCCTCAAGTCCATTCTCTACATCTGCGTCTTTATTCCTGTCCTGACCCTAGGGAACCTGAATTTTTAAAGAACATGACAGGTCCAGCTAATTTGTGGGGTTGCATTTTAAAAATCGTGATAAAATATACATAACATAAAATTTACCATTTTAGTAATTTTTAAGTGCACAGTTCAATGGCATTAAGTGCATCACATGTTCTACGACCATCACCACCATCCATCCCCAGAACCGTTTCATCTTCTGAAACAGAAACTCTGTACCTATTAAAAAAAAATAAGTCCCTACCCGCCCCCCCCAACCCCTGGCACCCACTCTTCTACTTTCTGTCTCTATGAGTTTGACTATTCTAGGTCATGTAAGTGGAATCACACAATATTTGTCCTTTTGTGACTAACTTATTTCAGTGAGCATAATGTCTTCCAGGTTCATCCATGTGTAGCAGGTGTCAGAATTTCCTCCATTTTGAAGGCTGAATAATATTCTGCTGTAAGTGTAGATCCCACTGTGCTTATCCATTCATCTGTCAATGGACACTTGGGTGGCTTCCGCCCGTTGGTTAATGCGAATAACGCTGCTGTGAACATGGGTATGCAAGTGTCTGCTCAAGTCCCTGCTTTCAGTTCTTTTGGGGACAGACCCAGACCCTCTCTCACTTCTACCTCTGCCATTTCATCCTTTTTGCTTCCATTACCCAGAGGTTCTTGATCTCTGTCTTCCAAGCCCCATCCTATCTCCCTTGCCTCTTCTAAAACTGCCCACACTTCTTGAAGGCCAACTTAGGAGGCAGCAGCGGAAGAAGCAAGGCTTTGGGGGGACAGGTGGTCTGTGCTCCTGTCTGGGAAGTTCACCTGTCTATGTCCTTGGACTAGTTACCTAACCTCTCTGTACTTCAATATTCTCATCTGTGAAAAGAAACTGATGAAAACCAACATGTAGGATAGCTTTGAGAGGATTAAGAGGGAAGATAAACATCAAGTGCCCAGCACAGAGTAGGTATTTATTAAATGCTGGTGGTGTTGGTGTTCCAGAAAACTTTCCCTAACAGGTTGGATGCAAGGTGTGGAAGCTTCTCAAACAAACTCTGCACCCAGAGGAGATGGGAAAAACAAAAACCCCTCCCCAATTGAAATAAGCTCAAGCTTTTTTGCTCCTGTAAATTTAGTGTTAGGTGAATTCTTGGAATTTAGCAAGTTATGTTTTCTGAGTAACCTCAATTTCTCTTGTGTAATTTAAACACATTTTCTCTTGCTTTGCCCTTCATAAGCTCCCAGAACAGCTGTGGAGAGTCCTCTGTAATTATAAAAATGTCTCTCAGGGCTTGAGAACTTGGTTCAGCCCCAACCTGTGGTCACTGGAGTTAGAACTCAGACAGCCCCTGCATGTGGCATGCCCAACGGGGAGCAGAGGAGGGTGAAGAATGGCTCTTGTCCTCGGGACGCCGAAGGCATGAGGGCAAGACTTACATGCATGAGGCAATCCGGGGAACAATACAAGACAGATGTGACTCATCCGCTTTATATCACAGCTAATGGAGGGTGTGGATGGGGCCGTTGTGTCAGCATAAGCAGTATGGAAAAGAAATAGCACAGCAACTCTGCAAATATGCTGTGGGTGCAGGGAGATGGTGTGTGTGGGGGTGTGCAGGGGGAGGAGCAAACTGTGAAAGAGATGGGGGAAGAGTCCAGTCTGGAAGAAAACCTGAGCGGAAAACAGAAGCAGATTCCTCCCTAGTGCATCCTGTTTTAGAGAAGGTGTTACTACAATATTCAAAGACTGGATAATAAAACTGAATGGGATAAAAAGAGGTTGCAGGGTCAGGAAGACAAACTGAGAACTAGCGACCATTACTAACCCAATAAATGATTTAGAAACAACAACAAACAAGGCTAAAAATAGAATGGCACAAAGGAGAGACTTGAAACTCTCACAATCAATGCAGAGAAAAGCAATTAGAGAGACAAAAATAAATCAATAAAGATCAGCTAATGTAAGAATAATTAATATCCTTAAAGTAGAGAACGATACAAATGAAATAGAAAAGATATTTGGGGATATTGTACAGAAAAGGCTGCCCTTAAATAAAGGACGGACTGAATTTACCAATGGAAAGGACACCAGGAATAATCCCAGAAAAAAAATAGAGAATTGGTCAACACAGAGATGTAACCTGTTTAAGTTACCGAACTTCAAAGCATGAAGAATTTTTCAGGCGTGCAGGCAGAGAAAAAACAAGTCATTACACAAGAAGGAAACTCAGGATAGCCTCAGATCTCCCCACATCCAACACCAGGAGACCATGAAGAAATGTCCACAACACACGGAGGGAAGGAAAGCATGGCTGAAGTCTAAAGTCAGCAGAGGGACCCTCAGACATGAGAGCCTGTCTTGGAAACACCATCCAACAATAAAAGGCAGAAAACCGGAGTGACTCAAGCTGAGGAACCCAGAGAAGAAGGGCTGGTGGTGAGCGGTGCATCCATTTACACGCAGAGCAGAATAGGAGCACTTAAAACTGCCAACAAGATGAAAATTCTATAAGAACAAAAATCAGGATGTGGAAGAAGGGGAGGAATGGAGTGCAGGGGTCAGCGCATTGTCTACAATAAAAGCATAACTCAAAAACACCAACGACTACAGGCTTTTAAAACGATTTCAAAAAATAATTTATTTCCTTGTCTATAGAGGGATCTTATAGGTACAGATGTCTCTTGTGGTTATGAATCATTTATCCAAGGTCAAATAATGCCTTCAGCTTTCCTTTTCTTTTTCTATCATATGTAAGCACAGATAAACTTAACCTTTTCATACTTTCAAAGCATGTAATGTGATCCCATTCTTATACCATTATTTCTGTTTGTCTATCATCTGTCTACCATTCTATCTGTCTTTATGCTTAGACATGTGTCAAGACTGAAGTTCAGCAAATATTTATGTTGGTTATTTCTGGGTGGTGGGATCTGGGGTGTTTTATTACTTTTTCCTTTGTGGATTTCTGTGCTATTTGGATTTTTATGATAAGCATGTACCATGTTGACAAAAACCATCAAAATCACTACTTAGAAACATTAAAGGAAAAGTTAAAGTCAGAGGCCAGACAGCAGAAGCAAGAAGAACTACAATCCTGAGCCTGTGGAATGAAAACCACATTCACAGACAGATAGACAAAATGAAAAGGCAGAGGACAATGTACCAGATGAAGGAACAAGATAAAACCCCAGAAAAACAAGTAAACGAAGTGGAGATAGGCAACCTTCCAGAGAAAGAATTCAGAATAATGACAGTGAAGATGATCCAGGACCTTGGAAAAAGAATGGAGGCAAAGATTGAGAAGATGCAAGAAATGATTAGCAAAGACCTAGAAGAATTAAAGAACAAACAAACAGAGATGACCAATACAATAACTGAAATGAAAACTACACTAGAAGGAATCAATAGCGGAATAACTGAGGCAGAAGAACGGATAAGTGACCTGGAAGACAGAAGAGTGGAATTCACTGCCATGGAACAGAATAAAGAAAAAAGAATGAAAAGAAATGAAGACAGCCTAAGAAACCTCTGGGACAACATTAAATGTAACAACATTCGCATTATAGGGGTCCCAGAAGGAGAAGAGAGAGAGAAGGGACCCGAGAAAATATCTGAAGAGATTATAGTCAAAAACTTCCCTGACATGGGAAAGGAAATGGCCACCCGAGTCCAAGAAGCGCAGAGAGTCCCAGGCAGGATAAACCCAAGGAGAAACACGCCGAGACACATAGTAATCAAACTGACAAAAATCAAAGACAAAGAAAAATTATTGAAAGCAGCAAGGGAAAAATGACAAATAACATACAAGGGAACTCCCATAAGGTTAACAACTGACTTCTCAGCAGAAACTCTACAAGCCAGAAGGGAGTGGCACAATATACTTAAAGTGATGAAAGGGAAGAACCTACAACCAAGATTACCCAGCAAGGATCTCATTCAGATTCGACGGAGAAATCAAAAGCTTTACAGACAAGCGAAAGCTAAGAGAATTCAGCACCATCACACCAGCTCTATGACAAACGCTAAAGGAACTTCTCTCAGTGGGAAGCACAAGAGAAGAAAAGGACCTACAAAAGCAAACCCAAAACAATTAAGAAAATGGTAATAGGAAAATACATATCAATAATTACCTTAAATGTGAATGGATTAAATGCTCCAACTAAAAGACACAGGCTCGCTGAATGGATACAAAAACAAGACCCATATATATGTTGTCTACAAGAGACCCACTTCAGACCGAGAGACACATAGAGGCTGAAAGTGAGGGGATGGAGAAAGATATTCCATGCAAATGGAAATCAAAAGAAAGCTGGAGTAGCAATACTCATATCAGATAAAATAGACTTTAAAATAAGGAATGTTACAAGAGATAAGGAAGGTCACTACGTAATGATCAAGGGATCAATCCAAGATGGAGATATAACAATTATAAATATATATGCACCCAACATAGGAGCACCTCAATACATAAGGCAAATGCTAACAGCTATAAAAGAGGAAATCGACAGTAACACAAAAATAGTGGGAGACTTTAACACCTCACTTACACCAATGGACAGATCATCCAGACAGAAAATTAATAAGGAAACACAAGCTTTAAATGACACAATAGACCAGATAGACTTAATTGATATTTATAGGACATTCCATCCAAAAACGGCAGATTACACTTTCTTCTCAAGTGCGCATGGAACATTCTCCAGTATAGATCACATCTTGGGTCACAAATCAAGCCTCAGTAAATTTAAGAAAATTGAAATCATATCAAGCATCTTTTCCAACCACAACGCTATGAGATTAGAAATAAATTACAGGGGAAAAAAGCATAAAAAACGCAAACACATGGAGGCTAAACAATATGTTACTAAATAACCAAGAGATCCCTGAAAGAGGAAATCAAAAAATACCTAGAGACAAATGACAACAAAAACACAATGATCCAAAACCTATGGGATGCAGCAAAAGCAGTTCTAAGAGGGAAGTTTATAGCAATACAATCCTACTTCAAGAAACAAGAAAAATCTCAAATAAACAATCTAACCTTACACCTAAAGGAACTAGAGAAAGAAGAACAAACAAAACCCAAAGTTAGCAGAAGGAAAGAAATCATGAAGATCAGAACAGAAATAAATGAAATAGAAACAAAGAAAACAATAGCTAAGATCAATAAAACTAAAAGCTGGTTCTTTGAGAAGATAAACAAAATTGATAAACCCTTAGCCAGACTCATCAAAAAAAGAGGGAGAGGACTCAAATCAATAAAATTAGAAATGAAAAAGGAGAAGTTACAACAGACACCGCAGAAATACAAAGCATCCTAAGAGACTACTACAAGCAACTCTATGCCAATAAAATGGACAACCTGGAAGAAATGGACAAATTCTTAGGAAGGTATAACCTTCCAAGACTGAACCAGGAAGAAATAAAATATGAGCAGACCAATCACAAGTAATGAAATTGAAACTGTGATTAAAAATCTTCCAACAAACGAAAGTCCAGAACCAGATGGCCTCACACCTGAACTCTATCAAAGATTTAGAGAAGAGCTAACACACTTCCTTCTTAAACTCTTCCAAAAAATTGCAGAGGAAGGAACACTCCCAAACTCACTCTATGAGGCCACCATCACCCTGATACCAAAACCAGACAAAGATACTACTAAAAAAGAAAATTACAGACCAATATCACTGATGAACATAGATGCAAAAATCCTCAACAAAATACTAGCAATCAGAATCCAACAACACATTAAAAGGATCACACACGATGATCAAGTGGGATTTATCCCAGGGATGCAAGGATTCTTCAATATAAGCAAATCAATCAATGTGGTACACCATATTAACAAATAGAAGAATAAAAACCATATGATCATCTCAATAGATGCAGAAAAAGCTTTTGACAAAATTCAACACCCATTTATGATAAAAACTCTCCAGAAAGTGGGCATAGAGGGAACCTACCTCAACATAATAAAGGCCATATATGACAAACCCACAGCAAACATCATTCTCAATGGTGAAAAACTGAAAGCATTTCCTTTAAGATCAGGAACAAGACAAGGATGTCCACTCTCGCCACTATTATTCAACATAGTTTTGGAAGTCCTAGCCACGGTAATCAGAGAAGAAAAAGAAATAAAAGGAATCCAAATTGGAAAAGAGGAAGTAAAACTGTCACTGTTTGCAAATGACATGATACCATACGTAGAGAATCCTAAAGATGTCACCAGAAAACTACTAGAACTCATCAATGAATTTGGTAAAGTTGCAGGATACAAAATTAATGCACAGAAATCTCTTGCATTCCTATACACTAACAACGAAAGATCAGAGAGAGAAATTAAGGAAACAAACCCATTCCCCATTGCAACAAAAAGAATAAAATACCTAGGAATAAACCTAAATAAGGAGATAAAAGACCTGTACTCAGAAAACTATAAGACACTGATGAAAGAAATCAAAGATGACACAAACAGATGGAGAGATATATCATGTTCTCAGATTGGAATAATCAATATTGTGAAAATGACTATACTACCCAAAGCAATCTACAGATTCAATGCAATCCCTATCAAATTACCAATGGCATATTTTACAGAACTGGAACAAAAACTCTTAAGATTTGTATGGAGACACAAACGACCCCGAATAGCCAAAGCAAGCTTGAGGGAAAAAAACGGAGCTGGAGGAATCAGACTCCCTGACTTCAAACTATACCGCAAAGCTACAGTAATCAAGACAATATGGTACTGGCACAAAAACAGAAATAGATCAGCGGAACAGGATAGAAAGCCCAGAGGTAAACCCACACACCCATGGTCAACTAATCTATGACAAAGAAGGCAAGGATATACAATGGAGAAAAGACAGTCTGTTCAATAGTTGTGCTGGGAAATTAGAACACTCCCTAACACCATACACAAAAATAAACTCAAAATGGGTTAAAGACCTAAATGTAAGACCAGACATTATAAAACTCTTAGAGGAAAACATAGAAGAACACTCTTTGACATAAATCACAGCAAGATCCTCTTTTACCCACCTCCCAGAATAATGGAAATAAAAACAAAAATAAACAAATGCGACCTAATGAAACTTAAAAGCTTTTGCACAGCAAAGGAAACCATAAACAAGATGAAAAGACAACCCTCAGCATGGGAGAAAATTTTTTTTTTTTAAATTTTTATTTATTTATTCATTTATTTATTTATGGCTATGTTGGGTCTTCGTTTCTGTGTGAAGGCTTTCTCTAGTTGCGGCAAGTGGGGGCCACTCTTCATCGCGGTGCGCAGGCCTCTCGCTATCGCAGCCTCTCTTGTTGCGGAGCACAGGCTCCAGACGCACAGGCTCAGTAGTTGTGGCTCACGGGCCCAGTTGCTCCGCGGCATGTGGGATCTTCCCAGACCAGGGCTCGAACGCGTGTCCCCTGCATTGGCAGGCAGATTCTCAACCACTGCGCCATCAGGAAAGCCCGGGAGAAAATATCTGTAAACGAATCAACTGACAGAGGATTAATCTCCCAAATATATAAACAGCTCATGCAGCTCAGTATTAAAAAAACAAACAACCCAATCCAAAAATGGGCAGAAGACCTAAATAGACACTTCTCCAAAGAAGACATACAGATGGCCAAGAGGCGCATGAAAAGCTGCTCAACATCACTAATTATTAGAGAAATGCAAATCAAAACTGCCATGGGGTATCACCTCACACCAGTTAGAATGGGACTCATCAGAAAATCTACAAACAACAAATGCTGGAGAGGGTGTGGAGAAAAGGGAACCCTCTTGCACTGTTGGTGGGAATGTAAACTGATACAGCCACTATGGAGAACATTATGGAGGTTTTTTAAAAAACTAAAAATAGAATTACCATATGACCCAGCAATCCCACTACTGGGCATATACCCAGAGAAAACCATAATTCAAAAAGACACATGCACCCCAATGTTCACTGCAGCACTATTTACAATAGCCAGGTCATGGAAGCAACCTAAATGCCCATCGACAGAGGAATGGATAAAGAAGTTGTGGTACATATATACAATGGAATATTACTCAGCCATAAAAAGGAACGAAATTGGGTCATTTGTAGAGACGTGGATGGACCTAGAGACTGTCATACAGAGTGAAGTAAGTCAGAAAGAGAAAAACAAATATCGTATGTTAACGCATATATGTGACATCTAGAAAAATGGTACAGATGAACCGGTTTGCAAGGGAGAAATAGAGACACAGATGTGGAGAACAAACATATGGACACCAAGGGGGGAAAGCAGGGGGTGGGGTGGTGGTGGTGGTGGGATGAACCGGGAGATTGGGATTGATGTGTCTACACTGATGTGTATAAAATAGATAACTAATAAGAACCTGCTGTATAAAAAATAAATAAATAAATAAAATTTTTAAAAAATAATAAAAAAAAAATAAAGTGAGTGTTGCCAAAATCAGTCCTGGAGCAGAGGGGGCTCCGTGGTGGGCGTGGCCCCCTTCCTGGGCTCAGCCTGCCTCTGATGACAGGATGAGCGGACACAGGAGAGTCTTCTTGGGGGAGACGGGTTGAGCTGGACCTTGAAGACAGGCAGGCTTGGAGAGCATCTGTTTTGCCAGGCGTTCAACCTGGCAAAATGGATTTAACCCTCCTAGGTCTGTGGGGTGGGTGGTGTCACCCCATTTTATGGGTGAGGAAACTGAGGCCAGAGAGAGAGCAAGGGCAGGGCATGGCACAGTACAAGCCACGGGAGCTGGTGCATCCGGGAAGCCGCCCGCAGTGCTCGGACCGGGCGTCCCACGCAGGAGCTGAGCAGGACTCTGAGGGCTTGCGTTCCAGGCTGAGGCAGGAAGTTCCCTCACAAAGCCTCTGAGGACGGACCTGTGAACACAGCAGGGACGCCCTGGGCCTGGAGCGAGCGAGCGAGGGTGCACAGGGACGGGGTGATGGTCGGGGCCGCCCCACGCCACGCAGACCCCGGCTCCCACAGCAGAGGGCAGTGATGCGTTAGGCCCTGTGGGGACCCCCAGGCCCCGAGAGGAGGGACCAGGAGGGCTGAAGCCACAGAGCAGCACGGTCCCAGTGGTGACCACGGCCACCTGCCCCTGCAGGGCGGGAACACGCAGCTCTCAGCCTGGCCACGCTGGCAGAGGCCATAAACGGCTCCTTTGCCTCCACAAAGTCATTAATTACACAGTGAGTGCCAGTAACATGGTCTCCGGCTTCCTCATCCTCCTCAGAGCCTGGGGCCTTGGAACCCGCAGCCCCAGGGCTCTGTTTTGGACCAGGCGCCTGGCTGTATCTGGGCTTCACCAGCCCAGTGCAAAGTGGTCACCGCCTGGATAGCAGAAAGGCCACAGCACAAGAGTCTGGCCCCGAGTTCAGCCCTGAGATGTGCCGCTGGGCGGCCTTGGTGAGGCCGGTCAGCCTTCCCGCCGTCAAGGCCCAGACCCGCAGAGGGACCCAGGACACCTTCCGAGAACATCAGCCCTTCCTACACCCTCACGTGGGCCTCAGAAGCTCCTCCGTCCCCTCCTCGTGGACGGAATTCCCAAGCCGCACTCCACCCTCCGGGACTCAGAAACCACCCCATGGGACAAGCTGGGGGTTAAGAGTACAGGCTTTGAAGTCCCATAAATTTTATTTGAATCATGGCTCTGCCACTCAGCAGCCTTGTGGCCCAGGCTGAGCTCACTAACCTCTCGGAGCCCTGGGCTCCTCGGACATAAGACGGAGATGATATTATCCACCTCTATGTCTGTCACGAGGATTAAATGGTGCAAACAGAGCACCTGCACACAGCCGAGGCCCTTCCTGCTGGTCCCGACCTCCGGGTCACGTCCGCTGGCTTCCTGATTGGGGCTCAGCTGGTGCCTTGGGCAGGCAGGTGCCTTCCCTGGGCCATCTCTTCAGCAGTGTCGACAGCCTAGTACAACGGTCAACCCCACCACAGGCCCCGGAAGAGGGCAGGGCAGGCTGCGGGCTGGACGGGGCCTGGGCCTCCACAGTGTGCCGGTCACCGAGAGACGCCTTGCGATCACGGCTGTCCAACAAGCGTAATGAGATCCACACGCGCAATTTAAATCTTCCAGCAATTGCATTTAAAGAAGTAAAAAGAGGGACTTCCCTGGTGGCGCAGTCGTTAAGAATCCGCCTGCCAATGCAGGGAACATGGGTTCGAGCCCTGGTCCGGGAAGATCCCACATGCCACGGAGCAACTAAGCCTGTGCACCACAACTACTGAGCCTGCGCTCTAGAGCCCGCCTGCCACAACTACTGAAGCCCGTGCACCTACAGTCCGTGCTCCGCAACAAGAGAAGCCACCGCAGTGAGAAGCCCGTGCACCTCAACGAAGAGTAGCCCTGGCCCGCCGCAACTAGAGAAAGCCCGCATGCAGCAACAAAGACCCAACGCAGCCAACAATAAATTAATTAATTTTAAAAAAAGAAGTAAAAAGAAACAGGTGAAATTAAATTTAATAACATATTTTATTTAGCACAATATATCCAAAATATTATCATTTCAACATGTAACCAGTATAAAAATTATTGCGATATTTTGACATTCCTTTTCTCCTACGCAGTGTTTGACACCCGTGCTCTACAGGCAGGTGTGGTATTAACAGATTTTCAAGACACAGACACTGAGAGTATTTGGTGAGGAGAGTGGGGTGTGGGCCCAGGAAACAGTAAAATGTGCCTCCCCTCCCTCCTGCCTCCTCCCCTCCCTCCTCCTCCCTCCTCCACCCTCCTCTGCCCTCGCCAGGCTCTGTGCAGGCACTCCTCTCCCCACCCCCAGCTCCCCGCTCCCAGGGCAGCTCTAGGCTGTAAGGTGAGGCGTCCAGCCCCAGCTGACTCCCCTTCCTGCCAGCTCTGCTCCCAGCAGGTCCCCTACCTGGGGCAAGGGAGGGACAGAAACGGACAGAGAAAAGGCCCCCTGGACCTCAGGCCCCGGGGAGCTCTGGGGACACAGGCGGCCCCAAATCCTCCCTCCACCACTTCACTCCACACGCATTAGTGACGGGCCCAGGAAGGGTGTGAGTCCCGGACTGGCCCCTGCCCTCCCAGCTCCCACCCCAAAGGGGAGCAGCCTTCCCTGGGGAGGCCTGAGAGCCCCTCGCCTCTGCCTCGTGCTGCCCGGTGGGCAGCCGGGCTCAGGAACCCAGCCCTGCGCTTCCCGCCTGCCCTCACGATGTCCGTGGCCACCCTCAGGCCAGCCTGGCACAGGAGGTCCCACAGCGGCTAATCGCCCACCCCTGCTGTCCTGAGGATGGGAGGGCACAGTCGTGCCTCGTGGTGACAGGACACGCCCCCCACCTCATGCCTGGCACGTCTGCAGGTGGCTGTCGGGTGACCGGAAACTCCCAGCTCAGGAGAGGCGCCCATTGAGGGGCACCCTCCCACCCTGCCCGCTCCTTACTTTGACCTGGCCCCCTGGAGGGCAGCTGTGCGTCCTGGCAGAGCCCCTCCTCATCTGTAAAATGGGCAGGGACACCCCTCGTGAGACGGTCCTGAGAAATACGTGAGGTTGCGGGATCAGGACCCGGGACACACAGAAGTGCTGACTCGGTGGCCAGTCACTTCCTCCGGTCTCTCGGCTAGAAGATGGCCCTGCGCCCCGCACAGTAAGGGGGTGTCTCAGGATGACGTGACCCATGCTCCTCTCTCTGGAGCAGGCCCAGCACCAGGCCCTCAAATTGTGAGTCACGGAACCCAAGGATCTCCCTGGGGCCCCTGGAGCTGGGGAAGGAGGAGGGCTGTTCCTGGAGGGTGGGATCTGGGCCCTCCATGCCCACTCTGTCTGAGTGGCTCCACTTTTATCTGCTTTAGGTATTAGGGCTTCAAATGCTGTTATTTGAAAAGAAAATTTTGGTGCCCCGAAAGGTTGAAGTCTTTTCTTTATAACCTCTCATTTGTTACAGGCCATCACACAGAACGAGATGCAGGGCCCGGCGCTGTGGCCAAAGCTCTTGTGGCTACAGGTGGGCCAGGTCAAGGCCTGGGGCAGGCGGCTACTAACACTGGGGGCCGAGCCCAACTGCCCCTCCCCAGGCAGGGGGTAGGGATACTGGCCTCCCGGGCAGCGTTCAAACCCAGGGCTCAGCTGTCAACACCCGAGGGGCAGAGCATCCGCCCCCAGCTCCCACCTTCCTGGGTCCCGGGGGCCCCGGGTGGGCACCACACCAGGACAAGGGGAGAGCTCAGAGCCCCAGCAAGTGGACTCAGCCTGGACCCTGTGAGCTCAGTGACCAAGCCCAGGGCGGTCTGGACACAACCAGGGCACCCAGGGGCCCTTGCACTAGCGAGAGAGGGAGAAGCCCTGCGTCCAAGAAGTCAAGTCAGAGGAGAAAAGGCGTGCAACACACAAAGTGGGACCTGGAGCCAGGTGCCGAGGGACACGGGCCCTGCCCGCAGGTTACTACCCAGGGGGCTGGGATGCGCTGTATCTTGATCTGCGGACGTTTATCAAAGCTCTTCACGACTGAGGTCTGTGCATTTGACTGTATGTAAAACACACGTCAGTGGCTCAAAGTCCTCAAGGGGGACAGACGCAGATGGAGGGAAAGGACGGACTGGGGCCCGCAGGCAGGTCTGTGGCTTCTCACAAAGGCAGCCCAGGGAGACAGGACAGCGCGGGGAGGTGGGTGCGGCCCCTTGCCGGAGCAGGGGCCTGGCAGCCACGATTCTCTGCCCGGAAGCCAGGGCCAGACATGCCCATCTGCGCGCACACGGTTGCCAGAATCTGTCCCGCCCCGGCTCGGAGGCCTCCCCAGGACCTGCTCGCCGGTCAGTCCAGGTGAGCCCACGCTTGGCCCCTTTCGGTGCTCAGCCCCAGCTGCGGGCAGGGCTCGGCTGCAAGGCGGGCAGAACCGTCCCGCGTTACAGGAGGGTTCGTCTGCCTGCGGACTCATCTCCCAGCAGCCCACTGCCTGGGCTCCCTCCTCCGGTGCCCGGGCCCACCACCCACCAGGACCGCACGGAGGAGGGCTGGGGAGCGCCCAGATGACAGGGTGTGAGCTGCCCGGCGGCGTGGGGAGGCGGGCTGGGAGCCGCGTCCCACTGCTTTGGAAGCTGGGAGCAAGCACGGACAGCTTCCCTGACGCAGGCGCGGTGGGGGGGAGCTGGTGCCAGGGCCAGGCTCCCGCTGGGGCTGTCGCGCCAGCCCCACCCCATGAGCCTCCTCAGGCCTGGGGGCGGGGAAGTCCGTGCGCGTGCGCAGTGCACTCTTCCTGGGAGTCCGGAGCCCACACCCTGGGCCTGGCCTCCAGGTGAGGCCAGGCAGCCTCGCCTGGCTCTGGAAGAGGAGGCTCCCGGGCGGCAGCCCCCCCCCGGGGGGGGGGTCAGGCCTGGGGGACGGGTGGGTCCACTAGCTGCAGCCTCCAGCAAATGACAAAGCCACACCTCTCTTACCTGGAACAGGTGAGAGCTCCTCAGCCCACCTCCGTGGGCCAAACCCACTTCCCGCCCTCCCTCGGCTCTCCGTAATATGGCCTGAATGGCCCCTGCCCTCTGGTAGCAGGAATGAGCCGGCTTCTCCCACTGCAGGGGGGAGGCCAGCACTGTCCCACCGGCGACGGAGCAGAGGGGCCCGGGCAGGCCCCCGCCCCAGGGGCTGATGGGGAGCCTGACAGTGCCTGTGACGCTGCAAGGATGTGCCAACATGGACCAACTCCCTAATCATTAAAAAAAAAAAACAAAAAGCCAACGTCTCAAGAAGGAGTTTGAAGACGGTAAGCTCAGCAGAACGGGGTCTCCTTCCCCAGCAAGCTCAGGAGCGGAGGGAGGGACTTGCCTGTCCTCGGGCCGGTGCTTCCCCCGCTGCAGCCCTGCCCCCGCCAGTTCTGCCAACTCCTGCTCGGCCGGTGCTTCCCCCGCTGCAGCCCTGCCCCCGCCAGTTCTGCCAACTCCTGCTCGGCCGCTGCTTCCCCCGCTGCAGCCCTGCCCCCGCCAGTTCTGCCAACTCCGGCCGCTGCTTCCCCCGCTGCAGCCCTGCCCCCGCCAGTTCTGCCAACTCCGGCCGCTGCTTCCCCCGCTGCAGCCCTGCCCCCGCCAGTTCTGCCAACTCCGGCCGCTGCTTCCCCCGCTGCAGCCCTGCCCCCGCCAGTTCTGCCAACTCCGGCCGCTGCTTCCCCCGCTGCAGCCCTGCCCCCGCCAGTTCTGCCAGCTCCTGCTCGGCCGGTGCAAGCACACACGTTTATCCCAGCTCTGCGATGAGAGTGGGCTGTCCTGGCTGGGACTGCTGCAGAGGTGGGGCAGGACGGTGGGTGATGGTGGCACTCAGCTCCCCGAGTCCACTGCCCTGTGGACGGGAGAACTACTCCCAGCCGCCACCTGAGCAGGGACACAGCTCCAGGGGGTGGGGCAGGGTGGGCTCCCGTCCAGCTGACACTCACGCATCCCCTCCACGGCCGGCCCTGAGCTGGGAGGTTGTCCACGGGCCCCCAAGCCTGGAGGAGGGGGTGAGGGGCGGAGGGACAGGGCAGGGGGGTCCACACAGAAAGGAGAGCCCCACAGAGGATGGCCAGAGGTGGGGTGCAGGCTGGCAGGGCCCCACACTGGCTGTAGGTCTGGGGCTGTGCGGGGCAGGGGAGGACACCCCCCAGGGGAGGCTGGAGTCGGCAGGCCGAAGCCCAAGGTGGACGAGAAGGTCGCTCTGTGGGAAGGGACCCTCCGCATGGTTTCCGGCCAGCGATGTGCTGAGAAGAAGCGCCTGTCCCTGCCAGGGCCACCCTCCCAGGGCCTGTGCCCGCCCGCTGGCCACCTCACCCAGGACACCATGTGGCGGGAGGGAGCACAGCAGAGCTGCCAGCAGCTGAGGCTGCGCCCTGTCTCCCCACCTCCTGCCCGCCCGCCTCCCTGGCCGAGGTGGGCTTGGCTGGATGGAAAGGGCTCCCACAGCCCGGGGAGGGTGTCTCGTCTGAGCCTCCGGCTGGGCCCGGCCTTGGCTTCCCCTGCCGCCGCCCTGTCCGCTCGCCCTTGGCCGTGGCCACTCCCTGTTCTTGATGGGCCAGTCT
Source organism: Balaenoptera borealis (assembly GCF_965194805.1). Taxonomy (NCBI): domain Eukaryota; kingdom Metazoa; phylum Chordata; class Mammalia; order Artiodactyla; family Balaenopteridae; genus Balaenoptera; species Balaenoptera borealis. Next base: position 1,986,012 of record NC_138860.1, read on the forward strand.
GCAGTCCTGTCCAGGCCATCTGAGCCAGGCCCTGGGGGGCTCCACTCTGGCCACGCCCCTGGCACCACCCCCTGACCCTCAGGGAGACCCCAGGCTCTGGGCCCAGGAGGAAAGGGGGTCTGCGTGTGGGCCTCTCCTCCTGTGTCCTGGAGGGAATGTGCCGAGGACACGTAAGCAGGCCCAGACGGCAGCACGAGAGAGAAGGTGGTGTTGGGCTGGGTCTCGCTGGCCCTGCCCACTGTCCCCAGCCACAGGCCATGCGGGTCACCCAGACCCCCAAGGACCTGCCTCCCGACCTCCCCTCTGAAGCCCCTCTAAGTGATACCCAGGACCGAGCCCTGACGCCGGAAGACCCCAGGCTGAGGACCATGGGAGGGGGGAGGGGAGGTGGCTGGGGAAGGAGACACCCCTCCACCAGGCCAGGGACAGGGCTCCTGGTCCAGCACGGAGTTCTCCCAGAAGGGCCCGGGGGCGATCGGAGGGGGAGGGAGAACCTGCTGGTGGTGGCTGAGGCCGCCCTCCATCCCCCTCCCCTGCCCCCACGCAGCCCCTTTTCCTGAAGGACGAGTTCTCACAGCCACGTGTCTGGCCCGGCTGCAAAGCCTGCGGCGCCACCTGGTGGTCATGTCTGGGATGGCAGGCCGCTGGGCCCCAGGACTCAGGAGGGGGCCAGGGCTTCCCCAGTGCGCCACCCACCCCGCCCATGCACTCTGGGTTGGGCGGGGCTCCTGGCCCCCACAGGGCTGGACTCCACTGCCTGCCTCTCCCACCTGCTCCAGCCACTCCTCGCTGGTTTTGGCAAGCTGGCCACCCTGGCCTCCCTCTGGGTGCGAGCACGGATGGGGGGTCTGGGGGAGGGTCTGTGATCACCTCCATGGCACCAACGGAGGACTGGGCTGAGGGATACTGAGTAACTTTCTCAAGGCCACACAACTGGTAAACGATGGTGCTGGGACAGGACGGCACCTGCGGGACACCCAGAGCTTCTCGGGGTGCGGAGCCCCAGGAGTCTGCAGCCTCAGTCCCAGGACAGGCCCTCCTTGTGGGGAGAGTGGAAAGAACACTAAACTGGGAGTTAGAATTTAAGCCCAGCTCTGCCCTCACTCGCTGTGAGGCTCTGGGCAACATGCTTTCCCTCTCTGGCCCTTGTCTGACCCCAGAGGACGTCACACAGACAATCTCCATGGGCTGGAGGCCGGGCCTCAGACAGGGGCTGGGCCTCAGGCTGCAGGTGAGTGGAAGGGACACCCTCCCTCCCTGCCCGCCTCCACAGGGGAGTAGGTGAGCCAGACCTCTGTCCTCCTCTGTCCCGTGAGCCCCCTTCCTGCCGGGGCCTGCTGCCCTCAGCTGCCAGCAGCAGGAGTGAAGGGGGCCCATCGGGAGCCGGTAATAACCTGACCTCGGATTAGCAGCGTTCAAAGTGCATTCACGCTCATGACCCCAGAGGCAGGCAGGACCGCAGTACTGGCCATTTGAGGAAAGTCCAAGACCCAGGATGGTTAGGTGAGGTGCCTGAGGTCCCCCAGTGGGCAGGGGCTGCCTTCAACTCAGTGCAGTTTGTTCTCACCAGGTGTCTGCCACCTGCTGTGCCCTGGGGCCACCACTCAGAGCTGCCACACTTTCGTCCCCCACCCCAGCTCCCTGGCGCCTGTCATTGCAGCTGCAGAGCCTGGGAGAGCCGCCCCTGTGGCCTGGGCCTCTCTGCCTCTGAGGTTCGCTGGACCATGACACCCAGTCTTGCTCCAGCCGGCCTTCTGGGCCTCCCACACTCCTCTCCCCAGGGGCTGGAGCGTCTCCCAGAGGCTGGTGGCCAGGGACCGGACAGGACACTCTAGGTGGGAGCCTGATGCCTGGGCCCGGTCCAGCCGTGGGCAGAGCAGCCTCAGGGGCCCCTCTCCAGGCCGCCTGACCTCTCCCGCAGCACCATCCGCTGGCCCTACAGCCCCTCCCTGGCCCAGAGCGGCTGCGCCAGCCTCTCTGCAGAGACCACGGCCAGTACCCGCTTGGTCAGCCCCGTGGCTTCTCCGGCCTGTGCCACCCGAAGTTGGGTCAGTTCCTGCTCCAGGATGCCCAGGCCATGGCCCTCTAACCCAACAAGGCAGAGGGTCACTTTCCTATCTGAGAAAGTCCCCACCGCTGCTGCCCTCCTGGCTATATATCATTACAACAGCCATCCATCACATTATCATCAGTGGTAATACTACTGCTAAGCCCCCAGAGTAATTCTGACATGCACTGCAATTTGGGAACTAATGCTCAGTGGTGTCCCTACCCTCACCCAGGACCGGTGACATATTTGCGGGTCCCGTGCAAAATGAAAACGGGAAGCCCCTTGTTTAAAAATTAAGAATTTCAGGATGGCAAGAGCAGAGCCTTAAGCCAACTGAGAGCCCTTCCAAGCGGGGGCTCTGGCAGCCACAGCTCACGCTGCCCCCCACTCATTTTGAGCCCCTATGGGTCCCATCTTCCAGCCCCCCCCCACCCCGCCATTCTCAGCAGGGGGTTCCGAGGACTCTCGAAAGGTGGGGTGTCTCCAGTCACATGATGACACCCTTGGTCATTGCCATTGGTTAGCTGCGGCCGTGTTTTCACAGCCAATGAGGGGAAAGAGAGGGAGGCGTGGGCGTGGCCCAGCGCGGAGGGGCGCTGGGGGGCAGGGCGGAGACCAGCGCACCTGGGCTGCTAGGACGGGTGCCCGCCCCTGGTGCCTACCGGGGAACAACGTTACCGTTGTCTTGTCCTCTATTTCATTTCCTCTCTCACCACAGTAGACGGTCCCCAACGATCCTATCTTATCTTTTATGACTCAGTGCAGATGTGAGAAGGCCTTTCCTGTGCTTTGGAAATTATGTACAAGTAAAAGGCAATGCAATGTAGCTTAAGAGGTAGACACGGGAGACATCTGACCCACCTTAAAATTGGGAACAGAAAACATACAACTCACCTGAATAAATCTGCAATGTTTGTGACCTAAATTAATGCATTCAACAGCACTCTTTCGAGTACAATGTTTTGCATATAAAGATCAGTAAAGGTGAGTTGGGGGAGGGGAGGGCAGAAATGAGAGGGGGGTGTGTGTGTCAGAGAGAGAGGAATTCTATTCAAACGCCTTGTGCAACAGTTTATTACTTTTACTTATTTTGTTAAATGTACATACCAGAGTGTACAAAAAAGTATTTTTTTTTTCTGGTTTAAAGAATGATAAAACATAAACTCCATGTTACCTACCCAAATTAAGAAATAGATCACTGTGGTTTCCCTGAGGCCTCGCCTTAGCTGAGCTGCAATTTTTTCCTTTTCCTCTCGCCAGCTCTGCCTCCAGGAGTAAGTACTAGCTGACACCTGTGTTAATTAACCGCCCGAGTCTCTTTATAGTTGTGCCACTGTGTGTGTGCATCCTTAAACAGCAGCATGTTTACTGTGCCTGGTGTTGACCCGGATGTAAATGGATGGACACACAATGTGTGTAGCTTATGTCATTTGTTTCTTTCGATCAAACTGTTTTTGAGATAAATCCACGTTAATGACTAAAGCAGTTGTTATTCGTTTTTGAAACTTTATTCTATTTCATTTTCTTTTTCTATCCATTCTACTGCTGGTGGATATTGCATTGTTTCCAGTTTGTGGCTATTGTAACAGTCACAATGCTGCTATGAAATCTTTTCCCCAAGGCACACATACAAAAGTTTCTTGTCTAGACTATAGCCTAGGGGTGGAATTGCTGGGTCAAAGCGTATCATTCCTGGAATGGTCAATTTTATGTGTCAACTTGGCTGGGATGAGGGAGGCCCAGATGGCTGGTGAAACATGGCTTCTGGGTGTGTCTGTGAGGTTGTTTCCAGAAGAGATTAGCACTGGAATCTGTAAAGGTGGTCCTCACCAGGGAGGGTGGGCGTCATCTAACCCCCTGAGGGTCTGAATGGAACGGAGAGGCGGAGGCAGGGCGAGTTTGCTTGAGTTGGGACCTCCACCTTCTGCCCTTGGAAATGGATGATTGTGGTTCCTGGGCCTTCGGAATCACACCAGGACGGACACTGTTGACTCCCCGGGTCCCAGTTCCTGGGCCTCAGGTCTGGACCGGAAGTACCTCTGGCTTCCCTGGGCCTCCAGCCTGGAGCCTGCAGACTGTGGGATCGATCGGTCTCCACAGCCCCTCACAGTAAATCTCTTTCTATTCATCCACATGTAACCTATTGGTTCTGTTTCTCCGGAGAACCCTCACCGATGTAATTCCCACATTCCACCTGCTCAGGTCATGGCTTTCTCCCATTCACACCCCTATTAGCCGTTGGCGAGAGTACACAGTCTCACCAGAATCTGGGCAGACTGTTAATTTTCACGAATCTGATAAAGTGACCCATTATCCAATTATGGTTTAAATGTTACAAATTAGGGTTTAGAGGTTAGGGTTACAAATGAGGCTGAACATTTGTCCATATGCTTCTGAGCCAATATTTGTATTACCTGTTCATGGAAAGGTCTGTTTGTGTCTTTTCCTCATTTTTCTCTCGAGATGTTTCTTTTCTCATTGATTGGAAGGGGTCTTTAGAGACACGAATCACAGACAGTAACTGACATGACCAGGCAGCAGATCTCTCGCCCATTCTGTGGCTTATTCTGTCACGTTCCTTATTGACTTTTGGTAAAACATGTTTAATTTTAATACAGTCAAATTAATTTTTTTTCTTTTATGGCTTTGCTTTTGACATCTCAGGAAATCCTTCCCTACCTCAAAGTAATACAGATATTTTCCTATTCTAGCATGTTCTAAGATTTATAGCTTTGCCACTTATATATAAATTTTTAATACACCTGGAATTCATTTTCACGTATCGAATAAGGTAGGAATTCAATTTCACTTGGATAACCAATTGTCCCAGAACAACTTATTAAATAGTTCATCCCCTCCTGTTGGTTTATGGTGCCCACTGTGTCATAAATCAAGTTTCCAAATAGGCCTGGGTTTATTCTTCCTGGTCCTCCGTGTGTTTCCTGATACATCCAAACTACGCTGTTTTAGTAATCAATACTACAGTGATACTGAGCCTTGATATCTGATAGGGCAAATTTCCTCCTTTCTTTTTTATTCTTCTTCAGGAATTCCCTGACATTTTTTTTCACTCTTTGTTCACCCACATAAATTTTAGAGTCAGTTTGTCAATTTATGTGAAAAGCCCTGTTGGAATTTTTTTTGAAAATGTATTGAATCTATAGATGAATTTGGAGAGAACTGATATCTTTGTAGTATTATCTTCCTATCCAGGGATGTAGTCTGTCCATTTACTTATGCCATTTAAAATTTCTTTCAAGGGACTTCCCTGGTGGCCCAGCGGTTAAGAATCTGCCTGCCCATCATCAGAAAATCTACAAACAACAAATGCTGGAGAGGGTGTGGAGAAAAGGGAACCCTCTTGCACTGTTGGTGGGAATGTAAATTGATACAGCCACTATGGAGAACAATATGGAGGTTCCTTAAAAAACTAAAAATAGAATTACCATATGACCCAGCAATCCCACTACTGGGCATATACCCAGAGAAAACCATAATTCAAAAAGACACATGCACCCGAATGTTCATTGCAACACTATTTACAATAGCCAGGTCACGGAAGCAACCTAAATGCCCATCAACAGACGAATGGATAAAGAAGTTGTGGTACATATATACAATGGAATATCACTCAGCCATAAAAAGGAACGAAATTGAGTCATTTGTTGAGATGTGGATGGATCTAGAGACTGTCATACAGAGTGAAGTAAGTCAGAAAGAGAAAAACAAATATCGTATATTAACGCATGTATGTGGAACCTAGAAAAATGGTACAGATGAACTGGTTTGCAGGGCAGAAGTTGAGACACAGATGTAGAAAACAAACGTATGGACATCAAGGGGGGAAAACTGCGGTGGGGTGAGGATGGTGGTGTGCTGAATTGGGCGATTGGGATTGACATGTGTAAAGTGATGTGTATAAAATTGATGACTGAGTAAAAAAAAAAAAAGAATCTGCCTGCCAGTGCAGGGCACATGGGTTTGAACCCTGGTCCGGGAAGACCCCACATGCAGCAGAGCAACTAAGCCCGTTTGCCACAACAACTGAGCCTGAGCTCTAGAGCCCGCGAGCCACAACTACTGAGCTCACGTGCTGCAACTACTGAAGCCTGCGTGCCTAGAGCCCGTGCTCCGCAACAAGAGAAGCCACCACAATGAGAAGCCCGCACACCGCAACGAAGAGTAGCCCCTGCTCGCCGCAACTAGGGAAAGCCCACGTGCAGCAACAAAGACCCAATGCAGCTAAAATTAATAAATCAAAAATAAAATAAATTTATTAAAAAAAAAAGCCTATGGTTAAAAAAATTTTTTTCTTTCAATAAGGTTTTATAATTTCTCTATTATACATCTTTTATTAGCTCTATTCCTAGGTATTTTACTTGTTGCTATTCTAAATGATATCTTTTTAAAGTTACATTTTCTAATTGAGTGGAGCTGTTTACGGAAATACAAATGTATTTGGTTATTTTATCCAGAAGGCTTGTTGAATTCTTTTATTAATTTGTATATTTTGTAGATTATTCTGCATTTTGTATATAGACAATCATATCATCTGCAAGTAATGCCAGCTTTGTTTCTTTCTTTCCAATTCCTACATATTTACTTGTTTTTCTTGCACTGGCGAGGAGCCCCAGTACACTGTTAGCTATAAATGATGACTGTAGGCATTTTGTCTTGCTTCTGATTTTAAAGAGAAGGATTTCCACATTTCAACATCAATTACGATGTTTGCTGCAGGTCTTTGTAAATGGCCTTTATGGATGCTATGGTTATGGATGTTTACTTCTTTTCCTAGTTTGTAAGAGTTTTTTTTTTTTTTTTTTAATCACTAATGTAATAACAAATGTATTAACACGTGCAAGGATTGTTCTAAATGCTTTACATACATAAATTATTTTAATCCTCACAACACACCTATGAGGAAAGTACTATTATTATTATTATCTTCATCTCTATAAATAAGGAAACTGAAACCCAGCGAGATTAAAGAAGCTCCTGAAGGTTCGAGCTCCGTAAGCATTCAAGACCAGGCAGTCTGGCTCCAGAGTCCGTTTGTAACACTCTCAAACTTCTCATCGGATGTCGAATTTTATTAAATCCTTCATGTACATCTATTGAAATGATTGTGTGGTTTTCTCCTTTATTTTATCTATGTGGCGGATTACGTGAATCATTTTCCTAACATGAACCCAATACTGCATCTCTGGCACAAACCTACCTTGGCTGTGATGTATGAACATTCCCTTCCTGCTGGATTCAGCTCCCCAACATTTGTTAACCATTTTGCATCTACGTTAATAAGTTAGACCGGTCTATAATTTTCCACCTTTGTACTGTCCCTGTGGTTCTGTCATCAGGTTAGACTAATCTTATTTAATAAGGTGGAGAGTGCCCCTTCTTTTTCGAGTCTCTGGGGAAGTTGGTTAAGATTATAAATGTTCCTGAAACATTTGGAAGAACTTTTCACCTACCAGACCTTGGGCTGTTTTCTTTGTGGGAAAATGTTTAGCAACCAACTGAATGTCTTCAATGATATAGGACTATTCAGGTTTTCCGTCTCTTCTTGAGTCTGTTTTGGTAAATGATTTTTTTTTTCTAGGAATTCACACATTCCTTTGAAATTTTCAAATGTCTTAACATCAAGTGTTTAATAGTACCTTTTGTCTCTGCCGAATCTGTAATGTGTCCTGTTTTTCATTCTTAATGTTTATTTTTGCCACTTCTTTTTTCCCTTGATTAATCATAACAGAAGTTTTTCAGTATTATTAGCCATTTAAAAAAGACAACCTTTGAATTATATTATCCTTTCTACAAATGTGTAATAATTTACACACTCCTATAATTTCTGCCCTTCATTGCTGTCTTCTAAGTTCTTTAAAGTTATTCTACTTTTTTTCATTTTAAAGAAGTTATTTGCTTTATTCTTTAAAAGTTATTTCATTTATTAAAAAGTTATTTGCTAAATGCCATGACAACCTCTAGATCTCAGTAGCTTAATATGGTTCAGGTTAATTTTCATATCACAGCCCAAGGCGGGCTGGTCTGGAGGACTTGTTCTCCCTGGAATCATTCAGGAGTGAGGGGTCCTTTGGTCAGTGGCTCCACCGACCTCTAGAGCTACAGGGTCCTACAAGAATGCTTGGCATCAAGCTGGGCATTGAAGGAAGGGAGAGAAGGGATGCCTGCACAGCCAGTCCTAAGGGGGCAGGCCCGGAAGTAGTTCCCATCACTTGTCCCTTGTTCCCTGGGCCATAACTCAGTCACATGACCTACCTAGCTGGGAGGCTGGGAAACTGTCTGTCACAGATCCTTCTCTTATTGGTTTAGAGCCTTTTTTTTCTTTTTCAGAGTGAGTATATAAGCTATAAATTTTCTTCTGCATTTGCTTTTCACTGGATCCTACAGGTTTTGATGTGTAGTTTTCATTTTATTTACCATTCAGTTCTAAATGTTTTCCTCTTTTCCATTATGTGTTTTTATTTGTTTGAATCATTGTTTAAAGACACATTTTGTTACTTTTTCTTGTATATCTGTCCATTTCTGCTTTAGATGTTTTGTGGCTATATTTTTAATCTATATTTGGGGGCTCTATTTTTAGGTCCATGCCAGTTCAGAATTGTTATAGTTTCCTGGTGATGTAAACATTTTAACCTTTTGCAGTGACTCCGTTTATGTCTAGTAATGGCATTTGCTTTAAAAATTATTTATGTGCTACATATAATGTAGTTATATCGGGGGTTTTGTTTTTGTTTTAGTTTTTGGCTAGTATTTACTGGAAATATCTTTTTCATTCTTCCTTTCCACCTTTCTGGGTCCTGTGTTTAAGTGTGTCTTAGTAAACAGGATACAGCTAGTTCTTTAAAATCTAGTCTGGTGATTTTTTAACTGGAGAATCTAACTTGCATTTATTGTGATTACTGATATATTTTCTATTTATTCGTATTTGTCCCAGGAGTTCTGTTTCTCTTCCCTCCTCCTCCTCCCCTCCCCCTCCTCTCCCCTCCCCCCTCCTTTGCCCCCCTCCTCCCCCTCCTCTTTTTCCTCTCCTCCTTACTTGCCCTCTTTTTGATTGATTGCAATTATCTTTCTCATTCCATATTTTGTTTGGAAGCTATACACTCAGAATCTATTAGTTTAGGCTTAACTCTAGTCATTGTTAATAGGTGCAAAAGTTTAAGAATAATAATATTCTAGCATATTTTACCTCTGATCACTCTTCTCCTAAATTACACCTAATTTTTGTCCAATAGTTTAGTCTATCCTAGTAGATATTATTACTATTATTTGCAGCCAGCATTTTTTTGTTTACCCAAATATTTTAAAATATCTTTGCTGATCATTTTTTCTTGCATCTCAGAACTTATCTCTAGAAATCATTTTTCTTCTGTCTGAAGTATAAAATGGAAATCATTCAGAGTTTATTGGTGGTAAACTCCATTTCTGTTTTTTGGAAAATGTCCCTATTTTGCCCTCATAACAATACATGCAGTGACATGAAATTACTGCATCATCAAGAGATTTATACATGTTAAAGTTTTTGATACATGTTACTTCCCGGGAGCCTAGGAGGCTCAGGGGCCAGGCCTGGAAGGTGAAGGAGGACCAGAGCTTTTGGTGGAGGTGGTGGGTAGCACAGCGTTCCGTCCTGTCTATGACACGGGGCCTGTCTGTGACACGGGGCAATGGCACTGTGGAGGGGCAAGCTGGGGCCCACAGAGCCCGCCCAGGAGTGCTATTTCCCAGCCCAGACTCCACCCAGGGAAGCCTCCGCTCTGAGCAGGATTTGGCCAGACAGGGGCGTGCAGGAGACACGGGCTAGGGCTCGGGCGGGGCGGGGGCGGGGGTGGGGTGGGGTGGGGGCTGTCTCTTCACCACACAGACCCTCGGAACGTTCCCAGCTTTCCCACCCTTGGAACTGACTGCGCAGCCCCGGGATGCGGAAGAGCCCAGTTCTGACCCAGCTCTTCCCTCCAGCCAGAAGCCCACCCCCCGCTGGAGCCTGGCACAGAGGCTCTGCACTGGGAATCCTCCCCCCAGCGTGCAGACCCCAAATTCACTTGCAGATGGTTTGCCAGTGTTAGCCAATGCTTTAATAAAGAAACAACATACAGAGAGCAGCTGTCCCAGCACACACACACACGCCCTCCAGCCCCGGCTCCCGCCCAGGTCCTCGGACCCCCGTGCTCTCCCCTCACTGTGGTCACTCAGGCCCAGCCTGTCCTGCCCTCCCCTCGAGGGATCTGGCCTCCATCCTGCAGACACACCCAGTCCCCTCTGCTCGCCCAAGCAGGAGGCTCGCTGCCATCCTGTTCCGTGACTTAGCTTGGGCCTGGGAGGCTGAATGCCCCCTTCTTGCCCCCTCACTCCCCTCTCCCTGGGGCTCTGGGCACTGCCAGCATCGTCCATCCTCTGGGACTGCCTCCCCAGGCCAGTGCGGTGTGAGGAATGAACCTTCGAGGATCTGCCTTCATCCCAAGGCTGTGGGGCCGGGCTGGGCCATCCCAGGGGGTGTCAGGGCTCAGAGCTAGATTCTGCAAGACACAGAGGACCAGGATCCCAGCTCGTCATCCTGAAGGTCAACGTGACACCGCAGGGGGTCAGGCCTGGGGGCTCTGCCACGGGCGTGTGGGTTCAGATCCACAGCCATCACGTGCTCTCCAACTTTGGGCAAAGTTCTTCCCTGGCCCCTTGGGTTACCGTAACCTCCCCCAAACGATAGGTGTGCACACGAGCTGGGTACTTTGAAATGTTCCTTTCCTGGGTTGAAAGGGCCATTGCTGCACAAACGTCAATCCCAATTAATTAAAAATGTTTAGGAGTTACTTCTTTTTTTTAACTATTCAAAATATAAGATGCTCTTGGGGACTAACACAATATAAAATAAAAATTAAAAACATAAAAGAAATGTACTCTAACAATTAAAAAAAAAAAAGATGCTAGTTTTCTTATTAACACACATTATTTGCTTTACTGAAAAAGGGAATTACCCATGAGAGAACTAGGGTGGCCTTGGGGCACTAGGTGTCCCTCTCTGGACATATTTATGAAGGTGCAACTCAGAACAAGCCTCTTTCTCTCTCATTCAAAATGGGTCGCAAGGCCATTCTGGGAAGCTTCGGTGGGTGGCACGTAGCCCCTCAAAGCCAAGAGCTGCTCACCAGTGATCTAGCCCACTGCGATGGGCAAAGCAAGGCCCCAGGAGAGCCGGAGATAGAGGTTAAATAACGGAGTTCATGGAGAGCCAGGCGGAGAGCCGCGCTGTCCTGACTCCAGCCCACCCCTCTAGAAGGGGACGGGCCCCGTGAGGACTCCCTGAAGGCAGCCGGAACTGCGTCTCTGGCTCTCCTCCCCCCTCCCCCCCTCCCCCCTCCCCGCCAGCTCACCCCCCTGTCGGGTAGCGCCTCACCCACGACGATGAGGGTGGCGGTGCTGACGGCCTGGCCCAGTGTGTTCTCGGCCACCGCCTTGTACTTGCCACCGTCCTCGGCCGAGACGCTGGGGATGACCAGGGAGCACACGCCCAGCAGGTCGGTGCTGTACACGGCGGGGTCGCCCGCCAGGCTCTGGTCGTCCTTGAACCAGGTGACGCGGGGCGGCGGCCAGCCCTGCACGGCGCAGGTCATACAGCACTCACAGCCCAGGGGCAGCGTGCGGGGCCGCAGGCCCACCAGGAAGCGGGGCTTCTGGCTCAGGTGGGGCTCCTGGTAGCTGGGAGCCTTCACCGTGTCCCTGTCTGCGGTGGAAACCGGCAGGCGAGCGAGGAGGGTCAGAAAGAGAGAAGGGCTGCGGCGAGTCCCAAGCTCCTGGTGAACCCGGGCACCGCCTGGACCTTCCTGCCATGTCTCACCTGCAAACTTGGCCCCAAGGCTGCTCCACTCATTCTTTATCCTTTTCTTAAAATGATTTTTGGACTTTTTTTTTTCTGTACTACAAGCTAACACACACTCAGTGTGGACAAATTGGAACATACAAGAAATCAAAAGGAGGAGGAATCAAAACCAAGCACAACCAATTAGCTACCGATGACCGCAGCTAGCATTTTGGTGTGGAAACTTTCAGACATTTTTCTACTTTAGAAACTCGTGAAAGTGAGAAAACGAGCATCTGATTTATGGCCTGCTTTTTCTGGCATCTGCTTTGAAGGTTCGCATCTATTTGACTGTAAAAGACTCTGTTTTCGGAGAAGCACTGGTCTCTGTCTACCTTTTCGCCTGCCACTGACTTGAGAGGCCACCCAGGACCCGCAGACAGCCCCGGCTCCTCGCGCTCTCCCCGCGGAAGAAGCGGGACCCACCCTGAATCGGAGACGCGGAGGACACGGGGGCCGGTGGGCGGGACGGGAGGTGGGAAGAGCGATGGGCCGGCGGCTGTCCCCGCCCTCGCAGCCTCCGTCCCCGCCCTCCCAGCCTCCGTCCCCGCCGCTCTCCGCGCGGAGCTCACCTGGCGGCTGCCGCGGGACGACCCAGGGGTGGCGCGTGTCCGAGGGCTCGCTGGCGCCCAGCTCGTTCTTGGCCACCACGCGGAAGTGGTACTTGTGGCCCGGGAGGGCGTCCACCAGGGTGAAGCGGCAGGTGTGCAGGCGCTCGGCCGCGGGGCGCCAGGGCGCGTGCGCAGAGGAGCGCGTCAGCACCGTGTAGTGCAGCGGGGCGGCCCTCCCATCGGCCTCGTCCGGGGACGGCACCCACTCGACGATCACCGAGCCCAGCGCGCCCTCCCGCAGGAGGATGGGCCCCGGGGCCCGTGGGCGCGCTGCGGGGACAGAGGGGTCAGGCTGGAGCCGGAAGTGCTCCACCTGGCCCTGCCCAGGGCCCTGAGTCTTTCCAAGTCCCCAAGTCCCGCCCGTGGTCCCCACTTCTTCCAGGGCCCTGGAGACACGGTCTCGCCAGGCAGGGGGCTGGAGCCAGAGAGAACTGGGCCAGTTCTGCAGTTACTGCTAGAGGGTGGGAAACCTCCAAAAAGACTCATTTTAATTCACTTTGTCTTGTAAGTAAAATGACACAGGAACAGAATGGGGGCTTCCATAAGGCCAAGTTACAGAGCTCCCGCTGTTAGTTGTGCATCATTTCTGTGTTTCAGAAACCCTTCCGGGGCTGGGGCTGGGGCTGGGGGAGACCACCTTTATCCCAGGGGAGGACCACAGACAATTCTTGCCACCGCTCTTTGGAGTGATGTGATGGTGGTGACTGTCACTGCTCACTGACCCGAAACGAGGGACAACAGAGGTCCGGGGAGGGCTGTGCTCAACTGTCCCCAGCACCCCCCCGCCTCCCCCCCCCCCAGAGAAGGACAGTGATACCCACCCCCTCCCCGGCCCCTCCTCCTTTCTCCCTTCGGGCGCATAACAAGGGTCAGGGTGTGGTCATGGGCACACCCAGGCGGGTGGAATCCCGGAGACCTGTGACCAGGCACTGGGGAGCGGCCCACCAGGCTCTGGGGAGCGGCCCAGCCGTGTCCAGCCCCAGCCCGGGCCTGCCTCACCTGCCACCCTGAGGCGGAAGCTATAGGTGGCCTCCTCCCCCCTCGGGCTCCTCAGCACCACAGTGTAGAGGCCGCTGTCAGCGAGGCTGGCAGCGGGGACCAGGAGCTGGGTGAGGCCGTCCTTGACGGAGGTCACGCTTCTTTTAGGCAAGGGCAAGCCACCCTTTAGCCAGGTCACTTCCGGCATGGAGGCGGCCTGGGACACAGAGGAAGGAGAGGTCAGAGGGGAGTTTTGTGGAAGCGATGGCTTTGAGCTGGGCTGAAGTGTACGTGTGAGAAGAGCATCCTGAGAGGAGCGTCCGGGTAGAGCCATGGTGGGAGCAGGGGTGGGGGGCAAGGAGAGGAGGCTGCAAAGGGGGTGTTTGCAAACACGTTAAGGGCCCTGCACATCACACCCGTACAGACACCTGCGTCTCGCCTGTGTCTCTGTGAGCCACGAACTGCTGTTGTAAGGTTTAACCAGGAATTAGATTTGGATTCACGGGGCTGGGGGAGCGAGGGCGGGTGGGAGTGGGGAGGACTCGTGGGAGGGGAGTGCTGACCACCCTGGTGCCCAGGCTGGGGTGCCAAGGGGGGGTATGACTTGGGGGGTCCCTGCAATAGTCCAGGAGGGAGAGTATGGTGGCCTGACCCTGACCAGGGTGGGAGGACCAGTCCAGCTGCCTGATGGCTGCACCACCAGCTCCGTTGAGACCCTCAGCTCTGGGCGTCAGAGGCACCTGGGGATGCTAAAAGTGACCTACCTCACAGGCTTGTCTGGGGACCCAAGAAGTTAACGACACGAACAGGGCCCAACACAGAGCAAACACTTGGCGTGTCTTAAATATTTTTGTCATCATTATCATCGTCATGATTATGGTCTAATAGTTAAGAATATGTAATTTAGAGTTAGATCTGGGTTTGAGTCTGACTCCACCACCTATGAGCTTCCCACGCAGATGATGATGATTTTAACAACAACAACAATAATAATACTACATACTGGGTACTTGCCATGTGCCCAGGACTATCTATGTGCTTTCAAGTATTAATTCCTTAAATCCTCAGAACAACCCTTTGAGATAAGTTACTATTAATACCCTCTCTTGACAGATGAGGACATCGGAACACAGAGAGGTTAAGATATGTGTCCAAAGTCAAACAGCTAGTGAGCCATGAGGTCAGAATTTGAATCCAGGCACCTGTGCTTCTAACTACAATGGCTGCTGTACTACGCGTACAGAGACAGGTGGGGCTGCTTGAGGTCGCCCTGAGTCAAACACAGGCTGCGTACTCTCACAACAGACATTCTGAAGTCAAGGGGCATCACCCCGCTGCAGGCACCCTTCCCAGACTTGAGGTGGAGAAGTGGGGGGAGGGGGTGCGGGTTTAGAGGTGCAGTGCCGAAAGCTACCACCAGAGGGCGCCGTGGACAGGAGCAGAGTGGCCACCCAGCTTCCAGGGGAGGGCTGTCCCTGCCAGGAGGACACCCCCCTCCCCTTCTCTATGCAGCCTGATTTCCAGCACAAGCGCAGGTCCCTGACTAGGGGCCAAAAAGGAACCGGGAAGAAAGGAGGCCCACAGGGCTGAGACTGCCTGCTGCAGCCCAGTAGATGTGCTCACCTCAAAGTGGACAGGCACACGAACCGTGTCCCCAGCTCTGACCGTCAGCAAGTCCTTCGTGCTGGCGTCCATGAGGAACTTGGGACAGACTGGAACACACGGGGTGGCCTGTCACCTCCCTCTGCATTTGGGCCCCAGCCCTGGGCACCAACCAGGCAGGGCTGCAGGGGGACTAGACGCTAGGCCAGCCCAGTGATGCTGAAACCCCATTGGACATCGGACAGGGGGCCCTGCAGAAACTGGAGAGGGGGCTGGAGGGGAATCCCGGGGGGAGCCGCAGGGCTGGGGGAGGGGGGAGCGGGATGGGGGCTGAGAAAGGGCAGCCGTCAGGGGCAGCCTTAGGGTCAGGCTGGAACGGAGGGGGATGGTGAGAAACTAGCCCAACTCTTGTATTTTGCAGATGAAACAACTACCCATCTGAGGCAGGAAGTGGCCCCAGAGCCCAGGATTTGGGGCAGAGCCAGGATGGGCTCTGGGTTCCGGCCAAAGACTCAGGGTGATTTTCTTTGTATGTCTCCCTTATCATCACAAGGACAGCTGGGGTCTGTTGGGATGGCCCAGTGTCAGCTTGGGCCAAAGACAGGTCAGCTGCTCCAGCAGTTAACGCCCCCGGGGAAAGACAGCCCACCTTCCGGTAACAGGGATGGGGGCATCTTCTGCATTGACGTGAACTCGGGAGCTGAGGGGCAGCCGGCCTTCTCAGGCCGCGCTGGGGTGGCAGCAAAGAATTCCGGAGCGAGCCTGGGCTTTGGGGTCAGTCACCTGGCTTGCACCCGGGCTCTGCTGCATACCAGTGGTAAGGCCCAGGGCAGTGTACCCCTGACCTCGGTTTCCTTATCTGTAAATTGGGGATAGTATTGACCTCGTAGGATTTTCATGAGTTACAATGAAAATGCATTTCTGAAAGGGCCAGCCTAGCCCAGTGCCCCGCTCTTACTAGGTGCCCAATACGTGACACTTCACTAAGCTGGGGAGGGGGTGGGGGGGGGGTGTCCCGGCTCAGCTAGCGCATGCGTGCAGCTCAGAGGCCCTCCCCAGGAAGGGCCTGGACTGGAGGAGGGAGGTAGACTCACCACTGACGGGCATGGCTTGCACCACCGTGTCCAGGGCAGTGGGCGGGCCTCGGCCCCCGTCATTCACGGCTGTCACCCGCACGAAGTAGGCCTCCCGAGGCCGCAGCCCCTTGACCGTGTAGGTAGTGCCCGGCACGGGGCCTGCGTGGCACGGACTCCACTGCAGGCTGGCTGAGTCGCCCAGCTCCACCGCATAGCCCAGCGCTTCGTCCCCGTCCTGAGGGTCCGGTTGGGCCCAGCGCAGGGTGATGCTGGTGTGCGACGTGTCCGTGACCCGGAGATCCCTCACGGGCCCGGGGGGTCCTGCCCAGGCACCACGGGCTGTCAGGAGCGGCGTCACCTCTCCTGAGGGAGGCCCCTCGGTGGCCACTCACTGGTTTTCCGTGGGCGGCTGGGGATTGCTTCCACTTAGGGGTCCGCCTCCAGGCTTCGCTAAAGCACCTGCCTGGACCCAAACCCTTACTCTACCCCGGACTCTTCCTCAGTCTGCACCACCCATCCCAGCTCGCCTCCTCCGGGAAGCCTCCCCCGACCCCTTCCACCCACTCGCCAACCCGCCAACCCCCTTCCCCTAACTGTCCTTCCGTAATTCCCCCAATCTGCTGTTTTCATCGATGAGTCCTTAGGTTCCAACATCCCTGAAGACTAGAATTCTCTTTTTGTTGTGAGCATTAAGCTCCTAGTCAAGTACTTAGTCCATACTATGTGCTTTTTACCTGTAAAATGGGAACAATAACAGCACAGGCCCACCCACCCACGAGGGTTTCAGAACAAAGGTGTGAGGTATGTAAAGGGCTCTGTAGACTGCACAGCGGTCCAGGGCTCTGGCCTCCAAACCTGGGGAACCACCTGGGGGCAATCCCTGGGCACCCAGCCCCCCAGACTCCCTGTGTCTCTCCAGGCCCCACTGCCACTTCCCCAGGCCCCGGCTGACACGGAAGGACGCCCCTGGCCGATCCACAAGGGCCAGGAACGTGCTGCTCCCCCAAGGCTTGTCACCAGCGGGCTCATGAGGGTAAGAGCTCAGAAGAGGCGCACAGAGCCGCTGTAGGCCGTGGAGGGATGCTTTGACAGGTGTTTCATGGAAAAGGTATTCTCTGCTTGAATTTGGGAAATTTGGATCAAACAAAGCAGGGCAGGTTTCTCTTCTGAAGGGCTTGGAAATGTCCTAGGCTGCCTGTCGTGGACACGTGGACCACAGGTAATGCTGCTCTAGACCGGAAGTGTCCCAAGGATGCACCTGGTTCCTGACGCAATGCCAGCCCCCCGCAGGTGAGGATGAACAGAGGCTCGCTGGATGGAGAACTGATGGTGAGGCCCCCCTGTGACCACCCCCTCCCTGCAGGGATGATGCCCCCTCACTGCGGGGAGTGGATGCTTACAGGATGGGACCAGGTGAGTGGGCTGACCTGGGGAAGGACTCTCCCAATCCCCATCTCTGGCTCCTGGGCCTGTCTGGTCTCAGTGTAGGACCGTAAGCCTCCAGGGGCCCCTAAGTTTTGCCTCGCCCTCAGGGCCTTTCGACCTTTATCCCCCAGCCATCCTGATGTCTCCTTCGGGACTGCCCCGGCCTGCTCACGCCACTGCCACCACCCTCTCCCGGGTTGGCGCTCCGCTTACTCATGGGGTCCCGAGCAAAGACGGCATCCGATGGGGGCCCAGGCTCCCCGGGGCCAGAGGGGGCCACGGCTGTGACCCGGAACTCGTACTGACAGCCCTGCCTCAGGTCCAGCACCGTCCACTTCTTCTCTGTGGGAAGCCCACCCACGTGAGTCCCGCCTGATGGGGCCGGGCGATGCCTGGACGAGACCAGCCTGGCCCTACACCTCCCTGCCCCCCAGCCCCCAGCCGGCTATGACTCGTCCTCTCCAAGCGGAGAAGTGTGCTGCTCAGGGTCTCAGGGTCCGAATCCCTGTCTGGTTCTGCCACTAACTTGCTGGGAAGTCTCGGGCAAGTGCCTTCATGGCTCTGGTTCCCTCTGCCTTAGAGCTGCTGTCCTATTTAAATAAAACGGAACCACTCAGCAGTGTAGGTACAGAAGGTGTCCTCAGTCCATGGCCCTCTTTCCAGAGACGGGAGGCCGGGGCTCCGGGGGGCACAGCCTGGCACTCGGCACCGCCTGCCTGGAGCTCTGAACCCCTCTTTCTCCTACTAGCCTGGGCTTGGGCTTTTCTGAGTTTGTTCTGGGCTCAGAAAGCAGTTTCTTGGAATCTACTCAGGGGGCGGGGGCACTTCTCCTGTCGTCGTATGGATGAGAAAGCTCACGTTAGAGAGAAACGTGAGCTGCTGGCGCGTGAGACTTCTGTTAAACCAGACTTTGGGCCAGTTCTTTGTTTGGGGAAGGGGCGGGGTTGGGGGGAGGGCACTGCCCTGTGTGTCGAAGGACATGCAGTAGCATCTCAGCCCCTTCACGTGAGAGGCCACCCCCATCTTCCCCCTGCAGTGTGACAGCCCCAAATTGCTGGATGTTGCCAAATGCCCCCGGAGGTAAACCACCACCAGTGAGACCCTCGCGCTAAAGTGATCTGGCTTGATGCTGCCACAGCACCTCGGGCCGGGGGTCCAGGGAGGCTCTGGAGGCCAGGACGATGCAGACCACCCCCAGGCTGCTCACCAGGCACCGGCTGCTGGTTCACTGCCACCCAGGTGTTCCTTCCCTTCTTGCGCTTCTCGATCAGGTAGCCCAGGATGTGGGCACTGCCCGGGCCCCGAGGTGCCGTCCATGACAGAGTGATGCTTTGGCTGGAGGCCGACAGGATGACTGGTGGGGGAGGGGGCCCGGGCAGAACTGGGGGCAGAGAGGGTGCTGGTCAGTCAGGGGCTGGGAGAGGCGCCAGCTCCCGGGGGGGTCCTGGTGGAGGAGCGGGCATCTGGGGCCAGCCACATGCTATCCCTTCTTTGGGGTGTCAGGGGCCTGAGCCAGCCTGAAGTTTGGGGGCAAGAGTGATGGAAACAGGGAAGCACTGTGCCCCGGGGACTAGAGCCAGCCCTGAGGCCCCTCAGCCCTGAGGCCCTGGGAGATGCTCCAGATGGAGGACAATGCCAGTCCGTCCCAGGGGCCTGAGACAGCGGCTCTGCCGGTCCCCCCCCAGTCCCCCAGAGCCACAGCTGGAGAAGACCCCGCACATCCTGCTTGCTGATCTGGCCGCCGGGTCCCAGAGAAGCTGGGGTGAGGCTCTCACGGTGCTCTCGAAGGGCCTCGAGACCCCCAGGGTGTTGGCTGGTGGCCCCCGGTCTCTGGGCACAGTGGGGAGCCCGGCACGTCCCCTCCCTGGCCCCAGGCTGTCCTCTCACCCTCGGGAGCCACCAGCACCTCCTCGGACGCCAGGGCCTCCCCAGGCCCCTCCGCGGTCACGGCCCGCACGCGGAAGCTGTACTTCTTGCCCTGCTCCGCCTGGGCATCTGTGAAGGTGGTGCTGTCCGCAGGGGGCTCGCCCACCTTCAGCCAAGTGCTGAGGCCAGCCTGCCGCCTCTCCACCACGTAACGCTGCAGGGCCTGGCCCCCGTCGTCCCTTGGGGGCCGCCAGCGGAGGCAGACGCCGGCCCCGTGGCTGTCCTGCACCTCCAGGGGGCCCTGTGGGGGCTGAGGCTTGTCTGGGGACCCCCGAGAGGAGCAGGAGGAGAAGGAGGGTCAGAGGAGCCGCCGGGGAGGGGCGCTGGGCTCCCCTCATCAGCAGACGAGCCTGCCCGGGGCTGGAAGTCCTGGGTGGGTGTCACCTCGTGACGTCCCTGGTCTCCACCCCCGACATGCACACCCGCTGGAAGGTGACACAGAATGCACCGGCCCCGAGCCCAGATGGGCACTGCCTTCGGGCCACAGGCAGTCCCACCTCGCTGGCACAACTCAGGTCTGGGGGCCATCACCCACCGCAGCGACACCCCTAGGGCCTGGTGTGTCAGCTGCAGAGACGCGTGTCTCGTCTCCCCGCAGTGGGAGCCCAGCCCTTTATTTGTCTAAACTGCTCCTTCCAAACCAGTCTGAGGAGGGGCGAGGACAGCTAGGGGTAGGTTTGGATCTTAAACAGCATGCACGTGAGGGTTAATACCAGGGACACCCCCCCACCCCGGGCCTGCCCCGCTGCCAGGGGGGGCTCAGCGGGGCCGGGGACAGGGCTGGGGACAGGCCAGCACCTAGGACTCGCAGGGTGAGCTCGGCCTGCACGGAGCCGCCCTTGCTCCTCAGGGTCACGCTGTACTGGCCGCAGTCCTTCCTGCCGGCGCTGGGGAGGCACAGCCGCGTGAAGCTCTCCCCCACCGCCACCTGGGCCCCTCTGCCGTTGTCGCCGGCCACCTCGGCCCCGTCCTTGCTCCAGGTGGCCTGGACCGGGAGGCAGCTCTGGAAGCGGACCTTCATGGTCACTGGCTTCCCCGCCTTGACCACCAGCGGCTCCCTCAGCTTCGCTGTCACGTCGGGAGCGATGACCGGGGGGTCTGGGGAGAGGACAGGGCACGAGGAGTGAAAGACAGTGGGCACCGGGCACCTGGGGGGCGGGGAAGGAAGGGCCCAGAGACAGAGCCCCCTCCCCGCCTCGTGAGGACGGGCAGGTGGGACCCAGGGGCTTCATCTGCCCCAGGACAGACGGGGCCGGACCTCTCTGAGGACATGCTGACGGGAATGGGGAGCGTGTGGGTTGCTTTTTAAAGCCATCCCCTCGACCGAGGGTGAGACTCGACACGGGCTGCAGGCTGGCGACACGTCCAGGCGTTCAGCAGTGGCGTGTGTCGCCGGCCAAGAGCCCGCCTGGCGGGAAAGGGCAGGGCCGGGCCTCACCGTGGACGGTCAGCGTGGCCTCGCTCTGCTGGTCGCCGGCTACAAAGCTGTACCTCCCGGCCTGGGTCCCCTCCGCGTGGGCAATGAGGACCCTGTGCGCCAGCCCGTCCTGCTCGAAGGCGACTCCGTCCTGGGCGCTGAGCTGGGAACGAGGCCACAGAGGACCGGTCACCGCCCCGTCCAGCTCCTCCCACCGCGGGCCAGGGCCTTTCCTAAGGCAACTGCGGGAATGAACCGAACGCTCCTTGTGCGCTCGGCTGGAGCCAGTCACCCCCTTCAGTGTCTCATTAACTGTCCACGACCTGTGAAGTGGGCACCACTGTTAGCCCATTTTACAGGCGAGGAAAGCAGAGGCCACGTCCGCGGTGAACGACCGCACTGGGGTCAGCCCGGTCCAGTGGACGCCAAGGCCCTGCTCCAGAGCCCTTGGCTACCCGCTGCTGAGATGACAGCTAAAGGGTCGAGGGCTGTTCAGGGAGCCGAGAGCCCGTCTGGCTGGGCCGAGGAGGCGCCCCCACCCCGTACCGGCCTTGAAGGACGGCAGACTTCCAGAGGTGCTGGGGCAGGAAAGCAGTTTGGATGTGGAGGGAGGGCCAGGGGCATGTACAGGGAGGGGTGAGTGGGAGACACGCCCACTTTAAAAATCCGGTTTTATTTCACGCGCACCAAGTTGTCGGCCCTTTAAACTTCTCGCAGAGTCGGTGCGTTGGTACAAGGAAGAGTGAAAAATCTTTCTACTCCTCTCCCGCTTCACTCATCCCGCCCCGCAAACCGCTTGGTAAGGAGGGGGTGGAGGGAGGTACCTTGACCCCATCCTTAAACCAGGCTCCGGGTCCCAGGTCGCTGGTGAGGGTGCAGGAGAGCACGACAGCCTCCCCGCGCTGCACCTCCAGGTCAGCCAGGCCCTGGGAGAAGTGGCCTGTAGGGCCTGGAGAGGCACGGGGGAGTGTGGAGGACGGGCGCCCAGGATCCCCCTGCCGCCCAGCCTCCCACCGTACCCCGGGAGGCCCCACGTCCTGCCAGCGAGGCCAGTACCCCGGGAGGCCACACGTCCTGCCAGCGAGGCCGGTACCCCGGGAGGCCCCACGTCCTGCCAGCGAGGCCAGTACCCCGGGAGGCCACACGTCCTGCCAGCGAGGCCAGTACCCCGGGAGGCCCCACGTCCTGCCAGCGAGGCCAGACCGTCCGGTTTTCTCCGCAGGGCCCAGGCTGGTGCAGGGGATCTGGGGGGCCAGGGAGATGAGGGGCCCTTGAGTCACACAGGGCGATGTCTGGGGGACCCACAGCGAGGTAGTTCAACAAGTCCAGTGCTTTGGGCACAGGGCGTCAAGACAGATACCGGGAGGGCTCCGAGCCCCGTGCAGCCCGCATCCCACCCACACAAGGAGGAAGAGTTTGCCTCCTGAATTGGGAAGAGATCCCTGGAAATGGGGGTCGCTGATAGCAACAGACTCCTGGGTCTGGGAACGGCCCAGTCACCCCAGTGTCCAGGGAGCCCCCCTTGGCTCCTGCCTTGAGCCAGGACAGCTGAGAGGCACTTACCTCGGGCCTCCTCGGAGAAACCGCCAGCGCCAGGCTTGTGTCTGGATCCGGGACTCCGGGTGGCGTCCGTCCTCTGGCCGTGGACGTCTGACCCGCCCTCTTTGCCGGCTTTCCCGCTGCCAGGACGGCTGGGGGGCTTCCCTGGGCACCCCCCGTCCTCTCCTCCAGGCGGTTCCCCCAGGTCTCTGGCCTTGTCTGCTCCCCATCTCTGTGCTGCTCCCACCTCGACCCTGGACCACGTCTGAGTCCTGTTCCTGTACGGGCCGAGCCTCCTTTCTGACCTGCCAGACTCCTTTAGGGCCCCTGGACGTCGGGCCCTACCATCCTTAGCCTCCGGGGACTCCTGCTCCCTCAGGAAGCCCCTTCCTCCCCTCTGTCCTGTGCCCCGCTGAGAGCCAGGCCCCTGGGTCCCCTGTGACCCGTCTCCAGAGTCTTTTCTGCCAAAGGGACCATCTAGGCCCTCCCAGGCTCCCTGACGTCCCGAATCCCCAGGCCTCTGGGTGGAGCCATTCTCCCTCCCAGCAGAAGTCCCCTTACCCGGGACACCTGAGTCCCCTGGGCCGCTAGCCCTGCTCCTTCCAAGACCTGAAGCTTTGCCATCCAGGAACCCTGGGCTTTGCCCCCCACCGGCCTCCTCTCTGCCTGGAGCCCCGTCCCCGCCCCACGAGGCTTGTGGCCCTTCATGGGTCCCCCCAAAAGTAGCATCTTCCTCCTGCAGGGAGCTTGAAGCCCTGGAGCCTGGGGGCCGGTCCCTGGCACCTGTGCTGTCTTGGCCAGACCCCTGGTCTTCCCAGCCTGGGCCCCAAGCATGGCTTTCTCCGCGCCCACCGGCAGACCCTGACATGGATCTGCCCCTTTCCCCGGGCATCCGGCTGCTGTCCAGACCCTGGCCTGTACCTGCTGAGCCCCCCAACCCTGCCCCCATCCTCCCGCCACCCAGCTGTGCAGCCCCGGAGCCCTGAGGTGCCAACGCCCCCTGGCCAGCCGCTGGACCCCTGTCTGCTGCCCCTGGACCTGCTTCCCAGAAGGCCTGGTCATGTCCGGATTCCCAAGCAGCTGTCCCTGCCCAGGTCTCATCCTGCGCTGCCCGCCGACCGTCAGGAATCCCAGAAGCCCTCACACCCGCTGCGTGGCCTGCAGACCCTCCCTCCCCACTGGGAGCCCCTCTGTGCCCAGGGGACCCTGGGAGCCCAGAGCTACCTTGCCACCCTCTGATGCCTGACTTTCCATCCGAGCCAACAGCCCCCCATGCCTCAGGGGTGCCTGGGGGTCCAGAGCCCCCCAAACCACTCCTGGAGCCCTGCCCATCTGAAAGCATCTGAGGGCCTCCGTGGATCCCCAGGAGCCCTGGGCCCCTGGGCCCGTCCCCGTATGCGGTACCGTCTGCGGTGCCAGGTCTCGCAGCCATCCCGGAGCCCAGCCCAGCACCTGCCCCTCCCACGAGCCCCGTCCCTCTGCCCCTCTCCGGACCATCCTTGGGACCTGTGCCACCGTAAGACCCCTCTGAGGCTGCCCAGTGTACTGACCCATGTGCCATGGCTTCCTGGCCTCCGGGTCCACCCTCACCTCCCACTCCAGATGGCGAGCCTGTCCCTCCAAACCTCCCTGCACCATCTCTGCAGCCCATCTCAGCCCCTGGCCGCATCTCCCCAGATCCTCCTGCGGCTCCCCTACACCCTACCTCACTCCCTGACTCCATTCCCTTAGTATCCCTCAAACCGTCCCTGTAACCTGCCTCACCCCCTGAACCAGTTCCTCCAGAACCCCCTGACTCATCCTTGTTACCAGCCTTAGCCCATGACCCCACTTCCCCAGAAACCCTTAAACCGTCCCTGTAACCTGCCTCACCCCCTGAACCAGTTCCTCCAGAACCCCCTAAATCGCCCCTATAACCAGCCTTAGCCCCTGAACCAATTCCTCCAAGGCCTCCTGAACCATCTCTAAAGCCTGCCTCACCCCTTGGCTCCATCGCCCCAGGCTCAAGACCCCTCGACCCCCCTCCGTAAACTGATCTGCTTCCGGTGGGCAGAGGCCCTGCAGCTCCTGATCCATCCCCAAAGCCCAGCACTTTACCAGACTCATCAGCCCCCGGGCTCTCAGAGGCCACCCCCGCGTGAGGAGCTGGTGCCTGGGGGCCCCAGGTAGCATCCCCATAACTGGCTCCGTCTCCAGAGGCCCCAGCACCAAGGCCCCTGGCTCCATCCGCATCTCGCACTTTGCCCGCTGCCCTCAGAGACCCTGAAGCCCCAGAGCCATCTTCATGGCCTCCTTCTCCAGAAGCCCCCAGAGCCCCCGGGGCTCTGAAGCCCCCGTAAGCCCCAGTCTGACCCCAAGGCCCTATTCTCCCCGAGCCCCCTGGTTCTGCCCCTGTGTGTCCCTCCCCAACAGTCTCCACTGCGGCCGAGGCCCTGAGGCCACCTCGCCCCACAGACCCCGCTGTCCCCGGACTCCCCAGACCGCCATCAGGATGATGCCTTCCCGCAGGGCCGGTATCCCCCCAGCCTCTGGATGCCCCGCCGGCCTCTGCACACATCCCGGCGTCACCCACGGGCCCTCCATCAGGGCCGCCCAAGCCACCCTTGGGACGAGCAAGTCCCTCAGACGCCCTTCCGGCAGGACCACAACCATCTCTGTTTCCAGACCACATCCCCCCGGGCACCTCTGAGCCGTGCCTGTCACCACCCCCTTCCTCAGGCTCTGTTCCCCCAAGCGCCCCAGAGGCGACTCGGCCACCAGCACGACCAGACCCCACGGCTCCCGGCCTCCCTGAGCCATCACTGTAACCAGCGCCGTATTCAAGGCCTGCTCCCCTGGGGTCCCCGAAGCCATCACCAAATCTAGACTCTGTCGCCCCCGAGCCTCCTGCGCCATCCCCATGGCCCATCTCACCTCCGGGTCCTTTCTCCCTGGAGCTCCGTGGCCCATCCCAGAAATCTGGCTCAGACCCCATGGCCCCTGCACCTCTGAACCCATCCGTGTCTCCCAGTGTCCCACCAGGGCCCGAAGGCCCTCTTAGCCTGTGGCTTCTGGCATCCACGCCCCGACCAGACCCCATCAGCCCAGCCACCTGGGTGCCTCCCTCACCCCCTTGCCCCCCACCAGACCCCAGCACTCCAGGCCCACAGTGGGCCCCGGATTTGCTGGGGCTGGACCGTGTGTCATTCCAAGGGCCTGGGCCCTCAGACCCTATTCTGCCCGCCTCCCCTGTTCCCCTCTGCCCGGCTGTCCAGGCTCGGGAATCCTGGGGGCTGCTGGAGCCATCCTCTGCCTCGCTGAAGGTCCCCGCCGTCTCCGGGCCCTCCCTTCCCCTGAGCCCTTGTGGGCCCCTTTCCCAGCCCCCGGGACCCCCTGGGCCTCCAGGGCTAGTTTTGTAGCCCCTTCGCCCATCCCCAGACCCCCGTGGGCCTCCATCACCTGCCTCCTGCAGTGAAGACCCAGCTTTGGCTTCAGGACCCCCGTGCCCCAGGGGGATGTTCCCGCCACCAGATATCGGTGGCTCCTGGAAGTCCTTGCATTCAGAGGTCTGTCCTGGAGACTCCCCTGACCCCAAGGAGCACCTCCAGTCCCCATGGGCAGCATCACTACCTTTCCGAGAGCCCCAGGACTCAGGGCCCCTGCCTGCCACGGAGCTACAACCTCTTCCTCTGGAAGGCTCCAGGGCCCCCGGAGCTCCCACCCTGCGGCGGCCCCTGGTGTCCCCCAGGCCGGTCCCGCTGCCCCGCGCTGCCCCTGCCACTCCTCTCCCCCTTTCCCCACTCAGACCAGCCTCTCCCCCCACCTCATCCAGGCTCTGCCCCTGCAAAATCTCCATCCCCTCCCCTTCTGACCGACACCCCACATGACCAGCCTGGGATCCCTGCGGGGCCCGCTCTCTGGTCCCAGGTCCCAGCTGAGCGTCCCAGGGCTGTTCCTGGCTGAGTCTGGGCAGCCAACTGCTGGGGTCCTCTCCATGCCCCTTCCCTGCCCCACTGTGCCCCAGCCCTCCAGCCTGAGGACGCCGGGACCCAGCCTTCCTGCCTCCTGCCGTCCCAGAGCATCCATCCCCCTCGCTGTTGCTGCTACGACCTTGCTGTTGGTCCCCTTCGAGGCCCAGCCCTGATTCTAGGCCCTCCCCTAAGCCCCCTGGAAGGCTCCTGTCCCTGCGTCCCTCTCCATGGAGCTGATTTTCACCAAGAGGAGTGACTCTGCCCCCTTCTTCCAGAAAGCCCTTTCTTGCCGGTCTGGGGCCCCAGGCTGAGTCGGCCGCCTCCTCGTCCCCCATCCAAGTGTAGCCGTGCCCACCCAGGCCACTTCTGTCTGGGCCGGCTGTGAGCCCAGAAGCCAGCCCGTCCCCCTGGAGGGAGCTCCCTGTAGGGTCCTGCTCTCTGAGTCTCCCCCCGTCGTCACGGATGCTCCTGGAATCTTCTGGGCTCTGGGCTCGTTGTACCTGCTGCTGGTGGTCAGCGCTCACGGTCAGAAGGCTTTTATCCTTCCCAGCTTTGGTGAGAGGTCACGCCCCCAGAGAAAGACAAGAGAAAAGACCTGTGAACTCAGGCCAAGGCGCCTCTCGGACCCCAGCGGCTTTGCCTGACCCTCAGTTTCCCAAGCAGGGAAACAAGCCGACCATCTCCAGAGGAAGCCAGAATGTGGCAGCTCATTGGTGGATAAATCCCATCATCACCTCCCCCAGTCCTGTGTCCGAGGCCACCCCAGTTTGCTAGGTGGTTCATGAGGAGTTTTAGAGAAAATACAGAAGTCAAAAGCCATTTGCCATGAGCAGGTGGCTGGTTTTTAAAAAAATCTACTTGCCCTACTGCCTGCCTTACAAATGTCCAATTTACAGTTTCCTAGGATCACCTTGAACCCAGAACCCTAGAGGTGTTTAAGGGTGTTCTTTGGCCTGACCCAGGGGCTCCTCATCCATAGTGGACCTGGGCCACTGTCCCAAGCCCTGTCCAGGACCTTAGGGCCATCTTGGATCTGTGCCCAATGGAGCAGATGCCACTAGGAGGGCTGGGCTGGCCGTGAAGGGCCTGCACTGCAGGCATCAAGAAGAGATCCAAGGGGCCTTCCTCCCGCCCTCCTGGGCCCTGAGGTCTCGCCACCGCGGCAGGGGCGGGGAAAGACTGGGTGGGGGGCCCACTCACCTTCAACCGCCAGCCAGGCGCTGGAGGCGTGGAGCTTGGCGCCGAGGGAGTAGAGGCCCACGTCTGAGAAACAGGCCCTTCTCACCAGAAGCTGGTGGGTCAGCCCATCAGTGGACACGAGCACCTCGTATCTGTCACTCCGCCGGAGCGGCCGGGGCCGGAAACGCCAGGTGGCGCTGGGGCAGGGGCCAGAGACAGTGCCCTCGAGGACCGCATCGCCCTGCTCCTCACAGCGGGCACCAGCCAGCGGGACCACCACCCGGGGCAGGACGGCTGCCGGGGAGCAGGACACAGTGTGACCCGACGCCGGGGGCTGGGAGCTCAGCGAGCCCGGCTCAGGCCAGCTTAGCCACAGCTCCCTGTCACCTTGGACAGGTCACTCCTTACCCCAGGTATCAGTTTCCCCACATAAAGTGAGGAGTTATAATTAGGTTGTGAACAGTCAGCCTCGGGCTCTGGAATTCTGGAATTCTAAATCTGACCGCTCTGTCTGGGGGCAAGTAGGTACAGAAAGGGAACCAACAGGCTGGGCACAGAGCTTTATGCCTGCCGTCTGATGAATCCTCGTGACCACCTCCAAGGCAGGCGTTATTATTTCCCTTTTGCAGGTGAGAACACTGAGGCTTTACAAGTTGTATGGCTTGCCCAGCTAAGACGTGGTCCAGAGAGAATTCACAGCCCGGTCTGGCTGACCCCAGAGCCCTGCCCCCTTCCCCGTCCACCACACCAGGCCAGCTGGAGGTCTACCCCCTCCTTCTTCTTCAACCTTGACTTAGCCTCGTTCTCTATGACTTACCTGCCCGCCCCAAGCCTCTCCTCCCTCCAACGTCCTTTGAGCTCTCAGGTGCTGGGGCAGGGATAGGGAGGCTGGCAGTGGGAAGGGACAGAGCTTGATGAGAGGGGAAGGGACAGTCCCGGTGGGGTGTGGGCATGGGAGGCAGGGAGGGGAGGGGTCTGCCCAGGGCAGGAGCGTGCCGACCTGGTGGAGATTCTTGCTGGGGGGTCGTGGGAGGGGAGGACCTGCATCAGAGAGGAGGCCGTAGAATTGGGCAGATCTGATCTGAGAGTGAGTGCACGCTATGGACAGCCTGCGAGCGAGGCGAGGGCCAGGTGCCCTACGTCTGGGACCCTCAGTGGAGCCCAGCCCAGCACCAGGAGGACACAGACCTCGGACCAAGATTTTGAAAAGGGATCATCGTAATTTAACCATTTGGGTACACGTTCCTCTCCCCAGCTGAGAGGGGGGCCATGTCACGTTCACCTACCCCCCGCAAGGGAACCGGAATGGGCCTCCCCCACTCAGACCTCGGCAGGGCAGACCACTCACCGCTGGCCTCCAGGTCCGTGGAGGAGACTGCGGCATCCTGCACCCTGACCCGGTAAATGCCAGCATCCTCCGGCCGCAGGTCTCGGATCTGGAACTGGTAGTGCTTCCCCAGATGCTGCAGGCAGTGCTTGGTCCGGTTGTCAAAGCCCCAGGGGGCCATCTCGCCCTCCTGAGGCCAGGAGAGAAAGAGGGGGGTCCAGGGCCTCAGTGGGTCCACAGCACCTCCTGCCCCCATCCTGCTTGCCGACGACCGGCCGTGTTCCCCACTGGCCCCGGCACCGAACAACACCAACACCGCTGGACGATAAAGGGGTAGGGCGGAGAGGGGCAGGGTGGAGGCCCAGAGCACGTGGTGGAGGGAAAGAAATGCTCTAGGAATATCCATGGCTCTTACCAGGTTGTAAATGATCTGCTGAGATTACGCAAGAGACACCCGAGGTTGCTGAGCCAGCCCTGCGGCAGGTGGAACAGAGCTCCTACCCGAGCGGGGCAGGGAAAGAGCAGGGGTGGCCGGGCCCCCAGGCATTCATTCATGAGGAACCGGAGTACTACCAGCGACGGATGCACACACCCACCTTAGCCAAGCCCTGGAACGGCTGGCTACTTGCTGAAAACAGACGGTCCCTGCTCTACAAGGGTTTGGCTTGTGATTTTTTTTTGACTCTACAATGGTGCGAAGGCGATGCACACTGAGTGCAAAGTGTACCCGGAATTTTGAATTTTGGTCTTTCCCAGGCTAGTGCCGGGCAGTACAGCCCCAGCTCCCGACAGCCCGCCGTCATGCCATCACCGACACACTGAGAACCATTCTGTACCAGACAGCCACCTGCTTTTCACTTTCGGGACAGTATTCAATCCCTTACAGGAGATACGCAACACTTTATGCTAAAATAGGCTTTCTGTGAGATAAGTTTGCCCAACTCTAGGCTAATACAAGTCTTCTGAGCATGTTTAAGGAGGGCTGGGTTGACCTATGATGTTCAGTAGGTTAGGTGTATTCAATGTATTTTCTTTTTTTAATTTTATTTATTTTATTTTTGGCTGCGTTAGGTCTTCGTTGCTGAGCACGGGCTTTCTCTAGTTGCGGCGAGCGGGGGCTACTCTTGGTTGCGGTGCGCGGGTTTCTCATTGCGGTGGCTTCTCTTGTGGATGACAGGCTCTAGGTGCATAGGCTTCAGTAGCTGTGGCGCACGGGCTTAGTTGCTCCACGGCACGTGCGATCTTCCCGGACCAGGGGTCAAACCCGTGTCCCCTGCAATGCCAGGCGTATTCTTAACCACTGTGCCACCAGGGAAGCCCTCAATGTATTTTCGTCTTACGATATTTTCAACTTACAAGGGGTTTATCGGGACGTAATTCCATCATAGGTCGAGGAAGATCCGTATTAACGGTAGCTAACACTTAGCTGCCTGATGTGGGCCAGGCGCTGTTTTAGGTGCTCGGACACATCAGTGAATAAAACAAAGATTCCTGCCCTCAGGGAACTAAAGTTCTACGGGGAGACAGAGAAATAATAAGCATCATAAATAAGTAAATGATATAATGTTTGTTAGAAAGAGATAGAATGGGGGGGGGTGGAGAGAAAGGAGTATGTGGGTCCAGGAGCCGGATGGGGCTGGGGACAGGCGGGCCGGGGAGTCACTGGGGGGCAGCAGTTAGCCATGTGGATGAGGGGCAGAGCACGGGCAGACAGAGGGAGCAGGGAGCAAAGGAACGGGGGGGAGCCGGGGGTGAGGGGGGAGCGGGGCGAGCAAGAGCAGGGTAGCCAGGGGGAGGACAAGCAGAGAAGCAAATCGCGCGCCATCTCATTTATCATTTCAACACGCCAGGAGACAGGTCCTGTGTTATCCTCATGTCACAAATGAGGCAACCAAGGCACAGAGAAAGTAAGCACCTTTCCTGCGGTCACACAGCCAGGAACTGGTGGAGCCAGGATGAGTCTGACCACAGGACAGTGTGATGCTTTGCTGCCACCCCTTGCAGCACCCCTCTCCAGGCACAGACCCTACCACCACCTGGTTGATGTGTAATTACTCCTGGAGTCCTTGCAGGGGTGTGTCTGGAGAGAGAGCTCAGAGGAGAGGGGTGCACTTCTCAGAACCCTCTTTTGACCCCGTGCCCTGGCTGGAGAGCCTGACCGCTCGGTGATAGGTCAGAGGCCTCCCTGGACTGTCTTCACCAGGGTTTGAGCTGACCCCAAGCAAAGCAGGAACTCCACGGGAGGCAGGGCTCATCACCTGTGTACTCGGTTGCTCGCACAGTTCCTCCCCCCAGGACCAGCAGCAATCCTGCCAAGAGCCCCACCTCGATGGCCCCTCCAGCCTCACCTTATACAGGTAAAGCTTGTTCTCAGAACTCTTGAGATCCAGCTCCAGGTCAAACGTTGCGACCCCCTCCTTGTTGACCTCGATGTGTCTCAGGTTGGAGCTGGCGTCGATGTACTGGGGAAGACGAACCAGCCAAGGGAGCCCTCTAGCACTCTCTACAGGGCTCCAAACCCTCAGATCACAGCCCCCAGCAGCCCCGCCCCGCATGCACCTGCCCGGTTTACAGCTGGGAGGCTGGGTCCTGTGTCAAGGCAGGTGGAAGAGCCCAGAGGGGGGAAGCTGGGCCCCTGGATGGGAGGCTGGATGAACCACCTTCGTGCTGATAACATGCTATTTTCAAGGTAATGCAAACGAGTTGTTTTGTGTTTCCAGAAGAAAAATTAGACTTTTACTATGGCTAGGTTAGACCCAGGGAAGAACTTCCCAGTTCTCTTCCCAGTTTGTAAGAGGCTGGAATTCCCTTCCCTGGAAAAGCCTTTAGAAATAAGACAGGTAGCCGGGGTCGGGTGGTGATGACGGGCAATGCTGATGTTGACGCTGACGGGCTGACCTGAACGGAGCCTTTACTAGGCTAAGCGCTTTAAGTACACGTCTCGCTCAACCTCTCAGTAACCCTACAGGTAGGTATGCCTGTAACACCCATTTCACAAGTAAGGAAACCGAGACCCAGAGGCCCTAACTTTTCCAAAGCCCCGGATTTTAGTAAGTATCAGAGCCAGGCTTCAAAGCCACGACGTGGGTCCTTGGCGGACCCCCCGCTGGGGGCTGGTCTAGGGCCGCCCCTCCCCCATGCCAGCTCCAGGTGTGAGCCCCTCCCCCCAGGCACCGCGGCCGGGGCGGTGTGTGTGCGGGGCGGGGCGGGGCGGGGCGGGGCGGGGCGGTGTGTGCGCGGGGCGGGGGGGAGGCAGGGTGCCGGCGCCAGCTTCTCCTCCCGCGCCTTGCGCACCTGCGGCAGCCGGCGCCGCATTCCGCGGAAGTCCACGATGCCCTGCTTGAGGCAGGTCTGCTCGTGGTCCTTCCGGTCCGCGTCATCAGTAGCGGCCACATCTCCTCCTGGTCCACCTTCTTCTCGAGGGCGGGAGGCGGGGCCCTGGGGAGCGGGCTGGGCAGGTCAGGGGCCAGGGGAGCCCGGGAGCTGGCGTCTGGAGGAGGGATGGGGAACTGCCCTCTCTGCGCTGGAGGAAAGAGTCACAGAGACTGACCACTGTCGGGCCTGCAGGGACTCAGAGTTGGGCAGGCGTGGGCCTCGCCCCACAGCTCCAAGTTCCCGGGGGAAACTCTGCTCCTAACAACTTGTCTTGCAGGTTTCAGAGCAGGGTGTCTTTGGGGGGAAATGGTTCCGTTGTTCTAAAATTTTTTTTAGATCGCTGTTCTAGTGGAGCACCCCATTTTACAAAATCAGGTAAATCAGGACCTAGAGAGGGGAGATGATTCACTGGAGGATACAGAGGAGTGCCGGGTCCAGAGCTCCTGGTAACGCCCATCAGCCACCAGAAGTCGAGCTCCCCTGCGGGTATTGGGGGTGGCGGCGAGGACCGAGCCCAGCTTGCAGCAGGGGGGCCTCCAGACCCCCCACGGACAGGCCCAGACCCACCTCTTCTTCAGCATCTTCCGAAGTCCATCAGCCCCTTCCTGAGGTCTAGAAAAGGAACAGGGATGAAGCCCCAGTCCCAGGTGGGATTCCACGGGGCTAAGGCAGGCTTTTCTGTAGGAAGCGGGTGGGGTGAGGAGGAGCTGGAAGGAGGGCCTGCAGTCCATGGCTGACCAACGAACCTTTGCAGGGGCATCTCCTGTGGGCTGGTGAGGACCCGTGAAGCATCCTGGAGGGCTTGACCAGGTGGGGAGCACCCATCCCCCAAAGACACCAAGGAGATTTCGGACAACCTTCTCCCTACCTTCCTGGGGTTCCTTGTGCCTCTTCCGATTCTTCTGAAAGCCAACTGGACCATCGGGAGGAGAGGAGGGGGTTTATGTGGACAGACAGGGAGAGAAGCAAGACACACTGATGGTCTTTGGAAACCGGCTGAGCCCAGGCCCTGGCTGCCTCACTTCCCTCTAAGGCTGGCAGCTGCCCAGTAAGAGGGAGAAGAGGGAGAGAGGGGCTGAGGGTCCGTCCACCATAAGCTCGGATGCCCCAGAGTATGACCGAGGGGGTGCCGACCTGATCACCATCTCATGTGGGAGCGGCCTACTCACAGGGCTGCAGGGCCGGGGGGTGGCATGAATGGGGGGAGTGACCACAAACTGAACGGCATCTAAAAAGGCAGCTGCCCTTTTCCCCCCACCTGAGAGCTGCCATTTCAGGGCACAGGCCTGATGGCAACAAATACGTGCTCTGGGGAGGCTGGGAGGCTGACCACTCGCCTTCCCATCTTCTCTTGCCGCCGGGAGTGGTGGCCACGTGACACCGTTCTGGGCAGTGTGATGGAAACACGTCTCCAAGGAGTGTCTGAGGAAGCTTCTGCTTGCTTGCTTCCTTTTTTAGATTGCATTTTCACATTTTTGTAAAGCAAGTGAAATAAATGAATATTCAAAATAATAATCTCATTTCAAAATCCTATTTTGCCTCAGGTTACCCATCTGATTTTTGCACTGGTTCCCTTGAGGGGACAAGTTACATCCGCCTCCGTCTCCAAGAGGAAGTTCTCTAACTTAGTCTTCCTAAAACCTTGAAACTTTTACTAAAGAACAAAGAAGAATTTGCATTGTACAGAACGATATGAATTTCATGCTCCTTTCCTTGCAAATAGTATCTGCTGAAGCAGTATCTATTTTTACAGTTGTAAGATTCTTTTTTTTATTGAAGTATAGTTGATTTCCAATATTATGTTAGCTTTTGCCTTCTTGACAAAAGGGCCAGATATATCCACGGCCACTTCCTCCCCCTCTTCCTGCCTGAATAGGGGTTGAGTTTGGGTCTGCAGCAGACACCCTACGAGGATGGGTGGTAACCCTGCCCCTAAGGGTGGCAGAGCCGTGGGACGGGAAGAGTCTGGCTCTCCAGCGACAGCCCCAAGCTGTGGTTGGAGTCCTGGACGCCACCCAGGACTTGTCATCGTGGACGTAAGGAAGTGGCTTTGTTTCTTGGGCCACTTGGAGGAGGGTTTTCTGTTACTTGCGGGCAAAAGCATAACCCATTGAGAGACGAGATCTGCTTTCCAACAGACATTTACCTTCGATTAATTTAAAATTTCAGAAACACTGAGCAAACCGAAACAGAGCATGTCTGAGGAAGGATTTGGCCTTTGTGTTACCTGTTTGTCTCCCCTGACGCAGATTTGTACAAAACAGCCTGAGGCCAAGAGGAGAAA
This sequence comes from Balaenoptera borealis, assembly GCF_965194805.1. Classification (NCBI taxonomy): domain Eukaryota; kingdom Metazoa; phylum Chordata; class Mammalia; order Artiodactyla; family Balaenopteridae; genus Balaenoptera; species Balaenoptera borealis. The sequence goes on from NC_138860.1 coordinate 2,020,619, forward strand.
ACAAAGCCCCCTGAGTGAGTTAGCAGAAGATCACGACTAGAAACCGACTTTCAGGGCCTGACCTCGCTCCTCAGGGCCGAGAGGATATCACCCAGCACACCTGCAGGGGGCACCCGCGGGCGTGAGCCTCCCCAAGCACTGGCAGAAGCAGCACACGTGCAGTGGAAGAAGCCCAGGGCTCTGCACCCGGCGGGGCTGCGGCCTCCGTGGTCCCCCCACCCAGCATCGGGGCCTCATTCCCCTCAAGGCTCTCCCATGCCCTGAGCCTCAAGGGCTGGGCTGGGGGGTGGGGGGGAAGCCCGCCTTCAATGACCGTGAGCCTCCCGAGCACGTGGCCTCCCCGTACGTGTTCACTGCTGTGCAGCGGTGCAGGTCTGTGTCCTGGCTGGTCAGCTTATTGATCTGCAGAGAGGCCGAGGGCCGGGGAACAGGGGAAGGGAACTAGCCTTCCCCTCCCTCCGTTCACTGGACGTGATGAGGCTATAAGGACGCACAAGACACACTCGTAGTCCTCACGAGCTCCCAGGGTTCCTCAGGGAAGCAGACCCCAAGACAGAAACCTGGGTCAGGACAGCGGCGGATGGACCAAGTCTGCCATCAGAGGCACGTGGCGTGGCAGAGAGAGCTGGCTTTCCTGAGTCCGACAGATCCAGGACTAAATACCGTCTCTGGCATGTGTTACGGGCAGGTTACCTAACCTCTCTGGACCTTAGTTTCTTTACTTATGAAATGAGGTTAATAACACCCCCAAAGCAGTGAATGGTCAGGATTAAAATATATAACCTGAGTCAAACGATGAGCCCAGGGCCAGCACATAGTAGGTGTTCTGTGATGGGGAGCTATAAATATTACCGATACTGACCAATAGCGACTGAGGGCCCGCTGCAGGTCGGGCACCGGCTGGGCACTTTACATAAACCTTTAATGCTCATAAAAACCCCATGAAGGAGGTACTATTATCACCCCAATTTACAGAGGAAGAAACAGAGATTTAGAGAAGTAACGGACTTCCTAAGGCCGAGATGCTGGGCCTGGGATTGGAACCCAGGCACCCTCCCTCCAGAGCTTGAGGTAAGCTCCAGGGAACCTATCAGCAGAGGTACCTGTGAGCCTGCGGGGTCCACACCTGGTTCTGGGAATATCTCCTACTCCTCTGGGGACTGGAGACCTTCTAGGGGATGGGAAGAGAAGGGCAGACCCCTGTCAGGGGAAGAGCCGCGGTTCTTAACTGCAGCACGTGCTCCTTGCTGCCTGGGCTGTATGAGATCTGGTACTTGCCGGAATTACTGAGGTCACCTTTGGAGCAATGCCAGTGCACCTCGGGTCTGGGCTCCCCACAGACCACAGCCCGAAAGATGGCATGTTTCCCTGTGGCAGGAAGAGGCAGGCGGGTAGTCTGATGAGGTGGGGAGGATGGACAGGATCCTTTACTGAGATTTTAACTTATGTTCTCTCCACTGCTCTGGGCACTTCAACTGCCCATTCCAAGAAGGGTGTCTGGCCTTGGTCCCCATGACCTGAGGACCCCTACGGTGCTAGGCAAGAGCACAGCCTCAGGCACCACAAGTACAGCCCTCCCCCGGCTTGAGAAGCAGGGGAGTGGCCACGCGGAGGGAGGCCAGCAGGGCTGGGGCCGGGGGTGGGAGGCGGGATGGGAGCAGGTAGGGAGCCTGAAGGGCTCTCCCTGGACTGGGAAGAGGATGAGTCTTTTGTGGGTCCTGGATCCACTCTCTAGGGGAGATGGTGACCTCGGAAAGGCCTTGCTGTGATGCCCAAAGGGCCCGGTCCTGAGACACAGGGTTCCAGCCTCCGGAAAGAGCCAAAGCTCCATCCTAACCTTGAAGCCTGGGGCCTCCCGCCCTCAAAGACCCCCAGGCCCCTGCCAGGAGCATCTCAGTAGAGAACAGCTTGGAGTAAAGACCCAAGGGCCCCCCCACCCCCTGCCATGATGAGAGACACAGCTTCCTGTGACCGTGTTGAGTGGAGACATAAAGTTAGATTTAGAAAAATAAAGGGCCATTATTTTTCTGAGGCCAGAATGTGGTAAACTGAAATCCATTGCAGGGACCTGTGTCGGAGAAAGAGTACCAATTCGCACCCCTCCCCACGTCCTGTTCCCACCACTTGCCGGGCACCTCTCTTGGTGGCCTGTGAGCGCCTGGGCGGCCAGCGTTGGGAGCCCCATTTCACTCCGTTTTGAGGGTGTCTCTGCAGCAGTTGCTTGTGGGCAGGGAGAGGGAGGGGCCCAGAGCCACCCTACAACCCCCGCTGCTCCCCAGTTCAGCACGTCCCCACCCTTGTTCCCAAATACTTGTTTCATGGTAGGCCTGCACCCCCTTTACCACCCTGCTCCTCAGGTCCCTTGCCCCGTGGGGACCCAGCACCCCCAGGTGTAGGGTGACGTGGCAGGGCCTGGCGACGGGCTTCGGGGCCGGAGGCAAGCTGAGCTGGATGGGGGGCACAGAGATCCCACCTCCCCTCACTGCCTCCTCCCGGATTTCACCCTCCTGCAGCGCCAAGGTGATGGGCTTCTGCTTGAAGTCGGGCATGCTGCAGCCTTCGGGGACGTCCTCCACCAGTTGCCGGATGCTCACGCCGGGCATGGGGGACTTCTTGAGGGGCTTCCCTGGAGAAGGTGGCGGGAAGGGAGATGGGCCTCAGCTCAGTGGAGCACTGACCCCTCCCCCGAGGGGCAGGACCCCCTTCCCTCTTTGGGATTTTCTGGCAGGTGTGGCGGTGGTCTTCCAGCCGTGCGAATGCAGCCCCCGGGAAATGGGCAGGGGGTGCCCTGGGGAGACCCGGGAGTGTCCTGGGAGGGGGGTTGGGGAAGGAAGAGTGGAAAAGTGCTCCTCAGGGAATCAGGGCCCACGTTGGGGGGCTCTGCACTTTGTATTCAGGAAAACATGTTAAAGCCCAAAGCCGGAACTAAAAAGGCAAAGAGATGGGTGAGCCCCCAAATGCTCTGATCCCTGCCCCTCCCCCCTCCCCTGGTGGGCACAGTGCGGGGCTAGCGGAGCGGAGGGGAGGGCTTCTCCCACCTGCCATAGTTCTGGCTCCTCTTTGGCTGCTGAGGGCTGCGACGGATCTGAGAACAGAGGACAGAATTGCTCAGGAAGGTCCAGGCTGGTCGCCCCCCGTCCCTCCCACACATCCGTGCTCGGCCGGCCCTGGAGTGGGCGCTCCTGCTCTGGAGATGGTCTCACCCTGTTCCCTGGCCCAGCGCAACCCACCTCCCGGAGACCAAGGACGGGTAGGATGCTGCCCAGGTAAAGGAAACCGTGGGACTGAGCTACAAACTGTGCCGGTGGCCTGGCCTCCTGGGGGGACCCCAGGCCCAGTGGTCACTCGGAGGGCGGGACACAGCCTTCCCAAACGTCAGGAAAGCAAAATCCCGGGATCAGGATTCTTCCAGCTGTTTAACAGCCTGGCCCCTTGACTTGGGAATGTGAATTTTCCAGGGACATCCTCTAGGGCTCCCGGCTCCTCCGCCACCCCGGAGATTCTCTAGCAGGGCCCGGTAACCCTCCACCTCCCACCCCATCCAATCTGGAATGCAGGTCACCAGGTCTGCAGGCAAGAATCCCTGCGCTGCCCGTAAGATCTTCATGCCGGGGCCAACGGGCTCCCCATAAATCCATCCACCCCTCCGAAGCCAGTGAATTGTAACATCAGGCGAGCAAGGGTGCTTTCCAGCCCCTTCCACCACCAGCAGCATCTGTCCCTGACTCCCTCTCAATGGTCCATCCATCGTGCCACCAGGAGAGGGCAGGGGCCTGGCTCTGGGCTGGGATGAGAGCCTTGAGGAGAGCCGTGAGTTGAGCGGGGAGGGGGTGTCTTGAAAGAATTCCCCAGCAGTCCCACCCCCTGTGCAGTTGGCCTGTGGCCAAGGGGTTCCATTTTAGAGACTCCACTTCCTGCCCAAAGAGCAGGGGCCTCAGGGCTCCCTCAGTATAGAATCACATGACAGGGCACATTCCTCTCTCCATCTGACGCGCCTGCATTTCACAAGTGCCCACCCACTGGCACCCTGGCCCCAAGGCGTCCCCTCTACAGCCCAGCCACTGCCCCTGGCACACCGGAATGCCTCTGTGCGCCATCCGTGCGTGCTGGGACGGTCACAGGGCCACGGCCACCGCTCAGCAGGAGTCTCTGGGGAGGGTGAGGAGGGACGGAGGGGGACCCAGCTGGCCGCGGGGGGGAGGGGCTCCGTCCCACCCACGCCCAGGGCTGCCACCCAACGCCTGCCCACGACCTCCACCCTGGGGCGGTCAGCTCGGATGGATATCTTAGTCAGCGTCATCACTTTCACGGCTCCATCACCGTCACACCAGCTCTTGGTTACTGACTTGGCTGTTTGTCACAGGCCGAGAAGCGTAATCCTCACCTGGCAGGGAGCTCCAGCCTCCTGCCTCCAGGCCCCAGCTGAGAAGGAAGAGAGGCTGAGCCCCCATGGGGACGTAGGGGGACAGTGTTAAGCCTTCTCGCCCTCCTGACCTCCACCTCTCTGGGAATAGGGCAGATGTGGTACGAGGTCAAAGACAAGGACGAGAGAGCTGTCTGGTCGGAGACCAGCAGGTCGTGGTCCCCGTGTGCGGGGGCGGGGCATGGAACGGAGACACGCGCTCTCCTCCACGGGTCCTCCCACTTTTGAGAAGAACCTTAATTCTCTGCTCCAAACAGGAGCTCAGGTCCCAGCTAGTGTCTCCTGGTCCCCCTCGGGCCCACAGCCCTCCAGCCCCTGCCCCACCTGCTGCTTCATCCAGCCCATCCGGCCTCCTGCTGCCTCCAGTTTCTCAGCGGGTAGGAATCAGGGCAGGAAGAGACAAACAGGGCTCCTCTCACCCGTCTGACCATGTTATTTATCAAGATGGAGCAAGTCCCAGGCCTGAGGTCCTCATTCTGGAGAGCTGGTCAGTTTTTAAGCTGGTCATCACTGCCTGCCAAACAGCGTGGGAGAATCAGAGCCAGGACAGAACCACCCGGACAGGCTCACTGCACTTCTGTCCTCCAAGTGTCCTCTCTATCTCTGTCCCCTCCAAGCGGTGTGCAGGGCCCACCTACCTGGGTGCACAGCCGGCCTCCAGCCTCCCAGCCGCGCCCTCCTCCTCGTGTCCAGCTGCTGTGCGCTGCCCGAGGCTCTGATTGGACCGCTGGTGGACCAGCGGCGCCCGCCGGGAGCAGATGTAGGTCACGGCAGAGTCACGGCGTCCTCTGCCCCTCCCACTCAGCCCGCCTCCCTCCTCCTCCTCCAGCCCGGGCTTGGCGGGGCAGGGCCCCCAGGGGTTCACGTCCTCACCTCCTGGGAGGTCAGAGGTGGAAGGGTCCTGTGACATCAGCTCACCCAGCTCCTCGCAGAGCGTGAAGCCCTTAACTAGGTTGGCTCGGCCAAGTTTGCCCCATGCTGCCTGGCTTTCATGACCCCGCTTAGCGGGGGCGTTCTCATCATCCAAAGCCTTAATTTTTCGGCTAAGCTGATCCCTTGGGACCCCTGACACCATAAGTCACGCAGACACGCAAAGCCACTGCCCCCTTGGGAATCACCATCCAAAGTGGCACCAAACAGGCCCAGACTTGGGGAGCTAGTCACAGCCCTGACAGACAAGAGGACGTGATCCCCAAGGCTCTGCCACGGGGGAGTGTGGGCAGGGAGAGACCCCAGGAGTCGTACAGCCAGGAGGCCTCCCAGGAGGTGGTGAGCGTTCTCGGGGTGGAAGGGGTGGCCCGGCCAGCTGGGCTGGGGGCTGAAGGGGGCAGGGCAGATGGCTGGGAGTTTGAGGATGTGTGGATGGAAGGTGGGAATTGAGGTAGGGTGGCTGGTAACAGGTTTTCTTAAGGAGAGCAGAGGGCAGGGGGGCCCGGAAGGAGCTGAGGTGACAAGGCTGATTGGTCAGCTTCTGAAGACATAAAGGGAACCACGGTCGACAGGCAATACCAGCTTCTCTTTATTGATCAGGGGCTCCGCTACCCAACCTGAATCAGAGATGCAAAGTGTTGAAACTCCGCTGAAGAATCAAGTATTCTCGAACACAGATACTAGAGCAGCAGCAGGAAATAACCACGAGTACAGGAGGACATTAGTCCCTACACGTAAGGATGAGAATCACGTTTTACAAGGATTGCCTGGTGAGACACAAGGCACTGTCCCCAGGCAGGTGGAGGAGCCAGCCTGGGAGTCTCACTGTTTCAGACGAACGTCATCTCTTTAATCGCCTCCAAATTTTTTCACCGCAATTGGTCCCCACCCAGTTAATTTCTCAAACCTGGCTCCAAATAAATGTTTGATTTCTTTTCCAAAGATTAAGTCCAGCGTTCCAGGAGGTGTGTGCAGCTGTCGGAGTCCAGTGGATGGCGGAGGGGTCAGGTGGACGTGACGACCTTGACCAGGACGGTAGCCAAGTGCCCCGACCTTGCGCCAGATGCTGCCTGGGCTCTTGCACGAGTGGGCACCTATAAGCCCTCAGCTATCCTGCCGGGTTGGGTGGGTTCCTGTCCCCATTTTGCAGAGAGAACTTGAGACACTGGGGTGGGGGGGGTCCCTGACCGACTCAGCAGCAGAGCTGGGAAGGAAGCCAGGCGGACATGCCTCTTCGCCCCTCAAAACAGGCTTCTCCACTTATAAACCAGAAATCCAGTTCTGCTCGCCCGCAAGACTGTCCAATTCCCCCTACAGAGCTTCCTCTAGGAACCAGAAAAGACAGAAGGAAAAGAAAGAAAGGGAGGAAGGAGGGAGGAAGAGAGAGAAAGAGAAACACCCCACCCCACCCGACCCTCCCAAAAAAACAGAATTCCACCATAGGAATGTTCAGGTGCCAGTCACGAGGAAAGGTGACAGAACCCTTTGGTTTGTTGGCTCAGGGACATTTTATTGCTGTTCCTTTCAAATGCTCAGCCAGCATCCACAAGTGATTTCAGGACCCAGAGGTGCGCCTCCCCCTATGTCCCACTTCCCTCTTCCTAAAACCCTCATGCCTCCCACCATCCTGCAGTTAATTCTGGAAAATACCTCAGGCAGTCCCTGGGCTCCCCATCGACCACATCGGGGGGCCACCTGGCAGCCTAGGTCATTAGATGCTTGCCCCTGGGAGATTGACAGCAGCCAGCTGGATCTCACTAATTCCCATGGCGGAAAAGGGCTTTACTGCCTGGTGATGGATTTGTGATCCTGGAGGAGCTCTCGATGGCGCCCCAGCATGGTGGCTCCAGGGATTGGGAGCCTGATGACCTGAGGCCCAGTCTCAGCCCGGCCTGGTGTCCATCCTGGAGACAGTAGCCCTGGGGCCCATCTCCACGCTGGAGAAAGCTGTCCAGGGCCCTCTTGCATGGGTTTGATCTGACACACGTGGGTGGGACGTGGTGCACTGAGCCCCCTGTGTCCCTCCAGGGTTCCCTGTCTGGTGAGCTTTCCTCTGCTCCCCAGAGACAGTTCCACTGATGATCCAGTGAAGGCTGGCTTCCCCTGAGCCTGGCCCGGACTTACGTCTCTGTGGAGGCTGGAGGCAAGAGAGGTGATCTCAGACCTTCTGGGGGCCAGGAGGCTGTATTTACAAAAATTATGGAGATGAAAAAATTGCCCTTACACTGTGGGTAGCATGAGAATTTAAAGGAAGAAAAATGGCATCTCCTGGCTGACTTTTCTGAGATCATTTATAAATGACCTCAGGCTAAAAGGCCACAAGCCCACAAACTGGGTAGAGATAAAAATCCAGGAGAATTTGGTGGTGGAAGTGACGTGAACTGCCAACAACATTATTGCCTGGTCTACACTGGTGGACATTTGTAATCTTCTGGAAGAAGTGGTAGGGGTCTGTCCCAGGATTTAATTATGCAGATAATGGCAGACGACATTTTCTAGTCACGTGAGCACAGCCTGGTCTTAAACTTATTTATTTATTTATTTATTGGCCGCTCCGTGCAGCTTGTGGGATCTTAGTTCCCCGACCAGGGATCGATTCCGGGTCCGCGGCAATGAGAACGCAGAGTCCTAACCACCGGACCACCAGGGGATTCCCTAAACTTATTGAACATCTCTTTCCTCATTGGTAAACTACTGTTCTTAGTGGAAAGGGTGTGGCCTCTTGAATCAGACAGACCCGGGTTTAAATACCACTTTTACAGCCTGGAGGCCATGAGCCTGGAGTGGTTGGGACAGAGGGAAGCAGAGGGGATTTTGTCAGCCAGGCAGAGGGTCATCAATCACTAGGGCTATGGGCCATGGTGATGACTTGCCTTTTACTCTGAATAAGACAGGAAGCCGCTGCAGTGTCCTGCGCGGAGGGATCAAGAGGTCTGATGTGTTTTTTAAGGACCGCTCTGGCTGCTGGGTGGAAAATAGACTGAAAGGAAATAAGAGTGGACTCAGGGGGAACAGACGAGTATCCCCCACAATCATCCAGAGAGGAGAGATGCTGCCCGTTGGACCACGGGGCGGTGGAGACGGGGCCGGATTCTAGGTGCATCTGCAGGCGGGATTGATGATGGGGTTGGCTGGCTTGTCACGGCTTGTCATTGGCTATTGGGGAGTTACTTGAAGCGTCTCTTCCACTAGACTGAAAGCTCTAAGGGCAGAATTCGATGGAGCCCAGCTCAACCATACTTGATGACGGACGATGAAACCTGGGCATCTTCTCCACGGCTGCGCCTGCCGTGCCCCTGAGCCGATGCCCTCCTGCCCATCCCTCCACTCCATCCCCAGCTGTCCTGACTCCACGGCCAAAGGGCTGAGGGTGGGGAGGGTCTGCAGCCACGGGCAAAGGGGCCTGGAGGAGCCGTGATGGAGGCGAGGGGGAGGGAGTGCAGAGGGAGAGGGAAGCAGCGGTGATGGGGGGGGGGCGTCACGGGGGGATGGAGGCCAGGCCCCCAAGGAGAGAGAAACAGGCCTTTCCGAATATGGCTGATGTTGGCGCAGGGGCACCCCGCCAGCAACGCGGTTCACGGGCACGGCGGGGGCACATCAGAAGCAGGAGTCGGGGCCGTGCTCCTCCCTGGCGCCAGGCGACTTAGCCTTCAGATGGTGAGCCCTTCCTGGAATGTGAGACCTCTCGTGCCCCAGGGACCTCCTCCTGGGTATGATCTGGAGAGAATCGTCTCCTGCTGGCCAGCAAACCTCCAAGGACTTTAGTCCTTCCAACCCAAGGCCCCTTGCTGTCTGCGGGCCCTGTTTGGAGGTCACTTAATCCTCCCTGAATCGGGGTCACTTTCTTTCTATCAAGCACCATTCTTCAAAGCTTGCAAAGGCCCTTCTCTGCCAGAATCCTTCCCTGGTTAATTCCTCTTGACCCAGATCCCTCCCCCTCCACCCACTGCCCGTGCCAGCATCACACTCGTGCAAGGCAGCGTGGCTGTGTCCCGTCCCCCTCTGTCCCCCACACGTTCGCCACATGCCCTCCGCGCTCCCCAAGGAGAGGACGATGCCACTTTCTCCCTCTGGTTGTCCCCACCGCACCCATCCTGGGTTCTGCCCAGGAATGACTCAGCCTCGGGAGTTGTGGCAGGAGACGGGAGACTTAAGGCAGAAACCTGAGCAGACAAAGCCTGTCACGTGTTCTCAGATGTCCACGAGGAGTGGGGAGGGCCCGGCGTGGCAGGCGGGACGGTGGGTGGCCAGCCCAGGGCTGCCACGGGAGCCAGACCCATCTTCCCTCCTGCATGACCTCCGGGCGGCTGCCCTTGACTGGCTGGAGAAGATCTAACACCTCAGCACTAGCGTTCACTGAGCCACCAGGGCTTTTAATTGCTTTGTCAGCTTTTCTGCCAGGGCCACACTCTGGAGACGGTGAGAGGGCCCGGGGACAGCCTGGAAGAGCGAGGGCAGGTCTCCAAGGGCAAGAGCTGGGGAGACCCAGAGGTTCAGGAATCTGGGCCAGTCAGGCTCTTGTCTCCGGGGTCCCCGAGGCGAGAGAGCAGAGCAGAGGGCCAGGAGGAGGAGGAGAAAGATGCCTTTGTTTGTAAGCTAGCTTTACTATCCCATCAAATGGCCTTGCTTGTCACCAAGGCCTGGCCAAGCTGCCTGAGGCTCAAGGTCTAGTGGAAGTCGACTCATCTGCCATCTTGCACCCATTTGGTTCTAATCAGTTTATGTCATGTCCTTGGGCTATGTCATTCTTTCAAAGGTTGTGCTCTGCCCCCTTCCCTCCTGTTTCACCCTCAAACTTCTTGGGCAGTTTAAAGAAGATGTGACAGACACATTTATTCCCACAATAGCTACGGGAAAGCTCTGTGCAGTGACGTGGGTGAGATCCAGGTATTCATTGCATAGGTATTTGTTGAACAGCTGCTGCGTGCCGGTGGGAGCTGGGGTCCTGCCTTCAGGGTTTTCAGTCTGACTCATGTTCTAGCCGAGGATCCAGGCAAGCACGTGATTACAATGAAGCGACGGGATTGTCAGGGCTCAACAATCCGAGGAGGCTTCCTGGAGAAAGTGACAGGAAGAGCAGGACTTAGCTAAGTGCAGAAGATGGAGGAAAATTGTTCCGGGAGAGAGAACAGCATATGCAGAGGCCTCGGGGTAGAAAAGACAGAGATGCCCCAGAGGAAATGAAATCATTCTGTCTGAGAGGATTCCTCTGGGCCCCTCCCCACCGAAGACTTCGCAGACAGGAAGCACCGCACCAGCCACACAGGACCTCAGGAGCATTGGCTTGGGGTTTTCTGCCAAGCGCATCAGTCCAGCAGCACATGAGGGTGTCAGCCAGTGATAAGGCTGGGGGCCTCCTCCCTTAGGGCAAAGGCTGTCTGCCTGGGTCAAGAGAACTCATTCCAGTGGTCAGCGCCTTGGGGCCCCATTCCGGGATGCTTCCATGACAGCAGACCCGACCCTGGTCAGTGCTCCCCAAAGGCCTCTGTCCGCTCAGGATCTCTGCGGGGTGGGTGAGGCAGGCGCCCCAGCTGTGCAGGGTGTGCCCCAGCCAGAGTGCCCCACCCAGGCCACTCCCCTAAACTGCTATCTATCACAGGGTTGGCAACTCTGGTCCCCAGGGCAGATCTGGGGCAGTCTGGTTTTTTAAAAATATTTTATTTATTTGTTTGGCTGCGCCCGGTCTTAGTTTCCACGTGCGGGATCTTTTAGTTGCAGCATGTGGGCTCTTAGGTGCGGCGTGCAGGATCTAGTTCCCTGACCAGGGATCGAACCTGGGCCCCCTGCACTGGGAGCGCGGAGTCTTACCCACTGGACCACCAGGGAAGTCCCTAATTTTGTAAATAAGGTTTTATTGGAAACAGTCTCACCCTTTCACTTACATATCTTCTAAGGCTGTTTTTGTTTACAACGGCAGAATCGCATGGTGGCAAGGGAACTTGTGTGGCCTGATAAAATACTCACTCTCTGGCCCTCTGCAGACCCCTGCGCTACATGAACGGGATACTTTAAATCTCTGTATGTACCCCCAACAAATTCCTGGAAACCTCCCCCCTGAGGGAACGGGGGGGGAACAGGGAACCTCCTCAGATGGATATTTTTAAGAAGAGCTTTCGGTGGGCAGGGAGGAGGGGGTGTCCTCCAGAGGAGAGGTGGGGGGTTTCTTAGCCCTCTGGCCCTCCGTGCGGTGTGACACTGGATGACCGAGGGATAGCTCAGAGGCTCTGACCAAAAAGTATGAAAACCGCAGCTGTGAGGGGAGGGTCGGATGGATGGAAACAAGATGCGCTGGGTCACAGGGAGGCCAGGGCAGCTGCAGGAGCTGGGAGAGAGCTCCAGGCTCGGCCCTCGTGACAGTGAAATAGAGATGCCTGTCAAGTGATCCTGTGCCCTGGCGGCTGCCAGGCCCATCATCACCCCTAATCTCACAGGGGCTTGCACACTCTTCTGCTGGGCCCACGATGACAGCTGACGGCCATCTTCTGCTGGGCCCACGATGACAGCTGACGGCCATCAGGAGTCTGGGACCAGCCTGGATGGTGCAGAAAGAAAAGCAAGTGAGGTCGGAGAGCCAGGAATCCTCCAGGGAGAGCGTGAGGACTGTCTGTCCGAAGGGTCCCCCCCAAGAGGTCGCCCGCACCTCCCCTCTCCAGGGAGGGCTACCCATGCCAGGCTGGAGGGGGGACCTCTGGGAGAGGTCTGAGTCTGACAACCACCTGCTGGAAGCTTCTCTCCAGGCCCATCCTCTCTGCGTGGTTGAAACATGACCACTGGAGCCTGACAGCCCGGGCGTGAAAGCCAGCTCTGCCACTTCCTGCTCTGGGACTTTGATCAGATAATTTAACCCCCCTGCAGCTTCGTTTCTGCACTTGCAAAATGAGGATTAAATAACACCTGCTTTGCAGGGTTGTTGGGAATTGTGAGATGATATTTGAATAATATGTAGCAGAGTGGCTGGCCTGCTAAGTCCATACACATGGGGGCTGGAGAGTCAGTCCAGTTAGTCAATCCTTTCCCCTAATTTATGTTCATTTGCTCTTATTTTAGGCTTGAGCATTAAAATAAATAGTTGGCAAAAAAAATAGCAGATACGTCCTCTGATTTAGAACTTAAGGGGCCCTGATGGCTCAGTGTTTGGTGCAGGGCACAATCTAACTGGAGTAGAACATTCTGGAACAGGATGGCTGGCCTTCCTAGTCCCTCTGCACTGAACTATCCAGGACTCTGTCGGGAGACCTGGAAGGCTGGTCCACCTGAGCCCTGGTCTTGACCCTAATAGATCCAAGAGGCGCTACAGATGTCCAGGATCCAGAGCCATGCAGGCCCCTGGCGCCATGGGAAGAGGAGCAAGCTCTGAACCGTGAAGCTCACATCTGGAGCCCGCTGACCCGGCCGGGGCCCCCACCCCACTGTCCCCTCGCAGGGAAGGATCTGCCCTGCGCTAAGTGGACGCCTCTCCCGCCATGGGGTATCTGCTGTCTAGTCGGTGGCTGAAACCCCCAGCAGCTCTCCCTCCCTCTCTCCTGACGTTTGGGGCCAAAGCCTCCCAAATACCAGACTCCTTTCTAAAGTATTCAGTAAGCATCTGATGTGTACCAGCCACTGTGTCAGGCATTCTACTCGGGTCGGGGCATTTGGGGGAGCCCACTGCCAGGAGGGAGACCCCAGCTGTGTGTGCTCGCGTCATCACGTCGGGAGCACGTGTTCCCGCTTCCTTTCTGGGACGGGTTTTCGGGCCCTGGGGTGACCGAAGGAGAAGGTGGCCTCTGGTTTAGTGCCCAGCCGGCAGGCCAGCTGCACTTGGCCGTGATTGATGGCTCTATTAACAGCAGGCTGTAAACCGATCGGGTGCGCCATGCCATGCGGCTCTCCGCCTGCCGAATCCCACACCAGGGAATGCTTTTCAGCTGCCCAACCTGCTGACCCCGGCGTGAGGACAGTGTCAGAGAACGGCTCTGCCAGGCTCGAAACCGCTTTGGAAGCAGGAAGCCACTCCATTAGCCCTTGGGGAGAAAAGCCCAAATCCTGGAAGCTGACTTCTCCTGGGTTGGGAGGGGGAGGAAAGCCAGTCAGGGAGGACATTCCAGAGCGACTCTGCAGACAGGTGTGTCCCCTGGGCAGGTCACACACCCTGCCTGGGCCTCAGTTTCCTGCTAGGAGCCTCCTCCTCCAATTGGACTCGCCCAGGGCTCTGCTCACAGGGGCTTTATGAAGTCACCCTCCCCGCCCTCCCCCCCCTGACTTCATCCCTGAGAGAATCCCTGCAAATAAGAAGCCTTTTCCCACCAAGTCGCTCCCCCGACACACACCCACCTCCTACCCTCCTCTGACCAAGCAGGTAGGCTGGTCTCTTTCAAGTCAATTACAAGCTTTTTGAAAAAGGAAATTAGCAAGCGTGCCAGAGAGGGGTGTGAGATTCACAAGCAGCGGAACCTCTCCACTCCTGACGGGCTTTAACTTTCCAACACTCGGTGGGGTCTCTCTTTTATCCCTAAAAGGCAGTGAGATGCCTCAGGTTTGGTTCCACCCGTTGGACAGGTGAGAAAACTGAGTCCAGAGAGAGGCTGTGATCTGGAGCGGGGGCAGCTCCAAGATTGGGGTTGGGGCCTCTGACCCCTCCCGGAGTCTTTGTCCCACGGGCCCCTGAGAACGTGAGCCGAAATCCTCTAAAACCGCCGGTCCCTCCAGCTATGACAGCAATTGGAGGTGCATAAGGAAGAGTAAGTACTATCTCGTGTAAAAGCCGCTGATTAGTGTCTCCGTGCTGCCGTGTCCCCTGGGATCAGCGGGCGGGACCTGCAGGAGCCGTGACCTCCGGGCTCAGTAAATCAGGCGGCGCCAGAGCCCGAGGCCAGCGCCCCCCACTGTGCCCGGCTCGCTTTGCAACCCGAGTATCTGCTTCCAGCTGCCCTCTGGATGGGCAGGGGCCCAGGGCTGGAGCCCAGGACGCCCACGGGACCATGCAAGCTCCCCCATGGCTCCAGGAGAAGGAGGAGACTCCCGCCCCGCAGCTTTCTCCCCCGGCCTGCCAGACCCAGGCTGGGGCCCTGTTGGGAAGGCCTAGGGATGAGAAGCCACAGCAGCGCAGGTCCGGGGATTTGTCACATTTTTCCCAGGGTTAATTACCACTGCAGGGAATCCCAGCTGCGCCCGTCTGGGCACAACAAGCCTCTTTGCTGTTGCCGGGTGGGGAATCTCAGTCTTTCTCAGGTGACAGCTGCTGGCCCAGGACAGAACTGTCCTTATTCTGGGGGCACCACCTCCCCAGAGGACCCCAGCTGTCCAGTCGTGGGCGGAGCCTCACTGGTGGGGGCCGGGGATTGGACAGTCAGGGTGTGAGGGGCCCATGGGTAGGGCGGGGGCCACGCTGAGGCCGCAGGGGTCCAGGCCAGACAGGCGTCCTCCTGGGCCAGCCCACCCCACTCAGCCCCACACGCTGCACTTGCCCTTTGCATCTACAAGGGGCAAATAGGTGACCTTTCCATTTTTGCACCGGCTTAAATAGTCTCGGTGTCGATCACAGCCCTGGACACTCAGCGGGCACCCGACACCCGCTGTGGATGGCAAGTCCACCAGCGCATCTGTCTCCTGGGGGAGTCGTGTTCCCAGCTCGCTGGCAACCCCCAGCCCCCCTCCCCCCTCACAGTGAGGACACATCACATGTGCTGTCGGTGAAAACTCAAGCATCCAGATGGATGCATTTTTCACTGCTAAAGATAAGCTAGAACAGAATGAAGATTATTCCTGATGAAATGTATCACATACTCACTCCCTTGAGCTCTGAGGTGCTACCCTGAGCGGGAGAGAAGAGGGAGGTATACGTGGGGGACCCTTGACTGTCCCTTCCCTGGTAAAGGCCTCCGATTTCAGTCTGGGGGCTGACCTTGGGCTGACCTTTCTTGTCAAGGGGCAGATGTGAGACCTGGCTAGTCCAGGGGACTGAGTCCCTCCCTGGACTTTGAGTACTGAGTTGTGGTCCAAGGATGAGGGGAAACCCGTCTGCTGCCAGTTTACCCCTGTGGCATGCCACAGGGGTGCTGTAGCTTTTGTCCTCTCCACACCTTGCCTTTCAGCCATTTCTGAGGTTATATGGATTTCCCACTTCTTTCCAACAAACCCCCTTTTCCCTTTGGTTAGCAATCGGTTTCTGTTGCTTACAACCAAACACCCTGACTGCCCAAGTCACAGCCAGTGATTGGGGACACACGTCACTCGTCATCTGGGCTCCCTTGGGAAGCAGCTCAGTGAATTTGTCTGGTGTTGAAGAATCCTTAATCCAACCTCAGTTTTATAGACGCAGAGCTGAGGTTCCAAGAAGTCCAAGGTCACACAGTCAGACTCACAGGCTCTCAGAGTTAAAAGGGAACTTAGAGTCATTCATCCGACTCCTAAATTCCCCCCGAATTAGCCTCAGCAAGTGACTGTCGAAAGATGTGCGAACACCTCAGTGACAGCAAAACCGTCTCTCCAGGCAGCTCCTTCCATCTCCAGATGCCCTCGTTAGACACCCGCTGTGATGCTCCCCTGAGAGTTTTCTCTGTTGTGTCCACCCTTGGGGTCCTGCACTACAAATTCCATTCCTCTCCCCCCGACAGCCCTCAGATGGCCGCAGACAGCCACCCGCCCCAAGATCTCTCTGTTCCCGGACGGCGTCCCATTTCCTACAGCTCTTCCTCGGGCGGCAGGGTTTCGAGGCCTTCCCCACCTGGCCACCGTACCCTCCACGTATTCCTGTCCTCACGGCAAGTCCGTAAAGTGGAACAGAACACCCAGCCGTGGGCCTGTGGTGCGGCGTGGAGCCCGTCACCACCTCCCTCGGTCTGGACCAAACGACCTCTTGGGTCCTAACTCCTGCCGAATCAGCCTGTCTGTCCCGATTCGCTGTGTTATCCACCAGCGTAGCCTCAGTTTCTTACTCAGGTCTCTGAGCCTGCATTTGTATAAGTGCGAAGCTTAGATTCAGCCTTCATTTCAGTGGCACAAGGTCACGTGGATGTTGTCTCCATCCTCCAAAATAGACTTTGTCCTGCATTCACCTCTCCCGCCCACCTCTGCCCTTGCACACAGCTTTGCGGTCTGCTGGGCATATGCTCTCCCTCCAAGTTCTTTAGCCAAATGTGTTCCCCCCCCTAAAACTCTCCCTTAGAATTATGTTTACCGGGACACTGAAAAGCCCCCTTTTAGTCAGAAAGTCCCTACAAGAATCTGAAAAAGGTTTTGATCGTCTCTATTCCTCTCCTGGCAGGTGCACCTCCATATTTTCATGCAAGGTGATGTGACAGCAGGGGGCAGGGGTGCGGGTCACCTGGAAGTCTCGTGCCCTGATGGAGTGGAAATCGGCACATCCGGTTTGGCAAGCTGGTAGTAGTTACGGGAGATAAATGTGTGAGGACTCCGCGGCCCAGCAATTCCCCTCCCAGGGGTGTGCCCAGGAGAGATGAGAGCACACGTCCTCCAAAGACACCGCAGTCACCGTAGCTCTGCTCCCAGCAGCCTCAAACTGGAAACAACCCCAATATCCACCTGCAGCAGAGTGGACAATTGTGGTATAGTCATACGATGGAATGCTATTTGGCAATGCAAATGCGTGAACTACTGCTCCGTGCAACAACATAGGTAATTCTCCCAAACAGACGATGGGCGCAAACAGCCAGACATAGATGAAGAGTAGATCCGCTATGGTTTCATTACAGGGTGTTCAAAAGCGGGCAGGAACAGGTGGTGTTGACAGAGCTCAGAACACTGGCTTCCTTGGGAGGGAGGGGATGCCTGCTGACCGGGATGGGGACGTAGCTTTCTAGGGACCTGGAGACGGTTTATACCTGTAGTTACACAAGTATACACCTGCATCAACTAAGATTTGTACACTTTAGGGACTTTCCTAGCAGTCCAGTGGTTAAGACTCCACGCTTCCACTGCAGGGGGCCGAGGGTTCGATCCCTGGTCAGGGAACTAAGATCCTGCATGCCACAAAGCACAGCCTAAATAAATAAACCATTAAAAAAAAAAAAAGATGTGTACGCTTTATTGTATGTGAATTACAACTTATGCAAAAGCTTAAAAAATAAAAAACTACATATCTATCCAAGTAAATAATATTCTCCCATCCACATGCACGCAGAATCATCTCATTTCACATACATGCGCCACACTTGGTGAAATAACTATCTAGTTTAGTGCTCTTGCCTTATGTTTGGGGAAAGTGAAATTCAGAAGGGAGACACGCCCTGCTCAAGGTCATACAGAGACCTGAGTTTTACAAGCGTAAAAATGCGCCGAGCTAGACACTTGGGGTTTATACACTCTACTATAGATTTGTTATGTCTCCATAAAAAAAAAAAGTTAAAGAAAAAACAGTATGTGGCAGGACTGGGTTTCTTCTCTCCCTTTTGACTGCTGGTGGAAAGAGGGTCCTTAGTCAGACAGTATGTCCGAGTCATTATGCAGACAATAACCTAAAAGTTATCATTTTTCTGACAACACAAATTGTACTTTTACAAGTCATGTTATTATCCTACAGATGTCTAAACAGCCAAGTAAGCCCCTGGTATGCTGGTGGTAAGTAAGAAATCAATCACGCCTCGGGAGTAGAACTCTGTTGGACTATTTCACAGGACTTCCTTACAGCAGCTCCATTAGGGGTCACGGCAACTAGCACCCCAAGGCGAAGCTCAAAAATGTAAAGTTAGCTGACTTGAATCCAGTCAGGAAAAATGCTGAGTATTAGATGGACACAGGGAAACTCGTGAAGCTCAGACATGTGATTTGGGGGAGACTGGCCGAGAGCAACCTGCTACGACCACTGAACCCACCCTGGGCTGCCATCCTAGCCGATCGATACCCCCCACCCCCATCCCCGCGAAGTGAAAAGAATTCCCTTTGGCAGAAATTATAGACATAAAACGCTGTCTGAAGGCTTGCTCTCTCTTTCTGTGTCCGCCCTGAGCATTACACACTTGGCCCCAGGCAGCAGGCCTACCCCTTCCTCCATCTCTAAGGTACAAATTTAACTTTATGAAAGAGGCCTGTTGAGTATTCTGAGAATTGTTGGGAGACCTCAGCTCAACTAGGACTTTCCTGAATATTACCCTGGTAGTAATGAATACATATATTTTTTCTCTCAAAAAAGTGATAAAATGTGACCCATGCTCATTAAAGAAAAAATTCTAAACAAGAAAATTTACTTTTGAAGTAAAATAAGTTGTTCACTGTTCTTCCCTTACCCACCCCTATGAAAAACAAGCAAACAATGAACAGAAACATTTGTATGAATGTTATTTCTTTTTCTATCTTAGATCTACCTACCTACCTATCATCTGTCTATCATCTACCATCCATCCATCCAACCATCATTTAGATAGGAGAACAGACATCTGTCATTTTGATTGCTCTGCATCCTATTGGTCCTGATAGGAGTTAATCACAGGGTCTCACCCTCCCCATGGAGGTTGGCACACAAACCAGGCTGGCCAATCAGAGTTATTCACCATGCTGGCCACAGTGATTGGCTGATGGATTGACTTGTGACCCATATAGCCAGTTAGGGTCTTCCCTGAGATTTGCCACATCTATGCTCTGATAGATCACTTTTTCTTTGGTGTCCACAAGCCATGATGCTGTAGGCCTGAGGTTATTAGCAACATCTTTCCAACTGTGTGAAATGATCCAGGTCACAGAGGAAAGCATAACCAGAGATGGACAAAGGGACAGAGCCCTGAGGATACCAGTTGATCTACTGGATCCAACCATGCCTGAAGCCTGTTCTACATGTAAACTTCCCAGGTATGTGAGCTAATACAGTCCTCTGGTTTTAGGTTGAACCATATGAAATTGTCATTTTTGTATGCCAAAACCAGTCAAATATTGGCAACTTTATATGGTGTAGCTTAATAATTTAAATACATTTGAGTTAGATTTCTAGTACAGTTACCATCTTGACTAATTCAAGTAGGCTTTTAAAAAAATTAAGCTTTCTATTTTGAGATAAGTATAGATTCCTGTGTCCTGTGTCATTATAAGAAATAATACACAAAGATCACCTACACTCATTACCCAGTTTCCCGCATTGCTAGCATCTTACAAAACAGTAGTACAATATCGCAAGCAAGATGTTGACCGTGATACTGTCAAGACACGGGACATTCTCATCACTGCAAGGACCCCTCATGTGGCCTTTTACAGGCATGCCCACCAACACACCCTCCTTAATCCCTGGAAATCGCCAAGCCATTCTCTATTTCTATAATTCTGCCATTTCAAGAATGTTATGTAAATATAAATGTTATATAAATGGAACCGTACAGTGTGAAAGCCTTTGGGAGTGGCTTGTTAAACGCAAGATAATCTTTGGAGCTCCATCCAGGCTGCGGCATGTCTCCAGAGTTCTTTCCGGTTTATTGCTGAGTAGTCTTCCGTGCTATGGATGTACTGCCGTTTGCTTAACCATTCACGCACTGATGGACATCTGGGTTGTTCCCAGCTTTTGACTATTTCTACAGGTGCCAAGCCTGAGAGTGCCTTTCCTAGCCCTAGAGTCTAATAATTTTCTCTTATGACTTTTTTTTTTCTAAAAATATTATAGTTTTGTGCACCTGGGACTAACACAGCATTGTAGACCAACTGTACTTCAATAAAAAAGGGGAAAATTATAGTTTTAGGTTTTACATTTGTCTGTGATACATTTTGAGTTAATTTTCTTTTATAAGATGTGAGACTTCAGCCCAGGTTCGTCGTTTCGCCTCTGGATGTCCAATTGCTCCAGCACTGTTTGTTGAAAAGTCTATCTTTCCCCCATTGAATTGCTTTTGTACTTTTGTCAAAAATGGGTCATGCACATTTGTGTGAGTATATTCCTGGCTCTTCTATTCTGTTCCACTGATCTATGTGTCTATCCCTCTACCAATAACACACAGTCTTGATTGTTGTGTTTTTTAAAAAGGTCCCTGGTGTGTAGCAGATGTCAAGAAATGGTAATTATTATTCATTGAATTATTCCCAGAAGCGTATTTTGAAAAACACTATCATAGAGTATTGTCAGCAAGTCCACAGAATGTTAGGAGACAGGGTTTTGTAAACCAGCGGTGGTCAAAGTGTGGCCTGAGGACCCAGTGGATTTGTAAGGCTCTTTCGGGGAGATCAAGAGATCAGACTATTTTTCTAGCAATTCTAAGATGTGATTTGCCTTTTTCACTCTCATCCCACTGCAAGCATACAGTGGCGTTTCCCAGAGGGTAGTGACATGTGATACCACAAGGGGCTGAGTGGAGAAGCAGATGTGAGAACCCAGCTGTCTCTTATTAAACTAGATGTTAAGGAGATTTACCAAAAAATGTAAAACAATGTCACTCTTCTCATTCAATGTTTTCTTTTGGAAAATGTAGTGTTTTTTTTTTTTTTCCATCAAAAGATGTGTATGTCTGCCATGGGTTTATTATTGTTATTTTAAAACAAGTAAATGAATGTGAAATTTCTGTTTTAATTTTCATGCTGTAAATATCGATAGACATGAGGACATAAACAAAGCTCTTTGGGGGTCCTCAATAATTTTTTAAGAGTGTAAAGGGGTTGTGAAAATGGGGAAAACACTCTTGTTTCCCTTACTGTACTCAGAAGTGTGCAGCAACACTTCTGACACCAGATGTGAGGGTTTTCCACAAACCAAGCAATTCTTCCATGCCCACTGGCTGTCTGACACTAATTGCAATTAGCGCAGACTCATGGGTTCAGGACTCATTCCCATAAGGCTGACCCCTCTCCCCCCACTTCAGGTCCCGTGACAAGTCCTGCTTGTCACCTGTGCTTCTGACTGATGGGTGTAGATCAGGGTCCCTGCACCCTGTCCTTGGGCTCAGTGATTTGCTAGTATTGGTCACAGAGCTCAGGGAACTGCTTTCCTTACTAGATCACCAGCTCATTATGCAGAGAAACAACTCGGGAACAGCCGTGGAAGAGACAGTAGGACAGTCCCTGGGGGAGGCGCCGGGGACTCCAAGCCCCTCCAGGTGCGTCGTGCTCACAGCACCTCCACGTGTCAGGAACTCAGAAGCTCTCTGGAGCCTGTGCGTCGGGGGTTTTTACGGAGGCTTCATCACGTAGGCACGATCGATTATTAACTCTCCGGAGAACAGATGGTGGGGCCTGGAAATTCCACGGGTTTGGAGCTCAATGTCAGACCATCCGATCATTCAGGAAATTAAAGATTTTAGAAGACCTGTGTCAGGAACTGGGGCAGAGACCTATATATATATATATAAATTTTTTTTTTCTTATTATTTCATAGGACATGAGACCCAAAAGTTTTAAAACTGCTATTCTAAATAAATCTCTTCCGGGAAAAATGAAGCCCCAAGGGGCTGGTGCTTGGACGGGAGTGCATCGTTCAAACTGAACCCAGATCTTATGATTTCTGGTCCAGAGTCTTACTATAAGCCCACCCTGCCTAACACACCACTGCGAGTGGAACAACCAACCAGCCAAAGCCAAGATACTTGACGTGGAGAAGAAAACGGAAACCCAAGAGAGCACTGTTAGCCTACACTCCATGCTTGAGCCCAGAAAGCATCGCAGGGGTGTGGGCTGAGCCCAGACAGGGCAACAGAGGGAGGGGGGCGCAGGGCAAGGCCGTGCACATGACGAGCCTGGAGAACAATCGCAGGTAGAACGTCTGGCAGCAAGTGGGTCCACAGTTTACATTTACATATGTGTGAGCGTGTGTGCCTTATTACACGTGTACATGTGTGTATGTATATATATTAGACTGGACAGAATCGATGTCCTGTATTAAACTTTAGACAGAATAACACTTTTGATTCAAAGTTTTGCTCAATTATCAATAAATATAGTTATTCTTTGATCAAGCATTGCCTTAGTTGGTGTTGGGAGAGCCGCCCATCTGTGAGGAGGTGAGCTTGGAGGGCCGGGTCCGGGCCAGCGCCCAGCGGGGGGGCGTGTGTTTGTCAGCAGGACCCCCTCTGCCCCTCTTGCCCTGATGGTGGGGAGTCCGGCTGTGGGCAGAGCGGGGACATCCTCAGGGAACCTCACGCCCTCGCAGGGCCTCCAGGGACCCCGACCTGCCATCTGCGAGGGGTGGGTCAGGGCTCCTCTGTGATCCAGAACGCACACAGTGCCTGAATTCTACCCTTGAGCTTTGTTCTCTGTTCCGGTCGGATGACCCCTTGGGGCGGCTGTCCCCTGGGAAGGCTGAGTCATGGCTGCTAATGGAACAATCAGGAACTTAGTCATCTCATAGGAGCTTGAGGCCACGAGACACGGGACAGACAGGCCTTGCGGGGTGCTAGAGGGAGACCAGGGCCGTGCCATGGATGCCAGGAGGGTGGGCACAGTCTGGGGATGATGACAGTGGCCCAGTCTCTGTCCAGGAGTGCCCAGGATGGGTACAGAGAGTGGGGAGGAAACTAGACCCTCAGCTCTGGCTCCGATGCCTTTAAGGCCAAACTGACACAGAGCTGTTCGGGTAAAAGCAGGTACGGGAGAGGGAAACCAGGGCCTGCGTTTTGCCCTGAGCCCTAGGGCTCCAAACTCGGGGCAGGATGAAGACTAACAGTCCCACAAGGAAGCAGCAGGATTGGCCTCCTCTGCTGCACAGAACCTGTTCCTGAGGTTGCCTCGTCTCAATCCAGTCCCAGAACCCGAGCCGCAGCCCCGCTCATCCCCCAGCTCCCCCAGGCTCTGCTGGCACGAAGGTCCGGCCCCAGCTCATCTCTCTGTCCTCCCTTCCCATCACGTGCCCTGGGCTTGAGCCACATGGAAGCCCACGTTCCTCCGCTAAGTGCCTTCTCCCAGCCCATCTCTGCTCCTCCTACCCCCTCTCCACTCGGGACGCCATCCCCTCACCACCCTGCTCCTGCGTGCTGTGCCAAACCTGGCCCACCCTTCCTGGTTGGATTAGTTTTCTGAATTTGTTAATTACCGTGAATTTAGTGGCTTAAAACAGCACATACTTGGGACTTTCCTGGCGGTCCAGTGGTTAAGACTCCGTGCTTCCACCGCAGGGGGCACGGGTTCAATCCCTCATCGGGGAACTAAGATCCTGCATGCCGCGTGGCACGGCTAAAAAAACCCCGGAAAACACGCTTATGATATCCCATTTCTGTAGGTCAGAAGTCCGACCCAGGTGTCACTGAACTCAAGTCAAGGTGTCAGCAGGGCTGGTTCCTTCTGCAACCTCCAGAGGAGTCTGCTTCCTGGCCTTTTCCAGCTTCTAGAGGACACCACATTCCTTGACTTGTGGCCCCTTCCTCCACCTTCAATGTCTCTGACCCCGCTGCTGTCCTCACATCTTTCTCTGACCACAACCAGAAAAGCGTCTCCTCTTTTAAAGACTCACCTGATTAGACTGGGCGCACCTAGATAATCCAGGGTCCTCTCGCCATCCCGAGGGCTTTCACCTAATCATATCTGCAAAGTCCTTTCTGCCACGTAAGGTGACATATTCACAGGATCCAGAATTAGGATATGAACATCTGGGGGGGGCATTATTCTGCCCCACACTGGCCCAGCTCCGGTAGCCCCCGTGACCTTCAAAACATCCTCTCCACCTTCCGGACTGACTTGGCCCATGGGCCTCTGTAGGTCTTCCTCTCCACAGCTTCCAGCACCCTGGATTGTAACGGCTTGTTGATTTGTCATTTTCCTGCAATAAATGTCAAGTACCATGACAGCAGGGACAGGGTCTCTCTTGTCCACTGATATATCCTAGCAACTAGCACAGTGCCGGGCGCATAGTGTTCCAAAAACATTTTAGTGCAGAAACTCTTCTGTAGAATTTAACTATATTAAATTACATTCTGGCTACATTCTCTACAAGACACGTCTTGAAAGCAGGGTTCACATGTGGCTTGTCTGTGTGTCCCCTGGGGCATCTGGACAGTATTTGGCACACGCTTGTGGAATTGGATTGAATAAAGAGGTTCAGACTCCTCTCAATGGCCTGGCTCTTAAACGCAGGGCCCACGGTGGACGTGCGGGAACGAGGCGCACTGGGTCAGGTAGGGCTACCTGGGAAAAGTTTCTGGAAGAGAAGCGCTTGGGGCAGAGGTCTGAGAGAGATGCAGGCTGAGGGGGCGATGTCATCCTGCCAAGAGGACTGGTATGAGCAAAGCCAAATGTGGGAGACAGCTGGCGGGGGGTAACCAGAGCTGAGATGGGAGGGCCAGGGCTCGGACACCAGGTGGAGGGGTCTCGAGTTGATGCGATAGGGTGCTCGCAGGGATTACAGAGCCGTGAGCGAGGTGCTGAAAACAGGATTGGATGGAAGACAGGATGGAAGCAGGAGGACAGAGTGCAGTATGCCAGCGGGGCAATGATGGCTGTCCCTTAGGGTCGCTGGCATAGACTCGAGGTGCAGACAGGAGAGAACAGAGTCAAAGATCATTTGATACACACATCCTTGCATTCCTGAGAAGTGCAGGATGCTGGTGCACAGAGGAAGCTGGGAGGCCTCGCTTCCATTTTGTGGTGAAGATGGTGAGACCAGCACTGGGTACCTTTAGTGTCGGGTGTCAGAGGACCATGCGCTGGAGGTGACTGAGACTCAGCCCTCTGCTTTTGTCCCCAAGAAGGTCTCCACCACCACATAGGAGGTGTATGGGGGGGAGGGAGGGTGTTTTTCCAGTGCCTGAACTGTCCCTTCTGCCCCCACGTGACAGGCATCCTCTCTCTGTCCCAGCCTGCTCCCCAAAGCAGCCACTCTGACCTCCAGAATGAGCTACGGTCTCCATTGACAGAGCCCCCACTGTTCCAGGTGCTTTGCACATATAGACTCGTTATATCCTGAAAGTAGGTCATATTATCCCCATTTTATGGATGTGGAAACCGAGGCTCTCTAAAGGATAAGCCAACCACCCCAATTCTCACGACTAGTACGAGAGGAACCAGGATTGGTGCCCTGGTTGGCCTAGGGTCAAAGCCCACGAGCTCTGTGTGCCACTGTGGTGCCTCCTGCCGGTCCTCTGGCTGGCGGATTTTAAATCTACCCAATTCAGCAAACAGGGACCCTGCAGGTGGAGGGGATACAGGGAGGGACACATATCAGTAGGAGGGACCAACACAAACCCAGAGATCCCCACAGGAAGCGCCCACCACAATCCACAGTACCTGCATGGGGGGGCGGGCCACATCAAGCCCCACCCCCCACCCCCCACCCCCCCGCCCCGGAATCCCAAAATATCGACTGAAGGGTCTTTGCATACAACCAACTCATTTCAGGCAAGGAAGCACAGGCGGGAGAGGGGAGGTGTCTTCCAGGTAACACCACTGCAGAGCGGGACCAAAGCCCAGGTGTCTTCACCAGGGTCGGTGCCCTAGACTCGGACGACTCCTCTCTCTTTCCTTTGCAGCGGGACCGAGTTCACCCCTGCCCCTCAGCGGCCCGGACCTCCCCCGCCCCCCGCACATCCTGCCCCCATCTGCCGGGTCCAGAACCAGCACCAGGGGACCAGGCTGGGAGCTGCGGGGCGCACCCTTCAGGGGCCCAGCCCGCCCCTCGCCGCCAGGGTTCCTCCTCCTGGCGGGGAGGGGGAGGAGAGGTGGGGCCGCCCTCTGCAGCAAAGATGCGACTCAGATAACATCTCCAAATTGTGGATGAGGACAGAGCCCTTGAATCTGCTTTTATCGTTATTGTTGTTACCAGCTTATTGTTTATCAAGTGCTTTCTCTATAAAACGGCAAGACTGAACAGCTTAGGCCCCCTCCGAAACCCTGGGTTTTGAACACGGGGAGGAGCGAGCTCGGAGGTGGAATTCTGCGGCTGCAAGGAGGCCACACCTTCCCAGCTTCTCGTTCGCTTGCAGACGCTCCCTTTTCCTGTTTGGTCGGGTTGAGAAATGTCTCCCTCTCCCTTGCGCGGAGCCCCGGCGCCCAGGCGGAGGCGGGCCTTGTTGCCTCGGCGACATCCCCCGCAGCCAATAGAAGCTGGAGGGGCGGGGCCGGCCGCGTCCCTTGTTGCCGAGGCGGGGTTCGCAGGTTAGCAGACGTGCGTTGGGGGAGGGTGCGGGGGTCGCGGGGGTCGCGAGGGCCCTGGGGTCCGGGTGTCGCGGCGGCCGTGGGGTTGGGGCTCCCAGACTCCGCGCCCCAAGTTCTTCTCGGCCCGAGCGGGAGGAGCTGCGGGCGGTGATGAGGGAGGGCGGAGGAACGCGAGATGGGGGTCGCTGGCCGGCCTTGTCCGGCGGACCCGAGGCCCGTGGCCCCGCCCAGGAGGCCCCGCGGCCCGGCGCGCCAGTTTGGCTGTGGAAGTCGAGGCCTGGGGGAGAGGGAAGCGCCTTCGCGGACCGGGCTTGGAAGGCCCAGAACCCCGGGCCCAGCTCCCACCCACTTCCCGTGCCCGAGCAGGGCGGTTCGCTCCGGGGCCGAGGGTGCTGCGTGGCCGCCCGCCCCTTCTCCGCCTCAGTATTTCTCTTCCAGGTGGGCGGTCTTGCCGGCCCCGAAAGTCTGAGAAGCATGAAGCTCCTGTGTTTGGTGGCCGTGGTCGGAAGTCTGCTGGTGCCCCCAGCCCAAGCCAACAAGGTGCAGCTCCCGTGCACGACCACCCTGCCTGCGCCTCGGCATCCCGGGGGGGGGGGCTACTGCTCCAGCCCGGCCCCTCACTCCCCTTCGGGCCGTCGTGCCGGGGCATGTTCTCTCGGCCCTAGGCTGCAGGCCTCCAGGAGAGGGGGGGTCTGCGGGGCACGCGTCTGGATCTGGCACGCCAGAGGTGGAATTCCAGTCAGGGTTCTGTGTTTGGGGAAGTTGTCTTAAGTTCTCAGTACCTTCTTCCTTTGCTCCTGGGTGCCTTCTGCCCTAGTCGGAGCTTCCAGTAGCCTAAGGAGTGGGCGTAATGTGAGGAGTGTGAAGTCTGCACAGATGCGGGTTGCTGGATGGAGGGGACCCACCCCCGAGCTGGGACTCGAGCTGGCACTCGAGGTGACTTCCATTCCTTAGGGGTAATGGCCTGGAGCTGGGTTTGGGAATTTGAGATTATGAAGATCACTGAGGCTTTGAATCAGACTGAGTCTCAGGGTTTGTTTCCACTTCCTCCTAGGAATGCTAATTCGAATGAAAATTTTGTGTTGTTGTCTCTGACCCATTCCAGGGAGGGAGAACTTGCAGAGGGGTTGCTTGAGTGTTTCCATGGAAACGTCCACTTTTTCTGGTTCACCCCAGCCTTTTCCTTCCCTGATCCTAACCTAGGAAGTTGGAGGTGGGCTTGGGGGAAGAGGCCAGCCGCCAAGACTGCTGGACCCGGGTACACACACAGGTGTGAGGCCCAGAGCACCTTGCTCTGGGCCTTGCCACCTTGCTTGCCCCTCCCCCAAGCCCCCTACCTGGGAGTGGCAGCCCTGGGCAGCCTTCCGTGGGTATCATTCGCGCCCCCAGACAGTTTCTTGAGGACCGTGTGATGTAGCATCCTTCCTGCAGAAGTCGTTCCTGCTGAACTTGGGCCTGGGGGAAGGTCGAGAGCATTCATATGGTCACCTTATGGAACGGAACTGAAAGTTGAGAGTCTTGCTAGAATTTGAACCCAGGGGCCCTGCCCACCTGATTTGTGCTTTCTCTTGCAGAGTTCTGAAGATATCCGGTGCAAATGCATCTGTCCACCATATAGAAACATCAGTGGACACATTTACAACCAGAATGTGTCACAGAAGGACTGGTAAGGCATTGCCCAGGCTGGCCCTTGAGGTTGTGGGTGTTGACTGGGGTTCATGGACCCCTGGAAGATAAGCTTGCTCTCCCATTTCTATGGAGAACCTTACAAAGGAATATTTTGTCCCTGGTCACACAACCGATTAGAAATAGGGTCCACATGTCTTTAATTCCAGCTGAGGGGTTCCTGGTCAGAGGAGTGGATTTTGTTATTTTGATTTGCTTTGATTTGGGTGTTTGTTCATATCTGCAAAATGGTAACAGAGAAGCTGGGAGAGATAAGTATTAGAGCCACATACCGTGGGATCTTTCGCCTACTTGCATGCTCTTGGCGAAGCTCTGTTACACGCGTCACTTGATGCCAGTGTCTAACCACCTTGGAAGGCAGTGGGATGGGTTGTGTTCCCATTTTATAGTTGCAGAGATTGAGGCCCAAAGAGAATTTACATTATACTCCTGGAGTCTTGAATTCATTTCTGGATGCCTCACTTCAAAAAAGAGAAATAATCAAAAAGTCATTCAGAGAAAGGACATCAGCTTGTTGAAGGCAAGTTTCAACATGCTCTCCTGGAAAGAACGGTTTAAGGAGAGGACTTGGGGACACGCGCAGCTGAGAGGGCAGGAGAGGGCTGGCGTGCTCTGAGGCGCACCGTGTGGCTTGGGTGTAGGGCTGGGGCCAGCGGGGAGAGCTCCAGGGAGCCAGATTGAGGTGTGAGTTGAGGCGTTTCTCGTGCAGGCCGTTTCAGGAGCAGGGGCTTCTCGTCCCGGAGGGCCCTGAGCGCAGGTGCGGTGATGCCTGCATCAGGTCCCCGTGGAGCGGTTACGCCACACGGGGGAGCCCAGGTCAGCGTGGCCTCTACTTGGTCAGGTATCAGGATCACCAGGTGGGCTTTGAGAAGATACAGAGTCCCAGCACCCCCTCCGCCATGATTTTTGGGTTCTTTTTTGTTGTTGTTTTTCCCAGCTTTATTGAGATGAATCAGACATGTGACGTTGTATAAGGTTACGTGATTTGATACATGTATCTATTGTGGAACAAGGTTAGACAACACCTCCATCGCCTCACAGGGTAACCGTGCAGGTGTGGGTGCGGTGGAACATTTAAGATCTACTCTCTTAGCAACTTCAAGTGTATATAATACAGTGTCGTTAATGATAGTCACCACGCTGTACGTTAGATACCACCCCACCCCCAAGATTTTGATTCAGTGAATATGGGGGGTGGGGCACAGCAGAAACTTTTTCTTAAATAAGTGATCGTGATGCGGTTGGTCCAGAGCAGCATTTGGGGATTTTGAACCTGTGCAGCTCTGAGTGTGTGATTTTCTGAGAACCAGTCTGGTTAGATGCAGACTCTGGATCGACCCTGCCTGCCTTCCAATCTAGCTTTGCTCCTTGTTCATTGTGAAGCAAGTTGCTTAATCCCCAGTGTATTCAGTTTCCTCATCTGTAAAGCGGTGGCAGTATTTTGAGTATTAAATAAGAGTGTGTGTGTGTGTGCACGTGTGCGAGCGCACACTTGTGCAACGCATGTACAAGTAAGTATAGCACTTAGAACAATTCCCAGCACGTGGTGAGGCCGTATAAATGTCGGCTGGTAGTATTAGTGATGTATATTGTTATGCCTTCCTAGAGGCCACGAAGGTGACCGTCATCCGACTTACGCCACAGTCCAAGAGGGAAGCCCATGTTTCCTTCTGTCTTTGCCCGTCATGATGGAGTTACACAGCCCCAGGACCTGGAGTCCTGGGGAAGCCCCTGTGACCTCTTTGTATCTCGTGGTTACAGTTCAAATAGCGTCAGGAATAAACGGCTAGACTGTCTCAGCCCGACACCAGGCAATGAGGCTACATCCCTCAGGCACCACCACATTGTACCAGCACTGTCTCTGCGCTGGGGCCACAGTAAGGCCCCAAGCCAAGCGTGGATGCCACGGAGGACGGAGTCCTACCTGGACCTCTCAGGCTGTGGTTTATCTCCTTCCCCTGGGCAGTCAGCATTAGGGGGCTGCCTGAGGAACAGTTCCACCAAGGCTGGCGGGTGGAACCTGAGGCTGGGACGCAAGTCCCCGGGGTTCTGGGACCCAGCGACCCTGGCCTGTCAGGGAGGGGAGGCGTCACAGGCCGCCTGGAGCCCCTTAGGGGAGGGGTGGGGCCTGACGCTGTGATCCTAGACCTCAGGCCGCGGCCAGAGGAGACCAGGTGTGTCCTCCGGCCCCTTCCGCATGGTCCCTCCACTGCGAGGAGGACACCTGGGCCTCCCCCTGGTTGAGGGGGCTGAAGCCAGGGTGTCTGAGCCGCACAGGCCACGTTCCCGTGTGGCAGGCGCTCTGCCATCTCGTGCTGGGGGTCCTCGTGCCTGTGAGGGGCAGAAACCCCGACACCTTCGCCCTGATGGTGGAGCTCCCCGAGGAGTACACTGTAGAGGCAGTCCCAGAGCTGGCTAGTGCAGTGTCTCTCACACTGCTAAAAATACAGGCTTCAAACAAATCTGTTTTGGAAACACATTGTGTAAAACAAAGTCAGGACTGGCCCGGCTGAGCGGGAGCGTGCACGGCCCCTCCCTCCCACCCTCCGGCACAGAGGGTCCTGGCGTGCCCCAGGGAGCACGTTTTGAAGGACGCTGATCAAGTTCAGCCTCTGTTGTGTCCATGAGGACACCGAGGCCCAGAGAAGTGACCCACGTCACCTGCAGACGGCAGAGACTTAAACCAGCTTGCCCTTCCGTAACCCTCTCCCCTAAGGCGCTATCACTGATCCCCAAAAAGGGACATGTCACGGTTTCACTGATTCTCTGGGGAGAGAACACATCCCTGTGGGGAACCCACACGTCCCACTGGTGCACCAGAGTGACCTTCCAGACCCAGGGAGAAATCTGGGCCTCGGAGGCTGGTAGAGGCCCCGGGAGAGGGGAGGTCCCAGGAGTGATGACCCAGTGCTGCGTGTGGACCTGGCCCTGTCCGGCGGCCCCTCCCCGGGCAGGGGCTGAGTTAGAGCAGGGAGCCACGTGCCCAGCGCTGGAAGTGGGCTCATCAGAGGTTCAGGTGAAATCACACCCTCCACATACGGACTTTTAGGGGGAACAGAGGCTTGTGGAGGACATGCCAGCCCACACTGTTGGCGCCTCTGCCAGAATCCCCGCCTGAGCCTGAGGGCCCCTGGGACAGCCCGGGCCAGAGCTGGAAGGGCCTGGAGGGTCATCTGGCGCCACCCCTGCAGCTCCCAGAGGCGCAGCTCCCAGAGAAGGCTCAGGCCCAGGGCGCCAGGCTCCTGGGGGCAGGGCCCGGCTGAGACACAGCAGTGGGAGGGGATAGGGAAGTGGGGTTCAGAGATGTTGAAGAAGGCAGAGTCACTGGCTTGTGGTGGATTCGTGGGTCAGAGGAGGGCTGGCGGAGGCGCTGCCTGCCACGGGGACAGACCCTGGACCCGAGGGACTGGGGTGGGGTGGGGTGGAGCCTGTGCCGCTGGGACACCCACCTGGTGAGGCGCGGAGGGCAAGGGCCTCGTGAGGCTGTGGGTTGGGAAAGGGGTCCCGCCGGCCTGACCCTTCAGAGACCCTCCCCTCCCTGGGGGGCCCCCCGGCTTCCCCCACAGCCCTCTGTCTGTTGCAGCAACTGCCTGCACGTGGTGGAGCCCATGCCGGTGCCTGGCCACGACGTGGAGGCCTACTGCCTGCTGTGCGAGTGCAAGTACGAGGAGCGGAGCACCACCACCATCAAGGTGCCCGGCGGCCCGCCCCGCCCCCTCGCCCGGCCCCGCCCCGCCCTCCGCCTCCGTCCTGTTTCCTTCTGCAGCGTTCCTCGGGGCTGGGGGGCTGGCCCCCAGGCTGGCCAGGTCACAGCACAGGGACCCCCTTCCCACCCCCCTTGGAGCCGCTCTCCCCTCTGACGCCATCACACTCGCAGGGGGGACCTGGGAGGGGGGCTGGAGACCCCTTCCCCGATGCTTCCCATCTTCCCCTACCTTCTCGCTTTCCATTTGTTCAGTAGACGTTTTCGGGGCTCCCGCTGTGTCCCGGGCACCGTAAGGGATGCTGGAAAGGAGGTAGCCCGCCCCCCGGAGCCTCCAGTCTGGTTAAGCTTCCAGAGCGACACCAGAGCTGCGGGCCTGGCAGGATGGGCGTCAGACGCCCCCCTTGCGTCCCCTGAACCCCGTTCTCGTGGGCATCAGTGAATTCAGGGGAGGTGGTGGAATGGCCACCAACACACAGTGAGGACATGGAGAGGCCTGGTCCCTGGTCCCCTCCAGGCAGACTCCCCACCACACCCCAACCAGGGCGAGCCTGGCCATGCTTGCCGATTTCCAACATAAGCTCCTCCTGGTCCAGCTTTTAAGCTTATTTCTGCGTGTCTGGTGAAGGGTCTGGAAATAGCATCAGGAAAGAACCCGCAGGAATTTGGCAACAGCCCTGAGCCTGCCATCGGGCTTCCATTTTGAGGCTCTTTTGGAGGGGAGGTGGTCCTCCGCGCTGTCCTCCCTGCCTGGCCCATGGTGCTCATCCTCTCGCCTCTGAGGTGGAAGCGGTTGCCTGTCCGCCCTCCCTACCATCACCCCTTCCCCTCTGAGCTTATCCCCTGGCCCCACGCTTGGGGGACCAGGTCCCCAAGACCTTAGATTGGAAGGGACTTCCTGACGTGGGGACCTCATCAGATACACTTCCTAATCCCCCAGTTTCTCTCTAGTCCTTGCTAAGAGACCAGAGAGACCCCCCTCCAGCTTCAGCCTGTTAGAGAGTCAGCCCTATCCCGCCCCCCCGTTTCCTGGGGTACAGGCAAGAGTTCTGATCCTTTACCCTGTCTAAAGATGCCCTGGTCAGGGAGGGGCGTGGTCCAGCTGGACTTGGCTGTGGATCAAGCTCGGCTCCCATCGCAGCGAGACGCGGGGCTAGGGTCAGCAGTGACGCATGGTGGTTAAGGGAGAGAAAAGGCATAGGAGTTGTGGTCAGCAAATCCGGGTTCAAGGCACATCCACCACTTAGTATTCTTGGGACTGAGGGTGGTGGTGTGGCCTTGGGGGTCTGCATCAGGGGAGTGTCAGCCCCTGGGGGACATCTGGAGATGGACTGTGGCCCCGTAGCTGCGGTGTGTTACTGACCGTGGAGGGCAGCGTCCTGGGGGGTCCTGCCTAAGGTGCCGGGAGTACCCACACTGGGAAACATCTCATTAGCTTCCTTGAATCTTTTCTGTAAAACAAAAATGACTGCAGCTTGGGAGGCTCTCCAGGCATGTAAGAGATTCTGGAAGTTGTCTTTCTGCCCCAGCCTCACCTTCTGCTGTGACTGACAGGGAGGGGCTGTGGCCGCCTGCCTGTCCCCTCTGTCCCCTGACGGTGACTCGCCCTCTTGGGACTGAAGCTCCCACCCCGTCACCCTGTGCTGCCCTCAGCAGGGCTCGGTTCTTCCCTCTCTGACGGGCGCTCCCCCCGCCCCCTTCTGGCCGGGCAGATTCCCCTCCCCGCTCTCCACTCCTGGGGGCGTCTCATCTGTCATCTTTGTGCTGCCAGAGAACTGGTGGTTCTCGTGGGGTCCCGACCACCGAGGGCACAGTCAGTAAAGGTGGAGTGGGTCGTTCTCCGCGCCCGCGGTCTCCTGGCCCGTCTGCAGGCAGCACTTGAGGCCGCGCTGCCCGGTGGAGACAGACTGCAAGGGAGAGGAGCGGCAGGTGGCCGTCCACAGGGCGAGCTGGCTCTCTTCCGCTCGCAGGTCATCATCGTCATCTACCTGTCGGTGGTGGGCGCCCTCCTGCTCTACATGGCCTTCCTGATGCTGGTGGACCCTCTGATCCGAAAGCCGGATGCCTACACCGAGCGGCTGCACAACGAGGAGGAGAACGAGGTACCGGGCTCTGAGCGCGGCCCCGCCGGTCCCTCCGCCGCACGCAGCGTCCCTGGGGCCTAGGTGGCGGCTGTCTTCCCCTCCCCCAGTGCTCTGGTCGCCTCTTCTCCCGTTCGGTGTCCTGCGCGTCACCCGGACTGCAGTGTTTCCTCGGCGGGGGCAGCCTCGAGTTTTCCCGGATGTGGCACCAGGCAGCGTCAGTGCACGGGCCGGGGAGCCTCCTTGTCCCACCGCGTTCCTGGCAGAGGGGCAGTGAGCCCGCCAGGCAGCCGCGTGTGGGTGCCCGGACCTTGGTGTCGGGCTGACAGTGGACCTGGAGAGCGTACCCGGAGAGGCAGGGGAGCCCCGGGTGGGACACAGGAGGCGCAGACAGCTCTGTGGGAGTGAGACGTGGTGTGTGCCGCGCACAGAGCTGTGACGGTGTCGGGGGCTCCCGGCCTGTGCCCCTCGAGCTCGCCCCCTCGGGCCTGCACAGCTGCCATGTGTGCCCGAGACAGCAGTGAGGGAGGAGGGGTGCCCCAGAGGGTGGCATCTGCAGGCAGCTGGGGCTCAGGACGCTTGCTTCCCTGGGGACCAGCTGCACACAGGTGCGGAGCGCTTGGCCTCACCCTGGTTTACGTAAAGCCGGGGTGGAGGGACCACAGCCGGGAGGCTAACACGTGTAAGAGGGACTCTTCCTGCAGAGACACAGGTGAGCGGGGTGAAGGGGTGAGTGGTCGCCGGAGCACCAGGCTTAGGCTGCGCCGCCGGCGGGCCGTCGCCCTTGAGAGCATCGCACGCGGCGGGTGGAGCTGGGAAGGGCAGGGTCCCACCAAGAAGAGGGGCTGGGGCTCAGACCTCAGCGCGAAGCTGCCCGGCCGCACGGGGCAGGCCTGCACACGCCAGGGAGGGACGGGGCCTGGCCCGTCCCTGGACCCCACGGCCCCTCCGGGGTGGGCGCCCCCAGCCTCCTGCTGACACGCGCCCGGCCGGTGGAGCTGGGGCTGGGAGGCGGGGGGCCGGCAGTTGGGTGGCCTTTGTCCAGGAGGAAATCTCGCGCGCCTACCTGGTTATTAATGCGCGGTAATAGCAGCTCTGCTGGGGGCAGAGCGGCGCGGGTGAGTACCCCGGGATTAGGGGATGCGTGCGGTAATGGCAGTCCTGGCTGGGGAGCGGCTGAGAGATGGGCCATGATTACACGGCTCTGCGGCCTCCCCCCGCGGCGCCCCCAGCATGTGTGCCACCTGGCTGCGGAGCCCCATAGGAGGGCAAGCCGCACGGTTCTTTATGGACCCCATCCTTGGCCCCCCAGCTCATCCCGTCCCTGTGTCTCTTGCTCCCGCTGTACTCAGGTCCTGCAGGTGCCCCGTGCAGACAGACACACAGACCTTGGGCCCACCGTCAGGGTCCGAGCCCGGGGCAGAGCCCCCAGCCAGGGGTGCGGGATAGAAGGATGTCAGGAGAGGGGCGGGGGAGGCCGGGGGCTGACTTTTCCTCGGTGTTAGTGTGGGAAGGCTTCCTGGCACGGGGCTCTTCCGTGGTGGGGAGGGGCTGCTTAAGTGCTGGGGCCGCTGGAGCTGAGTGGAGCGGAGACCGCAGTGGCGCCCGGGCCTGGGGCCGGCAAGGGGAGGAGGCCCTGCGTGGGTGAGCTGGATCTCTGGAAGTGCTCTGAAGAGCTTAAGAAGGATGGGGTCCCCCCGGGGCGGGGAACTTAGCTTTCACCCCAAGAGGAAGAAAGTCAGGCTCTAGGCCTGTGCAACTCAGTGACCTTGAGAAGTCTCCCCTCCACACCGCAGGAGTCGGGGGGTCGATCGCACCCCAGGATGGGGGCCCTTTGGCTTCGTCCCCCCATTCCTGTAGCTGGGAGCTCCTGCCCTGGGGCTCGAGGACAGAGAGGAAGGGGGCTTGGCCCACAGCGCTGAGGAGATGAAAGCCCCGCTCCCTCTGAAGGTGCCGGCCGGCCCGGTGGGCCCCCGGTGCGGGGCGCTGCCTTTCCTGATTCCAGCAGCATCAGGACTAATCCCCCGGCTCAGACGCCCTTTGAAAGGAGGAAGCCAGCCTTTTTGCTGGGGCAGAAACGGCAAACAGAGCTGTGCTAGATGTGTAGGTTTGGCCCCCTTTGAAGAGAGAGAAGGAAGGGTTCCTGCGAGGCTGTGGGTGTCTCTGGGCCTCACTTCGTGGGCCTCAGCTCTGCAGGGTCCCCCGAGACCACAGCCCACTGGGCGGGAGTTGGGGGGAGAGAGGGGTGTGCAGGAGTGATGGCAGCTGGGGACCCCGGGCTGCTGCACGGCCCCTCCCTTCCCAGGGTGGCGAGGATCCCAAGAGGGACAGGGCCCTCGTCCCCCTGAGCCCAGAGCAGGAAGGGGGACGAGGAAGGGCAGGGCCGGCGGACGTCTCTAGAACGGCCGTCAGGACCTCGTGGCCCAGCCGTTAGGAGCGTGGCATTGGGATTGTGATCCTGGGCTGGAGTCCCAGCTCTCCACTCGCTGTCCTGGTGTGTAACCCTTTGGTTAGTTTTCCGAGTCTGAGCTCCTGTCTCAGTGTGGTTGCTGTGATGCCGAGTGTGCGGCTTTACAAGTGTTTGTGCAGCCTTGAGAGCAAGACCTTTCACCGGGGCCCTGACCTGAAGCTGGCAGGAAGGCCGAGGGGTGGCAGGGCAGGGCCTGGCTGCAGGCCGTCACGGGGCAGAGCAAGGCCAGAGGCCGGGGGCAGGGAGGCCAGGCCAGGCGCGCACGGTTCAGCCAGCCCAGAGGGCTTGAATGTGGGGCTCGGGAGACACGGGTCCAAGTCCTTTGTGACCTTGGGCTGCAGAGCCGCAGATGAGAATCACACAGCCCGTAAGCCAGTCTCGTGAGCCTGGGAATAATCCAGGCGCAGCGCCAAGGGAGCGCCCGGCACCCAGGGACGTTCACCCTCAGGCCCGTCCAGCCCCGTCGGCAGCAGGCGCCTTCCTCCTGGTCGGCGGGGCTCCCCCTCCTGCCCTCACTGCCCAGAGGCCCAGCCTGGGGGGTAAGAGGGTTGGAAGTGGTAGCATCTCTCCTACGGCAGAGCCGGTGAGGACCAGGCCCCGCTCGGAGCGTTTCTAGGACAGACGTGGCGTCTCTAATACCCATTAATCAGACTATTAGCGGTGGAAGTGCAGAGCCTCTCAGCTGCAGCTTTCCTGTCTTAGGACCTGTTTGTCAAGACTTTACATGAAGGAAAAATGTGGTACTGTGGTGAATTTCAGCTGTTCCTTAATGCGCTGCTCTTGGCTCCCTCTGCTTTCCCTCCAGACACTCTCCCGACGGGACAGGAGAGCAGCCGGGGCCAGGAAGGGTGCAAGGAGGGGGCAGGTGGCGCTTTTCCGCCCCGCCAGGCCTGCCCCCAGGCTCCCAGGAGGATGAGAGTGTGGGCAGGCCGGCGGGGAGAGAAGTCCCAGTAGCCCCGGAGCCGGGGTAGCTCGGTCCTGGGGGGCCAACAGCTTTCCACGGGGGTCTCCAGTGTCCCCTCACCTAGACGGCCACTCAGAGGCTGGTCCTGAACCGGGAAGGGACGATCTGAAAAGTAGTGACACTGGTGAACTTTCAAGGGCAGGTCCCCCCTCCTGCCTGGGGGCTCCGGGAGTGGGTCTCACACTGACAGTTGCTGTGAATTGAGCGCTTGTGATATGCCAGGCACCGCTAAACGCTGTGCGCCTACTGTCCCTGCGAAGACGCTCCTGCAGGCTCCATCCGTGGGTGGGAAGCAGGTTCAGAGGACAGGGTGTCACCCAGGGTCGTGCTCCAGGGTCAGAGCCCAGGTGCAAAGCCAGGTTTGATTCCACAGTCGTCTTCCCACCGTGAACTGCTGGGGAGGAAGGAAACTGAACACCCCGCGGGCTCCAACTCTGACAACAGTGTGCCGAGGACTTTACACGTGTTATACTGTGTGCAACCTTGCCGTACCCCGCTCCTGGCCATAAACCGGGTGTGTCGGTGTGGGGCGTCACCCACGAGGTCCTGAGTCGTGACCAGCACTGAAAACAGGGAGATGGAGCAGGGCAGAGGACGTCAGAGGGCGTCATGCTGAGCGTTGTGTGAAGCTGTGTGCGTGTGTTTCCGCACTGGGTCATCAAGTGAATGTAATTCCTGTTGACGGTATAGGCAGAGAAGCCTAAGAAGACCGGCTTTACTAAGTTGAAGCTTGGGGAAATCAAGTGGCTTGTCAGGGACACACAGCTGCTAAGTGGCCGAGGCCGGGAGAAGGTGGCCCCCCAGGGCCCAGCTGTAGAACCCAGGGTCCTGGCTTCGACTCTGATGCTCCGGCACCTGCCCCTGAGGTGCTGCCGTGGTCCTCATCCAGCCTGGCAGAGCAGGCTTCCTCGGGGTCCCGGGCAGTGGGCTCCCGGGCTGAGGGCTCCCGGGGGGCAGCGTCCGACTCTAACTCACCCTGGGCAGAGCTCCGGGCGGCAGTGACGACCTGCCAGCCTCACCACCTGCCGCCGGCGCACTGCCTCCCCTCCCCTCGCCCCCATCCCCCGCCCCTACCTCCCCAGCCTGGCAGCTGCATGGCGACAGAAGCTGTGCCAGCTCGGGGCATTAGAAGCAGAGTTGCAGTTGCTGGGCGGCCCTGGGCTTAGAGAGGTGTGCTAATCCCTTAAGAGGTGTGTGGCAGGAGATGAGAGGCAGGGAGAGCTGGGGAGGAAATCCCCCGGGCTGTGTGCCTGGCCCTCGGCTCCAGTTCCCCCCAAAGATCAGGTTCGGGTCCTGCAGGAAATGCATGGGCTCTGGAGCTTCAGAGGCAGAGAAGTGGTAATTAGGGGAAGATGCTGCCTTTGACAACAGCGACAGTTCTGAGGGCGGGGGGAGGGGATGGGGGCAGAGCGGGGAGGGCGGCCGGAGCGGCTCTGGAAGGGGCACGAAGGGTCAGCTCCCAGCTCCATCCTGCCAGACACTGTCCTTCGGGGAGTGAGCTGGGGTCCCAGCCTCTGGCAGAGCAGGTCCTGGGGGTCTCCCTGCTGTCCTGGCCGTGGCCGGCAGGGCCGAGGAGTTCTGCAGCCCGCTACCAGCCGTGGGGGCACGTGGTGCCTCTCCTCGAACGACAGGGTCATCGCGTCCTCTGTGCTGACCCTCCGCGCTCCTCTCGAGGGTCAGGAGCGAGTCTGGGGTGCAGCCGGGCCTGACCAGAGCCCCCGCTTCCCAGGCCCCCGCCCATCCCGCAGCCGCGGGCGCCCTGTACTGGGTGTGCCCTCGGGGAGGCCTTTGGGGTCGCTCTCCTGGCATTGTTTTCCATGTCAGGCGTTTGAGACCCCCCCGGCTCTCGGTGCCAAGCCTCTTCTTCTTCCCACAACAGGACGCTCGCTCCGTGGCGGCCGCCACCTTCTCCGGGCCCCGGGCGAACACGGTCCTGGAGCGCGTGGAGGGAGCGCAGCAGCGGTGGAAGCTGCAGGTGCAGGAGCAGCGGAAGACGGTCTTCGACCGGCACAAGATGCTCAGCTAGGCAGCAGTGCCGCCAGGTCACGGTCAAGGCAGCGCCGGAGGCCACGCCTGCCAGCCTCCGGGGCTGGACGGAGCTGGCCACTCTCCCCACTCAGTGCCACCCTCCGGGTCTCCCCTTTAAAGCCCGGGGCGTTTTTCCTTCTCCCTCTCTTTTGACATGTGCTCAGCTGCATAATCTAGGAAGAGCGCTGGGTCCATGGTCTGTTGGCCTGCTCAGGCGGTCTTCAGTGGGGGAGGGCTGGGGGCCTCGGGACTGGAGCGACCGTGTCACCTTGCTCCCTCCTCACCACCCTCCCGGCTCCAGATCTTGGGAGCTCGGTCATCAGGAACTGAGTGTGGGAGAGGAAGGCACGGCTGGCTTCCTCCCGACCCGACTCCTCGGCCCTGGCATGGCCTCGCTCCAGCCCTCGGGACGGCTCTGCTGGGAAGGCTGATGCCACAGCCCGACCCTTGTCCTCAGGGCACACCTGGACGCTGTTCCAGCTTCCCTTCCCCTTCCTCTTCTCCCATCAGTGCAGGCAGAGCCGAGGAGCCTGCTTACTCTGCCTCCTGGCCCCCGCTCCCACTTCAGGAAGCCAGGCAATGCCCCCCCCTCCCGCCCCGGTCTGCAATTGCTGAGCCATTGGTGGGACCACAGGACCCCGAGGCCGAGCGGTGGCTCTGAGCGCCTGGGCTCCTGTCCTCAGATTGACACTTGTCCCTGAATTCATTGTACCAGTGCATGGAGAGGAATGTCATCCTTCTGTTACTTGTAAATCAAGGAAGCATCGTGAAATTGTCTTATTTGTCTCACTTTGTGGATCTCAGGAGACTTCAAGGACTAAGAGTGTTTCACAGGTGGACCCAGAGAGGGGACAGGAGCATTGTCCTTGAGGGGTCCAGGCAGAGAGGCGGGGCGCGGACAGTCCAGGTGGCTGTGGCAGACGGAGCCCACGGGGGGCCTGGGCGGGGTCGCTGCTCCTTTCAGGCTCCATTCCCTGCAGGGGTCAGGGGGTGAACTGGCCCTTGGGAACTGTCCTGAGTGTATTTGTGTTTCACCTTTGTGGGAGAGTCCCCTGAAACTCTGAACAGTGTCTGATGGCAGTATCTTACAGATACAGTACGTGGCGCTCACTGAAAAGCCCGTACGTTTCCCCAAATGAAAACCACCGGGTACACAGAGAGGGATGGGGGCAGCCAGGGGAAGAGCGCTGCCAGGAGAAGCGTCCAGGGGCCACCGGGGCTGAGTCACATCCATCCATCGGTCCCGGAAGTGTGGCGGGGGTGCGTCCGGGACCCAGGCAGAAACAAGGGCCTGGCGGCCCAGCTGGATCTGATTGAATGTCTTCCCATGGGGTTTGTCCAGGTCAAAGTGTTGAGAAGCCTCCGTGTGGAGCCCTGAGCCAGGGTCTTGGTGGGGTGGGCATTTCAGTTTGCAAAGATGTGCCCAAGTTCAGAGCCATGTACAGGTACTGAAGGGCACGGGCCGGGTGATGTGTAGACGGGGCTCCGGAGGAGCAGAGACTTGGGGTTGGCATTGGAAGTGAGCGAGGCACACAGTGGAGGGGCCGGGTTGACGGGTCCTGGGCCAGCGTGCCCGGCCAGCGTGAGGCTTGTGGTGGGTTAGCGGGAGGTACGTGGGCTGCAGGTGGCCGCGCAGAGGACCCAGTGCCGGCTGCGTCTCCGCCCTAGTTCGCCCAGCGTACACTTGGTGCCGGCCAGGCCACACGCTGCTTCAGAGGCCTCGGTGGGCCGCGAGTTCTTCCACGATGGGGACGCTTTCCAACAGTGGGTAGACGGGTGTGTCAGCTTATCAAGAACCATCAATCCAGAAATTGGTGTCTCACATTGCCAGATACTCCTCTGAACCACACTGCCCAGGGGAGACCTCGAGTGCTGTTGTTTCTCTGCGTCTTGGTTGAGTCCTGCAGGTGATCTGACCTGTCGGGTAGTCTTAAGGATTTGGTCTGTAGCAGGCAGCTGTTGTTAACTACAAATAAGCCCAGTATATGAAAATAAATTAATGTAAAAGGTTAGGAATGATTCTTCAGTGTCTTAAGGACTCAGCCGGTAACCAAGCCTCTCAGTGTGCTTTGACTTCGCACACACGCTGGTTTCGGACAACTACGCCCAGGTGTGCCTCGGCGCCTTTCTGTGAGTGACCTGGGAGCAGGGCCCCTGCAGCCGGCCAGCAGAGGCCAGAAGGAACTGTTCCCCCGCCTCATCTGAGAAATAAGTTCTAGTGTCGTGTTCAGAAGTCCTGTTTGTCTCCAATCAAAGCCACCAGCCACACTGTTCTGCAAAGGTTTGTTCCCACCTGGGAAGAACTTGTTGGGTTTGGCCCTGGGGACCGAGCCTTGGAATTGGTCAAGCGACACGTGCGGGGAACGGGGAGCAAGGGGCCATCCCGCTCCTGGGCTCCCCCTTCCACCCCTAACCCGGACCAGCTCCAGCTCCTTCATTCTCTGGCTTCCTCGCATCATTCTTAACCCCGCGAATCCTCAACCACGGGTCTCCAGCCCAGCCTGCCCCGTTACCAGCACCCGCCCGCTGCTCCCGGCCCTGCAGCTCAGTTCTGCACCTGCTCGCAAGACTGAGCAGGGCCCCTGCAGGCCCACCGTCTCTGCCGCATCTCCCACCCCTCCAGGGGGCCATTCGCCCTTTGGCATTAATCCTAGGCAAGCTTCCTGTATTTCTGTCCCCTTCTCCCTAACGTAGGAAGTCTTGCCTCACTGCTTGGGGAAAATCAAGGCCGTCAGGTGTGATCTCACAATTTCCTTACCTGCACCTGCAGTTTTCCTTCCTATTTATCTCGACTGCTCTGATCTTGGCGATTGCTTCCTGTTCAAGGCCAACCCACCCGTCCCCTCTCCCTGGGACCGCCATCACCTCCAAGCTCGTCCTGTTGCCCGGTGCCACCCAGCCTATCCACACACTCAAGTCTCCTGTCCTGAAAGGCCCATCGGTGGGCTCCACGCTCAACTCTGGCTATGGGGGTCCCTTCCCTGTCCCCACTCAGTCCCTCCCCCGAGTCCTCCACAGGTGGAGGTGCTGGTGAGTGTAACTGCTGGACCCAGAGCGCGTCCTCGGCCCGTGCCCTCCCAGCCCTTATGCTGCGCTGACACTGGATCCTTCGCCCCGGATATCGCGGCTTCCCGGGCCTCCCTGCTCAGGGCGCTCAGCTCAATCTACAATCTAACGTGGACGTTTTCTCTGAGACTTTTCTCTCTGGTGG
Source organism: Balaenoptera borealis (assembly GCF_965194805.1). Classification (NCBI taxonomy): domain Eukaryota; kingdom Metazoa; phylum Chordata; class Mammalia; order Artiodactyla; family Balaenopteridae; genus Balaenoptera; species Balaenoptera borealis. The sequence continues at coordinate 2,063,097 of NC_138860.1, forward strand.
TTTCCTGATGTTAATTCTAGAATCTCCAACTCTAGCCCAGACCTGATCCCCAGCTCCAGACCTTCTACCTGGCTCTCAGCCGGACCCTCCCCCCTGGGGCCCACAGAGCCTGTCAAAATCAGCACGTCCGAAAATAAACGCGTCCTTGCCTGGAAATCGGCTGCTTTTAGTTCCTCTATCGGCGTCGGTGGTGCCACCAGTCGCCAAGCTGCTCAAGCCGGAAACCAGGGGGTCGTTGGAGACTTGAGTCTCCCTGGGCTGGAGGTCCCACTGCCGGTCACTCACGAAGTCCTGGCAGCTGGGGCATCTGTTTCCTCCCCTCTGCCCGACAACCACTGCCCAGTTCATCATTTCTCTTGGGGTTCTCGTGGGGAGCGCCGGGGAGCTCGCTTTACTCTGATCACATCACTTCACTCCTTCAAGACTCTCCAGGGCTCCCCACGTCCTATGGCCTGAGGCTTCTTTTGTTCGTTTTTGGCCACGCCTCGCGGCTTGTGGGATCTCAGTTTGCCAACCAGGGATTGAACCCGGGCCACAGCAGCGAAAGCCCAGAATCCTAACCACTAGGCCACCAGGGAACTCCTCTAGGGCCTGAGTGCTTTACTGAGGCCATTGTCCACCTGCCCCTCTGATCGTTAACCCCAGGCAAATTGGCGGGAGTTACTGGTGGGGACTCTGAGGCCCTTGGAGGGGCGCTGACGGCCCCCCAGACACATGCTCACCCGGGGTGGAGGGGGTGCCAGCCATAGGTGCCCAGGAGGCTCTGCGTCCCTCGGCTCCGAAGGGTCACTGCCCTGCCCTGGGCATGCTGAAGCGGGGGCAGAGCTTGAAGAGGTGACTGAGGGCCGGAAGAGGGGTGCCCGGGCCTGGCTTCTCTGTCCATCCCTGAGCACCTGCGTGCCGTGCCGCGCAACTCCCGCGGGCCAGGGAGCAGGCCCGGAAGCGGGAGGGACCTGGCTTCCTGACCCCGCTCGGCCCTTCCGCCCCCTCCTGTCCGAGGCAGTCTCCTCTTCCGTAATGATACCGGGGCCCGGGGCCTGGCCTGTGGTAAGTGCTCGTCAGACGAGGGGCAGGGGCCAAAACCCCGGAAGCCTGGGCCTCCATCTAGTAGGGCGGGTGGGGCGTTAAGAGCGTGAGCTCTGGGCCAGCAGCCGGGTGCAGACCCCAGCTCTGCCTCACTGCAGGGGCGCGGGCACCTCATGGCGGGTGTAAGGACTACACTGTTACTGTGTCTAAAACGCTTAGAACAACCCTGCTGGGTGCTGGGTCTTCTCACTCACATCATCACTGTGACAGCATAACCCCCAGCCAGCCAGGCAGGGTCTGTAGATGCCAGAGGGACTTCCTGCACCGTGACATCAGGGGCCCTAGGACTCCAGAAACCCTGACCCCTCAGCCAAATCCCACCTTGTTCTGCCCCGAACTTCCTGGGGGGCGATGAGTCCTGTGGCACCCTGTCCCCGGGTGTGGGGCAAGCAGCCGGAGGCCGGCTGACCCGAGACCCCTGGCCTCCTCGGCCTCCTGCATCAGGGCGGACACAGAGGGTAAGGCTCCACCGGGCGTCCGGAGCCTGGCCCTGCCCCGGCCCTGCTGTCCCTCGCCGTGCGACCGGGTGCAGACGATCTGTCCGAGCCTCGGCTTCTCCAGATGGAGAGTGAGGACCTGAAACCAGCCCGTGGTTCCCCAAGGGCGGCCCTCATGTGCAAGGCGACTCCAGGTGGTGCCCGGAAGAGCGCTTTTTCTTCTAGTAGTTATGTGATTATCTTACTGTGCATTAGATCAAAAGGTAACTAGCACATGAACTGCATGATTTTGTGAATGTTAATGTGAAGGGCAAGTAAAAGGAGGGAAGTGGGTACACGTAAGGAAAAATATCAGGAAGACGCTGAGTACAAACGGTACTCAGACATGGCAGAAATGGCAGAATTCGGGAAGAAATTTTGGAAGGAGCCGCGTGCCAATGATGCTGGTTTGGTGAGGCCAGTTGGTTTCTGGGCCACCATCAGCTCTGACACCTGTGGACAACTTAAGATTCCAGTGCCCCCCGTTGGCCTAATAGGGTGACAGAGTACTGAGAGGGGGTCTTGACAAGGCTCTGCTGGCCCGATGGTGCAGGGCGGCTCAGACCAGGCTCCAAACAGACCCCGGGCTGGAAACCCTGGACCTTACCAGAAAGGATTCATCGTGTAGCAGCCAAGCACGGCGACACTGGCCAGACTGCCCGAGTCCAGGCCCAGCGCTGACCCTTCCAGCTGTGTGGCCTTGGGCACGTTAATCTGTCTTTGTTTCCTCAGCTGAAAAGCGGGAATAGTAACTCATCTCACGGGGTGAGTGTGTAAGTGCCTGGTGGGTGTGGCCTGTGTCTACGAGGCAGGGGTGTCTCCCCACCGCTGCACAGGGGGTGCTGTGGGCCCCTCAGCCCACTCCCCACGCTCCTTCTGCCCACGAGGAAGCAGCGCGGACCTCCACACGGGACAGGGTGACAAGGCAGGGGCCAGAACACAGGTCCCCCCTTCCTGCTGACTCCCCCAGCTCAGCAGGCTTTGCCAGACAGAGCTGGGCTGTCGCTCCACAGGCCACACTAGCCGGCTGTGTGTCCTGGGCCACCCCTGCCCGCGCTGGGCGCCAGCGTCGTCCGCTGACCGCCGAGGAGGGTGGCCTGGGTGACCTCCAAGGGCCCCTGTGGCTCAGCTGCCCGGGAGTCCTGGAGCCACGTCCCTGCAGAGGCTGGCGTCCTAGCTCCCGGTTCAGCCCCAGGGGCGCACAGTGATCACCCAGCACCCGAACTGGTGTCACCAAAGCCAGTCTGGACACGGGGCAGGCTCCCCCCAACCGTTAGGACTTCCTCACTGCGGACCCCGTGCACTGCCCGAGCGCCCATTCAAGCCCTCTTGCTGCACAGACGCCTGTCTTAGAGGCTCTTGAGCTTCCCGCCCCCGGGCCGGGTGTGCCAGCCCTCCCGTGGCCCTGGGCCGGGCAGCCCTGGAGGACAGCATCTCCACCTGCCCTGGGCTCGGCCGGAGCTTCGTGCGTCTTGCTGGGGGACTCAGGAGCCAATCAGCAGAGGCCAGGGTGGCCCTGTCTCCTCCTCGGAGCGGATCCCAGATCACAGGTGCCCCCACCCCGCCCTTCCCCCTCCCCTTCTGGGTGTGTCACTGTTTGAAGCTTAATCAGGTAAAGTGTACCTGGTTCCTGTGCCGGGGCGGGAAGCCGGCCAGAGGCGGCCGAGGACGCCGCGGGCGACGGCGGGACCTTGGCTGGTCCTCCGGGAGGCCCCGGTCACCGGCCCGGAGTGGAGCCACGGCGCGGGAGGAGCAGCCCCAGAGGTAACGAGCATCGTGACGCCTCCGCCGGCCTGGAGCACAGCTAGGCAGGGCTCGGCCACCTGCCCTGGGAAAGAAAGCAGCCGGCCACCTGCTGAGAGGGGCCAGCACCCACCTCTGCGGGGAGCAGGGGAGGTTAGCCGAGCTGCCGAGGGCATCGCCACCAGTGGGCTGTCTTTCTGGGTTGGGCTGGATGCCTGCCGCCTGCCAGTATCCAGAGACTAAAGTGTGCATTTTCTGGTTGGGGATCTGCTGGGGGAGGCGTCCTGGAGAAGGAGCTGAATGTGAGGGGTGAGGGCAGGGGAGGGCCTCTCCCGTGTCTGACGTGGGAGCGGGCCTGGGTGCGCAGGGCAGTGGTTGGGGGCACTGCCTCTGGAGCAGGCTGCCAGGGTCAAATCCCAGCCCCGTCCCTTAGCAGCTGTGTGGCCACAGGCCACCGGCTTGTCTGGTCTCTCCCATCACCTGTTACCTGGTACCTGCCTCGTCACACCATTGTGAGGGTCACATGAGCCAAGAGGTCACGCTAGTGCCCAGCACAGAGCAAGAGCTGGAGAAATATTTTTGTTGTTTTTTCAGTCCTGCCATTTATAGAAACATGAGCTCACTTAAACTCTCCAAGCCTTGGTTTCCGCATCTGCAAAGTGGGGGATGAAAAGTCACCTCGAGGGGATTAAATAGCTGCGAGCACCTGGCAGGTGCCCAGTGAAGGGTGCCCTCCCTCCTTGTCAAGTCAGCCGAGGTCTGTTCCTGTTAAGACCCCACGTTTCCTCCATTTAGGGCCTGTGCTTTTTACCCCGCTCCCAAAGGAAGCGCCTGGATAGAAAAGTTACACATTTTCAGGCCCAGAACCTCTGCAGAGCTGCTCCGCGCCGACATTAGATACCAGATGTGGCCCGTGAGAGCACCTGCTTCACGGTGACGCTCTCCGATCAGCTTGGGAGACTCGCAGGTGACCACACGCGGGGGCACCCCCTGGGTGCCGGGAGCAGGGCCCACCCTGCCACAGGCTGGGATGCAGGAGGCACGGGCCTGCCCTTCTTCTGAGGGAGTACGAGGCACACAGGTTGGGGGGGGAACAGCAGGCCGGGGGCCCCCGGGAGAGCATCCCCAAACGCACAGGCCTGAGCGTTCGGGGGAGAAAGAGAAAGAACAGAAGAGGAGAGGGCAGGGGGCACTGTGGACAAGAAGAGACCCAGACTGTTCTGGAAGGAGGCGTAGGACGTGGATGGGCAGTGGGAAGCGGGGCTGGCGCCCCAGGAGGGGAGCAGCCCCAGGCGGGGAGGGGAGACGCGAGAGGAAAGGCGGGGGGTGCTGAGGACTGGGCTGGGGGCGCGGAGAGAGGGCAGGAGGCGGCAGAGAGCTGAGGCCCCGCAGCGCCCAGCGAGGGCGTGCAGGTCCAGGGAGCGATGGATTGCCCACTGGAGCAACGCGGTCAGAGCCACGCTTCGGGAGACGCGCGTGGTGATGGGCACGTCCGGCGCGGGCGTGCGGTCAGGGCCGCCGCCGGGAGCCAGGCAGGTGGCGGCGAGGATGCTTTCCGGTGGGGTCTCCCCCGGGCCGGTGCTGCTCGTCCCCGCCCCGCTGAGGAGGGATGGGCCTGCCCGCGGTCCTGGCTGGGAAGTGGCCCCAGAGCCCCCGTCGTAAGCCACGTTTTCGACAAGACGCAGAGGGCTCCGATTCTCTCTAAAACGTGGTAACTGCATGAACGAGACAGCCGGGAGGGTCCTGGGCATCGCGCACGCACAGGAGAGGGACCTGGGGGCCCACCTGGCGCCTGCCCCGGCCCTGCCAGCCCCTTCCTGCCTGTGGCACGGGGCTGAAGACCCCTTCCTTGTAGGACGCGCTGACGACCCAGTGAGACCTGTGCGTGAGCAGCGAGAGTCAGCTTGCCCACTCCTGCAGACCGAGGTGTCGCTGCGTCCCGGGAGCCCCGGAGCCAGGGTCGCTTCCCACCTACAAATCGATGGTCAGGAGGGGCCTCGGGAAACCTCAAACGTTTATTCTGTGGCTCCGGGGGTTTTTTTCTCCCCCGCGAGTCACCTAGAAGGGAGGCTCCCTTTTGTGGCGAAGGGAGCCCCTTTCCTCCATCCCTGAGTCAGCGATGACCTGGGCCCCAGGCACAGTTCTCTGTCTGATGTCGGTGCTACAGCTGGCAGCAGGCCTGGGGGTGGTGGGGAGACGGCCACGCTGATGGCCCAGCGGGGTCGGGGCAGGGGGCGGAGGCTTCTGCGCTGCCCCCTCTGCCCGTGAACCCCGCCCCAGGGGACCGGTCATCACCAAGGGAGGCTCAGACACAGCCCCATTTCCCGGTCAGAGCCGCCATCCTCCGCAGAATCACCCGCTTGAGGCTGCTGGTGCCTTCACAGCGCCCATGGGATGATTTCCCTTCCTCTTTTTTTCCCTTGAAGTTAGCAGTGACTAATCCCAAGGGCTCGGAACTGCCCTGGAGGGCATGCGTGTGCAGGCAGCGACCGGAAGGGCCTCACCAGAAGTGCACTCGACAGCAGCGTGCATCCTTCTGGCCAAGAGGCGGGCTGGACGCTGGGTTCCCGTGGACATTTTGGTCAGGGTCCCGCCTTTGCCTTCCCTTCCCCAGCCCCCGTCCTGCACCCCCAGCGCCACTCCCACGAGGCTTTGGACCCCTTTGAGCTCTTCCTACACACACCCTCTCTGAAGTCTGGTGAGAGGCCGTTTTTCTTGGTAAAGCTTGTCCACCGAGTCACATTAGCACTCACTGGTGGCTTTGGGCCAAGAGTTCAGATGTCCTGGCACCTAAGCTGTAGCCCCTTCCTCCCCCTTGAGGTGTAACTGACAGCAGGGGGCACGGATGGGCGTGGAGCTGTAGGAATGCCGTCTGGAGCAGACTTTCTTCCGAGTCTCAGGTTTACTCACTCTCTTGGGCTGTTAAGAAAGACTCATTCCTGGACAGGACAGGGATGCCTGGCCAGTCCCAAGGTGTACACCAATTTGTCTCGAATGCCAAGTTCAAAATTCATCAGCTGTGTGACCCTGGGAAAGTTCCTTTACCTCTCTGTGCTTCAGCTTTCCTACCTGTAAAACAAGGGTGATGATAGTCCCTACCTTGTAGTGAGGACTCAATGACTGTGCATGCATGTGTGAGCGTGTGCACACACAAGTGTCACTGAGAAGAGTGCCTGACACGGAGAATATCACGCTGGTGTCTTCACTTTCTCCTCACCTCCTTTGGCTCTTACCTCTCACTTACTCAGGAGCCCCAGTGCCTGGGTATGAATCCCAGCTCTGCCCTGTACCAGCTGTGTGACCTTGGGCAGGTTGCTTAACCTCTCTGTGCCCCCATCTCCTCGTCTGGAACATGGGGACGATGACCTCCCAGGGCTGTAGTGAGTGCACTCAGAGCGGAAGTGTGAGGTGCAGTCCTGCCTTGTCCACCCACCTGGGCACAGCAGTCTGGGTGGTCCTCTGCTGAACCCCGCCCTCCATGGGGTTCCGGAAGAGGCTCAGGAGAGGTTTGGCGGGTGAATCCGTAGGCAGGCGGTAGGATGCACACTGAATACATTCACCTTATTTAGAGAATTGTGTTACCCTAATCCTTCAGAGACTTGAGAAAAGGGTCAGGCCCTCATGTACAGAATTTTCCCTCTGGACGTCTACTAGGACAGACGTGGCTCTGGGGAGCCGCTGGACGCGGGCGTTGGTGCTGTGTCCAGTTGCAATGTCGGGGGTGGCATCTGCTGACTCAGGCCTGTCAGAGCCACATCCCAGGATCTTAGAGCTTCAGGGGCTCTTTCCAGGGCCGCCCCAGCCGTGCTGGCAATACCAGCTGCCAGTGATTCCGTTCCTATTAGGTGCCAGGTGACCCACGTAGGTTCCTCTTATCTTTACAATAACCTCTGACGTGTCACTGCGCCCATTCTGCAGGTGAGGAAACTGAGGTCTGTAGAATCAGCGCCTCCGCCAGTGAAAGCAGAGCCGGGATTCAGTCTAGGAGAGTCTGGCCTGAAGCGTGCTTGCTGCTTGTGGGGCTGCCTCTCACACGGGGCTCCCGGGCCCGTGAGGTGCTCCAGGGAGCCTGATATTCTTCCTGAGGACTGGGGGCAGCCCTCTCCAAAAACGCCTTCCTGTGACTCCCAGAGTCGTAAACGCCGGGTACAGTCAAGGGAATTAGGAAGAGGACGAGCCCCTCCCCCAACTCTGGCCCCCAAGAAATCCTATAAAGATCAGGACTCCTGCCAAAAAGTTGGGCACGCCTACCTGGCTAAGAAGGTCCTCGTGTATCACCTTGAACAGAACAGACCCTGGTGAGCTGCACTCCAGCTGTGTGACCCTGAGCAGCTGTCCCAGCCTCTCTGAGCCTCCAGTTCCTCTTCTGTAAACAGGCTGAGGGTTACGGGAGACAGGAGAGCAGGGCACCCAGCAAGGCCAGGCATCGGGAGCCACCTAATCCATGGCAGCCTTCCTTCCCCACGCCTTTCCCCTCCTTCCGGAGTCCCAGCCGAGCGTCCCCGTGTTTGGGCACCTGGCTTCGTCACTGCCTCAGAGCTCGGCATGGCTCCTCTCGGGAAGTGGCTGCAGGCAGCAGCCTGGGGCAAACGCCGTGGCCGGGAACACAGCGCGGAGGGCATGAGGGGGGCTAGGCGGGCTCTGGGCTGAGGTCCGCGCGTGAATAGCACTGCCTCGTTCATCACGGGACCAGAGGGGCACAGAGGCCGAGACCAGCCGGCCAAGCCCTGCAGCTGCCCAGAAGAGGAGGTGTTGGTTTCTAGCCCTCAAGGGCCCTCTGTGGGGTCATGGTCGCCGGGCCTGGCTGCCCTTCTCCTTGGTCAGATCCAGCGTGGTATCGAGGAGATTCTGAAATGATCGTTTGGTTGGGTGTGTTGAATATATAAGGAGGGAGTGGTGAGGTTATCCTCCTAGAAGTAATTACAGGCTATGAGACAGACTCCGAAGGGAGATTGTGACAGTTCTTATTTTAAAAAGAAAAAAACATTTGCTTATCCTGGAGATTTTAAGGTAGAATTCCCTGAAATGTATTCTACTTGATGTTAGGAGGCTTGAGAAAAAGAAAACAACAAACCGTTCTGAGGTCCACTTGGGGATTTCTGGGTTAAATGCGAGCAGCTTTCTTTACTGCAGGGTTTTCTCTGGGATGCACCCTGGGGATCTCCAGGGATTGAATAAAGGGGCTGCATTTCTCAATGTATTTGGCCGTGGAGCCCTTTGGGGAAAGGTTTCAGTGACTACCTTGCCTGTAGGCAGGGGATGGGTGAAGCCCATTTGTGCTGTCATTCCGAGTCCTTGGTTTCCTTACAAATTCTCCCAGTTTGGGATGGCAGGGGTAGGAGAGGCTCTGGAAGATGTCTTCATGAAGGTGCCGATAAGCTCCACCACACACGATCCAGTGTAGGAACCCCTGAGTGGAAGGAGAAGCAGAGGGCAGTGAGCTCACCTCTCCCAAAGCCACTTCCCGAGCCCTGTTCCGAGTTTGAAGTGACATAGTCAACCAATTTCTGGTCTCAGTCCCTCGCCTCTGGCTCCGGTCCCGGTGAAGACAGTGAGAAAACCTGGAAAGGGAGAATTATGTTACCTGCTCTGTAGATGGTCCAGCCCACTCAGAGGTCACAGCCCCCTTTGCTCCATCAAGATGGTTCAGCCCTCCCCAGGGATACCCAGTGTCAATCAACAAACATTTATGCAGCAGGGACTGTGTGTTTCAAAGATGAAGCATGAGGCAGGAGCTCTTGCACTTAGAGTTTACACCTTGGGCCGGGAGACGGGGTCAGGAAGGGCTCCGGGAAGAGTGCTCTCTGGCTGCCTGCTGGCCACGAAGGGTGTAGGGCTGGGGAAAGGGGGAGATGGGGTCGGGAGACGCTGGACTCCTAGGAGAGGGACGGCCTGGGGTGGGCAGGCCATGCTCATGAAACCATCAGCAAGAAGTTGTAATGATGTGCCATGGGGGTGGTAGGGAGAGCCTCTGGCAGGATGTGACCACAAGGAGCTAATAGCTGTTGGGGGGCAAATGCCACCTGATGCAGAATTAGGAGCAACTAGGACTGGGGAAGGAGGCCCAGGAGACCCCACTGGTGGCTTCCTGACTCTCTCTGCTGCAAGTTGGACTGGGTGTCACCACGTTCCTTGTACAATATGACTGTGCCGGGCATGACTGTGAACACGTCCTGGTCATAAAAGGGCAGCCGGGACAGCTCCGTCGGGCAGTGAGCTTCGTGGACGATCGGGTTCCTCCTGCCGAGCACATCTCGTCCCAGTCCCTGGAAAGTACACCTGAGGTGCCGAGGGCAAGGAGCCCCGCCCGGGAGGAACTAGGGCCCTAGAAAGGTGGAGAGTATTGCTTCAACTCCTCCCTCCAGTAGCCTCCTCCGTGCTCACGTGGGCGGGGCCAGCCCCCCACGCACTATTTCAGAAGCAGGCTTTTAGCTAGTGAGTTGCTTCATACTGATACAAATAACAAATTACAAAAAAACAAAATATGTTTAATGATGCGTCTTTTATGTATTTGTATATAATGAACGTTTAAGTGATGTGAACTGATCCACCCACTCAGGGAGGAAAGTAGTCGATGTTAACGGGAGACCCCATGGCTCTTCTTGGGAGTCCTCCAGTACCCCGAATTTTCCAAAAGACCTGGGGATTCAGTCTCCAGGGGGAGTAATTATGACGGAGTCGGGACCTGGAATTTCAGCAACCTGCTACTGCCATTGCTCCTCACGGCCACACGGTGTCGCTGTCGACAACTGGTTCCGCCCAGTCCGGGAGCTGAGCCCGTGGGCTGGTTCTCGGTTGCTGGTCAGATCCTGTCCAGGTACTGCAGGTTAAGGAGGATCCCAGTATTCATGTTTTTAAGCTCAGGCGAGGGGGTTCCTCACCAGGTTCCCAGGGGTACGGCTCCCTGTACTTGACTCTGGTTAAACTCGGTCCTCCCCTCCCAACGACAGAAGTCCGTGGCCATCCTCCTAAGAGCATCTGCAAGGGGCCATTACCTTCCCGAGGACCACCCAGGTGACCTGTGGTGCCACTCTTACCAGGGCAGGAGCTCAAACGGCGTGATCATCAGAATCTGCAGTGGAACATCCCCTTCAACAGGAGTCATAGTTTAGTAAGGTACTCGTGTTAGGTCAGCACAAGCCCCTCTGAACTTCAGGTTCAAATGTGAAGCTCTAGGAGAAATAGTGAGGGAATCGGGGGGAGGGAGAGAAGGGTAGGGGTGACTAGCATTTACTAGTTCATGAGATCACTAACTGTGGAACCTTGGGCAAGTAATTTAACCTTTCTTCACAAGCCTCCGTTTTCTCACCTGTACAACCGGATGAGATTAGCACCTACCTCACAAGAATTGTGTAGGAATTAAGTGCGATGTTTCACGTAAAGCACTTGGCACGATGCCTTGCACAGCAAGAGTAATAAACGATCGCTATTATTATCATTATTATTTTATTATTACTATTATTATTATTTCACCACGGGTTTTGTTCACCGCTCCATCCCAGAGCCTAGGGCAGTCCCATGCACAGATGCTCTCGGTAAGTACGTGCTCTCAGGCCGCTTGAGGATAACCTACTACCCGGTGTCCTTCCGCTCCTCGCCAGGGTAGAGCATTCCGCGGAGGAAAATGCAGATCACAGTTCACCTGCAACTGTGCCCTCACCTGAGCTCGCTGCCAGGTCGTCGGTCCTTTTCTAACAGTAAAAAGAGAACTAGTTCAAGAAATACATGGTCAAGCTGTGAGGTTGCTTGCTTGAGTGACTTTTCTGAATAGTCATAAAAAATGTAAATAGCATGTAAGGAAAATGAATAGGTATTGAATATTGAATCGACACAAATAGATATTAAGTTGTATTTATTAAAATTGTCATTAGATGTAAATAAGCTTCTGACCTCAATCAAATTATATTTAAATAATTAAGTCAAATATGAATAGACAGGGATCATGCAGGAGAGGAGAGTCTGGATCCCATATTTTTACAAAACAAAAGCACTGATAGCAAATAATTTTGAGCACTCGTTACAGGCCCAGCACTGGGCAAGGGACTGAGGGGCACCACTAAGAGTGGGAGAAAGGCCTGCCTTCTGGTGGTTTACTATCTGGTTGAAGACTCAAGGCACAGCCTGGAAAGTCTATGTTGGGGGCTGGAGAACTCAGGCAATCAGCCTGGGGCAGGACTGGGGGGGAGCAGAGAGGCCCCCAGGACCCGCAGGGTCCGTGTCAGCCAAGGGTGAGGTCGGGCATGAGCAGAGCGTCCGGAGCCGAGGGGTGTTTGGAAGAGATTTTCTAGAACCGTCCCTTGAAGGACACTTCCCTTCAAAGGGGAGCCCGGAGGCCGTGGAGCGGGAGAGGGGTATGTGACTTTGTCCTGCAGCTTCACACAGTCTTTCAAGGGCAGTACTTTGAATGCTGTTGATTCTTCCTGGTTTCCGTTCAGCATGGAGGGCAGGGCTAGCTGGGAACAGACTGGGACCCGGATAAAGGATAAAGACGAGAAGGTGCAGGAGACTCTCGGGAACCTGAGTGTGTCAGCGACCTTCCCCTGTCAGGGACAGAGCCGGCCCTTCCATCAGGTAGAAGGCTTGGCCCGGCATCTGAGGCCCCGCTGCCCCATCCCCGTCCACGTGGGCTGCAGCACCCACTCACTTGCTCATTCAGGGACCCCTGAGATCTCCCGTGGCGAGGGCAGTGTGACAAGTGCAAGATGGCATCGACAGGACACTGGGTACACGGGGAGGGGGCGGGTCAGAGAGAATGCCTAGAGGAAATGACAACGAAGTGGAATCTGATAACCGTGGGTGAGAGGAGTTGGTGGCACTTAAATGCAACCCAGGCCAATTATTTCTGAAATAAGAGCATCCTGGTGTCTGGGAAAGGGGCTGTGTGTGACTTAGTCCTACCCCCTCCCAGCCCAGCTTCCTGTCTCATCCTCCCTCCCAGTTATTCAACAAGCATTTGTGCACTCTCTAGCCTGCCAGGCTCTGCCCACACGGAGCTGAAATCACAGGCACTTGTGTTGAGTGGCAGAAAGGACAAACCCAGGAGGGCTGAGGGGGCACATCCCAGCCCCCCCCACCCTGGGGACTGGGGCACAGAAAGCTTTGGTGGTGCCACTCCACACAGGAGGGCTTTGAAAGTCCTGACCGCATGCGGGTTCCTCTGAACCAAAGATGCATTGCCTTCAATAAAGAGTCCGACCCTTAGTTGCCTTATGGCTACCGCTGGGGTTTCTACTGCCGACTCAGTAAGCAGGCTCGGAGCCTCCAGATGTGAGACCCTGGCAGGTGCGAGTGACCAGACTTGTTCCTCAAAGGAAATGACATCGCTGGGCACCTTTTGTAAGGCAGGCCCTGGAAGAGGCGTCTTTGGGTATATTTTTTTCTCATTTGCTCCTCATTCAGTATTCGTCTCCTGGGAGGGATGTTTTAATTATCTCCATACTGGAAACTGTGCCTCAGAGAGGGCACCCAAGCATTAAGGTGTGAACCGGGATTTGAACCCTGCTCTGCGTGTATGTCTTCTGCAGCCCACTGCCTCCTCTCATGATGCTTACAATCACGTTGGAGGGTGGGGTGACACAAAGGAGCCCAGGATGCAAGGCCTTTCCTAATTGATATGTTCACCCTCTTCTTTAGAGACGGTAGCCGGGACCCTCTCCTGCGCGGCACACAGCCCGGGGACCCCGAGGGCCGTGACGACCAAGACCCTGGCGCGGGGCCCGCTGGAGCCGCAGAGCTGCGCCCTGGGAAGGCCCGCGCCCACCCCGCATCCCCGCCGGCTGCTCTGAGACGTGCCCGCACAGTCCACCGCGATGGCTCGCCTTAGGGGGACCTCGGAGCCTGCTCCCAGAGCGAAAAGAAGCCCTGACCAGTCCAGCCGCCCGGAGCCGCGGCTGGCGATGTGACTCGCTCCGCGGGCAGGGCGCGCAGACCCCGAGTCGGGGCGATTCGGGGCACGCTCCGGGTCCGGCTCCGCGCGGCACCATGAACGACGACTTCTGCCGGGCGCTGGCGGCCCGCCGGCCCGCGGCGTCCCCCGGCTGCCTGCCGCTGGGCATCGGGCCCCCTCCCCGGCCGGCGACCCCGGCCCGCGCCGAGCCTCTGGGCGCCGTGCCCTTCCTGCTGTACCCGGGCGCCGCCCGGCCGCCCTACTGCGACGCCTACGCGGCCGCGTTCCCCGGCGCGCCCTTCCCGGGCGACTACCCCTTCGAGCCCGCCTTCATCCAGAAGCGCAACGAGCGCGAGCGCCAGCGCGTCCGCTGCGTCAACGAGGGCTACGCGCGCCTCCGCGGCCACCTGCCGGGCGCCCTGGCCGAGAAGCGGCTCAGCAAGGTGGAGACCCTGCGCGCCGCCATCCGCTATATCAAGCACCTGCAGGAACTGCTAAGCGCCGCCCCCGACGGCCCCGGGCCCCGCGAGCCCCGGGGGCCCCCCTCCCTGGCGCCCGACTCGTCCGAGCCCTCCTGCTGCTCTTCCTCGCCCCTCTTCGAGTCGGAGGACTGCAGCCACTGAGCGGGCTGGGGCCGCCCGGGCTCGGGGTGCTCAGGCGTCCGCGGCACCCTCCCTCCGCCAGCGCCAGCTCGGCCCCGTCCCTTCCAGCGGGGGGGACGGGGGCGGGGTGGGGGGGACGAGGGGCACGAGAGAGGCCAGAGCGGCAGTCGGGGGGCGGCGAGGGCGCGCGCCCCGTCCATGCCGGCCACCCCGGGGTCGGGCTCCGGCTCGGCCTCAGCCCCGCGCCGGGGAAGGTCGGAGGTACCCCGGTCGTGGTGGTCCTGCTCCGTCCTCCGTGGCCACGGGCGCAGCCCAGGAGGCGAGTCTGCTCTGGTCCGCACGCCACGCCCCTGCTCTCCACGAGATGGCCTCAGACACCAGCGTCCGCTTCGGGGTCTTGCTTGTCTCCTCCCCCCGCCCCCAAGAGGAGCCCAGAGGGAGAGACGCAGGCCAGATTCAGCCTGCACTCAGCCCAGGAGGCGGCGGAGTGTGTGCGCTGGTGGCGCCCTCTGGCTTCCTTAATGGAGGGCCTTACCCACCCCACGCCCCAGTGTGACCCTTTCCTTCCCCCCCGCCCGCCCCCGGGGTGGGTGAGGACTGCGTGTCCCCCCCTCAGACTGTACTCTGTGGGCGTGGGGACCGCATGGGTGTACCTGCGCTGTGTTTGCACGAAGGGGCTAAATAAAGACGTTGGGTTTTGTAATTCCCAGGTCGTTGTCCTCCTTCCCTTCTCTGGCGCCCTGTCTCCTTCCCACTCAAGCACTTGCCTCCAGGGTGTGTGGGGTGTTCTGTTAGCTCATGCATTCAACTAACATTTACAGAGAGCTTAGTACATGCCAGGGGCAGTGTGGGGAGGGCACAGAGTCCCAGAGATAGACACCGCCCCTTGCACAGCTAGGGGCAGGCTGGGGGGGAGAGAAAGGTGGGCACACCCAGGAGGCCTCCCCACGGGGCGTAGGCATGGGGTGAGGGTGCAGGATCTTGGCCTGACGGCTGCAGGCAGAGATGTGAGGGAGGGCTGTGGACTCCTACTGCGCTGGACCACCCAGCACCCTTTCTGGACGGTGTCATGGGCCTGCGGGGAGGGGTGGGTTGAACCTTGACACCAAGGAGCTAGTCTGAAGCTTGAGGCTCCATTGCACTTCGCGAGCTCTCCGTCGCCCCAGCCTTGAACCTTCCATCCTGTCTCCCTCTGCCCCAGCCCAGACCCATGTGTGAGCCCCCAGCCCCACCCCCAGCCTCCTTGGGGACATACCGGGCTGTCACTGGCTGGGCTGGGGAGGAATGACAGCTGCCTGGCCGCGGGAGCTCGGCTGGGCAGCAGAGAGCCCGCGGAGGCTCATTTTACTCGCTGGGAGCAGGGAGAGTGATCCCCGGCCCGCCCCGGCTGCCTCAGCAGGGCAGGCTCGCCCAGGGGCTCAGCCGCCCGCTCCCCAAGGCAGGGGCACTGGGGACTCGGGGAAGAGAGGGCAGCGGGTGGGGAGCAGGAGAGGCTGAGGCTACGGGAGCCATGGAGCCGTCCTTGCACCAGGATGAGGGCCTGAGGAAGAAACAGCCCAAGAAGCCTGTTCCCGAGGTCCTGCCCAGGCCGCCCCGGGCCTTGTTCTGCTTGACTCTCCAGAACCCCGTGAGGAAGGCCTGCATCAGCATCGTGGAATGGAGGTATCCTTCAGGGCCAAGGGGCTGCACGGAGAGAGTGTGTGTGTGTCATGGGAGGGGAGGAGCGGGGCTCACAGATCTCAGGCTTTGGGGGCCGGAGACCGGGGCCTGGGGATGGAGCTGGGAGCCTTTGGGAAGGAAGCCCTCAACCGAGGAGCAGGGGGAACCGGCGGGGCTTCCAGGGGCCGGGGCTGAGGCCCAGGTCCTGGAGGCAGCCTGGGTGCCTCTGTAGTGTCTCTGGAAGGTGCTGGAAGGTGTGCCCAAATCCCCAGTCCCCAGCGTCGAGGGCTCCTCTCAGCCTCCCTGGGATATGGGACAGGGCTGGGGTGGGGAGAGGCGACAGCGGGCCGGGTGGGGAGGAGAGATGGGCCTGCACCGAGCTCTGCTGTGAACAGCAGGCCTGGGTGGGAGGCACCACGTGGGCACAGGGACATGAGCCCCCTTCTATGTTGGCATTAGCTCTGCGAGGAAGAATGATGACAATTTCCAGCTTATTTGGGGAAGAGAGGAAGGAGATGCAGAGGGGGGAGGCCATTGTCAAGTGGGTGCTGAGTGAGCTGGTCGGGAATATTTGAAATACTTCTGAAGGGTTTTGGAAGACCAGGCTCCCACCAGCTGTTGCCTAGAAGAAAGGAGAGTAAGGGAGCGGGAGGGACAAGGAAAACCCAGGCGGAGCCGGAAGGTCTGGGTAGGAGTCAGCCCTGCCCCCTCGAGGCACTGCTCGGCACCCGGGAGCCTCGTGCCCTCCTCTGTCCGGGGGGCGGGGGCAGACTTCCCCACCCGTCTCTCTCGCCTGCATCCTGTCGCCTCTCCAGTCCTCTGCCCCGAGGCCGCCTCTCTTCAAACCCCAGAGGAAGGTGGCTGGGAAGGGCACGGGGTCTCCCTCTAGCCATCTGTACAGGGCGTCCCCCAACCACGCACGAAGAGCTCGGCCCTCCCCCCTTCTCCCCCTCAGTGCCCTCCACACCCGCCCTCGAATGGTCAGCCTCCCCGGAGGCTGTGCCGCTCACCAGCAAATCCAGGGAGCCTGCTGGGAGTGCCCTCCGGAAAACGGCCGGCAGGGCCTGTGTGGGTGGGCGCAGGGCCCTGGGGCCACGGATGCCGTCGGTTGCCGTCGGTTGCCGTCGGTTGCCGGCCCCTCCTCAGGCTGCAGAGTCCGGGCTTCATCCCTCCCGGCCCGCTTCCCAGGGGTGCTTAGCCCAGGCCGCAGCAGCCCCAGCCTCCCTTGCTGATTCTGCGAGGGCGCCGCGGCGTGTCTGGCTGTGGCTCCGCGGAGCGGGGAGAGCGGTGGTCGGTAGAGCAGGGGGTGGGGGGGTAGGTACTGAGACGGGGGCTTAAGTCTCCCCGGGCCTTGAGGCTGAGTAGCCCCCAGCCAGGAGCCAGAGCCTCGTGGTCCCAAAGCGCCTCAGTGGACGCTCCCTGTAGGAGGAGAGGGAGGCGGGTGGCCCACAGGAGCCCGGCCCCGTCTGTGCCCTGCAGGAGGGCAACGTGGGCCCATCAGCCTGGCCTTGTAGTCAGTCCAGACAGACCCCCAGCGCGCTCTTCCCCTTAATCCCACAAATCCCACGCCTCACTCGAGGGCTCTCCTTAACCCTGCACCAGACCCTTCGAGACCATCATCTTACTCACCATCTTTGCCAACTGTGTGGCCCTGGCCGTGTACCTGCCCATGCCGGAGGATGACAGCAACACTCTGAACCTCGGCCTGGTAAGATGGGTCTTCCCTTCCTCCTGCCGGCCTGCTGCCCAGGCTGCGGGCTGGTAGATGACGCTGGAGCTACAGCCCCCAAGGATACAGACCCCACGTCCCCACCACCTGCAGGACTGGCTGAGTGGCTCAGAGCTTTGCAGAGCTTTGGATTCCATCATATCAGCACTGGGCAAGTACCCGCTGTGCCAGGGGCGCTGTGCTGAGCTCCTTACGAGAGTAAGCCATGTCCTCCTCACCACAGCCCCTAAACTAGTCCCATTTGACAGATGTGGAAACTGAGGCTTTGTAAGGCCAACGATGGGGGCTGAATGCTGAGTTCCCTTCCGTGGTTGTAACCCGGAAGGATCGTGCTTCTGTGGAGCTTGCCTTTCCGCGATGGTTTGACGGAGAGAGAGCACATGTGTTAGAGCCACGCTCTCCTCACTCCGTCACCAGTAGCAAGTCCACAGGCCAGAAAAGGCCACGGCTGGAAGGGGTTTTCCAGAATCAGGCTGTCCTGGCTCCTCCCCACCTCACTGTGTTTATGGGTGAGAAAACTGAGGCTTAAGGGGGTAAAAGATGGACTTACCCAAGAGCTAGATCATAATAAAATGCTTGACATTTATTAAGTGCTTATTAGATGCCAGGTTCTGTGCTAAATAGTTTACATTATTATCTTTTTCACTTCCTGTAACTGCCCCCGTGAAGTCAGTAACGTTATTAGACCCATTACAAGACAAGGAAACCGAGGCTCAGGGGGTCACCCACATGCACGCGTCTTCTCATAGGGTCTCAGACGCGGGGCTCTGACTTTCAGACCTGGCCTGTATAGCTGTGCCACCAACGTGGTGACAGTACGAGGGCCCCTGGGGAAGCCCCTGGAGATGTTGTTCTCGGGCATTTACCAGGCTCCTGAGGGGACAGGCCGATGGACCCGCCCTTTCAGCACGCTTTTCCTGCACTAACTCTGCGGGGTGGGCGGAAGGAGAGCTGTCAGCATGCGTCCAGGGCCTGAAAGGATGGCATTTATTTCTGCCTCTGCTTTGCGCTGGTTTCCATGGGAATCTATCTTGAGCTGGGGAGAAGCTGGGATTCTAAGTGTGTGCTTGGCTATAAGTGGAAGAGCTCAGAGAGTGGGATCGAAAGCAGGCAGGGCCTGCGGTGAGGCTGGCGGGGAAGGTGCTTCTCGGAGCCTGGGCCCCATGAGGCCGGTCCCTTGTCTACGCTCTGGAATCCAGGAGGGTCCTGCATCCACTCCACCCTTTAGGAGTTCATATCAGGGGGCCTCGGTTCCATTTCAACTCCTTAAGAAGTTGACTATTTTGGAAAGAAACTCCACCCTCCTTGAAGGTGCAGAATCAGACTTTAGTGGGTATGTCGCCTGCCATCTTGAAACAAAACGGCTGCCCTAAAAAGTTCACACGGTGCTGTGTGCTTG
Source organism: Balaenoptera borealis (assembly GCF_965194805.1). Classification (NCBI taxonomy): domain Eukaryota; kingdom Metazoa; phylum Chordata; class Mammalia; order Artiodactyla; family Balaenopteridae; genus Balaenoptera; species Balaenoptera borealis. Next base: position 2,081,677 of record NC_138860.1, read on the forward strand.
CCTTTGGCCTGTGGGCTGAGTGACGGAGTCTTGGGTAAGTTCTAGGGCTCGTAGAGACAGGGTGATGAGTTCCCTGGCAGAACCGGACCGGAAACCTTCCCAAAGTAACGACCATCACGTCAAAGGTCAGAGCTGGGTGGGTCATTGCTCATCAGTGAGGGACCCTTTGTTGTGAAGCCCAGAGAGGGCAGGTGATACTCAAGGTCACACAGCCAGCTCCTAGCTGAGGCCTCCCCGCTTCTACTTGTAGTTATAGGCTGATCTCCGCAAAAGCCAGCAAGAGGGAAGGGAGGGCAGTTAGAGCAGGAGGGAGGGAGATGGGGGCTTTCTCTCTTCCTCGCCCTATTGGCCACTTTGTAGGAATCTGAGGAAGGTCTGGGACCCCCCCCAGTCATCCAACAGAACCATGGTTGGGAGAAGGGAGGCCCAAGGACCCACTCTGCACTAACTTTCTTACTTATTTAACAGATATTTGTCGTGTGCCTGTTACATCCCTGGCACGTACAGGGGACCTACTTGTGAACCAAACAGACATAATTCCCATCTTGACAGAGATTAATTCATCCAATCAATCAAACAAGCAGTTAAAAGGAAATGGGAAACATGCAAGGTCTGGGTGCACTTGGACGTTGTCCTGGAGGAGAACCTGAGTGAGACGGGGGGGTCAGGGTGGCCCCAGCGGATGGCATGTCTGACCTGAGCCTGGAGGGCAGGGCCGGCTTCACGGGGTGTGACCTGCACTAGGGAGGGCTCTGTGCTCAGGGGGTGATGCTCTGGGGTGGCATCGAAACATCTGATAATTTCATCTTTGAGTCCATGTTTTGTAAGTGAAGTTCGACGGGGACAGGGCACGGGGCCGTGGCTCACTCGTGGTCCTGCCTTCTGTCACTTCCTACCCCTCCCCTGTCTCTCAGGACAGACTCTCAGCTCAGTCCCCTGGGAGGCCACCTGGCAGAGCCTGGGCGTGGTCCTGGGAGCGTCAGGGTTGGCACACGTGCCCTTTGGTGTGTCAGTCCCCAGCCTGGGCTGACAGCACCACGGCCCATTCAGAGAGGGCCCTGCAGGGTCCAGCTTCCGGCCCAACCCCCTCCCGGTGCTCAGTGTCTCCTTGGGGGAGGCCTGTCCGCCTTGGGTGGAGGCACTGGGCCCGTGTGAAGGGCCAGGGCATGGCTGGGGGCGGCATGTGCACTGGGTCACGGAGGGGAGGTGCCTGGAAGGGTCTGCACCCTCCACAAAGCACTAAATAGGCCATAAACCCCACCATGATAGGCTGACAAAGGGAGCGTGGAAGGAAGCCATCTTAGCACCTTTAATGGCACAGGTTGTGAACAAGCGCCCTGCACTTGCATCTTGCACTGGGCAGGCCGGTCCTGGAAAGGGTCCCGGATGAGGGTGGGGCATGGAGAAGAGGCTGTCACAGCCCCGCAGGAGGAGAGCTCTGGGTGAGGGGCCACGTGGGCAAAGGACTGGGGGCACGAGGTAGAGAGATGGGCTGGGATTTGGAGCATCTCTCAGGCTATCAGGTAGAGCGAGGGGGGTGGGGGGGTGGGCGGAAGCAGGGAAAGTGGTGTCCAGTGGAACTGAGGCCCAGGTGATGGTGAAGACGGAGAAGTGGGAGATTTAGGAGGGGGGATCTGTGGCCTCGGTGCCTGACGGGCGTGCGGACAGAGCGTGGGGGAGGGGAGGAAGACGGCGAGGGTGACACTTGGGTTTCAGAGGGGGTGACGGAGCAGATGGTGGTATCGCTTTCCGAGACAGGCGTTCCTGGGGGAGGAGCAGGCTGGACTGGGGGAGGGGGACGGCGAGGTCAACCCCAGACGGTGCAGGTGCAGAGGCTGCGTCCACCCAGCACGTAGATTTGCAGGTCTGAGCACTGGGTGACAGAAGCTCCCTCACTTTGGGTGACTGCAGACTAGCTGGGGTGAAGGGGGAAAGGTCAGGGGGCAAGAAAGCCTTCCCACAGGGGCCTGGTGTGCAGACTCGAGGCAGCTGGCACCCTCGCTCGTGGGAGGGAAGCCTCGACACCTGTCCTGGGAACAATCTCCCCTGGGAGGCAGGGGTCCCCTCCGGGAGCTTTTTCCTCCCCCTCCTCCTCCTCCTCCTCCTCCCCCTCCTCCTCCTCCCCCCAGCTCTCACTGAGGCTGAAAGCTGCATCAGCCTGGCTGGAGAAGCCGATGGTGGTTCAGACAGTGGGCTCTGGAGCTACAGCTGTGTGATCTTGGGCAAGTTACTTAACTTCTCTGTGCCCTCAGTTCCCTCACTTGTAAAATGGGGATAACACTGTAAAGTTCAGAGAAGGTTCTGGATGAGTCAAGCCCTTATAAATTATGCCACGTTGTCTATCGACACAAGGAATCTTTATCATGCGGGGGTCACAGTGCCTCGGCGTGGGCTCCCCAGCCACAAAGCCCCTGGTCACAGAGACCCTGGGTTGTTCCAGAGTCAAAGTGTATAATCCCTGGCAGCTATGACCAAAGGATTATTTCAGACAAAAAATTCTCCTTCACCCCACCCACCATCTGTCCCCAATCTCTTTAACCCTTCTCCTCTCCTTCCAACATCCAACTCATCTGAACGGCTTTCCTGACCCCGCCCCCGGCCCCATCCTCCAGCCAATCATCATCATCGTCGTCACCATCATCATCTTCATCCTCAGCTGTCGGGCACCTGCCCCATGCCAGGCGCTGCTCTGATGCTCTCAGTGCATTATCCCCCTGAATGCCCACCACGGCCCCCCAAGGCAGCACTATTATATTTCTCACTTTTACAGATGAATAAACGGAGGCACAGGGCATGCCCAGTGGACTCCGCGGGCAGACCTGTACCCTCGGTGGGGCATTGGGTGTGGCTCCCTGGACATCAGAAGGGGACACAGGAGGAGAGTGGTCTCTGCTTCCCTGGGGAGTGGCCTGGGGGGGCCGGGTCCCAGGACAGCAGGTCCCGGGCCCTCCCTGCGTGCGACCCCACTTTCTCCTGACTGTGGAGGTGCCGCCCGTCCAGGCCAGGACAGATGCTGAGATCCAGCCCCACCCCTACCTGCCCCAGACAGCAGGCTGCTTTAGGCCTGCAGGACCAGCGGCTAACACAGCTGTCCCGGGGTTCTCCCAGCCGAGTAGAGGCTGGGGACACCGGTCACAAAGCGGCACCATGTGTCAGGGAAGCAGGAGGATGGAATAGACCCTGAGCTGACCCGGGGCCAGCGAAGGGCAGGGAGGTGAAGGCTGAGACCAGCACCCAGGGCGCTGGCCCCCAGCCCAGACCAGGACCCTGAAAGTCCGGTTCTGCCCCTCGAAGGGCTACCTGCTCCCTGAGGCCTGCAGGAGCCCTGCTCCTGGGGGATCCCCTGACTGAATTAATTAAAGGAAACCTTTGGGAGGGTCTCCATTCCAGCCTGGGCCAGCCTGAGGGGACCCACGTGGAAAAACAACAGCAGTGACCAGAGTTACCAGTTCTTGGGACAGGCTAGAAATGATCTATCTATCACTTCGCCCACAAACTAAAAGTAAAAACTGATTAAAATATAGAAGGAACGCATGTCAGAGGTTAGTTCAACGCGTAAGAGAACAAGGAGGAGGGTAGAGTTGGCTCAAAGAGAATTTGAGAAACAGGAATCTATGCTATCGGAGAAAAGGTGATAGGCTAGGATTGCCGGGTGGGACGCTGAGCTGGTTACAGGGCAATGAAAGTGTGTCCATGGGATGGCGGTTTCTATCAGGCAGAAACCATTTGTGTCTCTACTGGGCAGAATCCTGAGACTCAAACAAAGGTACGGCCCCCAGGTCAGTGGTTTTCAGGGCGGGGCAGGGGAGGGGCGTTTGGCGGAGCCTGGAACTTGGGGAGGGGCCTGTGTCCTGAGCGCCACTAGCATCTAGAGGTCAGAGGTTAGGGTGCTGCTACACCTCCCCCCGCCCCGCCCCCCGCAACTCACAGGACAGCCCCGCTCCTGCCAACAAAGAGCTGCCCACCCCAAATACGGGGAGTGCTGAGGCTGAGAAACCCGCCCTAGACAACGAAAGACTCCTTGGCCAGACCTGTTAGCAAAGGTTCCAACAAGGACACGGTGCCTGATTTCCGAGCTCTAAATGGTTTTTGGTAACACGGGTCAAGCTAGCCTTGGTGCTGCAGGCGCGGGGAGGCCGGCGGGACTGGATGGGCCTTTCTCCCCTCCGGGGCCTCCCTCCCTCCCAAGCCTGCCTGCCCTCAGACCGAGGCCCCTGCACATTCCTGGGGCTCCGGTTGCTGCCGGCTAAGCCTCTGGCATCCAGGGCGCTGTCTTTTTTTAGGGTCCGGAATGTGCCTGCTGAGGCCACAGCCCACTCCACCTCCCCTCGGAAGGACCCCAGTTCTGGCCTGGCCCGTCAGAGACCCTGGACTTGCAGGGCACAGGCGTCCGATCCGGGGCCACCGGACAAGCTTCTGGCAAAATGACAGGAAAGCTTGGCTTTCAGGCCCCACTCGGAGCCTGCCCTCTCCCACCCAGGGGACTCAGAGTCCCCCACCCTCACCCGCACCCCTCACCCCAGGCACCGCGTAGGCACTGAGATGGTGGACGAACAAAGCCTTCAGAGACGCCCTGAGCGCTTGGCCCAAGCCGGTCGGTCTCAGGGAGCCCTGGCAAAGCACGGGCCTTCAATCAGCCACAGTGCCTCTGGCTGACTTTGGTGGCAGCTTTCTCCAGGCCGTGAGCCCCAGCACCCTCCTCCGTGCCTGGGCGAGCAGGGGACTGCCCTCCCAGGACCATCATGGTGACGAGTGTCTGGCAGGCACACGGGGTGGCTGGGTAGGCGGCCGCGCTGTCCCCTCTCTGCCCTCACAGTGCTCCTAGCCCACGGCCAAGGCCCTCTGAGCCCAGGCCTGGGGGGCGAGGGACAGGATCCGATGAGCCCCTCCAGGGGTCCCTGGGTGCCCCTTCTCCCCCTCCCAGCACAGCGTGGTTGAGGCCACGGACTCTGGATTCACATTATGGCCCTGCCACTCAGAAGCGATCCTGGAGAAATTACCTAACCTCTCTGTGGTTCAGTTTCCTCATCTGTTAAATGGGAGTAAGAGTGCCCCCCTTCAGGGTCCCTGTGAGGATGAACTGTGTGTGTGTGTGGCTAGGACAGGGCCTGGCACACAAGCTTAGTGACCCAGAGCTGTTGTCACCACGATTACCCAAGACAGTACCATCTCCCGCCCTCTCCCAGGTGGGCTCCCCGCTTTCCCTCCTCCGCCACCACCACCCCACCCCAGGCGAAGAGGCCCCTCCTCTGTGACCCTCAGCTCCGCTGGCTCCCTTGTCTGGACTGCCCCACACGCCTGACCCGCCCGGACCCGTGGGAGCTGGTTCCCCTTGCGGGAAGAGAAGGGGAAGGCAGGGTGGTGGAGAAGCCCGCTCAGACCCCATCCGTTTGGGTGAGAGCTCATCGGGATAAATATAGCCACTTCCCTCACTCCAACAGGTCATTTTCCAGACTTGGAGGCTGAGGTGGTCATGGAGACAGATGCCAGGGCCTGGGACACTTGTGCGTGGCGCGGTCACAGGATGCCAGGCCGGCTTCCCCGAGACGCTTTTGGCCGAGTCGGGGCAGGTGGACCGGAGCCCCACTCCCCTCCAAGCCCCACATCCCTCAGCTGCACGTAGGAAAAGCAGCAGAGTAGGGGTGAAGCTCAACCCACCACTGGGGTGCCCAAGAAGTACCATCTTTATTCCTAGAAACCAACTTTGTTTGGGTCCTAAGCCCACATCCCTCTGGGATGGAGAGAACTTCAGTCAGGGTTGTTCTCTGGTCATCCTGCTGCCCCAGCCCCGGGTCTCAGGCAGCACCAAGAAGCAGGGCTGTAGGGCCTCGTCCAGCCTGGCTGAGGCCATGTTGTTCTGGCCATGTGGTTCCCCAGGCCACCGTCCGCTGTCTCCATGTTCAGGAAGTTCAGGAAGCAGGAGTCCTTGGCAAGCCTGGACCCTGCTTTCCCGGGGGTCCTCAGGGCCCTCTCCCAGACCCAGCCACATCTTCAGGGTGCTATTAGGAAGCAGGCCCAAGGTTGATCTACCCTTGAACCTCTAAACCCTGGGGTGGGTCTCTGTTTTGCTGGGGAGATGCCTCCACCATGCCTCCCACACCAGGGTTGGGCCTCAGGAAACCACCAGCCGGGACCTGCCTCCAAACCTCTCCCGAGGCAGAGGGCCCAGCATCTGCTTAAGGGGCGAGACAGGGGATGACTCCAGGAGGGAAACAGTCACTGACTTGTAAAAGCATCTCGTGGCAGCACTGTGTGCCAGCCTGCTCCGAGCGCTGGCTGTGAGGACCACCACGGGCCACCCCCCTACAAGCACCAGCTCCCCATCCCTCAGCCAAATCCACTTTGGCTCATTGAAGCAGACGTGCCTTAAAGAGTTAACAAATAGAGTGGAATGCCACCCCCGTCCCCCCCCCAGTAAGATTTGTGTCCTAACAGGTCCCAGTGCCTTGACCCTAAGGAAGGAGCCTCAGCCCTGGGATGGGTCGGCCGCCTTCCCAGGACCTGTGACTACAGCTGCCTGTGGCGACTCTGCAGCCCTGCCCCGACCAGCCCGTTAGGGTCTTTCTGTGGACCCTGCAGATCCCAGAGCCCTCCAAGGGGCTGCCGGGGGGCTGGGGGGCTGGGGCCCAGGCCAGCTGTCGGGCAAGCCCCAGTGCCTGGGGCAGGAGTGCGGCCCCTCTGCAGTCAGACAGGGAGACTGAGGCCGCGCAGGCCCCCTGGAGGGAGCCCAGCCCACTCCCACCCCCTCCCCACAGAGCCCGGGGCCTGCCAGGGCTGGTGAGCAGTCGGGCCAGGGTAGCTGACCCTCGGAGAGGGAGGACGCAGCCCGAAAATAGAGGCAGTGAGAGCGGGGGATGCAGCCTGAGTCCCGCTGCTTTCAGCCCAGGACTTTGGGAGGGTCTGGCTCCAGCGCCCCCAGAAGCAGGTGCAAGGCCTGTGGGTCACGGTCACGTACCAGGCCCACCTCCGGCCAAGCGTGGCCCCAGGGGCCCAGCGAGAGGCCTGTCTGTGGAGGGACGTTTGGTAATTAAGGTCCTTCCTTCTAGGGAGCTGGTATCGGAGCCCTCGCCTCAGAGACAGACAGGCTTATGGTCCTCCCTCGAGGTCGGGGGGCCAGGGGGGCCGGGGCAGGCATGTCTTCCCTGCTCTGGAGCCGGAGCCTGGGGTCTAGCGTCCCTTCTCAGGAATAGAGATGGCGAGGCCACATCTGCTTTTTTTTTTTTTAATTAATTAATTAATTTATTTATTTATGACTGTGTTGGGTCTTCGTTTCTGTGCGAGGGCTTTCTCTAGTTGCGGCAAGTGGGGGCCACTCTTCATCGCGGTGCGCGGGCCTCTCATTATCGCGGCCTCTCTTGTTGCGGAGCACAGGCTCCAGACGCGCAGGCTCAGTAGGGGTGGCTCACGGGCCTAGTTGCTCCGCGGCATGTGGGATCTTCCCAGACCAGGGATTGAACCCGTGTCCCCTGCATTGGCAGGCAGATTCTCAACCACTGTGCCACCAGAGAAGCCCCCACACCTGCTTTTGAGGTATGTGGCGGCAGAGGTTAAATTTTCCGTTGTGTATTCGTTCAACAAACATTTCTGGAGCACCTACTGTGTGCCAGGCAGTACTGTGTACCCCAGAGCAGAGCTCCGCAGACAATCTGTGAGGCAAGACCAGTTTGTTGCTGTTAAATTGCTGTTAAGTTGCTGTGGGCTGACTAGCTGTCCTCCCACGCGGGACCATGTCACAGTCTGTGCCGTGTGGGACTCACAGCCCACGTTGGTCTGTGATTCACCCACGTGCTTGGAGGTTGTGGCACGTCGCTCTGGTTCCCAAGTGCTGCTTCTCAGAGCCTCTACGTCGCTCATCCCAGGGTGATGACAGTGGACCAGCGCCAGGGACACTGACACATCAGGCACCCACGTGGCCGGCGTGGTTCTAGACGCAGGTGACACAGCAAAGACTCTGGACTCTACATTCAGGTCGGGGGGGTGGGGACAGTCAAAGGAAAGAGAGAAACAGAGCATGGCAAACAGTGACAGCTGCTGACAAAGACCCCAGGCAGGGGAAGAAGACAGCTGGGGGAGGGGAGGAGGGGTCCGGAGGGCCTCAGTGGCAACTTTGGAGTTGGGGTCCTAAAGAAAGAAGACAGCAGCCGTGGGGCTATCTGGGAAGGACCTTCCAGGCAGAGGGAACAGCAAGGGCGAAAGCCCTGAGCCCCAGAGATCTTCGGGGGTGGGAGGGGAGCCGTGCCCAGGGTGAGCATCAGAATTGCCTGGTGGGCTGGGGGAGTCCCGCCGCAAGCCTCCCCTTAGCCACCACCAACAGAGACTCAGGGAAGCTGCCCAAGGGTGCCCCTGGCCCCCACCCAGCTCCCATTGCCGATGGGGGAACGTCACCTCTTCTGTCCTGTGGCAGAGAAACCAGGGGGACCGCCGCCCTTGGGGCCCCCGCTCGTGGTCTCGGGGGGCTGCAGTTTGGCGGAGGGTGGTGGAGAGCCGCACAACGGTACGGGGACTGCGGAACACACAGGAGGAGCTCGCCCTGGGGGCTCAGAAGGGTCTGGGCAGATGAGAGGTCTGCTGGGTGACGGACCTGGGGACACAGGCAGAGGGCCCGCTGTGAGCAGGGGCGCCGGGACCGGGGCAGCGGGAGAGCTGGGGCCTGGACGTCACACAGGGGCTGTCAAGGGGTCGTGCAGGCCAGGGAGGCGTGGGGACACAGGCTGTACAAGTTTGGGGGACAGGCCAGCCGGTGCAGAGTGCAGGCGGATCCAGCAAATGTTAGGGAGCAGAAAGGCCTGGGCTGGGTGGGTGGAGGTACCCAGGGCAGAGCAACGGGAGGGGTCCGGAAAGACCCCGGGTGTCCCCACTGGGCAACTCAGTGCCATTGGCCAAGACAGAGACCCCTCGGAAGAGCGGGCTCTGGGGCAGGGAGTGTTTGGTCGGCTTAGAGGTGGGCCGGACGGAGCCCAGACAAGACCACGGACCACAGGTCCGCGAGAACCAGCGCACGCGGGGCGGAAAGGCTGTCACCCCCCCGAGCGTCGGGAGGGGCCCGGCGAGGCGGACGCTCCCACACGACGGTCTCCTGTCCTCCGCTGGTTCCGGCAGGGAGCAATCGCCATCTCTGTTGTACAGACGAGGAAACTGAGGTTCGCGGAGGCTTAGGAACTCACCCGAAGAAACAGAGCTGCTGAGAGAACCCCTATGCCAGGGACCCCCTGCTTCTCTCTGCCCGCTGGAGGGGGGCGCCTCAGGAAGCGGGGATGGGAGGGTCGGGGGTTGGGAAGGCTGATGACGTGGATCTTGGACAGACAGCCAGCGCCGCCCACGGCATCCAGGGAAAGGGCCCAGGCCGGAGCGGCTCGGGGGCCACCCAGTGTGACATCGGTGGCACAGTTTCTGTGACACAGGGAGGAACACGTCCCCCTGCCTCTCCTAGGGCAGGGGGATGGGGTGTGCGCACGCAGGGCTCCCACGCAGAGTGCTGTAATTCCAGGCGCTCCAGGGTCGGGCCGCGGAGCCTGAGGGACCCCATGGCCCTCGACAAGCTCACTGGGAGCCAGGTGGCAGCAGGACAGGCAGGGGCAGGTGCGGGCAGCCCTCCCGGGTGCATGGCCGGCCGCCCGGCCTGTGAGCACAGCAACTATTTTGGGCCCTGTTTCCCCTCCCCTCAAGCCCATTTCTGCCTTGCCCCTGGGGTGGCAGCCACGTGGGCATTTAAACACTGACTCAGCTTCACTCTACTCCTCCTGCCTCTCTCCTAATGCTGTGTCTGCCTCCCGGGCAGCCTGCCTGCGGGGGAATGGACCCCCGCCCGCCCCAGCCCTGCCGTGGCCATGCTGCACCCACCCCCTCGCAGGGGCCGCCCGGACGCCCTCGGCAGGGCCCCTCCGCGGAGCGATTGCCCCAATTCCCACCGGCGGCCCTACACAGGCCCTTGAATGGAACGGTGCCGCTTTGCATTCTAACCCTACCTTACCGTTTTCTGGAGGAAGGAGAAAGCTTTGGAATTACAAGTTGGTGGAAGGAATTAGGGTCCAGGTTAAGGAAAGCAGGCTTAGCCCATATATGCCTCAGTTTCCCCCTCAACATACAAAGGGAGATCTTGCTTCCAGGAAAATGCTCTGAATACCAAGTTGGGAGGGTTCTGGCACCAGATCCATAGCAATGAGCCGTTGGCGACCTCTTCCCTTGCTTTCCACATCTACCCACTCGGAAGTTAAAGTAAATTCTCTCCCAGGTCACTAGCGGGGTGGCCCCAATACAGCGATGGCTCTGTAGTGTGCTGGCCCGGTGGTGGCGGGCTTTCTGGGGTGGGTGTGGGTGAGTGACGGTGACACGGGCTTGGGTTGTGAGGTCCAGAGGACGGCGGTCCAGTTCTCTCTACGCGCTCCTGTGGTCCCGCAGGGCTGCAGCCCGGTCTGGGGTGGGGCGGGCTTGGGGAGGGGGGTTGCTGGTGAGGGCGCGTGTGCAGAGCTCTCAGAAGCCGCCAGCCTGGCTGGGATGGCTGCAAGGACAGCGGTGTCAGCCTGGAGCTCTGACAGAGTGACCTGCTTCTTCAGAAATAGCTCTCTCCTGGGCCCAGAGGACAGGGAAGGGTGACCGGGCCAGGAAGGGGGGCTGAGAGAGCCGGCCTACAGGGGAGGGCCTGGAGGAGTCGGCAAGGCCTTCTGCAGGGGGCACTAAGCCGAAACCCTTGGCCTCCGACCTGTGGGGCCTCGTCCAGGCACAGTGACCCCCGACACCCCCCCGGCGTGATGGTGCTCGTGCCCTTTAAGTGGCTGCCTGCAGAGGCCGCAGCAGGTGTGGGCAGCTGGGGTGGGCCCGGGGGTTACAGAAAAGTGCATGAGAGGTAAGACCCTGACCAGCCAGGGAGGCCCAGCTGGAGTCCCGAGGAACGCCCCCCGCCTCCTACTGTGTGTGAGTCCTCAGGATGAGGGAGGAGAAAGCCGCCCAAACAGGAGCCAGCTGGGGGCCTTCACTCTGGGGGCTGCCCTGACCGTTCATTTATTCGTCCAGTTCTAGGCCTGAGAGGTGAAGTCATTAAAAAAAAAATAAGCACAAATCCCCACACCTCATGAAGTTTATACTGTAGTGAGTAAGATAGGAAATGAACCAGATGGAAATATATGTGGCATTTTCAGCTAGGGATCAGCTAAGAACACAAAATGGCAGAGGCAGCCGGCATTGCCTTGTGTGGCCCCCTGGGGAGGGACCACCCGCGGGAGGGAGGGAGCTGGCGGCGGGGGACGCATGTGGATCAGGCCGCAGAGCGGCAGGGGCAGAGTGCGGAGGTAGGGGAGCCGTGGTGTGACTGCCTCGCCCCACAGGAGAAGCTGGAGTACTTCTTCCTCATCATCTTCTCCATCGAGGCCGCCATGAAGATCATCGCCTACGGCTTCCTGTTCCACCAGGACGCCTACCTGCGCAGCGGCTGGAACGTGCTGGACTTCGTCATCGTCTTCCTGGGGTGAGTGAGGCCTGGGTGGGGTGGGGTTGAGCTCAGCGGGCTGCCCGAGGGCCCGGAGGCAGGTGCAGCAGTGCAGGGGTGTGGGCCGGGGGCAGCGGGGGCGCCCACGGGTCACACGCTCCCCAGCCAGTCACCGCCAGTCTCCTCATTCTCTCTCTCTCTCTTTTATTTATTTAATAAATTTATTTATTTATTTTATTTATTTTTGGCTGCGTTGGGTCTTCGTTGCTGCACGCGGGCTTTCTCTAGTTGCGGCGAGCGGGGGCTACTCTTCGTTGCGGTGCGCGGGCTTCTCATTGCGGTGGCTTCTCTTGTTGCGGAGCATGGGCTCTAGGTGCGCGGGCTTCAGTAGTTGTGGCACACGGGCTCAGTAGTTGTGGCTCGCGGGCTCTAGAGCACAGGCTCAGTAGTTGTGGCACATGAGCTCAGGTGCTCCGCGGCATGTGGGATCTTCCCGGACCAGGACTCGAACCCGTGTCCCCTGCATTGGCAGGTGGATTCTTAACCACTGCGCCACCAGGGAATTCCCTCCTTATTCTCTTCACACAAAATTGGAAACGTGTGAGTGGCTCCAATGCCCAGCAGTTTCTGGACGTTCATAAATTTCTCACACTTTATTATCATCTATTCGTTTATTCCATGGACCTGTGTTGAGCACCTGTTATTTGGGTCCATGGGAACAGACGTTTAATAACCTGTATGAGCCTGCTTGGGCTGCCATAACAAGATGCCACAGACTGGGGGGCTGAGACCACAAAAATGTATTTTCTGACTGTTCCGGAGGCTGGAAGTCCAAGATCAAGGTGTGGCCAGGTCTGGATTCTCCTGAGGCCTCCCTCCTTGGCTTGCTGACAGCCGCCTTCTCGCTGTGTCCCCACGTGGTCTTTCCTCCATCCACACGCACCCTTGGTGTGTGCCCAAGTTCCCTCTTCTTCCAAAGACACCAGTCCGATTGAATTAGGGCCCGCCTGAACAGCCTCGTTTTCACTGAATCACCGCTTTAAAGGTCCTATTTCCAAATACTGCCACATTCTGAGGCCCCACAAGTTAGGGCTTCAACATATGAACTTGGAGTGGGGGGAACATGGTTGAGCCCATAACATAAGATTTGGTAGCCATGCCCTAATTATAACAGCAGCGTTTATCATACACTTACTATGTGCTTTACATGTACCATCTCATTTGATTCTCCCAACAATCCTCTTATTTTCTCCATTTAAGGAAGGTGAGGCACAGAGAAGGCAGGCAAACCACCCAAAGTCACACAGCCAGCCAGTGGCAGTGCCAGGATTTAAACCAAGGCACTCTTGCTCCAGAGGCTGCTCTCTTAACCACTAGGCTGCCCTTCCACTCAATAAAAATTATGTTGCTTATCTACTAATTGCCCAGTGCTGCTTTAGGCACAACAGGGAAAAGAGAACTCTGTGAATCAGCCTCTGCCCTTGACGGACTGCCTGATTGGAGGCCACGAGTCTGTGCAGAACAAGGCCACACAGTGCACCATTGTTTCACACACGGTGCAGCCCAGGGGGGGCCCAGATGTCAACAGAAGGATTCATAAAGAAGGACCTGAAAAAAAAAAAAAGAAGGACCTTAGATAGACCTCAAAGGATAATGGCAATCTGAGTAAATTGAGAGCAGGAAGGACCATAAAGGGGCTTTGGCAGAAATGCAGGGAAGGAGAGCCCGAGGGAGAACCAGCTCCGGACTCTCTCCTCCGCGTTCCCCCTTCCTCCAACCGCGAGTGTAGGGCTGCTGGAACCCTCCACCCACCACGGGGTGTGCTCGGCCCCCAGGCCTGACCGTAGCTGCCCGTGGCACCAGCATCTCAGCCCCCTTCAGGACCCAGAGGGGCCATCACAAATGGACCCAACACTCTTCTTACTGAGCCTGAACATGGTCTCAGGATTTTTTCTAAAATCCCCGAGACGGGCGTCACCAGACCAGAGCTAGCGGCTGATGAACTGTACCTTCCCGCCTCCCCCCAGTCTTTCCACTGGTACCTTGAGCATGGATGGGACACAGGGCCCCTGCCCCCTGGGGCAGAGGCTTAGCTGACCGCGGGGCCGTCTTCTCTCCCTCTTGTCCTCCTCAGGGTCTTCACCGTGATTCTGGAGCAGGTCAACATCATCCAGAGCAACACGGCCCCCATGAGCAGCAAAGGCGCGGGCTTGGACGTCAAGGCTCTGAGGGCCTTCCGCGTGCTCAGACCGCTCCGGCTGGTGTCCGGGGTGCCCAGTGGGTGGCACAGCCCCTCCCCCTCGCCCCAGCTCTGGGCCCCCTCCTGCCTTGGTGTCCCAGAGGCTCCGAGGGAGGGCCAGGAGACCAAGAGGGGGGCTAAGTCCTCCTTCTCCCCCTGCCCTCACACCCCGCAGGCCTGCAGGTGGTCCTCAACTCCATCTTCAAGGCCATGTTGCCCCTGTTCCACATCGCCCTGCTTGTGCTCTTCATGGTCACCATCTACGCCATCATCGGGCTGGAGCTGTTCAAGGGCAAGATGCACAAGACCTGCTACTTCATCGGGACGGGTGAGCCTCCCGGGCCGGGCTGTCGGGAAGGTCTGGGGACATCTCGGGAGGGGGATTCACCCAGCCGTGGAGAAGCCCCAGGACTAGGTCGTTGCTTCCGCCACCCGCTGACCTTGGGGATGGGTTTCTCCTGGACAAGGGAGATTGGGGGGGAAACAGCTCTGCTGGGGTCAGGGGGCAAGGGGAGTGAGCGGTCAGGTTCTTGCTCTGAAGCACCCCTGCCCCAGATAAGGCTGGTGTCCTTAGGCTTTCTGGCCGCTTGTGGATTGAGATGTAGGCTTAAGATCAGCCCGAATTTCTGTCTGTACTTGCCTTGTAGCTGGAGTCTTAGCTTTAGTCCAGGGCCCCCAGGGTGGGGTCTGAATGGGACTCAGAAAGCACCGGAAGGCCAAATGGCCCATGGTTAGAGATAAGCTACCTTGGGGCCTGGATGATCTTGAGCTACACCTTCTAAGCCAGCATCTCTCAAACTGCTTGCTCTCAGGACCCCTTTGGGGGATTTCCCTGGTGGTCCAGTGGTTAAGACCCCACGTTTTTACTGCCGAGGGCGTGGGTTCAATCCCTGGTCAGGGAACTAAGATCCTGTGTGCCGTGTGGCCAAAAAACAAAATTTTAATTAAAAAAAAAAAAAAAAAGGACCCCTTTGCACTCATCAAAATTATTGAGGGTCCCAAAGAGTTTTTGTTTATATAGATTTTGTCTGTTGATGTGTACGGTGTTAGGAATGAAAACCGAGAAAAATGTCATAGTATTTATTAATTCGTTTTAAAAAGAACAGTAATAGACCACTTACATACTAACATAAATAATATACTTTTTTCAAAGTTGAAAAAAATTATTGAAAAATAACTTTATTTTCCCAAACCAAACCAAAAATGTTTGGCGAGAAGAGTGGTACCGTTTTACATGTTCTCTGGACCTCTTTACTGACCTGGCTTAGTGGATGGCGGCCGAGTTCTCCCATCGCTGCATTCAGTCTGTTGCGACATCACATGTCCGTGGGATCTGGAAAACTCCGCCCCTATATCTGTTCAAAGAATGTGAAACGAGGGGGCACATAGAGTCTGGGCATTTTTTTTTTGGGGGGGGCATTTTTATGAAAGGATGGACCACACTCCTGGGTCCCCGCTCTCAGGTGGCAGCGGTTTGCTGGTCCTCAGCCTCCCCGGGCCGAGTGCCGCTGACACTGGGGATGCGGGGACAGGACCCGGCACAAGACAGTGGTGACCTCTGTTAGGACGAGCCTCTAACTCGGCGGCGGAGACCTGCAGAGTCTCGGGGGACCCTCCCCACTTCCCTGCGCTCCCCCAAGGGGACAGGCAACCCAGCTCCAACGACAGCTCTCACAGCGTTTTCGCTGGTCCTGTTCCTAATCGGCCCCGTCTCAGCCTCCTCCTGCCCCCATAAAAATCTCCATCCTCTCATAGGCATTACCAGGACAGAGAGGAGGGGGCTTTCTAGCACAATCTTCAAACGAAATTCGAGGGTCTCGCCTGGTGTTCACACGAGTTCTTGACCAGTGCTGACCAGTAGCGCTACCAAGCCCCTCTGGGATGGGGGCTACCCAGCTTCGTGGGGCTGGGGACCACACACCAAGCTCAGGACCATCTGTGCCCCCCGTCCCGTCTCCTGAGGATTGAGCCCCCTGGTAACATGGTTAAGGAAGGCCACTCGATCTCTCACGATCTGACCTCTCTGAACACAAAAGGAGACCAAACCTACCCAGGGGAAAAGGGGACCCAGATGTCATCCAAATTGCAGGCTTTAGAGACAATAAGAGCACCATTCAGGGGCTCCCTGGATGCTAAGGCCTGCTGGGGACGCCCCCTAAGAGCAGACCCACCCCCAGTCTGCATGTCTGTCCAGCGCATCCCAGCATCGGGGCGCGTCCCCACTTCTGTATCCCAGACAGAGCTCTCAAGCAGGAGCGTGAGGCCCGGCCCACACCTCCGCCCCTGCCGGGCTGCTGCCTCCTTTTACAAAGCTCTGTGGGTGCAAACGATACGTCACATCTGCTTCATCAGGTGTAGTCCATAGAAGCCGCGCCTCCGCTGAGGCCCTGGGCCTGAGCTCCTGCCTGCAGACGCCTGTATCCCTGTCCGTATCCTTGTAGCCGTATCCATATCCGTATCCGTGCCCTCGGCCCAGCTCCCCATGGTCTGCACCACGCTCTCCCAGCAAGGCCGCCTCCCCGACTTTAACCTGATGTTGAGACCCGCACCTTGCTGCCCCCTTGCTGCCCCTTCGCCGGTGCTTACCACCCTCCCCCGCCCACAGACATCGTGGCCACGGTGGAGAACGAGAAGCCGTCGCCCTGTGCCCGGACGGGTTCAGGGCGCCCCTGCACCATTAACGGCAGCGAGTGCCGGGGCGGCTGGCCAGGCCCCAACCACGGCATCACCCACTTCGACAACTTCGGCTTCTCCATGCTCACCGTGTACCAGTGCATCACCATGGAGGGCTGGACCGACGTCCTCTACTGGGTGGGTCTGGGCCCGAGCCCGCCGGCTGTCTCCCCAACACAGGCTCGCCGGGAGCGGGTGGGGCCTGCCAGTCCCAGGCTGAGGGTCTGCTGCTTCTCCTCGCCCCTCCCCGGGGAGCCCTTCTGGGCCTCAGTTGTGTGTCCTAGCATCCTTGGGGGAGGCCGAGGTACCACCTGTGTCCACAGCCCCAAGAGCAGGGGAGGGATGGAAACCAGGAGCTCTGCGGGTTCTGGTCTCATCTCCTAACTTGTCCCTAAGCCTGGCTGTGAGTGACTTGCTCCTGATGGCCTGGAATGTCAGATTTCCTGAGGAAGGAAGGGCCCTTTGAGTCTCTCTTCTTGCTGCTGGGCAAGATTGCTTTCCCATAAAAATGTGATTGGATATCAGGTTCCTCGTCTATAAAATGAAAATACTAGCTCCATCATAGGGTAGTTATGACGGTTAGTGGGGCATTAACTGAATTACCACAGTGCGGGCACATAGTGCTGTAGAAGTTCTCTTGCTGGAGAAGGTTACTTGTTTGGTGTTACGAGAGTCAGGTTGCATTTCCTTTTTGATCCTCCAACAATGGGAGGCATTGATCCCACTTTCCGGATAAGAAAACCGAGGCTCAGAGACGTTCGGTAACTTGGCCGCTGTTGGACTAGTGAGCGACACGGCCAAGAATTGACCTCTAACCATCCGGCTCCAACCCCGGAGCTCAGCCGCGGGGTGACACTGCCTATGGGGGACGATTGTAAACCCATCAAATGCTTTGCAAGTATAAAGGATTAGTGTGAGTAGCTCTCGTACACTCGGATTATGGGAGCCGATTATTAAACGTTTCAAAGGACGGTCACGCGTGTTGTTTCGCCCGTGAGCAGCCTGTGAGGAGGGAGCTCACACATCAGCTCAGGGGGCAGATGGAACGATGCTCAGAGATGCTGGCGCCTCATCCAGGGTCACAGACGTGCTTCCTGAAGGAGCCGGCCAGGCGCGGGCCAAGGCTTTTTAGTGCTTCTTCCACTGTGAGAAATCTCGGTTGTAAAGAGGCCGACTGGAGGTGGCCGGCATGACAGGGTCAGGCAGGGAGCCCGGGGGCTGGAGGGAAGCAGGGGTCAGTCCCACCGGTCAGGCAGCCATCAGCAAGGCCCAGTCCCAGGCCCTCAGGCTAGAAGAGGCTCCCTCTCTGGACCCAGATGGCCTCTCTCCTTGCCCCCGGGGTCGGGTGCGGTGCGTGGGCCAGCTTGACAAGGGGGCCTAAGCCCTCACGTCGGGGATGGGGCTCACACCTGCATCTGGACCAGGTCAACGATGCCATTGGGAACGAGTGGCCCTGGATCTACTTTGTCACCCTGATCCTGCTGGGCTCCTTCTTCATCCTCAACTTGGTGCTGGGCGTCCTGAGCGGGTAAGGGACTCAAAGACAGCTGGGAGAGAGGGGAGGAAGAAGGGGGGAGGCGGGGAAAGGAGGGGGAGGGAGAGGAGGGGAGGAAGTGGGCAGGGAGATGTGACTTAGAACCCCCGCTCATCCCTGGGTCCCCTTTAGCCAGGAGCATGCTCCCTCTTAGCCAGGAAGAGAACAAATGCAGGCAGGAGCCCCTCCAGTCTTCACCTTTCTCCCTTCTCCTCAAGCCCTCTCCCATCCTCGCTTCCTTCTGTCCACGTGAAGCCCCTGAGACCCCAGCCTCCTCTCCCTGGAGGTACTTGGGCTGAATACTCGGCACTGAGCATGGCCTTCGGGCTAAGCACACAAACTCTGGAGCAAGAGTCCCAAGTTTAAACCCTTGCACTACTGCTTGGTGGCTGTGTGACCTTTGACTAATTACCTAACCTCTCTGTGCCTCATGAGCCACATCTGTCACATACGAATAATTTCAGTGCCTGTTTCACAGGGCTGTTGGGAGGATTAAATGAGTTAATACCTATAAAGTACTTAGAATGGAGGCCAGCACATCAGAAGTGCTAAGTACTCACGGTCGTTATTTCTCTGTGACGGCTCCACCCAGCTACGGTGGGCAGCTCGGAAGTGGCCATCAGCCCCGTTGTGCCTTGCCATCACCCGCCGCAGGAGCTTCCCTCCAGGCACTCTGGACATAGAATTCAGGGGATCCATGGACTAAAATAGGAAGAACTTGCCTTTATTTTTTCGAGTCTAACTGAGATGCAGCGCTTCCTTTCATGAAGTGGTACCAGCTCTGCCCACGACTTGTCCCAGCAGGAATCCCTTGTCATATCACAGGTGTTGCAAATATTACTACTTCAAAATTATGACAGTTATTAGACTGCGGCTGATCTTGCTAGTTAATGATTCAATAAAGAAGCATATATATTACTTTATCACCACTTTATAGTTCAACAGCTACGTTTTAACACATCGGTTCCTTTGTCAAGCTATGGTTTCATTTGGAGCATTTTACAGCGTTGTTCTGAGGAGCGACCCATAGGTTCACGGGACCCCCAAAGGGGCCAGGGCACAAAACGGTCAAGAGCCCCTCCTGGACCCTGCCCTGGGCAGAGCTGAGGGTGCAGGCGGTGCGAGCCGACCCTGCTGCCCCCAGGCCACCCCTCAGAGCCCAGTGAGGACGGGGCTGGATTCCTCTCTTCACCCTGCTTGGGGCCGAGGGCTCCCTCTGCTGCTCTGAGCCCTCGCTGACCCTCGGGTCCTTTCCTTCCAGTGCTGCCCAGGAGCAGGTCCCCCAGGGCCTTAAGTCTGTAAGCAGAGCTAAATTCCTCAGGCAGCCTAAAGGGTCAGGGCAGCACGGAAAATCGGAGGGTCCATGGCAGTTCTGTTAGGGCAATGGACAGTCATGTCATTAACCCGTATGTCCAAGGCCACCCAAGACAAGGCGGGAGAAATGAGATGGGAGGAGAAGAAGGAATGAGGGGGGGGCCCTGGAGGGCGGGGCTGGTGAGGGGGGGAAAGGGCCGCCCCTCAGCCTCCCTAAAGGGCCCCGGACCCCAGGCAACACCGGGCCGGGGGGGGGGCACATCCAGCCGCAGAACGGGCTCCCTCGCCCCAGGAAGCTCCATCCTTCCCACTGCGTTCTTCCTCCCCCGCCCCTGCTCCACTGCAGGGAATTCACCAAGGAGCGGGAGAAGGCCAAGTCCAGGGGAACCTTCCAGAAGCTGCGGGAGAAGCAGCAGCTGGACGAGGACCTCCGGGGCTACCTGAGCTGGATCACGCAGGGCGAGGTCATGGATGTGGACGACTTGAGAGAAGGTTGGAGTCACGGGCCGAGGTCGGCAGGCCCCCCCAGAGCTGCCCTCGCGGTCAGCTCCCACAGGGGCACCTCCACACCCTACCCCCACTGCAGCCCCAGGGGGCCCATTGGGCAGGAACGGCATCACCACTTTGCAGATAAGAAAACCCGGCCCCTAGAGGGCTAGCCTGACACCTTGCGATGGAGGCGGCCTGGTGTGCCCTGGGCCCTCCCGGAGCGCAAAGTACCAAAGTGCTGCACTGCCCCTTGGTGACTCGCCCTCCCCGCCGATGCGGGCTCTCTAGGGCTCAGGAAAGCGCATAGGGAGGGGTCCGGGCCCACCCAGGGTCGCTGTCACAGGTGTCCCCAGTCAGCGGGCCCTTTCCAGGTGTGTCCAGCCCAGAGGGGCCCGGAAGCCTGGCCAACTGTACCTGTCTGTCCCCAGGGAAGCTGGCTTTGGATGAAGGTGGCTCGGACACAGAGAGCCTGTACGAAATCGCAGGCTTGAACAAAGTCATCCAGTTTATGTGAGTATCTGCCCAGCTGCGGGTCCTCCCAGCCCGCAGCTCCCTGAGACATGTAGTTAGACCCCGGTCACCTCCCTAGGTGGCTTTTGGGTCGCTTTCCCTTAGCGCAGTTGGAGGGCACTGGGCAGATGACCTATTTACTCACCACGTAAGGAAGAAACTGGGAGCCGGTGGGGTAATTAGTCCTGGAAAGCTCTGCTCCAGAACGGGGAGTTAGCCTGTGAGCCCCATGAGCATTGCGGGCAGGGGGCTGGAGACAGGAAGCTGGAGAGGACCGTGTGTTTTGTCTGACTGGCTGCTTCCTTTTCCAAATTCATACATGACTGTGGTTTTGAAAGATCCAACAATAGAGAAATACATCAAAGAAAAGATGAAGGCCTTCTCTGCCCTTCAAAGGGGTAACCATGGTAACAGTTAGATTTGTATCCCTCTGAAGCCTCTTGTTCGCTTGCATTTCTCTTACACGCACACGCGCACGCACACACACACCCCAGTTTTTTTTGGTTTTGTTTTCACTTATTACACGATCAGGTTTCTCATATTAACCACTGTCACCTCAGAACCAAACACAGTGCCCAGCACACAGGAGGGCTCGTTGGATAAATGAATACAATCCACACATAAACTAGTAACTGACATTTTAAATTTAGAATTTTCTATTGAGGGCAACTTTATACAGACACAAACCTTTTTTTTTTTTTTCTAAGACTTTCTTTTTTCAGAGCAGTTTCAGATTCACGGCAAAATTGAGCCGAAGGTGCCGAGATTGCCCACCTGCCCCTCCCCCAGCCACGCCGAGCGCCCCCCACCATCAACATCCCCAGCAGATGGTCCATTTGTTACAACTGATGAACCTGTATCGTCACCCCACGTGCATCGTTTACGTTGGGGCGCACTCTTGGTGTTGGACGTTCTGTGGGTTTGGGCAAACGTATAATTACGCGTACCCACCGTTATAGTATCATATAGAGTATTTTCGCTGCCCTAAAAATCCTCTGTTTCTGCCTGTTCACACCCCACCTCCCACCCCTGGCAACCAACCACTGATCTTCCTGTCTCCACAGTCTTGCCTTTCCCAGAACGTCGTTTAATTGGACTCACACAGTGTGTGGTCTTCTCAGATCGTCTTTTTTTACTTAGTGCATTTAAGGTCCCTCCACATCTTTGCAAGGTGTGATAGCTCACACACCGTCTTTTGATGTATCTTTGAATGTAAAATATTCCACAGTGTGCATATGTTGTAGTCTGTTTATGTAATCTGTCCAGTTTGGGGCAATACACACGGTGCCACAGGGAACCGTTGTGCACAGGGGTGAACGTTTCTTCTGGGCAGATCCCTAGAAACAGGCTTGCTGGGTCAAAGGGCGTGCAGGTTCTAACCTTGGCAAATGCTGCACAAAGATCGATCTGACAGTGGAGGTGCCTTTCTGCGCACCCTCCCCTACACCAGATATGACCAATTTGTTAAAGAATTGCCTTTATGACGGGCAAAACGGGGCATGCCAGTGTTGCTTTAATTAAGGTGGAGATGCATGGAGCCCTTCTCTGCACCGGGCATTGTCTCTAATTCCCTCCGAGGTCGGCATCATCACTATTCTCCTTTGAAAGGTGAAGACATTTGCTGTAAGAGGCAAGATTTGCAATCTGTCTCTGCAGCTCACGTCCTTGGCCCTCTCACGTGGCTGGAGGAGGGAGTGGGTGGTGAGACTAAGTGTGGCTGGAGTGGCCTGAAGGCGGCCTTGGGGAGGGGCTGGAGTAGCCCAGCCTCAGCCCCGCCCCCCACCTTCTCAGCCGACACTGGAGGCAGTGGAACCGCGTCTTCCGCTGGAAGTGCCACGATGCGGTGAAGTCCAGGGTCTTCTACTGGCTGGTCATCCTGATCGTCGCCCTCAACACCCTGTCGATTGCCTCGGAGCACCACCACCAACCTCTCTGGTTGACCCACCTGCAAGGTGAGACACGTGGCTGATGGCCAGTGCTGGCCAACGGCACCTCAGGTTTTGCAGAAGAAGTCAGTTAGATGTTGACATTGTTTTCTAGAAATTCTAGACAGTGGTACCCTTTTCCTCGTGGCATTACCAGGGGCAATAACAGCAACAAGTTGGGGATGTTCCAGGTGCTCGCCAGATGTCTGGGAAAATTATCACAAACACAGACACTGGACGTACAGATGACCAGTAATTGAGCACTTCATGCATCCAAGTTCAAGTTCTACTCCAGAAACGGCAATCTTTCACCAACTATGTATTACAAACATACTCTGTGTAAGGCCCAGAAAAGAACGCAGGGCACACGGAGAAGGAATGTACCTCTCTTGCCGCCAAGGAGCTTCCTGAGCCAGAAGAAAAGACAGATATTGATAAGTGATGTCAGGTCAATATAGGGAGGGCAACAGTGGAGGCAAATATAAGGTAACAAGAGGAGGATTACAGAGGAGGGGAGGTTGGATAGTAGGAAGACACTATGTTTAAAATGATGCAAGAGGGAATTCCCTGGCGGTCCAGCAGTTAGGACTCAGCGCTTTCACTGCTGTGGCCCGGGTTCAGTCCCTGGTCAGGGAACTAAGATCCCGCAAGCCACGCAGTGTGGCCTAAAATAAAATAAAATAAAATAATGAAAGAGATAAAAGAAGGAAAAGAGAAAAGAAGATTGTCTTCTTCTATGGAAAGGAGGTAGGAAACAATGTTACAGATCAGATGCATTCATGCATACATCCATCCATCCACCCATCCGTCCATCCATCTATTCATCCATCCATCCAGGCATGCATCTATCCATCCATGCATCCATCCATCCATCCACCCATCCGTCCATCCATCTATTCATCCATCCATCCATCCAGGCATGCATCTATCCATCCATGCATCCATCCATCCATCCACCCATCCGTCCATCCATCTATTCATCCATCCATCCATCCAGGCATGCATCTATCCATCCATCCATCCATCCATCCATCCACCCATCCGTCCATCCATCTATTCATCCATCCATCCATCCATCCATCCACCCATCCGTCCATCCATCTATTCATCCATCCATCCATCCAGGCATGCATCTATCCATCCATCCATCCATCCATCCATCCATCCATCCACCCATCCGTCCATCCATCTATTCATCCATCCATCCATCCAGGCATGCATCTATCCGTCCATCCATCCATCCATCCATCCACCCATTCGTCCATCCATCTATTCATCCATCCATCCATCCAGGCATGCATCTATCCATCCATGCATCCATCCATCCATTTATTCCTTGCAACCAATCTTCCTGAGAGCCCCTTGAATGTGCCAAGCATTGTCAATGCACTGTCAATGACCAAATGTGGACAAGATGTGAACAGTGCCCAAAAAGAGGAGTCAGAGATGAGTTTGAGTTTCCTGGCCTATGCAGATAGATGGATGGTAGTGCCACTTGCTGAGATGGGGAAGACAGTCAGTGATCACGTATTTTTGGGGGATGGGAGAGGACGGGCAGTACCTATCAGCTTAGACTTGAGCATGTTGAGTTTGAGGTGCCTCCGAGACATCCCAGTGAGATGTTGAGGAGACAGATGGAAAGTAGGTCTGGGACTCAGTGGAGAAGTCTGGGTTGAAGAGTCAAAATCCGGAGTCATTGGCAGGCATGGCAATCGAAGCTGTGGTCTTAGAAGACATCACCAGATCCCCAGAGGATGGTGTGTACTCATGGGCACAGCTCAAGTCCAACACTCAGGGGTGAGGTAGGGGTGCATCTGCAGAGAAGGTGCAGGAGAAACAGGAGAAGCAGGAG
Organism: Balaenoptera borealis; assembly: GCF_965194805.1. Classification (NCBI taxonomy): domain Eukaryota; kingdom Metazoa; phylum Chordata; class Mammalia; order Artiodactyla; family Balaenopteridae; genus Balaenoptera; species Balaenoptera borealis. The sequence continues at coordinate 2,105,635 of NC_138860.1, forward strand.
AAATGCAGAAGGATGTGGCGTCCTGGAAGCCAAGGAAAGAGAACATTTGAAAAAAGCAAGAGGGGACTTCCCTGGCGGTCCAGCGGTTAGGACTCTGCACTTCCACTGCAGGGGGCACGGGTTTGATCCCTGGTCAGGGAACTCAGATCCCGCCAGTTTAAAAAAAAAAAAAAAAAGCAAGAGGCTGATCAACAGTGTCAGTGCTTCTGGGAGATCAGGGAAATGGGGTTAAAATGCTCACGGGTTGATCGGTGGAGTGAGGAGGGTGGACCTGCTGAACACAGGGTCGTTTCGTTTCTTAGAAATCTAGGTTGTGTTCCTTCGATGGTGAAAATTCACCAGGTTTTCCTGGATCTAGAGGGCAGGGAAAGAAAGATGCCCTGAAAACGCAGGGAAGGTGTCCAGGGTGGAGGGCTTGGCCAAGGCAGGCAGGGCAGGGGGGAGAGTGACCCTGAGCTGCGTGGCCCACCCCGCAGACGTCGCCAACCGGGTGCTGCTGGCCCTGTTCACCGTGGAGATGCTGATGAAGATGTACGGGCTGGGCCTGCGCCAGTACTTCATGTCCATCTTCAACCGCTTCGACTGCTTCGTGGTGTGCAGCGGCCTCCTGGAGGTCCTGCTGGTGGAGTCGGGAGCCATGACGCCCCTCGGCATCTCCGTGCTCCGTTGCATCCGCCTCCTCAGGATCTTCAAGATCACCAAGTGAGCGCCCGCCTGCCCGCACTGCCCCAGCCTGCGCCTCTGCAGGAGAAAGCGCCTTCCCCCTTCCACCTCGGGCCTCTCCTGTCTTCTCACCTCTCACCGTTGTCTGTGGTGCGGAAAAGAGGGAAGAAAGGGGAAAAGAAGAGCCTGGGAGCGGGAGGGAGGAAAGGAAGACGGAAGGGGAGGAGGAGAAGGGGGGTGAGGCAGGAGAGCAGAGAAGGGGGCAGTGGTGGGACGGCCGCCTGGGCTGGGGCTGCACGGGCAGGAGTGGTCCTCACCCCCATGGGGTTCAGAGTCTAGTGGTGGCACCAGCAGCTAAACGGCCGTCCTACTAACAGAATGAAATGACAGACCAAGATCTGTGCTCTGGCGGAGGGAGGCTGGGTGTGCAGCCCGGATCCAGGCAGCCCTACTGGCCCCCCACATCCCACCAGCCCCCAGCCTCCCCCAAGCCGCCCCGACTGCAGGGACGCCGGTGGGGGCTGCCCGTCTCTTCCAGGTACTGGACGTCTCTGAGCAACCTGGTGGCCTCGCTGCTCAACTCCATCCGCTCCATCGCCTCCCTGCTGCTGCTGCTCTTCCTCTTCATCGTCATCTTCGCCCTCCTGGGCATGCAGCTCTTCGGGGGCAGGTACGACTTTGAGGACACCGAGGTGCGGCGCAGCAACTTCGACAACTTCCCGCAGGCCCTCATCAGCGTCTTCCAGGTAGGCTAAAGCCCGCTGCCTGCCACTGGAGATCGGGCATCACCTCCTCCAGGAAGCCTTCCCTGATCTGACATCGCCCTCCGGGCCCCCGCATCCCCTCCAGGCTATAGTTGCCTGTCTCCTCCACGCTCTGGAGGCTGGGCGCTGTGCCCAGTGTGTCCTGTGTGTCTTCGTCCCTTCGCCCAGCAGAGCCCTGGCCCACAGTAGGGCAGCAGTTAATGAGTGAAGGAGTTGGGTGGGCAGGGAGCTTTCTCTCCCATGTGCTACTAGAATCTCTGAGCGCTAGGTCAGACAAGGTGGGCTGTCCCTCCCAAAGGCTGCAAAAGCCCCAGAGGATCACAAACTACTTCCCACTGCGGGGACACGGCTTGGCCACCGCTCACTAAAGCCACGGCTGGCCTCCGGAACGAGCTGCCTGAGCGCAGAGCGGACACACGTTCCTCTCTGTCGGGCCAGTACTCAGGGACGCCACCTCGGTATTGCCAGTGGGAAGGTCAGTTGTGGCAACCGGCCGGCCCTACACATGGTGTCACCCTTGTTCTTCCATTCACCCCACTGGCTGGTCGGGCATCCTGCCTTTCAAGGCACCTGACATTTCGCACTCTTTCTGGGGGCTGGAAAGGCAGGGGGTCCAGTGTGGGCAACACAGCTAAGCCTGGGCCTTAGGAACAGAGCTCGTGGAAGCCTTGATGCCACAATCAAGCTCCTTGGCCCCGAAGAGCCAACGATAAGGTTTTCGACCCCCGGAAGAGGTTCAGGAGAGCAGGGACTTTCACCCTGGGCCGTGGATGAAGAGAGAGGACAGGTCTGGGGGCAGAGCTGGAAGGGGACTTTTGGACAATGCAGTCTCCAGAGAAGACCCTCAAGTTCCTCTGTGTCGCCCACCCTCCCTCCCCTTCCAGGTGCTGACAGGTGAGGACTGGAATTCCGTGATGTACAACGGGATCTTGGCCTACGGCGGCCCGACCTATCCCGGGGTGCTCGTCTGCATCTATTTCATCATCCTGTTCGTCTGCGGCAACTGTATCCCCCCAGACGCAGGGCACAGAAAAGAGCCTGGGGAGGGGGCTTGGGCGTAAAGCGGGGTCAAGGTGCCCAGGCCTTCTGCTGGGGTGGAGAGGTGGGACACAGCAGGTAGCAGTGCGGGTATAGCTGTAGGACACTTCCTTCCGGCGGGAGGTTAGAGAAACACAGGGTGACTGGTGACAGGTGGGAGGAATCAGTCCCAGAAAGATGGGGAGCCTGGAGCACGGGAGGAGGCAGGTCCTGCCAAGCCCACCCCCAGAGGCGTCCCTCCCCACCGCCCGAGCTCCTTAGCGGGCCTCCCCAGACATCCTGCTCAACGTCTTCCTGGCCATCGCGGTAGACAACCTGGCGGAGGCGGAGAGCCTGACTTCGGCCCAGAAAGCCAAGGCTGAGGAGCGGAGACGCAGGAAGATGTCCAAGTGAGTGGGGCGCGCCCAGCAGGAGGGACCCGCAGGGCTCCGCCCGCTCTGGGCAAGGGGCTCCCTGAGGAGCAGAGGCCAAACCACTGTGACGCCTGCCCCAGCGGCTGATGGCTGAGTCTCTGAGTTCCCCGGGGCAGGGCTGGAGGCAAGTCGGCAGGCAGGCTGGGCCTCCGCCCTGTCACCAGGCTTCCTGGAGGGAGTCCCTTCCCTCTGCTGAGCCTCCGGCACCTGAGAGTTTGCTGTTTAACCCTCTGCGGCCTCGGCCCCTGGACGTGGCTGACACTGAGCTTGCTCGGCCGCGGGCGGGCGGGCCGTCCTGCTCCCTCGTTGCGGAGGGAGGGAGGATGCGAAGCGCCCGGCCCGTGGGCGGGGTCAGCCTGCAGTGTCCTCAGGCTGGGCGCGTCCCCCAGGACCTTCCAGTTGGGCCTCCACTTTGGGCTTTCTTGGTGTTCCCACCCAGGGGGCTCCCAGACAAGTCAGAGGAGGAGAAGTCGACGGTGGCCAAGAAGCTGGAGCAGAAACCCAAGGGGGAGGGCATCCCCACCACGGCCAAGGTGAGCCCGTCACGGGGGCGCTCTCAGGGGCCGCACAGGGAGGGGCCTCTGAGAGCCCCCTGTTCGCCTGGTGCCTTAGGGTGCTGGGGGGCAGGGGGAGGCAGGAGAGGGGCTGTCTGCCTGGGCACCAGCCAGCTGAGGGCACCAGCCAGCTGAGGGCAGCTCTGTCTCAGGGAATCCTTTGCACTGAGGACACAGACGCCCCGATCCAGGAACCAGACTTCCTTTGAGTCCCAGCTTTCCACCCCAGTCAGGGTGTCCCCCTCCCCACAGAGCTGCCCAGACCAGCCTCCCCCCCGTTTCTAGCCCTGCCCCGCCTGTCAGCCTGGCCCTGCTCAACCTTCCTGGAGCCAAGGAAGCAGAGCTCAGAGGGGCAGGAACTGGCCCCCAGAGCAGGGGTCCCGGCCTGGGGAAATCCACTCTCTTCTCGAGAACTAAACAGGGGTGAGGGGCTCAGGCTCAGACGGGCTGGGGTCCTGGTAGCTTGGGCGGCCTGGCTGACCTTTCTGGGCCTGGCTTCTCCTTTGTAAGACGGGAATGACGTAATAGCACCCACTGCCTCACCCCGCCCCGAGCCACAGGGAGGCTTAGGTGAGCTGACACCCGCACGGCCCTCCAGTCGATGCGCATTAGGTGGGGACCACAGCTTGGATTTTCACCTTCATCGTGTTCCTTCCTCCAGCTGAAGATCGATGAGTTTGAATCCAATGTCAATGAGGTGAAGGACCCCTACCCGTCAGCCGACTTCCCAGGTAAGAGTCCTGGGACCCGGGGCGGGTGTGCTGGGGTGACTTCTCCCCAGGGACGAGATCTCTCCTGTGTGTCCCCCTACCTGGACCCATCCACGAGGAGATCAGGACTCAGACATCCCTTGCGTACCTCGTACTGCAAATGAGCCGTCTGCCAGCCTGCCTCTCCCTACAATACACACAGTGGGAAAATGTACACATTTTATTTTCAATTAATTCAGCCAGTATTTACTGAGCACTGGCTGTGCGCTACAGGGCTAAGGACCTGGTTTTCAAGGAGCCCAGAGCCTCGTGGGCACCCGCGTCTTTTGTTCCAGCCCCTCCAGCCACACAGAACAGCTCACAGAGGGGGGTGTATCCGCCTGTGTGGTGCAGGAGATGGGCAGGCTGCTCACACCGTCCGTGTCCCGCAGGGGATGACCAGGAAGAAGATCCACGTGAAGGAGACCAGGGTGGAGGGGAGGGGGACAGATAGTGCACAGCCACGAATGCACTACACACGCCTCGTAGGTGCAAACAGCCTGTGGCTGCAGCAGGAATCCTCTTCGTCGGTGCCAAGGAGGGAACACTTGTAGGGAGCACCCAAGCCGGTGAAGGTTAAAAGGCCACCTGGGAGAGGCTGGTGCCCAAGAGCTGTCGATCTCTCTTAGCTCACTCCTGGGTCCTTCCAGCCCTGGGTCACTGGTGCGATTTCATGTCTATTTGTGGAATCAGCTGATTAGCATCTGTTTGCGCTAGTGAGTCTAAGCTCCAGGGGGACCCTTTGTGCTCCAAATAGCAGTGTTTGGCACCAGATAGGCAATCAATAAATAGAATGAAGGTTTATCATAGGACACTGAATATAGTTCCCTGTGCTATACAGTAGAACCTTGTTGTTTATCTATTCTGTATATAAAAGGTTACATCTGCTAACCTCAAACTCCCACTCCATCCCTCCCCCAACCCCCTCCCCCTTGGCAACCACCAGTCTGTTTTCTATGTCTGTGAGTCTGTTTCTGTTTCATAGATAGGTTCATTTGTGTCATATTTTAGATTCCACATATAAGTGATATCATATGGTATTTGTCTTTCTCTTTCTAACTTACTTCACTTAGTATGATAATCTCTAGTTGTATCCATGTTGTTGCAAATGGCATTACTGTGTTCTTTTTTATGGCTGAGTAGTATTCCATTGTGTGTGTGTGTGTGTGTGTGTGTGTGTGTGTGTCACATCTTCTTTATCCATTCATCAATATCCTATGATAAACCATAATGGAAGAATATAAAAAAGAAAGAATGTATATATATGTATAACTGAATCACTTTGCTGTACAGCAGAAATTAACACAACATTGTAAATCAACTACACTTCAGTAAAAAAAATATTAAAACTGGAAAAAAAAGCCTTATAGAAATCCAAAAAAAAAAAAAAGAAGAAGAAGAAGAAAGGAAAAAATGCAAGGATTTTGCAAAGTAAAATGTAAAGATTTTGATAAGTAAAATGTGGGGAGGATGGAGCTGGTATAGATAAGATTAATGATAATTCTTCAAATACCTGCCAGAAGGGACATTTGGGTTCTAGAATAATTCACCTTGACCTGTTTCATCTAATAACCATCTCCCAGTAGATGGGAGTGGCCACTGTGCATGTGGGAGATGCTGAGCCAGGAGACCTGAGGTGGGGGAGGGACAGGGGCTGGGGAGAAGGGGGAGGGTGGGGGGAGGGGCTGTGGGGTGGGTTGCGGAGGAGCGTTCTTACCAAGGGGGCTGAATGTGTTTATCTTGCTTCTTTCCAAAAATAATCTGAAATGGCTGACAACGAAAGATATGCACAACGAAGTTAACACGGTGGGCGCAGACAGAGAAACTCAGAATTAAGGCGGAAAAAGAAAGCAAATACGCGAGTTCTAAGAATTAACAGTCTCTGCGATTAAGCATAAAATGTGCCTCTGGGGCCCTTGGTCCCAGGCGAGGCAGGAAATGTCCCATTAGGATGCTCTTTGGGAGGAAGAAGTGGGGTCTCGGGAGGAGACCCTGCAAGGGCCGCCGTGGTGGAGAGAGCAGGAGAACCCTGCCAGGGGCTGGCAGGAGACAACTGTGGGTGAGGGGACAAAGGAAAGGGCACCCCAACTTCCCACAGTGCCCCCAGTCTGGAGCTGAGGACCTGGGGGGACAACTCCCTCTCACAAGGCCCTGAGACTCTGCAAATGAGCCCGAGGGGCCCTCTCCTCCTCCCACCCCCCCCCCACCCCACACCTGCCCCGGAAGAAAAGAATATTGGTTTCTTTTCGTGCTGGCAGTTCCTCCCTGAATGATGGTCTTTGGAACCCGACCCCAGGAGAGCAGCTCCGAGTGCATTTATCTGAACAGGCCTCCTGCCCCTCGTCGATGTCACGAGCTGAGGGACTGCCGCTCAGGAGGGGCAGAGGCCTGCCTGGCGTGAGGGTCAAGGGCGGAGCCGGGCCCAGCACTCCGGCCTCGTGCAAAGCAGGGCCCCCCGGCACCCCCAGCTTGTGAGCATTCGAGGTGGTGCGTCCAGCCCCGAGACAGGAGACGCAACAGCAAGGCTCCCAGACCTTGCTCCTGGCCCGACGTCGGGGAGGTTCTGAGGCTGGCAGGTGTCTGGACGGTTCAGCCCCGTGTGCCACGAGGAAGGGAGGTGCCTGGCTGGACTCTGCTGGCGCCCTCGTGCCCCGTGTTGCTTGCTGGCTGCTGGGGGTTCACGGTTGGGTTCAGAGCACAGGAGCCAGGGGAGCAGTGAGACGTGGAAAGACACCTCGACCTCTCTCTCCCCTCCCCCACAGGAGATGATGAGGAAGAGGAGCCCGAGATCCCGATAAGCCCACGACCCCGCCCGCTGGCCGAGTTGCAGCTGAAGGAGAAGGCGGTGCCCATTCCAGAAGCCAGCGCCTTCTTCATCTTCAGCCCCACCAATAAGTGGGTGGCCCCTCGGTGGCGGGGCAGGGTGGTTGGTGGGGCTCTCAGAGAGGGCTGCTTCCTGCTCTGAGAAGGCCCCCTTCTCCCGACTCCCTGGGCCTACAATTACACCGTGAGAAAGTCACTCCTTTAGCTTAAGACCTTGTGCCCAGTTGAAAGTGCTAGAATCTCTGGGAGAAGTAATGCTTTAAGCCTTATCAGTTACTTCCTCCTAAGAGGGATCACATCTCTTGGCTCCTTTCCAAGAGCAGGACAAGGGGATAAGCTATAGTTCTCACTGGCTTCACAATTTTACACCTTTAAAGTACAGACTGTAGTCCTCATGGAGTTTCAGCTGTCGGCCTCAGGGATGGAGATCGGCCTGTCCCGTTGTTTTGGTGGGGATGCCGTGGGATGGCGTGGAGTGTTGGGGGAGGGCTTGTGCGGGATGGGGCTGGGCTGCAGGAACAGAAGGTGGGACAGGGCCCGGCAAGGCCAGCCAGAGACCACCCGGATGCCGGCTGTCCTCCTGCACTGACCGGGAGGGAGGGAGCCAGCGACGGAGGCTGCTGGGGCCTGAACGCCCAGTTCACAGCGTGCTGACCTTCCCCCCACCCCCCGCAGGATCCGCGTCCTGTGTCATCGCATCGTCAACGCCACCTGGTTCACCAACTTCATCCTGCTCTTCATCCTGCTCAGCAGTGCCGCGCTGGCTGCTGAGGACCCCATCCGGACCGAGTCCGTGAGGAACCAGGTGACAGCGGCCAGCTCGGCACCCACCCCCGTCCAGCCTCAGTCACCCGCACACCTCACCCTGATGCCCAGAGTTCACTGTGTCCTCTGTGTGGCTGCAGGCATCAGAGCTGCTTAGAGTTTAAATCCCTGGAGGGCCAAGACTGCCCAACCCACTCCTTCTGAAGAGTGTTGTCACAGCATTGGGCCTACACAGGCTCTTGTTGCTGGATATTAGCCGTGATGATGGTGGGGATGGTGGTGGGGATGGTGACGGTGGTGGGGATGGTGGTGGGGATGGTGGGGATGGTGATGGTGGTGGGGATGGTGACGGTGGTGGGGATGGTGGTGGGGATGGTGACAGTGGTGGGGATGGTGGTGGGGATGGTGACGGTGGTGGGGATGGTGGTGGGGATGGTGGGGATGGTGATGGTGGTGGGGATGGTGACGGTGGTGGGGATGGTGGTGGGGATGGTGACGGTGGTGGGGATGGTGATGGTGGTGGGGATGGTGGTGAGGATGGTGGGGATGGTGATGGTGGTGGGGATGGTGATGCTGGTGGTGGGGACGGTGGTGGGGATGGTGGTGACGGTGGTGGGGATGGTGATGGTGGTGGTGGTGACGGTGGTGGGGATGGTGGTGATGGTGGTGGGGATGGTGGTGGTGACGGTGGTGGGGATGGTGATGGTGGTGGTGGGGATGGTGGTGGGGATGGTGGTGATGGTGGTGGGGATGGTGGTGGTGACGGTGGTGGGGATGGTGGTGATGGTGGTGGGGATGGTGGTGGGGATGGTGGTGATGATGGTGATGGTGGTGGTGGTGGGGGGGTGATGATAGTGATGGTAGTGGCAATGGTGATGGTGGTGATGCCGATGAAGATAATGATGCTGTCACTGCTCTGCCCCTCCTCTCACCGACCTCTGCCCTGTCACCAGATCCTTGGGTACTTTGACATCGTGTTCACCTCTGTCTTCACTGTGGAGATTGTCCTCAAGGTGAGTGAAGACTGCGAGACAGACAGCCTGGGCGAAGGGCATCTCCAGGCCAGGGACCAGACCCGCTGTGGCTCCTGCTTACACAGGCTGTGCTCACCAGGGGCTGGGTTGCAGGGAGGAGGGAAAAGCAAGGAGGTGGTGGAGAGCAGCAGGGAAAGATTCACAGGACCCAGGAGACCGGATGGTCTCAGCTCATGAGCTGGTGTGAGTGGGTAAGCAGGTAGGGGTGTGGAGGCATGAGGTACAGTCAACCCGCGGCCTGTGGGGCTCTCAGCAGAGCACCCTGCGTGTCTCTGAAGCCTTGGGCACGTTCTTCCACAGTCAAGGCACAACTAGCCTAAGCTGTGATCTGTTCCCGGACCTTTGTTACCAGCGACTGAAAGGCCTCCCCCAGGATCCCAGAGAAGTGGCTGTCACCCTGGGTGGGGTTTCTGGCAGCTCCGCCCTCTCACGGCCCTCCCACCCCTTGTCCATAGCACACCGCTGCCCTCCCGTTCTCAAGGTGGACACACTGGGTTCACACCATCATTGGTGGGGGATGGGGTCTGGGGGCAGAGACCTCCCATCTGTGACTGGAACCCGTAACCCCAGCCTTCACCTCCATGAACCAGGAGGGGAGAGGGGAGCCGTGAAGGGAGAGCAGGCCCAGAGCCGGCTGCAGTATGAAGTGAGCACAGTCCTTTCTTTCAGGGCCCCGATTATTAAAGGAATGGATCAGAGGGAGATGGTGGCTACCCTGAGGTCCAGGAGGACTTCCTGGAGGTGGTGACTTTAGAGTTAGGCCTTGAAATTGGGCAGGACTTCATTAGAGAGAGAGCAGGGGCAGTCAAGGAGGACAAAACAATGCAAACGCATTGTACAGCGATGTTTGGGATGTGCTCAGAGAGGAGAAAGTGGCCCTTCTGGGCTGAGATATAGCACGCGTGCAGGGGTGGGTGCCTGGGCAAGGTCTTCAGTCCTTGACGGGCTGTTCAGCCTGACCCAACCACGCCTAAAATGCTTTCCAGGGAGGAGGAGGAGGAAGAATTGTATTATTCTGCAGAGCAGAGGGCAGGGCATCTCCCTGTGGCTGGGTAAGGAAGGAGACCCAGGGCTCCCTTGGCCTCGCTGCCCGTGAGAGGTGTCAGTGCTCCCAGAAGCGGGTGCAGAGAACAGGGCAATGCCCTGAGGACCCAGCAAGGAGTGCCCCCAGGGTCCTCCCCACCCAGGATGCCACCTCTCTCCCCAGATGACCGCCTACGGGGCCTTCCTGCACAAGGGCTCCTTCTGCCGCAACTACTTCAACATCCTGGACCTGGTGGTGGTGGCCGTGTCCCTCATCTCCATAGGACTCGAGTGAGCGGGGCAACCCGGGGCCCCAGAGTGGCAGCTCAGCCGCTGTTGGTTGGTGGGCACTGAGCCACAAGGGGACGGTCTCTCGGGACCACAGGCCAGGGTGGGGGGGGGGTCCCTTGGGTTGTCACCAGCTGGACTGAGTGACAAGGCTAGGTGGGCAGAGCGTGTGCTGGAGACCAGGGGGGATGCGGACAGGAGCAGGGAGTCCCCTCCACAGCCCCACGGGGAGCTCAGCCCCGGTGCCCAGGGCGCTCCAGTCTGATGGGAGAGACAGGGTCTGTGGGCAGCCCTGGAGGAAACCAGCCCAGGGGCCGGGAGGCGCCTCTATCCTGGGGCGGAGCTTAAGGGGAGCTGGGGGAGGCAGGCGTGGGTGCGGAGAGCTGGGGGCAGGCGGAGGGCTGAGCAGGCCGCCCCCCAGGTCTAGCACCATCTCCGTGGTGAAAATCCTGAGGGTGCTGCGGGTACTCCGACCGCTCCGGGCCATCAACAGAGCCAAAGGGCTGAAGGTGAGAGGGGCCGGCGGGACCCCGGGGGAGAACGGGGCTGCCAGGGCTCACTCAGACAGCCAGCCGGGCCATTGCCGGGCCCATCCCAGCCCCTCTGCCCAATGGGGGTGGGGTGTGGCTGGGCAGCCGTGCCCCCATGAGCCCCGCTCTGCCCCCAACAAGCCGGGAGGCGACTAAGCTTGCGCCCTGGGGGCCCCTCGGCTGGCACGGGCCGGCAAGGGGATGGGGAGAGGTGCCGACCGGGCCTCCCTCCCCAGCACGTGGTGCAGTGCGTGTTCGTGGCCATCCGCACCATCGGGAACATCGTCCTGGTCACCACCCTCCTGCAGTTCATGTTCGCCTGCATCGGCGTCCAGCTCTTCAAGGTGAGCCCCTCCTGCCCTCACTCCCCCAGCTCCGGTGCCAGCTCTTGGGCCGAGGCAAGAGCCGGTCTGTCTCCCTCTAAACGAGGGGAGCCCCAGACCGTGAAGGCAGATGTCCTGAACGCATAGGGGTAAGGCTATGCCGTCGAGAGCCTGAGTTTGGTTCCTAGGTGATGCCCCACCTGGCCCCCGGGGCTCTGCGGGCCACCTGCTGTCTTGCTGGCTCTCCACGATGAAGGCCCCCACCTGCCGGGCCTGCCAGCACCCACCCCACTGTCATGCTCTCCACCCCCTCCAGGACACGCCCGCCCCAGCCTCTGCACCCCCTGCGCCAGCAGGTGTGTCTCCCGCAAGCTTCCGCGGGTGGGGGTCCGTCGTTTCACATCTGGGAGCCACCCCGCTTCTGTTCTCACTTTCCTGGGAGAACTCCGCTATTCGTTCCCGCATGGCAATCAGCCCCACAGGCCGTCTTCTCCTGTGCAGCCGACCTCTGGATGCCTCTGGCTCTTAGATCACCTGCAGGACACAGACACGGACACCTGAGGGCACCACCCACATTCATGACCCTCTTCCTTCCATGACCCTCTGCTCCCACCCGCAAAGCACCGTCACGATTATGTAACCTCAGTCATTCTTACACATACAATGGCATCATCTTACAATCACTCATTCATTCAACAAACACTTATGGAGCACTTCCTCTGGGCCCGGGCCTCTGCTAGGGCTTGAGGCGGCCATGGAGCAAACCCCACAAGGCCCTCTCCATGGGCAGGGGCAGGCTTTGGGGAGGGCCATCAGGGTGGGGCTCCCGGAGGACCTATAGGGGACCGGGTCCTGTTGGTCTCTGTCCTGGAGGGGCGGGAGGGGCGTCTGGACTGAGACAGCTTAGCCGCCAAACCTAGTGCTTACAGTGGCCTGCACTCGGCCCTATCCCACAGCTCCAGCCAGGGCCGCCCCCCGCCCCATCCCCAGCCTCTGCCTCTGCAGCCTGGGGGCCCTGGGACCCGCTCAAGGCAGAGTCTCTGCAGGACTCATCCTCACCCTGGCACCCATCCGGGCCCCCAAGACGTGCTCCCCGAAAGAATGAGCGAGCAGCTGCTCCCCCACCCCCAACCCCCTGTGTGTGTTAGTCTCTCATCGACAGACCCCCAGTTCCCGCCCAGATGGTAGTCAAACGCCAGGTACAGGTGGCATTTACATCACACTGGTAATGCACTGGCCACGTGTATCCGTACTATATCTGCTTTCCGTACTAGATTGGGTGTTTGGTTTCAAGTGCCCAAAACCCTGCCCAGTGGCAGCGGCGTCCTCTGCCGGCTCCTGCCCCAACGTCCCCTGCCTCACCTTCACCCTCTGCTCCGTGACATTAGGGGGAGGTGATAGGGACGACAAGAGCCTGCAGTGACAGGGTGGCCGTGCCTTCAGCTGCTCCTGTGTCCCTGGCCAAGGCATTTACCTCTCCCGAACTTTGAGGGACCCAGACCAGCATCTATGGATTCAAACTTAATTTAGCCACAGTCAGACCTAGCAATCAACTCCTTTTGTTGAAACAAAATCTTCCGTGGGCGCCCAATATGTGATGTAAATCAAAGGAGAAACTGCTTGGGCTGCAGTCAGCAGAGGGGATCACAGAGCTCCCCTACTCAGCCTTGGGGGAGCGGGCGTGCCGGGACCCCTGCTCAATTTTGAGATAAGATGTGTCATCCGGGCCCAGCTGGGCTCCATCCCTGCACCGCCCCAGGGCCTGGGAAGGACGGTGGGGAGGTGGGGCAGCCCCTCTTCTTGCTCCACGATGGGAAGCCCTAGCAGTGCGGGCAGGGGCAGGGGCTCCTGAGCGGGAAGCAGAGGCCAAGCTGGCACCACACCTCCCTTCTTCAGGCCCAGCCTGGGGCACTCAGCAAAGCTCATCGTCTGCGGGGCTGGCTCCCAGCCTCACAGCTGTCTGCCTGGCGGGTAGCCCACGGGTGGCTGAGGGAGCAGTGACCTGATGGAGACTATCCTGGGGCCCTGCCCCCACGGTTAGGCTGCCCTCAGGCCCTGCCTTCCCTCCTCCCTTCCACCCCATCTTTCCATCCTGTCTCCATGACAACCTGTCTCCCTCCCTCCCTCCTGGATGCAGGGGAAGTTCTTCAGCTGCAATGACTTGTCCAAGATGACAGAGGAGGAGTGCAGGTGTGCGGGGGGGCAGGGGGGGCAGGGTGGCCCTTCCGCGGGGGGGACTGGGAAACTGAGCCCCTCAGGCTCACAGAAGCCCCTTCCTCGAGTGACCTCGGGAGGGGTCCCCGGTCCAGACCTGCCCTCCTCCCCCACACTCACCGCCCGGGGCCCAGCGGACGTGGAGGGGGACCCGCGAGCACAGTGCGGTGACCGCGCCTCCCGCCTCAGGGGCTACTACTATGTGTACAAGGACGGGGACCCCACGCAGATGGAGCTGCGCCCCCGCCAGTGGACACACAGCAACTTCCACTTCGACAACGTGCTCTCGGCCATGATGTCACTCTTCACGGTGTCCACCTTCGAGGGGTGGCCTGAGTGAGTGAGGGCGGGGCCCGGCGACGCGGCCAGAGGCCGGGGAGGGCCTGGGAGCCACCCGTGCTCCTGCAGCAAGCCACCCTGGCTCCCGCGGTGTGTGCTCGGGACTGGGGTGCTGACCGCTCACTCCAGAGACAGCCCGACCAGGGGTGGCACAGTGTGGGCCTCTCCGCCCGAGTGATTGCGGGGAGTCAGGGCACCCCGTGGAGGATGGAAGGCAGGCCCCTTCCACCTGCTCAGCCTTTCTGGGCAGGGCCCTACCTTCTCCCCCCTCGCGTGACTGTCCAGAGGCCCCCCCTGGCTCCCCACGGCCGGGAGGACCAAGCCCGCCCTTCCCGGCCTGGCTCTGCCTCACCGCCCCGCCCGGCACACCTCTGTCCTCTGCCCACCCCAGGCTGCTGTACAGGGCCATTGACTCTCACGAGGAGGACAAGGGCCCCGTGTACAACAACCGCGTGGAGATGGCCATCTTCTTCATCATCTACATCATCCTCATCGCCTTCTTCATGATGAACATCTTCGTGGGCTTCGTCATCGTCACCTTCCAGGAGCAGGGGGAGACCGAGTACAAGAACTGCGAGCTGGACAAGAATCAGGTGCCGGGCCCCCTGCTCCGGGCCCCCCGCCCACCAGACCCCCCACCCACCGGGCCGGGGCTCAGGGCAGGGAAAGGGCCCGTGGGCAGGGGCTGATCCCAGACCCACCTCCGACCCATCTCCCACCTGAAGCAGCGCACGGTGGTCGGGTGGGGTCTCCTGCGGACCCGTCGTGATGCCCAGAGCCCCTGGGCTGGGTGAGAGCCGTGCTAGAAATGGGCTGTGATGGTTCCAGGGGAACCCCGGCCCAGTGGAACTCTTCCCCTCAACAGCCCAGCAGAGGCCCTTGGCCACAGCTGCCCTTGGCCTGCTGAATGCAGGGCCCCTCCAGCCTGTGGGCGTGGACGTGGCGGTGGGGGGGGGCGGCCCTGGGTACTGACCTGCCCATCGTGTCCTGTCTCAGCGCCAGTGCGTGCAGTACGCCCTGAAGGCCCGCCCCCTGAGGTGCTACATCCCCAAAAACCCGTACCAGTACCAGGTGTGGTACATCGTCACCTCTTCCTACTTCGAGTACCTCATGTTCGCCCTCATCATGCTCAACACCATCTGCCTGGGCATGCAGGTAAGGCCCCCGGGGACCAGGCCCCCCGAGACCAGCGCCCACCGGGCCGGGGCCTGGGCAGGGCAGGGGGAGCGGGGCTCCAGGCTGACTGCCCCCGGCAGACTCTTCCTGGCACCTGCTCTGTGCCAGGCACTGTGCTGAGGTGCCACGTGGGGCAGGGGGTGAACTGGACGCAGGCCCGGGTGCCAGGCACCCAGCGGTTCACTAGGGCCGTAATTCAAGGGCACACACGGCTGTGGCTGCTCTGGAACCAGGAGACGGCTGCGCGGGAGGGTGGGGCTGTGTGGGAAGCACGAAGCGCCTTCTCTGTTCTCCTCCTGCTGTTGCACATCCGGGTGCTGCAGATGGCTGCAATGTCAGCTCCAGTCCCAAGAAAAGGGGATGTAATATTCAGGGAACAGGTGTCTCTGAGGAGACGCGCACACTTCACAGACAAGTCATAATCAGCAGCGGCGTTATCAAGCCTTAATCAAGCAGCTGATCCCTAACGCCCCGCATAAATGGCATCACACAGCGAGGGTCCCCGGCCCCGGAGCCCCAGCCACTGGCAACGACACGACCACGCGTTGCCGGTGGGGAGGGTCTGGGAAGGGAGTCACGGAGCCAGCGGGCCCAGAGCGGACAGGGGCTCACGAGCCACGGCTCACGTGGGGCCTGAGCTGGGCAGCAGAATCAGTCAGCCCTGCCAAGACGGGGTGGGGCAGGGGAGACGCCAGATCCTTCTACTACCTGGGAAGGTTTTGTGGAGGAAGTGGGGTCGTGTCAACTTTATTTTAAAAAGGGTGAGAGATTCCTGGGAAATGTTACAAGGACATCGATTTCAGGAGGGTCACAGGGGAGGCTCGAGGCGGCCGAGAGTGCTGCTTGGGGCTGCCTCGGTGTCCCGGGGTAGCTTGCAGGCACGGGCGCCTGGTGATCTCAGGTGCCACCTGCAGGGGGTGGCGGTCCCACCTAGAACCAGGGGTCTGCCCTCCTGGTCCTGCACCCAAACGGCTCGGGGAGCTGCTCACAGAGCCCTGCTGGGGGGCCTCCCTCCTGGCCTCCAGGAACAGATGTGTGTGGATAGCCCTGCTCACGCGACCAGGGTCGGCCCCCTCCTCCTCCCCTCATGGTCCTTCGAGGGGACAGGGCGTGGCCGTAGGCCTGGTAGGATTCTGCACATTGCCAGAGCGGGCTCTGGTTTTCTGAGGTTAAAGGAAGGTGGGCAGGGGCCCCGCAGAAGAAAGCAGGGCTCTGGGGGTGTCTCCGCAAGGGGCAGAGCCGGCCCCCAGCTCCTCCCTGGGCCTCCGCAGCACTACAGCCAGTCAGAGCAGATGAACCACATCTCAGACATCGTCAACGTGGCCTTCACCACCATCTTCACGCTGGAGATGATCCTCAAGCTCATGGCGTTCAAGGCCAGGGTGAGTCCTGCAGCAGGATGAGCCTTCCCGTGGAGCCCTCACGGCCTCGTCCTGCAGGACGCCCTCCCTCGGCATGTCTGCTCCCGCCCTGCTCAGCCCGGGGTGGGCAGGCCGCTACTGGCCGGCAGGACTAGATGTGGCCGCCCCTCCCCCGCCCCTTCTTTGAGCCTGTCTTGTGGCCCCCTTTCCCTTAAGCCTCTGAAGAGCGGCCCCTGGGCCAGGGAGCATCCTGCTGTGTCCTGGGTTCCACGTCCACTGCCCACCCCCGGCCCCCGTGTCAGGTCTGCCTGCAAGGCCCAGACCAGACTGGGCTTCAAGCGGGGGATGAAGGGCTTCCCCGTGCGGACCAGGACCCCAAGTCCTGAGTTCCCAGGCACACTGCCCTCCCCTTGGACCACTTTATGCTCTGGAGGGAGGGGAGCGGGGGTGGGTGGGGCCCTGGAACACCCATGGGAAGTGGCATCTTGGCCCAGCCCTGCCTGGCCCTGCAGTTCTGCATACCCCGGACAGGGACCACTGCACTCTGCTGGCCTCTGAGCCCCTCCCCTCCACAGCTCACCCCGGGCCCCTCCCCGAGGGCTATTTTGGGGACCCCAGCCCCTCCCCTCCACAGCTCACCCCGGGCCCCTCCCCCAGGGCTATTTTGGGGACCCCAGCCCCTCCCCTCCACAGCTCACCCCGGGCCCCTCCCCCCAGGGCTATTTTGGGGACCCCAGCCCCTCCCCTCCACAGCTCACCCCGGGCCCCTCCCCCCAGGGCTATTTTGGGGACCCCTGGAATGTGTTTGACTTCCTGATTGTCATCGGCAGCATCATCGACGTCATCCTCAGTGAGATTGACGTGAGTACCGGGCGGGCACAGCCATTGCTGGGGTGGGGCTGAGGCCACAGACCCTTGCGGGGTACCCGCTGCGTGTGCAGCCCGTCACCCCGGGTTACAAATCCTGTAGAGCAGACAGACACCTCAGATTCCAGGCACAATGAGTGTGCCAGGCGGCCCACGGCAAGCGCCACAGTGGAAGGGAGAGGTCGTCCCTGGGTGGCGTGGTCAGGGAAGGCTTCATGGAGGTGGCGCCATCTGAAGGGGTTCCTGAAGGAAAGGGAGGTGGGAGCAAGCAGCACAGGCAGGGCTGCTGCCGGAAGGGCGCAGGAGGGAGCCGAATGAACAGAAGGTTTGGGGCGCGCGGAGAGGTCGGTTAGTAGAAGCACGCGAGCGTGCAGACCTTGTGCAGCCGGCAGTGTGGGCGCCGCTGGAGGTCTCTGAACAGGGCCGTGGAAGGATGAAAGCTACACTTCTAAAACGTTACCCTGGAGGCCAAGGGCAGGAGGTGAGAGCGACTACAAGCAGGGGGCACAGTTCGGGAGGCGGTCCTTCACCTACTCCTCAAATACTGAGCGCCTCCCACAGGCTAGAGGTACAGCAAGGAACAAGAGCACGGGGCGGGGCGGGGGAGCGAACGGACAGTGAAAATGAATCTGTCGCGGGGCCGGTGTGGCCAGCGCGTGTGATGAAGAAAAATCAAGCAGGTGGAGCCTTCGAGTGAAGGGAGTGGGAGGTGATGGCAGGTGGTACTGAGCACAGCCCTGCATGAAGCACAGGGTGGGCCGCGCGGGGTGGGGGGTGAGGTGGGGAGTGCGCAGGCCTGGGCAGGGAGCTAGGAGCATGTGGGCGCCTCTGACGACCAGCAGGAGGCCTGGCGGCTGGGGTGAGGAGTGAGCGGTGAGGTGAGCTCAGAGAGAGGGCGGGGCCCGGATCACGTGGGCCCTGCAGAGCCACGCTTCTGATCCTGGGCTCTGTTCTGGGGGGAGATGAGAGCCCCGGAGGCGTTTACACCCGCTCTGACCTCCGTTCTCAGAGGATCCCTTGGGCTGCTGTGCTGAAAGCAAGCTGTAGGGGACACTAAAGGCCACCCGGGGGGCGGTCAGGAGGGGAGAAGTAGCCAGCCACTGGATCTGCTTGGAGCACTGAGCGGATAGTATTTGCTGATGAACTTGATTCAGGGTGAGAGGAAAACTAATCAACGGTGACTACAAGGATTTTGCCCAAGAAACTGAACTTCCATTTACTGGGATGTGCCAACTCCCAGAGGAGCAGGTGTGGGGCGGAAACCAAGAGTCCCGCTTGGGGGGTGACAACTCAGGACGCTCGCAGGGCATCCGGATGGAGACACTGCAGCAGGCTTGGATTTACGAGCCTGGCGCGCAGAGGCTGGTCAGGCTGGAGATCTAAATCGGAGACTACTGGAGGAACTGGCATTTAGAGTCGTGGGAGGGGGTGAGACCAGCCACGGAGAGAAGAGGGTATTTAGAGAGCGAAGGTCCAGAGGCCGCGCCCGGTGTTGTCCCTCCCGGGAGCTTGGCCGGACCGTCTCATGGGACTCTCGGGAAAGAACGCCCGGCTGGAGTGGGCTGACGAGAGGCAGGGCAGGCTGTGAGCCTGGAGAGTTCTCTCTTTTTGCTACCAAGAGAAATGGCTTAGAAGGTGGAGGAGAGCGTGGAGCCTAGGAGAGTTTTCTTGAAAATGGGAGAAATTAGAGCACATCCTGGGCTCATGGGAGAATCAGGCAGTACAGGGGCGACTGCAGGAGCTAAGCCCTTGGGTGAGAGGGCAGGAGACCCTGTGTCCCGGGGAGGGCTGGCTCTGGGAACGGCAGTTCATCCCCGGAGCAGAAGGGGTTCCGGGAGAGTCGGGGTGGACGTGAGGACGAGCAGGAGAGCTCACGGCTCTGGGAGGTGCAGTGGGACGAGTTGAGTGCCGCCCAGGGCCCCGGGAAGGAAGGCATCGAGGAGACTCAGTATCTCGAGGAGAAGAAGGATGGGGGACCACCTCCACGATTCTGCCCTGGTGCTGGGGGTTGGGTGCTGGTGTGCGCGTGCAGACGAGCGGCGCGTCATTGGAAACGCAGGCCAGGAACCGAGGCTCACTGACTCCAGAATGTGGCAGCCGCCCCATCAAGGAAGGGAGGGGGTGGCCGAAGGCTGGGGGGTTGAGGTTCCGCAGCCTTCCAGCTGGCAAGGCCACGGGGCTTGGGACCAGAGAGCCATCCGTGAGCTGCGGGGTGACAGACAGCAGACTGGGGGACTGGAGCCAGTTACAAGGATGGAGCAGGGGCTGCAGGGCCAGGAAATCAAGGCGGCCAGTTCAGGAAACAGCTTCACCGTAGTCTGCGGGGAGGCGGTTACTAGAGGGCAGCAGACCCCCTTCATTTTTTTTCTTTTTTAACATCTTTATTGGAGTATAATTGCTTTACAATGGTGTGTTAGCTTCTGCTTTATAACAAAGTAAATCAGCTATACGTAAACATATATCCCCATATCTCCTCCCTCTTGCGTCTCCCTCCCACCCTCCCTATCCCACCCCTCTAGGTGGTCACAAAGCACCGAGCTGATCTCCCTGTGCTATGCGGCTGCTTCCCACTAGCTATCTATTTTACATTTGGTAGTGTATATATATCCATGCCACTCTCTCCCTTCGTCCCAGCTTACCCTTCCCCCTCCCTGTGTCCTCAAGTCCATTCTCTACATCTGCGTCTTTATTTCTGTCCTGCCCCTAGATTCTTCAGAACCATTTTTTTATTTTAATTTTTTTTTAAGGTTCCATATATATGTGTTAGCATACGGTATTTGTTTTTCTCTTTCTGACTTACTTCACTCTGTATGACAGACTCTAGGTCCATCCACCTCACTACAAATAACTCAATTTCGTTTCTTTTTATGGCTGAGTGATATTCCATTGTATATATGTGCCACATCTTCTTTATCCATTCATCTGTCGATGGACACTTACGTTGCTTCCATGTCCTGGCTATTGTAAATAGAGCTGCAATGAACATTGGGGTACATGACTCTTTTTGAATTATGTTTTTCTCAGAATATATGCCCAGTAGTGGGATTGCTGGGTCGAATGGTAGTTCTATTTTTAGTTTTTTAAGGAACCTCCATACTGTTCTCCATAGTGGCTGTATCAATTTACATTCCCACCACAGTGCAAGAGGGTTCCCTTTTCTCCACACCCTCTCCAGCATTTACTGTTTGTAGATTTTTTGATGACGGCCATTGTGACCGGTGTCAGGTGATACCTCATTGTAGTTTGTTTTGTTTTTTTTTTTTTTTTTTTTTAATTTTTGGCTGTGTTGGGTCTTTGTTGCTGCGTGCAGGCTTTCTCCAGTTGCAGTGAGCAGGGGCTACTCTTTGTTGCAGTGCGCGGGCTTCTCATTGTTGTGACTTCTCTTGTTGCAGAGCACGGGCTCTAGGCGCGCAGGCTTCAGTAGTTGTGGCACGTGGACTCAGTAGTTGTGGCGCACGGGCTTAGTTGCTCCGCAGCATGTGGGATCTTCCCGGGCCAGGGCTCGAACCCGTGCCCCTTGCATTGGCAGGCGGATTCTTAACCACTGCGCCACCAGGGAAGCCCCCTCACTGTAGTTTTGATTTGCATTTCTCTAATGATTAGTGATGTAGAGCATCCTTTCATGTGTTTGTTGGCCATCTGTATATCTTCTTTGGAGAAATATCTATTTAGATCTTCTGCCCATTTTTGGATTGGGTTGTTTTTTTGCTATTGAGCTGCATGAGCTGCCTGTATATTTTGGAGATTAATCCTTTGTCAGTTGCTTCGTTTGCAAATATTTTCTCCCATTCATTTTGAGGAAACGGAGGCTGTGGGTGGAGCCAGCATGGAGGAGGGAAGAGACCGCTGAGGAAACTGTTAGGGTCTCACAGGAGGTAGAAAAGGATGCGATTCAGAGCCCTGGGAAAAGATGAGTGTAAGACAGAAGCCGTGAGAAATGCAAAGTGTGAAAGGGGGCAGGGTGTGGGGGAGGAGGGCAGGCGGCGTCCACGCTGGGTGCCGCGAGGGCATCTGAGGAGCAGGCAGAGTCCTCGGGGAGGGAGGGCGGTGGGTGTGACAGTGTGACTTGCCTCTGAGGGACAGCTGCTGTCATGAACCCACCGCAGGAAGCTGATGGGGCTGCCACACGGCCAGGAGGCAGGGGTCTGAGTCTGGGCAGGGGGACGGGGATGGTGGCGACTGCCCAGTTGCTCTCTGGGGTCATGCTTGGCAGCCCTGAGGCCTGGAACAAGGGGTCAGATACCAGGATCGTTGTGGCCTTGAGGGCCGGCTCGTTGGGTCTCAGTACAAGTAGCCAGTATGTGAGCCCAGGAGCTGGCCCAGGAGGGGCGGAGGGGATGAGGCCTGGGGGTGGGATGAAAACCAGCAGGGCGTGGGCGGGGGGTTCTGCCAGAGGTCAGGATCCCAGAGGCGGAGCCCTCCAGGGTGGCCTCGCTGAGGATCTGAAGCTGAGGTGGCTGCCGGGTGAAGGAGGGGAGCAGGGGACAGGGAGGGGCAGATCCGGGAGCCAGAGGTTGAAGTCACAAGGCATTCCCCTCCCCCCACCCCCACCCAGAGTGCCTGCCAGGGGCAGCTGGGAGGAGGGGCGTGGGGAAGAGCATCCTGTATCCAAGCAGGTCCGGAGGGGGCGGGGCCGAGGGGGTCAGGCTGCGTTCTGGGCAAACTAGGGCACCTGCTGGGAAATAGCCCCCCAAAGGCCCCAGGGTCTGAGAGCAGCACTTCTCACCAGCGCAGTCTCAGCTCAAATTACAACTTACTTCTTGGAGTTTTGAGGTCTGTGCCGGGGAGTCTGGGGTAAATCAGAGCAGTTTCTTTGGTGCAGGAGGGCCGAGGGCGTCGTTGGTCACCTTTTGGTTTTTAGGGACAGCAGATGCCCCTAACCAGGACTGTTTGCTTGAAGTCACGTTAAGACTTTGAATTAAAGTACTGATTTATATTCCTGCCGTATAAACCGGGGAGCAGACCAGGGCGGCACCATCCGTCAGCACTCTCCGCAATCCCGGCTCTGCTCTGTCCAGTGCAGTAGCCACGAGCCGCACGTGTCTACTGGTCACTTGAAACGTGGCCAGTGCAACTGAGGAGATGAATTTCTAAGTCTATGTAATTTTCACTGTAACCCAAAGAGCCACGTGTGGCTGGCGGTACCATGTTGGCCGCACAGGTCTGGAACGTGGCTTGTCACCCCCGGCTGCATGTGAAATCACCCGGGGTGCATTTACACCCGGAAGCCAGGCCCAGGCCCCAGGAGCTGACTCAGTCGGCCGGGGTGGGGACCCAGCATTCTGATGCCCAGCCTGGGCTGAGAACCAGTGTTCCAGGTGAAAGCTGCCCTGGAGAATGCTGCTTGGTGGGGAAATAGCATACTGGGAACCAGTCCCCCCCACAAGTAATTAGGAGATAAAGCAATGATTCCCCATCCCAGGACTCCAGAAACAGGGCTTCTCCTGAAATGTGGCCCAAGGGAGGAGCTCAGAGTAAACAGGAATAAAGGCTGCTCCCCGCACCCCGTGCCCACCCTTTAAGACCCTGGCCCTGATATGGAAGCCTAGGTCCTGCTTCCAGGTGGGGGGCTGGGGGGGTGTGGGCAGAGATGCATCTGCTGGGGGGTCTCAGACTCCCCCAGAGGGCCTTTGCCACAGAGGATGGGACCCCGGTGAGGGCCTCAGCAGCACAAGGGAGCTGGCCAGCACCCCTGGACTCAGGAGACAGGGGTGTGACTCCCCTTGTGACCATGAGCAGGTACTTTCCCGCGTGCCGCCCCCCATACGGCCCCAGCATCACAGACCCCAGACACACAGGTCGCATCTTGGAGGCGAGAAGGGACCTGCCCGTCTTCGGTCTTCCCTCCTCTCCTTGCTCCCTTGCCCCCAGCCTGTGGCCTCACTGTCCCCACAGCTTCGTCCTCAACACCCACCCGCCCGACCCTGACCGGCAGCCACTAGGGGTCTCTAACGCCCCCCCCCCCCCCCCCCCCCCGCCTCTCCGCCTTGTTCTCTCTTTAACTCTTATGTGGTCTGTCCTCTCTGACGCCTCTGCTCACCTCCCTCCCACCGTGTCCCTCCTCTCTCTCCTCCCCCCACCCCCTCCTCTCTCTCTCCACAGACTTTCCTGGCCTCCAGCGGGGGACTGTATTGCCTGGGTGGCAGCTGCGGGAACGTTGTAATTCCAGGCTGCATGAGCCTGCAGGGCTCGCCCGCCAGCTCTGCCCTGCCGTGTGCATGCTCGGGCCTGGCCGCTGCGCTGCTTGGGGCAGACGCACTCAGGGCCCCCTGCCCCAGGCAGGCCCCAGAAGGCCCGGGTGGGGACGGGTGGGAGCTCTGTGCTACGAGAATGTGCATGGATGCAGTAGCTTTCTCGGAGCCCTGGGAAACAGGGCCTCTGTGCTGATGGGAACAGCCAGAGAGAACGGGATGACACACAACCTTAGTGACAGGTCACCAGCGCCAAGCCTGTGGGGACACGGGACGCCGGGCAGGGGGCTCTCCCCGGCCGGAGTCATCCAGTGTCTAAGGCTGGCACGTGGGCAGAGGCCTCCCGGCTTGGGACAGCCCTGTGCGGGGCAGGCTGTGGCCACTGAATTGATGGCCGCAGAGCAGCTGAGCTTCTGGGAGACTTGGCACTGGGTGGACACTAGGGGAGGGGCGGGAGAGCTGCCAGGGTCCTCGGCTGAGTGGCAGCTCGGGGCCTGGCCGCCGCCTCCCCCTCCCCCGGGGGCAGAATCGCTGTCCGCTCAGCGCACTGCTTGGCGCCCAGCCCGCGTCACCACCAGCGGAGCAGGCCCGGGGCCCTGAGCCCCCGGAGGGCCAGCACGAGTGCTCAGCAGGGGCCGCGGGGCGGGCTGGGAGTCCCCCCACCACGACTCGTACCGCACACTCTGCCCCGCCCCGCCCCGCCTGCCTGCCCTCACCCCCTGCCCCCGCCCCGCACTGATCCTGGGGCTGCGCCCCGCAGGACCCCGACGAGAGCGCCCGCATCTCCAGCGCCTTCTTCCGCCTGTTCCGCGTCATGAGGCTGATCAAGCTGCTGAGCCGCGCGGAGGGCGTGCGCACGCTGCTCTGGACCTTCATCAAGTCCTTCCAGGTGTGCGGCCCCGCCCACCCCCGGGCTTTGCTGCGCAGGGGCCGCGGGGACGTCCGTGCCGCCCAGGCCGCGGGGCCCCGGTGAACGTGAACGAAGGGAGGGCAGGGCTGCGGGTGCGGGGCAGGCGGCGGAGCCCCGCGCGCTAAGCCTCCGTCGTCGCCCGCAGGCCCTGCCCTACGTGGCTCTGCTCATCGTCATGCTCTTCTTTATCTACGCCGTCATCGGCATGCAGGTGAGGGGCGGGAGGAGAGCCTCCGGAGGCCGGGCCGGCGTGCGTGCAGGCTGGACCCTTCCCCCGCCCGGCCTCCTGGCAGCCCTGGGCTCAGCTGCAGGACCAGAGAAGGAGGTGGTCCCCCGACGGCGCAGCGTTAGTCAGGCAGAAGCAGCGCGGGGCGTGGAGGCGGGGAGGCTTTGTGGGCAGACGGACAAGGGCCAGATTGCTCTCCAAGGCCCCATCGGAGGTTCAGGTGGTCTCAGCGGGGCGCTCCCTACATTGACTGACTAGCTTTTGGTTAGGAAAACTGGCCCACCCACCCCCCCCCCAGATTTCTTTGGCTCGAGGGGAAGACCATCACCCAACCTTGATAATACAGGTGACCCTTGAACAACACAGGTTTCAACTGCGCGTGTCCACGTATACGCGATTTTTTGGGTAAATACGTACTACGGTACCACACGATTTGCGGTTGTTTGAATCCGTGGATGCGGAACCCCGGATATGGAGGGCCCAAGGGCTGTCTGTAGAGTTATACCCCTGCGATGCTCAAGGGCCAACTGCAGCCCAGTTCGTCCGGCTTCAGGTCTGACGGGGCCTGAAGTGGAGGGGATTTGGAGGAAGTAGGGGCAGCGGGAGATGGGCTGGGGGAGACCTATGCGGGTGCCACCCTCCCGTGCTTCCTGATCTGCAGATGCTCGGGAAGATTGCCCTGGTGGACGGGACCCAGATCAACCGGAACAACAACTTCCAGACCTTCCCCCAGGCCGTGCTGCTGCTCTTCAGGCAAGAGGCCCCTGCTGTCCCCACCCCTCCTCTGGTCCGCGGGGGCAGGCTGGCTTCACGTGTGGGGGCCCGCGCGCCGAAGCGCCAAGGCTCTGCTGTCCTTTTCGGATGCTCACCCCCCTACAGCCAGAGCCACTGTTTAAATCGTTTTTGCACGAGTGGCCCTCGTCTTCACTGTGCCCTGGGGCTCGAAAAGGAGGCAGCCGGTCCTGAGTGGGGTCCTGCAGATCCCCCCACCCTCATGCACTGAGGCGGGAGGCGGAGCTCGAATGTCCCTTGGAGGGAGGGTGAGGCCTCGCCGACCCCGGGTCAGCTCTCTTGCTCTCTTGCTGCCCCAGCGGTGACTTGAGTCCTGGACTGATTTTGCCCCTCTGTCCAAGAAGCCCCCTTTCTTTGTTCAGTTCCTGCCTGTGGCGCCCCACGAGGGGTAGAGTTGGGGGGGAAGGCATGCAGCACAGGGGGTCAGTGGGGCCTGGCTCACACTGGGTGACACTTGAACCTGGGGTCCTGAGGGGCGCCCGGCCTGCACCCCCCGACGCCCTGCTCTCCGCCGCTGCCCCGAGTGAGAGGCCCACGGCGCCCTGCCTTCCAGGTGTGCCACGGGTGAGGCGTGGCAGGAGATCCTGCTGGCCTGCAGCTATGGTCAGCTGTGCGACCCCGAGTCGGACTACGCCCCGGGGGAGGAGCGCACCTGTGGCACCGACTTCGCCTACTACTACTTCATCAGCTTCTACATGCTCTGTGCCTTCCTGGTGAGGCCCGAGGGCGGGGCGGCCGGGCTGCCGAGAGAGGCACTGAGGCAGGGTGACGCCCCCCCCCCCCACCGCCTCCCGTCGCCTCTGTCTCTCCAGGGACCTAGCTCAGGGACCCAGGAGACGGGACTCTGGCTAGGGTGTCCCTGTTCTGGTCATCCTGGGTGTGGCTTCGTGTTCTGAGTGCGTTTGCGTGCTCCAGAGGAGTCGCTAAAAGCTTGGCCCTTTTTTGCTGTTGTTGTTAGCGATTAGTAATCAAAAGAATTTAGTGAGGTTCTACCCTAAAACAGAGTAAAGTCTATTCCAGTGAAGCCAGTAAATTCCAGTAAAGCCTTTCGCCCCTCTCTCTTCCTTGGAAGAGGCAGTTGCCCCCAAGTGAGGAGGCTGAGACTCCGGAAACAAGGTCCCGAAGGAGGTGGCAGTGGGCTCGGAAACAGAGCACAGGTGGCTTTGAGGCTCCAAGGCTGCTGTCTGCACTCGTGGGAGACACAGAGCCCCCCAGCCCCAGGCCCTCGCTCTTCGCTCTTTTTCTTTCCTATGTTCACTAAGACGCTTGCTTGAGCGTCTAACGTTCCCTGGGCTCAGTGCAGGGGACAGAAAGGTGAACAGGACACAGCCCTGGCCCTGAAGGTGCTCACTGAATGCCACCTTGCATTTCAAAGGGACACCCAACAATACAGAACAGGCAAGAGCAGCACAGGGGCGGTGGTGGCCGGGGGAGACCAGCGTCCCTCTGGGGGGCAGACGAGAGGCTGAGGTTGGGATTTTTAGGATGAGCCCCAGGAGCCCTGGCAGAGGACACCGCGTGGGCCGGAGTGACACAGGCTGCTCGTGTGCAGGATGTAGTTGCCAGAAGGACTCGGAGGAAGGGCCCAGGCAGGGAGAAGCTACGGACCCCAGACCCCGTGGACACCCCCATTCCCCCCGCGCCCCCCGCCCCGTGCCACCTGCCTTTCCGAGCAGGGAGCCCACGGTTCTCCTCCTGCAGATCATCAACCTCTTTGTGGCTGTCATCATGGACAACTTTGACTACCTCACACGGGACTGGTCCATCCTGGGCCCTCATCACCTGGACGAGTTCAAGGCCATCTGGGCAGAGTATGACCCAGAGGCTAAGTGAGTCCCGCCTGCAGGCTCTGTGCTGGGCCCTCCCTCAACCGTCCACTCCTCTGGTCTAGAGCCCGTCCTGGAGTCCGACAGCGAGTCCCTCTCCAGTCTAACGAGAAGGAGAGGGCTGTCCCCCCCTTTATTATCCGAGGGCCCGGGTCAGAGACTCGGAGTTCCTCAGGCTTGGGAGGGATCCTACAGCCTCCCAGGGCAGTAGACCCCTTGCCTTTACTGGGAGCTGGTCATCCAGCTTCACTTGGATGCTTCTAGGAGCAGGGAACTCACTACCTCCCCAGGCAGTTTAGGCCCCGGCTACTCAGAGTGTGGTCCACTGACCAAGAAGCTGAGCTCTATAAAGATGCAGAGCGCCCCCCCAAATCCCCGGCCTCACCCCAGAATGACGGAATCAGAATCTGCATTGCCGTTAACCTGGCCCTCGGGGCGTTCGGGTGCACTTTAACGCTGGGAAGCACAGCTGCCTTACCTTCTTCCCAAGAAGGTAATAAGCTCACATTTGATGACTGTTTCCCGGGTGTCAGGTGCTGTGCCAAGCACGACATGCATCATCTCACTTAACCTCGCAACCTATGACACGGCCTCCAGCTCCCTACTGGTCCCTGGAAGTGAGCGTCCACCTCCCTTGATCCATACCCTCTACTTCTATTAATACATCCCAGGAGCCCCCAGGCAGCTTGACTAAAACCCAGCGAAGGCTCCACCATGGGAGAAATGAGGTCCGGATTCCAGCGCAGAGATCCCGTATCTGAGGGGATTCTGGCCTCTTACCACCCACCAAAAAAGACAGCCCATTCCTGGTGGTGGGCAACAGTGAATTCAAACATCGTTTCTTCTTTAAAACAGACACTCAGCTTCCACTCCCTAAGCATGGTTGGAAATCAGGAAGCGTCCCCCTGTCTCCTGACTCCTCTGCCCTGGGCCATTCTCTGAGCAGGAAGGGAGGTCTGGGTGGGGCTGCCAGGTGCACAGGTCTGGTGTCCTCCTGCAGGGGCAGAATCAAACACCTGGATGTGGTGACCCTACTGAGAAGAATCCAGCCCCCTCTGGGCTTTGGGAAGTTCTGCCCACACCGGGTAGCGTGTAAGGTAACCAGAGCTGCCAGCGAGGGGTGCCCCCCACCTGGCCCGCACCCCCGGAAGAGGCACAGGGGCCCTGGGGCAGGGACACTGGCGAGGGCCCGACTGGGTGAGTCATTTTAGAGCAGTCGTCTCCTGGGTCCCCACGTCCCTGGGACCTAAACTCTCAACAGTGTCTCCAATTCATCCCCCCCTCCGTCACGGAGGTCATCCTGCTCATCCCCCCCCAGCGCCCGGTCCCCTCCCCTGCCGGCCCCCAGACCGGGTGAGGATGACCCCCCGGCTCAGTGGTCCCGGCCTGGCAGTGAGCCCCCTCTCTGCACAGCGGCTGGTGGGCATGAACATGCCCCTGAACAGCGACGGCACGGTCACCTTCAACGCCACTCTCTTCGCCCTGGTGCGCACAGCGCTCAAGATCAAGACGGAAGGTGCGGGCAGTCCCCTCCTCTCAGGGGCTGAGTTTTCTAGCGGGTTCTACCAGAATCTGAGCTAAAGGTCGGAATCAAGAGTCACGGGGAGAAGCAGAGAGAGGACCCAGGCCATGGCCACAACGTTCTCATGCCCCTCAGGGCACAGCGGGAGCCCCAAAATTCTGCAGGGCAAAGGTCACCAAGGCTCTGTTCCCACACAGCCGGGTCTGATGCGGGTGGGCCAGGGAGTGGCAGGGTGAGCACGGGGGTGGGACCCCCCGGGATCTGCTGGACCGCTGCTGGGTTCGCACGGGGCCCCACTGAACCTGCAGGCCCTGCTGCCGGGAGGACAGACGGATTGGGAGGGGGGAGGAGATGGGGGTCTCCCTCACGCAGGGACCCGGCGGCATCAGAGCTACCGCCCAGGTGAGCAGGACCGTCTCAGGCATGAAGCAGAGGAGCAGGACGGCTGCCTGCAGGAGGCGGGACAGACCACGGGCTGTGGGGGATGGAAGGCTGCTGGGCGGGTGGAGGGGAGGATGGGAGGCGACAGCCTCTCCGATCAGCCACCCAGGTGCTGGAAGCCGAGGCCTGCGGGGAGTGCGTATGTGACCCGAGGGTCGGGCTGCCCCAGGGGAACGGCGATGCCCTCCCCGCAAAGCAGCCGCCACAAGGGAAAACCCAGCCAACGTTTGCTGAGCGAGAGGTTCGGGGAGTGCTAGGTGGCTTTGTCAAGTGCGGTTGGCTTGGCCTGTCCCTTGCCCCCAGGCAACTTCGAACAGGCCAATGAGGAGCTGCGGGCCATCATCAAGAAAATCTGGAAGAGGACCAGCATGAAGCTCCTGGACCAGGTCATCCCTCCCATAGGAGGTGGGTGCCGCTTTGGGAGACCAGAGGCCAGAGGCGGCCGAGGACAGGGGAAAAGGTGGCTTCCAGGGAGCCCCAAGGGAGTCTGAGAGCAGCCTGGCCCTCCGTGAATGCCTTGGGTGGACCCCATGGTAGCCATCGGGGTCACATCGGCAAGCAGAGGAGGGGGGTGCAAGGGGCACCTGGACCCGGCTACGTTTGGCCCGCACGCTGACCCCAGCCTCAGATGCCCACCGGCCCCTGTTGCCCCCCCTGCAGATGACGAGGTGACGGTGGGGAAGTTCTACGCCACGTTTCTCATCCAGGAGCACTTCCGGAAGTTCATGAGGCGCCAGGAGGAATATTATGGGTACCGGCCCAAGAAGGACACGGTGCAGATCCAGGTAAGCCCATCCCGAGCACCAGGGAGCTCCACTGCTGAGATGGTCTCCAGACTCCAGCTCCCTCTCTGTGTCCTTGGGGGCAGCTGTGGAGGCAGAGAGGGCAGGACGGAGCCAGGATGAGTAGGGGGAGAGATGACAGCTCTGGATGGAAGATGCTTCGACCTCAAGGGAAGAACCAGGAGCCCTTCCAGCCCTGGATGATACGACCCAAAACCATGGTCCTATCCCCTGAACACAAGGGAGAGATTTGGGTTAGATGAGAGCAGTGGTCTCCAAAGAGGACAGGTTTCCCGGGGGAGGGGAGGTGCTTGAAATGACCCATTGCGTGCGCAAAGAAACGTAGAACTTTGGGTTATCTTGCCCGTTTTTAATTTCAATTTTTTATGTTAAGTATAACACACATAAAGGATACATTCAAAAAATATTCATGTATTTGGGCTGTGTGTTCAAAGATGTATCTCAATTTTTACTTTGAAACAATCTCACAATTTCAAAAGTTGCATGTATGATACAAAAAAAATTTTCTTTCTGAACCGTTTGAGAGTCATTCCCATCAACCCAGAACAGGTGAGTGTGTGTTTCCCGCCAGCAAGGGCGTTCTCCTCCGTAACCCTCCTCCACAGCCATGATGCAGCCACTAAAATCAGGACACTGATGCATCAGTCCCGTGGAGTCCTCAGGCCCCATGCAACTTGCGCCAGTGGTCCCAATAATGTCCTTTATGGCAAAAGGATCGGACCCAGAATCACACAGTGCGTTTAGCTGTCATATCTCTTTAGTCTGTAGTCCCTCAGTCTTTCCTTGAAATGACCTTGACACTCTGAAGATTCCCAGCCAGCGCGTCCCTCAGTCTGGGTTTGTGCAGTGTTGCCTCGTGATAGATTGAGGGCTTGCATCTTGGACAGGAATGTCCCAGAAGTGATGCTGTGTTGTCATTGCAAACTATCAGGTGACACCAATCTTGCTTTGTCCCCTTGCTGGTGATATCAACTTTGATCAGCTCAAAAATCGGTATAAATGGCACGTACCATCGGAAGAGATCATTTGTCTAAAAAACTGTACTGATGAGAGGATTTCCCAGCCTGCAGGCCTGGGCGGGAGATGAAACCCCCTGTGAGGCCTAGAGAAGATGCCTTGGGAGCCATCAGGGTTTGGACTATCCCAGCGGCCAGAGCAGGAGCCCAGGGGGATCGAATGAGCAGGAGGGGGTGGGGTGGAGCTGGGCCTTCAGGGAAGCCCTGGTTGCCGGGATTAGAAACGGGGGAGGCCGCGAGAAGCAGTGCGTCCTCCCCTCCTGGCCTGGAGGGGTCACTGAGTCCCTCTCTGTCCCCAGGCCGGACTGCGGACCCTTGAGGAAGAGGCAGCCCCTGAGATCCGCCGCACCATCTCGGGAGACCTGACGGCCGAGGAGGAGCTGGAGAGAGCCATGGTGGAGGCTGCGATGGAGGAAGGGATATTCCGGGTGAGTGAGGCCCTGGCCACGCCAGTGCGTGCGCGTCCCAGGCCAGGGAGCGGAAAGGAGGCCAGGAGCCCCGCCGCGCAGAACGGGGGGCTGAGGATCCCCGCCGCCCACACCTCCCAGGACTCTGAACCAATGACCCACCTGCTTGAGGTGTCACATCCTTCCCACCTTCCTCTGCCCAGCCTCCCCGGCCTCCCCTCCCCACAAGCCTGAGGCAACGTCCACCCATCAGAAGCCCCCGTCATCAGAGGCCCCAGCTGCTTCCTGTCTCACTGTCCTCCCTCCTAGAGCTGGAGGGGCCCTCACGACCACCCAGCGGAACCTTCTGGGTTATTCATGAGGAAATGGTGGCCCAGAGAGACCGTCTGTGTCCAGTACCGCTCAGCAAGTTACTTTCGGAGGCGGGACTAGAGCCCGTCCTCCAGACTGCCTGGTTCCGGGCTCCCCGACTCCCTGCGTTTCCCGTCCCGGTGTCTGGTCCCCGTACAGTTCTTAGGGGTGTCCTGTCTACCCCATCAAACTGAGAACGCCCTGAGGGCGATGGTCTCTTCTCCGGCCTCACAGCCCGGTCTGTTCTCCTCTGGCCTTGTTCCCAGCGCCGTCGGTCGTCCAGGGTGGCAGCCCCCGCACATGCATCCCTGGTCCCCGCTCTCAGTCCCTCCCCTGTCCTCCTCGCCCCCAGAGGACCGGAGGCCTGTTTGGCCAGGTGGACAACTTCCTGGAAAGGACCAGCTCCCTGCCTCCACACATGGCCAACCAGAGACCCCTCCAGTTTACTGAAATAGAGATGGAGGAGCTGGAGTCGCCCGTCTTCTTGGAGGACTTCCCTCAGCATCCAAGCGCCAACCCTCTTGCTCGTGCCAACACCAACAATGCCAACGCCAACGTTGCCGGTGGCAAGAGCAACCATGGCAGCAGCCCGGCATTTTCCAGGTAGTGGCGGCAACCGTCAGCCTGGCATGTAGGGGCTGGGGTGAGACTGGGCAGACGTGGTTAGTGGGCTCCGGGCCTTTGGGGGCACCCCGAAATGTGGAGGGTGTGCTTTGCTTGCCTTGCGCCCTTTGGGGTCCAGCCCACGCCTTGCTGCGCAGGAGGCCGGCCTGGACGGCAGAGACGTGTGTAGCCAGCAGGGGGCAGCCTCGGGTCGGTGTTGGTCAGCGCCCAGCGGTGCTTTTCTTCCATGGTCTTGGCGGGTCCGGAAAGGCACACGTTAGGTTAGAAGGAGAGGGCGCATCCTATGAAACCTGAAGAATTAAGATTCAACCCTTGGATTTGGGTTCCAGGTGGTTCCCATGTCGCCAACCCAGGGCTGAATATAATCTGTGATTACATGAGTGTCAGGAAAAACAGCAGGATGAGCAGAGAGGGTCTCGGCCATCGTGGCCTATGGGCTGGGCTCCAAGCAGAGCTTCTATTCTAGACAGGGGGCCCAGGGACTGGGGGTCTCCTTGGCCCGGAGAGGCTGGGTTCCCCCACCTCAGGAATGGGCGGGACAGGGCAGAGGCCAGGGGAACCACTACTTGCCAGGCTGGGGCTGCCGGCACCCCCTTCTGGCCTGAGACCCCTCAAATTCAGCCCACAAGTCTTGGAGGGCGCCTGCACGTGGGGTCACCGCGGTGCTGGGTGCTGTGGACGTGCAGACCCGGCCCAGCCCCCGGAGGATCGCAGTCTTGTCGGGAGAACGTGCCATGCGATCCGACTATGACCAAATGACGTCAAAGAGTAGGTCCTGAGCAGGCAGAGGGCCCAGGACCTAACTGCTTAGGGACATGGAGGAAGCTTCCAGAACTGTGGGCTCTGGGCGGGACACCCCGCAACCAGATGTGAGGGCTCCCGGGTGATCCACGTGCAACCGAGGTTGAGACGCAGTGTCCTCAGGGGCGTGAGGCCCGAGCTGGGCAGGTGTGGGAGGGGCCAGAGAGCAAAGGGGTGCAGATCGGAGGAGAGGAGGCTGGCCAGGCCACAGCGATGGGCCTAGGCCCTGAGGGAAAGGGTGTGGGGACCACGGAGGGCAGGGATGGGGGAGCCCGTAGCCCCATCAGCTGTGCTTCCATTTCAGCGTCCACTCTGAAGGGGAGCTCCCAGGGGAGACAGAGACGCCTGCCGCCAGAGGAGGAGCCTTCGGCCGCCCCCAGGGGGCCCTGGGTCAGTCTCTCCTGTGCTCCCGAGGGGCTGACCTTCTCCCAGGAGGGCCTGGGGAGCCGCTCTTCCGTCCACTTGGGGAACCTGCGGCCGGGAGGGCTGGGAGCCTGTGGCGATGGGAACCAGCTGCTCACCCAGGCAGAGGAAGGGGGCCACCCAGGTGGCTGAGGGAGCCGGGGGTGGGTGGTACACTGTGAAAGGGCCCTTCCTGGCACACCAGGAAGCTCGTGCCCCCCCACCCCGGCTGAAGACAGCCCTGGGCACACTGTCACCTCAGCTCTGCCTTTCAGCAGATGACCTGGCAGCCTCTCAGTGGGTCCTGGACCGCTGCGTGCGACAGTAGGGGCCTGAGGAGGCTGGAGTTCACAGGAGACGAGGGTGCTTGTTGTGTTCCGCAACACAGACACACACACACACACACACACACACATGCACAGTCACACGCACACAAACACAAGATCAGCTTGGCCAAAGCTGGTCAGGCTCTGGCCCTGATCCCCTCCCAAACCCACAAGGGCAGGGACCAGGGCACGTGGAGTTGGGGGGATGGGCAGTGGGGAGTCCTGCCCGGCCTGGGGTGGGCTGGGCCTCGGCATGTGTCACCCTCTAGGACCCCGAGGATCTCAGGGTGGGGCTGACTGGCCAAGGGGAGCTCTGTCGACCCAGAGCTCCCAGCAGGAGTCAGCAGCCCCTCTGGCCCTCGGCCCACAGGACCCCACAGCAAGTCCCATGGGGAGAGGCTGCAGGGACAGCTGCCCCGGAGGGCGATACCCGGAGCCCAGGCACCTGCCGCCCCCTGCCAGGTAATGGGCCAGAGGCCGGCGAGCTTGCAGTGGTAATTCAACAGCAGAAGGGACGGGACCCCTGGTCCTCCCCTTCCTGGGGGTCTTGGCTGGGGCTCCCTCTGAAGAGCCGGGGCTTCCTGATCCCAGTGGGCTCCGGCGTTCCTGAGCGGTCTTTGCTTCTGTGCACCTGGAACAGCTTGTGGGGACGGAGTCTCTGGTGCGCGAGGAGAGGAGCCCCACCCCAGGGTCCCTGCCCGAGGAAGCGCCCCCCGAGGATGGTACCCCCGGGTGCCCGGCCCCAGCCACGACCCTGCTGATCCGAGAGGTGAGGGGGGCTAGGAAGGCACTGGACTGCATCCCGGGGTGGCCCTGCGATGGCCTGGGGTGGACAGGAGCTGAGGCTCCACGGGAAGACCCACTCGGCCGCCTCTCCCTTCTGCAGGCTCTGGTTCGAGGGGGCCTGGACACCTTGGCGGCTGATGCTAACTTCGTCATGGCAACGGGCCACACCCTGGCGGAAGCCTGCCAGATGGAACTGCAGGAAGTGGAGGTGGCAGCCGCAGAGCTTATGAAGGGACGAGAGACCCTGGAGGGTGTGGCCAGCGCCCGGGGGTGTTGGAGCCTCGGGTCCTCCCTGGGAAGCCTCGACCAGCATCAGGGCTCCCGGGAGACCCTCATTCCCCACAGGCTGTGAAGGCCACGGGCGTCAGGCTGGGCTTAGAGCCGGCGTGGCCAAGGGTGGGGGGCTGGCGCGGGAGGGTTGGCCCAGCACGGCAGCCCCCCGTCTCAGCAGCTAGACGGACAAACAGACAGGAACCACCCGCAAGGTCAGGAGGTAGATGGACAGGCCCTTCTCCTCACCAGCAAGAGGCGTGATGGGATGGAGCTTCTGGGGTCATTCAAAGAGGCCTGGTCAGTGCCAGCAGGACATTAAAGTCTCCAGGCCTGCGACAGGGCACCTGTCTCTGCTCGTCTCCTTTGGGGGCCCTTCTACACCCTCCGCCCCCGCCCCCCGCCGCTCCACGGAGGCCCCTCTGCATCGTCCTCCTGCAGGAGCGGAGGGGCCACCGTGGAGGAGGCGGTGCTCCTGGACGTCCCTGGGCAGCCCCCCGGGCAGGTCCCCTGCAGCTACCCTTCCCCACCGTCCTGGCCAGAGTTCACGGCCCGCCCGGCCCCAGAACCTCGGGGGCGCCCTGCTCTCCGCCTGGGGGAGCAGGGCCCACAGTGCCCACCTCCTCTCCCCCCCACCGAGCAGCAGTGAGTAACAGGATGAGGCACGGGCTGTGGCCCCCACTCCCTCCTGCGTGCCGGCTGCAGACACACCCTAGTCCCAGAGCACCGTCGCACACGGTACCCACTCGTCCTCCCCACAGCCCGCTAAGCAGCGGGAGAGTCCATGTTGAAGATGCCACGTTGGAGGCCCAGAGAGGTGGCTCGCGTGCCTGTGTCACACAGCCAGCCAGGGGCAGAGTTAGCACTGGGGTCCCACCGGTGCCCTCCCGTCTTCCCTGGGCAGACGCTCCCCCCGCCATCAGCTCTCCCACTGGCGTCCCGTGCACCTCCTGGCAACCCCCAGGCGGGCCCCTCGGCCGCCCAGACTGGGGGCCGCACGGGGCAGGGGGATGACCCCCCCCGTGCCCTGCAGCCCCGGGGTCCCCGTCCGAGTAGCCATGTCCACTCGCCTCCTCCTCAAACCTCAGCACCAGGAACCCGCCCCCACTCCACCCTCAGCAAGGCTTTGTTCCCTCCTGCACAGAGATGCCCCCAGAAGATCCCTCCCACAGCTCCCGTCACCAGCCTGATGGACAGCCCGCTGCGCCCCTCGCTCCCCGCCCCGCCCCCCGCCCCAGCGGGAGCCACTCCTCCTGCAGCCAGCCTCTCGGCCAGCCCAGCCACCGTCCGCCCCTCCTCACGGCCCTCCTCCACCTGCACGTCCGTCCTGGCCGTCCCCCCTGCCATCCAGCTACCTGTTGTCTACCTGCCGTCTCTCACCTGTCTACCTGTCTCTCACCTGTCACCTAGTTAGTTCATTCCTGAGGACCATGCCTCTCACCTGGGCTGGCTCCTCCTCCCCTGCGCCCGCCTGGTGCCCCGGTGGGCTGCCTTCTACCCCGCCCCTGCTCTGAAACCCTGGGAGTCCCAGCTCACCTGGTTTCTAGCCCTCGTGAGGTGCCGTCACCTCTCCCTCCTTCCTGCAAGGCCTGTGGCCTCGGCTCCCCGGCTCCCCGGAGTTTCCTCCCCTTTCCCGTGCTCCGTCCTGCAGCCTCCCTGTGACCTGTCCCCAGGCCAGCCCCCTCTCCGGGGAAGGCGTCCTCAGGGTTCTGTGTCCTGCATCCTTGCTTCCCGCGGGCTCAGCCCCCCGGACGCTCCCATCACTCTCCTAACACGGTGCTGATAATCCGCACCACGCAGCTGGCCCATCTCTTCTAAACGCCGGTCCTGTGCTGCTTCTCCTTGTCAGCTCTGCGAATGTCCCACTCGTGCCAAAAGCACATCGCGTCCAAAGTCGACCTCCTCACCCGTCCCCTCAGCCTGCTGACCTCAGGGCCCTACTCCCTGTTCAACCCGTGAGTCTGAGTGTTGTCTGGACTCCTACCTTCCCCCACTGTGCCCTGGGGACTCCTCCTCAAAGTATTTCTCAAACCTGTCCCCTCCCCATGGTGACTTTCCTGACACTCAGTCCTCGTTTCATGCCTTGTCTATTGTGCCTCAGAAGAGCCTCCCAGCACCAACCCCCCTTCCTCCCAGCCTGACCCTGATCCTTCTAAACAGAGAAACCTGCTGTCTTATCCCCCCACTTAAAACCCTTGAAGGCCCCCAAAGCCTCAGAATATGGTGCAGAACCCTTGCCTGGGCTGACAGGCAGCTCCGACCCAGCCCTGGCCCTCATGCCAGGCTGCTCGCCCTCCCAGCCCCCTGCAGCCCAGCCGGGGACAGCTGCCCGCCCCTCTGAGCGCCACATGCTGTTCTGGGGAGAAACTTCCCAAACCCTCAACCCCACGGACCCCTTGGCCATCATCTTCCACATCTCAGCTTCTCCAATACTTCCTGCAGAAAGCATCCCCCGGATGCCCCCAAACGCTCTAGGTGGCCCAGCGACGGGGCACGTGTGTTTCCCCATCGCGGCCGGGGTCACCCCTGCTCTGTGACGTTTATTTTACACCAGACTGAGGCCGAGTTCCACGAAAGCAGGAGCAGGTCCACCAGGCTGGCCCTTAACCCCAGAGCTGAGCACTTTTCAACACAGGCGAGCGGCTCAATCACTGTCAGATAAATGCAGGGAAATGCTGAGAAGTGTGGCCCTGCCCTGGCTGACAGCCCGCCGCCCAGGGTCACCTGCTCAGGGCTGCAGCCTCGCGCCCTCACTGCCCAGTCCCCGGGGAGGCGGCGGCAGGAATCGGCCTCCAGAGGTGCAGAGGTGCAAACTGACTCCTCAGTTTCAGCCCCACCCATCCAGCTGCTCAAACTGTCCCCTCCACTGCCTCCTCTTGGCGGGGAGCTGAAATAATCCACCTCGCAGCATGGCTGAAAAACTAAACAACCTGGGGCACACGTGAAAGGGCTTCGTACGCTGCAAAAGTCTATAGAAGGATGTTTCCATTTACAAGTGGGACCGGAGCATCTTATATCAATACCTAACATGTACAGAGTACCAACAATACAGCAGGCCCTGCTCCAAGCCTTCTGCATAGATTATTTAATCCTCTTGATACCAAGGAAGTATCATCCTCCTTCTGCAAGTATGACACGGAGAGGACAGGTAACGTGCCCAAGGCCCCTCAGCGGGTAGGAGGGCCAAGGCGGGATTCAGCTCAGGCGATGTGGCTCCAGCCCCACAGCCCTAGTGGCTGCGCCATTTGGCACGTCTGTGCCGGGCCTCCCAGCCCACGTGACAGGTGTACACATGCACACAGGCGCTGAGGAACCTTCCAGCTCTCACCCTTTCCGAAAGTTCAGGCAGTTTCCTCTGCAACGTGCAGGACATTCTAATTTGTCAGAACGTACAAAATCTTGCCTCTCCCCAGCTCCCCTTCAAATAATCGCTGGGTTTCTCCATAGAGGGCCGCCAGGCCACTCAGATAAAGTACAAAAGGAACACGGTGTGGAAGGCTGAGGGCCTGGGGCCGTGGGGGGAGCAGGCAGGCCCCTCCTGTCAGCCGGGCCATCCAACAGAGCCGGTGTCCAGAGGGGCTGGTGGGCCACCTTCTGTCGCCTGCGGGCACTGGCCAGGGCGCTGTCTGCTGCACGCCTAGCTTCTCCTGGCCAGTTCCCTGCAGACTTGGGATCCCGCTGCTGGGGGGGTGGGGGGACGGGGGGAATCTGCCAGAGGGGGCGGGGCGCAGCTTGGGGGAGGGGTGGGCACCGAGCCTCATGCCAGGTGCGGGGACCAGGGGAGCCATCCCTGCCTTCTGGAAGGTGCGGAGTTCAGTTGGAGCATATCCCTGGACCAAGGAGGCTGGGCTCGGTTCCAGGCCCTCCTCAGAGCGGGGAGGCACCCCAGCTGTGGTCCCAGTGCGTTTCCAGGCCCGGCTCTGGATGGGGCCGAGAGGTCCCTGAAGCAGGGGTATGGCTGCCCTCTGCAAGGTGAAGGAGCACAGCCTTGGAGCTGGACCCGTGCGGCCCCGAGTCCCTCCACCTGCCTCCACGCTCCGATGTTAGGCGCTCACACACCCTTTCAAGCTTCTGCTCCTCCTTCTGTACAATGGGGATAAACTCCTGCTTGCAGGCTGCTGGAAGGTGTGAAAGTGACCTTGGAAGGGGTGCAGCTGCTGTTTTGGTTCTGTCAGACGCTGGCTGCAGGAAAAGCCAGAGGTTACGATGGCAGGAGGCTGAGTGTCTCACGGGAAGCCGGGCAGCTCGGCTCTCAGCCCAGCATCTCAGCGTCGGGCCTGGTCCTCCCACAGGCCCTGCAATTCTCAGCCGTAGCCCTCGGGTGTGGAGGCCGGCTCCACAGGTCACTAGAAAAGGCACTGACAACCCAGCGCTAACCTTGACCCATTTTCTGGCATCTGATCCCAGTAACGCGTCACTCCTGCCTTGGGCCTGACAGCTTATGGTGGCAAGTGACACTCCCCGCTTCACCAAGGTTCCTGCTGCCGTTTTACTGATGAGGCGACTGAGGGGCAGGGCCTCCCAGCTGGAAGGGGCAGGGCTAGATTTGTCCCCAAGCTTTCTAATCCCACTGCTTCTTTTTCCTGTGCCATACTGCCATCTCCTAAATGGAACGTAAATCCAGTTTAGTAAGCCAGGGAACAGAAGCATTTTAAAAGAAGCCTGCCATAAATACACAGGGCAAAAGAATAATTCTGGTGTCGAACACGAATTCAAAACGCTAGGATGTCAGAGCAGCACGTGGAGGGTCAGATGCGGGGATTTGGAGGATTCAGAGGAGGGAGAGCTGAGGGCTGTTTGTTTAAATAAAATGATCAGCAGAGGAGATTCCACCGTGTTATGAAAGGAAACCAAGACCCAGAGGAGGAAGGCGCGTGGAGCCCAGCGTCCGAGTCCGTGCGAGGAGCCTGGTTCCAGAAGGAGGCCAGTGAGACCTGCAGACCCAGCCCAGCCCACTTCTAGTTGTGGGCCCTTTAAAATATCTCCACCAGCGGTGTCCTCATGCAGAGAATGATAATAGCTGACATCATCAAGGCCAGTTCATGCTGTGCCTGACAGACGCAATATCACATTTAGCCTTTGCAACACCGTCCAGGAAGTGGGTATTGCTGTTGAGCCCATTCCGGGAAAAGCCAAGTGAATTACCCACTGAGAAGCAGTGAGGCCAGGTGTCCAACAGGGGCCTGGACGATACTCTTGAGCTGCTGGCACCCCGTATTATCAGGAGGATCGCAGGACAATCCCTGACCCAACCCCACCTCGTCCTCTACTGATCTGGCCCAAGCCCCTTCCCACACCCTGCCAAGCGCCCGTCCAAGCCCACGCAGCCCAACGCGCCCAGCACCTCTCTGCACCCGGTAGCCCTCCGTCCTCCGTCTCAGCCGGGCCCCTCTGATGGCCCCAGGAAACTCTGCCAACTAGAGAAGGGCACTCGCCATCCGGTTCCAGAAGAATGAAGTCACTGACACTGCATCGCCGACCTTCGACACCCCCTGGAAGGAGGTCAGAGCGATGAGGAATGAGGCTCTCTGTGCTTTGTGAGAAACCGGCAGAACAGGCCTTCAGAGAGTTATATAGTTTCAGATTTGATGAGCCCAATTTCTTGCATCTTCTCATACCTAGAAAAGCACTAAAATCATCATTGGAAACATCCGCTCCTGGTGACGAGTAGCCCCTGACCGAGAGGTGTGCTTGAGTGCACGTACCCCTTCTCCAAATCGCGTATATGCTGACTCCCCCCTTACCTCTTTGGAATAGCTCCTCAGAGCTACCGAGAGCCTGTCTCCCGGGCCGTAGTCCTCAGTGAGTCCCCAAACAAAACTGAACTCACAGCTCTCACGTCCTGTGCTTTTTTATTCAGTTGATAACTCCTAGCACTCACTTTTACTGTAGCACTTATTACATTGTGTCATAACTAGGAGGCTACAGCTTGTTATTCCAAGTATACAGTGTTTCCCAAAGGTAGTAGATTTCTTTAACAACTTTGTATCCCCAGCAGGGAAAAAAGGAAGGAAGGAAGAAAGGAAGAGGGGTGGGGGGTGGGGGAGGGCAAATGCCAGAGACACACTAAGTAAACTGCTAAACAACGGGCATTAGATGGAATCGCTTGAAATTGCCAACATTCTGCCCCTTTTGTCTACAAATCGGCAGTCTGACAATATTTAACCTACTACAATGAGGGTGGGTTTCCCCACTGCCCAGCACCACAAGCCCGCCCCTGCCCCTCTG
Organism: Balaenoptera borealis; assembly: GCF_965194805.1. Lineage (NCBI taxonomy): Eukaryota > Metazoa > Chordata > Mammalia > Artiodactyla > Balaenopteridae > Balaenoptera > Balaenoptera borealis. The sequence continues at coordinate 2,146,481 of NC_138860.1, forward strand.
GGGAGCAGAGCCCCGCCTTTCGTTTGGGGGCTGTTTATATGTGTCCTGATGTCCTCATCACACACATCGGTTGGGAGAGAGTCTCACAAGGTGGGCGCCAGGTCAGGACTGTTCTCGGGCAGCGTGCAGGCCCAAACTGAGGGGGGCGCTCCTGGCACCTGTCGCCACTGAGGGGCCCCCTCTGAGAGGGGACCAGGAGGAGTGTCTGCAGGAGGGCCCAGCGGCTTCTGCGCCAGGCACTGTGAGTTCAACTGTCTCTCCGGGAGCCCACCCCCTCCTCTGCCAGACCTAGGCGCGCTCATCAGTCTGGCCTGGGGCTGGGAGGGGGTGGGAGGCAGACCTGGGCGCCCCTCCCCTCCGCATTTGTGCTAGTTCAGGTCCTGACTTAGAACTCCCTCCGCCCAAGGCGAGCCTTCTCCTGGGATCCTCCAACCCAGTTTGGAAGTCAAAGACAGCCTCCCTCCTCCCTAATTCCCTCAAGGCAAAGAGTCCCCACTGTCAACTGGTACCGGAGTCAGGAATGGGGGGGTGGCCCCCCAAGCAGGGACTCAAGAGATAATTTCACCTCAGGCTGATGCAGGCTGTCACGGTCAAAGGGCCTTTGAAATTCCCCTAAAATTGTCCCGTGAGATTGAGCACACACGCCACCTGGGGTGCTGGCACTCAAGACTCCACAACATCCTCAATCTGGCTGCATGTTTGCCGAGCTGGCACTTCAGAGGTTAATCCTGCGTGATCGCCCTCCACCGCCTCCCTCTCCTCCTATTTTTAACGTGTTAAATGCTCCTTTGCTGGCCACTGGCTCTGCAGCTTTTGGGTGAAGCAAATATCTATTAAAACCCAAGGAAAGGATGCTCCTTCCGGGACAGAAATCAGTAGCTCCCGGGCAGGGTGGGGTTATCTGTTAATTTCACGAGAGGGAGTGGGAGGGGGATGGCTCCTCTGGGGCCCTGGCTAGGGCCGTCTCCCCCTCCTCACCAGGTGGGGCGGGGGGGCTCCACCCCCTCGCCTCCTGTCTCCTGGTCCCCAGGCCTGTGGCGCCACCTCGTCTCTGGCTCCCCCAGCGCGGCTCCTGGCTGGTGTCCACCCTCCTGTGCATCCGCCTTCCCTCTCTGTGCTCCTAATTCCCCATCACTATCCTCCTTCTGGCGGAGGGGGACCCTCAGTGAGCCCACAGGCCACATGGGGCCAGGCAGAGGGCTCAGCTAACCTTCAGGTGGCCAGGACTCCAGGGGACTGTCCTAGTGACCTGGGTAAGTCACCCGCCGCTCTGCACCTCTGTGTGAGCAATGAAGTTAGAGCAAATGACCTCTTTTAAAATCAGTTTGTTGAGTGATAATTAACTTACAATAAACTGAACATAATCAAAGTACACAGCTGGATTGTTTCTGAAAAATGTCTACCCCTGTGGAGCTGCCAGCACCACCAGGATAAAAGCTATGTCCACCACCCCCATGATTTCTCGGCGCCTGTTGGTGACCCCTCCTCTGCCCCTCCCGACTCTGTTCGAGACCCTCCCCCAACCAGGCACCCGCTGGGCCGCTCGATGGCTCGGGTTGCATTTTCTAGATTTTCACCTCCGTGGACATACAAGGCACGGGAGGGCTCTTCTGGGGCTGGCGTCTGCCGCTCAGCAGTTATTCTGTGGTTCATCCGCGCCCTATCGTGTACCGATGGTCCTGTCCCTTTCATTGCTGAGTAGCGCCCATTGTACGATACTCCACATTTACCCTTTCATCCCAGTCTGGGGCTGCAAAAAGCTGCTAGAACATCCACATCCGAGTCTTTGCAGCAGGCGGCTTCCTAGGACCCTCTCCTCACTGTCCCAGCTCAGCAGCTGCCGAGGCCCCACCATCCTTTTCCTCCACAGGGATCTGACTCAGGAGGAAGCAGGAAACCAGCTTGCTTGGGTTTGAACCCCGCTCTGCCACTTGTGGTGCGACCTTGGGCAACTCTGGGTGTCCTTCGTTTTACGGGGATGATAGCTGCTCCCAGGTCCTCGGGGGCGCCGTGAGCCGTACAGGACAGCCCAGATCTGAAGCGCTCTGCACGGCACCAGGCACCACGTTCAGAAATGGCAGCTGTTGGCACGTTGCCTCTGAGAAGTTGGATCTGTCTGGGGTCTCTGGGCAGTTACCCAACCCTCTGCGGCAGCCCTATTTCAGTGAGGGCCGAGGGAAAGAGTGACTTGAGCAGGGCCAGGCTTTGAGCTGGGGGTTAGCACAGGTGTGTCCCGACACCCGCCTCCACGACCGTTCCTCGGCAGGCAATGGGCAGTGGCACTGAAAGGCCCTGGGATTTTTCTAATTGCTTTTCTTAGTGGTCCCTGAGGACCGCTGAGGGAGGCTCAGCACAGCCGGCCAGAGGTGGATGGGAAACCACGCTCCTTTGGTGAGTACACAGGAGCCAGCAATCTGCAGACATCATGCGGGGTGGAGACGGGTGGAGCAGAGAGGCTGCTACCCCCTTCTACCTGCCCACAAGGCTCCGTGCAGCACGGAGACCAGAAGCCCAAAGGGGCGTCTGTGAGTCCGAGGTGGGCAGCTAGAGTCCTGGGAGGCTCTGGGCCCTCAGGCATCTTTCCAGACCAGAATTCTGGCTCTGCACCTTACTAAGGACATCAGTTCGGGTAGGGTGGGCTTTGCCAAGGTAACACACAGGCTCGTAATTTCAGTGGCTCAACATAAAGTTCATTCCTCGCGTACACTCTAAACAACATCAACTTGTGTGCGGTGCCAGGGGCACAGAAAGCTTCCACCTACAAGTGATACATGTGAGTTCTGCTCACATTTCATTGGTCAAAGGAAGTCACAGGGCCACGGCTAACACCAGAGTGAGGACATGCCGGCCTGCCCTGTGCCAGAGGCAGAGGGCCGGAAATATTTGGTGGAGGCGCTAATGACCACGACACTAGCCAAGTGACCTCTGAGCCCATTTCCTCTTCTGCAAAATGAGGACAATGACAGTTTTTGCCTCACAGACTGTTGTGAGGATTATAAAAAAACACATGTAACACCCTTGGCACAGGGTAGCCCTGGGGCGAGTAAAATGAAATTCAGATGCTCCTCCAGGTGGCCCCCAGGGAGGCTGAGCCCAGGGGCGTCCATGCTCTGCAGGGGTCTCCCACCTCTGCAGACACGTACCTGGCTCCTGGGGCCCCTCCACCGAGCAGCCTGCAGAGGCTGGAAACTCTCCCCCTCCCAGATCAACAAGGACCCCCTTGGGTGGGCAGACCTCACCGCCACACCCCCTGCTCCCAGCCTCACCCACACTCATCTCTGACTTCCCGTCAGTCTTTATGACAAATTCGCCCTCTGTCCAGTCAGAGGACAGGGGCGCATAAAAGGGATGGAGATTCTACGGGAAATGAAGGAAATTCATTTCTATCCTGTGCAGGGCCCTGTGCTGGGTGCTCCCCCCAGGTTACCCCTTTTTGACCTCATAATAGACTACGATGAGGGGGGTGTGACCGTCCTCGTTTTGAGGTCAGGGAACTCGCCCAGGTCACACAGCTTCAAGTGGCAGAGCTGGACCTGAACCCAGATCTCTGTGACTGCGGCTTCCGGGCTGTCTTCTGTTATTTTGTGCAGACTTTACTTTTACACAAATCATGAGCTCACACACAGCCCAGGCTCAGGCATTCGGCCTTCGGGTCCTATCACGCTGTGGTGGAAACTGCCCCCTCTGGGGCTTTTAGTGCCAGCTCAGAGGCTTCCTGTGTGACTCTGGACAAGTTTCCTCACCTCTCTGGGCCTCAGTTTCCTCACCTCTCTGGGCCTCAGTTTCCTCATCTGAAGATGACGCTGTTGAACTAGATGACCTAAGGGACTCTAGGATTCTGGGACATTGAGGCTGCCCACACCTGCTCCCGCCTTTGGCTCTAACACCGTATTAGAAAGCACTGCAGAGAAGAATGGACGAAGATCCCGTATTTGAGGTTACGTGGCGTATTAAACCCTCATCAACATCTGAAACCAAAAATAGTGTGTCGTTGTTGTTTTTTAAAAAGACTGTCGGGTATTTGTAATCCACAGCAGTTCTCTCTTTCTTGCTATTTATAACAAATTCTGGTTTCCTCTATGGCTAAGTCTGTCTCCTTCCATAACAGAGGAAGTCAGGCTGCGCCCTCGCTGAGCAGAGGTCCCCACGTCTGCACCCCAGTAGGCCCCCTCTGGGGTTCGGAGCTCCTGCTGGCGAGCAGGACTGGTCTCTGTCTCCGGCTGGACCACCTGCCAGCAGGGTGGGCTACGGCCTGATCTCCCAAGAACCCTGCTGGGCAAGGCTGGGGGCTGCAGCTGGAGGCCGGGAGCTCCGTATCCCGCAACCCCAGAACTCCAGGTCAACGCTCAGATACTTCCTCCAAATGCCAGTGCCTGGTGCTAACGCTAAAGAAGAACCACAGAACGGGACTCAAGTTCAGGGCCTAAGGGTATCTCTTAGGTGTTCTGATTTGTTACTGTAGGGTTGCAGTTGAGAACCAGGCCGACCTGAGAGATCTGGGCCAGATGGCTGCCCCCAGGTGCTGCCGGGGTATTGTCACCGCAGTGGCACGGGAGCCTCCTGCCGCGGAGCTCCCCCCACAACTCCCCAGGGTCCCATCTGCCCTGACGCCCACCGCTCCCGTCGGGAGAGATGATGGAGACCCAAGACGCTGGGGGAGGGCCTCGGCTCGGGACAAGAGCTGAGGCTCAATCTGCAGTCCAGTAGGGGGAAGGATGGGGCCAAACACAGGGTAGCGTGTGTGTGTGTGTGTGTGTGTGTGTGTGTGTGTAGGAGGGTGGGAGCGTGCAGGCAGCTGATGCAGAGAAGCCTCAGGGTTTGGGAAGGAGGGAAGGAAAGAGGGGCAGCGGGAGGAGCGGGCAGGGTGAGAACACACCTGAGGAGGAAGCAGGGCTGTGCTGAGGCTGGACACCCACTAAGAGGGCGGGCGCCATCCTAGGCTTTCCCGGACCCTCTAACTAAATCTGCCCAGGCTGTGGTTTAGGCCTCTTTACTACCCCTAGGATCCCCATCTGACCTCCTCGCCTCGGGACAGCAGCTCCAGGAGTCTGGACATCTAGCTGCCCTGTTGGCTCCCTGGTGGCCCAGGAGGGAGCCGCCCTGAGGCCCTGACCTCTAGGAGGCCTGACTTTCCATCCCTTGTGCCTCCCTGCTCCTCCTGGCTCGACACCCTGTGACCTGGAGTGATGGGGGGTAGGGGGGGGAGACAGCGGCTCTGGCGCCATTTCCCAGCAGTGAAGCTGTGAGTCAGAAGGTCACCTACTCTCGGAAGTCAGAGGGGACCTCTGGAGGCAGGAAACCAGAGTCGGGCCCCGGAGAAGCCCAGAGTCTGGTGGGCAGGAGAGCAGCTTTGCAAAATGCAACGTTGTCATCCGAGAGCACAAGCCTGGAACACAAGCTGGGGAGCTGTGCTCCCTGGGCAGCTGCTCGGAGGTGATCTGGGAGCCTGGAACCGGATGCATGAGGTCAGATCCTGGGTCTGTTGCTTATATATGCTGGGTGAGACTCAGTGTCCCTGTCGGCAAAACTGACAAAGAATAAAGCCTAGCTCACAAGGTGATGAGCACGAAATGAGAACACGCGTGTAAAGCACCTCGTTTGTGTAGTTGGCCCCTAAATGTTAGTCTCCTCCCCACCTTATCTTGGTTGGAAGAGAATGTGCAGCATCTCCCTCTTCAGCGTTCTGCTGGCCTCCTGCTCTGGCAGGAGTAACCTACTGGCCCCAGAAAGACCTTCCTCTAGGTTCAAATGCTAGTGAACGGTGCAGGATGCCCCCGGACCTCCCCCATTCCCCTGCCCCTCCTCCACCCTGGGGCACTGCGGGGGTGCTGCTCTTTTCCATCAGGACTCGGTGGCGAGGAGGGGGTGTCGATTTGCCCTTGAAATGTGCCCGAGAAATTATCTTTATTTTTTTGGTTTGACCATAGTAGGTCAAACCAAACTGGGATCTGGGCTACGGACGGAGCAGTTATCTGTGGGTTGGGTGGGGGAGGGAAAGAAAGGGGGATGGCACCAAAGAGGCATCCTCAGCCCCTAACCCATACCCTTTCCAAAATCTCTGGCATGGTTTCGTCATCTGTGGGTGATGCAAGAGGCTTGGAGTCAGACTCCCCTTCCTCCCCCGCCGCCCCCCCGCCCCCCCAGAGCGCTCCTTCCACATCTGGAGCTGCAGCTGGGTCCTCCTCTTGGGCTCTTTCCAGGGAGGGAGCTGGTTGAGGTGGGGGCGGGGGGAGGGCAGCTGGTGAGAGGCCCCGTGAATGGCCCCAATGTTGGGAGCTGGGGGGCAGGGAGAAGGGGTCGGGCTCAGACGGAGGGCAGAGGGACTGGAAAGGCCACTGTGACTTCCCACGGCACTGGCCACCTCCATCACTGCCCCGTGTTTCAAGTTCCCAGGGCTCCCCTTGTCCTTTATACCCAAACGAAGGCAGCTGCCCTCCACACCCCCTTCCCACTCACCTCCACACAACCTCTACCCAGGTGCCCGGAGCTGAGTGCCCCCTTTGTTCCCCGTCTCCCTGGGGCAGCTCAGGCCTCCCACATTGACCCTCTGCCCCCATGGCCACAACAAGCAGTGTGAGCTAGGCGGGGAGCGGGGTCATCTGTGGGTCACAAAGGTCACTGGAGCCTCCGTGGTCTCACAGAAGGGAGGGGCCGTCTGGCCGGGGATCAACCCAAAGATGAACTTTAAAACGCTGCAGGGTGTAGGTGGAGGGAATTTTAGTTAGACATTAGCAAGAATCCCCCTCAGTAAAGGTTGGCAAATTCGCTGGAATAAATGCAGAAGGGAGGCCTTCCCGGCGCTTTCAGAATACAAACCGCCAGGCGCTGTGGGACCCTTTGCAGAGAAGCGCTGGGCCCAGAGACCCGGGTTCTTACCCTGGCTTAGCCACTAACTCCTGTGTAACCTCGGTAGTTCCCCTCTCTGCGTCCCGGCTTCCGCATTAATGGGCTGGGGTCCCACCGAGGCTGAGGGTCTGCGGCTCCGGGGTCCGAGGCTCCGGTGCGGTCAGCTCCTCGGCCCGCGTCCCTCCGTGACCCCCAGGCCCCCCGCCCAGGCCCCCCGCCCAGGCCCCCCGCCCAGGCCCCCCGCCCAGGCCCCCATCAAACGCGTGGACATGAGGCGAGGGGTTCCTTTAAAGGCTTTCCGCCCCGCCCCTGCTGCCGGCTCGGGCCTTCGATTGGTGCAGCAGGCTCAGGGGCGGAGCTAGGGGCGGAGCCGGGACTGGTTCGGGGGCGGAGCCTCCGCGGGGCCGGCCCCCGCCCCCTTTGTTCGTGCGGCGGCGGTAGGCGCTGCGGGCTGGAGGTGGGCGCGCGGGAACCGCGCCGTGGGGAGCGGGTCGCGCCCGGGCTGTCAGCTGGCTCCGCGCCGCCGCCCGATGGCTCGAGGGGGCGCGCGGGCCCGGCCCCGGGGGTCCTCCGCCGGCCGCGGGTGAGCCCTCCGCCGGCCGCCCGCGAGCATGTCACCTCCAGCCGCCGCAGCCTCCGTCCGCAGCGCCCGCGCCCCCGCCTCTCGCAGCCGCAGCCGCAGCCGCCGCCCGGGGCATTGGCCCCCAGGCCCCCGCCCCTGATCGACGCGGGACCCGGCGTCGGAGCACCATGGCGGGCCAGGGGGACTGCTGCGTCAAGGTGGCCGTCAGGTAGGACGGGCGGCGGGGCGCGTGCGCGGAGGACTCGGCTTTGTCTCGCGTGGGCGCGGGGCGGGGGTCCGGGGGTCCCGGGGAGCCGCTCGACCCGCAGTCGGCGTCCGCGGAGGTCGGGCTGGCCAGGCTGGAGGGCGCCGCGTGCTGGCCCGGCCCCCGCAGGGATCGGCGGCCCCGCGGGCGGCTGGAGGTGGCTTTGTTTGGGTGGTAATTTCGGGCCCCTCTTGGGAGCCCTTAATGATCAGAAAATCGAATAAACAAGGAAATCCGGTATTTCACACCCAGCCCTGGCCCAGGCCGGAGCGTCTGTGTGTTTCCTCTTCGCCTCCCCACGGGCTGCTGTCTCACGCGGGCACATTGGATGGGGGGAAATTCCCTGCATCCACCGTAGCCGGCTGGTCCTGCGCTCTTGGTCCAGCTGGGGAGGCAGCACGTCGCCCCCGGGCCGATTCCGCAGACAAAGATCGAGTGCTGCACGAATGGAAGGGCTGGGATGGGGCCTTGGCCCTCCTTGGGGAGTCCGCCGCTTTGGAGAGAACCCTGCCGGCCCTGTCCCAAGAGGGGCTGGGTCTGGGGAGGGAGGATGGGGTGTCTCCGAGGTTCTGCCTCTGAGAGGGCAGGATGCTGTGACGCTGATGTGGGCATCAGCCTCAGGCCTTCAGACAGAGCTGAGCGGGGCGGGGTCGCGTGGACTTACCTGGGACTTGAAGGGACACAGAGGCAGAAGTGAGGCGGGCAGAGGACAGGGCACCTGGAGGTGCGGGGCTTTGTGTTGGGTGGGGGCACTTCATGCCACGTCACCCCTCCGTTTTTGATTTGGGCTTTTCTCTTTGAGGGGGTCTGATGGTGGGAGAGTGCCAGTCTGGGACTGGTCACCAATGAAGGGATGGTGGAGGACATCATTCAGCCCTGTGTGATGGGGGTGGGAGTCTGAGTCCGGGTCTACGGTGGGTCTGAGCAGGTCTCTGGTTTCCCTGGGTTGTAGATGACCCAGATTCCAGGATTCCAGGGCAGTCACTCAGAGATGACTATGGAAAACACCCCAGGGCAGGTGCCGTCACCCGCCCCCCCAGCCACCTGGCCAGCCCTCTGCAGCCTGGAGGGGGTCAGGGGATGGCTGATCACAGCTCTGGGGTTGAGGGAGGGAGACCGAGGTGCCCTCCCCCCACTTCCCCGGCTGCACTCAGAGCATCCCTGGGCACAGACCTGTTGGCCCCGGACGGCCTGAGACAAAGAGGAGCCCCAAAGGTGCCTGGTGGGCCGGCTGGGCGGGGCCAGGCTGCTGCGAGGCTGACTGTGCAGCAGGATCCTCTGGGGGGCGAGGGAGGGCACGGTGTGGGTGGGCGTGTGGGAGTGGGAAATGTAAATAAGACAGCTGCAGCAGAGTGGGAGAGTCTGGGCGCATCATAAAAGGAAACTGTGAACCAGGGCTGGGAAGGAAGGGACTTGGGGTGCCCCTCCCAGGGGGCTTTCCTTTAGACTCCATCTTACCAGAGAGAGCCAAACAAAGGCCCCCCCCCCAACAAGCAGGGCCCCCAGGCTAGACTGGGGCAGGGTAAGATGTGGGAAAGCCCACGGCCTTGGCACCTTGTGCAGGGTGTGGAAGAGCTGGTGTTCCCTTCCCACCACCGCCAGAAGTTCCCGGGACCCTTCCCGCCCAGAGGGCATTGTGCCTGCCCACTGCTCCGGCTGCTGCCCGTGACAGGCGTCATCTCTGCTTCCACGGAGATTGCCCCGGGGGGAGCCGGACGCCCCCACTCCTTGCCTCTGTTGCTGATCTGGATGGAGGGGTGGGGAGATTTGAGCATCAGAAGAGCCGGGCTTTCAGGGCCTCCTGGAAGGTGAAGGCCCCACCCACTCCTCCCCTCCCACCCCAGCCCAAGCACCCAGCCAGGCACACGCCAGCCTCAATGCGCAGCTGGCCGTGGGGGGCAGACAATGCCTGGACAGAGCCCAGTTTCTAATCAGAAAGCTGAGGACAGGACCTGGCTTGGGCTGGGGCTGGGACGGGAGCAGATGGTGCCACTGGGGGGCTGTAGGGGAGAATTCTCCGGGCTTTGGGGTCCCCTTCAACCCCCCCATCCCCACCCTTGGCAATCGCTTGTCCCACTTAAAGGATTGGGTGGTGGGCCGGAGTAGCATAGAGCATTGCTGGGAAGAGCCAAGGATTTGGAATTGCCAAGAGCCTAGCCCAGCAGCGCGCCGAGCTGTCTTTTTGGAAACCCTTTCTTACATCTAACTGAGAATAACTAAAGGCAAGCCCTGGGTCCCGCTCTTGAGACAGGGAGGCCGGGAAAGAGACAGACTTGGTCTGGGGGCGGGTGTGTGTGTAGGTGTAAGGGTGGAGGTCCGGGAGCTGCTAGACTAGGTAAGAAGTGCCAGGCCCAGGGCTCTTGGCCCTGTAATCTCTCCAGACGAGGATCAAAGCTGGCTTGTCTGCGGAGCCACGGGGAAGGCCAAGGGGGTGCAGAGCCAGAGGAGGCGACTTTCAGGACCTGGGGCTGTGGGATAAGGGGAGAAGGTGTACGTGTGAGCAGACCCCAAAGCCCCACCCCAGGCCACCCTGGAGTCTGGCCCATCTGCCCCTGAACTCTGCCCCGGGACTCCCAGGCCAGCCCCTCCAGCCTGCCCCGTGATACGTTTATCCATAAATCCCCTCGTACGATAAGGACGCTCTCAGCTCCTCAGCTCCGAGGCTGGCCTAGGGGCCCGCTTCTACCTGGGGCCGGGGTTTGGACGGGGTGCTGGGGAGAGCTGACCTGCCCCCGGCTGCAGAAATATAGGCCTGACTAGTGGGGGGAGAAGGGGAAGGGGTGGCTGTTAAGAAATGCCAGTTGGCAAAGTTGAGATTGGGGAAGGAAGCCAAGTCACGTGGTGCATTTATTTAAGACCCTTTCAAGCCCCCAGCTCTGAGCCCCCAGCCCGAGGGGAGCCCTCAGTGTGGCCTGACCTCCTTCCCCCTTATCTTTGCCTGGTTTCCTTAAGCTTCCTTCCTTAGTCTGCTAGGGTGGGGATGGGGGCTCTGCCGGTTCCACATCCATCCCTGGACACTGCAGGCTCAGGCAGGGGCTGGAAAGGGGATGGGGAGCACCAGCCAGGGGCCCAGGGACAGTCAGATGGCACCCCTGCTCTCTCCTTCGGGTTCTCTAGCTGCAGTTATTCCCCTGGATCCAGGCTCCTCTGAAGTCTTAAGTCAGTGTCTGTCTAAATTTTGAATCAAGAGAATTGGTGGTTTGGGACAAAGACACTGAAAACAGAAAAAACTGAGTGAGTGTGGGGATGCTGTGCCTTCAGAGCCCCCCTTCCCCGCCCCCTGCCCCCACTCTGGCGGAGTCCAAGGCCAGTCAAGGCCAACCAGTGCCCTCTGTGGCCCCTGCTGTCCAGCTCACAGACCTGGGAAACTGAGGCCCAGGCAGGGCCTCCTGTGGCCAGTGGAGACCTGAGAGTCTTGGTGGCGGGCTTCTGCTGCAGAAATAGGGCTTACGTCATCACCAGGAAGTGCAGTGTAGTAACCGCAGGCCCCGGAAGTGTGCCCCCCACCCCGCCCCAGCCAGCCTGCCTGATTGGCTCTCAGCTTTTGAAGACCTCATAGAGGGGGGTGGGGCGGGGGCTGAGGAAGTGGCTGAGGTGACCTGTGCCTGGCACCCTTATTCCTACAGCTCTGGGGGCAGAGGGCAGGGCTGGGGCCCACGAAGTCGGTTACTGGCTGGGTCATGGGGCCCCATTTCTGTTTCTCCTTCTGGGCCTCAGTTTTACCCACTGTAGAATGGGATCAGCGCTTTGTTCTGGTTTGTCCATTTGTGAAGAGGAGCGGTCTGGATGCAGTAGAAGGTGGCCGGTCCTTAAAGGGTGACTCTTGAGAAGCTAAGTGTGAATAAAATGTTTTAAAAATAAGCCCTTAAAGTGTACCTAAGCGGTGTCTCTCTGGGTTAAGCCACAGTGACTGGTAGGTAAAAAGAGGAATTCACCTCGAGCCCTTGGATCGATTGACTGATGATTGATTGCAGGAAGCTCGCTGTGATGGAAGGACTGAGGGGGCGGGGGGGGGGGGGGAGCTGGGCGCTGCCATTTCCTGCATGCTCACTGAGCACCAGGTGTCACGCCTGCATTGTCCCACGGGAGCCCGCGAGGTGACGGATGTCATGCCCATCGTAGAGATGGGCACAGGCTCACAGCAGTAAATGGAGGTGTCTGAATTTGAGCCCAGGGCACCCTTGCTTCCAAGCACGTGCTTCTCACACTGCTCCACGTGGCCTCCTCGTCCGGCTGCTAATTAGCTCTTTCTGGGCACCTCTGTGCCTCCGTTTCCTCCAGCCCTTTCCGCACGTCATGGCCGTGACCGTGAACATGGGAAGGTACTCGGGGAGGCACACAGGGCTGTGCAGATGTGACGGGTGAGGCCGGCTGGGCCTTCTTTGTGGGCTGCCTGTCCCCACGTGCTCCTAGTTTGGGGGAGTTTCTCCCCCACCACCACTGGGTGGGAGCCGCCCTTCTCCCTTTCCTGAGATACACGCAGCTGCCCCTGGAATTTGTTTTCCTGCCTGAGTGCCACCTCGCCACCCTCTAGGGAAGTTCCAGGACAGCCAAGTCTCCTCTTGCTCCCTCTACACCCACCCCCACCCCAAGTGTCCTTGGGCTCCTGTCTCTCTCCTTTAACCTCTAGACAAGCAGCTCCTTAGGAGGAGGCGGGGGCCCTGAGAGGCTGCTGGGCTCTGGAGGGGAGGAGGCCTCCTGCTGGGGCGGGGCGTGGGCTGGGATGGTCGGCCTTGACCCCGGGGGCTAATTCTCTGTCCCAGGGGGACGGGGCGGTGGAGCTCAGTGGCAGGGGCCACGGAGCCCACAGCAGGTGGCAGCACTGTTGGCGGCAGTGTCCTGTCCTCTGGAGCACTCCCTCTCTCCCCTCGGCTGCTCTGGGAGTGGAAGGGATGGAGGGCCACGGTTCCCCATCCCCAGACCCCCAGATGCCTGAGCCCCTGTCCCTCTGCCATCCTCGGCGGAAGCCCGCCATCAGAGTGGTGGCAGAGGCCACCAGTCCTTCCTCTAGGCCGGACTGGTCCTTCCTGAGGCTGGAGTTAAGGTGCCCCGAGGAGAGCCTGGCAGGGCGGCTGGGGACCAGGGCCAGCGGGGTGGGGAGAGGCTCAGGCCAGGCGCCTGTTGCTGTGCATTCCTCAGCAGGGGAGTGTCCCCAGGGCCCAGTCCCCACTGAGCTGTCCCCCACCAGATGCAGATGCCGGCACAGCTCTGGGCTCTGCCGCGTCTCCTGGGAGGTCATGGGAAACCTCTGCCAGATGCCCCGGGATGCCGGAGCACAGCTGAGCGGGCTTCCCTGAGCTGGGAACGCCCTCTTGCCAGGCCCTGAGCTGCTGCTCATAGGCTCACAGGCCTGCAGGCTCGCGTGGCCAACAGCAGGCAGGGGCCTCTGAAGCTCAGGATCGGGACTGGCCGCCCTCGGCCCCTCCTCGCTCCAGCTCCTGCCTTCCCAGCCCCTCTGCCCGCCTGCTTCCTCCCCCGTGCCTGCTTCTGCCATTCTGGGGGTGCCTGGGCCCAGCTGAGATCCCGATGCCCTGGGGGGTTGTGGATAAGACTCCCCGCGCCCTCCCCCATTGGATGGCCCGTCCGGGCATTCCTCAGAAGTCAGTGGCCAGAACCCTGGGATGAACAGAGAGAGAGAGAGAGAGAGAGAGAGGGAGAGAGAGGTTAAGGGCATCCTCAGGAGGGAGTAGGGTCGGTGTGCTGAACCCCAGGTCTCCTGTAGGTTCCCTCTGAGTGTCTGTACCGCTCCCTGTGCTCCCGGGAAGATGTGTGAGGGCAGAAGTAGGCAGAGGGGGCTGACAGACCCCTTTCACCAGGCTGAGCCCTGTAAACCCATGCCCTTTGACCCCACCGTACAAAGCCTTCTTGTTTGGGGGTTCAGAGCCAGTCTTCCCTGCGGCAGCCTCAGGAAGGCTGGGCTGGGGAGGGTCTGGGAGGCCAGGAGAAGGGCCGGTGGGAGGACGCCTGGGCCCTCTGGCTGGCACGGGACTCCCCACACTGCACCCCTGCAGCTGAAAGGGCCAGCACCCCAGGCTGGACCTGCCACCCTGCTTCAGAGAGGACCGGCCCCCACGGGAAGACGCTTTCTCTGCGCTAAGTCGGCTAAAGCCCCCCGGGTGTCTGGGAGCCAGACTCTCCTGAGAGAGCAGGGATTTTGCTTCCAGCCGCCTTCCCGGAGCTGGCAGGCTGCCACGGTGGGAGGAGGAGGGGGAGGAGAGGGCGCCTGGTAAAGTGGGTGCCGGCGTCCTCTTTCTGCCGCGGAGGGAGGTGGGCGCCGTGCTCATGCAGGGAAGCAGCCTTCTGCGTCCTCGGCCCCCTGCTTCCCCTGCCCAGGCCTCGGCTGTCTTCACTACAAAATGGGGAAATGCTTCCCCAGCAGACAGCTCTCAGCCCTGCTGGCAGCTGGCAGCAGGATCATCTTTCTCCAGCCCACCTCTCTCCGCGCCAGGGCTGCTTAGAGGGTGAGGCCAGACTGGGCACAGTCAGGCTTGGTTTGAATTTCACCTCCACCATTAGGAGTTGTGTGACTTCGGGCTTGTTCAGATTCTCCTTTCTGAGCCTCAGTAAAGAGGGGTCTTTACACGTGACATGTGTTCATGCATGTAAAGGAGCTCCACACGTAGGTTCTCAAAAGATATTAGGTACTGTCCTTATCCGATGAGGCTTGGGTGGTATCAGTGACCATGATTCCAGAGGAGGAAGGTTGCACAGCCTCCCAGACTCCCCTTCCCAGGGCTCCACAGCCTTTGCAGGCAGGAAGTTCCTTCTGCCAGCTTACCTGAATCCCTCCCGCTGTAGCTGGTTTCCCCTTTGGTCTCGCTCTGTCACTGATGGGGACGAGCTGATCCCTGGCAGGTCATGGCATGGCTGAGTGATTTGGTGTGCCAGGCAGACAGGAGGTCCTGGGGCTCCTCTTGGTGTCCCCTGCCACACACACACACACTCACACACACACACACACACTTCCACGACGGAGGCCACGACAGCCCAGCCCCAGATGAAGCCAGGCACGCGACTGTGGGCTGGCCTGAGGAGGGGAGGCCGTGAAATTTGGGCAACCTTGGAATTAGCACACCCCAAGACGGGGTGCTGGGCGTCCTTACTTCTCTGGGCCTCCCTGGGCTGTCCCGCTTGCCCAGGGGCTCCTATTCAGGGTTCCAGAAAGGTGTTAGGGGGTCCTGAAGGAGAGAAGAGCAGATAGGCTTATATCCTTGGGGCTTTTTCCAAAGGGACTAGTTACATGGGCGACCGTGGCCATCTGAGGGGAGATTCTAGTCCGGGTCTGTGGTTCTTCTCAAAGACTTCAAGGTGAGGCCTGAGAGGGTGTCTCCCAGCCTGGAAGTCCCCAGAGTGACATTAGTCACAGGTGGGCAGCTGCATGCAGCCTGGTTCTCCCTCCTTCTGCACTGAATCTTCAGGCCCACAGCCAGGAAAGGTGGTCTTCCTAGAAGACGTTGTTACTAATTAGCTATGTGACCTTGAGCTGCGTTAATTTCTCTCTGAGCCCTCATTTGTAAATTGGGGCGGGGGGGGGCGATACCCCCCTTAGAACGTGTGCAAAGTGTGGTAGGTACAGCGACCAGCAAAGAGGCATCTTGCTCCCTAAGTGCCGAGTTATTACCTACTGGGGAATTGAGTCAGCAGAGATGTAACGGGGTTCCAGGTACCAGCAAAAAAGGGTGTCAGGAATCAGACCATATACCACAGCTGTAAGAATTTTCTAGGATTCTGCAACAGTTCTTGGTTATTTTAATATCACAGCCTGTTACCTCTTGGAGAAAAGTAAGACTTCTTCGAGGGGAAAGAGCCTGGCGGCCTCATCCCTAGGAATTTTGGGCAAAGATTTGGGGGCAGGTCAATGAGGGATCAAACGAGGGACCGGAGGCAGCTGATTGGGCAGGACGGATTTCACCTGAGAAGCTGAGCTACACCCACCGCCCCTCCCCCAGCCCAAGGTTACTGGGCGGAGCCCTGGGCGATGATTGGCCGGCTTTGTGTGATGTCACCGAGGACGGGGTGGGGTGTGGGGCTCCGGCCGGCTACCCTTTGAGGGAGGGACTTTTCCTCCTGGTCGGTATCAGCATCCCCCGGGCTTGCCTGTCTCCTCTGTCCGCCCCTTCCGCCCTGTGCCGGCCTCCCGAAGAGCCCAGGGACCGCTGAGCTCAGCGGCTGCCGCAGGCCTGGGCTCGGGCTGGCGGCCTCTGTCCCCCGCCTGGAGCACCAGCCCGTGTGGGGGCGGCCCTGAGTGCCCGCAGTCCGTCTGCCCCAGCGTGCGTGGACAGATACTAAAATCACCAGCCACAGCACCCCAGCTCCCGCCCCGTTGCGCACCGAGGACCCTGGGCCAGATTCCGCCTCCGAAGAGCTAGCGCCGGCCCTTCCTCCGCGCCCCCGTCCCACCCCCTCCCCCTCCCACCGCCCTCTCTGCGGGTTGCCAAGTGGCGGATAGACCGGGCTCTGTTCTGGGAGATTCCGGGCCTTTCTTAGTGGGGCCGTCCGCCCGCCCTCCCCCTGCAGGACCTGGAGAAGGGATGGGGGAGGTTTGGGGGGGATGGGGCTTGGGGTGAGGTGCCCGTGGGTGACATTCAGGGGGGCCTCTGGACAGAAATGATACTGGACGTGGGGTCCACAAAACTTTGACAAAAACAGGCAGCACGGTTTGCCAATTTGAGTTTCCAAATATTGCATTAAATCATGATTAATCTTGATTACTGAGTTTTTTCATGCTCCCTTAAATTTTGCACTTGAGGCGAATACCTCAGTCACCTCACCCCGGCCCTGCATCTGGTCCACAGCACCCAGCGTCCATGGTTTACTGGCAAGACCCTGGAACCTGGTTCCCACCCCTGACCTCCCGCCCGTGCCCCAAGGGAGGAACAGGGCTGGGAGTGGTGCCATCCTGCCATCCTGCCACCCTGCATAGCCGGAAGCTGCCTCCTTCCCCTCATCTGGGGCGGTGATGCTGGCGGAGGGCCACTAGCTCTGAGGGCAGCCCACAGAAGTGACCTCACCCCAGGCGGGGCCGGGACAGGAGCTGCCGGAGGGGAGGGCGATGGAGTTCTTAGAAAGCTAAAGCTGGGAAGAGGTCGTCCAGATGACACAGGAGGAAGCGGGGGCTCCTGGACCACAGGAGGATGGGGCAGGGGCTTGTCCGGGGCCGTCTTTGTCTCCCGCCTGCAGGGCCTGGGTTCAGATTCTCCACTGGGCAGGGTGTGGTGGGCAGGAGCCCCAGGACGCTCGCCCCCGCTGGACTGTGCCTTGAAGGCTGGGCGCCGGAGCCCAGCCTGGCGCATGTGTGAGGCTGTGGTCGGACTCCCCCCGGCTGCCTCCTGCCCCTGATGGTGATGCGTGGAGGGAGTTTATATATCCATCTAGACATTGAGTTTCCCGGGCAGGAGGCAGCTGGGCAAGCGGAGAAGCCGCAGGCTTCAGACTCCCAGCTTCCCTGTATTTTACTGTGTGTGACTCAACTGCTTCAAGCCTCGACTTTCCTCTCTGGACAGTGGGCGTTGAAATCCCTAGCTCATCACCTCCCTTAAGTGAGGTGGTCCGTGGCAGGTGCCTGGCCCAGCACCTGCCCGTGGAAAGCATCCGTGCAATCTTCATTCTCTCTGCTGCCATCTCCAGTTACTCATTCAAGGCCCATTCCTGGGACTAACACGCCCCCCTCCTCGTCCTGGTCAGTGGCTTTGGGAACTAGTGACTCATCCTGGGCCCGTGTCCTCTGTCTCCCAGCTGGTACCCCATTCTCTGGGTAACAGTACTCACCCATGATGCCTGCCAAGCACACTGGTGCGTAGAATGGGCCCGTGTGGGGCTGTAATCTCTGTAATCTCTCAGTAATCTCTGACCCCAGAGGACCCCACAGCAGGATGTGCCAGGCTCTGGAGGGTCCCTCCTCTACGCCCTGTCTCCTAGACTGCTCTTCTGGCCACCCTCTTGGTCTGGGGGCTGGTGGGCGGAGCAGAAGCTGGCCCCTTGTCGACTGGCTCTGCCCAGCAGGGCTGCTGCCCCCCTCCCCTGCTCCCACTGTCTCCCGGGACCCTGATTCGATTTCCTCCAATCACCAGCATTGCCATCTGCCTGTGGTAATTAAATGGTGTTTGAACTGGATCCAGAAATCCCATCACAAGCAGCCCACGTGGCAGGGAGGGCGTCTTTGGGAGCTGGTGCCGGCCAGCAGAGCTGGAGGGGCCTCAGAGGCTGCCCCCCGCCAGGCCCCCGGTCCCCCTGGGAGCCCTGGACACCCTGGGCCCCCCGGGCCCGAGCTCCTGATTTCCCGCCCGATGCCCGGTCCCCCCTGAGGTCACTGCCTGGCACACTGGGCCCTGCCCCTCAGCCACATGAAGGACAGGAGCATCAAGCAGCAGAGCACGCACCGCCCGGGCTCCGACCCTGCTGCCGCTGCTGCCTGCGGCTGGCCGGGCACCAGCTAGTTCCTCATCCACGGTGGGGACCGCAGCGTCCCCCTCGGTGTGGTCGTGCGTGTCGGCTGCCACCACCGGCGGCCCAGGTGGGAGCGCTGCAGCCTGGGCGTCTTAACTGGCAGGTCAGGTTTCTGGTCTGCAGGTGCAGAAAGGATGGGTGGAATCTACAGCTCCCTTCCCAGCCAGAAACCAGTCTGGGGGGGACTGAGAAGCTGGAGTCTCACTACAGCCTGTCCCGGAACGGCTGGATGGGGCGAGGGGGTGGGAGCCTCCTTGGACGTCCGGACCTGGCAACCTCCATGGTGTAAGGACCTGTCCACACCTCAGGGGAAAGGCTGCTGCAGGAAGGCCACCATCCATGGGTGTGAACTGGGCCTGGGGTTCTAACCACCTGCTCCCCCGGCCTCTTTAACCCCCTCGCGGCAAAGTGCAGGTAGCAGGCCCAGGCGAGCACCTCACCTGGCCTGCAGCTCTGAGGGGCCTCGGGGGCTGGACAGCCGGGGACAGGGGCAGGATGGCGGCTTGGAGGGCCCGGCTCTGCAGCGAGGCGCCCCGAGGTCCTGGACGCCTGCCGGCCTGGCCCTCGCACTCTTTTCTTCTCCTGGTAAATGTTGGCTTAGGGAGAGGAATGCTGACAAGCAGCTCATTGTGAGAGCCCGGCAGAGGGGCTGGCTTTGTGAGCCCACGAGCTGCAGAGCCTACCCCCCGCCTTACTTTAGGCATCAGGAGGTGCTCCCTGCCAATCCCGACGCATGCATGCTCACTGACTCACACTTGGTTGCCATGGGGACCTCCTCCGGCAGTGGCTGCTTGGAAGAGGGGAAGGGGCGGCTCATGGAGACGGCCCTGTCCAAGGCTGCGCCCCCCCTTAGCCCTGATGCCGCTTCCCTTCCTCTTTACCGGGGAGCCCCCAGGGTCTGGGATGTGGCCCCTCCTGTGGCTGGTGCCCCTGCTGGAGGTCCCTGCCTTTCTCCAACTTTTGCCTGGACCTGCTCTGCAGGGCTGTGCCTGGTCCGGCCCCCTTGGCTCCCTGAGAGGAAAGAGCTTGTGCCTGAGACTGTTCCTCCGGCATCTGGTAGAGGGGGGCGGGTCCTGAGCTGGGGGATCCCTGCAGCCCCCGCAGGCCTGGGCAGAGGCGCTGGTCTCCTGCGGAACACAGCCCCGGGGTGGGCAGCCAGGCCTCGCCCTTCCTTCCCCTCCCTGGTCTTGGGCTTTGCCTGCCCAGAAGGGGGCCAACTGCCTTCTCTCCCCCGCTCTGTGGGACGGACTCACAGGCTCCAATTGGGAGCGTGTGCTTTAATGTCATTCAGACCTGTCACGATCCGTTACACGACCTTGGGCGAGTCATTTAAACTCTCCCAGCCTCTGCTTTCTCATCTGTAAAATCAGGCAAATAATACATACCTCGCCGGTTTATGGTAAAGGATACATGAATTCATTTAGGTAAAATACCTTTAACATAGATTCGATACAGAGAGTGCTCATAAAATGTTAGCAGCTGCTGCTTTGGGGGGTGTTGATATCGCTATTACTGTTACTGTTAGCGTAGTATTACAAAGCTGCCCTCGCCCTAGGCTTCCTTCCTTCTCCTCCCGCTTGTGGGGCAGGAGGGGCCTGGGGGCGTGGACGCTTGGCGGCAGGACGGGCAGGAGGGTGGCTGCAGCCCCCCCGCAGCTGGGTCTGACCCAGGACTCCCCCCACCCCGGGCAGGATCCGGCCCCAGCTGTCAAAAGAGAAGATTGAGGGCTGCCACATCTGCACCTCGGTCACCCCGGGCGAGCCCCAGGTCCTCCTGGGGAAGGACAAGGCCTTCACCTATGACTTCGTCTTCGACCTGGACACCTGGCAGGAGCAGATTTACTCTACCTGCGTGAGCAAGCTCGTGGAGGGCTGCTTCGAGGGCTACAACGCCACGGTGCTGGCCTACGGGCAGGTAAGCTATACCTCCTCCCGCCTACAGCCACTGCAGCCCCGGGCTCCCTGTCTGATGGGAGAGAGAGCCGCCCTCGGAGCAGGTGAGACGCGGCTGCAGTTTTGTCTGTGGTCCGAGGGCGCTGCCGCGTTGCTGGCTGTGGCTTTGGGACTAGGCCGGGCAGGGACCCAGGCTGGGAGGTAAATGAGGGGGACGCAGCCAGGGTCCGGGGCTCGCTGGCGCCCCCAGGGTGCTGGATAACACCCTCCTTCCGTCTTTGCCAACGCAGACGGGGGCCGGGAAGACATACACTATGGGCACCGGTTTCGACGTGGCGATGGCGGAGGAGGAGCAGGGCATCATCCCGAGGGCCATCGCGCACCTCTTTGGGGGCATCGCTGAGCGCAAGCGGCGGGCACAGGAGCAGGGTGTGGCTGGGCCCGAGTTCAAAGTCAGCGCCCAGTTCCTGGAGGTACCGTGGCCTTGTGGGTGGGCTGGAGGGAGACGGGGGCAGCAAGACCTGGAAGCTGGGCTCCCCGCCAGGGCCGCAGGAGGAGCCTGGGAAGCCAGGGAGGCATCTGCATGTGATGAGCTTCCCGCTGCTGGAAGTATCCCAGCCGGAGCCGGAGGACCACCGGGTGGGACACTGAAGGGGCTCGCTGCCTCAGACGGAGCTTGAGTCAGTGAGAACCTGTAGGAGCTCTTCCAACCCTGACTGATTACAGCTCCGACACGTACCAGATGTGTGACCTTGGGCAAGTCATTTCACCACTCTGCAAAATGGGGGTGATGACGCCTGTTTCCTAGGGGTTTCAGGGGATGATGAGGAAGCACGTGCCCAGCACACAGTGAGACTCTAGTTGTCGCCCCTTCTGGCCTCTGCTGGGTCCTCCCCAGCCTCAGCGCGGCCTGCCCTGTCCCTTTCTGGCTGAGGTCCTTCCTGACCCTCTGAGCCTTCTCTAACCCCAGGGCAGGAAGGTCCTCCTGAGGGGCCTTTCTGGCATCTGGCCCTGCCTCTCCCTGGGAGGATGTCCGGGTGCCGAGCCCAGGGATCGTGGCAGCTAGGGGCTTTGGGGGTGGGGAGGGGACCTCTGGTCTGCCAAGGGGCCTCTCAGAAGCGTCTCCAGGAAGGCCGGTGGGCCTGGGTACTTCTCATGAGGCCCGGTGTCACCAGGCTCCTGCTCTAGCACAGCTGGACCGGGCAGCTCCAGTTCCCAGTGTCCAAACTCCAGCCCACGGACCCCCGGCCCTGGGACGTTTGCTGGGTGTGGAGCCACCCTGGGCTCAGACTGCACCCAGGTTGTCCTCGGGGGGAGAGATGTGGCCCCAGCCCTCCCCAGGTCTCGTGTCCCACCCCCCCCCCGCACCCCCCAACCCCGGCCCCAGCGTGGCTCCCTCCTGGGCCTGCAGCGTGGCTGCTTTACCCTTAGGGGGCCTGTACTGTAGACTTGAGAGTTTCTCTTTGCTCTTCTGGACTTTTGCTTCTGATGAAGAGTCTGCCTCTGTGTGTGTATATATGTGTATGTGCATATATGTGTATGTGTGTGTATGTGTAGGCATGTGCGTGTGTCTGTATGTATGTGTTTGTGTGTATATGTATGTGTAGATGTGTGTAGGTGCATGTTTGTGTATGTGTGTGCACATGTGTATATGTGTGCGTCTGTGTATGTCTGCATGTGTTCGTGCGTATGTGTATGTGTGTAGGTACGTGTGTGCGTATATGTGTATGTGTTTGTGTGTATGCGTGTTCTATGCTGTGTATTTCTATAAGCTTCCTCATCTCTTTGTTTTTTCCTTTCTCCATCCTTTTGCCATAGAGAGCCCCAAAGAGCAGTTCAGTACCTAGAAAACCCATGCCAAAGGGCGACCCACAAGGGGTTAAACGATGCCGTGCGTCTGTCCCAACAGACAGACAGACACCAAGGCCCCCACGTCTGCACCGGTCCCTTCCGTTTCCTCTTCCCCTTCCTGTGGGGTATTTCTGTCCCTTTAAGGCCATCAAAGCCTCGGATGTCCGAGGGCTGTGGCCTGCCCCCTCCCCCCACGGGATTCTGTTGGCTGCTGACCAGCTGCCCCGTCCCTCCTGCTCCCTGGCCCCAGCTCCCTGCAGGGTGAAAATTCCAGCAGGTGAAACTTTCCCTGCCAGCAACTCCAAACACAAGAGTCTGCAAGCCTGAGACCATCTGAAATGGGGTGATGCTTCTGGCCAGGCCACCTCCCATGGTGGCGTCCCCAGGCTGCCCTCCATCCCACATTCCTCAGCCCCCAGGGACCATGGGGATCGCATAGGGCGCTGCTCAGCTCTCCACTGAGTCCCACCTCCCCTCCCTCCTGGAGCCACACCCCCACCCCCCCTTCCCGCCCTGTAACATCCCAGGCTCCGCCCCGACCACGTCACATGCTGTTCGTCCACGTGAGGGCTCGAGTCCCCTTGTCCCCACCAGGTCCTTAGCCCCCCACCAGGGCTGAGCGCTGGGTGCCACTTCCTTGGAGAGTGGAAGGGCTCTCAGGATAGCTCTCCCCGGGGCCTAGCTGCCCTACCCTGTCCAGGGGAAAGATCCCAGAGCCGGAGCCCAGAGAGGGCCAGGGGTGGCCAGATAGCCTCCCAGAGCCTGGTTTCCACACCTGCAAAGCAGAGCTGGCCTGTGACACGAGAGAGCCCCGGGGGCCCCTCCGCACCCACCTGCACCCAGCGGCTGTCTTCCGCCCGCACAGCTCTACAACGAGGAGATCCTCGACCTCTTCGACAGCGCCCGCGACCCCGACGCCCGCCACCGCAGGTCCAACATCAAGATCCACGAGGACGCCAACGGCGGCATCTACACCACGGGCGTCACCTCCCGCCTCATCAGCTCCCAGGAGGAGGTGAGCATCTGAGGAGCCGCCCGGGGGCTGGGGGCCGGGGGCTGGGGGCTGGGGCCAGGCTTTGCAGCCAGCTGGTCCTCACGTCTGCCCTCCGCAGCTGATCCAGTGCCTGAAGCAGGGCGCCCTGTCGCGCACCACAGCCAGCACCCAGATGAACGTGCAGAGCTCCCGCTCCCACGCCATCTTCACCGTCCACGTGTGCCAGATGCGCCTGTGCACCCGGCCCGACCTGGTGAGCAGCCCGCGGCGTGTCGGAGGGCGGGGCGGGGACGGAGCCCGGGCTCTGGGGGTTCGGCTCACCCTGCCGGCTGGCGGACCTTTCTTTTTCTCACGGGCGGAGAACCGGCACGTGCACGCAGTCAGATGCGCTGTGTGTGTGAGCCCCCCCAGCCACGCTGCACCCCGAATCCCGAGGGCAGGGGCTGAGAGCAGAGGAGCCCAAGGTGGGCGGGGGCCGGGAGTCACACGCCCGCTTCCCTGCAGGTGAACGAGGCCGTGACCGGGCTTCCCGACGGCGCCGCTCCCTCGGGCGAGTATGAGACGCTCACCGCCAAGTTTCACTTTGTGGACCTGGCGGGCTCAGAGCGGCTGAAGCGGACGGGGGCCACAGGCGAGCGGGCCAAGGAGGGCATCTCCATCAACTGTGGCCTGGTAGGCACGCGGCGGCCAGCAGGGCTCAGCCTCAGACCCTCCCCAGGCCCCCCTTGGGCCGGCTACTGGCCGGAGCCCCATATGTCACTACTGTTGGGCCTCTGGGCCTTCCCCCTCCTCTTGTCGCCGACTGCCTGATGTCACCAACCATCACATCTGCCTTTAAACCCTCAGGGAGCCTGAGGGCTGCTGGGGTCAGCGGGACAGGTCCTGCGGCTCACCAGTCGCTGGTCCCCACCCCGCTCCCTCCCTGAGTGCTCTCGAGCGAGCGCGGCCTGTCTCCCGCAGCTGGCCTTGGGCAACGTGATCAGCGCCTTGGGGGACCAGAGCAAGAAAGTGGTGCACGTGCCCTACAGGGACTCCAAGCTCACCCGGCTCCTCCAGGACTCGCTGGGCGGCAACAGGTACCCGCCCACCACCCCAGGGAGGGGCAGGGGTGAAGGCGCAGGGGCACACTGGTGGGAGGGTCGGAGCCAGAAGGCCCAGTGGACAGGGGGCCCTCCCGCCCCTGTGGGCCACAGGCCTCGAGGTGCCCATCGGCCACTACGGTCGGACCCAGCTTTCTCGTCTGCACAGCAGGGAGGGATAGTCCTAAAGGAGGTGCTAGAGCCCAAAGGGGAAATAGACGGGGACGCTAAGGACACACAGGGCCATGATTTCGGCGATGACACATCACGGCCTCCCTCGCTGTGGTCACCACTGTTGCAGTGGAAACCTGGGCTAGGTAGTCCGGATCCCCACGTCCCAGGTTCTGCCCAGGTCCTTAGGGCTTCCAGGTGGGAGCGGGATCTGCTCTGAAGTGATGCTCCTGGACCGGCCATGCCCTCGTCCCTCACTCCCCACCCCACCGCCCCATGCTCCCCAGCCAGACCATCATGATCGCCTGCGTGAGCCCCTCTGACCGGGACTTCATGGAGACGCTCAACACGCTCAAATACGCCAACCGAGCTCGCAACATCAAGAACAAGGTGGTGGTGAACCAGGACAAGACCAGCCAGCAGATCAGCGCGCTGCGGGCCGAGATTGCGCGCCTGCAGATGGAGCTGATGGAGTACAAGGCGGTGAGCGGGCCCCCCACCCCGACACCGGGCCTCCCCGCGCCCTGGGCATCTCCATGTGCCAGCCACGGCACCCAGTGCCGGGCTCACCTGGTGGGTGACCTGCGCATACGAAGTCGGAGCCCTCAGGGCTTAGAATATAAGAGAAGGAAGAGCACACCCCTGGTTGCATAGATCTCATGTGTAGGGCAGACGCTCTGCTGGGGTTTCCCGCCTGCTGAATATGCCGTGTTGGACCAGATAAGATTCTAAGCTGCGGCACAGGATGAGGAGAGTTGATGGGGACCACGTGAGTGGTCCAGCGTGCCTGGGGGATGCTGCAGGGGAGAGGGTTGGCCTTCCTTGCTCAGGTGGTCAGGGAGGGCCTCATGGAGGAGGGGACCTTTTATAGGATCTTGAGGAATGAATGAGATACCAGCAAAAGAAAGTGGAGCAGGTGTCCTAGGATGCCAACAAGCCACGTGCAAAGGAACGGAGACAGGAAAAACGAGTGCCTTTGGGGGAGCGTCCCATTCTATGTGACTGAGGCAAAAGTCACCAGCCATGGCCCCTGGCCCGAACCTAGCACACAAGTGGGTTTTGGTTTGACTCGCCCTTTGCTTTAAAAGAATGCAACGTAGTTGTCGTGCTTTCTGAAAATCAGGGAGTTTCCGTTTTTCTTTAAAAATTTGAAGATGTAACAGTCTGGCGCCGGGCTGGCTGGAGTGGCCCAAGTGGCTGCCCCTTTTAGACTGAGTGCGGCTCTGTGCTCCGATCCCCACCCCTCCCTGTAGTCTCACACCCAGACTGCCTTCCTCCTTCGTGCCAACCACTGGGGCCCTTCGGGTTCCGACCCTCGGGTTCATGTCTGGGGAGACAGGAAGGTGCGCAGTGGAGAGGGAGGTGGAGTGAGAACGCAGTGGTCTGGAGTGGCTGGTCACAAAGTGTGGACTTTTTGTTGTCACTGGGGCCACGGCAGGTTTCTGAGCGCTGGGAGGTTGGCAGGGCCACCACGCCGAGGGAGGGGCCGGGGCAGGAGTGGCGGGGAAGAGTATCATCCCCCCCCTCCCCGCCCCTGACCCCTCCCCCCCGCCCCTCCTCCCAGGGCAAGAGGGTGATCGGGGAGGATGGCGCCGAGGGCTACAGTGACCTGTTCCGGGAGAACGCGATGCTGCAGAAGGAGAACGGGGCGCTGCGCCTGCGGGTCAAGGCCATGCAGGAGGCCATCGACGCCATCAACAACCGCGTCACCCAGCTCATGAGCCAGGAGGCCAACCTGCTCCTGGCCAAGGCCGGTGAGTCAGGTGCACGAGGCTGGCTCCGGGCGCGGGTGGGCTGGGCCCTCCGACCCTCACCCAGCCCGGAACGCGGGGCCTGCAGGTTGGCGTTTTCTTTCTCTGAAAATGCGATCATATGTATTGTCCTGTGACTCCTTTTCCACTTAGCATTATGCCGTAGGGATCTTTCTGTATTTTTTTTTAATTATTATTATTTTTGGCTGTGTTGGGTCTTCGTTGCTGCGTGCGGGCTTTCTCTAGTTGCAGCGAGCGGGGGCTACTCTTCGTTGCAGTGCTTCTCTCTGCGGCGGCTTCTCCTGTCGCGGAGCACGGGCTCTAGGTGCGCGGGCTCAGTAGTTGTGGCTCGCGGGCTCTAGAGCGCAGGCTCCGTAGTTGTGGCACACGGGCTTAGTTGCTCCGCGGCATGTGGGATCTTCCCGGACCAGGGCTCGAACCCGTGTCCCCTGCACTGGCAGGCGGATTCTTAACCACTGCGCCGCCAGGGAAGTCCCGGGATCTTTCCGTATTAAAAACACACAAGCCTACTTAATTCTCTTCAGCTGCACAGTGATCCATACGTGATGGCGACGAATAATTTATCATAACAGCCTCTATTGATGGATGTTTGCTTGTTTCCAGTCTCGCTGTTACCAGCTGCGCCTGTGTGCCTCCGCGCCCACAGACAAGTCCCTCTTTGATAGATTCCTGCTCGGAAAAGGCCCTGTTGGAGGCACTGATACAAGACCACCAGCTTGGAGCTAAGGTCCTCGCTGTACTTACTATCTTCTTAACTGTCCCTCCTCCCTGCCACCCCCTCAGGAGACGGCAACGAGGCCATCGGTGCTCTGATCCAGAACTACGTCCGGGAGATTGAGGAGCTGCGGTGAGTGAGCCCCTGTGCACCTGGGAGCCCGGGGGCCGAGGCAGTGCCGCTCACCTGCCCCCCACCCTCCCTTCCGCAGGACCAAGCTCCTGGAGAGCGAGGCCATGAACGAGTCCCTGCGTCGCAGCCTCTCTCGGGCCTCGACCCGGGGTCCCTACTCCCTGGGCGCGTCCCCGGTCGTCCCGACCAGCTCCATGGAGGACGCCTCTGAGGTCATCCGCCGAGCCAAGCAGGACCTGGAGAGGCTCAAGAAGAAGGAGGTCAGGCAGCGGAGAAAGAGGTGAGGGGAGGCTCCCCGCAGGCGGCCCCCAGGACCCCGTGCCCAGCAGGGGCTGTGCGTACCCCGGGTGACCTGGGGACTCAGTGGGCGGGTCTGGTTTGTGGGCAGAAGCCTCCCACCTTCCTCTGACGCTGGGCTTTCCCCGAGGAGAGGGAGGGTGGAGTCCACCCAGGGTTCATTCTGAGTTGGGGGCCAGGGGAGAGCAGTGGATCCCTGCAGAACCGGAGCCCAGCCCCCTACAGGGCCCTAGAGACGAGGCGCTCTTGCCCCCCCCCAACCCCCCCGCCCCACCCACACACTGAAGGCAGGTTAGTCCCCTAACCGGTCCACCCTTCACTCCTGGGCAGCCCAGAGAAGGAAGCCTTCAAAAAGAGGGCAAAACTCCAACAGGAGAACAGCGAGGAGACGGATGACAATGAGGCCGAGGAGGTGAGGGTCCCCCGCCCACCTGGGGCTACGCCCATGTCCCTGCCGGGGTGAGGGTCCCCATGACGTCCTGGTGCCGGGGAGGGGCTGGGGTCAGCCTGCAGCTGATCCTTATGCCTCCGGGTAGCTGACTGGTCGCCATGGTGATGTCCATCCTTCAGCCCCTCCTCCCAGGTGGGTGATGGGGGCGGGAGGCTTCTACAGAGGGGCTCTGCCCAGGCTTTGGGAGGAGTGGGTGGGACTCTCCCAGGAGGGAGGGTGAGCCGAGGTCCCCCCAGCACCGTGACCCACCCACTCCCCACCCTCCTGACGGTGCCTGGTGCCCAGGAGGACGAGGAGCCGGAGGAGAGCGGCTGTGAGGAGGAGGATGAGGACTCGGGCAGCGAGGAGAGCCTGGTGGACTCGGACTCCGACCCCGAGGAGAAGGGTGCGTGCTCCGGGGTGGGGTGCCCGGGGCGGGGGTGCCCGGGGCGGGGCTGCTCCTGGGCGGGGTGCCCGGGGCGGGGTGCTCCTGGGCGGGGTGCCCGGGGCAGGGCTGCCTGCCACGCAGGCCCAGAGAAACTGCTCGGGGCAGTGGGTGTCCTGGCTGAGCTCAGGCGTGAAACCAGTAATAGCAGAAACAACAGGGATGCGATGGCAGCAGCAAACTCTCACTGAGCACCCACTGGTGCCAGGCACTGAGGTGAGCTCTGCCCATCATGTGCCTGGCCTCTGCATCCTCACAACCACCCTGGATGGAGGTGTTAGGACTCCTCCCAAGCTCACGAGGGTTGGTGGCCTGCCCCAGTGTGGGAGATGCAGAGCTGGGCCTTGGACCTAGGTCTGGCTGGTCTGAAGCCCACTCCTCTAAACGGGACGTGTGTCCCTCAGCTCTGCTCTGACCCAGAGTCCTGCTGGCTGCTCTGGGTCCTCTCCCTCCTCCAGCCCTGCTGGCTCCCAGGTCGTCCATGGCGAGTGGGCATCAGCCTCTGGGGCACAGCAGGGGTGGTTGGGACGCCTGGTTCCCCCCCCCCCAAGCTCCCTGGCCCAGGCCTGCACTTCCCGGGCAGCTCTTTAAGGGTGTTGCCACCTGGCAGCACCTTCCCACCATGGGATGTGTCACTTCCTCTCGCCACTGGTCACTGAGTGGTCACGGCTGGCTAGGGGAAGGCCCGTCCCCTCCACCACGCCCCTGGCCCCCGGTCCAGCCTGTCTCTGCCCCCACAGAGGTGAACTACCAGGCTGACCTGGCCGACCTGACGTGCGAGATCGAAATCAAGCAGAAGCTGATTGACGAGCTGGAGAACAGCCAGCGGCGGCTCCAGACGCTCAAGCACCAGTACGAGGAGAAGCTGATCCTGCTGCAGAACAAGATCCGGGACACGCAACTGGAGCGGGACCGCGTGCTGCAGAATCTCAGTGAGGCCCCGCCCCATGAAGCCCCGCCCCCACGAAGCCCCGCCCCGTACCCGCCACACACCCCCTCCCCGGGCCCCTCCCTGTCAGAAGGGCACCACCGGGTCACTTGGGCCTCTGGGCGGGGCATTCTGACCTTGGACTGTGCACTTAGACCCATAGAAAGTTCTTGTGTCCAACTCCGGTCCCTTTGCTACGTTCTCAGTTTATCATTTCTATTATTTTTACCATCGCCTGAAGTATTAGAATCCTGTCTCCAGGCCCATGAAGGTGAAATCCCTCAGCCTTTCTTCCTGAATTTGCTCCTTGGGTGTTTCCTTTGATCGCATTTACAAGTCTGCTTCTCAGAATGTATCTTCCTTACGTGGCTCTCAGCCCCTTCATCCCATGACTCACTCACTCATCCACTCATTCGTTCACTTAGCAAACATGCATTGAGTGCGTCTTGCAGAGCGGTCCTTGTTCTAGATGCTAGAGTTTTGGAGCGCGCATTCTAGTGGGGAGAGACCGACGTAAATAAGATAAGTGGCAGATCCTATAGCATGTCGGGGGTGATAAGTGTCGTGGAAGAATGCAGCAGGGAAGGGGGCACGGTGTGCTGGGGAGGGGGTGGGCGTGTTGAGAAGGATGGTCGTGGGAGACTTTGCTGAGAAGCTGGCATCTGAGCAAAGACTGGAAAGAGGTGAGATAGTGCTGGAGAGAATGAGTGAGGGGAAGAGCATTGCAGGCAGAGGGAACAGAAGATACCAAGGCCCCGAGGCAGGCATGCACCGGGCGTGTTGGTGGCATGACGAGGGCCCCGATGGCTGGAGCACGGTGTGAGGGGACACTAGCAGTCAAGGAGATCAGAGGAGAAATGTCGGACCAGGTGTGTCAGTCATTTTAGGATTTTTGTCTTATTCTCTGAGGGACATGGGAAGTGTGGGGTTTTAAGGGGCGTGATGTAAATTTTGAAAGCATTCTGGCAAGATCGCTTTGGCTGCTGTGCAGGGAAGCAAAAGTGGAAGCTTGAGACCAGTTAGGAAACTCTTATAAAGGTCCTGGTGAGAGATGGTTTGGACAGGAGGAAGTGAGAAGTGGTCGTATTCTGGATCCATTTTGAAGACGGAAATGAAAGCCTTTGTTGATTGGTTGGTGGGGGATTAAGAGAAGGGAGCCAAAGATACCTCCAGGGAGGGAGCTTCTGGAAGGACGTGGTGAGATACTGAGATGGGGAAGACTGCTGGGTGAGGGGGTGGAGGGTGAGGAGGTGGGCTTGCACCTGCCAGTTTGCCATGTCTGTTAGACGTTGGCAGTTCAGGTAGGAAAGGTTAAGGGTGGAGAACCAGGTCGCTCCTTCTCCCCGAGCCCACTCACTCTGTCTTCTCTTGCTAACTCTTCCCCTTCCCACTGGTCCCGGCCCTTTCCTCCAATCACGGGTCAGAACCGAGCCAGCGGGAGTGGTCCTCAGGCCCCTCATGGCAAGCTGACGAGCAGGGGCTCAGAGATCTCAGGATGAAATCACCCCTTCGAGGTCCCTAGAATGCCCTTGGGCGTCTCCTAGTCCGAGCCCCTCCTTGTTCACACGAAGGAACGGGCGGAGGAGGGTGTGACTCGCCCACGTCACGCCCCGACAGTGGAGCCCAGGCTGCCCGGGCACTGGGGCCCAGGGACGTGCGCAGACCCTGCCCCGCTGCACGCAGGTACCATGGAGTGCTACACGGAGGAGAAGGCCAACAAGATCAAGGCGGACTATGAGAAGAGGCTGCGGGAGATGAACCGGGACCTGCAGAAGCTGCAGGCCGCGCAGAAGGAGCACGCGCGGCTGCTCAAGAACCAGTCTCGCTACGAGAGGGAGCTCAAGAAGCTGCAGGCCGAGGTGGCCGAGATGAAGAAGGCTAAGGTGGGGGCCGAGGCGTGGGCGTGGGCGTGGCCAAGGTGGGAGCGGGGGCGGGGCCGAGATGAAGAACGCCTAGGTAGGGGCGGGGTTGGGTGACGCCAAATTGGGGGCGGGGCCGAGATGAAGGCGGCAAAAGGGGGCTGGGGGGCAGGGGTGTAGTTTCAGACCCACTTACCGTGTTAAAAATAATCACCGCTGTCAGCGTGGCTGCTTGTCTTGACACACGACATTGCCTGTTTCAGCCCCATCCTGGTCCTGGACCCGGTCCTCTTAGTGCGTTGTCCAGGGTTAAAGCACCTTTCCCCCTGGAGGGGCAGGAGAGGGGCCCCAGGGGCCCCGCCCCACCATCGTGGCCTCCAGTCCACACGCAGTGCATGTGAGGCCTCCCACCTGTGCCATGTTTGCCTATACTCATGATAATAATTATGTAGTGACGATTGGATGTGGCTCTCCACCAGTCCCCCAACACCACAACCGCATTTGGTCCTGAGGAGGAGCTGGAGAAAGCAGCCCAGGTGTCACTGCCACTCCTCAGAGGGTGACTCCCGCCTCCTGGGGCAGCACTGGGATTCAGACTCAGTTCTCTGCCGCCACCCTTTTCCAGTCGCCGTCGTCCAGGGCGCTCGAGCCTGGCTTCTGGCTCTTCTGCCTCCCCGTCCGGCTGGGTCCTCATTCCCGCCTGGGCCCGCAGATCCGTGCTGCCCTTATGTCCTCCGTCCCCTTGGCTGCCTGCTGCGCGTTCCTGCCCTGGCCCCAGCCCCCCGTGTACCGCAGCTCCCCGCAGCCCTGCGCCAGGCGCTGGGACAGGACCCCAGCGAGCCGCAGACAGCTGGCTGTGGGAACAGGTCCCACAGAGGGGAGCACCCGGTGCCATGGTAACTGCGTCCTCCCCGCCCGACTGGGCTGGCGCTGACCAGTGTGCAGCGGAGAGGGGTGATGCTGTGATGATGCAGATTCTGCCAGGTGGGACCCTCAGCCATCGGGCTAGCCACCTCCCCTGGGCAGGCTCTGTCCCCAGCCACGCCTGGGCCACACATCCAGGGCCCGTCAGCCTGTCCAGGGTGGAGAAGGGCCAGTCTCGCTCTGCTCAGACGGTCCGTCCTGCACTGGCCCCAGGGAGCCGGTTTGCCCCTGGACCTCCACCAGCCCATGCTGCCCCGGGCTGCAGGAGGAAGAGGGGGACTTGGGTCAGCGGGCGCCCTCTGGTGGTAGGAGGGAGGGACCAGGGCCTTGGTTGTCCCCTTTCGGGGGCTGCACTGCACATTTTGCAGCCCCTGGAGCGTTCTGGGGGCTCTGCCTGTGTCCTGACTCTGTCTCCCTGGAGGCTCCCTGGCTAACACCTCTCGAGGCGGTCCTGGCTGGTGCCGGCCGGCCGTCATCTCAGCGGGAGGTGACCCTACTGTAGAGGTCCCTATGAGGCAGGACCCTTCTATGGCTCTGAAGCCTGGAAAAATAATATAATAATGCCCAGGACGTGTGTGAAGGACAGAGGGTCCCTGCGTGTTCCCGGGTTTCAGTCTCAGCTTGCTCAGCCCTTCAGCCGGGGGCCCCGCTCTGCCCGGGTAACTGTGCCCTTGTGAGCCTAGGAAAGAGGCTGAACAGAGCACCCTTGGGCTGTCCCAGGGTGCCCAGCAGGGGCCCAGGGTTTCTGTCAGAAGGACCGAGGGCAGCAGTCAAGGATTCTAACCAGTTGCCGTGAGAGCCAGTGCCCAAGACCCTCCCAGCGCAGTTCAGGGGCAGGCCCTGCGGTTTACAGAGGTGGCCTAAGCAGAGGAGACACTCAGGACAGTGCTGGCCTCAGGTGCTGTGCTGTCACGTGCCTGGAATGTTCCCACCCGTTCTGAGACCACCACCCCTGTGATGACCTCCCTGGGACTCGGCCACACAGGCAGAGCTGGACAGATGGACCTTTGTCCAGAAAGACACATTCCTCCCCAGGAAGGCTCTGGCCCCGGCTCCATATGAGGGCCGCCGTCTCAGTGTGCGTGCAGCTCCCTGTGGGCGGGGCTTGGGTCCGCTTCCCGCCCAGGCTTGGCTTCTCTTGTCAGCCCCAGCCCTTTGGGGGAGCATTTGTTCTGGACCCCAAAGGCCCGGCAGCAGGGAGCCCTCCTCCTCTCTGTAGCTTCCCCCCCCCCCACCCCGCCGACACAGCCTGCCTTCTGAGGGAGAAGCCAGCGCAGTCCTTCCAGCCTCCCTCCCGGGCCTTTTCCTCTCTTAACTGCCCTCAGGGCAGGCTGGTGACATTCCTGGGGCGTCTGAGGCCTCAGTGGCAGAGGAGGGACAGCGCGCACCTGATTCTCACGGCGCCGTCCCATGGAAGGAGTCTGACCCCTGTGCACTTTGCACTCTGTGCTCTGGGGCCAGGGGGGTGGACGCTACAAGGGCCCAGCGCACGGCTCCGCATTGTGCCGGCTCACCTCTGGCCTCCTGGGTGATGCGCTCTGAGCCTTTGGCCGGCCCTCCGAGAGCTCGGCTCCAGGCTCTGTGTTTGGTCGCCAGCTCCGCTCTGACCTGCCCTGGTGCCATCCCCACGGCCGTGGTAAGAGCTGGATTTTGAAGCAAAGCGACCTGGGCCAGAAGTCTGGCCACCCATTACTGATTTTATGACTTTAAGTCATTTTGTCTCTCTGAGGCTCCTTTCTTATTTGTAAAATAGGAGTGAGAACGCCTGTCGCGTATGATTATCGTGAGGACAGGGCTGGGCATATAGTGTGGGCTCAGTAAATGATGCTGGTTTTTATTGTCGTCACCGTGAGAACCTGGCCTGGGAAGGCGCCCCGCCAGCAGCTCAGCTGCGGGTGGGGGAGAGAACGCTTCTCCGTCCAGGCAGGACCCCTTGCCTCCAGCAGCTTAGGCTGGTCCCAGAGTGGCTGGGCACCGGCAGTGGCTCTGCGTGAGGACCACCAGGGGCTGTGAGCAGAGCACTGGGGGCCGTGGCTGGACCCTGCACAGTGGTCTCACCTGCACGGCTGGGCTGGCAGTAAGGCCGCTCCTTTCCGTAGGTTGCCCAGGTGGTGGGACACCTTCACTCCTGTGGACAAGGTGGGGCCAGACCCCCTGACGCACTGCCACCTGGTGGCTTCCACCCTGCCCGGCATCCTCCGGGCCAGCCCCTCCACGCAGGCCTCGGGCCTCCGCTCAACCCCACCATCAGGCCCGGCCTCACCCCCGCCCCACCCCGTCGCAGGTGGCCCTGATGAAGCAGATGCGGGAGGAGCAACAGCGGCGGCGGCTGGCGGAGACCAAGAGGAACCGGGAGATCGCTCAGCTCAAGAAGGAGCAGCGGCGGCAGGAGGTGAGGGCAGCCTCGAGGGTCCCTGGGCCCCCCGCCTCCCCGCGTGCCTGGCCGCCCCTCCTGACCACGCGGGCCTGAGCGGTGACGGTGGCGCTGGGAGGAGAGGCGCGGCCCTACGCGGGAGGGCAGGACGGCTGCGGGAGCCCAGCCCGGTCCTCGTGGGCTTCCGAGCCAGGCCTCGAGCCCACCGCCGGGTAGGACCCTGCCCAGGTCACCAGCAGCTTCCAGCGCTGCAGGGAGGCCTGGCGGGCCCGGCCCTCTGCTCCAGGCTCCTCGCCCGCGGCGGGGAGAAGAGGCCGAGAGATGTGTCCTCGTGGAGAAAGGGACCCAAACGCTGGGTCCCCTTTACCGGCGAGTTTTGGCTGCACAAGGCGCTCACCTCCAGGGCCGGCCCGGGTGGAACGGGCTTCGGGCCCGAGTGTACACCCCACCCTCTCCTCTCACCCACAGTTTCAGATCCGGGCTCTGGAGTCCCAGAAGCGGCAGCAGGAAATGGTCCTGAGGAGGAAAACCCAGGAGGTGAGCCCGGCCCCTCCCCCGTGGCCCCTGCTTGCCCCCCTGTCCTGAGAGCAGCCCCCCTGTGGCCCCAGCTCCCCCTGGCCACGTGCTGACTTGGGGTGGCCCCCGTGGGAGGGCCTTTCTCAGCTGGAGTGCTGAGGCTGGGGGTGGGCTGCAGGCTCCGGTCCAGATGCCGTAGTGGTTAACTTTTAAAAAGGACGGGGAGCCTCTTTTGTGTCCATTTCACATTGGAGACCCTTTGGACCTTTCTCAGTCCCAAACCCAGGCCAGGACGGAGCGACCCTGTATTCTCCCTGCCCCGCGCCCCAACCTGGGCCTTTCCGTGGGCTGGGGGCACCCTGTCCACTGGGTCCCGCTCCTCTGGGCCCCCAGGTTTCTGCACTGAGGCGTCTGGCCAAGCCCATGTCTGAGCGGGTGGCGGGCCGCGTGGGACCGAAGCCACCCATGCTGGACTCGGGCACCGAGGTGTCGGCCAGCACCACCTCGTCCGAGGCCGAATCGGGGGCCCGCTCCGTCTCCAGCATCGTGCGCCAGTGGGACCGCAAGATCAGCCACTTCTTGGGGAGCCACCCCGCGCCCACCATGTCTGGCGCCCGCCCTGCCAGGTGAGGCGGCCTGGGGCACCTGGCCGGTGCAGGCGGGGCCTGGGAGGGGCAAGCGCCGGGGTCCCCTCGGCCGTCGGCTCTGGGTCGGAGTCTCCACGCAGCTGCAGAGGCTGAGGGTGGTCCTTCCCCTGCCTCTTTGTCTCTGCCCCCCAGAAAGAAGTTCCAGAAGAAGGGGGCCAGCCAGAGCTTCAGTAAGGCCGCCAGGCTCAAGTGGCAGTCGCTGGAGCGGAGGATCGTCGACATCGTCATGCAGAGGATGACCATCGTCAACCTGGAGGCTGACATGGAGCGGCTCATCAAGGTGGGTGCCCCCCGCCGCCCGGCTCTGTCCCCGCCGCCCTCCACCCCTCCTGCCTGTGGGCCGGCCGGGTGGGGCAGCAGCCTGAGGCCTCCTCCCTCCTCCTATCAAGGTGGGCCCCCCCCACCCCCCCACCCCAGCTCTGTCCCCCCCCAACTCCTCCCTGCGGGCTGGGCCGGAGGGCAGCAGCCTGAGGCCTCCTCCCTCCCCCCAGAAAAGGGAGGAGCTATCCCTCCTGCAGGAGGCGTTGAGGAGGAAGCGGGAGCGGCTGCAGGCCGAGAGCCCGGAGGAGGAGAGGGGGCTGCAGGAGCTGGCAGAGGAGATCGAGGTGCTGGCGGCCAACGTCGACTACATCAACGACAGCATCGGCGACTGCCAGGCCACCATTGTGCAGCTGGAGGAGACCAAGGTGCCCGCGGGGCGGGGGAGCGGGAGGGCGCCTGGGCCCGGGGGGAGGCAGCCCTGGTGACGCGGGCCCTCCGCCTCCCGGTCCAGGAGGAGCTGGACTCCACAGACACGTCGGTGGTCATCAGCTCCTGCTCCCTGGCCGAAGCCCGCCTCCTGCTGGACAACTTCCTCAAGGCGTCCATCGACAAGGTAGGCCGGGGCTCGCCTCCTGCCGGGCCCAGCGGGTAGGCACCCCCGTGACCAAGCACAGGGCCCGGCCGCCCGGCAGCGGCCCTCACAGGCGCGGGCAAGCGCTGAGGCTGTAAAGCGGGGGACGGCTTGCTGCGCGCGCGGCTTTAACGAGATGACGGGGCCAGAGGCTTGGCGTGGCGCCTGGCACACAGCAGGGCCTCCGTGGGGGGCGACCCTAGCGTCTGGTGCGAGCCCATCCAGAGCAGGGCCGGGCCTGAGCCCGCGGAGGTGGAGGGAGCCGCGCGCGTGTGTGTGTGTGTGTGTGTGTGTGTGTGTGCGCGCTTCCGGTGGGGCAACAGGACCGCACAGACATGCTCCGCCCAGGCGTGGGGTCAGGGGCCTCGTGCAGGAGCAGACGGCATCCCTTGGCCTGTGGCGGTCCCCTGTCCCCTCTGCCCGACGGAGCGCTGGCCGTGGGGACTTCCTTCCCCCAGGATCTGTGCCTGCGGGGCAACTCGGGGAAGGGGCAGGGGCTTGGCCTCCTTGACCCCTCACCCGCCCCAGGGAGCTCTCTCAGCTCTGCTTGGCGACTCGGGAGCGTGTTCCTCTGCCGGGGCCACCGTGACCAGCCCCGCGGCCGGGGGACCTAAACAGCAGACGTTTACTGCTCCCCGTCCTGGAGGCTGGGGGTCAGAGATCGAGGTGTGGGCGGGTCCCTCTGAGTCTCTCTCCTGGGCCTGTAGACTCGGCGTCTCCCTTCCTGAGGTCCTCCCTCTGTGTGTGTCTGTGTCCTGATTTCCTCCTCTTATAAGGACACCGGTCATAGGGATGAGGGCCCCCTCTAGACACTTCATTTTAACTTAATCATCTCCTGAAGACCCCATCTCCAAACACAGTCACGTTCTGAGCTCCTGGAGGTTACAGCATCTACATATGCGTTCTGGGGACACGATTCTGCCCATGACAGGGAGTGTGCCCCACAGCGTGGATGGGGGGGATGGGGGCTGAGGTGCATCGCAGGTCTGTGATGGGCACAGGCTGGGGCCTGGGAGCTAGCGGGGAGGCGTCTGGTTGGGAGCAGATTCTGGGAGGGCAGTGACGGCGGTCCCCACAGCCCCAGGCCGGGAGGGGTAACCCCAGGCCTCCTCGCTCCCCACCCTCAGGGGCTGCAGGTGGCCCAGAAGGAGGCCCAGATCCGGCTGCTGGAGGGACGGCTGAGGCAGACAGACATAGCGGGCCCCTCCCAGAACCACCTGCTGCTCGACGCCCTGCGCGAGAAGGCCGAAGCCCATCCGGAGCTGCAGGCCCTCATCCACAACGTGCAGCAGGGTACAGGGCGGGGGGCGGGCCTCGCGGCCCCCAGGGACCCCCAGGGCTCCCTGCCTCCCGCCTCAGAGACCCTCCCTCCCCCAGGCTCCCCGGAAGCCGCGGTCGGATCCCAGAGGGTGAGGGGCGGGAGGGCGGGTGAGGGGTCGGGGCCTCACCCCTCGGCTCCCTCGTCCCCGGCAGAGAACGGCTACGCCAGCACAGATGAGGAGGTGTCTGAGGTCTCGGAGGGGAGGTGAGTTTCCAGGTTGGGAGCAAGCATGTGCCTGGGGCTGGGTTGGGGGGTTGCCAGAGGGTCGAGGGCTCAGCCTGGGCTCGGGGGCTCTTTGGGACCCATGAACCTAAGCCCCAGGGAACCGGGACATCAGCTGTCGCCATCCTGACCCTCCTCTGCTTTTTCCTTAGCTTCTCCCAGTCGTTCACCATGAAAGGCTCCACCAGCCATGACGACTTCAAGTTCAAGGTGAGCCCCACCAGCAGGAGGCCGGGGGGCTCCCCGCAGCCTGGTCCCCACCTTCCTGGGGCTCTACCCCTACCCTCAGCCCCAACCCAGTATTGCCTCCAGCTGGGGATGCGGCGGCCAAGAAGGGTCTATCTAACCTGGAAAGGGTCAGGGTGCCCAGATGTGTGACCCGTTACAGCCCATTCCTTTTGAAATGGGTGGAGTGACATCATCACAGCCCGGGGCCTCGCTTTCAGAACTCACCCTCTTCCCCACCAAGACTCTGCCTCCTGCTCTGGGTCAAAGACCAGCTAACCCTGGATGTCTAGTTACTGCACGCAGATTACTGACTCAGCAGGGGGGGGAGTCTGTCTGACACTGAGGGAGCAATTACTAGACTAGACGGAGCCACGAAACAGGACTCACTAAAGAGAGAAGGGAAGACCCTGCAGACTGGGAGCAGTGACCTGTGCACAGCCTCTGAGTAACTGATTAGCGGTGAGCAGCAGAGGTCAGCCTGGCATTCTGTTTGCAAAGTCTAAAGAAGGGCAGCAGAGGCATTTCCTGTTGGTTTGGCTTCTCCAGAAGCCTCGGGAGACGTGTCTGGGTCGTGTCTGCGGGGGCCGTTCCATCACCTCCTCTGCCTCGGGCCGGCGGCACGTCTCCCCGCTGGAACTCCCCCAGCTCCCCGTTCTGTGCCGTCGTGTTTGGGCAGTGGGTCCACCCAGCCCTTCCTGTCTCAGGGTGAGCCCAAGCTGTCCGCCCAGATGAAGGCCGTGTCTGCCGAGTGCCTGGGCCCCCCGCTGGACGTGTCCACCAAGAACATCACTAAGTCCCTGGCCTCCCTCGTGGAGATCAAAGAGGACGGAGTGGGCTTCTCCATCCGAGACCCCTACTACCGGGACAAGGTCTCTCGGACCATCAGCCTGCCCACCAGAGGGAGCACTTTGTAAGGAGGGAGCCGAGGGGTGGGGGGATGGGTGGGACCGGGAGGTGGGCCTGGGCCTCACTGGACCCTGCATTCCAGCCCCCGGCAGTCTCGAGGAGCGGAGACGTCCCCTCTGACCCGGAGGAAGTCATACGACCGAGGGCAGCCCATCAGGTGAGGACATGTTCTAGACCCCGGGGGCGGGAATCGCTGGGAGGCCCGCTGTAGACCGTCGTGTACACGTTCATCCGGCCCCGCTCGGCTCCCAGCACAGCCCCTTCCTCACTTTGTCAGCTGCGGCTCAGGAAACAATCTCTCCATAAGCACCTGAGCTGGTGGCCAAGGCCGCTGCTAAAAACTGCCGGCTGCCGTGAGCTCAGCGTGGGCAGATTTGCAGTGGCCTGGACTGGTCACGGGACCAGTGGGCTTCAGCCCCGTTCACGGCCAGGGGTCCTTGGAAGGCCTCAGCCCCTTTCAAGGTCTTGTCCTGTGGGCGGAGTGTAGGTGAGTAAGGACAGTCCTGGGAGGGGATGCAGGACCGAGGACAGTCCCCAGCCAGCCAGCCACTCATGGGGCCCCACGGGCTTCTTCGGGTCTCCCGATGCCTCTCAGGGTCACCTTAATTTTCAGAGATGTTTGGTGGCCTCCCCAGGTCACACAGCGAAGTAGTAGAAGGGCAGGGGCTCAGGATGACCTCATGCACCTGCCTTGTCGGGAGGGGGACATGCTCCTGTCCCTCCCTCCGGTCCAGCCGCCCATGCCTGTGGCTGCAGATGGGCCTTTGGTGGGAGGAGTTGCAAGGGCATCTGTGCACCCGGGGCCCCACAGACCGTCCCGCCCCCCGTGACAGAGAGAACACACTGAATTGCAATTGGGGGGAATGTAGGCTGGACTCGTGATGACCCTCCAAAGGGAGGGAGGATGGGCTGAACCTGAGGACCACCTTCCAAAGAGCAGGGTCATGGGTGCTGGAAGGGGTGGCGCCATGAGGCCTTGGACTCTTCCCTGGAGATCAGGTCACGCTGTTTGTGGCAGTTGTGTTGTCAAGTCACCGTGAACACGACTTAGCGAATCCTGAGCTGTTGTTCCCGGGAAATACAGGGCTGGGCTCCTGGGGGCCTCTGGTCCCAGCGTTTGCATCAACCCGTCATGTGAGTTTCTGTTTCAAGACACCTAATCCAATATGTACCGTTGACTCATTAACATTGAACTCAGGGCCAACAGCCCTAGAACTCACGCCTGAACGAAGCTCATCTAACACGTATTTTCTTTGTAAATCACGTCCCAGCTTCCTTGAGCTCAGGACACCAGGTGGCCCTGCAGCACCATCTTCGGGGCCATTTTAAACACTGAAATCACCAACCAAAAGCACAAAAATATGAAAAGCATGACACTAAATAGACTGGAAAGGGCGCTGTGTACACTGTGAGGGAGGTAGGGCCACCTCTTTTGACCTCAGCTGGGAAGATGTGCGCTTGGGTCCTCATGCCTGCAAATGGCCAGGAAAGCCCTGGGGGTATTGTTTGGGGCTGACAGATAGGCTTTGATGAGCAGGTGAATTAATTCCCAAATGCGGAACCCACGGATCACGAGGACCAGCCCCCGGGGGCTAAGCAGGAGCTGGGCCGTAGGACCCTTCAGGCCTTACAACCAGACGGAAGGTGGTGCAGGTGACCCCGCGTGTGCATGCCCGCGGGCAGAGGTGCGGTTACTAACGGATGCTGCTCTGTCCTGCTCACCTGCCAGGTCCACAGACGTGGGCTTCACGCCCCCCTCGTCCCCTCCCACTCGGCCCCGGAACGACCGAAACGTCTTCTCTCGTCTCACCAGTAACCAGAGCCAAGGGTCAGCGCTGGACAAGTAAGAGCCGGGGGGCGGGGGGCGCAGAGGGGACAGGGAGGCTGTGGGCGGGTCCTCGCCGCGGGCGGGCGGGCAGCGGGGAGGCCCTAGGCATGCTGTGCTGGCCCCTCTCCCGGCGCCTCCGCCCTTTCTGTGCTGACCGCGGACCCCTCCCGTCCCCTGAGCGTGTGGGGACCGCAGGAGAGGGCACGAAGGAAGCCACGGGGCCAGGCCCGGGCAGTCGGGCACCCCGAGGGCCTACCCAGAGCTGCCCCCGCCTCCTCTGCTGATTCTGATTCTTCTCTGGGGCCCCTTCCTTCAGCTTCAGTCACGCATCCCCCCCCCCCGCCCCCGCTAATGCTCAGGCCACGCCCCAGCATCCTTGTGAAGGGTCCCTGCAGAAGGAGACCCCGTTTCGGTCACATGGTGGGGTCAGCTCACCCCTACTGACCGCTCCCGCTGGACACTTACCCCACAGTGTGGTGGGCAGCGACCCCCAACGCCGCCCCAGGCTTGCACACACGGGATTCCGCTGGAAGTGTATAAACCAGCCGTGAGGACTGCCTTCCCTGCTGTACAAAGAGGAGAGAGGCTCAGAGGCCCCGGGGCACCTAGAAAGCAGTCGAGTTGGGCCCAAACCTGGGATCTCTGACTTGTGGGGCTCCGCGTTGGCGAAGGCGGAGGCCCCGCCCTCCTGTGCTCCCCGCCGGGCCCCCCACACTGCTGGGCACCCCCGACACCCAACTTTCTGCAGCCCCCGGAGGGCTCCTCTTGGCTCTAATAGCTCCTCTGTCCTTTGGCGGAGCCCAGGCTACGAAGTGCTAGTCCTTGCCTACATCACCTCTCCTCACAGAGACAGACCATTGCTCCTGCCCCAAACCTGCTGTGGCCCCCCTTGCGGGAGGACAGCAGTGAGCCCGGCCCACGCCAGCCAGGGGACCCCCATGCCAGCCAGGGGACCCCAGTGCCAGCCAGGGGACCCCCATGCCAGCCAGGGTGCCCCCCATGCCAGCCAGGGGCCCTTCACACCAGCCAGGGGCCCTTCACACCAGTCAGGGGCCCCTTACCCCAGCCAGGGTGCCCCCCATGCCAGCCAGGGGACCCGCATGCCAGCCAGGGGCCCTTCACACCAGCCAGGGGCCTTCACACCAGCCAGGGTGCCCCCCACACCTTGACAGTCACAGGTCCCTCTCAGCAGCTCTGGGTGGGACCCTGGCATCCCAGCCCCAGGGGCTTCCAGACCCCGGTCCTGCCCGGTGGCCCGGGTGTCGGGCCCATGTGTGTGCAGAGCCAGCTCCCGGGCACCGTCCGGCGGCTCCTGGGGCCAGTGCTTGGGGTTCAGCAGGCCCTCGAAGCACTGCTGGGAGAGGCCTGCCCCTGGGAGGGGTGGGAGCAGGCACAGCGTCGCTCAGGGGGCAGGGGGCCCCCAGCTGGTGCAGTGAGGCAGCCGGGATCCTGGGACCAGCAAGGCCCGTCTCCCCTCCGCCCCTCCCCGCCCCCATCCCCGCCCTGTTGTCCGAGGGGCGTCCCCAGCTCCCCGGCCTGCCCCACCTCCTCTCCGCTGCCCTCAGGCCCTCCCTTCTGTCCTCTCTCCGCTCCCCCTGCAGAGAATAACCACCCTCTGACCTCCCCACGCTGCTGCCGCCTCCGCTCCCTCGTGTGTGTCCCTCTCTCCCCCTAATCCAGCTAATTTTCTGCCCCCAGGTCTGATGACAGCGACTCCTCTTTGTCGGAGGTCCTGAGGTACACAGAATGTCTCGCTGCTCCCTCTCTGTCCCCCTTCCCCCGCACCCTGCCCTCAGCATGCGGCCCCTCCTCTCCGTGGCTCCCCCAGACCCCCTCCTGCCCTTCTCACCCCTGGTTCCTCTCTCGTGGGCGCTTCGTGGCCTCTGACTGCGCCAGGCTGGAGCTGGGGGCTCGGGGGGGGCATATGGCTGCTGGTGGCTTGTCACTGGGTGGGAGGGGCGGGCAGGGAGCCTGGGGGGCCGGACCCCTGGAGAGAGACTGCTGGAGGGTCGTGCTGCTCAGTATTGGGGGCTCCCTCACCGACCTTGGCTCTGAACGAGAAGTGGCCCTGCCCACGTCTCCTGGCCCGAAGACCAGGAGTACCAGGAGACCTCTCTCCCCTCAGCCAGCCCCGCGCACACGCACACACGTGCGCACACGCACACACACGCACACACACACACACACGCACACGCCTCCCCCTGCCCGTAACATGGAGCAAGTCCCAGGACCTGGTGGGCCTGAGCCCCGGCTGGGAAAGGGCCACCCTGGGCTGAGGGCTCCGCCTGCTCTTCCGGGGCGACCGCCACTCACTGTCCCTGCCCCCGGGGGTGACGCCTCTGTAACCGTCCCCTGGCTGCAAGGCTGCCAGCTACCCCCCCACCCCCTGGCCCCTCCCATGGGTGGAGGGTTATCCTTTAACTCGGGGTCTTGCCACTGCTGTCTTGGGCTCCTTCCCCGGCTCCTTCCCCTGGGCCCATGCCAGCGTCAGAAGCGGGGAGCTGGGGGGTGGGGCTCTTCGTGTGCCTGCGACACCGGGGACAGCTGGGCCTGTCCGACCGCCGTCCTTGGGGGTGCCGGTGGAGTCCGGGGGCTCTTGAGCAGCTGCGGGCAGGGCAGGACATTGGTCACGTCAGACGCTCTCGGCCACAGGGGCGGCGCTGTCTTTGGAAAGAATAGGCCACGTTTCAGACGTGCACGTGACTTGGCCGGGGGCTCGTTCCCAAAGACCCTCAGTGGGAGAAAAATCCTCATCCTCAGGCCCTGCAGGAGGCTGGTGTGTAGCGAAGTCCTCAGGCCCGCCCAGGACAGGCCTCCTTCGTCTCTGAGTGCTCGCGGGGAGGAGGGGGCCATACCCTGCACAGAGCCTCACTCCCCACAGGGGCCTGCGTTCTTCCCACAGAGCTGAGCAGGCCTCCCCAGAGGGACTTAGCCCTTTGCAGATGGCAGTCACGGATCTGACCTCACTGGTCCAAGAGGGCCCAGGTGGGCGTGACGTGCGCGCGTCTCTGCATGGGCGTGGCGGCCTGGGCGCCCTCCCTCTCTGCACTCCTCGACCCTCCCTGTGGTCACCGAGGTGCCGGAGGAGCCCATCCAGCTCTGGGGCCTCTGCCCTGCCCGGCTGGGGCCTGGGGGCCTGTGTGTCTCGGGTTCTGGGTCAGGCAGGCGTCGGAGGGGACGCCCGCGTGTTCTGGCCCCCCGGCTGTGCCTGGCCGGGCTTGCTCCCCGGAAGTGCTCAGGATGGCGACGGAGAGGCTGCACCGCAGGCCCCCGTCTGCGCGGCTCTCGGACCTGGGGGGCTGTGGCTGGAGCCCCTGCCACAGCCCGAGGGCCCCTCCGCCCGTCCCTCACCCGGGCGCCTCGCTCAGCCTGGCCGCGGTCCCGGGCTGACGGGCGCCTCTCTCCCTCTCTCCCGGGAAGGGGCATTATCACCCCGGTCGGAGGAGCCAAGGGCGCGCGGACGGCCCCGCTGCAGTGCGTCTCCATGGCCGAGGGCCACACCAAGCCCATCCTCTGCCTGGACGCCACGGATGAGCTGCTTTTCACAGGGTCCAAAGGTGGGCGGAACCCGGACCGGCCGGGTGGGGTCAGGGCCTCCCGCCCTCGCGCTCCCTCTCCCAGAGTGGGCTGCCCAGGAGACGGGATCACCGCCGCCAGGCTGAGGAGGTGGGGTCTCCTGCCGGGGCTCAGGGCTCCCCGCCCCGGGCCTCCCCTCCTAGCTGGCCCTGGGGTCTCCATCCAGTACCTCCTTCCAGACCTGCCTCCCGAACTCCAGGAAGCATGCCAGGTGCCCCACCTTTGCTCATCTCAGCCCCTCCCCGACCCCAGCACTTAGGGCTGCGCACTTCCTCCGATTCCTTAATCCCAACAACCGTCAGAAAACGTTACCTTCTGGCAGGAAGAGCAGCTGTGCAGGAGACAGCTAATAGAAAAACGGGAAATATGTATACACCTACCTGCGTGGCAGGAGGGAGAAGGTTGTGAATCTAGGCGAGGTTGATTGGTTCCAAGTTTTCCCCCTGAGACTTGCTTGCCATCGTTCGTTAATTTGGTCAGTGATTGGCAGGCACGGGAGCTTATTCTAACCCCGGCACCCCGGCGATGCTCCGTGAACCTGGTGTTGGTGGGCGTTTGCCCGAGAAGCCCTGGTGGGAAGTGCCGGGCTCGTCCGTGCACCACGGGAGCAGGCGGGAGCACGTGTTCGCCCCTGGACCCGGAGCCCGTCCCCTGGGCAACCCTGGACCACCTCCCCTGGCCTTGGCGGCCCCGGTGGCTGTGGGGACGGGAGTTCCCCGGGCCCCGGCCATAACGGCTGTG
The DNA here is from genome assembly GCF_965194805.1 of Balaenoptera borealis. Classification (NCBI taxonomy): domain Eukaryota; kingdom Metazoa; phylum Chordata; class Mammalia; order Artiodactyla; family Balaenopteridae; genus Balaenoptera; species Balaenoptera borealis. The sequence goes on from NC_138860.1 coordinate 2,191,340, forward strand.
TCCCGCTCATGCCCACTTTCTCGCAGACCGCAGCTGTAAGATGTGGAACTTGGTGACAGGGCAGGAGATCGCAGCTCTGAAGGGCCACCCCAGCAACGTGGTCTCCATCAAGTACTGCAGCCTCTCTGGGCTCGTGTTCTCCGTGTCCACCTCCTACATCAAGGTGTGGGACATCCGAGACTCGGCCAAGTGCGTCCGGACCCTCACGTAAGTCGTCCCGCCCGGCTCGCACTGGTGGCGGGGCAGGAGCCAGGACCCAGCCCAGGAGGCCCGCGAGGGACAGCCCAGCCCTTACCTCTGACCCTGCCTCTCTCCCTCACGGGCAGGTCCTCAGGCCAGGTGGTCTCAGGGGACGCCTGTGCGGCTGCGTCCACCCGCACCATCACCAGCGCTCAGGGAGAGCACCAGATCAACCAGATCGCCCTCAGCCCCTCGGGCAGCATGCTGTATGCCGCCTCGGGCAACGCCGTCCGCATCTGGGAGCTCAGCAGGTCGGGGAGGGGCCCGGGCAGGGCGGGGGACCCCCGGGGCGGTGGGACCTCGGCCGCTCCTCCGAGCCCCAGGTTGCAGGCAGCTTGTGCCTGCGTCTCGATCTTGCTCTGAGGGGGGAGAGTCCCCTGGCCAGCGTGTTCACCCCAGGGTGGACCCCCAACCCCACCCCAGGGTCCCCCCGATCCACCCCCCCAACACTGGGCCTCTCCTCCCCTGCAGGCTCCAGCCCGTCGGCAAGCTGACTGGCCACATCGGCCCCGTGATGTGCCTGACGGTCGCCCAGACCGCCAGCCAGCACGACCTGGTAGTGACCGGCTCCAAGGACCACTACGTTAAGGTACAGAGAAGCCCTCGACCTTGACCTTGAGGCCGGGCTCGGGGGCAGCTCTGTGCTCCTCCTGCTCTCCTTGCCTCGGCCCTCTCCCTCCACTGCCTTGGGACTCATGGAAAATAATGAGACCCCTAGGGGATTTATGCTGAAAAATCACCCCCAAGGAGTCAGGTCTGTGCAGGTCAAGATTGCAGCGTAATTTTGTACATGCTGAAAAATCAGAAAGAACCTAAATGTCTACGGGTAGGATAACAGTCAGGTAAATTAGGGAAAACCCACAGGACAGGAAGCAGTGCAACTGATTACACGATAAATATGAAAAAAAACCCACAAAGAGCACAAGTCAGCACTGATGCTGTTTGCTCCCTGGTCGTGTCATTGCAAACGTAGGTACAAGGTCGGAAACTGGGATGCAGTGGATAAAAAGGGAAAGAGGGTGGTGGGGTTGTGATGAATGTTTTTATTTAAAGTACAAGTAGTGTTATATTTATTTATTAAAAAGTTTTAAAATTTTAATAGGAGGCTCACACCCCAAACTCACCTTGAGTCAGCCTCCCTGCCCCCAGTTCCTGTCCCCCGGGAAGCCCATCTCCACCCGGCCTCCCTCCCGCCCCTCCTCCGCAGATGTTTGAGCTGGGTGAGTGTGTGACGGGCACCGTCGGCCCCACCCACAACTTCGAGCCCCCGCACTACGATGGCATCGAGTGTCTGGCCATCCAGGGGGACATCCTGTTCAGTGGCTCCCGGGATAATGGCATCAAGAAGTGGGACCTGGAGCAGCAGGAGCTCATGCAGGTGCAGTGGGGGCGGGAGGGCTGGGCTGCGGAGAGGCGGTCCCCCGGGCAGGGCTTGGGGACCCTGTGTCCTGGGCCAGAGCCCCCCAGGCTGCCAGTTCTGCAGCCTCTTCCCCACCTGTGTTTACCCCCCTGGCTGGTACCCTCTTCCCCCTGTGCCCCCCCGCCAGCCAGCACCCTCTTCCCCCCTGTGCCCCCCCCGCCCCCTGGCGGGCACTCTCTTCCCCCCTGTGCCCCCGCTGCCGGCACCCTCTTCCCCCCAGTGCCCCCCCCACCGGCTGGCACCTGTATCCCCCTGTCCCCCCCCCCGCCAGCCAGCACCCTCTTCCCCCCAGTGCCCCCTGCCGGCCAGCACCCTCTCCTGCCTCCACCATCTGCCTTCAGGCAGCAGCTCTCAGGAAGGGTCTGCTCTCGGCCCCCGGTCTGACCAGTCGCCCCCTTCCCTTCCGACCCCTCTGAGGGCTAAAGGGCTCTCTATCGGTGCAGGGCCTCAGGGCCGAGCATGGGAGCAGGAATGAAGGACTCATCTCTGGAGCCTGGGGCAGGGTCCCCCGCTTCCCGCCCTCACGGCTCGCTCCTCCCGCAGCAAATCCCCACGGCGCACAAGGACTGGGTGTGCGCCCTGGCCTTCGTCCCGGGCCGCCCCATGCTGCTGAGCGCCTGCCGCGCAGGCGTCATCAAGGTCTGGAACGTGGACAACTTCACGCCCATTGGCGAGATCAAGGGCCACGACAGCCCCATCAACGCCGTCTGCACCAACGCCAAGCACATCTTCACCGCCTCCAGGTGGGTGCCGGGCAGAGAGCTCTGTTCCCGCTCCCCACCCTCCCCCGGGCGCTGTCCCCGCGGGCGGGGCATGGAGCGGACCCCACGGCGCCCCTGGCCTGAGCCCGCCTTCGCGGAGCGCCCGCGGGGGATGCTGGGACCACCCCCCGTCTCCCAGCCCTCCCTGCCCCTGACACAGCAGCCTTGACCCCTGTGCAGGTATCCCAGACCACAGAGCAGCCCACCTCCCTCAGCCCCAGCTCTGGTCCCATCCAGGGACGCCCAGGCCCTCTGTCCCAGGGGCAGCTGCTCGGACGGCCTCTTCTTTTTCCTTCTTGTTCCGACCACGTTCCTTCTCTCCGCCTCCCCCTTTCCGCCTCCTCCTGCCTCTCCCCCCACAGTGACTGCCGGGTAAAGTTGTGGAATTACGTCCCTGGACTCACCCCCTGCCTTCCTCGCCGAGTCCTGGCCATAAAGGGCCGAGCCACCACCCTGCCCTGACCTCCGCGCCCCCTCCGCTCTCCTCTCCCCCTCCCCCTCCTCTCTCCCCCCCCATCCTCCCTGCTCCCATCTCCTCTCTCATCCTCCCCCTCTTTCCTTTCCCCTCTTTCTCCACTTCGATCTGAGCTGCTTCTTAACGGTACGACATTATTTTACTCCTCTTCCCTTCTCTCCCCCCATATCCTGCCTGCCCCGAGATTGCCCCGCCTGCCCCTCTTCTTTCCGAGCGTGGACGGGGGACAGACCCCCAGGAGAGGGGTGCCAGGTGGCAGAGAGCAGACGGGGAGCATTCAGGCCTGGACAAGACAAAACAAAATAGCAACAACGGAGAGAACCCGTGCTAAGGATCCTGTGGGGCCTTGGTGACCACAGGCCCCTCCCTCTGCCCAGCACCCCTCCACCCCTGCAGCCGCCCTCGGCCTAAGCAACGCTTGCCCCTGGGCCCCAGCCCCGCCTGGCACGTTGGGGAATCTGGCCCATGCTTCATTCGGGGGTGGCCAGCCGTGCCCTCTTCAGGAATTGACCAGGCCTCTCTTGCTCCACCCAGTGACCTGACAGTGAAGTTCTGGAGTGCCCGGCGCCTGGTACCCAGCGGCCCCCACTAGGAGTGAGCTCAGAGGACAGCCTGACCCTCGGCCCAGCAGCTGGGATGCACAGAGGGGAAGCTGGGGCCCAGTGGGGCGGCGCCCGGGGGACAGAGGCTGTGGCCCTCCTGCCCGCCTTCCTCTCCCTGACCTTCCCACGGGATACTGCCCCCTCCCTCCCCCGCCTCCTGGGGACAGGGAGGTCCGGGAGTTAATTAAGCTGTGAAGCCAAAGGGCGTTTCCCCTCATTTCTCTCCCTGCAGGCCTGCCCCCCCCCCCCAACCTGTCCCCGTGTTCCCTTGCCGAGCTGGCCACGCCCTTTCTCCAGCCTTGGCCCGGGGGGGTCTGTCCGGGAGGTGGGGCAGCCCTCGCCGTGCCCCTCCGGCCAGCAGGCCTCCCCTACATCCTCTGGCCCAGCCACTGCACCTGCCTCTGAGCCCAGAAAGATAGCCCTCAGGTAACCATGGAAACCAGGTGTAGGCAGCTGGCCCTGCAGCTGACCTTAGCCCCCCGGCCACCAGTGGCCACTCCCCGTGGACCCCAGCAATTCCTTGGGTCCCTTTCTGACGGGGCCACGGTGGAGCTGCTAGAAAGATTCCTTTGGGGAGATGGTCAGCGTACTTCAGTTGTTTAATTTATTTTTTATTTTTATTTTTGCTGTTGCCTCCTGGAAACTGACTTGAAGTTTCTTCCCACAAGCTTGTTCCTTCAGCTCTTAGGGGCCAGGAGTCCCAGAGGGGATCCGCTCCCCGCCCTCCAGGGCCGCCCCCCCATTTGCTTTGCGGAGGAGGGCGGCGCCCCTTTGACTCTGCAGCCTGGGCCCGTCCCCGACCTCACCCGGGGGCCGCTCTAGTGCCCCCGCCTCCGGCCGCTTGGCGCGTCAGTGCCTTCCTACGCCGGGGCCTGGCACCCGCCCCGGGCAGCCTTACACCAGCCATGCCCGCAGAGCCACATGTGTCTTCTCACCCGCGGGGTCTCCTGCCCACTGTCCCCACTCCCAGAGCCCCAAGTGGGCCATGTAGGAAGCAGCTCGGAAGACTGTCCACCATGAAGGGGCTTGGACGGCACGCCCGGCCTGGCCCCTCCCCAGTCCCCCTGCATCTCACCCCGGCCAGGCGGAGCCCCCGGCGTCTTTCCCCGGTTAGTCAGGAGACTTGCGTTCAAGCCTTAACTGGCACGGGCCAGGGTCTCTCCCTGTAGGGCCAGCGGTGAGGATGGACTCCACTGAGTTTCTCCTTTCCTTGGGGCCGTGGACTCCCCGCTCCCGGGATGTTGTTAAATCCGCATTCTGTTTCTTTTTCTTCTTCTTTTTACACTTTCTCTGACACTTAACTGGTCTTGTGCTTCCTGGCCTCACTCAGTCTGAGGGCCGGGAGCCCCAGCTCTGTTCAGAGGACGCAGTGACTTTTGGATCTTCCGGAGGGGGCCCTGTGCTCTCCCCTCGGTGCCCCTCCCCACGTGGCCAGGGCCGAACTCGCCCTGTCCCCACTGCTCCGAGCTGCCCCCCAGCTCAGAAAGCCGTCCTGCTGTGAGGGCCCCCTGCTGGACTTGGGGTCGACATCGGGGGAGCAGACGTGCAGCAGGGACACGCCCAGAGCCGGGACAGTGTCTTCAGGACTGGAAATCCCTCCTGCTGGGCCATCCCAGGGGTGCCGGGAGCCCCCTCAGCCGCTCAGAAGTGGGTACAATTCTCTTCTCGGGCCCCAGCCCTCCCCCCACCTCAACAGAAAGCTTCAACCTTGCCTCCTGTAAGAAAGAATCTGCATGACTGTTTACAAACTGTGGAAACACAGAAGACTGGAGGCCTCAGCCCGGGGCCACCGGGCAGCGGCTGCAGGCCTGTCCTTGCACGAGATGGGCCCTTTGGCCCGCGAGAGGTGTTCAGCGTCCCTGCCCGTTTTCTGCTGTTTCTTCTGGGTCAGCTACCTCATGGCAGGCTGGCTCTGCTGTCCTGGCGGGAAGCACTGACTCTGAACTTGAGGTCTCGGGAGCCTTTCCCAGCTGTGCTCCAGAGCACTGAAGTCTGCCCGCTCCTTCGGGGATGGGTTGGGTACATGGTTGGGGGGCCCCCAGCGCCCTTCGATGCACAAGCATCCTCAATGTGGAAGCACAAAATGGTTGTGATTTGAGCACAAGGCAGGGCTGGTGGCAGGCGGCCTGGGCAGACCCGGCCAGGAGGCTCGGCCCATGGGGAGACCGAGGACGCCCACTTCAGGGGCTGCCCTCGCTCCGACAGGGCTCGGCCCGCAGCCTGTCCCTAATTCCGGGACTCATCCTGCTACTTCTGCCCTGCTGTGCCCACCCGAAGGCTTGAGGCTGGCCCTGCAGGCAGGCCACATTGGAGGGCTGGGGGCCCCGGAGTGGCACCCTTTTTCCCCGACATCCCGAAATGTTGAATGCTCGATCCCAGGTCCATCCCAGCCCCACTGAGCCTGTGGGGCCTGGACCCATGTCCTGTTCCGGGGCTGAGCCCCAGGAAAGCTCTCCAAGCTGGCTGGTAAGCTCCCCTGACGGGACCATCTTCCGGCCACTGCCCATGGCCTTCTCAGCGCGGTCCTGGGCCAGGCCTCTGCTCTCAGCATTGACCAGGCCAGTGTTTGCCTCCATCTGCAGGGCTGGCTCCTTCGAGGCAGCTGGAGTTGAGTCTGGAGCTTGCCAAGGAGAGAGAAAGGCTGAGAGAGGCCAGCACGCCTGAGCCTCTGAGGCGGTCAGGGTGCCGCCTTCCACCCCTTGGGGGGCCATCTGTGGGTCCAGGCATGGTCCGGCCCTGCTGCCCGCCAGGGGCCGGGTGGCCTGGGCAGAGGGAGTTTAAAGCACAAACCACCGGAGGGAGGACTGTCACCAGGACCTGCTCACGCCACCCGGTGTGGCGGCGACGCTGGCAGGGCTGCTGTACGGTCGGGGACCCCTGGCCTCTCCCACCGTTGCGGGGCCCGGATTCCGGGCACCCTCTGGAGCGGTCTGGGCTGGGTGCGGGCACACCCCCTGGTCGCTCATCCCCACGTCGCCCGGTGTGCTCAGCACCGTGTTGTGTGGCCAGGGCCTGCCCTGCCAGAGCGCTGAGCTCCTTCCCACCAAGTGGCCCAAACCCAGCGCATCTGTCCCCTTGCACCCCGAGCAGCCAGGGCTTGGCTGCTGGCCACCACGGTCCCTCCTCTTTTGGCTCCCAAGCCCTTCCCAACCCTCTGATGTGCAAAGATAGAGTTGACAGGGAAAGTTCTGGTTCTTCTAAGGCATCTTTGTTCTCCTCCCCCTTCCCCAGTGCTCAGAGGAGCTCCCAGCTGCACCACACCGCAGTCCAGCCCTTTGAACTCCTGTCCCGAGGGCCTTGCAGGGAAGCAGGGACCGTTCCAGGAAGAGCCGAGGGTCAGAGAAGACCCCTTCCGTGAAGCCCTGCCCTGCCCACCAGCTCTTTTCTAGCTATCCCCTGCCCGGGCGCAGGGTTGCATGTGGTTCAGCTCCTCCGCTGGGTGGTAGCACAGGTGTATATATGTTTTGTACGTCCGCCGATGACTGTACATAGTGTATGAAAGTTATTTAAGCCTTATGCTGTACATTTCCGTTCCCGGACCGGATGTGAGTGTTCTAAGAAGCTGTCATAAATAAAACGCGAATGACCCTTGTCTGTGGTGTGTGGCGTGACCCTGAGGGCTGTGGATGTTGGGCTGGTGGTCCTTCCCTGGGGCAGGGGCTGGTGGCGGACGGGGGCAGGCATCTGGGCCAGGCCCAGCATGAGGGTCAACACGCAGGCCGTGAGTTGGGAGCAGGCTTACTCACTGAGGGAGCCGAGTTCCCTCCAGCCTCCCTGTGTCCCCTCCTGGGACAGGTGCGCAGCTGGAGGCAAGGGCACCAGTGTTTCCTGAGCGCCTGCTCCGTTCCAGACACTGTTCCAGGCGTCGTCCTTCGGGTTTTCACTACCTGTGTGACAGGCGGTGTTTGCATTTTCTGAAATGAGAAACATCTCAGAGGAAGCGGCTTGCCGGCATCTCAGCTGCTAAGGGCGGAGTCATGGCTGACACCCGTTCCTGCCACTCCATCGGGCGGGAGGCGCCGTGCGGGTTGCCCCCCAGATGCGGTTCCGTTCCTCGTGGCTTAGGAGGAGGGGACAGAAACACAAACGGTCACACGTGCCAACGGCTCCACTGAAGGCGTGATGTTTGCTTCCAGATCACGGCTTCTCAGTCTTAAAAACTCATATTCCCTTTTCTTTTTCCCACTGCCTTAAAAATCCTCTGTGCTCTGCCTAGACGTCCCATTATTTTAAACATAAAAGCCCCACTTTTGACATAAAAACGTCTATGAGATGCCGAGCAACCCTGTAATGTGCTCTTCACCCCGGAAGACACAGAGTTGTTACTGTAAAACGGAGCTGCTTTCATGCTTGTAACTCACTAGATCCTGTTCGTTACCACGGTTTTCCAGGCATGGGTGATGCTCATATAACTTAAGATTGTATGCACTTCAGGGTCCATAGTGTCCCGACGCCCTGCACTAGCTCTGTGTGCAAATCTCTACTTTGTCAGGTTTAGCTCTAGGAAAGAAAACATTTTCATAAGTCTTATTGAGATGTAATTCCCATACCATAAAATTTACCCTCTTTTGGTGGGGTGGGGGGTGGGTACTGACTTCATTTTGTTTCTTTCTGTATTCCCTCAGTGCCTCGTGGCCACAGATGCTGAGCAAACATTTAAAGAGGGAGAGTGGGAGTGAGTGAAGAGAGAAAGAACAGCAATCCTGGCGGTCCAGCAATGAGCTGTCAGCAACTATCTAAACCTACGTTTTCCTTTTGAAAACCACACATCGCCACCCCTCCCCCCCCCCACCCCGCACCACCACCTCCGGGGCCTGTCTGCACCTTCTTCCCTCCCCCGACCACTTTGAAGCTTTCCTTTCTGATGTCTGTATTAAGAAGACAATTGGGTCTCTCTTTGCTTTGTTTTCCAAATACAAAAGCAAGCTGCTTTGTCAGCCTGCACAGGCCCTGCTGCAGAGCTGGACCCACGGCTGGTGACAGGTGATGGCGCCGATGGGGTCGCCATGGGCGGAGGAAGGTTCCTCCCCAGAGGGTCCTGGTCCTCACGAGGAAGGGGCTTGGCAAGTTGGGGGACCCTGAGCCAGTGACGGAGATGCATCCCCCCAGCCCCGCGGTGGGCACGGGAGCCCGGTGGCTCCTGAGCCCGGTTGTTTTGGGCTGGTTGGCCGAGCTCCACCCACGCCACCTCCCACCCGGTCTCACCCCACCCTTGCTCCCCACAGGCCATCTTTCACACAGGATTCTGCCCTTCGGGGCAGAGGCTACTGTCGACTGCGGGAAGTGACAACGGGGCATCGCCAGCTGTGGACCAGTGGGGAGGGGTGTGGATGAAACCAGAAGACGGAGGGCCTGGAGCTGACTGCACTCAGCGGACTCCCCCTCGGCCCCCAGACTTTGGCCACAAAAGGTGGTTTTTCCAAATTCAAGTCTTGAAAAAGCCAAGGCACTTAGGGGTGGGGAGGCAGGAATGGCGAGTTAAGGGACATTGCTTTTTATTCTTTTAATGTGGGATTTTTCTCTCCAGATTATAAGAGTAATAACTGCTTATTATGGCCTCTTCTTTTTTAATTTTTGGCCGCACCCCATGGCATGTGGGACCTTAGTTCCCCGACCAGGGATCGAACACACGCCCCCTGCCCTGGAAGGCAGAGTCTTAACCACTGGACCGCCGCCGAAGTCCAATAACTGTTTATTACAGAACACTTGGAAGACAAACGAGGACGAAGAAGAGAAATTCTGTTTAGGATATAAGTTCCCAGGCGGCTTTCCCAGGCAAGGAATTTGCACTTCTCAGAATCTGACACGAGCCATTCATTGCCAGGGCTGGGTGGCATCTTAAAAGATAGTTTTTTCCAAACCTCTCAATTTACAGATGAAAGGAACTGAGGCCCAGAAGCCGACAGATGTGACCAAGATCATCCCAGGACAAGAGGGCCCTAGAATCCATTTCCTGGGCTGGTCTCTGCCCATTGAGTCCCTTAACTTGGCTTGACCGGGGCAAGGAGCGTGATTGTCTCTGAAGCGGGTCCTATACCGATGCACTTGACCTGCTGATAGATTTTAATACGATCCATCCTTAGTCATTGCTTGCAGCAAAGCAGGATTGCGCTCTGGAGGGCAAGGCAGGGACCGTGAGTGTGTACTGAGTCCTGTGACTTCCCCCAAGCACCTCCACCTATAACAGGTGCGGCCAGAAAGGCCCCTAGTGCCAGCTGGTGACAAAGGCGGTGGGTGGAAGAGGCTTCTGGCCAGTGCCGAGGTTAGCGTGAGCTTTAACGCTGCCTCTGAGGTCTGTTTGCAACCATGACAGTGACTCCCGCTACTCCCCAGGCCCAGATAACTCGGGGAGCGAGGCCACTGCTGAGAGGGAGGCGTGGAAGGTGGAGACGGCCACTGAGGGGGAGCTCCACACGTCCCCGGGGGCTCGGGTGCAGGTGACAGAGGCCAGGTGCTGCAGGGCCAGAGCCAGAGCCAGGCCGGGCGTCCGCCCCACTGTGGCCAGAGTTTGGGCCGTGGGACCCCTGCTCTGTAGGACATGGGGTCCACTGTCCCTGTATCCAGAGCTCTGCCCAGGGCCCGGCTGACTGAGGTCGGAGGCAACAGGTGACATCCCGGCGGGGTGGTGGCGATGGGAACAGCCAGTGGCCCTGCGTGGACGAAGAGCCGCCCCGGGACGGTGGGACGGCCCCAGGCAGGGCCGGTTCCAGCAGGAGCAGTGGAGACGGTAGGTGCTCACCCAGCTGACCCCTTGGCGTGGCAGGAGGGACAGTGGCCAAGTTTTCCATGCCCAGGCCTGAGCGCTGTCACCTGGGCCGGGGTGTGCTGAGCCCAGGGACAGCCCCAGTGGTGCCCTGCGGAGTCGCCTTGTGCCTGGAGCGCGGTATCCAAACGCTGACCTCCCAGGAGCTGACTGATGCCCTTTAATAAGCCGCTTTCCGGAGTAAACCAGCCAGAGTGCACTCTGTTGCCTACGGCCAGGAACCCTGCCCACACCCCCTGTATCCCCCGAGTCCCCGCACTCTGGCCTCAGGGCCCTGGCTGAGTGAGGGTGGGGCTGGGAGGGGCCTGGACCCAGAGGTTCGCTGCAGAGAAGGCAGCTCTACCCCACGGGCGGGAATGGGCTCCAGGGGAAAGACAAGGGAACACCTCTGGCTCGGACGTTCCCTCTTTCTCCTTTTATTTTATTTTGAATTAAAAAAACAATTTTTGGGCTTCCCTGGTGGCGCAGTGGTTGAGAATCTGCCTGCTAATGCAGGGAACACGGGTTTGAGCCCTGGTCTGGGAAGATCCCACATGCCGCGGAGCAACGGGGCCCGTGAGCCACAACTACTGAGCCTGCGCGTCTGGAGCCTGTGCCCCGCAACGGGAGGGGCCGCGATAGTGAGAGGCCCGCGCACCACGATGAAGAGTGGCCCCCGCACCACGATGAAGAGTGGCCCCTGCTTGCCGCAACTAGAGAAAGCCCTCGCACGAAATGAAGACCCAACACAGCTATAAATAAATAAATAAATAAATAAAGTAGTTATGAAAAAAAAAAAAAAGGTCTCTCTAAGCTATAGAAAACAAGATTCTTAAAAAAAAAAAAAACAATTTTTTTTTTGACCGTGCTGCACGGCTTATGGGATCTCAGTTCCCCAACCAGGGATTGAACCCAGGTCATGGCAGTGAGAGCCCGGAATCCTAGCCACTAGGTCACCAGTGGTCCCTCTCCTTTTATTATAGAGGCTTTGCAGGGACGCCCCCCCAGGTCTAGAGCAGGGCTCAGAAGCCCAGCCGCAGTCACTGCTGCCACCGTCTTGTCCGCCCTGGATGCAGGCTCAGAAACGGGCCTTTCTCGGCTTCCTGCAACAGAAGCAGGAGCTGGGGGTGGTGACTTTCATCTTCTCCTTGGCTTCCAGGACGTAGGAGGTCTGTGCGGCCAGGCAGCTGACGGCGGGGTCGGGGTCTTCCTGCATGTGCTTCAGGGCTGTAACGCAGACACAGCGGTGCTGAGCAGGAGGGCCTGGGCCTGGGGGTCGGGGGCTCGTGGACAGGGGGGCGGTGCTGAGCAGCAAGGGGCAGGACAGCTTGTAGAACGTAAGCAAGAGTTCCTCCTGGGGGTGCACACACGCCGGTCACAAGCAGGACCACACCTGCCGGGCTCCAGGAGACGCGTCTTGAGGCTCCCCGTCCGGTCCGGGACCAGCCCTGGAGGTCCTGCCCACTTTCCCCTCCCCGGCTCTGCCCTGCTCTCCCCAGAGCACAGCTGTGAGCCAGGACTCAGCCAGCAACCGGGAGGCCTGCCAGGCAGGGATGCGGTGCTTGGGAGAGGGGAGGGCGGGAGGGAGGGGTGTCTCCAAGGATGGGCGGGGGACACAGGGCGGTGACCCGGGCAGAAGGGAGGCGCTGGGAGCCCCCGTGTGCCCCCAAGTGAGAAAAGGCCGGCGTCCCTCCTGCAAAGAGGTCTAGGAACAGTCCCGGCCGATGAACGGCTGGAGCTCAGCGGGGTGAGGGGCGGTGAGTGACTTGGGGGATGGGAGGGCCCCAACCAGAGCCCCGAAGCTAATGCCTGGGAGACAAGCTCCTTCCTCACTCCTCCCCAGGGGTGATTTTTGTGAGCCCGTCTGCCCACTTCCCTTCATTTCTGAGCCTACCCCGCCAACCCCGGTGCCGCATCTGACAGCCACGGGTGGTGTGCAGCGGGGTTGCACTGACCTGCGTAGGTCTCCTCCACCTCCCTGGCCTCCTCCTCGCTCAGGGTCTGGATGATCTGGCCTGCGGGGGGCACAGAGGACCAGTGGGGCCCCGGCTGCACCTGCTCTGTACCTCTGCCCCAAACCGCCGCCATTCCCGCCTTCGGTTTGTCTGTCCCTCCCACAACTGGCCTCAGGTCCAGACTTTGCCCCTGAAGTCGAAGTGACCTCGTCCCTGCTTCTCTGAAGGGTCCCAAGCAGATGGGGCTGGGGAGGGGGAGGGTAGCCTCTGCCTTGAAGATGCTTTTCCTCGGGTGATCGAGCTGACCCCTCCAGTCTCTGAGCCTCCCTGCCCAGCCACCAGTACGTGGCTTAGCCCAGGCAGGAGCTTCCTATGGGGGGTGGGGGTCAGGAGCAGACAGTCCTCCGCCCTCCACGGTCACGACCCCAGGCCCTATCTGCCCGCTGTCCCGGCTCCTCGGGCTGTTTGAAGGTCCCCGGGACAGGGACACGGTGGCTCCAGGAAGAGGGAAGGCCCACCATACCTGCAAACCACACAGCTGCCTGGCGGATGGGGGCCTGCGGGCTCTTGAAAAGCATCACACTCTGCTTCAGGAACCACAGGGCTTTGCCTTCCTCCCATTTCAGCTGTAGGAAGAGGTGCCGGCGTGGGCAAGGTGCCCACTGCTGGTTCTGTGGCCCCGCCCCCTTCCCCCCCCGCCGCCCAACAGTCTTGAGAGTACACTGAAGTCATCCTCTCAGTGCCACATCTGTGACAACATTCTAACCTGCATCCCCTCCCGCCCAGCTCCTAAGGATTTATCTACTCTCTGAAGGCGTCCTGGACGGATGGAGCCCCGGCGACCACTTTCCCTGGAGGAGGCATGAAACTCACACAGAATCACCCCAATCTCTGGCTCACACATTTCCCTCTCCAATCCCATTGTTTCTATATCGTTTATTTACATCTCGGCTTAAAATCTTCAATCTCCAGGTCACCTGCCTCCGGTGGCAAGAGAACCCATGGTGTCTACACCACTGTTTAAACAGGGCCCCACGGTGCCGTGTGCAGTTAAGTGTTTTACTACCTTCCTTCCACGCCTGGGAAGGCACCCACCTCTGTGTTTATCCGTGCCCCTCCCTTGAAGGTTCCGAGGATGACGCGTCCTCCCTTTGCAAAGACCACCAGCCCCGACCCCGTCTCCTGCTTTTCCTTCCTGGCTACACCCAACTCTCTTTTTCACTCTGCATCCAAGTTCTTAAACAAGGAGGCTACATCCATGGTTTTTCAGATTTTTTTGGCAGTAGGACCTTTTCTTCAAATAAAAATCCTAACTGGAAACCCTACATCCCAAACCGACAGAGGTGGGACCGCACCGGTTGAAGGTGTGGTGAGGCTGAGCCGGCCCACTGGCTCATCCGCATCTTTTGAAGCCGCCCCAAGAAACCCTTGGGTTCCTGCTCCCTGGGCCCCTCCCTCCACCGCGCCCCCCACTGACCCTGCTCCTGCGAAGGTCACAGCATCCCCTGTGGTCCAAACCCAACGGGCCCCCCCAGTGTCTCTCTTCCTACACTCATGCTACGGTCACCATCACTTCCTGAGGCTTCTCCCCTTGGGTGACCGTGACGCTCCTCTCTTCTCGTCCCTCTTCTGGAGGATCCTCCTCTGCCGGATTTTCTTTCCTAGACTCTCGCTGGGTCCTGGAATCCCGATGCTGACTACGTGCCCGTCCCGCTGTGCAAGTCCAGGTTCAGGGCTGCAGCTTCCACCTGCCGTTCAAGTGCACGTCCCTGCCCACGGCCCAGCCTGCTCTCCCTGCGCCAGTGCCCCGTGTCTGACGTCCAGTGGGACAGACCCCACAAGCCTTACTGACTCCACGTGTACGAGCCGAGCCACTGGCGTCCCCTCCACACCCGCTGCTCCCTCTGGATTCTCCCCTCAACCTCCGACGCCGGCACTCACCTGTGCTAGGAGTCCAGGAGTCCACCCTTACCTGCACGCTCCGCATCTAATCAGCCTCCAAGACTGGCTAACCCCCCATGTCTTCGTCTCCATGACCCCATCACCTCTCCCTGGCCCCCGGCCCAGACCCAGTCCTGTCCTGGGAACTTATCCTCCGACCTGCCTCCAGGCGATCGATCAAAAATGCGTGGCCATTCGACCACGTGACCCCCTTGCTTAGTGCTTCGATGGCTCCCCGTTTCCTACAGCATCAAGTCCTGCTCTTGTGTCCCAACCTCCAGCAAACGGTATGACCCAGCCTCCTGCTTCCTGCTCTGTGGTCCTGTACCAGGACGGCGCCCCGGCAGCCATGAGCCAAACCAGCCTGCAGATGTTTCCGTCTTCTCCGCACAGTGTTTCAAACATTCTAAATTAGTTGCCAATATAAACGTGGGAAATTGCACCTAAAATCAGGATTTCCACTTCCTACAGCGAAGTGGAAGATGTAGCGGCCCTGAGCCCACGTTCTCTCATAGACACAATCAGCGGGTCTCAGCCTTCTCGGCTGGGGACTCTGCCGTCCCCAGAGGGATGGATGGAACTGTTGAGAGGATGAGGGGAAGGACACAGTTCCTCATGTCCCATTGATACCTGTGCAATCAAAACCTTATTTCTAATCGTCTGTGCCCAGAACTTGACTCTGTCTTTTACAGAAACACAGAGTACTTTTTATGGTTCAGATACACACTGGATTTTCTAGGGACGCAGCTACAACATAGATCAAAGCAAGACTGTAATTCACATTTTCAGAACTTCGCCAAAAATCGTCCATCACTTTGCAAGTCACATCACCAGCGGCAACACTTGCTGGGTCACTATTTGCGTCCCCAACACACGACCTGCATTTGTAGCAGGTCCATCCGCGGGCAGGAGGCCCCACGTCACGTCTCCTAGAGGCGCTGGGCCGGGCACGGCCATGCTTATATCACGGTCACATCCTGCCATGTTATCACGTCATGTTATGTTACATTCTATGAAAAAGTACTTTCACTTCTCCTCTGGAGCTAGGGTTTTATTTCTCTTTACTTTGGGAGTCTGTACAGGCAGTGATATTACCCACACAGGTCACTTCAGGATAGTAAGGGGCTGTTATCCAACACGTGCTCTAACGAGGCCGAGAAGCACAGCCGGAGCTGGACCACGACCCTCAGCCCTCCAGACCCACCTGGCCTGCTGCTCTGGTTGATGTTCCTTGTGTGGCCCGGAGGCATCTGAGTTTTCTGCTCCTGCTTTAATGATTCCAAGCCACTTGTAGCTCCCCACATGCTGGGCTCTCCTGCCCTTATTTCCCATGATCAAATCCTATCAGATGAGGTGGACCAGGTCCCCGGGACAGAGTGAGAGCCCTGCCCCACTGCTCCACACCCCCCCTGTAGGGCAGCACCTCACCTGCACTCCTGAGCCCAGCCCTTTGCCGAAGTGTTACCTCGCCTTCCACTCCCCGCTCCTCCCAGATGACACCTCTGCAGGAAGCCTTCCTTCAACTCCCAGACTGGGCTGAGCGCCCCTCCCTTGCACTACGAAGTACCTTCCTCTCTTTCAGCCTTTACTTGACTATTCTGAAATGATCCACTTGTGTGCCTGGTTCCCCAACTCAGACAGGAAGCATTGGGAGCGGGGGTGGGGCAGGAGCCACATGTAGGTGCTGAGCGCAGAACGAACGGTCAGTGGGCATCTCATCACCGTACCACTGCAAACCCAGAAGCCGCAGGAAGAAGACCCACACGGCTGGGTCCCCCGGCCTCCCTGCCCAGCAGCAGGCGCTGCGCGAGCCGCGACTTACCAGGGCTCTGAGGATGGTCCAGACGTCTTTCTCGGCAAATATCGCTTTGAGCTTTGACCAGCCCATCAAGGTGGCCGTACGGCAGAGGGCGGGCCGGGCAATCTGCAGAGACAGGGAGGCTCAGTGCAAGGAGTTACAGGGCAGGGCAAGGAGGAGACCCCGAGGGGCACGGAGAGAGGAGACAGACGGCGGTGAGGTCAGCCCTGGGGGGGACGGGACTCAGCAAACCCCGAGGGACCCAGGGTGGGAGGAAAGCCGGGCCGTCCTTTGGCTGTACCTGCACCCTTTCTCCTACCAATAAGAAGTTGAAAAATCAGGGTGGTAATGATTTTCCCAGTTGCTATGTTACTGTACGGAGACCCACCCAGCCCCCAAAACAGCTTCTCAGAGAAGAGATTTCCCTGAAGTCTGGATCCTCCAAGTGGGTGGTCACTCCTCTCATCAGGGTCGGCTCTGCCAGAAACGTCCACGCCGAGTTCCCTGGGAGGGACCCCCCCGCTCCACAAAGATAACGTCCCAGCTCAGCTGCTGGTTCAGCGCACCCTCACATGCGCCCGTCACAGCCTCACCGGGCAAAGGAGCCGGGCGTGTGCAAGCTGGCGCCAGCACTTCTCAGCTGCAGTTCACACGCCCAGGCTCCCGGGCTCAGAGCCAGGCCATCCACTGCAGAACATGGACCGGTTCCGGGCCCTCTCTGTTCTGGACGCCGTGCTGCCTCCAATGGGGGCCTCCCCGCCCTGGGAGCCCGTCTCTGGTCAGTGGCAAAGGGCAGAGAGCGGCTTGGAGAGGAGGCCAGTGATGCCCGGGGCCGGGAACCACGGGGGCACTGCTGGGAAAGGAAGTGTCACACCCACAGCTTTCCACTGTGCGCTGGTGGCCGGCCGCGGAGCCGGGGCTGCGGAAAAGCCCGGTGCAAGCGTGGGGTCACCCTGAGCCTCTAAGTGCTGCCCTCCAAGGCCAGAGACGGGAGCGTCCTTCCGCCCCTCCCCCAGTGCCCGCTCACATCCTGTCAGCATCCCCCCAGCCCCTGCCCCGCGGCCTCTCACCTGAGCCACGCTGACGTTCGCATCCTGCAGGTGGAGCACCAGGAGGACCAGCAAGCTGAGGACCTGGTGCCTCAGCGGGAAGACGAGGAGCCGCCTGCTGACCTTGGCCAGGAGGGCCCCGTAGATCTCAAAGGCCGTCAAGCGCAGACTCTCCGCCTCCTGCGTGAGAACGCACGCACACGCACGCACACGCACGCACACGCGTGGGCACGCAGCTGTGCACCCCGCCTCCCAGGGCGGCAGCCCCGAGCCCCCCACCATCCGCAGGCCCCCCACGATGTGCCCCGGCCCCGGGGCGTCACGACTCTGCCAGTGCCCCCTGCACCATCCCCGGGCCAGGGCTCGCGGCCGGCAGCCGCACAGCAGGTTCCACCTTCCAGCCGGAGGGCCCTGGAGACCGTTCTGGCAGCTCCCTTACTTGCCCGACACCCCAGAAGGGAGACGGGCCCTCAGGGGACTCACCTCCTCCAGGAAGGGCCCAAGCGTGAAGGCAAGCTGGGTGAGGAAGGCGGCAGCGTGCTGCCAGCTCAGCTGCTCTACCAGGCCCCGCAGCACCTGGAGGGTCTCGGCCACGATGCCGCCGTCCGCGGAGTAGCAGCAGTTGAGCACGTAGGGCTGCAGGGCCCGGAGCTGCTTCCCCTGCGGGGCCGGGCGACAGGGGGGACAGTCCTACCGCCGGCTTCCACCCCGCGCATGACGGCGGTGCCGGCACACCCCCTGCTGCCCTGGACCTGGGGCAGCGGCGGAGGAGGTGCCGGCAGAGGGCCCCTCCCTGGAAGGCATCGGGCAGCACCTCTGTCCTCGTGGGGAAGGGAGAAGACAGAGGACACCCCCTCACCACCACCTCCACCCAAGGCCCCATCTGCACCTCCTCCTCACCCCTGGCAAGGACGCCCGACTCCAGGAGACCCAGCTGGCTGGGGCGACCCTGGGGCTGGCTCAGGACAATCTCCTCTTTCCTTCGCTGGGAGGGTGGGAGCAGCAGGGGCTCACGTCCCGAGCCCTGTCCTCAGCGGGCTGGCTTCACGAGGACTTCCTCGGTCTGATCCCGAGAGGGGGGCCCACCCCGTCCACAACTGGACACTCTGGGCCTCCAGGTCCCCTGGGGTCCCGCCCACGGCCCGGCCGGCTCACCGTGTGCTCGTGCCTCGCGAGGATCTCCACCGCCCGCAGGAGCAGCTTCACAGAGGCCAGCTCCTCGCACTGGAACCAGCTGGCCAGAGTCCTGACCGTGACCTCGTCCACGATGGCCGCCACGACGGGGGACTGCAGCAGCTGCACGAGGACGCGAAGAGGGTCAGAAACGATGGGTCGGGAGGCAAAGTCCTCAACGACCTTGCATCCAGGGTCCTGCTTGTGAGTAAAGAAACGCTCTTCAGGATTTGGAAGAAGGGCTTAAAATGGCCAACGCTCAGCTGAAGGGTCACGTCACATGCTATGATTCCAGAAGTCATCCCTCCATCCTGCAAGTCTTCCTGAGGCATCTGTGACAAGGGGAACTGCAGGGGATAAAAGTAAGAAATGCATCGATGTGCATATAAATATGTATATATGGAAGGAGGGCATATTTGGTTGTTCACGTATGAGACGCGTGGGTACAGGACTGGTGTGGTCAGAAGGACAGGCAAAAATGGGAAAGAAAAAAGGCTACAATTAAGAGAAAATAGCAAAGATGATTTTATTCACATATTGATGTGAACTATATGTGTATATTTGTTATTTAAAATAAAATTGAAGGAGACAAAAGCTAATCAGATGCATTCAACCACTATGGTCTTGCTTTGCGTGCATGCACGTGTGATGTATGCATATCTATGTCCCCACGTGTGGTCCTGATGATGGAGATGATTTTGTGGACAGCTTGGCACTTCCCACCATCTCCGACTGGCGGACACGCAGACCCACCCCCCCTGGACTTACTAGCCGAGCAAGTTTCTTAGATTCTTTGAACCTCAGTTTCATCCTCTGCAAAATAGAGGTAATAACACCTTTTTCACAGAGTTACAGGGAGAACTAAAATAACTGAGCATCCTATTCTCTAAGAACCCTGAACAAAAGCTCGTGGCCCTGACGGTTTTACATATTTCTACTGTGATCATGCCCGGGCAACGGATGAGGATAACAAAACAACAAACAGGGCAGGTGCAAAATGCTGTGAAGTACTAGAAGCTTCCACAGCCATTCACTCTCTTTCATAGACCTTGATCCACTCTCTTAGCTGGTACCTAAATCCCCATTGGTTTTTTTAGCTTACAATCAACTGGGTCTCCCTTTAATTGCTGGGAGTGAGGTCCACCTATACCCCTAACCTGTGGGGGTCCAGCCTTTTCCCCAGCGTGCTGACCCCTCCCTTCCCCCTTCTCAGCCTGGAAGTCCAAAAAGGGTGGCAGATGAGTGAAGGCCCATTCCCACTGTTTTCAATGGATATTACACATTTTGGGGAAATTCTAGAGAGGTTCTCAATCCTAGCTGTGTTTCTAGAAGACAGCTTTAAACTTGGGAACTTCTCAAACAAACTGATACCTGTACCCCATCCCAGACCAATTCAAAGAGAACATACAGGCAGGGAGCAGGGAGGGGGTGAAGTGGTGGTCTGGCATTAGCGTTTTTCAAAGCTCCCCGGAGGGGCTTCCCTGGTGGCGCAGTGGTTAAGAATCTGCCTGCCAATTCAGGGGACACGGGTTCGAGCCCTGGGCTGGGAAGATCCCACATGCCGCGGAGCAACTAGGCCCGTGAGCCACAACTACTGAGCCTGCCCGTCTGGAGCCCCTGCTCTGCAACAGGAGAGGCCGCGATAGTGAGAAGCCCGCGCACCGCGATGAAGAGTGGCCCCCGCTTGCCGCAACTGGAGAGAGCCCTCGCACAGAAACGAAGACCCAACACAGCCAAAAATAAATAAATAAATAAATAAAATTTAAAAAGCTCCCCAGAGGATTCTGAGATGCAGCCAGAGTCCAGAACTCCTGCCCTCAGGAGAGCAGCCTCCATCCGGGGTGGCCCCCCTGCCACCTGGCATGTGCCTTGTACCGGTTCTCAAAGCTGGGTCCAAGGACTACCTAGACAACAACCACTGGGGTATTTGCAGAAAATGAAGACTCTGGGCCTTCCCCGAGGACCGTGGAGTCCGAGTCTCTGCGGACAGGGCCCAGGAATCTGCATGGAAGCAGCTTCCCCACAGAAATTAGGTGCACTAATGCTTGCCAGTCACTGAGCTAGGAGTCCCCTTCTGGTCAGGGTTCTGGCCCTACACGTCCGCAGTCCCCACCCTTAGCAGGAGTTCTGCCAACACAACATACGTCCCTGAATGCCTGGGTCAGCACCCCACCCCGACGTGCACACGTTAGCTCTTGGTTCAAGGCGGAGGCACCCTCAGACAAGGCACCAATGCCCTGGAACCTACACAGAAACACACCGCTACACACTAGGATAATATCTGTTTATATTCTAGGATTAGCACTGTGTAATCTTCTATCATCTCTGCTATTCCAAAAGTAATCCACTCCTATTAAAAAAAAAATCAGGTGGCTTGAAATTTTAAAAGCAGCTTATTTAAAGCTGTGGTGAGTCAGAAATCCTGAAACTCCTTTTGAACACTGCCAGTGGAAGTATCAATATAAATTGGTACAACTTTACTGGAAAGCAATTTGGCATTAGTCTCAAAAGTTATAGAAGACATTCATATTTTTTGAACCAAGCCTTCCACTTATTCAGTATTTAAGGAAATAATCTGGAATATGGGCAAAGTCTTTCACATAGAGATGTTCATTACAGTGTTATTTATAATAGTGTAAAATTAGAAACTGAATGTCCAATTATAAAACATCTTCGTGATGAAACATTGCATCCCCATTAAAATTTATGTTTACCAAATACACCACGTAATGAAGTAGAAGATGCTTAAAGAGAACAGGATACGGAATATGAATAGAGAATGATTTCAACCATGATAAGCACACACACGCCCCCTCCACTCAGACCAAAAAGTGGTTTCCTGCAGGCATCATGATTATTCATGGTTTTGTAATTTTTAAGATTCTTTTCCATTTTTTCTAAACTTTTTTTTTTTCCTGCTCTTTTTTTTTTTTTTTTTAACTTTGGGTTTATTTATTTATTTATTTATGGCTGTGTTGGGTCTTCGTTTCTGTGCGAGGGCTCTCTCTAGCTGCGGCAAGTGGGGGCCACTCCTCACCGCGGTGTGCGGGCCCCTCACTATCGCGGCCTCTCTTGTTGCGGAGCACAGGCTCCAGACGCGCAGGCTCAGTAATTGTGGCTCACAGGCCTAGTTGCTCCGCGGCATGTGGGATCTTCCCAGACCAGGGCCCGAACCCGTGTCCCCTGCATCGGCAGGCAGATTCTCAACCACTGCGCCACCAGGGAAGCCCTCTAAACTTTTTATGCCTTTTTTCTGCCAGGTGGCTGAAATACGTTGAGCCAATCAGTGGAGCTGAGCAGAGAGTGACTTTATTTTATGTATTTATGTTTTTTATTTAATTTAATTTTTTTATCTGGTTGCACCGGGTCTTAGTTGCAGCTCACCTGCTCCTTAGTTGTGGCATTTGCTGCAGGGAGGAGCCGTGTTGTCCCGTAAAGTCGGGGCGGAGCCGAGACTCAATCACACCAGGTAAACTCAAGGCCTGTGACTCCACATAACCGACCAGCTGTCCTGAGCAATGTCCCCCGGCCCGACGTGAGGCCTCGAGCAGCCGTGAATAAGGCCACGGCCTCCTGGGGTGACTGTTCCCGGAGGGGCCGCCCTCACCTGCCCGCCAGCCACTCACCTCGGTGATGAACACGAGGGCCGTCAAGTGATTCTCTTGGTCCATTTCCTGGAGGATCCTGACGGTGAGGCTGAAGACGGGGCAGATGTGCCAGCAGTTCTTGATGATCATGGCCCTGCGGGGGGAGCACAGCGCCCAGCGTCAGGCCTGAGTGTGGAGGGGGCCCCAGGACAGGTGGGGCTCCACCAGGATGGGTGGGTCCCCAGCCAGGTGCGGCCCAGTCTCACCTGGCCAGCAGGGCCACCCCCTCGTGGTATCTTTCAGGCCTGGTGAGCAGCTCCCAGCCACCCAGTCTCTGAACATAAGATACGTGGTCGCTGTACCCCGTGCTCCTCATCAAGGTCTTCAGGGCCTCCACGGTGGAGCTGGGGGGAGGGGGACAGAGAGCAGAGGGGAGGTCATCCTCTCCCTCACCTGCGACCTGCTTGTGCGCCCAACCTCACTCACGGCCGCGGCCTGCTGCTGACGGGACAGCCCTCAGAGACCCCGGCGACATTTCACAAACGAGGCACCCAAAGCCAAGACAGACGTGGCACCCAGGGGACACGGGAGGCTGTGAAGGCAGGGGGCGCGGCCCAGGTCTACGGATGCAGGTGCACTGTGTCACCTGCTGCACTGATTTCACGGTGGGACAGGATTCCTGCGTCAGCCCAGAAAGCCAGACTTAAGAAAGAGTCTTTTCTAAAAAGCCCAGCAAGAGCTGTTGAAGGATGAGTGGGGAGCACACCCGGGCCCGGCAGAGGGGAGAAGGGGCCGGGTCGGGCGCCGGGGGGCGGGGGGGGGGTGACAGACAAGGGCCCTGAGAGACGGCCCCGGAGCACCGCTCCTCGCAGCCCCGGCCGAGGCCCAGGGTACCTGACGGGGTCCATCCACTGGGTCACGTGGTGCTGCTCCCGGGTGGCCTCTGTGGCCCCTTCCACCTTGAGGAGGGGGATCTGGAACAGCAGGGCCGTGAACAGGGCGGGGAAGAGGGCCTGCACCTCCGTCCTCCGGCTGGGCTCCAGCAGCAGCTCGCGGAGGGCCCTGGCGGCCTGCAGTGGGAGGAAGGCGGGGCCGTCGTCACCTACATCTCCAACCCTCGGGCCCTGACGTCGGGCAGCCTCTGACCACAAGCAGCCACCGGGCCGGGCTGGCCGGGAACCCCACGCCCCTGAGTGCGGAGGCTGAGTCAGCGTGAGCCAGGAAAGCAGAGGGCGACGTCTGGGCTGTTATCCGTTTAAAGTGCTCTTGTAACTGTGCTGGTGGTTCTCTTCTCTCGCCACCCTTGAGAGGTCAGGGGGGCTGGGGGGCTGGTCTCACCCGATCCCACCCAGGAGAACTAGAAGCCAGTCCTTCTGTTTCCCTACAAGGCAGAGTCCCGGGGAGAACCCTCCCTCCCACCCCTCCCGAGACTCTGCCGTGAGGACATTCAACCTCCTCTGTGAAAGGCAGCGGCCCAAGAGCTCAGGACAGCCTAGGATGGGCACCAGGGCACCCCCTCCCAGCCCCCGGCCCCCTCCTCGGGCCCTCGTACAATCAGCGGAGAGATCTCTGTTCTGCCGCTGGGCTCCTGGCCCCTTGACTTCTGCTGTGGGGTCAGCCTCTGCAGGAGATGCTCCATGATCACTTCGTAGCCTTTGGGGAACGATGCCAGGATTTCCCAGGGCTTGCGAGCCCCCCTGCAGAGGGGAAGCCCACCCACAAGGTCACGGTTCTGGGGAAGAGCTCTGGGATGCTTTGCCCAGCGCCCCAGCCCCCTTCTTCCCTCCCTTCTCCCCACTTGTCTCTCTCCCTTCTCCCCTCTCTCCCCCCTTCTATTCCTTTCATCTTTGCATCACCTCCAGACCTCCCTCTTCTCTGCCATCTCACACAGAGGCGACTCTGAAAATGTTCACACGGCCTAGGAACTTGACATGAGAAAATATCTGAGGCCAAAGCTTTTTGGCCTGACTTCAATGTGTCAGATCAGTCAGAAGACCCTATTCTCTGTGGCCGTGTCCAAGCTCTCGTTATGCACTCAGCCCCCGGGCCTCAGATGTCATGTCCAGTCCATAATCCACGCGCCAGCTCGTCACTCTCCAGGTCCGGTCTGGTCACCTCCCCCCACAAGGCTCTTCCAGCCTTGCCTGATGCTCTGACTTATGTTTGTCCTTTGCCTGGAGTATCTTCCCTACTCCTCTTGACCTGACAAATTCACACTCATAGGAAAAGGAGAGATCTGAAAATTATCTTCTACAAATAACATAATGCAATTTCAGGAGAATCTGCTTGGTGTACTCAAGAAGCCATGACCTTTGTGAAACAGAAGGAGAGAGCAAAGAGGACATGAAAGAGAGATGAAAGGCGAAGATGAAGACACTGTCCCTGCTGGCAACGTGGCATCTTGGGGGTTCTGGGGACAAAGATGAAGGGAAGAACCCAAAGAGAAAAAAGTGGGTGCTTGACCAGGGTTTTGAGTGTTAATCATTGGAAGAGACAGACTACAGTGGGCTTGCTCTGTTCTGGCCATCACAGCACTGCAAGCACATCATTTCTCAATAGGGAAATGAAGACTGCTTGTTAATTTCTGATAAATACTCTTCATCACGATAAGGAAGTTTTTGTTTCCATTCTATATTTGCTGAGGTTTTTTTTTAAATTAGTAATAAATTTTGAATTCTTTTACCAAATTCCTTGACAGCATCCAACGATAAGTTTAAAAACATGTATAACTGTTAAAGTAAAAATTATAACTTTTTTGGTGGTGTTTCTTCAGTGTGTATAGACATAATACATGTGGCAACTATACCACGAAGTAAGGAAGATAAAGGAAGCTACACGTTGAAAGTATCTACGCTTTCTTGAGGTTGTAAAGTATTAATTCTACTTAGGCTATGACAGTTTAGGTATGTCAGTATACTACAAAAATTTAGGTTGTAAGTCCCTAAGAACCCACTAAAAATTGATACAGAGTCAAAATCCAGTGGATAAATTAAGATGGAACACCTAAAAAACCTCAAACAATCCAAAATAATTCAGGAAATTGTAAACATAGGAGCAAACAATGGAGGAGACAAACAGAAAACAAGTCATGAAATGATAGA
The DNA here is from genome assembly GCF_965194805.1 of Balaenoptera borealis. Lineage (NCBI taxonomy): Eukaryota > Metazoa > Chordata > Mammalia > Artiodactyla > Balaenopteridae > Balaenoptera > Balaenoptera borealis. The sequence continues at coordinate 2,216,184 of NC_138860.1, forward strand.
CTTAAATCCAACCATATCAATGTCATCTATATATCTATATCTATATACATACACACACATACATATACAATGAAATATTATTCAGCAATAAAAAAAAGGATATCCTAACATTTGTGACAACATAGATGGACCTTGAGGGTGCTGTGCTAAGTGAAATAAGTCACACAGAGAAAGACAAATACTGTATGATCTCACTTATACACAGAATCTAAAAACAAAAACAGAAAACCTCCAAGAAAACGAGATCAGAGTTGTGGTTACCAGAGGTGGCGGATGGGAGCAAAATTGGAGAAAGGTGGTCAAAAGGTACACACTTCCAGTTACAAGATAAATAAGTACTATGGGTATAATGTACAACATGATGACAACAATGTCAACAGATACACACTACTATATATAAAATAGATAAGCAAAAAGAATTTACTGTATACCACAGGGAACTATATTCAATATCTTGTAAAAGCCTATAATGGAAAATAATCTGAAATATATATATATATATATATAACTGAATCACTTTGCTGTACACCTGAAACTAACACAATATTGTAATCAACTATAATTCAATAAAGAAAGAAATAAGAATGCCATATAAATTTTTATATGGGGAAGCAAAGGAAATAGAATAGCCAAAGCAATTTTGAAAAAGGATTTTAAAAATTGGAGGACATACTATGTGATTTCGAGACTTAATATAAAGTTACACTCTTCAAGACAGTGTGGTAATGGTGAAAGAATTGAAAATAGATCAGTAGAGCAGAATAGAGAGCCCATAAATAGATACACACAAAAATGGTCAGTTGAGTTTTGATAAAGGTGCGACGGCAATTCAATGGAGAAAGGTGAGATTGTTCAACAAATGGTGCTGGAACAGGTGTCTGTATGCAACAAGCTGAGCCTAGACTCGTCCATCAGACCTGGTAAAGTTAATAAAAGTGAACCATACACTTAAATATAAAACATTAAAGTATAACACTTCTGGAGGAAAACATGAGTGGTAAACCTGTGAACTTAGACACCATGAGAGAAAAAAAAAAAAAGATAAATTGGACTTCATCAAATTAAAAACTTTGCTCTGCAAAAAACAATCTTAAGAGAACGAAAAGATAATCCACAACATGGGAGAAATATTTGAAAATCATATATCTGAAAAACGACTTGTATTCAGAATACATAAAGAACTCTCAAAATTCAATGACAAGAGAAACAACCCAATCAAGAAATGGGTAGAAGATTTGGACACTTGACCAAAGCAGATACACGGATGGCAAATAAATACATGAACCCATGCTCAGCATCATTAGTTGTAATTAAATTAGGGAAACGCAAATAAAAACGACACTGAGATGCCACTGCACACTTGTTAGAATGGCTAAATCTTTCTTAATGACAATACCAAGTGTGGACAAGGATTTAAGCCACCAGAACTTTCATATGTTGCTGGTAGTAACGCGGATGCTACAGCCACAGTGGAAAAGTTTAGTGGTTTCTTTCAAAGTTAAGTACACAGCTCCCCTATTGCCCAGAAATGCAACCCTTAGGAATCTATCCAAGAAAGATGAAAGCTAATATTTACACAAACACCTATGCACAAATACTTATGGCAGTATTATTTGTAATGACCCAGAACTGGAAACAACACAGAAGGTGACTGATAAACAAACTGTGGTCTATGCACACAATGGGATACTGTTCAACAAGGAAAGAGACGCACTGCTGACACACACAGCCACCTGGATGAATCCCAAAAGCTCCAAGTAAGTGAGAGAAGCCAGACTCAAAGTACGATTCTGTTTTGTACAGTATGACTGGTACTGCGTGATTCTACTTCTCGGACGTTCTGGGAAAGGCAAAACAATAGGGGTAGAGGAGAGATCAGGGGCTGCCAGGGCTTGGGGTGGGGAGTGGAGTTGACTCCAGCACGAGGGGATTTTGGGGAGTGATGGAAAGAATTTGTACCTTGATTGTGGTGGTGATGATTGGGACTATACAAAACTGGTAGCACTGTGTAGCCAAAGGGTGAATTTTACTGCATGTAAATTTTTACATTTTTTAAGTTTAAAAAAAATTATAGCATAGTACATCCATACAATATAATACCAGGCGGCCATTAAAATTATGTTTACAAAAGGGTTTTAATTTGGGAAAACCCTATGATAAAATGTTAAATGAAAAAGTGTGCAAATTGGTATATACGGTATGAGTGTGACCGTACATTTTTTTAAAACCTTTTTTGGTGTGTTTTTTGTTTTGTTTGTAAAAATTGAAAAAATCATTTTTAAAAGGTAGACAAGTTATAAATTATACCTAAGAGATAGCAGAGGTTGCCTTGGGGTGAGATTTAATTTTTTTTCTTTTTCAAAAATGTATATGCTTTCCAAATTTTCTGCAGTAAGCCCATATTACCTTTACAATCACTTTGTCCCGAGTAAGTATAGAACTTACTTGTGCTAAAAATTGGATATATTTTAAGAATAAGCAGATCAAAAGAGTGCTGGGACCTTGTCCGTCTGGCACTGAGAGCCCCACCTACCTCTGGGACTGGTCGTCTATCTTGAACAGCGTCAGGATAACCTCGTCGGTGTAGGTCTGGGCCAGCAGGTGAAGGACCTTCTTTATGGTCTCCTGGGCCACGGCTTCCGTGATGTTGTCCATATTGTGGTAAATGTACTCAGTGATCTCGGGCACCTGCAGGGGAGGGTGGGGGGCGGTCCTTTGTGGATGTTCAACACCAGCTCGGCAGGAGTCTCAGATCCAGGCACCCACGTCAAGCTGCGGCCACACACGGATGCAAGGCTGGGGGCTGTGCTGTCCCCATGGTTTAAGAGGCACGAAGGAGAGAGCAGCAGGGAAGGGAGAGTGGAGTCATGTCTGCAAGCGTGATAAAGATCAGATCAGGAATCTGGGGGGCGGGGGATGGAGCAGGGAGGACGGGACGTAGAGACAGTTACAGAGGGAGGGCGGGCCGGTCCTCCCCGATCACTGGCCATGCGGACAGCAGGCGGTGCGGGCCCTGGAGTCGCTCTGCCTGGATTCAAATCTCACCTCCCTACGGACGAGCTGTGTGACCTCGGCAAGTGTTTCATCCTCTCTGATCTCTATTCCTTCATACAGAAAATGAGAACAAGTTTACCCTCCTCACGGGCCCGAGTGAACACGTCTAGGGTGTGTCACATACGTGCTCAATAAACTCCAGTTATCCAGGCCACGCCCTCCCTGAGCTTTTCTCCATCTCCAAAAAGAAAACGATTACTTCCCTGCAGACTTGCTGTAAGAATTAAATAAAATAACATGTGGCTGAGGCCAGCCCAGGGCGTGGCACCTGCTACTGGCAATACCTGAATAGTTATTGAATTCGGCATAACCCCGGGAAGCCACCTTGGGTCAGGGCCCGGAAGCCATGGGGATGCGTGTTCCAGTTCACTCCAGGGACAGGGTTCTAATAACGAACATGGTGCAGGAGGAAACGTGAGCTACGTGTAGGGTCGTGAGCGCCAGCAGGGATTCCTCGCGTGTGTGGGAGTTGGGGGGCTGGCCTCTGGGGAGCCCTTCGACCCGAAGAGCATTCAGATGGCGCTCCAGGCCAGGGAGAAAAGGAGAGTCCAGGAACTGCTCAGAGGGCCTGTTGTTGGTGTCAGGGGTGAGAGAGGGGAGCAGGCTAGGCCATTAAAATGACAGTGAATCCATCCATCGGTCCATAAGAGCTTTCAAAGTGGTATAATAAAAAGGACAGGTACAGAGACACCGTGCTGGCTTAATTTTGCTGAGAACCAGTCCCACCGCCGACAACGGGTCTGTATTCCATCTCTAGTTCACGTCAGCGTCTCCTAGGTTTGCATATATAGATATACAGATACAGATACAGACACACATACACATACAGATATAGATACAGATATATCCTTGTCTTGCTGTGTATTCGCCCACCTGTGTGAAGAAGAAGCACTCACAGGCCTGACAGAGTGTCTGGACACAGGAGGGATGCCTGAGGTCTCTCCTGGTCCTGGGAGCCCACGGGAGGCTCCTGCTGTAGCTCTGACCCTGTTCTTCCCTTCCCAGTGGAGATGGAGGCCAGGTGGTCACCCCTCCCCAAGGCAGGGCCTTCCACCCAATTGCAAACCACGTCTTCCTTTAACTTTTTCTCTTCTGGATTAAAGGATTGCAATTCCTTAACCCCAACCAGTAGGAAGTGAAAGAGAGCAAGTTCCAAAACAGAACAAAAAGGAAGAATCCTGAAATTGACCTTGAACCGTGAAGTCCCTCAGAAAGGCTACCTTCCCAATGTCAGGCATAGAGAACTTCAGGATCATCCTCAACATCCTGGAAGCCGCCCGGACGTCGTGCCTGCTGGTGTTGGTCATGGCCTCCATCGACACCATCATCACGTCTGCTCTCTCCTTGGGGGTCAGGTACTTCCTGAAGAACTGAGGACAGAGGAACCAGCATTATCTCCGCAGCGTCAGATCCCACTCTGGGTCTCCCCACAGTCTCCGGACCCCGGGGAGGCCAGCCAGCCAGGTCCAGTGCAGGCGGCCCCAGCCAGCACCTGGCTACCCCATGGCGTGAGGCCAAGCTGCAGAGTGTCACCAGCCCTCAAGTCCCCAGGTGGGACCAATGGTCCAGACGATAGCACACAGAGGACCATGCTAAAGGCATCTGTGTTTTGCATTTGGAACACAAGCAGGCGATTCCATTGGGAGGTGAGTTCTGATGTTGGGCGGGTTGACAGCATTCCAGAGCAGGCCGTGGCTTCCCTGGTCTAAAGCAGACGTGCCGTGTGTGTGTGTGAAGCTGCACATCCCAGGGGAGCTCGTGCAACCCAAACAGCATCGAGGCCCGACTCTGGGCCTGGTTCTATTGCTGGGAGCTGGGGAGGCGTCTGCCCTCGAGGCACTTACTGTCAGGGCAGCGCAGGGAGACGGGCAGTCATGGGGCAGCGCGGAAATGCTACCAAGGGACAGAGTGGGGCATCCAAGTTAGACCTGAAAGACTAGAGAAGGCTTCCCGGAGGAGGTGCCTGGTGAAAATGGGGGCGGACTTCCAGGCCGAGGGAACAGATTTGGCAAAGGCCTGGAGCGGCTGCCGGGTCTGTCCTACAAGGGAGACCTGAGCTGGTGGAAAAGGGGCTCGAGACGAGACGAAGCCGGAGCCGATCAGACGGGCCTCGCTGGCCGTGTGAAGCTGGACTTCGGTGTGAGAACAGTGGGGAGTCGGTGCAGAGACTGAAGGGAGGTAAGGTGATGCTATCTGTAGCTTCGCAATAATCCTCTGACTGCTATGCAGAAAATGGTGCAACAGGGGGCACGGCTGCAAACAGGGAAGGGGCAGGAGGCAGCTGCAGTGACCAGCAGGAGAGGACGGCCACGGCGGGGCCGGAGCAGAGTGCATCGATGCCAGAGCGATTTAGGAGGCAGGATGGACAGACGAGGCGATGGATTGGGTGTGCAGAGGAAGGAGAGGAAAGAGAAGGGTAGCGCTTGGGATTCTAGCTGGAGTGGCTGGAGCTGGCTGAGCCCGGGCACCACACCTGACACCGGCAATCCACCTTTGCCGAGTGAACAGAGGGAAAGCCGGGTTGCAAAGAGAGGCGCGTGGAGAATAGGGTGGACTGCACCTTATTTTAAAAACCCTCTCAGTGACCTCAAACTTCAACCCACCCAGGTGCAGCTAGGGGGATGGGCGTTCCCCTCCAGCATGCTGTCCGTGAGACCGTGAACTCTGGGGGCCCTTCCCCGCACCGGGGATTACCCCTCTGTGCCCCAGCCCTCTTCCTCCCCTGCCAAGGCTCCCCATCTGGGCACCCCATACTCGGTGGAGGCCGAGGGTTACCATTGTGAGATCCTGTATGTTGGCCAACCATTCCGCTCGGAAATGCTTCTGCAGATCCTTCAAGATGTTCTCTGTCTTGTGTTTCATACCTCCGATCCAAAACCAACAGTTAGGGGCAGGGCCTTAACAGGGAAAAAAGAACACGCCCTGCCCTCTTCCCCTGCAAACGTCAGAGAAGATCAAGAGGGTTTATAGGTGGAATGACGTTTGCCCAACAGAACAGGGAGGGTTCCCTGGTCCCTAGTGCCAGGCCAGTGGGTGGAGGCGGAGCGTGGCGGTGAGGTGCCTGGTCCTCTAGCAGCTGCTTCTCCTGTACCACGTTCCCCCCTCGACCCGCTGCTAAGCAACCGGGAAATACACCCTATTCAATCACAAAAAGTCAAGTTTCTGAAACTCCCTTTGGGGGAGACTTGCAAATTCCTCTGGCACCTCTGTAAGTGTGTGTGGCGGTCTGTATCTTTGGTTTTCCTGGGGCAGAGAAAGCCTAGATCAGGGATGCCCAAGTTTGTTCTGTGAGAAAGGAGCCTCCTTTTCCCAGCTTCACACCTCGCAGCAGCAGTGGGACAGCTGGGAAACACGGAGGATTCAAGCTGACCTCACAGGCGGCTGCAGGCCTAGCTCCCTGTTCTCCCAAGACTCTCCTGCAACCTCTGAAAAGAGGGCATTGCATCAGCACTGCACTTGGGGTTCATCCAGATAAAGCATAGTTACAGCACTGCAGCTGCGAGAGAGGCGGGCCCTTTGATGCCCCCAGCACCACATGGGGTCTCCACGGTCGTCCTTGTCACTCCTACGAACCAGAGGGTCCCACGGCCACGGCCACGAGGCAATCCAGGCTCATAACACTTACTTCTATGAAGCACGAGGATTCTGAACAGGTAGTGCAGGGCCTCTGAGGCCCCCATGCTGATCTCCTGGTTGGGGTTCATGCAGAAGAGGCCTAGGGTGCCCATGAGCCGCCCGCTCATCGAGAACTCGGCCATGTGCTGCAGGAAGGGGACACTGGCTGCGCCCAACCGTCCACAAGGGAGCTCCTCCCCCCACCCCCGGGGCCACCATCCCCTCCCCGCCCATATCGCTCAACACCTGCTGTGGGTGCCCCACCCACCAGCTCCGCACTGTACTGGCAAAGGAGACCTTCCAACTCAGCACCCAGGGGAGTGGAGCGGCCAGACCCCTGAGACACGCTAGCCAACGGGAGCTGTGGACTCAGCCCGGCTCTCTAGGCCAAGGTCCCCCACCAGGGCTGAGATGTGTGTGCCCGATCGGAGCTCACAGGAACAAGGGGGGGAGAAAAAGGTGCTCTGACCACCCTCCAGGGCCCCCTGCAGAGCCCCGGTCGGGTGTCCCATGTGCACAGAGGCAGGGGTCAGCCTTCCCCCACCCCAGGCACTCACCGACAGCTCAGGGAAATTGCAGATAAACCTCAGCAGCCGGGAAATGGCCCCCAAGGCCCGGGACTGCTCGTGCACTTTCTCCGACTGTACCAAGCAAGGCAGGATGATCTGGAAAGAGAGCGAGGAGACCCCATCCACACCTTCCATGGGAGCACCGCCCCCTCCCTTCTTAGTCTTTTTAGTGAGCGGGGACCACTCTTCATTGCGGTGTGCGGGCTTATTGTGGTGGCTTCTCTTGTTGCGGAGCACGGGCTCTAGGCACACGGGCTCAGTAGTTGTGGCTCGCGGGCTCTAGAGCGCAGGCTCAGTAGCTGTGGCGCACGGGCTTAGCTGCTCCGTGGTGCGTGGGATCTTCCCGGACCAGGGCTCGAACCCGTGTCCCCTGCCTTTGCAGGCGGATTTTTAACCACTGTGCCACCAGGGAAGTCCCTCCCTTCTTAGTCTTGAGTCCACATCCCCGACCCCCTTAAAGACAAGCAGGAGCCTCCTGCTGCAGCACGTAGGCCAAGGAAATGACAGGAGAGAGGCCTCAGCGGCAGCAGAGTTTATGTATTTCTAGTTTTCTGCAATGAACATGCTTTGCTTGTAAAATTAGAAAGAAAACAATAAACATCATTAAAAATGAAAAAAATACAAGAAATGATACATTCCAAAAGAACAATGTCCCAACGTGGACACAATTCCTCTCTAGATACGGCCCTCGTCAAAGTTCTTTAGTAAGACATCTGGGCAGGGACTTCCCTGGTGGTCCAGTGGGTAAGACTCCACACTCCCAATGCAGGGGGCCCAGGTTCGATCCCTGGTCGGGAAACTTAGATCCCACGTACCACAACTAAACCCGCGCACCGCAACTCCTGAGCCCACGTGCTCTAGAGCCCACGTGCCGCAACTAGAGAAGCTCGGGCGCTGCGACAAAGACCCAGTGCAGCCAAAATTAATTAATTAACTAATTTAAAAAATTAGATATCTGGGCAATCTTGTCTCTTTATCTTTAGTCACACCTAATATTATATCCAAAATTATATTATCTAATTCATTCCCATCTTGCTCATGAAAGTTGGTTTCAAGTGACTCTGGGCTATTTCTCAAATTCACACTCACCCCTAAGGGTGACAATTTATCATAACTGAGAATATTCGGGAGACTCTATGAAGACAGAGGGAGATACAGGAACCTGTCTCCGGGTGACAGTCACACCTGCGGAGGTTTGAGGACCGATGGCCTTTGGCTGGAGCGGCCCCCAGACTGTCCTAACGTTCCCTTCCTCCCCGCAACATACCAGATTTAACACAGGACTTCAATTTCCCTGACTGCTGTGGACACGCACCTCCAGGAAGCTCTGCAGGATGACCATGCTGGGCTCCAGGTGCTCCAGCACAAGAGCCTGTAACATATCATCTAAGGCCTGGATGGTCTGGCAAGTGGGGGACGTGGCGTGTCAGGGGATGGACAGCTCCCTGGGGCACCCCATCCCCCTCAGACCCCTCCCCACGGGGAAGGGAGCCAGACCAGCTCTGCCGCCACACTCCCATCTCCCCAGGCGCTGGCCTCTCTTGACCTCACTGAAGCCCGGACCTGCTCCAATGGCAGGCCAGAGCACAAGAGTAGGCACTGGGCAGTTCTTGCAACAAATTCAGCCCCATGGGGCCCCCACCGCCAGAGATTCGTTCTCTAACGTTTTCGATCAGGGAAACTTCCAGCTTGAAAACTGAAAATTCTCGGGAGGATTTGGCCAAGTCTATTGGCTGGTAATTCCATAGAATCTGTGGGTTTATAGCCAGACTGGCTCCTCCTGAGACTGGGGCTGTCATGGAACTAGAGAAACGTAGCCCTCGTGAGAGGAGGAAGTGGGCTGCGTGCGAGCAGGAACCAACCCCGGGGGAGATGGGGAGGGTGGGCAGCCCAGGGAGGAGGGGACGGAGGCCCGGAGAAAAGAGGACGGTGGGTGGGTGGGCTCCTCGGGGACAGACCAGCCCCTGCAGATGGGCCAAGGTGGGTACCTGGATGTAGAGACTAGCACTGCCCTTGCGGTCCAGACTGGGCGTGATGGGCGGCAGGGGCATGATGCTGGAGAGGCCGGCCTTGGCCAGGTCCAGCTTCTGGGACAGGTGGAGCGGCGGGTTCACCTGGCTGGAGGGGGAGGGGAGGGAGGGAGCCACGGGAGGGCTTTGGAGGACAGGTTAGTGTCGAGGGCCCCGGGGGAGACTCTGCTCTGCCCTCCCCCTGAGGCACGGGAAACAGTGGGACCTGAGCCCCACGCGCTTCCCTGCCAGGGAAGGGGGCCCCGGCCTCTTCGGGAGCCTTCCCCACACTGATGTCCTAACAGCTTTCTAACAGTGAAAGCTGGGGGGCATCCCACCCCAGGAGGCTGGGAGACCAGGTGGCGGTCGTGGGCCCTGCTACCCACAGCCCAGAACTCAGGTCCCCAGGCCTTGCCCTCCTCCCAGCCCCAATGCTCCCGCAGCAGAGACCCTGGGGCTCGGGGGAGGGAACGGCTTGGGGAACCTCAGGGCCGCGATGCAGAGCATGGCTTGTGGACGCACGGTGCTGACCAAGGCCTCCGTGGATTCTTCAAGGATTAATGTCTGGAAGGGCCACGAGGAAAGGAGAATCCCCCTCAGAGAGGGACGCCAGCCCCGGGGCTGGGATTCGTCCTCCTCGTCCCCGGAGGACCAACGCCGAGAAAGGGTGGGCTTTTCTCACCTCAATTTTCTTGGCCAGGACAGTTTGGGGAAAGTAATCGTCCATGTTGCCATTTGCCTGGGCGTGGACAACGCCACTCATGGTGTCCACCGCCCTCAGGAACTTCAGCTTGTCGACGTCGAACTAGGATGGAGGGACACGCAAACCTCTGCCCGCGGCCCCCCTGCCGCCTGCCCCCAGACCCTGCCCCACGCCGGGCCCAGGCCCTGTCCTGGCGTTCACCGTGGCCCGGCCCCTCTGTAGGCATCCGGGGACGGGGGCCCACGAGGCAGGTACTTTTGTCCGGCACCTGTCCAGTGGCCTGGCCGCCTAAGAGGCCAAGTCAGGCAGCTTCCAAGCCAGGGCTAATATCCAAAACCCAAGGAAGCGTGAGCCCTCGTTTTTTCCTACTTTCCTCCGCAGCTCTCAAAAAGCTCCAGAGAATTTCCTTACCACCTGTTCTTGTCCCAGAAATTCCAGAATACACTCATAGGCTTCTCTTTCCGACTGGCGCAATCCTGCAAAGGGACGCAGTTGGGAGGAGGTCTGGCTGATTCTCTCGGTGCAACAGGAAAGCAGAAAGCCCCTTCCCCCGACCCTCAGCCAAGAGGGCTCAGCAGCCGTCGGGGTGCAGGGTGGGTGCCCCAGCTCCAAGAACTAGCTTCTCCAGGCCTGTGGCCGAGAGTGGACCTCAGGGGCCTCCGTGGAAAGGCAACTACGTGGGGACTTGGTTAAGAGATTTACTGCATCAGGTACGGCCGGGATAGGACAGCAATGGAAAGAGAGAGTCCTTCAAGTCACCCCCAGGGGCCACAGATAGAAATCCCTGAATGGGAGGGGACTGGAAACCCCAAATCAGCCTCAGCATCTCCCTTGACGACTGGGCTGGTGTAACCCTCGGGCGACCTCTCTGAGCAGGGGACCCAGGTGTGGACACAGAGACCGGAGGGCTGAGGCTAAGAATAGGCCTGTCCACCCACGGCCGTCGGGAGCGGGTGAAGCAAGAGGACGGAGGTGGTGGCAGCCCTGGGACCCGAAGCAACACCGGCCACTAAGCCTGAGGTCAGGCCATTTCTCACTGCCCCGCCGCGGAGCGCCCTGGGTGTGCAGGTGGGGTTAAAGGCACAGCACAGCCGTTACATTTCAAGTGCCTGAATTCAGGGCCCTGCTCTTGTGCTTTACGAGCCCTGTGACCTTCACGAGTTAAAGTCTCTCAGCTCGTTTCCCCGTCTGTACAGTGGGGAGGATGACCGTCCGTATCCTTGTTGTGAGGATTAAACGAACGAAAGCATGACAATGATAAGTAATAAATGATAAATAATGATAATAATAAATAATTAACACATGATAATGATAAGTAATAAATGATAAATAATGATAATAATAAATAATTAGCACATGACAATGATAAGTAATAAATGATAAATAATGATAATAATAAATAATTAACACATGATAATCATAAATAAAGGAGAAATCTTGAGCAAATTGAATTCTCCTTTAACTCGGGGATGATAATCAGTGTCTATCACTGTTATGATGTTTAAATTAATTCGTTCACGTAAAAAATTTAGACTGACCCCTGGCCCACAGTAGGAAATCAATAAGTGCCTTCTTCTTCACACATTTCATTGAGCACCTTCTAGGTGAAATGTGCTCTTTCAGGCAGAGCTTAGCAGACATAGCGTGGACATATCAACAGGTCCCTTCACGGGACATTGCTTCGTGTCCTTGTGAAGGAACTCCTTTTGCATCTGCTCGTACAGTTTTGTGTGTATGCATATACACATATATATGTATATGTATGTACACACAGGAGGTCGGAGAAAATCTCATTGACTGAATCTGAGTGGCCCTGGAGGCCGTGAGGAGCAAGCCCTACAGATATCTGGGGAAAGAACTTTCTAGGCCAGAAGAGCAGCCCTTGCAAAGGCCCTGGGGCAGGACCACACCTGATACGTTCCTGGAACAGCCCGGAGGCCTGGAGCCTGGAGGGGGGGGCGCAGGGAGAGTGGCCAGCCATGAAGGCAGAGCGGTCAGGGCACAGGTCAGGAGGGCCTCGTGAGGCCACCGTAAGGATGGCCGTAGGGACTCTGGCTTTTGCTCTGTAAGGGATGGAGCCCTGGGTAGGTTCCCGGTAAAACAGTGGCCGGTGGTCTGCTTTGTTTAACAGAATCACCCTGGCCGTTGGGTTGAGACTAGAGAGATGGGGGGATGGTGTGGAGCGTGGCAGGGGGTGCATGGTGATGGGGGCTGGGACCAGGGCAGGTAGGAGCAAGCGCTCAGACTCTGTATCTATGTGGAAGGCAGGACCAAGAAGGGAGAGCAGTGAGCTGGGTGTGAGAGAAAACAGAAGCGCAGATGTGGAGCCTGAGGGACTGCACTAGTGGGTGGGGCAGGTCTGGGGCTGGCAGCAGAGTCCGGAGCGCAGCTGGGACGCCTACGAGGCATCAAAGTGGAAATGTCACCGGGCAGCTGGATTTAAGAGCCTGGAATTCAGGGGTGGGATCTGGGACTTGCTGACACACTGGTGGGTCTAGAGGTCTGCCGTGGCTCTCCTGAACGGCCAAGAGCCCCAGACAATGTCCTGGTCCCCATCCAGCTCCAGGCCCCTCAGAGAGGCACGTCTCAAAAGAGACAGGCATGCAGAGACCAGAGCTGCGACTGCGCAGCCAGGAGCGGGCAGACTAGTGCCGATTAATGAGTCCCCAGCGAGGGTCGGGCAGCCAAGCACCGTCACCTCGGAGCCGCTGGGAACTGACACACAGCCCCTTCCTGGGCTAACTCACCTGCCAAGTTAGGGTTCCAAGAGACATGGCCAGCCAACGGTGAAAAGGTGACCTTGTTTAGTTTTCGCTTGTTGGGAGGTGAATCCATCTGCACACTGGGGGCGGCAGCCAGGGCAGGCTGCGGAAGAGGAAAGGCAACTGGCTGAGCGGTGCCAGCTCCGGCCCCACCGCCGGCTCCCCGCTCCCTCCCCCTGGGAAGTGGGGACCCTCTGAAGGGCCCTGCTTCCTCCCCACCTCTCTGCATGGGGATGGTTCAGACTCAAGGTGGCCTCCCATCCCTCTGCCTCGGATGGCCCGCTGATGAAATCCTGAAGCCTCCGGCCCCTTGCCCAATTCATAATCCCACTCTGCCCTGCGGTTGGGGGGCTAACAGCCCCCAGATGTCTGCCCAGGTCCTGCCTGGGAGCAGGAGGAAAGCGCTGCCTGGCCACGTCTCCCACGCTGGACACTGGGTCCCGAGCCGGGGTGCCCACTGCCCCTGCCCCCAGAGGACCCTCCAGGGGCCCGTCTCCTGCCGCCCCGTCCTGCTGGGTGGACTTGGTTGTTCCCTTTGTTGGGGAGCTTCCCCCTCGGCACGCACCCTGGGGACACCGGTCACGGTTTCCCTGGGCCTCACTCCTTAAAATCGTCTAAAACACAGAATCCACAAAATCTGGGCCGTGATCCACGACTCAGTTTGGTGGAAGAGGTCCAGGCCTGAGATCGGGATGCTCACACTTTTCCAGAGACCCCGGGCTGTGTCCCCTCGGAGCCCACCCCCGAATGGAGCGCCCCGGCCCCCAAAGCCGCAGTCCCCGGAGCCCAGGGCGGCCACCCCACCCACGGGCATCTGCCCAGCCTCACGCCCTGCCCCGGGGCCGCTGCCAGGGCCGGCGCAAGGGACGCCTCACCTGACACTCAGCGCCTCAGCTCTGGGGCCCACGCCTGTCCTGGGCATCGAGGCTCCAGGGGGCGCCGCGCTGGGTTCCAGAGCGGCCCCTGCAGGACAGGCGTGGAGGTAGCCCATGTGAGCTGCCCGCCCCGCCCCGTGGTGACCTGGGAAGTCCCCCCCCACCCGACCCCATCCAGCTTTGGAGAAGAGGGGCTGTTTCTCCCCCCAGAACGGCTCCGCAGAGGCTCAGCCCCTCCCATCACTGAGCACAGTCTCAGGACCCCCAGGGGCTGCCGCGGCCCCGGGTCCTTCTCGGGGAGGGACCCCCAGAGCCCAGCTCCTCGGGCCCCGGGCGTAGGGGGACCAAGGAGCTTCAACTCCTGCTTCCATCCTGCCCGGGGATGCAGAGCTTCCCCCACCCCCCCGCCGCCAGACGCCCACCCACCCACCAGGGACCTGGCCAGGCGCTCTGCTCAGGAAATTCAGCACAAAAGAACCTTCCTCACCAGCTCGGCCTCACAAAGACAGACTTTATTGGAGTATCTTGCACGGAAACCCCACCGCTCCGGCCCCGCAGCCGAGGACACAGCCACTTCTCAGGTGCACCAGGCATCACACAGGACCGGTAAATTAATGCGAAGGACTTGCAGGCGTGGAGGGCACTAGCCCGAGGAGCCCTGCGCTCCGGGAGGACCCGGGGGGGCAGGGGGCAGAGGCTGTGCACGAGGGCAACGGGCTCAGACACCAACCGCAACGGAACAGCGTCCAAAGTCAACACGATGGGGCAGGTGGACCCAGAGCCAGGATGCTGCGGGCCGGGAGGAGCACAGAGATGCAGGCTTCCCCTCAGGCCCCTCCTTGCTCCCGACCCCTCGGCCGGGCCCCCCCGCCCCGGGCAGTGGGAGAACTGTGCCTTGTCCGGGTCAGGCCTCAAAGTTCTTAGAGCCTCGAGCTGTCTGTGTAGCCCCCGTCCTACAGACAGAGGGCGCCATGTGGGCAAGATCAGCGCTTGGTGCGTCCAGCCCTCCCGGCCTCAGCTCAGCGGCTCTCTCCTGGGAGCAGGATCCCTATTTTGGGATCTGACCCAGCAGCAAAGGCCCAAGGATGAGAGCCCGGGACCACGGACGGTCTTAGCATGGCCAGTTTCCAGGCCTCAAGTCTCAGCACTAGGATGATTCATTAACACCCTGCAAGGCGGGTGTCCCCACGTCTGTAAAATCAAGGACTTGCCCTCCTTCAAGGAAATCCGGTCTCAGGGCAGAAGCACAGCTGAGTGGGGAGAAGGAGCAATGACACCCCTGGCCCTGGGAACACGCCACAGGGGGCGCCCTTCCAAAAGCACGTGTAAAGTACTGGTTTTTAGGATGATGACGAAAAGACATCAGAGGAAGCAGGGTGGTGGCCTGCAAGCCCTCAAGAGGCCCAGAGAAGGTGATCAGCTCCCGGCCAGGGCCTCCTGATGCTCCAGTCTGGAGAGGCCTCCAACCCAAGGCTCCTGGGTCTGGGTCGATGCTGGGAGCCTCAGGACAAGGGCGCACAGAGTGACAGGGGTCCCTACAAGGAAGTCACGGGGTCAGGAAAAGAGCAGGGCCCAGGAAGACAAGACTCTGCCAGGACACACTGACCTTTAACCTAGCTCTCGGTGCGTGCATCACAGAGCACATTATAGAGGGGAGGACTCGCCCCCAGGCCCGGCACCCCTACAGCCTGAGAGCTGGGAAATGGGGGATGGAGGTGCAGCCCCCAGCAGCAGTGGGGCAGGAGGGCCAGGGGCTGTTCTCTGGGGATGCGTCCCCTACCACACGTCTTGCACACGGAGACAGATGCTGTTAGTCAGAGGCAAGGCCTCGAGTCCGGTAGGCCTGTCTCTGGGGAATAAAGCATTGTCATATTACAGGGATCTTGGGGACAAACCACAAATATAAATCCTTAGGCCAGAGCTTCTGAACAAAAACTGGTAAAAAAAAAAAAAAAAGTCTCAGCTCCAGGTCATCGACCTGCGATGGGGGAGGGGAGCCGAAGAGGGCTTCAAGGGTGGGCGGTCTCAGCCCCAGCCCCGCTGGGAAGCAGTCTCTTCGGCCAGCCAGCCGCGGTGTCCGGAGCCCAGGGTCACACCTGGCTGATGATCTCTCCATTCTCAGGTACAAACACTTGCACGGGGGCCCCCTCAGGCGATCTCCGGAGCACACACACGGTGGGCACCTGCCCGGGCCAGGGGGAAAGGAGAGGTGGGTGAGCAAAGCAGGTAGAGACATCAGGACAGCAAGCCCGGCCACACCATCCTTGTCCCTTAAGGACGCTGACCAGGGGCAGCACTGGCCCAGCCACTCAGCCCTTGCCTCCCAGCAGGCTCTCTGTGCCCTTGTCCATTTCCACTCCAGCTTTCTTTGGGGTGTGACAGGCACCCTGACCTTTGCTCCACCCCCCCCCAAACCCAGCTCACTTCTCATCACCCTCCCCATCTGGCAGGTTGGGATGGGCTGGGCCCGGGCCAAGGACAGGTCCAAGCTCGCAGGCATGGAAAGGCACGTCAGCTGGAGGGTGCGGCCTGGGACTGCGGCCAGGGTGCTGCCAGGCCCAGGATGCCAGCTGCAGCCCAGAGAACCGGGGGTGGGGGAGGGAGGTGCAGCTGGGCCCTGCCAGAATCTTGGATCTCAAAGAAGCAGCCTGTTGGGGACTTCTGGAGCACACCCGCTGCAGAGCCCTCCGTACCAGGGAGCAAGAATAAAGAAAGGCTCACTCAGCACTTCCCTGGCGGTCCAGTGGTTAAGACTCAGTGCTCCCAACGCAGGGGGCGTGGGTCCGATCCCTGGTCGGGAAACTAAGATCCCACATGCCACGCAGCCAAAAAAAAAAAAAAAAAAGCTCATGCACAGCCCCCCCTCTTCCAGAAAGGAAAAACTGGGCACAGAAATCAGGGTGGCCATGCTACCTCATGTCGGGGCGCTCCACCTATATGCTGCCCACCAACTCGGTCCCTGACCTCGGGGGCCCCAGGTGATAATAACACCACGTATTAGTACTTACTATGCATTGCTCTAATCATCTCACACATATTAACTCATTTAAAGTTCTTACTGCCCCTCTGTGATGGGTCCTTTAAGACTCCCATTTTACAGAGAGAGTGACAGAGGATCAGAGGAGTTAATAAACCTGCCCAACGCTGGCAGGGCTGAGACTTGAACCGGGGCTTGCGCACTTAACCATCAGTCACCCTGCTTCTCAGCTGGGTGGCGGGAGGAGAGTGGGGAGCGGGAGCTGGCTGAACGACAGTCACAGGTTCTGGCTCCTGCAAACACCCTGCCAGTCTCTCCCTCCGTCCTGGGCGCTCAAGTCGGGAGACTGGGGGGTGATGTGGATTGGTCTTATGGTTATAAATAGAGGCCTATCTGTTTTGTAGATCATCGATGGAGCCATTAGGAAAAAAGGTCTTAGGTGTCTGGGAGGGTCACCTCCACTGGCGCACGTGGACACGCGCTCTAGACGTGCAGGCGAACTTAGGATGCCCCCAGGGTGAGTCTTCCTGGGGGCCTTCCAGAGCCGCGAGGAAATGCTCTGGGGCCTATTCCTCCGAGCTGAAAGCTGCCCGGCCACCGGACTGCAGGCTCTGCGCCTGCGCCCCGCCGCCCGATCACGGGACCTGGGAGGGCCATACCCGTGCGCGTACCTGCGTGCGCGCGAAGCTCTCGGCGCCAGGCGGCAGGCTGCGCACGCGGAAAGCCCCCTGGCGGTCCAGCGAGTGGGGGCGCGAGCTCCGGAGCCGTGCCCGCTCGTGCCACGACTTGAGCTCCTCAGACACGGCCGCCTTGCTGAGCCCGCGGCCCGCGGGGCTGTCGCGCAGCGAGGGCGTCCGGGCCACGCGGCCGTGGGCGGGCAGTGGGCGCTGCCAGCGCGGGGCGGCCGCGTCCTCGCCGCGGCCCGGGCCCCACTCGCCCCACTGGCCGGGCGGCGGGCGGCCCTCGGCCAGCACCAGGTAGCGCGCGGCCCTCAGGCAGGCGGGGGCGGGGGGCGGCCGGAGTCGGGGGCCGCGGGGCACGCGCGGGCGGGGCGGCGCGGGCGGGGACAGGGGCCGCAGGAAGGAGATGTCGGGGCTGCTGCTGCCGGGCGGCGTCGGGTGCGACAGGCTGGAGGCGTCGGAGCCGCTGTCCTCGGAGCACGAGTGGCAGGCGGGGCACGGCACGGGCGCGGGTGCAGTCACCGTGTAGTAAGTGGGGCGGCGCCGCGGGAGGGCGCTGCGACCCCTGCCGTCGGGGCCCGCGCGTAAGGGGTCGGTCCTATGGAGAGAAGAGGAGGCGCTGAGCCAGCCCTGCCTGCGCGGCGGGGAAGGCATCGCGCGTGCGCGGCCTCGGCCACGCCTCCCCACGTGCCCACAGCCTCCTGGCCCGGCGCGTCCTACACGCCCGTCCTGCACCCCACACCACTGCTCCACTGCGCGCTGGGGTTTGGGTCACGGAGGCCACAGCTGCTTCCTGCTCTCAGCCATCTCAGGTGCGAGGTGTCCAGTGGCATTTCATCCACACAATCTGAACGGGCGGACACCGTCAAGCTTCCGAGGTGAAGGTGTGAAGCTGGCGTGTGGCCCCGAGGGACGACCACATGAAGGGAGGAGAGGGCGGGCCCCTCCACAGCCAAGGGCAGAGGCCTCAGGAGAAACCGCCCTGGGGCACCTGCATCCTGGACTTGCCGCCTCCAGACTGGGAGGCGGTGGTTTGTGCCCAGCTGCGCTGCTCTGTACGGCAGCCCCAGCCGACTAGGACAGGGCGGCCGCATGCAGCTGGCCCTCCCCAGGGCACCAGCTCCGGACAGCCAGCGGGGCTGGAATCCAGCCTCCCTCTGCCAGCACCCCGGGGGCAGGCCTGTCCGTCCAGAGGGGGCGCCTTTCACTAATCTGCACAAAGGCCCTGTGTGTAAAAAGGCCCCCCGGTATGTAAAGTATAAAATGCATTGCTGGACTCCAGCCCAGCGCTGCCCAGAAGCAAAGTTAACCTGACGGAAGAACCCAGCAATGTCCTGAGGGTACCCTGGGCTGTCGGACGGTGTGGCCGACACGGCCTGTCATAACTCGGTCACTGAAACGAGCACCAAACAGCAGGGAACTTGGAGCATTTAGTGGATTCTCATTATTCATGGGTTCTGTATTTGCAAATTCACCTACTGCTCAAATTGATTCGTAACCTCAAAATCAACACTCCTGGCACTTTCGTGGTCACGTGTGGACACACGCAGGGTGGTGAAAATTCTGAGTTGCCCAGCAGGCTTTCCCAGCTGAGGCTCTGAGTTCTGGGTTCAGCGCTCATACTATTCCCACAGTCTATTTAGTACCATGCTTTTCATATTTTTGTGCGTTTTGTTGGTGATTTCAGTGTTTAAAATGGCCCCAAAGCTGGTGCTGCAGGACCGTCTGGTGTCCTGAGCTCAAGGAAGCTGGGACGTAATTTACGGAGAAAATACGTGTTAGATGAGCTTCATTCAGGCGTGAGATCTAGGGCTGTTGGCCCTGAGTTCAATGTTAATGCGTCGATGGTACGTATTAGATAAGGTGTCTTTAAACAGAAACCCCATAAAACAAGGTTACGTATTGATCCGTTTACAGACACATTGTGACCAGAAGCTGTAACCCTGTGTGTCCCTGGGAGCAGTGGTTCAGCGTTTGCACTCACCTCACAGGACATAACTACCCAAGTAATGAGAATCAACTATATGTCAGTTGAAAACGTGACCCGTCCATCGTCAAGAGACCAATAATAAAACAATCACAGACAACTACAAAAGTCTCTTCTAAGATACGCTCCTGCTCCCGCAGGAGAGTCTGCAGGGATGGGGAGAAAAGTGGAATCCGGTTGTGCAAAGAGACAAAACCGGAGTCTTTGGAAGAAAACACCTTGCTTCACAAGTGACTCGCCCTTGGCTTTGCTGGTTGGGGCGCAGCCTCTATTGAGAGGTGCGTGAGAAAAGATCCCAAGGAGAAGCCACTGCACAAGCCATGTGTCACCCACGGGTGTCCCACATAATCCTGGAAGCCACCACCCTCCGCACGTAAATTCTCGACGGTGGGTCTCGCCCCCTGCATCACTGGGGGGTGGCCTGTCTCTTACCTCAGGGGCTGTGACTGGCCCCTCCTGCCCTGCATCTCAGGGGTGGCCGGGGCACTGGTGCGGCCCTGCCGCTGCCCAGGAACGTTGCGGACGGCGACCACGTAGCAGGAGGCAGGGCTGGAGGCGCTGGGCCCATCCTGCGGGGTGCTGGCCGGGCTGCTGGAGATTGGAGGGATTGGAGACAGGTCAGCAGCGGGAATGCCTCCATCCAGGGGCTCCGGTGTGCGGAGGGATGGACTCACGCCTCCCCCCATCACACGCAGGATGGGGGTCTCCTGCACTGTGCCCCGCCCCTGCCCAGATCCCACCTGCTCCTGGCCCTCCCTTCCCCCCGCCTGACCTGGACTCGCTTCCGGGCTCGGAAGACTTCCTGGGCTTCTCGTAGGGGTGGTCCAGGCTTGTCTCCTTCCAGGGGCTGTTCTGGATGGGGGCCCTCTCCAGGCCCCCCGTGTCAAGGCCTGCTGGCTGCAGCCCCTCGAGGCTTTGGGGCGGGAGAGGCCGGGAAGGCGCATCTGGGGACTCTGGGGGAGGTTTTGGCACTTGAGATGCCTCTGCAGGTAAAGAAAACCCAGGAGGGCAGTGGTGGGGGAACCAGCCCAACTAGAACCTCCGTGGCCTGCGCCTGACTCGCCCTCCCGTGGCTGCTGGTCCGGCTGTGCCAGGCCATGGCTCTGGGCCCAGATGCTTCTAAACACTCTCTTCTCCTTTCAGACTTACTCCTTACAGCTCCATTTTACACCTGCCTCCTACAGGAAGCCTTCCCAGATTGACTCTCTTGGCTCACATGACTCCCCTTTCTAACCTTTGCTCCTGATGCCATGTCTGCAGCTAACCTCCTGTTTCCCTATTTTTCCTCTCACGCTGTGCCCACGTGTGCTGTTTCCTTACTGGCCTGGGCCCTCCCCTGGGCAGGACCTCACCACCCTCTTGGTCCACCTTGACCCCTCAGCATCGTTAGGGTTTGTCACCAGGGTTCTCAATCTGCGGACTTGTGTTTTCTCCCTCAGTGCTACCCTCTTTTCACAAAGAGCAATGACCGTGGCCCGATGGCTGAGGCTCTGACGGGTGCGTATTGAAGTAAAGGCTAAGTCCCAGGCAAAGGCAGGGAGGCCCGGGGCCCAAGCCTCTGCTGGAATTCGCCTTCCCCTCCCGGTCACAATGACTGAGCACCCGGACCGGCAAAGGGTCAGCACCATCCCCACTGTCACCCATGCACAGGGCACACAGGCATCAGTGTCCCGGCGGAGCAGACGCTGAGCCCAGCCCGGCTCCCGCCTCCTTTAGCTCGCTGAGAACTCACAGTAAACGCCACCCAAGCCCTGAGTTCTCGCGGAGGAGCCCAGCGCTCACAACAGCCCCTAAACCGCCCTCTCACCTTCCTCACGGAGCAGCCCGTCCAACAGGGAGCTGTCATCTGAGGCGCCGAGCTCTGGGGAGGCCAAAGGAGAGAGGAGGAGGTGAGGAAATGCCCCCGCAGACCTGGGGCATCAGCAGAGCTGAGCAGCCCAGGCCTGCCCCGCCCCTTTCCTGATAGCATCCTTTATCAGGAAATACCAACCATGTGTTCAGTACTGTGCTAGGTATGAATTTATCACTTGGAAGGAGAAAGTAAAAATCAGTGAATAGGAGTGAGGAGACAGGAAACTCCATTTTAATCCTGGCTCTGCCATAAGCTTTGTAAACTTGAATGAGCCATTTCAATACTCTGGGCCTCTGGTTGCCCGTCTATTAAAAAAAAAAAAAGCCAGGCCTTCCTCTGGCAGTGTTTCCAGGCAGTGGAGGGGAAGGCAAAGAGTCATTTTGGAAGGCCCCTGGGGTAAAGAGATTTCTGCTAACTTTTGTATAGTCTTCTGATACCATAAATACAACTCAGCTCAAGCACCCCAAATCTGAGAACCCCTGCATTAGCAGCAGCAAGAGCAGTGAGAGCGGGAATTGCAGCTGTGGGGTCGTGGGGTCTCACAATGCAAGTGAGAGTCTGGCCGTCTGGGTCAGGAAGGTCCTTCCCTGGTGACAGGACAGCCACCTGAGGACATGGAGGGTGGCCCTTCCTCATGGGCAGCAGCAATCTGCACCGGGCCCCAGGAAGTCAGAGGGCTCGAATTTGCCCTTGTCCTTAAAACACCGAAACTTCAGATGCTCGGTCTACACCTAACATGACCCGGATGGAACTCACAAAGCATTTTCAACTACATTTGAGAACACGGATGAGGGCAAACCGACAACAGCTAATTATTTCTCTTGGGCTTTTCTAAGTGCCTTATAATACATGAATTCACGTGCTCCTCGTAACAACCCTGTAAGGTAAGATTACCATCTCCATGTAGCAGCTCAGGACACAGAGGCTTGGAGGAGCTGATAACATAGCTTAGGGTCAAACCGCCAGAAGGTGGTTGAGTCAGATTCACACCCAGACAGTCTGACCAGAGTCTGGCTCTTCACCACCACCATTTATGGGCTCTCCTGTTAGCTGGCCTTTCATGCAGGGGTCATTAACCAGAAACTTCTAAGAAAAGTAGATTCAGATTCCAGCCATCTGAAAATCCTCTATAACAGGGATTGGCTGGTGGCAGGCCTGTGGGACAAATCCAGTTAACTGGCTGCTTTTTTTTTTTTTTTTTGGCCGCACCGCGAGGCATGCGGGATCTTAGTTCCCTGACCCGTGCCCCCCGCAGTGGAAGCACGGAGTCTTAACCACTGGACCACCCGCGAAGTCCCTTTTAAAATTTTTTTCTTTTTCTGGCTGCTTTTGTAAATAAAGTTGTATTGAAACACAACTATGGGTTTGTTTACGTAATGTCTGGCTGCTTTCATGATACGATGGCCAAGCTGAGTAGTAATGACTGAGACCACATGGCCCACAAGCCTAAGACATTTACTCCCTGGACCTTTACAGAAGTTGGTCAACGTTTGCTCCTCAATTTAAATGAAACAGAACCTTTACACAGAGCAGTGTGTAAACGGTGCAGGGTCAGCTGCCCACGGAGCAGCCCGGGCTTGGCTCAGCTCACACCAGCCTGTGCTTTAGGGTTCAGCTGGGGAGACATCCTCTTATCTAATCCTGGTTCCCAGCCTCTGATCTTTTACAAAAACCTGGGGACCCGAGATGTTTATTTTTCACAAATGTCAACTTGAAGAAATTGTGGGACTGTTGCTGTCACGGTCCAGGGATGCCGGCGTCGGGGGCTGGGTATAGTCACGTGTTTTGGGTTTGACTTTATGGTCTGGGACGACAGCCATCACCCCCGGCTGTTTAATCATAGGTGGTTCGTGAGGGCTGCTCGCTGTCTTGGCCACGCTGCCACACAGCCCTGCTGAACTGCGCCCGGCCCTCGGCCCAGCAGCGGCAGGAGGACACCCCAGGCAGAGGCCATACTCACAAACGCTGGGCACCCTCAAAGGCTGCACCGTCCAGTGCAGCAGCCGCTAGCTGCATGTGGCTATTTTAAATTAAATGAAATTACAATTTTAGTTCCTCAGCCACACGGGTCACAATCCAAGTGCTCAGCAGTCCCACGCAGTGAGTGCCTGCCATGTTGGACAGCACAGATCTGCAACGTTTCATCATGGAAGAACTTCTACCAGCGTTGCCAACACGGGTGCTGCTAATCAACAAATGCGTCCTGAGCACCTGTTACATCAGCTCGGTGCTGGGGGGCATTTCTCATCAGGCTCCCTGTGGTCAATTAGTCCCACAGCTGACCGCTCCCTGCCACCTGCAGAGGACCAGCTAATGACTGTCACCTGGTATAATTAGGTTCCAAATTGAGTAACCTGCGTGTGGAGACCAAGAGGGTGGGTGGATTTTTCTAACATTTTTTTGGTTAGTTTGCTTTTTTTTTTTTTCCTCTTTAATTCAAAACACCTTCCAGCTCTAATTATTTTTTCATACATCTTTATTGCTAGTTAATTATTAATCCCTCTCTACTTCCTGCTCTCAGGGCGAGCCCAGCTGGCCAGATGAGCCAAGAGCAGGAAGTACCTGTCTAGAACCACCTCCTCCTGGGCTCCCAGGAGAAGACATTGCAACCCAGGACCTCAGGCCTCATCGACACAGGACACTAGACCCAGGACCTCGGGCCTCGTCGACACAGGACACTAGACCCAGGACCTCGGGCCTCGTCGACACAGGACATCAGACTCAGGACCTCGCCTGGTCAGGACAGGACATTAGGCCCTGGACCTCGGCCTGGTCAGGACAGGACATTAGACCCAGGACCCCGGCCTGGTCAGGCCAGGGCTGCAGGTGGAGAGCAAGCCTGCCTCTCTGATCAGGAGGGTGGAAGCAGTCGCATGGCCGGGCCCCTTCCCCGCAGCTCTATGTCCCCTGCACTGAGCGCCCCCTCCCGGGACGGCTGGCCGGGCCCCTTCCCCGCAGCTCTATGTCCCCTGCACTGAGCGCCCCTCCCGGGACGGCTGGCCGGGCCCCTTCCCCGCAGCTCTATTTCCGCTGGACTGAGCGCCCCCTCCCGGGACGGCTGGCCGGGCCCCTTCCCCGCAGCTCAATTTCCGCTGGACTGAGCGCCCCCTCCCGGGACAGCTGGCCGGGCCCCTTCCCCACAGCTCTATGTCCCCTGGACGGAGCGCCCCCTCCCGGGACGGCTGGCCGGGTCCCTTCCCCGCAGCTCTATGTCCCCTGGACGGAGCGCCCCCTCCCGGGACGGCTGGCCGGGTCCCTTCCCCGCAGCTCTATGTCCCCTGGACTGAGCGCCCCCTCCCGGGACGGCTGGCCGGGCCCCTTCCCCGCAGCTCTATGTCCCCTGGACTGAGCGCCCCCTCCCGGGACGGCTGGCCGGGCCCCTTCCCCGCAGCTCAATTTCCGCTGGACTGAGCGCCCCCTCCCAGGACGGCTGGCCGGGCCCCTTCCCCACAGCTCTATGTCCCCTGGACGGAGCGCCCCCTCCCGGGACGGCTGGCCGGGTCCCTTCCCCGCAGCTCTATGTCCCCTGGACTGAGCGCCCCCTCCCGGGACGGCTGGCCGGGCCCCTTCCCCGCAGCTCTATGTCCCCTGGACTGAGCGCCCCCTCCCGGGACGGCTGGCCGGGCCCCTTCCCCGCAGCTCTATGTCCGCTGCACTGAGCGCCCCCTCCCGGGACGGCTGGCCGGGCCCCAGGCGTGTCCTGACCGGCTCCCCACCCCCAACGAGCAGCATCATCGTCGCAATGCTGGCAGCAGAGCCACAGCCCTACACCGTCCACCACCCCACACCGCAGGCCTGTGGTCAGAGGAGCCCACAGGGCGGGGTGAGGCCAGACGGGACACAGGAGGGGCTGAGACACACAGACGGGGCCCAGCCCCCCCGCCCCCTGCCACCAGGACGGCAGCGAGCCCTCAGGGGCTTCCGTGCCCAAGTCAGCAGCTGCCTTTCAAGGGGCGGTCGCATCCTGGGCCCTGTCAGGAACGGAGGGAGGACGGAGGCCCCTCTCCACCAGAGCCGGTCGGCCAGGGGGTCGGCCGTCCTGCCTGGGTCTCCCCGTCGCCCGGGGTTACTGGGTCAGCTGTCGCGTGGAGGCCTCTCCTCCCTCGTCCTCCACTCCTGGCTGCCGGGGGGGACCTGGGAGGCGTCTGGACTCACCCTAAATTAGAGGCCACGTGCCCAACCGGGGCAGGAGGTGGCCTTGGCACAAAGCTGACCTGAGGGGCAGCGGTGGGAGCTGGGGAGCCCAGGTGGAAGCCCCAAATCCAGTTCAGCCCAACTCCCTGTGCCAGCTCCCTCACATGCACGGGGGGCCTGGGACCCAGGAGAGGCCTGGGGGAGGGCGAGCCCAATGCCCTGGGGCCGGAACGGGCGGGAGGCCTCCAAGGACTGAGCTGACAAATTGGGCTCAGGTCAGGAGAAAGAAAAAGCCACACGCAAGGGCCCAGAACCACTTGCTGGAAGAGGAACCGGCCTGGACGCATGATGTCCACTGATGCCGGGGCCTGGACGCATGATGTCCACTGATGCCGGGGCCTGGACGACTCGCTAGGTGCCGCACAGTCAGCGGGCGCTGGCCCCTGGGCGCAGAGACTAGACTAAGAGGCCCAGTAACTAGAGAACAGAGCGCAGGGGCCCCAGTCCTGACGGGGCGGCCCCAGATACTTCAGGGACGGTAGGTGTGCACTTCCACCAGAGCAGCCACGGGCAGCCACGGGCCCTGCAGCAGCGCAGCGAGCAGATATGCACAGAATGCGGGCCCTCGGCCGTGCTCACGGGTCGCACCACCTGCCCTGTGGGCCTGGGATCAGGAGGGCTGGACAAGCCCTCGAGATAAGCCGAGGTCAGCCTGGGGATGCCTCCTGTCCAGGAGGTCTCCTGGAGGGCGTGGATTTCGAGGGAGGAGTGGCTTGTTTTCTAAGGAAATGGGGAGGGTCTCAGGGGAGGGCGATGGCTGGGCTGAGGCTTGTGGGGTTGCCACGGGTCAGGATGGGGTGGGGCGGACCGGGGAAGCAGGTTTCCCCCCCGACGGGACAGACGGGTCTGGGACCGGCCGCTGCTCACCTGGGCCTGGGGCCAGGGCGGGAGGGGCCCCGCTGCCTCGCTGCCACTCCCCCAGGCAGCGCTGCAGCTCCCGCAGCTTCGTCTCCTCCTGCTGCACCGCGTGCTTCCGCTGCCGGCGCGCCTGGCGGCCCAGGTTCCCCTCCCGGCACAGGCGCCGCGCCGCCTCGGCGATCTGCAGCTGCAGGGCCAGCTCCCGCTCCAGGCTGCTCAGTGGGTCCTGGGGGAGGGTGCAGTGAGCGACACCAGAACGGCCCAGCAGACGGCAGCGTCCAGGGCCCAGGCCCCCGAGCAGCCGGCCCGGGACCCACCCAGCAGCCTGACCCCGAGCCAGGCGGGGAGGGACTGAGGTGGACGCTTCCCTCCCACCCCAAAGGGCTGGGCAGACGAGCCACCCGTCACACCACGGGGAGTGACCCGAGGGCCCAAGCCACCCCACGGCCCTCCTCCCGTGCTGAGAAAGGGAGGACGGCCCCAGGAGCCAGAGCGGCCCGTCCGCACAGGCCACTGCCTCTCCGGACCGGCTGCGCTCTTGGCTGGCCTTCTGCCCACAGGGGACTGAACCCCATGTCCTCCCTTGAGGTCCCAGCCCTCCTGGTTCTGGCGCCGGCACGGCTTCCCTGAGGCCACGTGGGCTACACGTTGGCGGGTGCCCCTCATCCACACGGAGCCAAGAGGCCTGAGCTGCGTGATGCTAGAGCAGAGACCCCTGCAGAGGGGAGGCAAGGCCTGGGGACCACAGCCGCCAGCCTCGGGGAGCAGGGGCGGCGCCCTGCAGCGCCTCACCTCTCTGTGCAAGGCCCACTCGTCCAGCTTGTAAGCGGCTCCGATCCTGCGGCGGACTTTGGGGGCCTTCTCCCCCGGTCTGAAGGGGTACTCTGCGGGCAAGATGCCCGTCAGCTCCTGCGGGGGAAGCGAGGTCATGCCAGGGCGCTCTGCACGCACCCAGCCCTTGGCCAAGCAGGAAGAGTCCATCCGGCGGGCCCTGGGTGACCTGTGCCCGCCCTTCCCCAGAGGCCCCTGCCCACCTCCGCGCGTCCCAGCGTCCAGGGCTGTCCGTCGTCCGGGGATCTGCCCTGACCTGGCTACGGTCCCCCCAGGCGCCTCCATCCACTCGGTCCCCTGCAGCCCCTCCTCTGCCCGGCCCCATGCCCGGGCCCTGCCGGGGAGAGCTGTCCCCTCGCTGTGCCATCCGGTGCCCTGTCTGACCCCCAGCACTCTCTCAGGACTGGGGCTCCCACTCCTCGGCACCGACAGCCCAGCACGCGGCTCCGGCGCCTGGGGTTAACCCCGCGCTCGTGCGCGGCGGGGCCCAGCCTCACCGCTTCCCGCAGGCAGAGCCGCCTCAGCTCCTGCAGGCAGGCCTCCAGCCGCTCCTCCAGGGCCCTCTGCTGCTTGCGCACCGCGTGGGTCAGCTCCTTCACGGGGGCCACCGGGCTGTCGGGGCCTGCGACGGGGCGGGGCCGCGCTCAGGGGAGTCTGTCCCGGGCGCTGCTGGACGCCCCCTGGGCTGATGGCGCGCACGCGCGCAGATGGCCTCACGCCCGCCCAGGCTGCGGGCCGGCTGCCACAGCGGGCCGAGTCACACCCGAGAGACGGCATGTCCCCCGGCGGCCCGACGGCACCGTTACGGCTCGGAGGGACCGGCTGCCCCTCGGCCACGTGCGGTGCTGTGGTCAGAGCCCGTCCCTTCCCGCCCGGCCCCTCCCAGCCGCCACCCACGGCAGGCGCCTTCTTCCCTGGCTCCTCCTCCTCCTCTCTCTCCCGCACTCTCTCTCTCTCACACTCACACACACACACACACACACACACACACACACACACACACACACACGCCTCTTCTCTCTCTGTCCAAACCAGACCCGACTGGGCCCATCGGCTCGGGCCAACCTGAGCCACGGCTCCTTCACGCGAACCAGATAAGAGTTTTCAGCTTCTTAGGAATCACGGGGCCAGAGCTGAACACGGCAGGTAGCTGCTCAGACAGGATCGACAGTCCAGGCCAGACCCCTCCACCCACCCAGGGAGGAAAACTCCCAGCCCTCCCAGGGTCTGCACCCCCCTTCCCCACACAGCGGCCTCCCCACCGCCCCCCCCCCTTGGGCCCCTCAGCCTGGCCGGGCCTGGAGCCTGGGACTCGAGGAGTTGGTGGGGTCGGGGGAGCCCGAAGCCCTCACCGGACTGCAGGATGATGCCGCTGTCGGTGTCGCTGACCTCATCCTTGCTCTCCATGGTGGACTTCTGGGAGGAGGGGGCACAGAGGAGGAGGGGCCGACACCCTTCCCAGCCTGGGCCAGGATGTGCAGGTAGCCTGGAGTTTCCCCAGCTTTTAAAAGAACAACAAACAATGATACATGTAAACCCCCTTGCCTCCAAACAGAGCTGTTGAGTCAGGTGGGTGAGGCCAGGAGATGTGGCGTGAGGCCCATGCTTCCGGGGGAGTGAGTCTGGGATGGGGGTGTCAGTGCTGGGGAGCTGCGGACAGAAGGGGGCAGCTCTGTGGGCCTCTCCAGCGCACCTGCCCTGGGCCCAGGCTGGCCTCCTGCCACCTCCTTCCTAGAGAGACCTCCAAGCCCAGGGGGTGACAGCAGTGGTGGCCACAGGGACCACGATACTGGGAGAAAGACCATAAGGAGAGGAGCAAAGAGAGAGGATGAAAAGGAGGAGACAAGAAAAAGGTGGGAGGACAAGTCAAGGAGGAAGGGAAGGAGAGGAGGGAGGGGAAGCGTCTGTGCCAGGAGGGAGGCGCGGCTGACGGTCCTCAGCCCAAGACCCATCCCGCTGCCCCCGTGGGTGAGGGCACTGGGCACTCAGCCAGGCCCTGTCCCGAGGCCCACAGCCCAGGCTGCCTGCTGTCTGTCTGCACTAGGCGGTCCACCCGAGGGAAGGTGCCCAAAGCCGTGAGCCAACTCCCAGGCCACCAGCTATGCCTGGGAGGCCCCTCGAAGGGGAGGGGGCCCGGACCCCACACCCCACAGCCGGGAGAGAGGCAGCGCGCACGTGCGTGTGTGTTGGGCACGTGCTGCCGGGGCTGGAGGGGTGACCAGAGTCGAAGCTGCCCGAAGATGGGAAGGAGACCACGGCCACCCTGCTTGCCCGGGCTGGGCGCACGTGTGCAGCTCAGGTACAGTTCCAGGTGTGCGTCTGCCAGCAGCAGTCACCCCGGCCGCACCTGCTGGCGCCCCCTGTCTCCTGGCCAAGTCTGCACCCCTGCTCAGGGTCCCAGCTGGCCAGGACCTGGCAGCAGCTGGCTGGAACCAGGGTGGGGAGTGCGGGCGGGGCCCCGGCAGGCGGCCTGGAAGGAAAGCCCAGCCACCTCTTCCCTGAGTCAGCCATTGAGCAACAGTCCATAAGTCCTTCGGAGGCTCTGTCTGGAGCTTATCCTGCTTCTCCTCAGGGCACCACTGCTGGGCGGGGGAGGTGGGCTCCTCAGCCAGTGGGAGAGAAGGAGGCCTGGGGAAGCTGAGCCCGCAGCCAGGCCCGTGGGGGAGGGACCGCTGACGGCCAGGCCCCAGGAGCACCTCTCTGCCCATGGACAGCTTTACGGACCTACGTAAACAACACAGCCTATCAGAGCACCTTGGGCATCAGTTAAAAACCTCGCCCTGAAAACAATAGGTACCTGCACTTTGGAGTTTCAGTTCTCCAAGGAAGTGTAGAGAGTGGAGGGTAGGATTTTTTTTTTTTTTTTTTTAAGTCTATATGGGGCCTTTGCAAAGATGCCAAGGAGAGAGCCTGGCCACATGTTCTGGGAACCGAGACCAGGGTACCTGGCGTGAGTTAGCTCTGCCTGGTCCACCCTCCCAAACCCTCATCCCTCCTGGAGATGGAGCGGGACAGAGGGCAGGCGGCTCCCCCGCCGCTCGCTGCACAGCCCTGGGCAGCCTGTGGGCCCCCCCAGCAGCCAGGGGCAGGGCCCCGCCAGAGCGAGGAAGCAAGGCCGTCCTAGCACGTCTGCTTGGACGAGGGAGGGGGTGATGGGGGAGGGAAGCCATCAATTACTCACACTTACTAATTAATAATTAACCATTAAGGAGCTGCCTTGGGAAGCTCTGACAACTCAGCCCTGCCTCTCCTGCTCTTGCCTGTTGCAGAGTGAGCAGCAATTGCGGGGACCGAGGGGTGGCCCGGCACAACGGCCCCCTCAGCCCCTTCCTCCCTCTGGCCGGGGTCGGGGGCAGGCCTGCTCCAAGTAGGGCAAGAGAGCACGGACCAGAGGTTGGAAGCCTCAGATTCCAGCCTGGGTCCTGCCATCACCCATGTGATCTTAGGGGAGCTCACCTCACCTCACCTGGCTGGGCCTCCCGTCCTCACAGGCACGGTGAAAACTGCACGGTACCTGGGGCCCTGGCCAGTCCCCATACTGAATCTGGATAGCGCCAGGCTGAGCAGGAAGGACCCACACACGTGCAGCCCACTCGTCTGCCCCTCCGGAGGCGGCCCTCCAGCTTCGGGGACCCTGTCCCAGGGCCCGCAGGCTCCCGTGGGTGTTGAAGGCTTGGCTTTCAGATAAAGGCAGTTCCGGGAACATCCCGCCCCTCCGCATGGGAATCCCTCCCTGCCCTCCAGACCCGCAGCCCCCGGTGGCAAGCCCCGTCCACCCCGGAGAACAAGCGAACGAACGCGAACGACGTCCCCAGGAAAAGGCAGAGGAGGACAGAAGGGGAGGAGGGGGAGCGCCGTGCATTTTCCCTCCGGCTGAGCCACTGGGACCCTCTCCCGTCACAAATGTGGCCCCAAAGAGAGGCCCTGGGCCTCCCTCCTCCCGGCCTTCCCCACTCCCGTGGAAACTGAGGCCTGGGAACTACAGCGCCGGGAACTCATCCGAGCCCGCCAGCACCCCCATCACCCCTGTGCCCTGTGGCTGACGGCCACTGCTGGGCCCCCCACCCCTAGGCCGGCTTGCCCCTCGCCCCAAAGACCCGCTCCAGCTGCCCCGCCCTCACCTGCTTCCAGCTCTTAGTCCAGGAGTCCGGGAAACGCCCCCTGGTCCCAAGTCAGGGGACCGAGGGGCCTGGCATGTCACCTCAGGGTGTCCCAGGCCGCCCTGGGCTCTCTGACCCGGCTCCGCTCCACACCGATGGCCGGTGGCTGTCCCTCCCCCGGTCCCGCCTGTGTCCCTCCCAGGCTGCCCGGCCAGGGGAACCAGGTTGCTTGTTCCGACTTGAGTCAGAGGGAGGAGCGGGTGAGCAAGCCCTTCCCAGAACAGATCCTGCCGCACAGGCAGCTCGGGCCTCTGCACTTCCGGGGGCTGCGGGGGCGGAAGAAAGGGGCTCCCCTCAGAGGAACCCCAGAAGAAGGCAGCCGGGATCAGGCCTTCACGGCCTCAAGGGCCCCCCCTGCCCTGGGCTGAGCCGCCTGCCCCCCCAGATTCCGGCTCCGCGCAGCGCCCAGAGCGGGCGAAGTTCCCGGCGCGTGGGGAGCACCAGCGAGAAACCTCCACGCTGACAAGGAGGGTCCCTGCTCCCCAGACCCTGAAGCGGGGCCAAGGCCAGATCGGATTAGAAACTCCGGGCCGGGCCGTGACCCCGGCACTCCACGCGGGGCGGCTCTGGGGTCCCAGACAGGCCAGGCCGTTCTGATCACAGACATTTCCCTCCAGAATCATCATGGCCGCCACCTCCCTGTTTATCATTTACAACCATCCCTCCACAGGGCCCATGGCGCATTGACCTGGACCCCAGTCCTCTCCCTAGTCCACAGGAGGGCCACTGGGACCCCGGGGTCTAAGCCCACTCCCCAACCACCGGGGGCCAGAGACCAAAATGGAACTTGTTCCCGACAAGCAATGAGCCTCTGGGTCTCCACCCCACTGACCTTCAAGCAAAACCAACAGTTTGGAATTCAGCCTATTTCATTGGGGGAAGCAAGGGGCAAAGACACTGTTACCCATCACCAGGAGGCAGGAAAACAGACAGTGCCGCGCAAGAAGGAGACCCCTCAAGGCTTCCCCCAACACCTCCTTTTCTCACCACGCCCCTCACCCTGGGATCCCAGCACTCACGCATCTCCAGTTGCTCCCCTCCCCCAGCCCCAAGAACACCTCCCCAGCCCCAAGACCACCTCCCCAGCCCCCAGTCCCAAGACCACCTCCGTAGCCCCCAGCCCACCTCCCCAGCCCCAAGACCACCTCCCCAGCCCCAAGCCCACCTCCCCAGCCCCAAAGACCACCTCCCCAGCCCCAAAGACCACCTCTCCAGCCCCAAGCCCACCTCCCCAGCCCCAAGACCACCTCCCCAGCCCTAAAGACCACCTCCCCAGCCCCAAGACCACCTCCCCAGCCCCAAAGACCACCTCCCCAGCCCCCAGCCCCAAGACCACCTCCCCAGCCCCAAAGACCACCTCCCCAGCCCCCAGCCCCAAGACAACCTCCCCAGCCCCAAAGACCACCTCCCCAGCCCCAAGCCCACCTCCCCAGCCCCAAAGACCACCTCCCCAGCCCCCAGCCCCAAGACCACCTCCCCAGCCCCAGCCCCCAGGGCAGAGATGACTGAGGAAGTCACCCCCCCAACCATCTTCTGTGGAGCTGTGTCACCAACACAGGCAGCCTCCCCACTGCCCCTGCACACACACCCAGCTCCCCTCACATTCCTGTGCACACCCTCTGTCCAAACAATGTGAGCCCCGAGCCCTCCAGGCTGACTACCGCCTTCTTTCCCCAGGCTGAGGCTGAGGGGCCCCAACAGGGGACAGGCCCCCTGTGCTGGGGGGCCTGCTCTGGGTCTCCCAAAGAGCCCGCAGCCCTTCCCTTCCCCCCCTACAGGTTTGTCACTGTCTTCCCACAACAAACAGAGGAATTGACTCTGACGCTGGCACCCAGCCTCCACCTTGCCCATCCCCCAGCTCGGGGGGGGGGGGGAGGGAGTGATGGAAGTTTCTAGAATCAACTCATAGCGTATTTTTTAATGCATAAAATAAGATGAAGAGAATCACTAAGATAATGGATTATATTAAATACAGTTCTAAAAACAGTAAAACATAGTAATCTATATATGTTTCTTTACTAACATTAAACAGGATCTAGTAGTGGGCAATTCCGTAGCAATGATGATGGTAAATGATGTTTCATGACCGATGGTAAACCAGGTTTCAAGACAGCTATCACAACTGCATTGTGATATGAAACCCTCTGTGGTGTCTATTAATGGCAAATCACAGGTACTACCAATGGTTTCAAGGCAATGCTAAATGTCAGTAAAGGTTAGTGAAAAATAAACCCTTCCCATCCGAGTACATGACCCTCTGAATGCTATCCACAGATGCTTGGGTGCCCATGGACCCAGTTAAGAAACCCGCCCTCAGGTAACCACCCCCATCTCTGAGCTCAGGGAGAGAAGGACAGAGGACCGACCAATCTCCGCGTTGACCCTCTGGAATCCTCAAAGACCCCTTGTTCCCTCAAATTCACACGCAGCATTTCCCAGCCCAGCAGGATCTGAGGCTTGGAGTGGGACCAGCCAACCAACTCTCCCAAGAAGCCCAGGGCCATGGATCTCCCTGGCTGCCATGCCCTTCAATTCAAAATATCCAGAGTGGGCCTTCCAGAGGCCTGCTGAGAACGTGGGGTTCAGCACCCTGCTCCCAGCCGGTGCCCCAAACCCCAACTGCACCGCATCATCACCAAGACCACCAGGTGGTGAGGAAGTGGGGTTTCCCCACACACTTGGAATCTGATCGTTGAAAGAAGGGAAAAAATTGCATCTCTTTAGGGTTTTCGTCTCCTAAGGAAAAGTCCTGAATCAGAAAACTCTTGCACCTCCTGCATCCACCCACTCTCCATTATTTTTGTTAAGTTCCTCCTTTAAGTTTCCTGTGATACATGAGATCGGAAGTCAAAGCAAGGGCCCGACCTGATGCCCCAACCAGCACCCAGCAAAGAAGAGTCTCAGGCGCTCCTACAATTTCACTTAAACCATTAAGGAGCCAATGGTCGGCTGCTCGAGCCAAAACAGTGAAAAGAGAAAGGAGGGAAATATCCCGGGACCCTCCAGGCGAGGGGGGCGGGAGATGGTTCCTTAAACTGTTTTCTTTCCCCTCTCCTCGCTTCCCAGTGGGAAAGGTGCTCGCCTCCAGCGAGCGACTGTGGAGCGGGCTGGGACAGGGGACTCCACGACGGCCTGGAATGCGCCCTGTTATCAGACCTCTAGGCTCTCCTCAAAAAGCCCCTTTGTCCGGTCCACCCTGCTCCCCTCCCCCACCGCGCCCTCCGCGTCCAGGCGGCCCGAGACTCGGCTCCTTTTGTCTGCCTTCCCGGAACCTGCCAGGGGATCCACAGGCGTGGGGAAGGTCGGAGGAGAAAGGTCGAGGAGACGGAAACATGCATTTTCGGTAGGAACTCGGAATTCCCACCCCCCGGCAAATTCCCCCCATTCCCCGCAGGGCCCCCTCCTCTAAGGCGGAAGACTGTGGGTTAGGGGCTCGATCCCCCCGGCTCCCGCGTCGCGCCCCGGCGCTCCCCCTTACCTGTCCCATGGAGATCCCTCGCCGCCCGCCTGCCCCCGCGCCCCCCGCGCGCGCCTCGCAGCCTCGGGACCTGCTCGTCCAGGCCAGCTCTCCTCCCCCCGCGACTCCTCCCGGCCTCCCCTCCCCGGAGGTATTTCATTTAACTTCGGCATTTGCAGCATCCCAAATGTTAAAGATCCCAAGACATCTGTCCCCTGGGGCGTACCAAGGCCCAGAGGAGAGAGGGGAAAGACGCAGGAAGGGACCCGGGATTCCGATCCGGGAGCCGGGGCGGGGCCGCGCGTCGGGGCGGGGAGGTGCCCGCGGGGGTGGGCGTCCCGCGGGGACCCGGGCGCGGGGCGAGGCCGGCCCCCTCTTCCCGCTTCCGGACGCGCGCGCGGCGGGATCCCCCCCGCGCCGCCAGTTCCCGCGGCCCGGCGGGGGTGGCTCCTCCCGGACCGGGGCCGCCTTCCCTCCGCGCGCTCCGGCCGGCCCGGCGGCTTCCGCGCCTGGAGACCCGGGCTGAGCGGAGGGGGTGCCGCGCCCACCCCCAAGGGCCCTCCCCGCCCCCCACCTGGCCGCGGCCCCGCCGCCCCCCGGCGCCCCTGCGGCCCCGGCCGGGCCCCCTCCCGCCGCTGGCGGACCCGGCGGGAGAGGGAGGCGCGCGCTCCGAGGGGGCGCCTCCTGCAGCGTACCGCGAGCCGGCGCCCCGCCCGTCATTCATTCACTCACCCACTGGTTCAGGGAACACACTGAGCACCTACTAGTGCCCGTCCCGGCGGATCAAAGTTAAAGGGCCTCGGGGCTCCCCAAGCTAGCCGAGCAATCACTTGGCAAGAGGGTCAGAGGAAGAAGGCCGACAGCACCCAGGCGGGGGGTGGGGGGTTGACCGAGCTGAGGACCGCACAGCCTGCCCCAGGAGGCCATGCCAGGGAAACTGGGGGTCGGGGCACGAGGAGGAGCCCAAGGCAGCAGCGACGGGATGCACAAAGGCAAAATGGCAAAGCAGCTCAGGAGGGTCTAGGAGCTGAGGGGACTTGGGGTGTGGGGTGAGGAGGGGCAAGGAACTAGAAGACTGGAGCCGCAGGCAGTGGGCCGGCAGGAAGCAAGGCCGCTCCGTGTGGTTGTCCAGGTTGTGCACCAAACTAAGAGGGAAAGCTTAGCCAGGCTCCACCCACCAAGCCGTGGGCCTTGGCCAGAGCCGCATCTACCCAGAGGCGGTGGCTTTTTCCAATTTGTACTGAGGCGCTAGGTGAGCTAAGCTGGCTGAAGAGTCATGTGGGCTGACTAAGGATTTCAGATTTTTATCTTGAAACTGACGAAGAGCTCCCAGGAAACAGAACCAATAGGGGATCCCCGGTGTGTGTGTGTGTGTGTGTGTGTGTGTACACACACAAAGAGAGGGGAATTGGTCCACGCTATTCCTATTCCAAAGGCTGACAGGTCCACAACCTGCAGGGTGGGGCTGGCAGGCTGGAGACCGGGAGGAGTTGCAGTCCGAGCCCAGAGGCTATATGCTTGCCGAACTCCCTCTTTACTAAAGTCAGTCTTCTTGCTATTCAGGCCTTCACCTGAGTGGATGCGGCCCACCGACATTATGGCAGGTCATCTGCTTCACTCAGAGTCTACTGTTTATTTCAATGTTAATCTCATCTTTAAAAAAATACCTTCGCAGAAACATCTGGAATAATGTTTGACCAAATAGCCGGGTACCGTGGCCTAGCCAAGTTGACACATAAACTTAACCATCACGCTACTGAAGACTGTCCATCCGAGGACAAGCCGGGCAGACTCACGTTCCGGTCACTTTGGTGTGTGAGCAATTGGCGCGGGGAGAGTTGCAGAACAGGGGCACCGTGGAGAGACGGTATCCAGACAAGGGGTGAATTCACGCTGTGGCATTGGGGGGATGGGGGGAGTCAAGAGCTCTTTGGGAGCAAGACCTAGTCTGACTCTGTAAGTGATTGACTAAAGGCTTGGCAAGAGGAAGGGGAGGAGCCGGGGGTCCCCGGGTCTGCTTGAGTTCGGGGTAAGGTGTGTTCATTTTAGGGCATGGGTGACAATGTCCGGAGAGCAGCCCGGCCGCAGGAAGGGCTTGGGAGCTGCAGCAGAGCTGCAGCTCCGGGACCGGCTGAGATCGCCCGGGAAGGGTGTGCAGGATGAGAAAGGATGGGGGCGGGGGGAGGAGATTCTGGGAACACTTAAGGGATGGACAGGTCGTAAAGTACCTCCAAAGGTAAGCATTATTATTATTACTCATGCGGTGGAATAATTTGTTGAAATGTCGATTTGCGGCCCCTCCCCCTCCCAGTCACCCCTGACTTGTCTCTGGATGGTAGGCAGTGGCTTCCTGAAGGCCTCAGCCCCGGGCCCACTGAGACAATGCCAGGGGGCCCAAGGAGCAAGGGTAGGGATGTGGCTTTGAGGGCCCGGACACAGAGGGGAGATAGACTGGGAACGGGAAAGAAGACGGCCTGTGCAGCGAGGACCCCGAGGTGCCTCGGGAGGTGATGAGACCTCAGTAGGGATGGCGGTTGGGATGCGGGGCCCCAGATTTCTGGCCTTGACAGATTCTTTCACTGCACGTGTCCAGGGCGCGGGAGCCCTGGCGACAAGAGACCCCCGGGGGCCAGAGCAACTAGGATGGCTGCCTTCCCCCTGCCTTCTGGGCTCCTTTAAGCCTTCAAGGATACTGCATGAGAAAATGCAATTTTTTGCCATCCCAGCAGGCCCAGGACAGAATCAAACTGATTTAAAAGAAATTAAGTAATATATGTGTCTTGCAAGCCTGAGCTTGTAGGTTGAGATTTGCAGCAACACTATTACCTTCATTTACAGGTAAGGAAACTGAGGCCCAGAGAAGCTCAAGCTGGGTTAAAGGCACACAACCAGTAAGGGACTGATGTGCTTTTTCTAGGTAGACCTTTCTGATTCTGTAGCCCTAACCTGTGGCCGAAAAACTCCAGACACGTAAAGGGATCAGACAGACATGGTGAAGGGAGGAAGCATGTCAGGGACAAGAGTTCTGGTCACTGCAGCTCTCGCTCAGCCTTGGTGTGTATGGCAGGGCAGGACAACTGTGGAGGGCTTGATGGAGGCAAAGTTCAAACACTCAGGCTCTGTCTCAAGGGGCCATCACTGCAAATGTGGTCATAAGAAAAAGGCGTCTGTTTCAAAGACAAAGCTGGAAATCCACATTTTCTATGTGAAATCAGATTGGTACACCTTCGATTTTCTTGTTAAAAATTCAGAGGCGTCTGGGCTTCCCTGGTGGCACAGTGGTTAAGAATCCGCCTGTCAATACAGGGGACATGGGTTCGATCCCTGGTCCGGGAAGATCCCCCATGCCGCGGAGCAACTAAGCCTGTGCCACAACTACTGAGCCTGCACTCTAGAGCCTGCGAGCCACAACTACTGAAGCCCACGTGCTACAAGTACTGAAGCCCACACCCCTAGAGCCCGTGCTCGCAACAAGAGAAGCCACCGCAATGAGAAGCCCGCGCACCGCAATGAAGAGTAGACCCCGCTCGCTGCAACTAGAGAAAGCCCGCGCGCAGCAACGAAGACCCGACGTAGCCAAAAGTAACTGATTTAAAATAATTTTTTTTTAAAAGATATAATTAAAAAAAAATTCAGCAGGGTCAAGCAAACCGTGTCTACGTGCGTTGGGCTGTGGTGCAAGGTGCTGCTCCAGGACCCGCCACCTCTAGGAGGCCGAGTCGGAAACTGGTTTGGACAGGAGGCCCGGAGCTCTGGAAGATGCTGGGCTTGGAAACAGAAGCCGGGCCCTCACTGGGGGCTCACCGGCTCAGACCGTGGAGGGAAGGGGTGGGTGCAGTTTGGGAGAGACCACCAAGCCCGGATCAGCCTTCCCTCCTGCGCACTTTGGCTGAAGGGGGCAAGGGCACTCCTCCATCAGCCATCAGAGGGGCTTTTGGTGGCTGGGCAGTGGCCTGCCTGCACCCTGAACCCACCCACTCACACCCCCGCCCCAGTGGAGGGGGCTCACCCAGACCTCTCCCTGCCCAGTGGGAGCTGCCCTGGTCCCGCTGACTCGTCCCCTGGGGCCTCAGGCCCAGCAGAGAGGGTGAGGTTCCCCTTGCCCACCCCTCCCCCTGCTCTGTGGCCCAGACGGTGCCCTGTCTGTGCCCTCAGCCAGAAGCTCTTTGGAGACTCCAGGATGACTCGGAGCCGAGGCCCTGCTTCCTCTTCTGACCGCATCCTGCAGCTCGCAGCGGGGGCAGGTGCAGGGGAGGCACTGCCCCGGGCCTCTGTTTTGGTTGCCAGAAGCTAGAATGGTCCAGACGGCCGCAGCCTGGTGAGTAGCTCTGCGAAACGCAGACAACTGACTTCGGGGCCAAGCCGGGGGGCTTCATTCCACTTCTTCTCGAGGGAAGGGAACCCCGACACTGGGGCCAGACAGGAGTCAGAGTTGTTTGGAGTGCAGGGCAGACCCATCCCCGGGGCTCAGGCTCAGGGCGGGAAAGGACCCACCGCCCAAGAGGCCAGCATCCTCCAGGCCGGCGGCTCTCCCTGGTTTCTCTCCAGGGTTTAGGGTCCCGCCCCGCACCCTCCCCGCCTGCTGTCTCTCTCCTCTTTCATTTTTCCTGTGCCTTCTCTCTTCCTTCTCTGCTTCATCTCCAGCCCCTCCATCCCGGCCTGCGCACTGCCTGGACCAGGATCCCTGGGGCGCCACCCTCTCCCTGGCCCTGCTGCCCCCGCCGAGACCACCAGGGGGCGACAGTTCCCGGCGGAGCCTCCGGTCTCCGTGCGCCGGCGGGGGGACAGGGATGGAGAGCCAGCCGGGGCCTGGGGCTCTAATCCAGCAGGGTCTCTGCCCCGCTTCCCGCCCGCGAGCCCCCTGGCCCCGCTTCCCCTGCGTCCGTCGTGGGACCATGTGTCCAGCCTGCCCCACCGCCCTGGCCTCTCTGGCCGGACCCCCTTTCCTTTCTGGAGACGCAAAGAGAACTGGGAACTTAAGAAAAGGTAGTGAATGGTGTTAAACATAATACAAGTGCAGAGATAAAGCTAAATACCAGAACAAGGGGAGACAGGCATTTTGGGAGCTTTCCACCGTGGCAGAGACCAGCATCCAGACCAGAAGACACCCGGGTCCTGAGGGTGGGTCCAGAGGGCGGCTCTGCCCCAAGCTCCCCACCAGGAAGCGCGTCTGCTTGTCAGATGGCAAGTAGTGGTCACTGCCCACCTGGTCCCCACCCCTGTGGCCCCTGCGTGGGCGGGTGCGGTGGAGAATCCCAGGCCCCGGGAGCAGACCCGCCCGCAGGACCCCATGGTGCTGCCCCTGGCAAAGGCTGAGAACTGGGCAGCTGGGGGGGTGTGCCCTGCCCAGGGCTGGATTATCGCCAGTACTCCAGTAACCCCTGCCCTTTTCAAAGGCCTGGGCTGGAGGTGCCTCTGAAATAGCGCCGGACCCTCCCGGGGCCCTTGCATCACTTTACCTGGCAGGTGCGAGCGTGCAGAGTGGCTCAGGTTCATCATTTAGGAGAGATGTTAAAACACGTGTTTTGGAGTCAAACAGCCTCGGTTTCTTCCTCTGTAAAATGGTGGTGATGGGATCACGCGTGTGGCCTTGATGAGGGTAATGAAACTGTGCAGATAGAATGTACTCCGCACGGAGTAAGCTCCCAGAAGAAGGCAGTGATTTGTTAAAAGATGTTATTTCGACATTCCTCGTCTTAAAAAAAAAAAGTTTTTCTTCTTTCTCACACTCACTTCTCAGGAAAAATTAATAATATTTCTGCACGATAATTGCATCTTTCATGTTCCAAACCTGTTACCGGCGACCAAGTTCCACTTCCTGTGGTTTAGCAGCTTCAGGCTTCAGAAGGCAAATCTCCTCCTGTGACCAGGCCGCCGGGCCTGCGGCCTTGGCACTGTTAACTGAAAACAAACTAATGCCTCACACCTTTGGCGTCTCTTAAACTCCTCAGTGATGAGAATGGAAGGGAAGGGAGTGTTTTGAAGGGAAGTTGGTTTAAATTGAGGTCAGATGCTGTTGAAATGTTCCATAAACGCCGCTGCATGTGACCTTTCGGCACCTCCCTCAGAGCTCTGGTTCCAGCCACTCCTGCCCTCACCCTCTGTGACCTGGCGACTTAGGTCGATGCATTTCCACTGATTTGTTCATAAATGCACTCACCAAAGTGTTCTAGGTGCTCTGATCACTCTGTAGGGGGTGGGTGGGTTCCGTGGAGTGGCCGAGAGGTCCTAGGAGGAGCTCAGACTTGCTGGGCACTTGTGACAGGTCGGGCACAAGGTCCCAGGCTGGAATCGGGGGGAGATGCCACCCGGTTTGTTCAAGAAATGTCAAAACTTCACTGTTGTCTTGGAGGCTGCAAAGTGGGTGATTTCCATATTCTTACCCACTGTTAAGAGCTGGGATTTCCAGCAGGAATAAGTAAGAAATTGAGAAGCAATTAAAATGCACCCACAGGGTAACAGGGAGGGGGGAGGTGAGAGGACAGAGGGACGTAAGCTTTACCATTTCTGTGTGAGCTTTTTGTTGTGAAAATGCATTCCCTGTGTATGTGCAATTTCTGTAATTAAAATAGTGTAAAACTTAATATGAAGACTCTCCAACATTAGTAAAAGCAGAGTCTAGTATAGTGAACTCCCATTTATCCATCACCTAGACTTAGTAATTATCAATATTTCCCTGTATTTCCATAGTTTATTTTTTCTTTAGTGAAATATTTTAAAGAAAAATCCCAGGCCTGGTAACCTATCACTTCTAAATGTTTCAGAACGCATCTCAGAAAAAAAAAAAAAAAAACTGCACCTTTTCTTATATAAACATGTGGCCCTTATCACAATAACTCCTTAATATTACCTAATACCAAGTCCATTCAGAGTCCTCCAGTTGTCCCAACACTGTCTTTTAAAGTCAGTCTGTTTGTATCTGGATCCAGTAAGGCCTACACGTTGCATTCTGCTCTTTTAATCTTGTGTGGGTCCCCTCCCCACCCTGATTCTTTTTTAATCATGTCAGTGACTTTTTGAAATCAGGTTAGTTGCCTCGTGAAATGACCTACATTCTGTGTTTCATCTGCTGCGTTTAACTTGCTCCTAACCCCACATTTCCTGCAACCTGGAAGTTATCGGCAAAGCCTTGATCGGGATTCTGGCTTCTGTTTTGGGTGACAACACCTCACGGATGGTGTCGGACGCTCCAGCCCCCTCCTCTCCCAGAGGCAGGTAACCTCTGGTCGCTTCTCTTACCTGGAGGTTCCGGGTGACGGCGATCCTCCACCATCCGACTGTGTTTTCCCCTTGTCACTAGGAGATAATCTGTGAGGTGACGTGTCCAGCCCCCATCAGCTCCCACCGAGTGGTTTTAGTATTTTTTTTTTTTTTAAACATCTTTATTGAAGTATAATTGCCTTACAATGGTGTGTTAGCTTCTGCTTTATAACAAAGTGAATCAGTTATACATATACAATATGTTCCCATTTCTCTTCCCTCTTGCATCTCCCTCCCTCCCACCCTCCCCATCCCACCCCTCTAGGTGGTCACAAAGCACCGAGCTGATCTTCCTGTGCTATGCGGCTGCTTCCCACTAGCTATCTATTTTACATTTGGTAGTGTATATATGTCCATGACACTCTCTTACCCTGTCACATCTCACCCCACCCCCTCCCCATATCCTCAAGTCCATTCTCTAGTAGGTCTGTGTCTTTATTCCCATCTTGCCACTAGGTTCTTCATGGCCTTTTTTTTTTTTCCTTAGATTCCGTATATATGTGTTAGCATACTGTATTTGTTTTTCTCTTTCTGACTTACTTCACTCTGTATGACAGACTCTAACTCCAACCACCTCATTACAAATACCTCCATTTCATTTCTTTTTATGGCTGAGTAATATTCCATTGTATATATGTGCCACATCTTCTTTATCCATTCATCTGTCGATGGACATTTAGGTTGCTTCCATGTCCTGGCTATTGTAAATAGAGCTGCAATGAACATTGTGGTACATGACACTTTTTGACCTATGGTTTTCTCAGGGTACATGCCCAGTAGTGGGATTGGTTTTAGTATCTTTTTATCTAACAAACACCCATCACTGTGGCCTGAGTCAGTTATTGTACTGAGGCTGCAAAAGGAGATTTTTTATGTCTAATTAAAACATTTTTTTCTCTTAAAAAGCAATACATTTCATATGATGTGAGCCGTTTCCTTCTTAGTGATCCATTTTCCCAATTCAGGTTGTGACACAAGA
Source organism: Balaenoptera borealis (assembly GCF_965194805.1). Classification (NCBI taxonomy): domain Eukaryota; kingdom Metazoa; phylum Chordata; class Mammalia; order Artiodactyla; family Balaenopteridae; genus Balaenoptera; species Balaenoptera borealis. Next base: position 2,259,006 of record NC_138860.1, read on the forward strand.
AAACCCCCAGAAGACGTCCGCACTGGTTTATTAGATTTTACAATAACCTCCCTATTTATACCACATGCTGGGGAGCCCTCGGCAGGCTCTGCTTACGTGTCTTTCCTGGTATAACGTCTGAGAGCACAGTATGTGTGGCTCTCTTGGTGCAGGACCCAGAGAAACAGGCTCTTACAAAAAGCATTTGTGAAGTGGCTGACACATGAATTTTACTTGCAGATTTGATGTCAGTCGTTTGTCTTTCTTTGGCCTCCTGTTGATGGGTTTGTTCATAGCAGTGGATGGCATGGTTGAGTTTGTGTGTATGTGGATGGTTTTGCCTTGACTTTAATTTTTAATTGATGGTTACATGCTTCTAGCCTTTGATGGGTGCATTTTATAACATATTTAAAATATTTTTTTAAAGCAATAAACTAGATTAGTCTCTGGAGAACAGGCTGGGCCCCCAATCATGGGATTGTGGATTCTTTGGACTGACAGGGGCCAGAGAGGACCCCTCACCCAAGCCCACCCAGTGCTGGGGTCTTGCCTGCAGCTGCCCAACTGTCCAGCACTGGTTACAGCGCCTCAGCAGAGTGGTGACTGTGGGCGAGGCTCTCCGCCCCTCTCACTGCAGGGAACGCTCTGGCCTCTGCAGGACATTCCCAGGCCGGAGGGACCAAATGTCCTGGGTCTACTCATAGGCTTTCACTGAAGGGTCCCTGTGATTAACTGACACCCTGGAAATCAGTGACGTACAAAAGCGGCTCAGTCACAAGACAGAATGCTGTGTGTGATTTTCAGTTTCAAGAAAAGAGATATAGGAAAAGAAAAATACAGCTTTACCCAAGTGACAGGTCCACATGGCTTTATTTCCTTCTTTGATGCCAGTGAGGCTACCATCCCCATCTTTTTTTGTGTCGCGGATGGAGACTCAAGTTACCAGGCTTGTCCTGGAGGCGAGCTGGGAGTCTTTTTAATTTCTGTAGTCCTGTGGTCTTGCACACTGACTGGCACATAGTAAACTCAAAATGAAAATGAGTTGAATCAGTGATTTTGAGAAGAGAAATCCAAAACGATGGTATGACTCAATTCCATTTAACGAATGTCTCTCGTGGGTTTTTTACTCCCAATAGTTACAGCAAACATGCAATGCTTAATATGTGTCAGATAGTCCAGAGCGCTTCACATATTAACACATCTAACTCTTTCACATTCCCTTTGTGGTAAGAAACATTATTCCCGTTTTAGGATGAGGATTTTGAGGTGAATAACGACAGGGAGGAGGCGGCTGAGAGCTGCTGGTGTGTTTCACAGTCAGCACCTGGGGTCTAAAATAATCCTGGTAATTCTGACAAAAACTTGGTTACATAGTTGTTGTGCTACATTTCAAAGTGCTTTGTTCCCAAAGCTGCTGCTACTGGAGAAGGTGAGGCGGTTTCCAGAGGCGCTGGGAGCCCCGAGGAGGGCCGGGTGGCAGGGGGTTTGGGACCCACGTTCAAACCAGCCCTGAGCCAGGAGGCGTAGGTGATCACCGCACACACCGACCAGAGCAGGGGTGCTGGCACCTCAACTGCCTGACGGCGGAGGCCCCGCTAGTTACACGCAGCCTGGGCCCGGACGGAGCCTTCAAAAGGACCACTGTGACATCTACGTGGTGGCCAAGAAAAATGCTTCTAATACCTTCCGGGGAAAAAAAGCAGAGCACCTTGTGACTGCAGTAACGTGACGTGGGACCATGACAGGAGAAGGGCTGGGGGGAGAAGGTCAGAAAATGAAAGAGTACAGTTAGGCTGCAGGACCCTGAGCTATTCTACTGTGAATGGGACCTTGTCTCTCTTTATAGGATCACAGTTTTAGAAAATGAGACCTGAGAAGGTTTGAGGCAGTAGCTTCTATAAAAACCGAAACTTTGTTTGAAAAGATAGAAAGAATTGGGCGAATCTGCGACCCTACCCGGTGCTGTGACTCTGTGGGCACGGGATCTGGTGTAGGGACAGCCCGGGCGTGAGCTGCTTGTTTTAGGGTGTCTGCGTGGCAGGGGATCAGAGGGGAAATGGAGAGTGTGCACACCTGAAGACAGTCATTTTCAGAGCAGGGCGAGCTAGATTAATCACCCCTCGTCTGGCACCTCTTCCTGGGCGAACCACAGCCTCCCAGACGCTGCAGCTGCTTCAGCTGCTTCGCGGGCCGGTGCCTGAGGCTTCGGCCCAGCAAAGCCCAGCACCTTCCACCCCGCCTGTGGGGTTACCCAGGCAGCCCTGGGGGTGGGCTTCAGCACTGCTTCTCCCAGTCCTGACCCCGACCCCAGCATGCCTGGAAGGAGCCCCCTTCCCCCTCTTAATCGGACGCCCAAACTTCATCTCCTGAGGGGACCCTGGTTGTATTAGTTTGGGTTCTTCAGAGAAACAATATATGTAAAGACGTTTATTATAAGAAATTGGCCCAGCCTTCCCTGGCAGTCCGGTGGTTAAGACTCCGTGCTCCCGATGCAGGGGGCACGGGTTTGACCCCTGGTCAGGGAACTAAGATCCCCCGTGCTCATCACAGCCACACACCCCCCCCCAAAAAAAAAAAAACACAACAAAACAAAGAGACTGGCCCTCATGGTTATGGAGGTTGAGAGGTCCCAGATCTGCACTAGGCAAGCTGGAGGCCCCAGAGAGCCGACGTTGGGGGTCCCAGTGCCAGGCTGGGCCCGAAGGGAGGAGAAGCCTGACGTCCCAGCTCAGCTGGTCGGTGGAGAGTGGGTTCTCTCTGACTCTGCCTTTGTGCTCTAGTCAGGCCTTGAGTGGAAGCATGAGGCTGTGACGGAGGGCCACACGCTCTACTCAGTGTCTGATTCAAATGTTAATCTCATCCCAAAACACCCAGAATGATATTTGACCGAGCACCCAGGCACCTGGTGGCCCAGTCAAGCTGACACATGAAGTTAAGCATCACCCTGATCTTTTGAGAACAGAAGCAGGGCCAGTGATGGTGGCCTTCACCCCAGGGCACCCTTCGGTTTAGTGCTAATTGGTGAGAAACAGGGTAAGCCAGGCATTAGCAAACTAGAGGAGGTGGAGGATGGCTTGAGCTGTGGACCAGGATGTGGGCTTTTCTAAGTCCTGCCCTGTGCGTGACCTCGGCAAGTCAACAAACCTTGGTGTTTGAGTTCCCATCTATAAAATGGGGGTAAAAACACAAGTCCTTAAGGCGAGTTACATGAACTCTCCAAGGCTCAATTTTTTCGTCTGGTGAACAGGGAGAATAATATACATGCCATAAAGTTGTTGTGAGGATTAACAAGATAGTAGATATAAAACCCTTAGGTCAGCACCTCTCACCTAGTATGTGCTCAATAAATATTAGCCATTATTTTAACACCTACTTCAGAGCTATATTGTAATAATATGTTGTATAAAAAAGTCTTTGAAATAACATAATAAGATGGTAATATTGTATTCTTTTAAACTTGGGCAGATACCAAATTGGCAAATATTTTTTTACGATAATAACGCCTGGTGTTTGTTCAGGGTGTGGTGAACGGGCACCCGCATACCTCCAGAGAGAATGTAAATTTTTCAACATTTTTGGCACAATGTACCAACGTCTTAAATTGTTCATAATCTCTGATGAATAATTTCACTTCTAGGAGTTTGTCCTGAACAAAGAATCAGAAATGAATATGAAGATTTTTGTCCAAGGATGTTCATCACAGAATTACGTGTAAGAATGAAAACTTGAAAAACAGTTTAGGGGCTTAGTTAAATAAATGCGGTTACATTTCATATAACGATGTAATGTAACCTTAAAAAGATGTTTAGAATAATATTTAACGACCTGATAAAATATGGCATTTTGCAAGTGAAGGAAGCAGGCCACAAAATAACGTATATAACGTATATTCAACAAACTGTTACTGAATGCCAAGTTTGTGCCAGGCACTGGGTACACACTTGGGAACACCATAGACTCAGTGTTTGGTCTCATACAGATTGACACCAATTTACTTGTTTATTTATTTATTTTAATTGGATTTACTTGATTTACTTATTTATTTATTTATTTTTGGCCGTGTGGCAGGCAGGATCTTAGTCCCCTGACCAAGGATTGAACCTGTGCCCCCTGCAGTGGAAGTGCAGAGTCTTAACCATTGGACCGCCAGGGAAGACCCCAATTTAGCTGGGAAACAATGTACATGTGTATTATTATATACACAGAAAAAGAAGGTATCTCTTCACGGTAGAATAACGGATGTTTTCCATATTTTTCCTTTATATTTTCCTGTAATTTCCTTTTTTAAAAAAAACAAAGAAACTGCATTACTTAAACAATCAGTGGGGGGAAACTTACAATTTGTAAGAGAGAGCCTGGGCCTGGGCATCCCTGGGCGTGAGCTGGGTGTCACACGGGAGGGGGTGGCAGGGTCCAGAGAAGTCGGGAGGGAGAGACAGAGGCTTAAGCTGCACTGTTGCTGGTCTGCGACCCTGACCAGGCTGCTTCCAAGCCCAGCCCCATCATCAATAAAATGAACCGATCATTCCTGCCGGCCCCGGGGTCATGAGGACCAAGGAAAGCATGTCTATGTGCCTTTTACAAACGTGTGCTGTGCTGCAGAGATGCAAGTGGTCGCTCTTACCTTAAGCAGGTGACTTCCTGGGTCTGGTCCTCCCCGCCCTCTTGGAATGAGCAAAACGGGCCTCCAGCTCTGCAGGCCTGTGGTGGACGTACATAGGGAGCTCACACAGCGCCCACTCTCACGAGAGATGCAATGGCACGCTCAGCAAACACTCTGGTGACAATAGGAGGAGAGTGGTTTCACCTCCTCGCTTCCTCCTTCCCTCCCGCGAAGCCAGCATCCCTGCCCTTTGGCTCCCGGGTCTTTCCATCCTTTGCCCCACTGGCCTGAGCGGGGGTCTTGATGGGAGCGGGGGAGGTGAGTAGCTTCCTGCAGGCCACCCAGCCAAGGCAGGGCAGCATTTAGACCCCATGGGCTCTGACAAACGAGATGTCCTCACCATGTCCAGAGTGATGCTGGGGCTGAGTCATCTCACCAAGCGTGGCCTCACCCGCTCTGCCATTCCCATGAACTCCCCAGATCACTCACCTAGGGGCCTGGGTGACAACACGGTGCCCTGAGAAAGGGCCCAAGGAAGCCCAGAATTAGTCACAAGTTCAAATCAGAGTCACACAGGCCGATGTGCCCAGCCTTTGCCCAGATGTTGACCTTTAAAAAACCCAGAGCAGCTCCACCCCGTCCTCCTCTTCAGGCCACAGACTCGGGCAAGGGGAGGGGGGCAGCCACGGAAGGGGAGGGGCAAGGGCAGCTGGGCCTGGACCGAGCTACTCCTGAGGGTGGGGCTCCTGGATTTCTCATGTATGGCTGAGCCCCTTTGCTGTGCACCTGAAACTATCACAACGTCGTTAATCGGCTATACTCCAATACAAAATGGTTTAAAAAAAAGAACGTGATTTCCCTTGATCTGTGAGGCGCCTGAGCAAAATAGATAGAACCATCTCCATCCTTCAGATGAAGAACGAGAGGCTGGAGGGAGCTGGCAGAGATGCCCAAGGCAGGCCCCGCCGGGACTGAGCCAGGTCAGGACCGGCTCTGTCTTTAGCTCCAGCGCTGGGGCACTGGGACTGCTCTTTGTTCACTGACCTTAAAAAAAGCTCGCAGAAAATTTCACGACAGAGAAATGGAGAAGGGGCTACCACTCCCTTACTCCTACAGCCCTTTCCTGTGTGTCCTTTTTGTAGATCATAATACCACGCAACAGACCCCGCTTTTACCCTTCACGTTATTTCTTATCATTTCGGGTGAAGACGGGGTCCCGATGATCATTCCCTCCACGGGGGGTTCATGTGTGTCCCCTTCCCCACCAGGCACTGGGGACACAGCCTCAAACCAAACAGACATACTCCTTTGGCTTATGGAGCTCGCATTCTCAAGGGAGAGACAACAAAAACAGAGAGAGACCGGACGGCTTCCCGTTAGTTGAGAAGAGAGATGCCTATGGCGCTTAACTGGAGCTAGAGAAAGAAAAGCACAAAAGGTGTTTTTTACCCAAAGGACTCTGGGGTTCCTAATGTTTTGCTTCAACAACACCAAGGCTAACAATTATTTTATATCCTCCAGCCTTGAAGTGTGTGGGTGTTTATTTAACACAAGCAATTCTGTTACCCCTTTTTTCTTTTCACTTATCAGCATTTTCCAATGTCCCAGCAGCGGGAGGGAAATGCTGAGTTTTGATAACTACTGTGCTGGGGGGGAGATGGAGAAGTTTTCTGTCTGTCTGTCTGTCTTCAGGGAACTCAGTTCATCAGCAAGTCGGGAGAAGCAAGGTGACAGGGGTCCAGGTAGGGGCTCCGTCAGAACAGCCCAGAAAAGCGCTTCTGCTGTAAGCTGAGGCCTCATCATATGAAACGGTCATCTCTTGCCTCGGAGGGTGATGAGGTGAGGCTGGGAGGAGCCCCGATGTACCGAGGGCTTCAAGGTTAAAGTGTCTGGACTCGGTCCTGCCAACCCGGCGGCCCCACAGGCTGCAAGGCCTGCCCCTCTCGGGTGCGTGGGGAGGACGTGCCCAGGTGCGCTCCTCCCAGCTTGACCTCCCAGGGCCGCTGACAGGCGGCTTCGAACTGCTCTCACCCATCAGCCCCAAAGACTCCATGCCTGCCCGGGGGTCTGGCTGAGAGGCGGGCTCTCAGAGAGAAATTCTGAGCTCCTTTCCGCAACGACTGACACTTCTTCAGGCCAAATCCTCTTAAAAGTAGAAACACTGAAATTTCCACCTCTCCAGAAACCTCAAACGATGTCACAGAGTCAGAAAATGGAGACCCTCAACATTTGTACTGGATGGTCTCAAAAGGGGTAGGAAAAAAAGCCCTGGGCTGATCTGAGAATCACAATGACACATTTCCTCTTTGAAGTGACACCTGGCTGGCAGATGACCTTAAATCTTTTATTTTATTTTTTTCTCTCTCTCTCTCTGAAACCTTCAAAATGTGAAGCATCCTTTAAAATAATGAGAATAAAAAGATATGCTGCCCTCCTGTGGGACTGCTGTGCCCACGGTGGGATCAACTCTCTCGGTCCCTGACTTCACTTCAAATCCCGATCACTTTGAGGTCAACCTCAACTCCTGGGTTGAGTTTTGTCTGACCCAGTGTTCCATTCGCCTCTGCTCAAGTAAAGACAGACACAGCTGTCAGGCGAGGGCAGCAAGAGTGTTTATTGAGAAAGGGGAACTCACACCGAAGGGCCTGGTGTCCGGGCTGGGGGATAGAAAATCCAAACACCTGATGAGAGATGCCGGAACCTTCTGTCCAGAGGGAAGGTCCAGGATAACTTCCAGGGTGAGTCCTGCCGCTTGTTGGGAGTGGGGAGAAGATACAGAACCGGGGCAGGCCCGGGCTTCTGGGGAAACTGTCAGGAGGAATGGCTGGGTGACCCGACAGCAGGGCTGGTTCCCACGCTTTGGCGAGCTTTGAAAATGAAGATCTGAACTGATGGTGACTAATGATTCAGCAAACTCTGCCACCAAGACCGCTGAGTATAAAGGGCTGTCGGTTTCATAGTCTGTAGGATTTTTTGGAAAGTGAGGGGCCAGAGGGTCTGGCTTGGAGGAGGTATCTCTCAGAAGGCAATGGCGATTGTAGGGACCAAAGGTAACAGAGCCCAAGACAAGAGTGGCTTTTGGGGGGCTCTGGCCTGTGCTCCTACCCACGGGGCAGAGCAGGGAGGCCCACTTCCCCTTCCCCTACTTGGCAGACCCTGCGGTGTCCGGGCTGCTGTCGGCTCCATCTCGCAGGACCTTTCTTGGGCTGGAGACAAAGAGCCCAGGTGCCCACGGGGCCGAGCGGGAGAAGAGCTGGTCTCAGCGGCCTGGCGTGGGGGGGAGTTCGAAACGCTGAGGTTCTGGGAAAGCCGGTGAAGGAGACCCGGGGGGTCTAGGCGGTGCCGGCGGAGCCGCTCTCCGCGCTCGGGAAGGCAGGGCCGGGGAAGGCAGGTAGGGGGTTGGGGGCGGCCCGCCTCGCTATGCCTCCCTCCCCTCTCCGCGCGCCGCTGCCGCGCGCTCCTCCGGGCCGGCCAGCTATGGGCCCACGGCCGAGGAGGCGTTCGTCGTCTGGGCTCGGCCCGCACTGCGGGCCGGGCTCCGGAACGGGGAGCCGTAGTCCTGGGAGAGCGAGGACGCCGAGCTGCCTCCGCGCGCCGCGCGCTCCGCGCGCCAGCAGGCCCCGCGCCGCCGCAGCTGCGCGCGGAACGAGCGGTCGAGCAGCAGGTAGATGAGCGGGTTGGCGCAGCTGTTGACGAAGGCCAGGCAGGTGGCGACCGAGAGGCCCCAGCGCAGCGCCAGCAGCAGGCGGCAGGGCAGCGGCAGCGCGCGCAGGCTCGCCAGGTGGAAGACGGCGCGCAGCGCGCAGAAGGGCAGCCAGGAGCCCACGAAGGCGCCCTCGACGGCGAAGATGATGCGCAGCGAGCGGCTCCGGGCGCGGCCCAGGTGCGCCGGCCCGCGCAGGCGGCGCGACACGCGGCAGTAGCAGACGACGGTGACGGCCAGGGGCAGCGCCAGCGTCAGCAGCAGCAGCAGCAGGCTCAGGCCCTGGAAGGCGTCGGACGGCTCCTCGGCGCACTGGCTGCCGCGGCCCCCGGGGAGCGGCCGCAGGCGGCGGAAGGCCAGCGAGGGCAGGCCGGCCGCCAGCGCCGCGGCCCACACGCCCCCGCACGCGGCCAGCGCGCAGCGCCGGGTGCGGCGGGCGCGCGCGGCCAGCGGGCGGCCCACGGCCAGGTAGCGGTCCACGCTGAGGCCGGCGAGCAGCAGGGCGCCCGCGCAGCGCGTGCCGGCCATGGCGAAGCTGCTGAGCCTGCACAGGCCCTCGCCGAAGGGCCAGAGGCCGCCCCGCGCCGCCGCCGCGGCCCACAGCGGCAGCGTGAGCACGAAGCCCAGGTCGGCGGCCGCCAGGTGCTGCACGAAGGTGTCCACGAGCCGCCGTGGGCCGCGCCGCCCGACCAGCAGCCACAGCACGAAGGCGTTGCCCGGCAGGCCTACGGCGAAGGCCGCCAGGTAGAGCGCGGGGATGTAAGCGTAGCCGTAGGGCAGGTCCCGGGCCTCGCACAGCTCCTGCTCCAGCTCCAGCTCCTCCGGGGCGCCCGACCCTGAGTAGTCCCAGGACGCCGTCCCCGGGCTGGGGCTCCAGGGCTCGGTGGGGCGCATGGCCGGCGAGGCCCGGGCGGACGCGGCGTCGAGAGGGAGGGTGGCTCTTCACGGCCGGTGCCCAGCACCTCCCTTCCTGTCACCCCCGGGCCGAGGCGACTGGGTGGGCAGGAAGGGGTGGGGGAGGAGGAGGAGGGGGGGGAGAGGGAGGGGAGGAGAGGGGAGGAGGAGGAAGAGGGGAGGGGAGGGGAGGGGCGAGGGGCAGGCTCCTGGGGTGGAGACGGTGGCCAACGATTTGGGGCGGGGAGGGGCGGGGAGGGGCTTCCCAGCTGGATCCTTGAAGGAAAAGTCCCCAGGGCTGGGACACCGCCCTGCCTCCCTTGGGAGCGTGGCCTGTCTCTCTCCATAAGTCGCTCGGTTTCTTTGTTCATGAGCCAAGAACGGCAACCGTCTCGGGGGTCTGGTGGCCGGTTGAAGAGGCGCTCAGAGCCCCAGGCGGTCCTCACCCCCGCTTGGCCCCTGCTCCCCGCTGCTGTCTGTCTCTGTGAGGAGACAGGACCAGGGGTGAGGATTTTATCTGGGGAGGAGCCTCCCGCCGCGGTTCCCCTGCCTTCTAGGAAAGAGGGGTTCTGTCATCTGTGCACAGCGGGCATGTTGCCGGGAGCCTGCCCTTGGGGGGCCTACCTACTATCAGGGACTGGCCACCAGGCCCTCAAATGGTGTTAGCTCCGAGATGCTGGGCCGCGTGCCTTAGCCCAAAGAGTGGCTTTTCTGACCAACTCAGGTTCTCAGGGAGCCACAAGGGAGGGTTTGACCCTGGAGAGGGAGGGTCAGACTGTCCAGATGAACGGAGCAGAGCCTGGAATCCAAATCCCAGCTCTTCCCCATCTTCCTGCATCGGCAAAACCTACCTGTTAAGCCAGACACAGATGTAAGTTCAGTACGAAAGATGACACGAGATGGTACCTGACTCAGCAGCAGATTCGTTGTCCTAAATCAGGAGTCAGGAGCTTAGAAGGAGGGTGAGATCCCTCGTGGACTGAGAGAGGTGGGGAAGGATACACGGAGAAGGGTGGGCATGAAGCCTGGCCTTGAAGGAGGCGGTGGGGCCAGGGAGAGGATGGGGAAGGGTGCAAGGGGATGCTGGACGACTCCAGTTAGGACCCAACTCTTCTTAGCAGACTTCCTCCCATGAGCTGCTGTGTAGCAACTGATGTGACAGTGTGTGTGTCCCCCCAGAGCCCCCGCCCCATCGTCACCAGGAATGAATGAACTGTTGGGCCATCTGGTGTTAAAAATTTGAGGTGGATTATTTATCCATTTTATAGCATACCGTCCCATTACAGCGAGCTCCTCCATGTGCAAGGCCCTGTTTGGGCATCGCAGAGATGCCGTTCTTGACCTTGGAGGGTCACTGATTAGGAGGCATGGGAGACAGATCCATGTGCAGGACGTGCAGTGGCCAGCGTGCTAGAGGTCGGATGGCCTGGAGTGAATGTTAACAAAGTCCCCCTGGAGCTCAGACGAGGGAACAGCTGCCTCTGATGGGAACAGTAAGTCAGAAGTCTTTCCCGGCACCTGAGGTCAGTTCCAGAAAGGAGCTGAAAGGTGAATTCTTCGAGCAGCAGAGCCCAGGCGGGAGGAGGGTGGCAGGAGGGGACGCAGGAGAGGCAGCAGGGGACTTGGATGTCACCAGTAGGAGCCACTGGACATGTTGAGGAGGGCAGTCCCCCCATCTGCTTTGCACAGGTCAGTGCAGAACTGTGGACTGGACGGGGAGAAGCTCCAGCCGGGGGACCCCGCCGTGGGCTGTTGTCATTGTTTGTGTTGGGGAGAGGGAGGGTCGGACATAGGGAACTGGAGGAGGGAACAGAAAGGAGAGGATCCGTTCAAGAGAATTGTGGCATCGAGGGCCTCAGCGCAGAGGAGTCGGCTGGGCCTGGACGGCCAGTGGGGAACGCCACGGGCGCTGCCCGTCCACTGAGGTCGGGGCCACGGAGAGGCTTGTGTGTGCATTCTGTTTCATGTTGATTTGAGGTGGGGTGATGGAATCATTCTCGATCCACAGCAGGCACTTCTGAGAGTGAAAGAAGCATTATCACAATCACCCTGGGCCATCAACCTGGCCCGTTCTGTGCAAACTGGGACATGAGGTCACCCTAGCTGTGGCCCCTCTGGTCCATGGAGATCCCCAGGGGTGGCGAAGCCTAAGGAGGAGTGGGCGCGCGTGTCCACGCCGTTCCGGTCAGGAATTTCTCTCCTGGGCCAGTTACAAGACGGGAAAGGCAGGCAAGAGAAGAGGCCGGGGAATGGATGGCTCTGGCCCAGCCCTCTACGGCATCCCAGCCCCAAGCCTGGGTTTCTCCTGAAGACCCACATACAGCGTGGGCACCTGAGGGGCCGCGGGAGATGTGGAGCCGTTTTGCTGATGTTTGAGCACGTGGTTGCTGGCGAGGGATGCTCTCGTCCTGGGGGGCCTGGGGGCCACAGCCTCCTTCCCCAGAAGGCCAGCCGAGGTGGTGCGCCTTGCGTGAGCCTGGGACAGTCAGGGACAGGCCCAGGGCTGCCCGGGCGCCTCTCAGCCTGGGGCATAGAAGGGGCGTGATTCTGAAAGCTCGAGATGAACGGCCGGAAGCCTCCAGGTGAAAGAGAATAGGGCAAGGGGACCAAGAGGGCCATGGAGGCAGGGGGTGGAGGGGAGGCACAGTGGGTTGTTTATTAAAAACACAGAGGTTCTTGTTTCCTGGGCTGTGGCCTTGTGGTCCCGAGCACATGGCGGGTTCTCTCTGCCAGGGCCTGGGCGTTGAGCCTTTCCGCATGTCTCTTGGTGGCAGGAAGCAGCTCGGGCCAGAGCTGGGGACGCCGCTCTGGGCCTGGCCTGCCACATGTCCAGCTTGGCTTCAGTGACTAAGGCCACCTCCATGACACTGGTCTCTCCTCCCCCCCCTCAGGGGACCCCCCGCAGGGTTAGAAACAGTCCATTGATGAAAACTCATCGCGGTCAGCTGAGAATCCCGGCCACTGCTGATGGGTGTCAACACAGCGGAGAGGAAATGGTCCTCCCTCTCTCCATCCCACCCGGGGGCCTTCCTACGCCAACGGGCCCTCCTCCCTCTGGACGGCTGGAGCCCGGGTGGCCTGGTTACCTGGGTCAGCCTCACCCTGCCCGTGGGATTATCACCTCCTGGGGTGAGGGAGGTTCCCCATCACCGCGAATGGTACAAGCCTGAGATCAGAGGAGATACTTAATAAGTAAACATCCAATGCTTTGAACTAGATGGCTTCCAGAAGTATTTTAATTTTATTTCTGGCCCTTTATGGGCTGTATATTTAAGCTCTTACCACTCTCCCCCTCAATGTTAATTTTTCTGTACAAATAATCATCTTAACTCTTTCGGAAAAATTTTGAAAATTATCTTGCCTTTTTCATCATAAAAACCACAGTCACGTCGCAGAACGTGGAATAAGAAAAGGCGTCCCAGCCCTCGTGAAGCATGACATGGTGGTGAATTTCTTTCCTACCAGTGAAAGACGTTTTCAAAAGTGGAGAATTCGTCTGTAATCCCATTATTCTTGGGTTTTCTATTTTGTCAACATTCCATTTCAGATGTTCTCCACGTACATATATTTTACACAACTGTTTCAGAGGCATGTATGTAATCAGAATGTGCCCTGTTCTATAGTCTGCTTTTCTCAATTCATGCAAATTCACGTTTTTCTATGTTGCTGAATTTTCTAATCCCTTAATTTTGGACATTTAGGTTGTTTGCAGTAATTTTTGCTGTTATAGAGATTTGTAATGAATAACTGCACTTACGGCTTTTTTCTTCTTTCACACTGTTTTCAGGGTATAAATGCCCTTGTGAAGGTCAAAGGCTATGAGCATTTTCTTGGCTTGATACAAATGCTTGCAGTGATCAGTAATTATCTGGCATTGTAGGAGGGTACGGGTTTAGTGCAATCTTGTTAGAGATATTAATCAGTAAAATATATTTTTCCACTTTAATAGGTAATGAGGTCAAATGGTACCTCATTTTAATCTACATTTCTTTGAAAACAGTAAGACTGAAAATCTTTCTAGATGTAATTCCTCTTATATGAACTGCCTAATTACGTCTTTCAGACATTTATCTATTATAATCTTTTGTATTTCTTATTAATGTGTATGAACTGTTTATTTAGGATAAACCATTGTCCCATTTGGTTCAAATATTTTTCCAGACCTTTTTCTTCGCGATTTTTAATTTTTTGTTTTACATTTCCATAGTCATTTGTTGCTTTTAGCAGTTTCAGAGTTTAGAATGCTATTTTCTCTTTGATGATCTAAAAACATTCAATTCTATTCTTGTTAAAATTTTGTATCTTTTTTAATCCACCTAGAGTGTAATCTTTTTTTTTTTTTTTAGATTTCTGTCGAACTTTCCCAACACCATTAAATTAAAAATATTTTTTAAAACCCTGCTGTGTTGTGATGTCAAGTTCATTATGTACACGCCTCACATGCTGTGTCCGAGTGTCTGCTTCTGGCCGGTGAGCAAACAGGTCAGATCGTTACTGACCTGAGTTTGGCTCCCACGTCAGTTTTATAACTTGACGGTTGTGTGCAGCTGGGCTCCAGTTCCCGTGTCTTACAGCGGGCGGGAGGGGGTCTCCCTGAGCGGGTGAGGATCACATTAGAGTCCTGGGGAAGGCCCCCCTCCAGCAGGGTCTGAGCAGGGGGGTCATGGGCTCCCCCCTCCCCCGGAGCTGCCAGGCTCAGCTTCCCCCAGCCCCAGCCCCCTCTTTGCTTTCTGTGCACACAGTGGGTGGTGGGTAATGATTTGGAATTGCTCTGGGAAACTACCAAGGGATCATCCCCATCTGGGGGCTTCTAGACTCGACCACCACAGGTCCCTGGGCCTGGGCTCATGGGTGGTGAACTCCACGGGGTGAGGGGGGCTTCTGCTGCAGATGCCGACAGGGCTGAGGCACAGACAGGTGGCATCTCGCCAGTTCTGCGGTCGACGGGTTAACGGCCCGTGTGTGTACCTGTGTGTGCGCTGCGTGTGCGCGTGTGTGCATCCGAGCGTGTGTGCTGTGTGCGTGTGCAGGGCAGGGAGGGGTGTCCGGGGAGGGAAGGCGGCGGTCCTGCCCCTGTCCTGCAACCTGCCCAGCCGAGGGGCGGGGCCCCACCCTGGCTGCCGGGCCGAGCAGCGTGTCACATGCTTGACTGTTTCAGAAACTCTCAGGAACTAAATCTGGGTGGCTGGGAAGGGGCATCAGTGTACCCCAGCTGCGCCCAGGTGACTCAGAGTGAAAGCGCCTCAGGGCTGCGACCTCACTGCCGGCCTGGGGGTCGGGGCGGTGCGGGGCGGGTGTCGGGGGCAGAGGGTGGCTTTCAAGGAAAGGGAGACGCCATCCCCTCCACGGCCGGGGCGCACACACGGCGGCAGGAACCTGACAGATGGGCGGCAGGGAGGTCCTTCGGCAGGACCAGGGCCCCAGAACGTGCTCGGAAAGGAAGTCACAGCTCTTGGTAGCGATTACTCAGCCCACGCAGGCTGCTCACTAGGACCTGCCATTACTTTCCAGTGATTTCACTGAAAGCTGGGGTGGGAAAGTGGGTGCACATTTCTAGTCATTTCAGTAGGAACTGGAGCGGGGTGGGGGTGGGGCGACTCTCTTGGTGCTGTGACCCTGCCTTTCCCACCCCATCCTGCCCTTGACCCTGCCCTTCCCATCCCATCCTGCCCTTGACCTGCCCTTCCCACCCCATCCTGCCCTTGACCCTGCCCTTCCCACCCCATCCTGCCCCTGACCCTGCGCTTCCCACACCGTCCTGCCCTTGACCCTGCCCTTCCCACCCCGTCCTGCCCTTGACCCTGCCCTTCCCACCCCGTCCTGCCCTTGACCCTGCCCTTCCCATCTGACCCTGCCCTTCCCACCCCATCCTGACCCTGCCCTTCCCACCCCATCCTGCTGTTGACCCTGCCCCTGCCCTTCCCACCCTATCCTGCCCCTGCCCCTGCCCTTCCCACCCCATCCTGCCCGACGCTGCCCTTCCCACCACATCCTGCCCTTGACCCTGCCCTTCCCACCCCATCCTGCCCTTGCCCCTGCCCTTCCCATCTGACCCTGCCCTTCCCACCCCATCCTGCCCCTGCCCCTGCCCTTCCCACCCCATCCTGCCCTTGACCCTGCCCTTCCCATCTGACCCTGCCCTTCCCACCCCATCCTGCCCCTGCCCTTCCCACCCCATCCTGCCCTTGACCCTGCCCTTCCCATCTGACCCTGCCCTTCCCACCCCATCCTGCCCCTCCTACCACGGGGTGGATGCCCCACCTGGCAGGTAACAAAAGACAAGAAAATGACGCGGTGCTTCCTTGAGAACCGCTCTCACGTTACTGGAGAGGATGAATTCTGCCACACGAATCAGCATGACTTGAGGGCAGGCCGTGGCATCCTGTCGCGGGTGCGGGCAGCGGGGCGGCCTCGCAGAGGAGAGGACTGCGTCGGGGGCAACGTGATAAGCGGGGTGATGTCCTGAGTGGCCCCAGCGCCGAGGGGTCACAGTCACCCCAGCACCGTCCTCCCCGCAGCTCGACAGACACAAGAGGGGCCGTTAAGATAAGCCCAAGACCGTCCTTACAGTTTGACCTTTTCTACGACTACCTTGATGACTTACCTCGGAATGTCAGACTGCCTTATTTTCGCGGTGTCTACTGGGGATCTCCCTGCCGGTTGCCGTGACGGTGGTCGGGCCGGCTGGGGAGGGCTCCCGAGGCGAGGTCCGGGCCCAGGCGAGGCGGGCCCGGGGTTGTTGTGGGGGAGACACTCGAGATGCATCGGGACCCGAGGCTCACCTGCGAGAGCCGCCCGACACGAGACGGGGGGCGGAGGGAGGTGAGGCTGGGACACGTGACGGGGGTCCGGGCCTGGGTGCCTTCCGAGCTGCACGGGGGAAGGAGGAAAGGACGCTCTTGAGGGTTTCGGCCTTGGTGGCTGGAGGCGGCCAGGAGGGAGCTGGTCCCACTGGGAGGTTGCTGTTCGGTTCCTGAGCAGGTTGGGCTGGGGATGGCCGTGAACTTCCAGGGAACAGGTCAGACGCATGGTGGCGGTGGGCGGGGCGCAGGGGGCCGGGACCCTGAGGGGCTGAGCAGGGCCTGGGGTGGGCCTGGGGGAGAGCGGAGCTCTGAGACAGGCCCATAACTCGCGGGGGGAAGATGGGGGCCCAGAGAGAAGGTCAGAAGGTCACCGTCGTGATGACCCGGCAGTTTGGAATTTCGAGCTGCCCCCGGGTCCCAGGGAATGGTGTGTGAACCGGAGGGGTCAGAGCAGGAAAGCCAACGCGGGGTTCTTATTTTGAGGGCAGAAATATCTTTAGTAGGAAAGCAGGGGTGGCCCAGCAGAGACCAGACTAAGTCTGGGTCTGATTTTGAATTCTGGGCCTCCACTGACTCATCTGGCGAATACTGACTCAGCACTGTTACGTTTACACACGGATCGCAGGGTCAGGGACGCAAGCACAGACTTCCAGGGTCCGCAGCCACAGCTGTGCGCTCCCCCAGGACCCCGCGCTCCGCCGCCTTCACACCCTGTGGCACGTGGGACGGGCAACACAGTGGCTGCCTCGGGCCCCAAGTCAAGAGGGTGCAGTTTGTTTACAAGCCGCTACCTTGCTGAAGTGCTGTGGTCGTAAAGTAGGCCCTTACGGCGACTCAAAATTCAGGTCTGAGACCACGTTGCACGTGCGTCCTACCAGCTGATACTGTAGGACCGTCTTTTGTTCCTTACAAAACCGGCTTTCATGAGACTGAACTTGCTGCCCGTTAAGGAGAAAAGGACTCACTTGCCCCCATCACAGCAGAGACTCTACCAGCTGTTTTCGAGGTCTGAGTGCGTCTGCCTGAAGGCAGTCGAGTTCCCTGATGGAAGGGACCCTACCGTGGTGGCCCTCACATCCGACGACTCTTTCCTCGATACGTGTAGTCACCCTGTTGGCAGGCTTCGTTTATCTCCAGTACACTCGCAATCTCTCCGTTCGCCCATCCTTGTGAATCTAGGTATCCAAGGCCACGGGGACACACCAGCCTGGTTTTAGCTGCTGCTGCCGTGGGGCTGCTGGTTAGAGAACCGGGCACCAGAGGGAAGCCCACCTCAGCCCCACGTGCCGTTTCCCACCGCTGGTGAACGCGGGACCGCCTTTTGCAACTGTCAGACTCCGCGTCTTTTCGTGCCACAGCACCTGCGGCGGCGGGAAACGCTGCCCCGTGCGGCCCGGGCGGGGAGGGGATCTGAAATTCGCAGGCTGACACGCCGGCTGGGATGCCGCCACTTCTTAGCTTTGTGTCCATGACAGAGTCACTAACCTTCCAAGGTCTCGTCACCCTCATCTGTAAAATGGAGATGTCAGTGCTCGCGTCTCCAGAGAGAGCAAATTGAACCTTTTAAGTCCTCAGGCGATGTGACGGTTTCCGTTTGGTTGGGGCTGAGAGCCACGTTTCCTTTCTCACGTGGACGTGCACACCCCGAAGAACGAACCACTGCAGCCGAGTGTCACTGTCAACGACACACGCCATCCTGTGTGTCTTCAGCCTGTGATGCTTCGCACCCCAGCAGGTGCTCCTGACGGAAGGTGAGGACTCAACCACCTCAAGTCACAGACTGGGGCGAAGCAGAATAAAATACATCAGGAGCTGAGGTTCCACGGTGGCTTTGCTTAATGTGGTAAAAAAAAAAAAAAAACCCTTAGCGGGCCTTAAAATATTTTTTTGTTAACTCAATTGCTTTTGCCCTCTTCAGTGGAAAGTAAAAAAAATCCTTTTTTTTCTTTCTTTCCGACGTAAATAGGAACTCACTCTCGTCGGAGCATGTGGAAGGGAACCCGGAGGTGCGGAGAGCCAGCCACCAGACGAGGTTCTAGAGCCGCGATGTGAAGAACAGCTGACGTACCCCCCGAGTGACACAAATAGTTAACTTCTCACTTGTCTCTCTGAAAAGCAAAACTGCCATTTTAAGGAGATGCAGGTCTACTTTTTAAGGACCCGTAACTTGAGGGAGGGCAGAATTCCAAACTCACGCCCGATTCCTAGGTCAGAGCCTCCCAGCTGTGTTCCCTTTGCTGTTACCTCTCCGTGTGGACAGGTTACGAAACAAAGGCGCCTGTTCCCATCCACCAGGCTACCTTCCTCTGCCCTAAGTAAGGACTCCCAGTGAGCCAGGCCAGGGGGCACACTCCCGGGCACCAGGGTTTGCGCACGCTTCTCTGGTGTCGCCTGAGTCTCACGGTTAAATACTTTCAGTTTTGAAAACGCAAGTGCAACTCTGAGCTGAGGCCTGAGTGTCCTGTCAAAGGACCGAAGGCGGAGAACACACTCGGGCTTGGCACCTGCAGACGTTTCTTCAGGTGTGGAATTGTGTAGGAAGGATTTCTGTTGTTGTTAAACAGGTGTTAGATTTTTCTTTTTCTTTTTTTTAAACTGCTCTGGTCTTAATGAGGAGAATCGGCAAAATCAAAGTGAAACTTATAGAATAATGGCCAAGACCTGGCTTCCCACTGCTGCCAGAGACGGCGGGGTAGGGGGTGAGGGGGTTGCCTCGGCAGCCGTTCAATTCCAAAGGTACAGAGGGTTAGTTCTGACGCAGTTTAATTACTAACTCACCAGAAGAAAGTGAAGCAATACGGACAAAATTAGTGTAGGATGAGCACAAACATTTACACACCACCACACAGACCGTCTGAGCCGAGCACAGAAGGCAACAGACTTTCAGCATTGCCTAAGTCAGGGTTCAAACAATATCTAGTATTAGTTACCTCTCTTGAATATCTAAACTGTTCGATTTAAACAGAGGTTAAGAGATAGGAAAAACTGTATGATGAGTTTGCCCAAGTTCGAATATTGCCAAAAAACCCGTATTTTATTCAAGAAACAGAAAAGGTCATTTGGTGCCATGCTTTTATTCAAATGAAAGGGGAAAAACTACACTGTACCAGGAAGTAGCAAATATGACAGTATTTTACAGCACAGCGTCGTAAAAAAACCTGTAAGCAATGCTCTAGAGCAGACAGTAAGCACACCAGACACTGTACGCCGCCACGAGTGTCCATGAGACCACAACTAAAAAGCCGAACTTGGCTTTAAAAACAGCCAAATAAAAACTGTAACAGTCATTCTAAAGCAAAATAGAAAAGCCGAGAGGAATGAAAAGCTTTCCAAAGCTGTGTCACATGGCAGAATTTGACAGGCCGCACTGGTAACCATTACAAGTTTGTTTGGCAAACTGAATTGAATAATTACCCTAATGATGTGACCCTCCAATGATGAGAAGCACCAATGTGTTTCAATAAGGTTCATGAATATCTCCAGACTTTATGCAATAGCATAATTTTCATTTGTATAATTTTAAAAACATAATTTAAAAAAAATCTGCAGACTTAAATATATCCATATTCTTTCTGCATGAAGAAAGTAAAACAATCATACTGAGAGCAAGGAACTTCTGTGGCAATATTCACATTCTACCTTTAGACATCGTGGACACTGTTGGACACACACGAATTTGAGAATAAAGGGTGGTCCTGTCTGATTTTACATAGTTAGTTCCTCCATTGTCTGGCAGCCAATTAAAAAAAATTTAATGGCCAAGTAATATCACCAAGAAGATTGCTTTGATAAAGGAAATTTAATTGATTGAAAAGAACAAATTTAGTAATGTAGAACGCTTATTAATACTCCTTTTGACTCTCTATTATTTACCACATTTTGATTAGATTCACTTACTATTTTTTTTTTTAAACTAGTCAATCTAAACATGTATTTGACAATCATTTCCTTCTCATTGTGATAGAAACGGTTGTCTGAAAGGTAAAATGTGCAGTCCCCCAGTTTAAATCTCCATATATTATATACACAATATGTATACACTTAAAATATAAGAGTTACATATATCCTGGTCTCTTACATGCAAACAGTAGATCACAAATAATTCTGAGCTACACATATATCTTGCACAGGTACTGGAAAAAATCTGTGAAATTTTTTTTTACAGTTTTAACAAATATACATAAATATAAGAACATAAATTACAGTAAAATATTGACAGCATTTGAGAAAATGTTGATAACCCAGATGCACTGATGCCTAAAGGCCTTATAATAATAGAAAAGTACAGTTCAGGGACATCTCATTCCTACTCTTTTTAAAAAATAAGTAAATACATCATATGAGATATTAGTTATTTCTCGAAACAACTCAATTAGAGAAATGTATATATTTTAGTCTCTACTTCCCGTGAAAGAAAACAGACTACACATCTCATATATGCTACAATACTGTCTTTCCCTCTAAGTTTACACGGTTTTCACAACACTGAAACATAACAGGGTCACAGAATCATTCAAGTCTTTTCCTGAGAATGAAGTTTTTCCCCAACTAACCCTCTGGTACACACTGTTAAAGGAACAAAGACCACATAGAGAAGATTTCAAGTGTGTACTTAATCTAAGCGGAACCACTTGAAAAGGATAAAGAAGAAGAAAAACTCAACATAAGCAAAAGAATGTGAAGCTATTTTAAAATTAAAATGTAGCCCTTTGTACATGTTTAAAAATTCTAAATATAATTTTTTATATCAAGTTATAAATATAATGTAAAGACCTCTTGAGAACTCATGGCAGGAAGTCTTACATCCTCAGATTCCGAGACTATTCTCCAAGTGTCCTTCACTTCCGCCAGCTTATAAAGTGACATACTTTAAAAGAGATAGAAAGCCTTTTTGTTAAAAGAACAATCCAAATTATTCTGAGTTGGCCAGAAGTGGTGTAAAAACAGCACTGATTTAATCAGCAACTTCTTATAACATCTTCTTGGTTAAGCTCATGGGGTTTAAGTGAACCTATAGCAGCTCTTCACAACTTCTCCTCTTATTTAATAGAGAAACATTAATACTCGAGTGAATAATAAATATGGAATTGTAAATACTTAGCAGAATAATTCTTGCAAATGCTCTAACACCATTAAAACATGAGGGTTACTGTAAAACAAACACTAGTGTTTCTCTCAGCATCGTAAGAACGACGCCAGTTACCTCTGAAGGCCTATTTCCTACTCGCATGATCTCCACATGAAACAAAATACAAAGGTATCTTGGAACAAACCCCCAGGAGAGAAAAACAGCAAAATAAACCATCTGAAGACAGGCATGTACATTAAAAAGTTTTTTAAAAAAAGCAACAAACAAAACACACACTTCGTTATCTTAGCCGTATTTCAACTAGTGTCCATGAGAACTCAGTGCTTCGGTGTATCGAATACCAAAGCAGGCGAACCTCCACCTGTGAGCCGGACAGCGTGTCACCGCCTGGCCTATCACCCAGGTGAGTCTCCTGCACTCCAAACACTGCGGTCTACATTCCAGTTGTCATGACAACAGAGCTGGATGTCCAGTTTCAATTAATAAAAGTCTGTTGGCAATTAGAAAGGTTTTCTATAGGCAGGAAAGATGAAGTGCAAATTTAGCATGAATGTTCTGAAGCAAATATTTCCCGGTTCCTATGCTTTAGTGGGTAAAAGTTTCTTGGGCGTCACTGGTCTCTTGGTCTGCCATAAATGGCTGTGAATGGTAATTGCATCCACACTGGCAGATAAAGTTTTAGCGGGGATGTGGCTGAACTGTTTCCTGTCAGAATTATATTTGTAAAGGCCCTCGATCATCTTTTTAGTGATAGATTTAGGGCCTATCCCCGTCAGCTTATTAATCTCTTCAGTCTCTGGGCAGTAAGTGTACAAAGACCTGAACTGGCAGCCTGAATCCCGGAACAAGATTAGGAAGTTGTTGGCATCTGACTTCTCCATTTCCTTTAGGATAAGAAACAAAAATAAAAGCCCTTAAACATTTTGCTGAATATAATTTATATAACTGTGTTACATTTCTTGGCCAGTTTTATGACATGTAATTTCAAATATAAATTCTTAGTAGCCAAAATGAGCCAGGCGGTACACGTCCAGCACACGGGGATTGAGATGTGTGCAGAGACCTTACCGCTGAGGTCCTGTTGGCTGTGCCGGAATTGTAATCCTGGAGGGACTTAAAGGGCTGCAGGATCTGCTAACTCTCGGTCTCAGTCAGACTGTCTCTACCACTAACAATCAAGCACTGGTGATCTCCTTCGCGACAGAGCTTCATTTTAAAAACAGGCAGATCATGTTATCTACATTTATGAAACGTGAATGAGTGACTCTGGGCAAGAAAATAATTTATAATTTTATATTATCATCTTAAGTCTATGCCTAGTCTTTAATAAAATCTGAGGTCTTCCAGAATCCCGTTTGAAAGTAAACTCAGTCTAACAATGAGAACATAGCTACAGATCTTTCATATGCTGTTGAAATTCTAGGAGTCCCCTGAAGAGTATTTCCTCCTGAATTGAAAGAGAAGACTCTGACAGTTTTACAGTGTTGCCAAATCTAATTTTCATGCAAACATGCTTACCTCCAGTATTTTTTTCTTCTGACCTTCATTTACTTTTCCAGCCAAACAGCAATGAGCTAAAGCATTTTGTATTATGTGCTTATTGGATTTTGCACTGGGTTCTTTGAAGAGCTTTGGTCCTATGGCAGAATTTAATAACAGTAATAAAACAAAAACAGCATTCCTAAGTCAGAAATACGACTGTGTTTAAACGATGCGACCATCCCTACACTGATTAAACTCTGTAATAGAAAACCACATTCTGTGCCTGAGGGCCTCCGGCTGCTCGGCAGCGGTCAGAGCACTGTTGCGTCCGCAGGGACACCCCTGGGGGCCTTCGCTGGCCTCCCGAGGCGGCTCTCAGGCCTTGCTGTGATCGTCACACTGCCTGTTTCACCTCTTTCTCGGGTTTGGTAAGGTTACTGGTGAGCTTAACGCAGAATGGGACCGTGAGTAATTTTAGCTTTGAAAAGACAAGAAGAAGCTTCATCTTTTTCTTCTTCCATACCTCTGGGGGTTTTTTTTAGCATTTGTTTTTCACAACGGCGTCTGTAAAGCACAGAAGCCCTTTTTGCCACTTCGCTAGGACATTCGCGCTCGTGAAGGGCCGTGTGTTGCCAGGCTCCCTCCCCCTCACACTAACTCAGCTCTGCCCCGAACGGCCCTCGGTAGTGTGCCGTGCCGAGAAACTGGTTCTTTGGGAGAGAAAAAACACGAGCCCTGAGCTTTACCTATTTCTAGAGTAAACTACTCCTACCATGGCTGACTCAGGGCCAGCGATTGTTCTGCAGCCGCGTAATTCCCGGAATTTTAACAGTCAGTCCGTGAGCTGGTCTGAGCCGGTCAGGTGCACGCCGCAGCCCTGCGGCTCTGGGCTCTCAGCGGTGCCGCAACACGGCCGTTACGCTGGCCTTAAAGGCTGACACGCTGCTGAAGGAGGCTGTCTTAGAAACCACAGAACAGGGAGGAAAAGCTCACGCCAAGTCAGCAAGCTCTGCCTCCTTGGGCCTTTGGGGGCCACTTCCAGGGCCACACGGACACAGGCGGGACGCAGGCGGTCCCTGCGGCCTCTGCTCCTCCCCACCGTCTTCTCCTGTCCTCCCACCTACCTCTCCATGGCGCTCACATTTCCTCTCCTGCTTCTCTTCCTTAGTTCTTACCTACTTTCCATTCTATGTGGTTTTCCTTCAATAACACCTCTGCAAACAGAGGCTGGAGGAGGGCCTGACGGGGACGTGCAAGGCCGAGTGCCCTCCTAGACCCAATGCATTCCCATGTCTTTTAGAGCCTCTCAACACTTTTTCAAGACGCACTGTTCCAGATACTGAAATCCCAGCGTTAGAGGAGGGGCTCGGTGGACTCTAGCTGTTCCCAATACTCAGGACCGATGCACTGCTGAGGGACCCTCTCTAAAACCTCTTCAAACCCAAACTGCAACACAGAAGCGGCCTGCATTTTTAAGGGAGAAGCAGAGGAATGAGGTGTTAAGTGGTACTACTACTTTTTAGAAACTTACCTTAATTCTTCTGGGACAAACCATATCACTGAAACCGACTTACTTGAAAGTGACCACTTGCGTTCACTGTTTCCGATCAGTCTTCCGTGTTTAGACTGAGAGGCAAGTCAGTGAACCTTTCTTAGCACAGCTTGAGCTAGTCTCAGCCCCGTGTTAAACTGTTTCCCTAAGAATGCCCAGGCACTGACCTGTGTACTCTGTTCCAGAAGCCACAGAAGAAGTGGTCGAAGCGTTCTCCCAGTCCTTTTCGCCATTTCTACTGCCACACCGGCTTGGAGATAAGAAGCCTTCTACAGACTCTGATCTAAATAATAAATAACATTTTAATGCCGCAGGTAGAGAAAAACATTCGGGGCTCAGAAGGGTATACGTGAGCACCAACCAAACTCAACCTAGAGGCTTAAAAACAAGACGACGGTGATAACTTTGTCTCGTTCACAGCTATACATCCAAGTCCTGAGAACTCAGCAGGCACTCCATAAGTGTCTGCTGAATGACAGAATGAATGTTTGTCCACATGACAATCGGTAATTAATGCAGTAGAGTGGTAATACAAAGGTCAGAGCTCAGAGCTGGTGACTGTCACTAGAAACGTTTTTTTTTTTAGATGGGTATTATAGTATAAAATAATGAAATACTGATTTTTAGCTTCTAAGGTATACATTTCCTAGAGAAAGAAAGAGACAGCGTACAAAAGAGAGCTTTCCTAAGTCACGAGCAACTTACTCTGGAATTATTCTAATGGGGAAGAAAACTAGAGGCGGCACTATACAGATGAGGTACTTTCTGTTTTTACCATGATTGTGTCACAACGGTAGTAGCAACGACTGATGTACAATTACGGTTAATGTCTTATTGGTGTCATAATTCTAAAATTCTAAAAGATAAAAAACTGAAAGATGAATAGACCTCTTTACATATAAATTTCTTTTAACAGAAACCCAAACTGTCCTAGTGAGCAACACTTATAAACATTCGTGACTACGGTTCATTCACTGGGAAATATAAAATAACGTTTTCTATGAAAACGCTTATGCTGCAACTTACCTCGGGGTCCTCCTGCCTGAATGAACACTCTCGCTGTCGCCTGTGTTCAGTGACGCCAAAGAAAGGCTAGAGACTGAAAAGACATGATAAATTCGTGATCCTGGATAAAAACAAGATTAGAAATTCAAAAGGAACAACTAGAAAAGAGTCTGCTCATTAGACAACACCAGCATATGAAAATGGAGCTCATGTAGTTTCTTTTCCTTTTTAGATGCATAATATGTTTGCATGCATATACACACAATTTATTCAAAATTAGCAAGGAACTACTTTTGAGAAATAATGAAATAAGTGAGGAATTAAGAGGTACAAACTTCCAGTTGGAAGATAAATGAGTCACGGGGATGAAATGTACAGCGTGGGGAACACAGTCAATAACTGTGTAATATCTTTGTACAGTGACAGGTGGTAACTAGACTAACCTTGGTGATCATTTTGAAACGTATGGAAACATCAAATGAATCACTATGTTGTGTAACAGGAACTAACACAGTGTTGTAGGTCAATTATACTTCAACAAACAAACCAACTCAAAGAAAAAGAGATCAGATTTGTGGTTACCAGAGGTGGGGGGAGGGAGGGGCAACTGGAAGAAGGTGGTGGAGAGGTACCACTTCCAGTTATAAGACAAAGAGTCCTGGGGATGTGATGTACAGCAAGACGACTACAGTTTATAATTTATCTAACACTGCTGTGTGATATACGACACGAAAGCTGCTAAGAGTAAATCTTAGGAGTTCTCATCACAAGGAACAAATATGTTTTTCTTTTCCTTTAATGTTGTATCTATGCGAGATGAGATGATGGATGTTCAGTAAATTTATTGTGATCATCATTTCATGATGTGTGTAAGTCAGATCATTATACTGTACATCTTAAATTTATACAGTGCTGTATGCTAATTATATCTCAATAAAACTGGAAGAAAAAAAAAGAAATAATGATAAAATTAATTGCTGTTAGGATTTATTCCAGAAACAATGTGGTAATACGAGATATAACACAGTGATTATAAGAAAAAAAGTTAACAATAAGAAAAATTAACAGAGAAATTAACAAGAAGAATAAAATATATTTAGGAATATCTAATTACCAGGTAGAAAATTAATTTATTAATTTCAGCCAATACTGGGTATCAAAAACTTTCACTGACTAGAAAAGGTAGAGTTCTCTTTATTTTTTGAATTGAAGTATAGTTAATTTACAATGTTGTGTTAGTTTCTGGTGTATAGCGAAGTGATTCAGTTATATATTATATATATATATATATACACACATACATTCTTTTTCAGATTCTTTTCCATTATAAGTCTATTACAAGATACTTAATATAGTTCCCTGTGCTGTACAGTAGGTCCTTGTTGGTTCTCTCTTTTATATATAGTAGTGTGTACCTGTTAATCCCAAACTCCTAATTTATCTCACCCCCCCGCCGGCCCCTTTTCCCCTTTGGTAACCATAAGTTTGTTTTCTATGTCTGTGAGCATTAGAGGTCTCTTTAAACAGTCAATGTTATGTTATTTTCCTTCAGTTTTAGAATTACTCTAGGAATTCTCTAAAATCTTCCATGGCATTTAGTTTTAATAAAGTAAACATTAAAAAAATAAGAGTATGCATGTTGAATTTAGAAAAAAAAAATATTAGCTCAACTCCAGAAATTATAAATTTGGATTTTTGACCATTTATATCTTAAAGGAGGGACTCATGAACTCCTGATCTTATATTCCTGGTTATACTGACATGTTCTGTACACATTCCAGGCACACAATGCTTATCCTTAAATTTACCAGTACAGAAAGGGCAGTTAATGATCCAGGGAGCTGACGTCTGAGGGCGAGCTCCCTGCCAGGTTAGTGTTTAAGCTGGATGTTCAGCCCCTGCGTTTGCTCTGTTGGCCGTATGCATGCACGCATAATACACTCAAGTCACCGGAAGCATCCTCTGCTCGTTCTGGTTCTGCACACAGGGAGTGTGCAGTTGAGCCCCGAGCAGCCCCAGCCAGTGTGACTGCCCGTGCTGCTGTGGCTATGAACAGACTCCTCACAGTGCACGTGTTACCTGGAGGACCTTTTATGGGTGTTTTGGGGGATTCAATGTGGTCTCTGTGGATAGACTTTGGCCGCTGCTTTTTCTGCTTTGCTCCCTGAGGCCGAGGCTTGATGACCGTGTCCATGTCTTCCATGAGCTTCAGCTGCTTGCGCCTCAGGTACTCCTGCCGGATGAACTCCCGGCGGGCTCGCTCATCTTCCTTCTTCTGACGTTCTTCCTCGGTTTTACGCCTAGGAAACAAGCGGGTACATTTCTTTGTGCACAACGCTGTCAGGTGTGCGCTTACGTGAGAAGGAAGAATGATTCAGCCCCTGGGAAAATGGTTCATTTAAAATATACTTGAGATAATTTAGGTCACTTAAATATACTATTAATAAGTAACTACTTAAAAAATGCATGTGTGTTGTGTGTGTGGGTGTGTAAAACCCAGGGAAATTACTTTCAATTAATGTTTCTGGAGAACTTTAAGATGCCTCAAACTCAGGATAAAAATATGCAATCAAGTAACACTTTGGGAAAATAACTTCTAAAAAGCACCCCAAATCAGCGTTGTCTCTATATTCTGCAAAGGTCCCTAAACACCGTTAACAAGAGTCAGGGGGACACCACCTCCCACGGACCCTGCGCAGCAGCCCCCACCTGGTCTCCTCTTTCTTGTGCTCCATCTCAGCTTCCAGCTGTTGCTTCCGCAGCTGGGTCTCTTTCTCCCTTCTTAATCGTTTCTCCAACAAAGCTGCCCGTTTCATTGCCATATCATTTTCTGCTTTTTGATCATCCTACGAGTGAATGTCATTGAGAAAGAGGAAACATCTGAGGCACCAATATCCTCATGTTCAATGCTTGTGGCCACATGGAGGGGTCACTCTTAATAACTGAAAATCCAAACCGTCTAGTGAAGCTCACTCCAACCCCACCATAGATGGACATGTTCCAAAATTATGAGGGAAGAAATGAATTAAAGTGGTAATACTTTTATCAAGTAACAAAGGACACAAACTTCTTTGATTACATGTTTTCAAAACTTAGGAAGTTAGCAAAGAACAACATAAAAAGGGAAAAAAAAAGACAAAGTTTTTTTGGGCCCTGATAAATAACTGATAGAGTGGAGAGTTTCCCCACAATTTTTAAAACTGCATTTAAATTGTATTTAAAATACATGCTTAATATAGAAAACTCAAGTAAAAGCACCACAAAAATCAGCTACCCAAAGTTGTATCACATAAATGAAGCTATTGCTGCATGATTTTTTAAAAAAAGTTGAGGTCCTGACAGTTTGCTTGCTGGGTTCTGAACTATGCCGCAGGTTTTTCCTTTGAAGAGAAGATGGGCATACTTATACTCCTAACCCCAGAGCTAGTTCATGACCTGTAGGTGTCCTGAGCCTGCTCCAGCTTCTACCTGAACGCTCAGGGAGCTCAGAAGTCAGGAAAGTAACCAGCTGTAGAAGTGGTTCCCTGTTGTAATGATGCCTTGCTTATTAATTCAACAAGTGTTTCCTGCGTGTCTAATACATTCACAACATAATGTCAGACATTACAGATACTAGAATATGAAAAAGACAGGGCACCTTAGGTTAAGGAGCTTCTAGATCCCACGGGGAAGAGGTACAAACAAGGTGCTTTGCACAGAAACCCAGAGAGAGATGAAGTCTGAATGGAGAAAGTCAGAAGATACCATTCAAACAGTCAGTCCAAACATTCACACGTCTGTGTCAAACAAACTACACACACTGCAATTTGCCAGGCACTTTACTATGCTCTGGGGATAAGGAGATGCAGTGTCTCTAGGAGTTCACAGTCTAAGAGAAATCGTAACAGAAGCAAATCACAAGGCAGCTGGAAATTCTGGGCCAGCAGCATTACTATGAGGATGTTTAGGATACAACAGACACAGAGGAGAACATATTCACATCTACCCAAGGAATCATGAAAGGCTGCAGCAAACAGATGAGGCTTGTCTTACAAAACATCCCAAACAGAGTTATGGGGGGAGAGGGTGGACCAACAGGCTTGGATCAGTCTGTGAAAGGCCCCTGAATACATGCTGAGGGGTTTAAGTTTATCCAACAGGCAACTCTAAGAGACTCCGTCGAGTTATGCTACCAAGTGGCAGTGTGACGAATGGGACCATGACCGAGGCAGGGAGCCCCGTGAATGAGCTATGACCACGGTCCAAGGGGGGAGTACTGGGCAGTGAAAACTGAAGTGAGGAAACGAGGGTACACATGGACTGTACGTTTTACACCCAAGGGTGCCCCTCTGTTCTCCTTTCTCTGCAGGAGCAGAGGTAGCAAGGTCTCTAAAATTAAACACATCTATTACTGTCTACAGTAGCAGCCTATTTAAAAAAAAATAGTAAGTTTTACACCGTTAAGAGACAAAACACAACCCACATTCAAATTTCTAAACATTAAAAAGGGCCGAGAGGGCCATCTCTCTATGACCAACTTCAAAGTAAGTTACCAGGTTCCAATATTTAATGATCCTAAGTAAAACTAACCATTGTAACCACTTTAGTATTCGCGGGTTTTGACCCCAATAGGACTGCTGTACGTTTCATTTAAAACCCGAAATTATAAACTGTTGCCACTGAGTGCTGTCTTTCTATCTATATTCCAAATTGTGGAGCTATTCAGGATCACAAACTATCTACTTTAGTCCCTTAAGTAAAAAAAGAAACATGAGTAGCAAACATATACATGTTTCTGATTATAAAAAACCATATTATTTCCTATAGGGAATTTGGAAAAATATAAAGATGAAAAAAAGGATGACAGGAGAAACATTTTAAAATAATATTAGGCTCTTCTGGTTCTAATATCTATGATAAATTTCAAGATCTTACCATCACGAGGTGATACTGTTCAGTATTTGTGTTAGTTGGCTATAGTATTGTTTAAACATATGTCATATCCAACACCGATCCTGAGATTAGGGGTCATATGCTACACCTTCGCCAATGCTTCTAGAGAAGCTATTTCAATGACTACTGCTCAAATTATATACTTTTAAATGTTTCACCTTGCAAGAGTCCGTCTGGTCAGTTTTCAAAAGATTTTTTAAAAAACAATACATATAAGGTTAGATGGTCAACATTAAGAAAATAAACTAAAACAGACTTACATGCAATGCCAGGTTATGAGCTTTTTACAAAGTGGCCACTGAACATCTTTTGGAAGAGTGTGAATCACTTGGTTTTCAAAAGGCTTTGGTGAAAGTGAAAGAGAGTCAGAGGGGACAAAAACAGCACGTCTAAACATGTACCACGATGTGATGAAAGGAAGACTGTTCTAGAAACCAATGTGCCCGAACAGAACTGCAGTCCACAAGGGGCGGGCCAGAATACATTTTAGAATTAATGGCAGACCTGTAACGAGAAGGGCTGCTGCTAAACAAGCAAGCGCACCGACTGAAAACACCCACCAGTGAAGAGGTCTAGGACCACGCGGGCTAGGTTTACCTTAAAGAAGAATCCACAGCATACTTTCTGGTCGTCATCAGCTTGTTCTTTATCACTTTCTCCGTCATATTTTTCAACAGATACATCAGCCTTTTCAGGGGCTTTCAAATCTGAGAGGGAGACTTCAATCAGATTAGCACTTTTAGGAGGAGCAGGTGGGAAGGCAGGTCTGGAAGGAGGTTCTGCAGGGTGATTCACGCAGTCCTCGCTCAGGGTGGGCCACGCCGTCTCCGCGGCGGGCTGCGCCGGGCCCTCGGGAGCCGCAGAGGGCAGGGCCCGCGCCTCCTCGTCCTCCGGGATGTGTCCACGCTGCTCCCGAGGGCCCGTGGACCCCTCTCCCTCCTCCTCCTCCTCCTCCTCCGCTCCCTCCTTGCGTCTGGACTCCTTGGCTTCCGGCTCTCCGCCGCCCCCCAAGCACACGAAGGACCTGGTCTGAATGGGGACCTGACTCGGGGAGAACCTCCTGAGCCGAGGGAGGCTGTCCACAGACCGAGGGGGCGTCAGCGTTCGGTGCAAGGGCGTGAGTTTTAATTCATTAGGCCTGGGAGTCCTCTGAGTTTTGACGGAGAAGGAGGCGCTCTTCCGGGCAGCGGGCTGCGGAGACGGGTGCGCGGGGCGGGGGGCGTCGGCCGGCGGCCGGTGGGGCTTCCCTGCGCGGGCCGGCCGGTGCGGAGAGGGCGGGGGCGGGGAGATGACCCAGGCCTGCTGCTCGCGCATGTGCATCAGCAGCTCCTGCTGCAGCGCCAGGCGCTGCATCTCCCGCTGCAGGACGAGCAGGGAGGCGTTGAGCCTCTCGATGGAGCGCGTGTGCTCCAGCAGCTCGCCGTCCTGCGGCGGCTCCTCCGCGGGGCCGGCCGGGCTCCACGGCCCCTCGGGGTCGCCGGGCGCGCTCGGGGACGGCGGCCACCTGCCCACGGGGCTCTCCGCGCCCTCCTTGGGGTCCGCCGGGGACCCGCTCCTCGGCCCGTTCGCCTTCTGCGGCTCCTTCTCCGGCGGCCGCTCCGCGTACACTTTCCCGTCTTCCGCGCCGGCCGCCTCCTCCCGGGGCGGGGAGGTGCCGTCCCCTTTCCTTTTCACCACGGTGAGAAAGGCCGTCCGCCCCATCTTCTGCCTCTGCTTGGTGAACGCGGCCTCCATCTTCTTCTTCTGGGCCTCGATGGCCCGCCGTTTCTCCTCCAGCTTCATCCTGAGATGCACCACCTCGGAGGCCAGCAGCTGCGTGGTGTCCCGGCTGTGCGGAAGGCCCGTGTCCTCTGGGGTCTGGGCCCAGGCCACCACGTGAGGGATGTTGAGCTCCGAGCCCTCCGGCGTGGTCTTCTGAGAACTGCTGCCGCTGCTTTTTCCGTCGGTGTGATTCAGCTTCCTGAACTTCTGTTCGGCAAAGCTGGTCATCTTCACGCCGGAACTGGAGGAGGCGCTGCTACCGGGCTGGGACCTGGTGCTGACGGTGCTGGGACAGGGACTCGGGGCCTCTCTGGCGTTGTAGTCCGGGAGGAATTTGGACGCGTCGTCCACGTCAGAGTCCAGACTCACGGTGTAGTCTCTCAGGGAAGAGTCTTCATCCATAGTTTCCGGAATGTCTTCTGAAGGGACGTGGATCCCCGTGTCCACCTCCGTGTTGTCAGTGACGGGGCTCGAGGCACCCTTCGTGTCCGCCACGCTCTCGGGGCTGGACTGGCCGTGCGGGACGCTGGAGTGCAGGACGCCCACCTCCTGGCTGTGGAGGAAGAAGCCGTTCGCGAGCTGGTCCGGCCGAGGGGTGTGGGCAGGCTTCTCAGTGTCGTGGATTATCTGTAACGCTTCTTCGATGCTGGGGGTCCCGACCTGGCTGCCAAACTCATCGAGAAACACTCTGTTCTGCAGAGCTCCATTCGGAAGCCTGTGATGCGTGTTCTGCTTAGAATCTAGTTCGTCTGTGTTTAGGGGCACGTAGGCCGTCAGGTCGCCGTGGGAGCCCACGTGAAGTTCCTCTTCGA
Organism: Balaenoptera borealis; assembly: GCF_965194805.1. Lineage (NCBI taxonomy): Eukaryota > Metazoa > Chordata > Mammalia > Artiodactyla > Balaenopteridae > Balaenoptera > Balaenoptera borealis. Next base: position 2,291,621 of record NC_138860.1, read on the forward strand.
TGCTTCCTGCCCCCTCCTCCCCATTTACTGGCTTGAAGGACAAATTTTTCCTAATGTTCTTGGATACACGACTGTTGTTCAGAGTAAGTCCTTCATTACTAATAGAACGAGTGATTCCTTGGTTTGGAGTGGATCTCTGTATACTACTTTCTTTATCAAAAGAAATATCAAATGAAACGCCATGCACTGATGATCTAAAAAAAAATTAAAGAGAAAATCTTTAAATAATCCCAGAAAGGAAACAATCTGATATCACTGAACAACAACAGTTATTTGAAATTATGCTTCCTTTCTTTCCCATTTCTCATAATCACATTGTCCTCAAGGCGAGGGTAAGGCTATCGGGCCACCCGTCACGTTTGGCCCCTTTGGTCAGTCTATCATCGGACCACGTTGCCCTTTTCAAATGCAGGTACTAATTAAATTGCAGTCTGGCTAACAAGGTGGGGCGGGGGATGGACAGTTCTTGAGAACGTGAGTACACTAAAAGTAAGTCTCTGTTTACCTTTTCTCCTTGGGCCATGTCCCTATGAAGCTGTCAACATAGGACATAGATGAAGACCTTCTTATTCCTCCTTCAAATGCATAAAAGTAAAAGTCAATGAAATCACGTAAAAAAAATTTAACTTACAACAATTCAACAGATTTCACATAAGGTAAGTGCATGTGGAGAAATAAAGATCATTTTGTTAAGAAAAGCAAGCATAGAGAAACAGAGCCCTTTTAATGTGTCATATGTAACACTTCTTAGAAAAAAGAACTGGATACTTTTATTTACATTTATTCTCAATCATTTTCTAGTTAACCATTTAAATGGCATTTTCCTAGGCTTTTTCAAATACATTACCTGAGGCTGAAGGATGAGCTTGGGGACGTGAGTGTCTAGAAGGCAAATGAAGACGAGAGTGTGTAAGCGCAGCTCCTTCCCCACTGCAACGTAAAATACACGTCAATCAAGTGTCATAAAATGTCTAGCTCTTGCATATAAATTTTAGATACAACAGCTGAAGTCGGAAACAACACTCACTTCCGACTCTCCATCCTAAGTGAAAAAAAAAAAAAATAAGGAAACATAATATAGTGTTTAAACCAAAGAATGGCGGTGATTATATGTATCTCTATGTATTTTATGTCTTTTAGCCCAAGAGCTTGAAACACTACTTTCATGTACAGCTCAATGTCCTTGTGAGATAAGATACGGCACATTATTTTCATTTTACAAATAGAAAAACTGAGAAAGAAAGGAAAGTCGTCAACTTGCAATATTCTGGTCGAATCTCAATCTCTAAAAGTACAGGAATGATGAATCCTTGTGAAAGAGCCTGGCACCTCCTGCTCGCGGGCCTGTCCGTAGGTCTTTAACACTTACATTTTTTCTGATTTAACTCCACCCTGTTCCAATTAATGCAGCAGATTACATAGTCTACTTCTCAGTTTCTGATGACGTTTGGCCACAATTTAATTTTTCTATTTCTACGTTTTCAGTCCACCACGGCCTACCTTGTAGCAGGCGAAACTAAGCATCCCGACCCCAGTGGGCTGAGAATAAGCTGGGAGCAGGACGCAGTGACCTCTGCAGCTCTCCGTGACCACACTACCTCTCGGCTAATGCGAACTGCGAAGATGAACAGCAACTAAAGGATACAAAGGTAAACCACAATGCTGCATTCTTTTTTTTTTTTTTTCATCTTCATCTTTTTTTTTTTTCCCAATTTGGATTCATTTCTTTCTTTCTTTCTTTTTTTTAATCAGTCATCAATTTTATACACATCAGTGTATACATGTCAATCCCAATCGCCCAATTCAGCACACCACCATCTCCACCCCACCGCGGTTTTCCCCCCTTGGTGTCCATACGTTTGTTCTCTACATCTGTGTCTCAACTTCCGCCCTGCAAACCAGTTCATCTGTACCATTTTTCTAGGTTCCACATATATGCGTTAATATACTATATTTGTTTTGCTCTTTCTGACTTACTTCACTCTGTATGACAGTCTCTAGATCCATCCATGTCTCAACAAATGACTCAATTTCGTTCCATTTTATGGCTGAGTAATATTCCATTGTATATATGTGCCACATCTTCTTTATCCATTCGTCTGTCGATGGGCATTTAGGTTGCTTCCATGACCTGGCTATTGTAAATAGTGCTGCAATGAATATTGGGGTGCATGTGTCTCTTTGAATTACAGTTTTTTCTGGGTATATGCCCAGTAGTGGGATTGCTGGGTCATACGGTAATTCTATTTTTAGTTTTTTAAGGAACCTCCATACTGTTCTCCATAGTGGTTGTATCAATTTACATTCCCACCAACAGTGCAAGAGGGTTCCCTTTCCTCCACACCCTCTCCAGCATTTGTTGTTTGTAGATTTTCTGATGATGCCCATTCTAACTGGTGTGAGGGGATACCTCATTGTAGTTTTGATTTGCATTTCTCTAATAATTAGTGATGTTGAGCATCTTTTCATGTGCTTCTTGGACATCTGTATGTCTTCTTTGGAGAAATGTCTATTTAGGTCTTCTGCCCATTTTTGGATTGGGTTCTTTGTTTTTTTAATATTGAGCTGCATGAGCTTTTTATATATTCTGCAGATTAATCCTTTGTCCGAAATTCATTTGCAAATATTTTCTCCCATTTTGAGGGTTGTCTTTTTGTCTTGTTTATGGTTTCCTTTGCTGTGCAAAAGCTTTGAAGTTTCATTAGGTCCCATTTGTTTATTTTTGTTTTTATTTCCATTACTCTAGGAGGTGGATCAAAAAAGATCTTGCTGTGATTTATGTCAAAGAGTCTTCTTCCTATGTTTTCCTCTAAGAGTTTTATAGTGTCCGGTCTTACATTTAGGTCTCTAATCCATTTTGAGTTTATTTTTGTGTATGGTGTTAGGGAGTATTCTAATTTCATTCTTTTACATGTAGCCGTCCAGTTTTCCCAGCACCACTTATTGAAGAGACTGTCTTTTCTCCATTGTATATCTTTGCCTCCTTTGTCATAGATAAGTTGACCATAGGTGCGTGGGATTATCTCTGGGCTTTCTATCTTGTTCCATTGATCTATGTTTCTGTTTTTGTGCCAGTACCATATTGTCTTGATTACTATAGCTTTGTAGCATAGTCTGAAGTCAGGGAGTCTGATTCCTCCAGCTCCATTTTTTTCCCTCAAGACTGCTTTGGCTATTCGGGGTCTTTTGTGTCTTCATACAAATTTTAAGATGATTTGTTCTAGTTCCGTAAAAAATGCCATTGGTAATTTGATAGGGATTGCATTGAATCTGTAGATTGCTTTGGGTAGTATAGTCATTTTCACAATACTGATTCTTCCAACCCAAGAACATGGTATATCTCTCCATCTGTTGGTATCATCTTTAATTTCTTTCATCAGTGTCTTATAGTTTTCTGCATACAAGTCTTTTGTCTCCCTAGGTAGGTTTATTCCTAGGTATTTTATTCTTTTTGTTGCAATGGAAAATGGGAGTGTTTCCGTAATTTCTCTGTCAGATTTTTCATCATTAGTGTATAGGAATGCAAGAGATTTCTGTGCATTAATTTTGTATCCTGTAGCTTTACCAAACTCACTGATTAGCTCTAGTAGTTTTCTGGTGGCATTTTTAGGATTCTCTATGTATAGTATCATGTCATCTGCAAACAGTGACAGTTTTACTTCTTCTTTTCCAATTTGTATTCCTTTTATTTCTTTTTCTTCTCTGATTGCCGTGGCTAGGACTTCCAAAACTATGTTGAATAATAGTGGTGAGAGTGGACATCCTTGTCTCGTTCCTGATCTTAGAGGAAATGCTTTCAGTTTTTCACCATTGAGAATGATGTTTGCTGTGGGTTTGTCGTATATGGCCTTTATTATGTTGAGGTAGGTTCCCTCTATGTCCACTTTCTGGAGAGTTTTTATCATAAATGGGTGTTGAATTTTGTCAGAAGCTTTTTCTGCATCTACTGAGATGATCATGTGGTTTTTATTCTTCAATTTGTTAATATGGTGTATCACATTGATTGATTTGCGTATATTGAAGAATCCTTGCATCCCTGGGATAAATCCCACTTGATCGTGGTGTATGATCCTTTTAATGTGTTGTTGGATTCTGTTTGCTAGTATTTTGTTGAGGATTTTTGCATCTATATTCATCAGTGATATTGGTCTGTAATTTTCTTTTTTTGTAGTATCTTTGTCTGGTTTTGGTATCAGGGTGATGGTGGCCTCATAGAATGAGTTTGGGAGTGTTCCTTCCTCTGCAATTTTTTGGAAGAGTTTGAGAAGGATGGGTTTTAGCTCTTCTCTAAATGTTTGATAGAATTCAGCTGTGAAGCCATCTTGTCCTGGGCTTTTGTTTGTTGGAAGATTTTTAATCACAGTTTCAATTTCATTACTTGTGATTGGTCTGTTCATATTTTCTGTTTCTTCCTGGTTCAGTCTTGGAAGGTTATACCTTTCTAAGAATTTGTCCATTTCTTCCAGGTTGTCCATTTTATTGGCATAGAGTTGCTTGTAGTAGTCTCTTAGGATGCTTTGTATTTCTGCAGTGTCTGTTGTAACTTCTCCTTTTTCATTTCTAATTTTATTGATTTGAGTCCTCTCTTTTTCTTGATGAGTCTGGCTAGTGGCTTATCAATTTTGTTTATCTTCTCAAAGAACCAGCTTTTAGTTTTATTGATCTTTGCTATTGTTTTCTTTGTTTCTATTTCATTTATTTCCGCTCTGATCTTTATGATTTCTTTCCGCTAACTTTGGGTTTTGTTTGTTCTTCTTTCTCTAGTTCCTTTAGGTGTAAGGTTAGATTGTTTACTTGAGATTTTTTTTGTTTCTTTAGGTAGGCTTGTATAGCTATAAACTTCCCTCTTAGCACTGCTTTTGCTGCATCCCATAGGTTTTGGATCGTCGTGTTTTCATTGTCATTTGTCTCTAGGTATTTTTTGATTTCCTCTTTGATTTCTTCAGTGATCTCTTGGTTATTTAGTAACGTATTGTTTAGCCTCCATGTGTTTGTGTTTTTTACGTTTTTTTCCCTGTAATTCATTTCTAATCTCATAGCGTTGTGGTCAGAAAAGATGCGTGATATGATTTCAATTTTCTTAAATTTACTGAGGCTTGATTTGTGACCCAAGATGTGATCTATCCTGGAGAATGTTCCGTGCACACTTGAGAAGAAAGTGTAATCTGCTGTTTTTGGATGGAATGTCCTATAAATATCAATTAAATCTATCTGGTCTGTTGTGTCATTTAAAGCTTCTGTTTCCTTATTTATTTTCATTTTGGATGATCTGTCCATTGGTGTAAGTGAGGTGTTAAAGTCCCCCACTATTATTGTGTTACTGTCAATTTCCTCTTTTATAGCTGTTAGCAGTTGCCTATGTATTGATGTGCTCCCATGTTGGGTGCATATATATTTATAATTGTTATATCTTCTTCTTGGATTGATCCCTTGATCATTATGTAGTGTCCTTCCTTGTCTCTTGTAACATTCTTTATTTTAAAGTCTATTTTATCTGATATGAGTATAGCTACTCCAGCTTTCTTTTGATTTCCATTTGCATGGAATATCTTTTCCATCCCCTCACTTTCAGTCTGTATGTGTCCCTAGGTCTGAAGTGGGTCTCTTGTAGACAGCATATATATGGGTCTTGTTTTTGTATCCATTCAGCGAGCCTGTGTCTTTTGGTTGGAGCATTTAATCCATTCGTGTTTAAGGTAATTATCGATATGTATGTTCCTATGACCATTTTCTTAATTGTTTTGGGTTTGTTTTTTTGTAGGTCCTTTTCTTCTCTTGTGTTTCCCACTTAGAGAAGTTCCTTTAGCATTTGTTGTAGAGCTGGTTTGGTGGTGCTGAATTCTCTTAGCTTTTGCTTGTCTGTAAAGCTTTTGATTTCTCCATCAAATCTAAATGAGATCCTTGCCGGGTAGAGTAATCTTGGTTGTAGGTTCTTCCCTTTCATCACTTTAAGTATATCATGCCACTCCCTTCTGGCTTGTAGAGTTTCTGCTGAGGAATCAGCTGTTAACATTATGGGAGTTCCCTTGTATGTTATTTGTCGTTTTTCCCTTGCTGCTTTCAATAATTTTTCTTTGTCTTTAATTTTTGCCAATTTGATTAATATGTGTCTCAGCGTGTTTCTCCTTGGGTTTATCCTGTATGGGACTCTCTGCACTTCCTGGACTTGGGTGGCTATTTCCTTTCCCATGTTAGGGAAGTTTTCGACTATAATCTCTTCAGATATTTTCTCTGGTCCTTTCTCTCTTCTCCTTCTGGGACCCCTATAATGCTAATGTTGCTGCGTTTAATGTTGTCCCAGAGGTCTCTTAGGCTGTCTTCATTTCTTTTCATTCTTTTTTCTTTAGTCTGTTCCGCAGCAGTGAATTCCACCATTCTGTCTTCCAGGTCACTTATCCGTTCTTCTGCCTCAGTTATTCTGCTATTGATTCCTTCCAGTGTAGTTTTCACTTCAGTTATTGTATTGTTCATCTCTGTTTGTTTATTCTTTAATTCTTCTAGGTCTTTGTTAAACATTTCTTGCATCTTCTCGATCTTTGCCTCCTTTCTTATTCCGAGGTCCTGGATTATCTTCACTATCATTATTCTGAATTCTTTTTCTGGAAGGTTGCCTATCTCCACTTCATTTAGTTGTTTTTCTGGGGTTTTATCTTGTTCCTTCATCTGGTATATAGCCCTCTGCCTTTTCATCTTGTCTTTCTGTGAATGTGGTTTTTGTTCCACAGGCTGCAGGACTGTAGTTTTTCTTGCTTCTGCTGTCTGCCCTCTGGTGGTTGAGGCTATCTAAGAGGCTTGATGGGAGGCTCTGATCAGAAATTTCTAATTTGGATATGTAATTTGATAAATTACAATCTCTCCTTTGGTTGTTGAGAGAGCTATCACCACTTCAAAACTATGATGCTTTTCTTCTCAAAGCTCGTGTTAACTGTATTGTTAACAGATTGAGTCAGGATAATTGTCCTTGACTACTGACCTGGGGCAGTCGTGGTTTGAAGCCGGGTGCTTAATAAACCAAAGCTCACCCAGTCACTCCTCCAAACTCCAGAACTCCACACTCCAGAGGCCCTCCATTCGATCTGCATTCTTATTATTTAATGAAAGCTTAATTCACGAGCTTTCCAAAAGCAGCAACACCCGGAGCACGTGTATATCTTTGCTGTCGCTTAGCTCCCACAGCCCCCGCCCCTGCGCTGCACATCACTGTCCTCTCACTCGCGTCCCCGGTCGTTTCCTGGGAAACCCGAGGGAGAAGCCCCCACGCTGCTCCCTGTCACATCCGTCTCTCTCATCCCCCCTCCAGTAGCCTTTCCACAGCCTCTACCCTTCCTACGTCTACAACAGGAGCGTAATCCTGAAGAGATGCAAGTTCAGTTATTAAAATAGGTTCACTCTTTTGTTCTTCCCCAAGTAATGGCTAAACTTTTTTCACGCCTGCATAGAGGATTTTGATGTGGGGTGATTCCCGTACAGGTTAGTAGCCAAATGTGTGCAGTAGCTGCTACAAATGTCTTGCTTTGCTGTCTTCCTCCTTTGGCTTTTTTTCCTCGTAAGGTCACCATTCAGGTGCGATAACATTTGTAGATGTGGCTGCATTATTCTCAGCAAGAGCAGAAATCCCTGAATCCTTCCCCAAAAGTTCTATAATGGGAGAACTACGAATGGACCATACGGAAACTCATAGAAATGAAAGGATTACACAATGACTCTTCAAGGAAAAGGATTCAGACATCCATCTGGTTATAGGAAGTTCTTCTGCTGGGAGAAAGGAAAAAGGTAGCCACTCAGATATCTGAGAGACAGAGAAGAGATGAGTCTTCCAGAGGATCTTAAGACATTTCCCAGTGTCAGAAAGGTGGAAGATCGTCCACTCAAGTTCCTAGAAATAATAATCATGGAATAACCTAGTCTTTAACTGGAAAGTTTCAGAGGTTTTAAAGATTTAACAGTACAAGAGTTACAACCTAGAATATTGAGTGTTTTCTAAATTTTCAGGGAAGGAAATGCCACTATCTAACCAACCCAGGAAAGCACTGAGGAAATAACGTGTACAAAAAAAGTTTCCGACGGGATAAAACAGAGGCGCTCCTAGATCAGCCACATTCTAACCTAATCTGTTTGTGGTAAATCTCAGGGATGGTTACGAAGTAGAAAACTCAGTGGAAGTAAGAAAATTTATAGGAGTAAATCAGAGGGTAAGGGAAGGAAAATGCTTTCTTAATCTGAAGGAAATACTTAGCGAGATCAGAAGTTCACAGTGCTAAGAAGCCCTACAAAGTCAGTAAGATTACTGTAAGGGTTCTGTGCACGCTCATTAGCACACAGTAGAGAGAGAAACTTCTTAGATGTGAGGAGGGGGTGACAACTTCAGTACAAGTTCATATTTCATGCAGAAAGAACTTTCAATTTCTTACTCATAATTTTTAAAATGTATTTTTAGTAGATCTGCTTGAATTTCTTAAAAAAAAAATCACAAAATACATCCGTTTTAAACTTAAAATAAAAATCAGGTCAGTTAGGGAGCCCAAAGTCAATACACATTTTAGGTTCTAATAAATATGCATTAAAAGCACTTATAGGATCTGCTGAAAGACATTTTTAAACAAATTAATGTCTCTATATCACATACTTGGGTCAGAAGTCAGGATTATCCTGCTATTAAATGTTTACTTTGCTTCCAGTTCAGTTCCTGATACTAAGAACTAAAGCATTAGATAAAGATTCAACAGTACAATAAATATTCCACTGTGCTCTATGAATACCTACAGTAACCAGCAAACAAAACAGTAGGGAAAACTGCCTCAAAGATTAAAAAATTGTTAAAGGGCTTCCCTGGTGGCGCAGTGGTTGAGAATCCGCCTGCCAATGCAGGGGACTCGGGTTCGAGCCCTGGTCCGGGAAGATCCCACATGCCGCGGAGCAACTAGGCCCGTGAGCCACAGTTGCTGAGCCTGCGCGTCTGGAGCCTGTGCTCCACAACGAGAGAGGCCGCGACAGTGAGAGGCCCGCGCACCGCGATGAAGAGTGGCCCCCGCTCGCCGCAACTAGAGAAAGCCCTCGCACAGAGACAAAGACCCAACACAGCCATAAATAAATAAATAAATAAATAAAATTTAAAAAGAGTAAAACTTTTATAAATTACTATTAATGGAAAACCTGTATCACCTCTCCTAAGTTGAAAGTAACTGAAAGAAAAGTGAACATAAAACAATGTTAAAAAAAAAAAAAAAAAATTGTTAAAAAATTGAAAATTTAAAAATTTCCCCCTGGCCGAAGAGTTACCTATCATTTAAGCATCAAATAATCTCAGTTATAAACAAGTTATGCGGCAAAAGGTTAGTTTTAGGCTGATTATTTGGACCTTAGGATAATATCGCCCCACTTTTCAGTGTGATTCATAAAAGCCTATTTATGAAACATTCATTTCAGTGTAAATTTCAATTACGGTGATGTTAAAACAGGCTTTAATAGGGTAAGTTAATTGAAACTTATTTAGTTCAAGGTCCAACTGAAAGTTTAAAGACTCTAATGTAATACACTTTTGATTCCCTTAGTGAATGGAATCGGTGTCCGGGACTCTACCTTGGGGTGAAGTCACAGCTGTGCAAGGTGTTTCTCTGGGCAGCATTTAAGACAGGAACTGAGGGCAGATGGTCCACAGGTTCAGCTACAGGAAAGGGAAAAAAACCTCAGAATTACACAGTTAGCATGTTTCCAACACTGCTTCAAGAATTATGGGCCACAAATAAATGTTTAAGTTTAACCGCAATTTTCCTTATTACTTATAGAGAAATCTTAGCGTATATTAGTTTTCTCCTTGAATAATTTTCAAAAGGACAAATTTTCTTTAAACTGTTCTTGGAAGTGTCCTGGCTTAAAAAATCCACTTGACTGGGGCTTCCCTGGTGGCGCAGTGGTTAAGAATCCGCCTGCCAATGCAGGGGACACGGGTTCGAGCCCTGGTCTGGGAAGATCCCACATGCCGCGGAGCAACTAAGCCCGTGAGCCACAACTACTGAGCCTGCGCTCTAGAGCCCGCGAGCCACAGCTACTGAGCCCACGTGCCACAACTACTGAAGCCCGCGTGCCCTAGAGCCTGTGCTCTGAAGCAAGAGAAGCCACCGCAATGAGAAGCCCGCGCACAGCAACAAAGAGTAGCCCCTGCTTGCCGCAACTAGAGAAAGCCCGCGTGCAGCAACAAAGACCCAAAGCAGCCAAAAATAAATAAATGAATTAAAAAAAATCCACTTGATTAAGGCTAATTGGGAGAAAAAAAGGCTTAATATAAGATAAATACACCTATTTAAAATAAAAATAAACGAGTGTCTAATTTTGCTAAAAGCTTTCACAGAACTTCAGTGACACATGATCACTTTTACGTCTATGAAATAGTCGGTATTTTGGTAATCAATTAGACAGAATTTCATTGGTTAGTAATTAAAACCACTGGTATAGTTTACAATTTTTGTAAATAACGCTCATTTATTTTTTGCTTTGGAGATCTAATGTAACAGCTGTTGAATGTTTTGAATAGTGGGCTTCACAGATGAGATCATACAAAGCAACGTACATGAAAACTCTATGTTAACGGTGAAAAGCTGTACGATATCGTTTGTGGTAACTACTGAAGACACCTGGCTTTATGCAGTGGCCTTCGGGAAGGGCCTCAGCTGCTCTCTAGGTCTGCCTCGTTACATGACAGCTCTGCCCTAAGCAGCTCAGAGACACAAACAGGTTAAACACTCATTTCCTGCATGTTTTACAGAATTTGGCCTGGGACGCAGTGGGAGCTCACTCCACTCACCAGAGTGGTATCACCCTCCCACGTCCCTTACCCCTGCCGCCGGAGTACATATTTTTCCCTCCTTCTTGATCTCTTTCTCTTCTTTAATATTTTTTGAGGGAAGGGGTGGGGATGGGGAGAAATAAGGGAAAATACAAAAATGTGGCACCAAGGAGAGCAGCTAGCTAGTTGGGAGGCACAGTAATCCCACTTCGTGTCGGGCAGAGAAGTGGCAGTAGAAAGAACCCAGAGTTACAATGGAGGCGAGTTCTCTAGTGGGCCCACACTTATCATGTGGAATTGATTTTCCCCTATAGAAATAAAACTCTGGTTTTATAATGGAAGCCGATGGAAAATTTGTTCTGCTTTAGAGAAAATATAGAAAGATTTTTTTTGTTCTTCATTTCCAGAGATCTTTATAGTAACTTACCCCTTTATTTCTTACCAGTGTCCTTATTATGAGCAATCAATAGATCGTGGTACTGTAACAATCACAAAACCTACTAGGTTTAAAAATAAATATAACAAGCCCCTTTATGGTTTAAGGGCAAGTTCAAATTACAGATTAAAGCCAAGCCATAATTTGAGTGGCTTCTGGGCAACAATGTTAAAAACTCAGACTCTAACGGGGAACAAAAGCTAGGGATGGGGGGTAAAAGATGCAAAGAGAAGAAAGTGGGAAAACAGTTAAAGCTAAAAGCTCCACAACATACGTCGTGGAATGCAGGGCTCTTCTCGCCACCTCCTTTCCCTCCCCTACACCACGTCTCTCACGCAGAATTTAATGGCTTTAAACGTTGAGAGAGAGTTTATCAAGGCTAGACTAGGAAACAGCAACAGGCTTCCCTGTAAAAGAATAACCAGGTGAGGCTATCTGAACGCTCCATCCTGCTTGTTTACGGGAACACTGATCACCTCCTTGCGGACGAGCATCGCGGGGCTGAACGAAGGAGGGCTTCACGACCTCAAACCACCAGAAGAGCTCCGCCGTGAACACCAGGTAGTTGCTCTGTGCGAGAGGCAAGGAGTTAGGAGAGAAAGCAGGTAACGCCTGACCAGAGAGCAATGACAGAGAGTTACCTATTAAAACACAGCTCGAAATAGCATTCACCCATCAAAATCTGTGATTTTTTTTTTTTTAAAGAAATGATAAAGCTTATAATCCCTAAGGCTGTGCTGTGTGTTACCGTCTCAGAAGCTTTCCATTCTCAATTATATTTCTTTCTCCTACACGTTTATTCTTCTTCTCCTCAGCTGAATCCTTCCTGCGTGGCTTTTACACACGCTCAAACCTCTGCCACTGAACGCGGCCCAAACCGGCACCCGATCCTTCATCCTCCGGCTCCGTCCACTGGGCCCGCTCGTCGCTTCAGACTTCTGTTACACCGGCCTCTCCCAGCAACCTGCTCTCAGCCCTCCTCTCCCTAATCCACTCCAGCCTGGCACTCAGGCGCCCTCGCTCTAAGCCAGCATTTGCTCAAGCCACCCATGTCTGTGTCACTAAATCAAACAGATTTTTTGGTCTTCATTGCCCCCAACCCTCAGCAGCATTCGATACTCCTGATGTCTGAAAACTGCCGCCCACACCCACCAGCTATGGAACGGCCCCCGAAGGCACGACTGCACTTGCACATGCACTTTCTATTTCTCTCACTGTGCCAGTCGCCTTCCCCACAAGTCTGATCAGATCCCATCCTTATTTCCCTGATCGGCAGCCACCTTCCCAGTGCACAAAGCAAACCTGGGAGTCACCGCGACACCGGCCTCTTTTCTCCCCTCATACGCGATTCGCCGGCGAGGCCTGCAGGTTCAGCGTCTCAACAGCCCTGGAATCCCCCCACTTCTCTCCACCTGCATCGTAACTACCCTCACTCAAACTGTTTCCACCTCTTGGTTAGCACACAGTCATTTTTTCTTCGGCTTATGCAGCCAAACTTTTCAAAATGCAATGCCCCTTCCCCCGCTTGCCCTTGCCCTTGGGAGACCGACTATAGCTTACAAGCGGGTACCTGATGGGGTCCCTTTTCAATTTCTCCAGCTTCGTCTAATACCATATTCTCCAGGGTTCCTCACCTTACCCATCAGACTATATGGTCAAAAGGACAAAACTGTGCTCACCACTATATCTTCAGTGTTTAAGACAGTGCCTGGTACATAATAGATGTCCAATAAATATTTATTGAATGAACATATAAATGAATGAATAAACATATTATAAGAAAGGCCAGTCACTGGCAAAACATCGAAATGCTGATACGGAATACCTCTGGGTAGTAAGATGATTGTGATTTATAGTTTTTCTTTATACTTATAGTATACTTTCTAAAACCAAAGTATAAAATTATATTTAAAGCATTGGTGTTAGGTTCCAGCTCTACTAGTACAGTTAACTGAAAGCTATGTATATCTTTTGGAAAAACACTGTTTAAGTACCCCATAATTGTCTGTTGATAGGGAATTAATTACTATCTTAAGGACCCTGGAGCTCAACATCACTAACCATCAAGGAAATGCAAATCAAAACCACAAGGAGATACCACCTCACACCTGTCAGAATGGCCATCATCAAAAAATAAGCGATAACAAGTGCTGATGAGGGTATGGAGAAAAGGGAACCCCTGTGCATTGTTGGTGGGGATGTAAAATGGTGCAGCCACTATGGAAAACAGTATGCAGATTCCTCAAAAAATTAAAAATAGAACCACCATAGGATCCAGCCATCCTATCTGGGTACATAAGCAAAGAAAATGAAAACAGATCTCTTGAAGAGACATCTGCACTTCCATGTTCACTGCAGCCAAGATGTGGAAACGACCCGAGTGTCCACCAGCAGATGAATGGATGAAGATGTGGTGTACATGCAGCCACGAGAAACTAGGGAAGTCTGCCATATTTGCAACCACACAGACGGATCTTGAGGGCACTGTGCGAAGTGAAATACGTCAGACGGAGAAACACAAACACTGTATGGCATCACTTGTACGTGGAATCTGAAAAAGCCAGACCCACAGAAACAGAGAACAGGGTGGTGGTTCCCAGGGACTGGGGTAGGGGAAACGCGGGAGTACTGGTCAAGGGTGCAGACTCCCAATTATGAAATGAATACGTTCTGGGGAATCGAGTAATTATAGTTAATGATAACTGTATTATATACATGAAAATTGCTGAAAGAGTAGATCTTAAATGTTCACAACAAAAATGGTAATTATGTGACGTGACGAGGGTGCTGACTGACACTGTGGTGATAATCGTTCTGCTGTATGTAAGTGAATCAAATCAACACACTGTACACCTTAAACTTACACAATGTTATATGTCAACTGTATCTCAATAAAGCTGGAAAAAATTTATTTTAAGCACCTTGGTAAGGTAACTGTCCTAATAACATAACTGTACTGTGTTTGGCCACTAGATGTCAGCATAGTAAGAAATAATTTTCCCAGTAAATAGTTTATGGAGAGAATTTCTTTCTGAATTTACGATGATTAAACAGCAATAAATCTGTCACCATATTCCTGGAATGGTACCAGATTAATTTCATTTAAAAGCTCTTCTTTCCTTCTTTCAGTTAAGACAGTCATGCAACTATACATTAACATTCTTAAACACTCTAAGTGATATCAAAGAATACAAATATACAGAACATAGAATAAAAAGTAAAAGTATACTTTAACCCCTCACCCTCGAATCCTAATACTGCACTCAGAAGAAACCACTGTTAACAGTTCTGTGTTTCTCTCTCTACAGACCTTTTCCCACGCATCTGTATGTGTGTAGATGTGCATACAAACAGAAAAAGGATTTTTAAAATATATGTAAATTGCATCATGCCGTATATAATGTGTGCTCCCCGCACGCTTCACTTAGTAACTCCTAGTGAGCTTTCCGCATCAGTAAGATACCCCTGCCTCCTTCAAACAGCTGCTTTACAAGACATTTCAAGTGTGGCCCTCCCAAGGTGAACTGCTGCCAACTCTTTCACCACCACGAACAATCCTTGTATGTCCTTCTGTGCACTTTAAATGCGGTTAGAGAATGCCCAACTGCCCTCTAAAAAGAGCACACCAGTTTACAAGTTCCCCACGAGGGGAAAAGAGGGCTCACTCCCTATTCCCCACAAACACTTGTTACTCAAGTAAACAAAGGACAAGGTGGCCAGCACCATGGACCGAGCAACCTCTTGCGGGCTTGGAGTCTTAAAATACTCATCTGAGGTCAGAACTGTGGTTCTAATAATTTAGCAGAGAACAGAGAAAGTGACCAAAGTCTTCTCTGCAGATAATTATCTATTTTTAAAGTGCCTGATTTAAGAAAATGTCTTTGTATCTGGATCATGCCCAGACTAAGCTGATCTAAACAGCAGGGCTATCTGTTATTTATTGGAA
Source organism: Balaenoptera borealis (assembly GCF_965194805.1). NCBI lineage: Eukaryota > Metazoa > Chordata > Mammalia > Artiodactyla > Balaenopteridae > Balaenoptera > Balaenoptera borealis. Next base: position 2,306,786 of record NC_138860.1, read on the forward strand.
GTCCAAGGTATACAACTTAAGCAAATGTAACCTTACAACTCAATGTATTTAATGAGGTCATTTTTTTTCTTTGAGATCTCAGTAAAAGTATTTAAAATTTTTAATAGGAAGCGCCGGGAAAAGTATTAAGATAAATATGAAAATATCTCCTAACTTCCATTTTGGTAAAAATGGCAAAGTGTTAACATTCAAAATCAATCAAGGTTTTTCTTCTGATGTGCTGGACAGTGCGGAGTGGGCACTGTTCTGGTCAACAGGGGCAGTGGCTTATTCTGGAAACGCCGTTACCCCTGGCTCCGTCAATCTGCCTCGCAGTAAACGAGAAACGGGTACAGGAAAAAGAGAGAGACCAGAGAACAAGAATTTAAAGCATCACAAGGCACTAGCATTACTCTGGGAGGGGTCCTTTAGCAGCTTCTGTGAAGGTGGGCATCGTAAATACAATTAGGACTGACATAAAGCTGTTCCTCTCAGACTTCAAACAATTTGATTGTAAGATCATTTATTCCTAAAGCCTTTAAACAGAAGTGTTAACTTCAGGCGGGTGTACGAGAGCTGTGAAGGAATTCTGCAGCTGCAGCTGCTGGTAACACCAAGGCAGCGTTCCCACCATGAAGTTCTGGAACCTGCAGCTCAGAAGCCATCACGCCTGAGACACACGTCTGTCTTCACCACTAGAAAGAATGCTCTGAAAGGACAGGGGGGTCTTTGTGTTGTCTGCTGATTTATCCCAACCACCTAGAACACTCTAAGGCGCTCAATAAACATTTCTTGAAAGAAAGGCACTAAGCAACGGCCCGAAGCTAAGAGGTCGCGTGACGTCCTGAAGCAAGGGACAAGTGTATGGCTGATAAATGCGATTACTTCCTAAAAGGTTCATTTCCAGATGACCGTAATATTTCCTTCCCTCTTCCTTTCCCTAGGCTTTGCCTCAAGTCCTGGGACCGGAGGGCCCCTTCTTCCCAGACAGAGTCCACAGTCCTGCTGAGCGGCCACACCTCCTGCACACTCACCGCAAGCGGCAGTCCCTCCAGGACCCAGAAACGCTTACTGGCTTATCCGCTATTTTGCTAACAACATCAGAACAACGGTTTAATTCTGTACCATGACATTAAGTTTAGCTTTGTGCTATAAAAGGAACCTGTAGCTAACAGTGTAGGTTTTTAAAAAATAAAAAATAAAATAAAATCGGCAGAAAAATCAAACAAAAACTATTTTTTCAAAAGTTCTTTTGCCTGAAATTACAGTTAATTTTTTGTAAGCTTAAAGCAGCTATACTGTTTATGTACCTAGTTATATGTTTTTTCAACGAACTTGAACAAACAAAGGGGAAAAGGATGATCGAAATACCTTTATGGAGGAAGCAGCATAGAGCATGTCTTCCAGGGTGAAATGGCAACACTGGTTCAAATATTCTTGGCAAAATTCTTGAATCAGCTGCAGATTATAGAGGCTATCAGCCAAAGACATGGTTTCTTTCAAGCAAATATCTTCAAACAAGAAAAGAGCAAGGGTTAATTTTGATAATGTACATTTCATATTCATTTTGTAATTATTACCTTAATACAGATATACAACTACGTAGAATCCGTCTGACCCACACATATAACAGCAGTGATCACTACACAGAGGCTTAGAGACCAAGCACTCCTTTACTCAACTACTTCCTAGAATTATACATAAATGTTCTTCTTAAAAAAAGCCTTCATTACTTATTAAATTTACCGTCTTAAATATTTTTTACCATCTATCCACAGTTTAGAGTATTTCAACGGAACACTTACCTTCTAATCTGACGACACCAGGACAGTAAAAATGAATAAGGGCAGCTAACGCACAGCCATCCGAGCCATCTTTCAACAAATTTTCTACCAGCGGGATGCAAGGCAGTTGCTTCAGCAATGTCTGCTCTTTCCTATAACGAGCCTACATTAAAAAAAAAAAAAAAAAAGAGGTGAAAATGAATAAGTACTAAGCAACATACAGGAAAAAAACAGTATTGTGGATTCCAGTGTATCAGTAATAAAATATAAGTCAAGAGAAATGAGACCTACTCACCAGCATCCTTCTTTTCTAAACATTACCACTAGACCTCACGCTACCAAGAGCACTTTGGTTCTGAAGCGAAGTACGTAACGTAACATGACACTGCTCATTTATGTGAGATTCACTTAGCCTAAGGATTTACATGTAAAAGCATCACAAAATGGATTTTGAACACTTGTTATCCAAATCATCAGTTCTGCTCCTTTGCAGATGATGACGTTCATTCACTTTAAGGTTAGACTTCACTTAGACCACACGTTCTTATATGGAAAGAGTGAGACTCGAGCTGAAAGAATGAGGAGAGTCATCAGAGTTGGGAGCAGGCAGAAGAATGTGAGACTATTCTTAAAGGAAATGTGGCGATAGAAACATCACTTTGAGGAACCGGAATAATATTCAAGACCATGCAGATATTCTGGCTTCTCATCTGAATGCTGAGACAATGCAAATAAAGTGTAATGACTTTGAAACTGAAAAAAACCCTCCTGGTTGAGGTTTCATTAACCAATAACAGAGCAAGTATAAGGGTTTCTGCTCCCTCTCAGAAAAACAGATGAAAATTCTTGTGTTGTAAAGATTGGCCGGTGTGAGTGGATACAAACTTGTAAGGCGGTTCTCTAGAAATGAGACACGCTGTAAAACTCAGAGGTTACGAGAACGAGCTCTTAAGTCAGATTACCTAGGCTCAAATCCTGGTTCTGCCACTTCTTAGCTCTGTGATCTTGGACAAGGTACTTCAATGCTCATTTCTCGGTTTCCCCATCTGTGAACTGGGGATAATCACAGTACCTACTTCACAGCACCACGGAGGATTACAGAAGATGATGGACATAAAGTGCAATGCACACACAGGCACACAGCGGGTAATCGCCAGAGGTCAGCTGCTGCTAGCTGTTAGCTCTCCTCAGGCCAAGAAAAATAACGCTGAAGGCTTGATGAAGATGCACACTGAAGTACTTTATTAGCAAAATTTACAATTTTACAATATCAGTGGTTACTGATATTTAAATACAGTTTTTTTAAAAGTATCAAAACTAATTTTTCTTCTAACTTCATCTAAACTGATTATATTTCATAATTAAAATACAATTATGAAATATAATACTTTCGTGAGAATAACAGAAAAATATTATAATTTACTGAAAGAGAAAATTTACTATTTGGTGGTGAGGTCAGATTTCCTCTAAATGATATCCCTCAGAAGAGCATACACATTCAAGGAGGACACATTTATCCCTATTTCCCTGTCACTGGCTACTCAAGAACAAGATTCATGGAACATTTTTTCCTCTGAAGATTTTCAGAGGATCTTGTTCTTACGAATCAGTGCGGACTAGACATCTGGGTTTAATGGTATGTTCCAAACTCATAGACTACCTATATTCAGAAAAAAAATCACATAGATACACTACATAAATTCTTTAATTGATTACTGACTTTTACATAATCCTTAGAAAACTTCCTCATTTTGCTGCTGGCAGACAGTTTAAAAATCAGCCATGAAAAAAGAGGAGAGAGGAGGGGAGGAAGGGAGAGAGAGAAGGAAATCAGCCAGTGGCCTCTTCTGGCCGTACGCTGCGCCCCTCACACTTGGTAGTAAGCACCCTTCCAGGTCCTCCCCCTCCTTTCTTGGGCCGGCTAGAAACAAAGTAGTCGCCTCTTGGGAATCCCCTACATTGGCTGGGCTCAGGGCCAAACTTCCCAGATCTCCAGGCCTACCCTTGTTTTCGGCCCACGGTCTGAACTGGACTGAGCTGGGCGCCCAGAGTCATGGAACAGAGAACTGAATTGTGTGCTGTGTTGTACTGAACCCTGCCAAGGAGCACTGCTGCACAGGGCACACACAGACACACACACACAGAGCTTCATAAGGCTGCAGCCACAGAGGCCCGTGGCTTAGGCCAATCGGAGGTTTATACGTGGCATGCCAAAACATCTTCCTGAAGATTATATCCTAGAAGGGGCATCAGGTAGACCAACTTTTAATCCTGAAGTCATGTGGGACTCTCCGAAAGTTCATCTGCAGTTCACAAAGGTTACAGAGTCTTTTATACCTGAACATGCTCTATGCTTTACAAACTTACTGCTCTTTCTACAAATGGAGAAATCTGGCATTTAAAAGGGACGTACTTTCTATCTTTCAACGTTATGGTGCACGTCTAAGTTACATTTCTGTTTCTGAGGGTGTAAAATACTTAAGTGGTCTAAGCCCCAGATGCCACCGTGAAAGATCAACTCTTCAAGTCAAACCAGAATTGAATCTAGCTCAGGTCCAGTACTGGGAGGGACACAGAATCCGTCACTTCTTTATTACACAAAAAGTATCCTCTACATTTCAGGCCAAAAGGAAATGATTCTTTCAAAAAGATGACTTTATAATACAAATAATTTACATGTGCAATTGATACTCACTTTTACTAAAATTATTAAAACTAATGCAAATCTATATCCATACTTTTTTTGTTACCTAGTTACTGATGGTCTGTGAGTACTGACAGACTAGCTTACACTTTAAATTATTTTTAAAGCTTCTAATCCAAATTTTGACTAGATTTTTAAAATCTTTCTGTTTTACTTTATGATCAAAAACACCTTAAAATCCAATCTCTACTTGTGACTAACAGAATTATATGTAATGACCATATCGGCAAGACATAAACGATACCATTCTACAATTACACTTCTGGAGAGCAAGTTGAAGAAGCTGTGCAAACTTACTGGAACCAATTTCCAAAACCATTTGGAAGGAGACTTCGGAGGAAGCAGCAGGAAAAGAGGGGAAGCAAAAAGTAAAGGGAAAATTCATCAGAAGTTTTTAAAATTAACAAGTTATAGTAAAGTTTCTGTTAGTGGAGTTCCAAGTTTATAGTTCTCAAAACATTTTTTAAATGTTAATACTTTACAATTTAGCTTAAACTACAGAGGTTCCTAATGATGAAGACCACCACCTTCCCTCCCCTCACTCCTCTCCCAACATGGACGTGCGTTTTTAGGGTACCCAGGACATGCTGTGTACTTCGGCAGCAAAGAATTTTACCTCCCAGTTCTGGGATCACACATCACATTAAATTTATATCACAAGAGGGAGTAGAAAGATTCTAGGGCTGGACTTGGCAATCATTAAAATTCTTAGGCATTAGGAGGCCAAGTCTGATAAGGTAGTCTTCTTCCCAGAAGGAAAAGAAGAAAGACTGTTTCATAAGCGCACGAATAAAAGCAAGTAACAATGTAGAATTGAACAAAATGATCATTTCTTTTAATGACATAAAGAATTTCTTTCAATTAACGAGGGATAAAAAACCAGTTGGCAATTCTCACCAGTTATTATTTTTATAGAGTCTCTAAGGCAAGTAGCTACTAACACAAAGAGAATATAAATGTTATTAATTTTACTATCTAGGGGGTGTTCCAAAGAATATAATTTTATGTCTTTAAGAAGATGAATATACAATAAGCCCGTAATTTCAGATAATATGAGAATAATTTGTAACTGTTTATCTTTGTATTTCCTAGCACAGTTTTTTGGCAGCCCTAAATAAATATTTGTTGAAGTGAACCAAACTAAATGGGGTCTGAGTTAAAATTCATGTTCAGCTTCTATGCATAAAGTTTTTCCTACAGAAATTAATAGTAAAAATAACATTATTTGGAAAAATAATATAAATGAGGTATTTTCAAGAACTTCAAAAATCAGAAAAATGTCATCTCAAGAATCAGAAAAATACCAGCTTCCCACAAAGAGATAATATTTCCAATAAATTTTTCTTATTGCATCAGGAAGAATAACCCTAATAATTTTTTTGCATGTATTTGAATCTCTCATTTAACCAAAAGTTTTTGGCAGCTGCAGTCATAATAGCCATAAAAAGTGCAAGAGCAGGAAGCCCCTGTGAATGCGTCAGGGTTCCCAATGAATAATGGAAATGTCAAAAACAGGAGTTTTCTTGTTTTTGAGACTAGAAGAATCCATAACACAGAAACTGATGATAATAAGAAATTACTATGGATTATACAAAACAGGAGATGAGTCTCTTGTGGTTCAAATTAGTCCACATTTCTTGCAAAATATTCAATACTTGAACGTTTTACTAATTCAGACAACTCTGAAAGAGCTCCCAATGGCTGCAGCTGGAAAAACTGAGCAACAAGTCAATACCACAGACTGGACTGTAACCCAAAGTATACAATACATACACAGGCGTCCATGGCTTGTAACCCCAAGTACAGAGCACATACACACCAATCCATACTGATACCAATAAACAGCTGAAGGATATAAATAAATGGAGAAAGTACAAATCTCCCTTACAGAAGAATTCCAGATAGTATATATCCTCTTCCCTTCAGGGAGGGAGCTTAAATTCCCTCTCCTGGAACGTGGGGTGGACTTAGTGACCCACTTCCAAAGAAAAGAGCATCAGAGGGGGAAATAGAAACTTTACAATGAAGGAGACCACTTCAACCAAGTGATCAAGGTGGACACCATCAGTGACAAATCGTGTTCACGTCACGTGCTCCCTGATGTGATGTGATGAGATGGGAAGCCACCTCTGTGATGTTCTTCTCCAAAGGCCCACAGGCCCAATCTCATCACAGGACACAGGAGACACACCCCAATTCAGGGACACTGGTAAAACACCTGGTCAGTACACAAACTGGTGTAATCTAAATAAAGTCTGTAGTTTAGTCAACGATAATGCACCAATGTTGTTTTCTTGGTGTTGCCAAATGGGCCACGATTACGTAAGCTGTTAACATTGGGGGAAACTGGATGAAGCTGTACTATCTTTGGAACTTCTCTGTAAATCTAAGATTATTCCACAATAAAGTTGATTTCAAAAATAAATACACACGAAAGTAGGTGAAGGTGGTCAAAAGGCACAAACCTCCAGCACTGCTGCATGTTACGTAGGAAAGCTGCTACGGGGGTAAATCCCAAGGGTTCTCATCACAAGGAACAAACGTGTTTTTCTATTTCTTTAATGCTGTATCTATACGAGATGATGAATGGTCACTAAACCTACTGTGGTCATCATTTCATCATGTACGTAAGTCAGATCATTATGGCGCACACCCTAAATTTACACAGGGCTGTATGTCAGTTAGATCTCAATAAAACTGGGAATGAACGAATCAATGAACAAATGAATAATGATGGACAGAAACAGATTATAACCCATTAAATAAAATAAGAATCCATCAGTTCATACAGATAATAAAGAGATGATAGGTAGATTGATAAATAGATGAGGTCAGATTTGCTTACAATAGAACCCTAACTAATAAATGTAGAAGAAATGATAAAGTTAGAGAATTGCCATTTTGTAACCACCATAGTATAAAAAGTTAACTGAAGTAGGTATCATCAGTAAATGCTAAATCTAGGAGGTGGGGAAACACTGAAGAGGAACAGGATATTTACAGTCTCAAAGTACCCTCCTCTCAAATTACTTATTACGAAAGGAAAAATAATAACCATGCAGTCAAAAAACCCAAACAATATCTTAACCAACTGATCAAAATTAGTATCACCTAGTAGAGGCAAATGGATATCACATGCCTCTGGATACAATACTGTGAAAAGGACACACTTTACATAGTATTCTAGGCTAAAAAAAGCACAACTTAATCTAACTATGAGGAAATATCAGAAGAACTGAAATTGAGGGATAGTCTATGAAAATGACCTGTATTCTTAAAAAATGTCAAGGTCACGAATGAAAAAGAAAAGCTGAGGACTGTTCCTGTTTAAAGAGGATGAGAGATACAACAACTAAATACCTTACATGACCCTGGACTAGATCCTGGACTAGAAAAATATATAAAGTTCAATTGGGATGACTGACAAAACTGGAACACAGGCTGCGAGTCTGATCAAAGCACTTTATTGACATTAAGTTACCTATCCTGTGGTTGTGTAAATGAATAGCTTTCTTCCTAGGAAATATACGTTGAAATATTAAGGGGTGAAGGGGTATGATACATGCAACCTTCTTTCAAATGTTTCAGAAAAATTTACACATACATACGTTTGTGTGTGCAACATGTAATGCACAGAGCACACAAAATGTTACGCTGATGAATCTGGGTATAGAACATATAAGGGTTCTTTGAACTATCCTTGCAACTTTCTGTTAAATCAGAAATATTTCAAAATAAATGTTCTTAACAAGTTATATTAAATCCATACCAATCCAAATCTTTGTAGGGTGTTGTATCCAAATGCACAAGACTATTGATCTATAAAGCTGCTGAAGAAATCTAATTGTTATAGTACTCTTAGGCAAAGATTAAAATCACGGTACTAGGATATCTAACTAATATGTAAGTTTCTTCAGACCAAATCATCTTTATAAAATATTGCTTGGAGAAAAAAAAGTTACGGTACCATCTCTGAATTTTAAAAATGTTTAAATATATACATAAATGTGAGAGTTTATAATGAAGAATTTTGTTTTTACAAGAATGTAAATCAAGAATAAAATGATTATAGTTCTAGCCAAACCAATAGTTCAAAGGCCAAAAATCCCACTGTTGGGTAACAGAGCAAGACTTCATAACCTACTCTGTGCTTGGCAGTGTGTTCTTCATGAGGACCCCTGTACTTTACAGACTACGTGAAATGAACACTTACTTTCACAAAGCTTTTAACAATGAGAAAAAGGATAAAATTCATTTGAAAATGAAGGTATTGAATCTAAAACATGGCACAGATGAACTTATCTATGAAACAGAAAGAGACTCACAGACATAGAGAACAGACTTGTGGTTGCCAAGGAGATGGGGAGATGGGGGAGGAATGGAGTGGGAGTTTGCAATTAGCAGATGCAAACTATTGCATACAGGATGGATAAACAACAAGGTCGTACTGTACAGCACAGGGAACTATATTCAATATCCTGGGATAAACCATATGGAAAAGAGTATGAATAAGAATGTATATATGTGTATAACTGAGTCGCTCTGCTGTACAGCAGAAATTAATACAACACTGTAAATCAACTATACTTCAATAAAAAAGTAAATGAAGAAAGATAATAATAAAAGAGGAAAAAAAAGAAAATGAAGGTATAAATGCTATGTTTGTGCTAAAATAAAAATGTGTACTAACCCAACTATTTAAGTGAAGCACACTCATTCATTCATTTACTCAATCACTCACTCAGCAAATCCTGGTTGTGAGGTTAGTATGTACAATTCCATGGGCCAAGTGCCGTGAAAAAGTCAGAGTGACATGATCCAGTAGTGTCTGGATACCATACAGTTTGTTTTTCTTAAAGGTCACTTAATCTGCAGTTGTTTGGAACGCAAATAGCAGTGTTTTCCATAGAAACAAGGTTTACTGGATCCTATGTCAGCATATAAAACCCCCATTTAGTTCATAATGTGTATGCAAAACTACAGAATTAAATCATATATATAATAAACGAGGTTTCCATGGAAATCCTGTAACTTAGGATGATGCTGAAACTTATTCCTGATTAGAGCCAGGAGCAAAATGGGGGGCGGGGGGGGCAGGATTAAATCCATCTCCAAGGCAAGGGTTTCTACTACTAAAGAAGGGAAACTGGAAGGAAAGGGCTGGGGGACTTGAGGGACAAGGTGGGGGCAGAGCTGGGGGAAGCCGGGAAGCGGGTGCAGATCTCCACTGGGGAAGGTGGTCAACACAGACGAGAACCAAGCCCAGGGAAACCACTGTGATCCCAGGCACCGGATTCAGACAGAAGTGTAGGTGGTCTCCGCACAACTTGCCTGGCGAAGCTGGGGACGCACAAACCAGCTTTTTCCCTTTCCCTCCTCTGGTCTCCTCTCTTACAGAGTATCAGTGACTAGCAGCATTCGCCCAAAATGAACAGAAGTGCTGTATAATAATGAAGATACTTAAAATAACCCAGATGGAAAACAAAGTCTCTGCATAAGATAATTTCTTATACCTCAATTCAAATGCTAGACAACATGTTTAAAGGGCTCTCATTATAATATATTTTAAAAGATGCTGGAAATATACTTTAGGTCTTAGTATATAACAAACACAAACACACAAGTGTTCGGAGAAAAATAACTCTAAAAGCCTGTTCAAGAAGTTTAAAGAATTAATCCGTGTTAATGTTTCTTCTTCCTTCACAAAATAACCATATGTACAACTTATAATTCCTGGAATGTAATTTTAGAGGCTGGTCTTACTACAAGTCATTATAAGGCTGATACACTGAAAACTGTTTTCCTGTTTCATATATTTTACCAAACAAAGGCAAACCCATTATTTTTTGCCAAAAGAATGTCAGAAGCTGAGCTCTAGTCATTAACAATTTTTCCTAAACACCGTCATCCAACTAAACCTTCATTTTGCACTGCTGCTTACTTGGTATTTATGGAAACGCTTTCTAGGGTACAGTTAAGACCACCAAAAAATAATTTGATGAACACACAATTAACGCTTCCCCAAACAGCACACACATATGAACACAGGGTCTCACAAAGGCACCTTTTTTTTCTTAGGAACATGTACCTTTTGACCTCCTGAAGCTTCCACTGTGTGGTGGTCTTTCAATTTCTGTTCTTGTTCCATTATGTCTTTCAAATGTTCATTTACCTTAAAATATAAAAACATTAATTTGAATTTATAGTCAAATATAACAGTAAAATAACATGTACCTTAAAAGGCCTGTGTTCAGATCTCTGATGTCAAATACCAGTACCACGCAAATGAACAGAAATTCATTTTCCCAACCAGAAAAAAGTATCTTACGGGTGTTTTGTTTGAAATTCTAAAATTCATGACTTTACCAAATACTTGTTGAGTACCTAGTACATGTCAGGTACTAGTTGGAGTGCTAGGGGGACAAAAAGGCACTTGATAACTTCTGTTTTAATGCTTGGGAAACAATAAAACTTTTTTCAGTAAAAAGTTTACAATCTCTTTCAGGACTACTAAGTGAAAATTATTTTCCTCAAAAACACTCTGAATCAAATTCTTTTTTTTTCTTAATGTCTTCCTTGTCTTTTATTCTTTTCTTTAAAATAAATTTTTTTATTTTTTTATTTTTGGCTGCGTTGGGTCTTTGTTGCTGCGCGCGGGCTTTCTCTAGTTGCGGCGAGCAGGCTTCACTGCAGTGCGCAGGCTTCCCATTGCGGTGGCTTCTCTTGTTGCAGAGCACGGGCTCTAAGTGCCCAGGCTTCAGTAGTTGTGGCACGCAGGCTCAGTAGTTGTGGCTCACGGGCTCTAGAGTGCAGGCTCAGTAGCTGTGGTGCATGGGCTTAGTTGCTCTGCGGCATGTGGGATCTTCCTGGACCAGGGCTCGAACCCGTGTCCCCTGCATTGGCAGGCGGATTCTTAACCACTGAGCCACCAGGGAAGCCATGAATCAGATTCTTAGGCTGTGATCTCATAGGCATGTCCCTGGATCATGAGTGGGTTTTAGTGTGGTCATAAGGCCACAGTTAAATTACATGAAAAATTTTTGCATATGGGAACTTCTTAGGGAGAAGGTCTGATTTATCTAACAGATTGTTCAAACAGCCCATAATTCAAGATGATTAAGAAACAATCTGTCTAGTGCAAAAGTATTTCTTCAGAATAGTTTAGACAATTTTGGATTCTGAGTTACTGATTTTAAGGTCAGTCCAGTAATAATAAGCAAATGTTCAAGTTAATTAATAATGGCGTTCTGGAAAACCTGAATGGTATTATCAACCACTGTAACTCTAAACTAAATCAATAATTTTCTAACCTCTTCTGTTGCTTAAAATTCAGTTCAGTGCCTAAGAAAAAAAGACTAAAGAATTTGAATTTATGATAAATTTAACTAACAGTTACGATACTCTCCGAGGCATTAGAAGGAATTTAACCAACACACAGATTCATCTTGGTTTGTACTGCCAAGTAGGGTGCCGTGCTCTAAGATGTCAGGGCACCGACTTGGCGGTGTAAAACACTCTTCCGAAGAGACAGCGTAAGCAGAAGCGACCCGGCTCTGACTCAAAACCCCCACTCACAAGCCATGACCTTAATAATTTCCTGATATCAGAGCCTTCGCTGCCAGCTGGAATAAAACCTACTTCACAAGAGGTTTGGAGACTATGGCTCTAGGACGGTCCCCAGTGATCCCCTTGAGTGTGGGCAGGGCCTATAATTTGCTCCTACCCAACAGAATACAGCTAAGGGGATGGGATACCACTTTGGCGCTTACGTCTCGCACACTAAGCCCCACTCTCTCCTGCTGGCTTTGAGGAAGCACGCAGCCATCCCTCGAGCTGCCCTACGGAGAGGCCTGCGGGCTAAGGAGCTGGGGGCAGGCTCCAGCCAGCAAGGAACTGAGGCTCTCCGTCCAACTGCTGGACCTAAGCCCTGCCAACAACCACGTGGGCTTGGAGTGGACCCTCCACACCCAAACTTTCCAATAAGACCCCAGGCCTGGGCAACACCTTGACCCAACCTTGTGACAGACCCTGAAGATGGAGCATGCAGGTAAGCAAGGTCTGGATCCCTGACCCACAGAAACTGGTAACACTGAGATGATTATAATAAGTAAGTAAATAACTGAGCTAACAGAAGTTTTAAGCAGTTAAGTTTGTGGTAATTATTACAGCAAAACAACTAATACAGAGAATAAAAGAGATAATGTATAAAATGTACCAAGTAAAGTGCGTAATACAGAGCACAGACCCCATAAATAGAAACTACTGCCATTACTTAGAAACAATACACCCCCAATGTAATTCCAGATAGTTAAATGTCTGTAAGGGCTTTAACAAATCCTACTCAAAATACTTTAAGTTGATGTAATGGCATAAATCATCCAAAATACCAAACTCATGATTATAAGAAAATTTTACATGTTGATAATTCATTAACTTTCATAACAGGGAAACTACACGAAAAGTACAAGACATGGTCACTTCACGTTATTTAACCTACCTGGGTACACAAGACAGATAAATGAGATAATTAGCTTAGTAATTCTTAAGCCAGTTCCCAGATGCTGGTTAGAAAGTTCTAGCACTAAAGTTGAGTCATGACATTCTTTGTGCAACTCACGGATAAAAGTTAAAGATGTGTGTGTATCAGAGAGCCAATCGTGACCTGGAGGCAGTTCACCACTGGAACAAGCACGGAGGACCAGTGAACTAGAGAACATACAACAAACAGCTGGCGCTGGCATATGAATTAAAAATAAATGTGCTAAAACGTCATATGCATTTTTAAATATCCATTAATTTAAAAATGTACACTAGCTTTTATTTAATCTTTTTCATTTAAAAATACAGAATAGTCATGTGTATCCTTGCCTTGATGTAAGTCTAAAGTCAGTCAATATTTGTTCCTTCCTCCTGAATAATACAAAAACCTTAGAAAGGCTTTAATTCAAATCACCTCCTCTCATCCCTCATGTTACTTTAACCTAGCAACATAGTTCTTCCTTTTTAAGGGCCTCAGAATTAGGCACGATGATGATTTTTTTAATAACACTTGCTTAGATTTACCCATGTTGCACACCAACTCCCCTTTTTATCATTGCTTCCTACACCCCACCTTTTCCTCTAGTTCCACTTCTTTCTTCCTGAAGTACAACCTTTCAGTACTTCTTTCTGCAAAGGTCTGAATGATAAACCACCTCTGCCTGAACAAATCTCGATTACAACTTTAGTCCTGGGCAAAAGTACAGAACTCTAGGTTCATCGTTATTTTTCTTCGGCACTTTGATGATTTTGCTGCACCGTCTTCTGGCTCAACTATTACTGCTGAGATGTCTACTATCACGTTCCTTTGAGAGAGGAACTGTCTTTTATCTTTGGATTCTGCAGTTTCATTGCTATATATGTAGGCGTGGATTTAATTTATCCTGCTTCAAATTCACGATGGTTCCTGAATTTGAACGTCTATGCCTTTCATCTATTGTAAAACATTTTCATCCATTGTCTCTTCAATTATACTCTCCCCAGCCTACCCCCTCCCTGTTAACTCCTTTTGGAATTCCAATCAGGCCTCTAGGCAAGTCTGTTAACCTCAATGTCATATATCCCATCTCATCTCTCTGGGCTGATTCTGGGTAATTTCTTCTCGTTAATTAACTCCCCTCTTCAACTATGTCTAATCTTCTGTTTAATCTTTTTATTTCAATGACTAAAATTTTCAATTTCTAAAGTTATGTTTTATTCTTTTTCCAATATACCCTCCACACTGCCTTATTCTTTCCTATGGCTTTTATTCCGTGTTTTATTTTCAGCCACTCAAGCGTTTATTTTTGTCTTTTCAGACTGTTCTGCTCTCTGCAGCTCTCGGCGTGTGGGCCTTGTTTGTCAGGTTTGCTGGCCCTCCCGTGTACGTGACGGCATCTTCATCATTTCCTAAACACCGGTTGTTGGTACTTTTGCATCTGAGGGAAGAGTATCCCTCCCCCACTGCTGGGGACCCTCACGGTTTGGGTGTAGAAGTGACCTTCAGAGTAACCTTTCCTCTGCTGGTGTGCCAGGTGCCAGGAAGGTACCACTGGCCTGGCACTGGGCCTTCTGGTCATCTGCTGCCCCCCACCCCATGATCGGTCCAGAAGGTGCCCTCCCCAGACCTGGAGGGAGACGCAAAGTCAGCCCACGATGACCCGACAGGCCGCCGTCTTCTCGTCAGGGGGTGGTTTAGGTGTGGGCCTGAGAACCACTCTCCTGAGGGAGACCTTCTGGGGGAAGGTTCCTTTGCTAATAGCAGCGCCCGGAAGACCCTACTCTCATCTTCGCCAGACACCGTTATGACTGCACGTGTATGACCTCTGGAATCACCGAAGCCATCGTAAAACCACGCATGGAAGTAGCCCTGTGGCAAAGCTGGAACCCCTGCATTCCTGATGACACTAACACTGACACAGACCACCTCCAGGTGGCACTTAAGAGCAAAGACATCGCGGCTGGTGTGCTCATTTCCACCGAGGGCTTGAGCTCTTGGCAGGTCTACACAGAGGTCACGGTTCCAACTTCCCGCAGCCGGCAAAACCCACGGCCTCATCTGGCATCTAGCGACTCTCAAGCCCCTGCAGAGGCTCAACGGCCCCTGAGAGGCCACCAAAGCCTGCAGCCCCGCTTTGTTTCTGGCACCCGACAGTTTCCTTTTCTGTCTCTGATGCTCAGCTCTGTAGCATAAACCTTTCCAACTGCGTTTTATCAAACATGTCCAGGAGTTTGTAACAGGAAGGGCTACCACTGAATCTGACACGCTGCCAAAATAACTAAAATGTTCTGTCCTGGCAACATGTGTTACAAGCCCTCATAATGTCCACGCATCTTGAAGCATTCTGACGGATTTACTAATTAAGGTGGGTAGGGGTTGACAGGGCCCAAACCTGGGAAAGTTTATAACTTTTTCTGGGTTTTTGATTTGGTCCTTTTTCTTAGCATTTTCTTTTCTTTTTTTTAAAGTTAAAAAAGAAACCCTTTAGAATTCAGTATCAGGTAGTTGTAACTGATCTGTCAGTTTGGAAATATCTTCATGATTTTTTTAAAAGTCCTTATCTGATTCTCTCGGAAAAGCAAACTGGTCACACGTGAACATCCTGAACCCCTATTCCTTCACTTCCTCATCCACACAGTCAACAGCTATTTACTGAATGACGGACGTTATATTAAGAGGCTAGGGACACAACGGTGCATAAATACAGTCTAGTCCCTACCCTCATGGAACGAGGGAGACAGAACAAAAAAGGAAAAAAGGGTAAAAAGCTCCCCCCCACAAAAGCGATCTGTAAGGAGTGGTACAAATCAATAAAGAGGTGAGTAGAAAACCACGGGAGTGGGGAGACCTATCTGAGCAGGGACGCTGTCCCAGAGGCGGCCTCTGAAGCTGCAGCCACGACACAGAGAGGAGGATGCAACACAAGCAAAGGCCCTGGGGTGGGAAAACCTGGTGTGTCTGAGGGAGCGAAAGAACAGTAAGGCTGGAGCCTGGTGAGCCCAAGGGAGGCTACAGATGGAACTAGAGAGAGGTAGGGCCAAGTAACAGAAGGCTCCTGTATTCGTAACTCTTGTGTGCCCCGCCTGACTTAGCCGTTACAATCTTGTCCTCTGTGACCTTGCTTTTCTTAAGTGTAAACTCATTTACAGTCAACAATGCTGATAACTATTCTAGCCATGTAATTCCCATTTTTCTATGGTAGTTTTTTTTTTTTTTTAAATACTTGTATTATCCAGAAGAAAAGGCAACTAGGTCAGGATGAGCCAAAATAAGAGCCAGAAGAAGCAGTACATACTCCAGTGGAGAGCGGAGGGTGATGTCACAACCGGAGAATAGACGCCGACGCCGGGGCTGGTGGAACAAGCGAGAAAAAGCTACTCTGAGCTACTCTGAGGTGCAGGTTCGATCAACTGGTTCCAATCCTGATCTGAAAACTGAAGAGGGCGGACATGGCTGCCTAAAGGTGCTGGACGTTCCTAATTAGGTGATCTCCTTATCTTTCCGTAGCCTCCCGACGCTCTACGGTGCCGAGCCTGATTCTGTGGCTGAAACTCCCTCTTCGAGGTACTGAACACCATTGCTTTGCCAAACACTGCACCGGTCCAGGCACTAGCACTAAAAAAAGAAAGATGGGCACAGGACTCGTTCTCATATCGATTATTCTAGTTTGTTTAAATGATTAAACTCTGAAAAGTGCTATAAAGGAAACAGAGCATCACAGTAGAAGATAAGACTTGCCAGGTGCCTACTTTAGACAGGCTGTGAGGAGAAAGCGCCATCCCAGCTGAGAAATGATAGCGCAGAGGCGCTGAGCCGCAAAAAGCTGGGCGATGGGCCGCCCAGGAACGGGAAACATCGCGTCCAAAGGCCCAGAGGTGAGCCCCACAGCTGGGATGAAGGGAGGGAGGGAAGAAGAGGAACAGTGGTCCTGACCTAGGACGGAGGTGTACACAGGGGTCGGGCTGGATGGTACTTTGTCGGTACTGGTACACTTGACATTTTCAGTGTAAAATGTGAACTCAACATGATCCGAGTGGCCTGAAAAGCAACATTCTGGGGGTCCCGGTTCTGGTCCTGCTGGAGCGGCAGGTGTCACCCGGAGCTTCCCAGGGACACTGAGGAGAGCCCTGGACGAGACAGCAGGGCCGGGAGGGTCGGCCGCTGAAGGAGGCGCACGCCGGGTGCAGTCCGTCTGCACGGCTCTGCCCTCAAGCCGCACGAGGCTGAGCCGCTGGGCTCAAGCAGGAAGCTGCAGCCTCGGGGGCTTGAGGAACAAAGGGGGCAGTCATCGGCGTGGCTGGGTACCAAGGAGGAGGGGCAGCCTGGAAGGACTCGTGAACGGAGGAGACCCCCATCCCCACAGAAGCTGCCACAGATCCTTGGCTGGCCCGCACTGTGCTGGCAGGAAAGGGCCCCGGAGCCCAGGCAGGGGACAAGAGCTGGCAGCTCGGCAGGGAGGTGGTGTGGCGCTCGGGCGTGGAAGACGCCGGGCAGTCCGCTGAGGCTTCACAAGGCTCACATGTGAGTTCGAGATGCGGACGGAAAAGCAGTCACTGGATTTGTCCAAATGGGAGCCTACAGTGACCTCAGCAGCGACTTCAGGGTGGGAGTGGGGGAGGGGATGGAGCGGTTCTGTGTACAGAGAAACAGGGTCCGATTTGGACGGGGAAGCTTTGTTTACCAGGCTGGGAGACACCAGAGCAGTCTTATTCTCACGAGGATGATCCGACAGGGAGGGAGTCGGGCGACGGAGTAGCGTGAGTGTGGCCCACAGACCGGCGCTGGGAGCATTGAGCGGAGCTTCTCAGAAACGCAGACTCTCCACCCCAGCCCAGACCTACAAGCTCCCAGGAGATTCTTATACACATTAAAGCATGAGAAAAACTGAAGCTGAGGACCAGTGGCCATGAAGAAGGGAAGAGAGAGGAGTTCTAGAGCAGTAAGTAAGGTGGACTGGCCTTTGACAGGAAGGGGACACTCTCCACTGTGAGAGCAGCAAAGAAAGACAATGATGCTTATGAGGAAAGGTCTCCAGATTCGGCAGCAAGAGGAGGGACTTCCCGCCGGACGGCTGCCCATCTCTACGCTACGAGACGAGCACTCGTGACGTCCGCAGCTGACGGCGATGGGGGAAGGGCTGGGGAAGGTCCGAGGAGCAGAGGAGGACGGGCGGTCATGCTGAAGTGCGGGAAAGGGACCTGCGCGGGGACACGCCTGTCGGGCTGGCAATGAGCACGGCGTGTCCGTCTGAAGCTGGTGCTCAGGAATGCACACTTGCCTCCCCGCGTGAACTCCTCCAGCAGTGTTAACCTCATAGGTGCACCTATGGGATAAGGCGGTAACTGGGCCCAGCTGGGGTTTTATCAAACGCGCACAAGGGAAGGAGAAGGATGCGGAACTGACCTTCCAGGCAAGACTCTAAGTTCAGAAAGGAGAAACGTGAAGTCAAGTGAGACCGGGAGAATTAAAGGGCTCGGTGGTTTGGAACTCACGATAAAGGTGAACAATTTTAATAGTGGCAGTGTGAGAGGGAGGGAAAAGAATTAATCAAGAACGGGAGGTCTGCGGTGGGTCGTGAAGGCCACGCGGTTTCTGACGATGAGTGGGCCCAGGATAGGACCGTGACCCCTACAGCTAACGAGTGGAGGGCAGAGTGCCACACGGGCCTTTGACACTGACGCTGATATTACGGACCACGATGGCGGATGCAGGAGTCTTCACACTTGGCTTCTTGTTACAAGCGCCAGCCACGCAAGCATTCACGGGAGGACACCTGAAGATGTAACTTCTTTTAAATCCGTTCAGGTCTTGCTCACAGATAAGGTTTAATTTTCTCTGGGGTTACAGTTGTAAACGAAAGAGAATCAAGAGGAATTAACTGTTCAAGTTGGTAAAGGGAGCGATAAATTGACAATTTAAGCATCTTCAGAGCACAAATAACTAATCACAGTTCTATAAAAATTTCCAAGAGGAGGAATCTACAATCTATATAGTCTTATGCAAGTCAGTCAAGCAAACCTAAAAATCATCTAGTTGGAAATGAGAAACTTATTTCATTCCTGGATGCAAAAAATACTTACTGAGCACTCACAGCGTATAGTTCCCTACTTGGAGGGCTCTGAATTTTGTAATCATCTGATATGAACTAGATTAATCATTAAACGTAACTACAGATATTGTGGAATACATAAAATCTATTTCCATCATTCTCCAGTCTAAAGGGAATGGGAAATTTCAAGTAAGATCGCACAACTTTAGTTTTCACTTTGATTTAAAACAAAAAGAGTAATGGAATCTGTCTTAGTCCATTCAGGCTGCTACAACAAAAATACCACCGGCTGGGTGGTCTGTAAGCAACAGAAATGTATTTCTCAGAGTTCTGGAGGCTGGGAAGTCCGAGATCAAGGCGCCAGCAGACTGTGTCTGGTGAGCCTGCTTTGTCACACGGCAGAAGGGGCGAGGGAGCTCTCTGGGGTCTCTTTATAAAGACACAGGTCCCACGCCTGAGGGCCAGGCCCTCACGACCTAACCACCTCCTAACACCACCACATTGGGGCTTACGACTTCAACATATGAACTGGGGGGCAGGGGGACACAAACATTCAGTGTGGAGCAGAGTGGGGACGGATGATGTTTTCTGGTTCTGAGACTTTTTTTTACCCGAGGGAGCATATCCCTACCTTATTTATCCAGTACATGACGGCATCCTCAATGTCATAGGGCAGATCTGTGGCTTGGAAGAAAGCCGAGTACTGTTGAGCACACGCGGCCACCTTCTCCACGCTGACCATCTCCACGGTGTAAGCCATCATGAGGGTGTCCATCATGGCCAGGTGAGCACTCTGGAAACACAAACCGAGAACAACCGTTAGAAACGGCTGCTTATATACGTTTACATGTTAACAATATTTCCCAACAAACAGGAGCAGAACTAAAGGCTACGGAAGACAAGCCTTGGTAAGAAAGCATAAATGGTACAGGCCAGAGGTGAGCTAACGGAACCCAACTAATGTATCACTCAGATGCTTACTGGGGATCTATGCTCAAGACACTCATTATCTTCTACTCAAAGGATGCTCCTTTTCCTGCTTCTCCTGCCTTTGAAGATGTCGCTACCGTTGGCTCGGCAATACAGCTTCCAACTTCAGAGCAGTCTCTGAGTAAGTGCCCTCCTCACTCCTCTCCTCTACATGGTAGAAATGTACACCACATGATAGAAATGTACACCACAGGGTAGAAATGTACACATGCTACTTGTAAGCTGTTTCTCAAGGCCACCCTCCTGGTCTGGTGGCCTCCGCTCCCATTCAGACACCACCATGTCTCACCCCTGAACAAAGCAAAAATTCTGATTTTCCTGGCTCCAACTTCTTCCTCATCCTCTTCATCCAGCACGGGACTTAGTCTTTCCTTTGTTGCTGTTTTTTGGGAGGGGTGGTTTCAAACAGAAACAGTTATATGGGGGGAGGGCGGGTTTCTTAACATTTCCTAACATTACAAAGCATCTAAAGTCGAAAGTACCCTCTCCCCCTCCTATTTCCCAAGCAGTGTTTATGGTTTGGTACGTATTCTTACCAAAAATGTAATTTTGGTAAGAATTTACACTGCTTCCTATTCTTTGGCTTCCCAAACAACGCTACAACCTTGTGTTTCTCCAGGGACGATTCTCCACCGTGGGACTACTGGGCCCGAGAGCAACTGCATGCTAAGTTTTGATGAATAATCACTTATCTGCTCTCTAGAAAGGCTGCAGCTACTTTCATATCCCCAAAGAATGTTAGCCAGGGTGCTTGTTTCCCCACACCGTTTGCCAACAGTAGACATCATTTACTTTTTATCATCTGTATCAGTCTGAAGGTTACAAACCCCACTCTTGTTCAGACTTTGCATTTCTCTGATTGAGGATGGGCATCTTTTGTATGTTTGGCAATTATTTGTATTTTTTCCTTGGAAAACTGCCTGCTCATATCTTTGGCCTATTTTTCTCTTAGGTATATTCACCTTTCTTTCTTTATTTCTTGACTTGTAAGGGCTCATTATTTATTAGGTACATTAGCTCTGCACCATTCAGGTAGCAAATACTTTTTCCTAGCCTGTCTTTGGACTTTCAACTTTATTTGGAATGTATTATGCTGCAGAGAAGTTCTAAGTATTTACTCGGTAAAATCTGTGAATCTTAACGTTCTCCTTTACGACTCTGGAATTTCTCCCAAGTTTACAAAAGGCTCCCCGCACACCCCCAAGTATATAGAAATAGTATCCTCTACTTTTTCTATTATTGATACTTTAAATCCACGTAGAATTTATTTTTGAAGATGTTATCATCTAGGGACTAGTTATTTTTCCAAATCAGAGACGTCATCCTATCATGCTCCCGTAAAGTCTACCTCATCTTCTATATAATAAAGTCTGAGGCCCCTCCCTATCAATCCAGTTTTACAACCTGCATTTCCTTCCCCGAATCTACATTCCATTTAGAACAGCCTCGGAAGAGTGTCTGCTGTTCCCCCAACCTGTGGCCAGGCTTCAGGCTCCCATGCCCTCTCCTGCTGTCGCCTCCTCACATTGCAGACTAAGTCCTGTTGTCGGTCTGCCTGTCACCCTCTTTCCGATCCCCTTTCCCATCAAAATGGATCATTTCTTCCTACAGAGTGAGTATACTATTTATACTTGCATGAAATTCTTTTTTTCTTTCAGTTTTATTGCGATGTAACTGAAATACCACACCGTGTAAGTTTAAGACTGGACATACAGATATTGTGAAATGGTGACCACAAGAGGTTTAGGGGCACGTGCACTGAATTCTGACTTAACTATCTGAAGCAGGGCAGGGGAAACAGTGTCTGCAAGAAGCTCCCCGGGAGAGGCTCATGAGCAGCCAGCTGAGGACCACGGACTGTCCTGCTGCAGGACAGGCACCAGCCCCCTGGTAAGACGGTGAGACCCCAAGGGCAAGGGCGCTGTCTGAGCACCTTTGCCTTCCCTACACCTCACAGTACCTGACAGCGAGCAAGGGCTAAAGGAAGGAAAGGGGCTGGTCTACTGCTCACTGTAAAGAGGGAAGAGCTAGCTTGACTCTGGAGGCTGAGGAAGTGGGTCCTGACTTGGAGGTGGTGGACCGGCGTACTGGAAACTGAGCAGTGTTTACAGGAAGGCAGGTGCTCTGTCTGAAGCAGAATGCCTGATAATGGCGATCAGAAAACCAATGGTGACTCCAGGTGCTGTGCTGAGGGCTTTATTAACATACCAGCTCTTCCATTTCAAATCTTTTCTGAAGTAAGGCTGGAGATAATATACATTTGTTATAACCCTTAAAGCTCTGAAGGAAGCATCATTTACGTTTTTAATGGGAGGAAGCTGAAGCTCCAAAAATTAAATAGTTTGTCCAAACCTATGTGCTCCTTCTACTGTATCGTGCAGTTGGCAGAAGCTAAGTCACATATCAATAGTTAGGCAAGAAATATGTTCTGGAAATGATAAATAGACATCATATGCAAGAAAGAAAAATAAGCATAATTATTTGAACCTCAAGTCATGTTTTCACATTCTCCCTCTTTTTCAGGCGGCTACTGTCCAGAGACCCCAATTCCTTCTTCAGACTCAGAGTGGACACGGTATCAACTGCAGCGCGCCCTTTCACTCAGGTGATTTCTGTGTCCTGTCTATTCACTCAGGCCCTAGGGAGCGGGGTCCTGTCTTTCTCATCTTTGTTCCCAGGACAAGGTTTTGAGGGGAAAGTCTGAGTAATCAGTATTTACAGCATTACAAAGCATAACTCTTTTGAACAAAAATGTGGGAAAACATCTCAAGAGCTGTAAAACCATTCACCTCCTCTTCACTAAGACTCTTTCTCTTGGCAATTTATTCTACAGATACAATTTAAGAGAGAAAAAGGAGCTGTATGAATGAAACTGACCATTACAGAATTGTATATAACAAGAAAGGAAGCAATGTTACAAGCACAATGAGCAATTTATGCCATCCTAAGCTATTTCACAATAGGGGAAAACGTGCACAATACAATATTGTGTAGAAAAAACAATGCCATACTATAACAATGCTCAAAATAAATATATACATATAAATGGGCAGACATAAGTGTATGTACATATACATCTTGAAAATATATATATATATATATAATATATATATAAAACAGGAAGGGAAAAGGAATGAATAAAAATAAAACTTACTTAGAAATGACCTTGTTATAATATGCAAAAAATACATATAAAATCTATAGTTTACTTCAAAAATTAGGATAGTAAACACTAAGTATAATTAGTAATACATTTTCAGAACAAAGCTCATCTCACTGATTACTTCACTTCCTAAATTTAAAAACACATTTAAAAATATTCCACTACTGTGTTTACAGATATTTCCACAAGATATTCACCCACTTTTAAACTAAGAACCTTCAATTTTATTATTTTTTTTACCCCTTAACTTTATAATATGAGGTAGAAGTAAATTTAAAAATTACGTATAACAGAAACTATGTACATAATGAATCTAGAAAGCATCGACAGTGAAAAATAAGCTGTAGGCTACAATCAATCGATTTGGAATGATTTATGTCTCTGAATAAAATACACGCATTTAGTTTTTTACCTAAAACATCAAGGTCAGAATAATGATAACGGCAGCTAGCACTGAGCGTTACGCCCCATGCGATGTTTCCCGTGAGATGCACTGTTATTAAACCTGTTTTACAGAGGAGGGATCGGAGCCACCTGTCCGAGGTTACAGAGCCAGGAGGCGAGCCGGGGTGTGACCTGAAGCCTGGCGCAGAGCTCACACGGCCCACCAGCGGCCTGCAGACCCCAGGGCTGGGCACCGCAGTGGCAGCACAGAGCCCGCCGTCCAGGAGCAGCAGCAGAAAGGCTAGTTAGGAAGGAAACGCAGGAAGGTTTCCTGCGTTTTAGTGAAAAAGGCAAGGACCAGGAGGCCCGGGAACCCACTGAGGCCGCTATTAGCGTCTACATCTGGGTTACGGGTTACAGTTTTGTTATCTCCGACCAGTGGAGTCTAGACAAAAATGATTTACATTTAGGTATCAGAAATGAAGGTTAAGGCTTTTAAATAAAGAAGAGCATTGAAGTGTCGTAGGTAAGAAGGCTATTTATTAATGAGCCTCACAGATTAATAACATCCAAGTTCTACTATTTCACGGCTTTTTTATTCTTTTATCAGATGAAGGACTAAGAAAATATTTCCTAAACTGAACTCAGGCCTGTGGCGCAGTGGCCAGTGCACCAACTATGTCCAAGCCCTCCTAGAAGGACACGGGAGGGAACAGACTTAACAGACCGCCATGAACATGAAGAATTGGAATTATTCTGCTAAAATGGCACACAACAGCATATACACATCACACTATAGTTTGTCAAAGTTAATTCCGATTCAGAAAATATTTTACACATCATTTATTTATATAAACAAGTTCACCATAATTTTCATTTATCCTTCATTTACATGGAGATACAAGGAAAACAGCACTTAAAGCCCTACTGAGATACCACTTCCCACCAGGAAGGCCATAATTAAAAAGTCAGATAATAACAACCATTGGCGAGGATGTGGAGAAATGGGAGCCCTTGTGCCCTGCTGGTGGGAATGTTAAATAGTGCAGCCACTGTGCAAGAGTCTGGCAGTTTCTCAAAGAGTCTGCCCCAGCAGCTCTGCTTTTAGGTTTATTATACCCAAGAGAAAATGAAAACGTGTCCACACAAAATCTGTACACAAATATTCAGAGTAGCATTATTTCTAATAGCCAAAAAGGTGGAAACAACCCAAACGTCCATCAACTGATGACTGGATAAGCAAAAATGATATAGCCATGATATTTTTTTTTAAAATAAATTTATTTATTTATTTTTTGGCTGCACTGGGTCTTCATTGCTGTGCGCAGGCTTTCTCTAGCTGCACTGAGCAGGGGCTACTCTTTGTTGCGGTGCACTGGCTTCTCATTGCAGTGGCTTCTCTTGTTGTGGAGCACAGGCTCTAGGCGTGCGGGCTTCAGTAGTTGTGGCACATGGGCTCAGTAGTTGTGGCTCACGGGCTCTAGAGTGCAGACTCGGTAGTTGTGGCACACGGGCTTAGTTGCTCCGCGGCACATGGGATCTTCCCGGACCAGGGCTCGAACCCGTGTCCCCTGCATTGGCAGGCGGATTCTTAACCACTGCGCCACCAGGGAAGTCCCCTAGCCATGATATTCTGAATGGAATATAATTCGGCAATAAAACGGAACAAAGACTGACATAGGCCACAACATGTGTGAACCTGGTAAACAGTGTTTTCTAAAATGGATTGTGGCAATGCTTACACAACTCTGAATACACCAAAACCATTGCACTGTACGCTTCGAATGCATGAACTGCATGGTGTGCCAATTATACCTCAAGTTGTTACCCCACTCAAAAGATTAGATTGATTTATGATGCTCTGCTGACCCTTTTCCAGTGTAAACACCTCAAAAATGACTGTTTAGGTCTAAGTTAGGCAGTTAGCTATATCCATGTGTTTGCAAAGTACCTTTAAAAGGACTTCAAGGTGAAGGGACACATTTTTCTGGACAGTGAAGTATTTTAGATATTATTAAAAAATAAATTAACATTTGCTTACTACCATAAGTTTGTTTTCTACATAATGTTAAGCAGGAAATGTCTATATATGAATTGATGACAAAAAGAAAAATAAATAAATATGCTAAGTTAATTCTATTTTCCTCCCACAGATATTTATGTTCACTTTCTTTTTTTTTTTTATGTTCACTTTCTTAAGGCTCCAACTAATCTGGATAAAAGGTATATATAGTTTACTTTAAAAGATTATTATTTATGATCTTTCTTAGATACTGTTAATTATTTTAGTAGCTAGAATCTTAGCGATAGATTTCTATAGTTGGTATGAGAATAGAAATTTTCCAGAAAAACAATTTATTTCCAATCATAATGTTGGTCCCCTTATATGATAAGAAAATCTTAGCATATCAAAAATTCAGGCTATCAAAAGTAGGCTGGTCTCACAAGTGTAGGTAGTGTGCTACATGAGGGGCAAATTTTTCGCTAACATCACAAGGGTCTCTGGCCCAATGAGTGGAGTTCGATAGTAATACTTGCTACAAATGTTAAAAAAAAAAAAAAAAAAAAAAGTAGGCTGGTCCAAGGAGCAAAAAGCACTGGCCTTAAAAACAAAGGCAGGACTTCCCTCGTGGTCCAGCGGTTAAGACTCCACGCTTCCACTGCAGGGAGCATGGCTTCGATCCCTGGTCGGGGAACTGAGATCCCACGTGCCATGAGAGGCGGCGAAAAAAAAAAACCAGAGGCAGACTATCACTGAAACAGCAACGAGTTCAGCTGTAACCTACAGGAGGATCCAGGCACAGCTGTTCCAGTCATAGCGACGCTGTATCCAACCTGTAGTAAACACAGTCAGGACCAAAGCGGGCCACCATTGTTCTGCTACACCAGACGCAAGGGCGGAACTGGGCGCCCTGGCGAGGGAGGTGATGTCCATGAGATTCAAACGCTTAACATGAATGACATTTGCTTGTGACCACACGAAAGTGACACATCGATTTTATTTGGACGCATCTGGTTAGACATGTGAATGGGGTAAAGAGAGAGTTAAAAAGTACGATTACTAGCATGGAACTATTAGCACAGTGATACTTATTTAGCTGCCATTTAACTCTGCCTACATTGAAAAAATACGGTACGACACACAATAAAGCAGTCGAGAGTTCTCTTTAATCTGTGTCCATAAGGGCGGCACGAGCATCTGGCTTACATTCTGTCATTTGCATTTAGTGAATCTGATAATCACACACCCAGAGGAGAACTGTTTCCAAGATAATGTTGAACCAAACTGATATCAAGCTTTATTACAAAAGGAATACATGCAAGAAACAGTGCAGCCCAAATGTCTATCAAAATGCAAGTCCCAGGGGCTTCCCTGGTGGCGCAGTGGTTGAGAATCTGCCTGCCAATGCAGGGGACACGGGTTCGAGCCCTGGTCTGGGAGGATCCCACATGCCGCGGGCCAACTGGGCCCGTGAGCCACAACTGCTGAGCCTGCGCGTCTGGAGCCTGTGCTCCGCAACAAGAGAGGCCGCGACAGTGAGAGGCCTGCGCACCGTGATGAAGAGTGGCCCCCGCTCGCCGCAACTAGAGAAAGCCCTCGCACAGAAACGAAGACCCAACACAGCCATAAATAAATAAATAAAAATTAAAAAAAAAAAAAAATGCAAGTCCCAGACCAATGAAAGAAATGATGTCTCCCGAGCAGTTCCATCACTTCCTCCGGGCTATATTTAACCTCAAATGGCAAGTTAAGGATGTTTAACTGAGGCTGCACCGGGTGGACACAGACAGGAACTGCACATTAGTAGCAAATAAATACGGTAAACACAGGAAATAGTTTACAGCAGTGGTCCTAAATCTGGCTCATCATCAAAAATCACAAATTTCCTGGCCCCAAACGTCAGAGAGGCCCCAGAATAGCATCCTAACAGGAATCCTGCCCCCAAAGGCCCTCATCGCAACAGACTGACAGTGACATCACTCCACAACCCAACGCCGTCAGGGGCTTCCCGGGGCCCACCACCCTTCCAGGGTCTCCTCTTCCACTGCTTCTCTGCGTGAACCTACGGTCCAGGAGCACAGGTGAAGAGCAAGCAGAGCGCCTGCGTTCAACCTTGACTCTGCACCTGCTACGTAATCCCGGGCGAAGCCCTCAAGTTCTTCATGCTTCGCTACCCTCAACTGCAAAGCGGGATGACAACAGTAGTACGGGCATTTCGTGCCCTAACAATAACACGGTTTACGTCAAGAACAGGGTTGGGGTAGACCACTCGAAAGATCTGCACCTCTGTGACCAGGAGGTAACCTGGAGAGCCCGGCTTCCACCTGGCTGGAAGCTGCCCCGGTACACAGGGAAAACTGCACAGGAGCAAGTGTGGAGATGCCGCCTGCTTTCTAATTAGAGGCTGGCTGGTGGATGGTGACACGATGACACAGATGGATGTGGGTCTCAGCCAGCAGAGGTGGACCCGGGAAGCAGTGCAGCCGTCCCCAGCCAAGAGTGCACTCGGCCGGGGCTGCCCTCGGGGAAGGAAGGGCCCTGGGCAGATGCCCCTCTGAAGACTGAAACAGGAAAGGAGGCCGTGGTGTCAGTTTCGGATTGGAGGTTGCCCTAAGAGCTCATGATCCTACGTGTATATTTCTCCTAGCCCTATCTTGAAGAAAGGGCCTGGAAGCAATAACACAATAAATATAACTGTGCCCAGATCCTGGTTTCTAAATAACATCTCCACATTAAAATAAACCCAAGGCTCTTTAGAGAATGGCTGATTCCAAGTCAGAGACAGGAAAAGCACCAAGTGAGCCTGGAATAGCTAGTTGTGTCAGAAAGAAAAAAGTATTCAAAGACTGATGGGGAGCTGTTAAAAGGATACAGGAGCCAGCCTGGGGGAGGGGGCTCCCATTGGCCAAATATGGGCCCACGTGAGTACAAAAAAGATTAACAACAATAATGAATTATAACACAAGTAATCAAAACCAAAATGAATCCGTGAGTCCACAGTGATAATCACTAAAGGGGAAAGGAGGATGAGAAAGCTTTTCTTCACAGAACAATGCCAGGTAAGAGATATAAAAGGAATGACAGAATTTTTAAATCACCATATTGCAACCACCGCTGCAGTAATTCATTCAGGCACAGGTCACCCAGAGATGCTAAAACCGCTAGGTGAAGCGTCACTGGGAAACACAATGTGCAATAAACGTCAAAGTATCACTCCACATGATGCCCCCCTGATTACAAAGGGAAAAGTGGTCAAACTCAGAATCACCAATAGCGGGACATGATGAGATTTAATGAAGAGCATAACACATCACCTCTTCACGTCATAGCACTCATGTCAAAAGATTTTACTCTGAATCTTGTATTGATATTCGTATCCCACAAAATTACGTTTACCGAGCAAGCGCTAAATGCCGTCTAGCTAAAACAGGAGCTGCTGACACAGGCACAGAATAAGCTGCTTCTGTTACCTTTTTAACTTCTAGGTGATTGTTGGTGGCTTTCCTCCCAAACCATACCTCACAAGGAATGCATTCCAAATGTGTATCTGTCCATTAAACAAGTCATGAGATGGGTACAGGAGAATGTACGGCCTTAATGAAGTTCTAATATAAGCAATACTTGCCAGTCCTGTTGCTACAATTAGATACAGAACCTGAGGAGGTTTCAGTAAGCCAAAAAGAAAATATATATAAAATCAAGAAAAAAGCTTAAAGAATAAAATGCCTTCAACTGAGGTTACACATAAGCCCCCTAAATGATTCGTCAGTACCCAGAGCAAGAGGTCACAAGTGGTTTTCGGTCAGAAAACTGTCCTGGCATCAGTGCCATCCAGATGAGGCAGGCTTCTCTGCAGCACTCCTTCCAGAAACAATGCCACTCCTAAGAAATTTTAGGATCTAAAGTGAAAATAAATTTTATTTCTTTTAGTTACTATTTTGCTTTACCACACATTAAGTAACCATTTTTATAACAATACATACTTAAATATATTATTTTGAATTAATTCATATACTAATATTCAGTTTAAAAAAGACCTAGGAAGAGAAATAGGGCAATAGAAACCGATCACAATTGCTAAAATTTACTGACCTCTTATCACAGGTCGAGTACTACATTAGACGCTTCCCCGGCCTACTCTAATTCATCCTCACAACTGTGGAAGGTAGACAACAGTGTCGTTCCTTACAGAGACGAGAAATTGGACCGCAGAGAGCTTCAGAACCAGTCCAAAGGCAGACAGCTATTTGCTGCCACTTGAGCCTGTCCTGCTCTAGCGACAAAGGGCTCCATCACCACCACTCTGCCTCATCAGCAGAGATGCGTTTGCCAAAGGGCACAAACCATTTCTGCTCCAAACTGTAGCATTTCCTTTCAATCTTAAACATCCATCCTTCATGAACTTTTTTTAAATCAAGCTTTTTATTTTGAAATAATTATAGGTTCACATGCAATTGTAAGAAGTAACACAGAGATGCCACGTACCCTTTACTTGGTCTCCCCCAATGGTAACATCTTGTAAAAAGCACAGCGTAATGTCACACCCAGGACACTGCATTGACACAACTAAACTACAGAACGTGTCCGTCACAAGGGTCCCTCCTGTTGGCCTCTTATAGCCACATCTACTTCCCTCCTGCCCCTCCCTCTCCTTAGACCCTGGCAACACTGATCTGTTCTCTGTTTTTATAATTTTGTCCTTTCAAGAATGTTACATAGATGTGATCATACACTATGAAACTTTGGGGATTGGCATTTTTTACTTGGCATATTCTATGAAGATTCATACAAGCTGCTATATTTATCAATCGGTTGTTCCTTTTTATTGCTGAGTAGCGTTCCAATAAAGCGCTTAAGACACTGATTACTTGAGATTATGACTGTTAACACTTTTATAAATGTAAACACATCAGCTTGAGCTACACATGGAACATCCAACAGAAACGATCTCACTTACACTTTTAGGGGCCTGCTAAATAGATTACACTGAAGTACTAAATTAGTCAGCATCATAGGTGGTTGAACTTTCCCAGTTTAACTTACCTTTCTTATGAATGTTTAAAGCTCTAACTAAAGTTTGCACTCTTAAAAAGAAGGTTGTAATGGCACAGTTACAGTAAGAAGCAGTTTATTTTTGGTCAGTATTAACTGAATTCTTAACCTAACTAGCTTATACGAAAGGTAAATGTCTGTGGAGGTGTTTAAAGAAATAATAACTATAGGTGGTAGCTGCCCCAGAACACGTCTTCGATGCAGAGCACAGGAAAAAGTCTAGAAATGTAACAGCCCGCTCCAGCTCCCAGTGGCATGTCAGGCTCTCCAAGTGGTGACAGGAGGCGGTGGGCTCAGAGATACCCGCACACGCAGGGTTACCCACTTCCTACCAAGCGTGCTCAGCCCGAAACAGACGAGCGCACGCACGTGTGCACCTGCACACGTATACAGAAAAACGCCAAGCCTCAAAGATTTCACAAGTACTTGTCGGGCAGTGAATAAAATGCACATCTTAGTTTTTGTGTTTTTGTATATAATCTTCAGTTGACTATTTTTAACTCATGAGAAAAAAATCTAAGCTAATTTCTACTCATTTCTTTAGGTCTTGGACTAAACGTGGTATCACCCAGAAAGGTTTCCCTGATCACTACTCCCCACCTCTGACTAGATTAGGCTTAGGTGCCTCTCTGGGAGGTTCGCCAGCACCTAGCAGCAGCTGGTACCATGAAGCAGTTGCCTCTTCCTTGTCTGTCCCTCCTGCTGGACTCTAAGTGTCCCCATGGTGTAGCTCCGTATTAATATACATTAGGTGATCAACAGAGAAGTGCCTGCCGAATGAATGAGCATGCAAGAAACACACAGTGTAACACTGACTGGAAGAGCCAGTCCTCTCATGACACACCCTAGAGAACTGAACACAGGTATTCCAACAAAAACTTGCAAATGAATATTCATAGCAGCATTGTTCATAGTACCCAAAAAGTAGAAACAACCTAAATGTCCATCAATTTATGAATGGATAAATAGAATGTGTTCCATCCCTACAATAGAACGCTTGTTGGCAATAAAAAGGAATGAAGTATGGCTATGTGCATAGAAGAACCTTAAAAGTATTATGCAAAGTAAAGGAGCCAATCAAAAGAAGGCCACATATTGTATGAGTCCATTTGTATAAAATGTCCAGAATGAACAAATCCACAGAGACAGAAAGGAGACTAATGGTTGCTGTGGGCTGTGGCAATGGAGCGGGGAGGTTCGGGAGTAAGTGCTGATGGGCACAGGCTTTCAGGTGTGCTGTGGAAAGTTCTGGAGCTAAGTAATGGCAATGACTGCACAACACTGTACTTAATGCCACTGAACTGTACTCTTTAAAATGGTAAGTTCGGGGCTTCCCTGGTGGCGCAGTGGTTGAGAATCTGCCTGCTAATGCAGGGGACACGGGTTTGAGCCCTGGTCTGGGAAGATCCCACATGCCGCGGAGCAACTGGGCCCGTGAGCCACAACTACTGAGCCTGCGCGTCTGGAGCGTGTGCCCCGCAACAACAGAGGCCGCGATAATGAGAGGCCCACACACCGCGATGAAGAGTGGCCCCCGCTTGCCACAACTAGAGAAAGCCCTCGCACAGAAACGAAGACCCAACATAGCAATCAATCAATCAATCAATAAATAAATCTTTAAAAAAAAAAAAAAGGTAAGTTCTATGTTTTATATATTTTATGATAAACAGATAAATAAATAAACTGGTCATACAACCAAAAAAACCCCAAGATTTTTCCATTATTAATGAAAGATTTTGACCCATAGAACCAAAAATTTAAGTGAACCCTTTGCAGAATATGTATAAAGAAAAACGCACATAGGCATCTCACAGTCAAAGGGGAAATCTTGAAAGAAGCCAAAGTATTAATATATGAAAAAAAAAAAAATTAAAAAGAGAAACAGAGAAATCCACAATTAGTTGACGTTTTTAATACTTCTTTTTCAAGAATCAGTAGAATAACTGAACAAAAAATCAGAAGGGGTATGGAAGACTTGAAAAGCATCAAGCAAAACGACCTGATGTTTACAGAACACGATACCAAAGAACAGTTCTTTTCAAGTACACATAAACACTCACCAAGACAGATTCAAATGCTGAGCCATAAAACAGTCTCAACATATTTAAAAGGAATGAAATCATACAAAGTACGTTCTCTAACCACAACAGATGTAAATTAGAAATCAATAATAAAAAAAAGATATCTGGAAAACATCTAGGTACTTGGAAATTAAATCATCTGAATTTCTATGAGGCAAAGAAAAATCACAAGGGAATTCAGAAAATATTTTGAACTGAATGGTAATGAACAACATTCATTGCTTTTTCACTCCATGTCAAAATTTGCAGGTTGCAGCTAAAGCAGAGCTTAGAGGGCAACTTATGGCTTTCAGTGTTTATAACAGAAAAGAATACTTTTCAATCAATTACCTATGATTCCATCGTTAAAAAGCTAGAAAAAGAGGAGCAAATTAAATCAAAATAAGGAGAAGAAAGGAAATAATAAAACTAAGAGCAGAAATTAATGAAACAGTAAAAAAGCAAAAAAAATAATGAAATGAAAGCTGGTTCTTGGAAAAGATTAACAGACTTGATAAACCTCTATACAAATTAATAGTATCAGAAAAGAAAAAGGGGGCATCACTACAGGTTCTACAGATATTAAAAGGATAATAAGGGAATATTATGAACAACCTAGTGCTAGTAAATTTGACAAATTTAGATGAAATGAACAAAGTCCCTGAAAAGACACAAAATAACCAAAATTGACATAAGAAACAAAAAAATATTTATAGCTGTAAATATAATTTACAGCATTTATAGCATTCACCACCCACCTAAACCTATTTTTTTTTACAACCATGACATAGGCAAAGACTTCTTAGGACATAAAAGCACTAACTATAAAAGAGAAAAGTTATAAATTGGTCTTCATCAAAATTTAAAATTTCTGGAAAGACATTATTAAGAAAATGAAAAGGTAAACCACAGACTAGAAGAAAATATTTGTAATACATATAATGGACAAAGGACTTGTAGTCAGAATATAAAAGAATTCTTACAGTAAGAAAATAAAAAGCCCAATAAGAAAATGAGAAAAAGATTTAACACACAAAAGACAACGTATGAATGACCAATAAGCATATAAAAAACACTAAACTACATTAGTCATCTAGAAAACGGAAATTAAAACCATTCAGAGATACTGATTCACATTAGAATGGCTAAAATTAAAAAAACAACACCAGGGCTTCCCTGGTGGCGCAGTGGTTGAGAATCTGCCTGCCAATGCAGGGCACATGAGTTCGAGCCCTGGTCTGGGAAGATCCCACATGCCGCGGAGCAACTAGGCCCGTGAGCCACAACTACTGAGCCTGCGCGTCTGGAGCCTGTGCTCCGCAACAAGAGAGGCTGCGATAGTGAGAGGCCCGCGCACCGCGATGAAGAGTGGCCCCCGCTTGCCGCAACTGGAGAAAGCCCTCGCACAGAAACGAAGACCCAACACAGCAATCAGTCAATCAATCAATCAATGAATAAATAAATAAGCTTTAAGAGAAACCATTGGAGAGATTTAAAAAAAAAAAACAACACCACCACCACCAAAAGTGTTGACAAGGATGTGGAGCAACTGGAATCCTCATACACTGCTGGTGGCAAAATTAAAAATACAGCCACTTTGGGAAACTGCTTGACAGATACTTAAAAGTTAAACACGTGCTTACATATGGCCCATCACTTCAACTCCTAGGTATCTACCCAAGAGAAATGAAAATATATGTCCTCACAAAAGTGTACACAAATGTTCACAGCCACTTTATTTATAATAGGTCAAACCCTGTAAACATCAATGTACGCCAATAGGTGAATGAATATTGTGGTTTTCATAAAATGGAAAGATACTAGGCAATAAAAAGGAACAGACGACACATAATAACATGACTGAATCAACAAAATATGAGCGAAAGAATCCAGTTTCAGAAGTTCATTGTTCCCTGCAGCGGTAAGTGCTACGAGGTGGCGGCACTGACTCCCGGGAGCCGGGCACAGGGACAGCTGTCACGCTCGGACCTCCTCCGTGGACCCCTTCTGGGTGCGCCGAACCATGGACGGTGTGGGGCTGGCCGGGAAGAGCCTTCACACTGGGCTTACTCTGACGCTCGGAGCTTCGGCCTCTGGGGTGTCTCTGGGCATCTCCGAGCTCAACGTGAAGATCCTGGTGAAAACTTGAGAGTGGACCACATTACAGATTGAAAAAGGAGCCTCAGAGGAGTCAGTTCTTAAAAACTCAGCTTCCGTTGGTATTATCCAGAGATGAGTCACCCACGGAAAATGGGCTGTCCGGTCTGTGAGGAAGGGACTTGGAGCTGTCTGACGTGTTTTATTTCTCCAAGAAGGGATTGGAGGCCATTATGGAAGATGAAGTGAGCCAGCGGTTCTCCTCAGAGGAGCCAGTGTCATGGAATCTCCTCACAAGGACAAATGTAAAATTCCAGACATCAGTCCGTGGTGCTCACCATGGTGGGGTGCTGGGCGTCATAGTGCGCTACCGTGTCCTACTGCCTCTGAGAGTTACCTTGGCTTTCACTAGGATCAGTCTGTTGGTTTACAGGAAGTACCCTGGTTGGACAGCTGTCAGAAAGCAGCCTCAAGAACCGGCTGAGTGAACTGGTCCACTGCCAGATCTGCGTTCGTGCCCTCTCTGTACTACTCGCTATCGTAACACGCAGTACAGACCCCAGAAGGGAGGCATTTGTGTGGCAACCACACCTCCCTGTAGATGTTTTATCTTGACAATGGATGGGTGCTATGCTACGGTTGGCCAGGTGCATGCCTGGTGGATGGGAATTATTCAGAGCTATGGTCAAGGCTTGTCCACGTGTCTGGTCTGAACGCTCAGAAATGAAGGACTGACACCTGGTTACCAACAGACTAAAAGAACATATTGCTGCTAAGAAAAAATTACCCATACTAATCTTTCCTGAAGGAACCTGCATCAACAATACTTCAGTCATGATATTTAAAAAGGGAAGCTTTAAAATTGGAGGAACCATACATCCAGTTGCAATTAAGTATAATCCTTAGTTTGGTGATGCATTTTGGAACAGCAGTAAATACAACACGGTGAGCTACCTGCTTTGAGTGATGACCAGCTGGGCCACTGTCTGTGCTGTGTGGTACGTGCCCCCCATGACCAGAGAGAAAGGAGAAGATGCAGTCCAGTTGGCTAATAGGGTTAAGTCTGCTACTGCTGTACAAGGAGGGCTGACTGAGCTTCCTTGGGATGGAGGGCTGAAGACAGCCTAGGTGAAGGACGTCTTTAAGGAACAGCAACAGAAGAAGTACAGCAAGACAACTGTGGGCAATGGGTATCTCAACACGGAAGCAGACTGAACGCCACCCAGGCTTTCCAGAACTAGTCCTTGGAAATGAAGTGTGGTGGAGTTTTTTTTTTGCTTTTTTTGGGGGGGTGGGGGTGCACTGTTTTGTTTTACCGTTTTTGTTTTTTTATTGTTAATCTTTTCTACAGGAGGACTGTCTCTACCTCTTTATGCCAGAGGCAGAATCCACGGTGCCCTTTTTGGCTTCTGTTGTTGTTACAGCATTAGCCTCATGAACTGTAAGTAGTTTACTGAGTTTGAACATATTCTGCCTTTTGTAAAACGACTGTGTCATTGTGAACTGAATGAAATATTTGTACCGGAAAAAGGACTTCTAAAACATCTGTGGAACTCAGTTGTGTTTGGAACTCGTTGATAGAGTAATTCTCAAGAAAATACCCCGAAGTGTGTTCATGATTAGCTCTCTCACACCCTCTCCTCCCATTCCCTTCCATCACTTAAACATGGATTTCACATCACTCGAGTTACTGTTATGGTTTTGTTCTACTACAAGGTTGAAAAGAAAAATGGAGGACAGTATTTAGGAGAAAGGACAGATTTGTGGCCACTTGATCTGAAAGTTGAAAGGAAATTAAATATTTTTTACTAGCGTGTTAGAAGAGACCTTCTATTTGGTGAGCTTTACCAAAGAAAATGAGTCCATGTTACTGTGTGTGCACATTTACAGGTAGGCAACTTGTGAATAAGTTAGCCAGCAACAGGTGATAAAGTTTTTAGTCTTCCTTGTTTGTACGCTAAAGATCTATACTTAAGGCCTCTCCCATCTGCTGATTTGTTTGATCTTGTAACCAAACACATTTCAAATAGGAGCCTTTGACAACAACTGCAAATCCCACTGAGTGTCTTCAGCAGGGGAAGGAGTGAAGGAAGCACTGTTCCTCCCCTTCCACCCCTTCGTCCTTTATTTCAGAATTTTCCCAGTTTCTTGAACAGGAAAATAAGTGGTAAAACTACCTTTTGGAAACTGAGCTTTAACTTTCTTTAAAGGGGAAAATAAGTGTTTCCCGACTCTGCAGCATAAGCAATGTTGATAGCAATATAGTGTCATCCAAGTATTATTTCTCTTCTGGTAACCAGGTACAAAATGTGACACCGTTTTACGGTGAATATAAATAAATTCTACATTTCTAAAAAAAATAAATTAAAAAAGTTCATACATTATGCTTTTATCTATATGAAATTCTAGAACAGGCAAATCTCACCTACAGGGACAGAAAGGAGATTGATGGAGATCTAGCATGGGATGCGGATACGGAGCTGACAGCAAAGAGGCACAAAGGAATTTGGGGAGTCAATAAAAACATTTTATATTTTAACTGGAGTAGTATTTACATGAGTGTATACATTTGTCAAAACTCAAACTATTTACTTTAAATAGGTACACTTTATTTAAATTATGCCTCAACAAAGTTGATTTTTAAAAAGAAAGCTCTGGGGGCTTCCCTGGTGGCGCAGTGGTTGAGGGTCTGCCTGCCAATGTGGGGGACGCGGGTTCGAGCCCTGGTCTGGGAAGACCCCACATGCCGCGGAGCCACTAGGCCCGTGAGCCACAACTACTGAGCCTGCGCGTCTGGAGCCTGTGCTCCGCAACAAGAGGGGCCGCGACGGTGAGGGGCCTACGCGCCGCGATGAGGAGCGGCCCCCACTCGCCGCAACTAGAGAAAGCCCTCGCACAGAAACGAAGACCCAACACAGCCAAAAATAAAAAAAAATAAAAAAATAAAAATTAAAAAAAAAAAAAAAGAAAGCTCTGACCTGAAAGTCACTCAGACTTCATTGAGCGTCCTCTTCTTCATCTGTTAAATGTGGATAATACTTAATTTCTCACCCCACAAGGCATCAAATGAGATCAAAGTACATCAAAGTACTCTAGATGTTGTTATGTGACACAATGATTTATAGTGTTTTATCACTTCAGGCATTAGACAGTCAGTGTATGACTATGGGAGTAGCCTGCAGAATAATTTATTACCTAAAGATAATCTTCAAACTTCATCGTAATCATCTCTTTTTATGTTTCCCCAAACAAATGCTACATGGATCGATACTTTAAGGAATGAAATTAGGAGTGTGCCTGGCCCACTAAGAGTGGTGCTGCAACGAGCCACCAAAGACAGTGGAGGCAGGAAAAGACAGCCAGCGCTGGGACAACAAAGCGTGCGATGCTTTACGGAAAACCCACGAAAGCAGATGATTATATCCAACACATCAAGATTTAAGTACAGGACATCTGTGTTTTTCAAACGTCCTAACCATAGTGACCTGGGCAAGTCTTATTTTTGTGACCGTTTATATATGGCAGCTCAGGCTCGTCCACCACCACTCAACATAATTGCTGCCACCTCATGCCAACGACGTAAAATGACAGCTATGTTCTTTCATTTGCTAACCAATACGACATTCCTAGTATAGCTGAACCAGTCACATATGGTGTACTTCAAAGTATGTTTGTGTTTTATAGCTTTCCAGATTTGAAAGTTTTCCAGGCGTATGGATGCTGAGCCAAAAACTGTGCTTCACATCTCAAAATCTAAAACAAGCTGCATAAAATACACTGAAATATGCTTCATCATATAAAAATAACCATCGGTAAAAGCTCCAGTTAACACTCAAAAAATTGCCCGAAAGGAAGTTTGTCAGCAAATTTCTTTCAGCTGGGTATGTATGAAAAATGCACCTGACAGTACTAGCTTTACCAGGAAAAAAAAGAAAGTGAACCACACGAGGTTCTGACACAATCGTAGCTGTTCCCTAATTTGCCCACCATGCAGTCAGGATTCGTCTGCCAAGCAGTGTCCATGGGGAGGAGAAAAAGGAAGGTCATGATGTCTCTCCCTGGTGACACGGAAGGTTACCACCCAGGTTTTTAGAAACTACAAAGACAAGTTAAAGTTGAATAACAGTGGGCAAAATTTCACAAGATTTGGACACAGCTATGGCAGAAACTCAAACAGCAAAGTAACAAGTAGGAACACCTTTCCTCCAACCCACCGAGTAGAGGTCACCATTTCCTTCCAGATGAAGGCCTGTGGGCAAGCAGTGCCGAGACAAACATGCCACAGTGGCAGAACTAAGACACCAAACTTCACCGAGGCCGGCATCACGGCCTCTACACATAGATACTGGCCAGAGGTAAAGAGCTGTGGATCTGGGAGGTACCTCACTAGGTAACTGGCAGGAAAACGAGTGCTTACGTGAAAGGAGTTTAAATATGTACAGGAACCAGTGCACTTAGAACACATGCTGTCAGCCACGAGACCCCCAAACTAATCTGGTGACATAACTCTCAAGAAACGCTCCTACCTACGATAAAACTGTCAAATCTCCCCTGTGTTCATTCTAAGGTGAAGAAATCTGTAAAGGGATCAAAAGACTATCAAGTTTTTTTGTTAACCCTCTGAGCTGGTAACACAATACCTTACTGCCCACATAAAATGCCACCGCTATAGTTTTGGTAGACCATAACAAACATAACTCCTTTAAAACATTAATTTTTAATGACCCATTAAGTACTGACATTATTCAAATCTAAATTCTAATTTAGATCATTAAAAAATTCAAGAAATAATGCTATTATTTATCAATAACAATGCTGTTTAACAAAGGAAAGATAGAAAAAAAATCAGCTTTCCTTGTATTTTCAGGCTTTCTTCAGTAACGTTCTTAGAGCTACATGGAAACTAGCGGTGTGGCATAAATTCTGCCAAAGATGGGAAGGAAAAGCTGATTATAAACAAGTGGTACCAGTGCACCATACTGCAATTAATAAAATGTCAAAATACCCAAAGCATTTCTGAAACTATATGCCTCATCATTTTTTTAAAGGAAACTTACATTTTTTTTTTTCAAAACTACTTTAGAAAAATCTATGAGATCATTCTTAATATATCATGATGTTCTACATATTAAACAGACAGGTTAAAATATTTTCCCTGTCTGGGATACAAGACCAAAAACTAATTACCGAGCAAAATGAGGATAAAAATCATTAAGAAAAATAGATGTCGTCAGAACAAGACGACTCTTGATACTATCAAGAAATGTTCAGTTCTTCATCCTACACCCTTGTCTGTTCTCCACAGTGTCTTCTGTGCATTACTTAAATATTTGTTGTTTCTAACAATTCCGTCCCTAACCTTCTCTCTTTAATCTAAAACATGCCCTCCCCGGTCATCTCAATCCCATGGCTTCAACTATCCAGGACTACTCAGGTGATTCCCAAATCTCTATTTTCAGCACACACCTCAACGGGCATCTCTTCCTGGATGTCCTGAAGGCATCTTAAACCTAACCCATCCCAAAGTGAAGCCTCTATTCACTGCAGCATGGCCATTTCCGGCACTGCCGATTCCTCCTCTCCCTTTTTCCCTATCTCAATAAAGGTCGCTGCAATAGGCACTCAGTCTGCTCAGTCTTAGTTACACAGTCTCATTATTTCTATGTTTTAAACATGGAACTCTGATCATGTCATTGTTACGCTTACAAATCTTTCAGTGCAGGGAGGTTCTAAACATCCATCAAGGAACTGGGCAAATAAATTATGGTCTTTTCACACCACAGAGTATTGTACAGTCTTCAAAAATGATGGCATGGGTCTATATTCATCAATATGGAAAGATGGTTGGGACCCTTTCCAGGCGCTCTCCCTGCCCCTAACTCCGCCGTCTGCCATGCCTTCCCAGACCTAACTCTCCCTCCTCAGGACTCTGTTTAGTTTCTCTATCTGCTAACAAGCAAATTCCTTCCATGGTTTGTTCAGATTTCTGAAGCAGAGACTCTCATTGGCTTCATTTACCGTCTTGGGCTAAGCAACTAGGCAGAAGCTAGGAGTCAACGACTCCTTGGATTTAATCTGCTCTTACCAAAATATGGCTCTGGCCAAATGCAATAAAACTCTGAAGTTACTTTATAATTAAAATATTTCTAGAGAAATACCACGTAACTATACAATGAAAGAATCTGAGCAACAACCTAAAATCTACTGTAACTGGATTTAGTTTCTAAAATACATCCTTGGTATTAATAGACCTGATTATATCTCAAGCATACTTCACTTCATGAAAACAAACTGGTAAAAATGCATTAATTAATTCTGTGTTATAAACAGAATTAATTAATGTGAATTTTTAAAAAATTTCAGCTTTACTGAGGTATGGCTGACATAAAATTGTTAAGACATTTAAAATGTACATCCTGGTGATTTGATATATAAATATGAATTGTGAAGTTTTAAACAGCACAGCTGGATACAGAAAGCAGAGGTGGAGAGAGAAGTCAACACATGATCCTCAGCTGATTATCTGAAAGCAGACAGGCACTTACTGTATTAAAATGGTAAAGCAGAAAGCCAACAATGTCATCACTTAATTAGATTCTCAGGGCCTCCCTCCCCCAGAAGACCTCATCTGGAAGCTCAGTAAACATGCGTGTCGTGTCATGAGTAATTACAGCTCACGCTACTCAAATCTGTAGGCAAACAAAAACAAAAACCACATCTCTACCACTCTCTCAGTTGTAATTCTGAATGACTTCTCTTTCAAAGTAGATTTAATTCTTAATTTAAATATTCACTAACATCTCTTCTTCCTTCACTGAGGCAGCGTCTTCTCTGGGCCAAGAGCTGGGAACACAACGTGATCAACATGGCCCTGACTTTGTGGAGCTGATTCTGTACAAAAAGCACCCTCTCTGTTGGCTGGATGGATAACTGTAAAGTAGTAAACAATTTTTCCCTATTTAGAACTTTATCTGAGGAATTTCATTTTGGCTCCAGCATACAAAAATAAGCTGAACTCTGTGATTCACTCTTTCTAAAAAAATGACTTGTTATAGAGTTTAAAAAAAAAAAAAGAAGGAAAAAGAAAAAAGCTTTAGCAGATAAAGCCGTTTTTTGTGTGGAAGATCAGTACTCCCTCTCCACCCTCATCTCCCAAACAGAAACAACAAAAGTCTTAATAGTAGGGATAAAACTGAACCTACTGCAATATAAACATATATCATTATGCTGTACACCTAAAACTAATACAATATGTCAATTGTATCTCAATAAAAATAAAACACTGTAAGAAAAAAATGGAGATAAATACCATATTCTATTTCCTTCCAGATTATTATCCAAGATTTTCCACCATCTCTTTTCCAGTCAGTTTTAAGTGTTTTTCTGAAGTAGCTTTATCATCCAGACAAAAAAAAAAAAAAAAAAATCTAAATCCTTTTAATCATAAAATTGGCTT
Source organism: Balaenoptera borealis (assembly GCF_965194805.1). Classification (NCBI taxonomy): domain Eukaryota; kingdom Metazoa; phylum Chordata; class Mammalia; order Artiodactyla; family Balaenopteridae; genus Balaenoptera; species Balaenoptera borealis. Next base: position 2,349,024 of record NC_138860.1, read on the forward strand.
AAGGAAAAGGAAATACACTCTCTTTTCTAAGCCCTCACATCCTTCCCTTTAGTCTATACCCAGGAAAGAGAAATATTGATAAGAAATGGACTCCAGCCAAAGCAAGTGTGAGAAAAGAGAACAAAACTGGAGGTGTCACGATCCTTGACTTCAGACTATACTATACTGTCATCAAAACAGTACGGTACTGGCACAAAAACAGACATATAGATCAAGGGAACAGAATAACGAGCCCAGAAATAAACCCACACATCTATGGTCAATTAATCTACAACAAAGGAGGCAAGAAATACAGTGGAGGAAAGACAGTCTCTTCAATGAGTGGTGCTGGGAAAACTGGACAGCTACATGTAAAAGAATAAAATTAGAACATTTTCTCACATCATACACAAAAATAAACCTCAAAATCAATTAAAGACCTAAATGTAAGATCTGAACTCCTAGAAGAAAATACAGGCAGTACACTCTTTGACACTGGTCTTAGCGATCTTTTTCTGGATCTGTCTTCTCAGGCAAGGGAAAGAAAAGCAAAAATAAACCAATGGGACCTCATCAAACTTAAAAGCTTTTGCACAGTGAAGGAAACCGTCAACAAGACAAAAAGGCCACCTACTGAATGGGAGAAGGTATTTGCAAATGATAAGGGGCTAATACCCAAAATATACAAAGAACTCATACAACTCAAATCAAAAACAAAACAAAGACAAAAAAAAAAAAAGACCAAAAAAAAGCAACCAAAAAAAAAAAAAAAAAATTAAAAAATGGGCAGAGGACCTGAATAGACATTTTTCCAAAGAAGACATATGGATGGCCAACAGGCATCATGAAAAGATGCTCAACACCACTAATCATCTTGCTCATGACCAACCTCAGTGGCCTTCTTTCAATTCCTGAAACACACATCCAGGCCTTTAGCTTGCTGTCCCTTTTCCCTGGATTGTTCTTTTCCCAGATGTCACACATGCTGCTTCTTTCTGGTATTTAGGTCTCGGTTCACATGTCAACTCTCTAGACAAGCCTTCCCTGACCACCTCCTATGGAAACAGCATGCTTCACTCCCTCTACCTCTTTCTTTCTGATTTATCTTCTTCAGAGCATTTACTACTATCTGCAGTTATTACAATTTGCTTAGCTTTTTATTGCTCATCTTCGCTACTAAAATATTAGCTCTGTGAAAGCAAGGCTTGGGCTGTCTTCTCATCACCATCTCCTACCGCCTAGGCCCACAGTAATTCTCAGCCAGTATTACTGAATGAATCAAGCAGTTCATACTGTACAAATTACAAGTCAAATAAACGTGGCCCTAAAATTTCAAGTTCCTGAACATGTTTCCTCCAGGAAACTCTTAGTAGGAACTTTATCATCCAGACGTGAAGCTGATTTATTTTGAGGCTCCCTCTGTCAGCGATGCTCTCCCCCTTATCTCGGCCTAACTGACCCCTCGTGGAGACCTCTGCTCATTCTCACACGCAAGGCTGCCCCAACCATTCTATCCATGATGGGCACGCACACAATTCCCTCGATCGCTCCATCCCATCATCCCGCTTGTATCTGCTTCATAGTCCTCATCACTCTCTGAAGTTACCTTTTTAATCTGTGTACTAGTTGGACTGTTTACCACAAACTAAATATTTTAGCTTCAGGAAAACAATAATCAGCATTCTTAGATCCCTGAAAGTATAGAAGAACTTCCTGAAAAGACAGGCCCCTGGGACAGCTTTGTAACACAGCTCACTTTGTAACACAGCTCATTAAAACCCTCTTTTCAACCACAGAACAGTGCGAGCTCAGAAGAAATCGAGTATTACCAAGATTTTTTTTTTCCCCATTACAGAAGCTCATTTATCCAGGTGTCTAAACACAGGCAACCATTCAAATGAAACAGTCTGTAAAGTTTTTTTTTTTTTTTTGGGTAAAGTTTTTAAATAATCATCTATTTTCCTTCTTTAAATCTCATCACTGACATTAATTAAAAACAATCTGCTAAACTACCACAATCTACCAAGCTACAAAAATGGGTCTGTATCATGGGGATGGGGATGGGGGATCAATCTGTTGGACACAGACTGGGGTGTCGGTGGCCGAGAACCACTGCTGGGGCTGTGCACCGCTGGACAGCACTGGGCTGTAAATGTGCAGATTAGAAGAATCCGCATTTCTACACCAAACCTGCTAACACAGCTCAATCTTGGTGCTCCAATTATATCTACTAACGCTGTATATCATATAAATAAAGAAAAATCATCCTCTACAGTACTACCTACTTAAGTTTAGTAACCTACAATGAATAGTTATCTTTCTTCTCTCTTGAAAAGATGAAAAGTCCTAGTTAATATACATTTACTTCACCTTCAATAATCATCAAAAAGTACTGCTGACAGGTCTGTAATATCAGATAACTTCCTAAGTATCTTAGCTTTTGCTACGTTGAATATGTTATGGAGATGAGATTACAAACCGAAAGAATAAAACTTTCATTATTTACAAGTGAATTATCTATTTTACAGACAAAGTTTGAAGTAATTTGTTACACCACACTTTAGACACTAGCTCTGAAAGTCAAATTTTTTTAAAAGAATACGCATCTGAATCCGTAATGTATACTGCATTTCAAGTCAAATAAAATGATTAAAATTTTTTAATTGGAAAATAAGACAGATATCAAAGTGTTATTTCAGGAAAATTAATCTGGCAGCAGTATACCACAGAAATTAGATAAGACAGATAGACAGATATATATATATATATATATATATATATATATTTATTTATTTATTTATTTATATATATATATATATATATTTTTTTTTTTTTTGCCTCACTGTGTGGCTTGTGGGATCTTAGTTCCCAGACCAGGGATTGAATCTGGGCCCACGGCAGTGAAAACGCTGAGTCCTAACCCCTGGACTGCCAGGGAAGTCCCCCAGGTAACATAAATCTTAAGGAGGCAAGTCCACATACAAACTCTATTCCCACAGTTCTTTTCATTAAAACAGATACACGTTGGTAACTTGTATATTAGAATACATTTTTAAGAAAAACATGAGTATGGTTATTTAGTTTTCAGTACCAACACTGTCATTTCACCATTCTTCCCTATAAAAAAAAAACTTAACTAAACAAGCAATTTTAAACGTGGGTTTATGCCCCACTCATGGTCACGCGTGAAGTAGGTTCAGTCAATTGCAGTCCACATTTTTTCCAAATAGAACAGGAAAAAAATCAAGTTACAAGGATAACTGTCACATGCGTGTATCTAGCTAGACCAGGCATGGGTCCTGAGGCAGAAAGTATTTCTAACTGTGAGTCTTAGTCAAGAGAATTTCAAAACTCCAGGCCAGATGGTTGTGATGGTCTCTTTTCGCTCTAAAAACTTTACTTTTACGGTTAAATCTGTCCTCACCTGGAAATAAAGGGAAATGAGTGGCTTCCTTATTTAATGTTTAGCTACGTTTCTTTTAATGGTCGGCAACGGAGTCTGTTGAATTAATTACGCCAATTTAAAACAACAACTGGGACTTACTGACGGGGACACTGAAGCAGTGTACAGACTCTGGGAGCGCTGGACCAGCGGGCTCAGGAAGGACAGAAACCGAAGGGCTCTGGGGCCTCGGCAGGGCGAGCTCAGCCTCGCCTTCCACCACAGTGCTGTGAGTTCCTCGCCGCTGCACAATGCAATCAGCCCTCCTACATCAGGCAGCCTAACCCCTGGATAAACCAGCAACAGCAGGGAGGGAGTGCAGACATGGTCTCGGGGGAAACAAACTCTCCACCATCCCAATTTGTCTAAAACATCTGATTTTTATGGCCAGAAATTAACATTTCATTTTTAAGCACTATGCACTAGGCATAATATTTGGTTCGATATGATCAGTATACATAGTATATGTGTATATTAAAACATTAAATTATACACCTTAAACATATACAAGTTTTATCAATAAAGCTGGGGAAAAATGAGAAATATAAAATATGTTTTCAACAGATAAAGGAGACTGTGCACTATGTGTAAGAGCAAGTCTTTTAAAATGATGAACAGTATATTGAACATTATAATAAGGACGATATTTTTCATTTCACATATTCTTAAAAACTTGGGTTATTAAAAGTCATATTTTTCTAAAGCACTTATGAAAATAAATCCTGGTGTAAAGCATTTTTAAAATTTAAAAATTATTTTGCAAAGTGAATCACTCTATTTTTTAAAGTCTGTATCTTCATATGTCAGCTGCCACTAAATGAGACGTCCCTATGTAAGAAGAGTGCCTGCTGTGATCGGAATGTCTGTGTTCCCCCAAAACTCCTATGCTGAACCCTAAAGCCCCAGGTGATGGCACGAGGAGGCGGGGCCTCTGGGAGGTGGTCAGGTCCCGAGGTGGGGTCCTCGTGAACGGGATTCGTGCCCTTGTAAGAGAGGCTCCGGAGAGCTCCCTACCCGTTCCCCCATGTGAGGCCACAGCGGGAAACTGGCAGCCTACAACCCAGAAAAGGCCTTCACCAAAACCCCACCATGCTGACTCCTTGACCTTGGCCTTCCCAGCCTCCAGAACTGGGGAGGGGGGGTAAATTTCGCTTGTTCATAAACCATGGCGTCTGTGGGATTCTGTTATAGCAGCCTGAAGAGACTAAGACAGCCCCTCGGTTGGGCGACCAGCACAACTCCCCTTCCCGCCGACCCGCCCTGCCCTTGGGGCTCCTAACCCACTCCTCTCACCATTCCGTGTGTCTGCTGCACACCCTCTCCCTGTGTCACATCCTGCTTCATGCTGACATTCTCTGCCGGTCTCCCCAGAATCCACGCAGAATAAAATCCACAAGGACAGGAACAAGGGTGGCAGCACAGTGTATGTGCAGAACAAGCACTGGGTCAGGAGTCAGGGAGGCCCGAGATTGTCACTGTTCTGTCACCAACTGGCTACACAATCACCATCTGTTCACTGCCTCTTTGCACACCTCTTCCAGTAGGAACTGAACAAGTAGCTACTAACAACATCCATCCGTAAAGTTTCCTTACTTGTTATAAAAAGAGATGGTAATAACTGCCCTATTTACTTTTCCTAGTTGTTACCAAAAAAAAAAAAGTGTAAATGCTTTATAAGCTGTTAAGCACTACAGAAATAGTAGGGTTGTTTGTGTGTGTGTGTGTGTTAGGGTTTTTGCAAGGCCATACGTATAAACGGGATGAGCGTGGGCTTGGGAGTCAGCAGATACAAGCTAAGCCCGAGCATCAGCATTTCTCACCTGTCTGGCCTTGGGCAAATTAACTTAACTCACCTTTCGGAGTGTCAGTTTCCTCATCTATAAAACAGTGATACTAACACCTGTATCAGATATTGCATGGATAATTAACATCTGTAAAGTATGTTCAACTCTCCTCATACCTGACTTCATCCCCACAACTCTCCACCTTCGGTCCTAACCCATTTTCACACCACAGACCCTTCAATCCATGTGACTCCTCACCTCAGGTCTCCAGGAGCATCTTTAGGGCAGAGACCATAGACTTCATCACCAACGCCTAGCCTAGAGTACATAGTGGGAACTCAGTAAGTACATTAAAGAAGTGAACTCCCATCCATCTTCTTGGTAAATACGTAAATGTAACATAACAAACTAAAAAACCAGACATTTCTAACAAAATGCGTATCAATCTTACTTCATTCCTTAGCACAACAAAGACCCACTTTCACTTACATACATCCCTACCGTTTTTCAACAGGTGCTAAGAACAAAAGAGAAGCTTAAGACGAGACTTAGAGTAACCTTTATCTTTCTGACCAAAAATAAGACGTAAGACCATCAGCTCAAGATTTTTAAACTAAAAGGCTGTCCCTCTACTTATTTTGTTTTTTTAACCTATTAGGTAAAAGGATCAGCATTCAAAACCACCAGAAGGAACAGAAGATGGGGAGCTAAAATCTAGACCCTGAGGCTCCCAGAACGAAGCGAAACCAAAGAGCTGGTTTTCCCAGCTTCTAGCAGTAAGCCAACAATTAATTACTTGGAGTTGATGTAAGGGCTAAAATCTTTTGGCCAGTCCTTATCCTAGGTTCTCTTCTTCATTTCCCAACTGAGGACTTGACTTCAGACTATATTACAAAGCTACAGTCATCAAAACAGTGTGGTACTGGCACAAAAACCAACATACAGATCAATGGAACAGGACAGAAAGCCCAGAAATAAACCCATACACTTATGGTCAATTAATCTACAACAAAGGAGGCAAGACTATTACATGCAGGAAAGAGAGTCTCTTCAATAAACAGTGCTGGGAAAACTGAACAGCTACATGTCAAAAAATGAAATCAGAACACTCTTTAACACCACACACAAAAATAAACTCAAAATGGATTAAATACCTAAACGTAAGACCTGATACCATAAAACTCTTAGAGGAAAACATAGGCCGAACACTATCTGACATAAATCGCAGCAATATATTTTTCGATCCATCTCCCAGAGTAATGGAAGTAAAAACAAAAATAAACAAATGGGACCCAATTAAACTCAAAAGCTTTTGCACAGCACAGGAAACCATAAACAAAGCGAAAAGACAACCCACAGAACGGGAGAAAATATTTGCAAAGAATGCAACCGACAAGGGATCAGTCTCCAAAATTTTCAAACAACTCATGCAGCTCAATACCAAAAAAAACAAATACCCAATCAAAAAATGGGCAGAAGACTTAAAGAGACATTTCTCCAAAGAAGACATACAGATGGCCAAGAGGCACATGAAAAGATGCTTAAAATTACTATTAGAGAAATGCATATTTAAACTACAGTGAGGTATCACTTCACACGGGTCAGAATGGCCATCATCAAAAAAATCTACAAACAATAAATGCTGGAGAGGATGTGGAGAAAAGGGAACCCTCCTACACTGTTGGTGGGAATGTAAATTGATACAGCCACTATGGAGAACATTATGGAGGTTCCTTAAAAAACTAAAAATAGAATTACCACATGACCCAGCAATCCCACTCATGGGCATATATCTGGAGAAAAACTTGGTTCAAAAGGATACATGCGCCCCGATGTTCACTGCAGCACTGTTTACAATCGCCAAGACATGGAAGCAACCTAAGTGTCTATCAACAGAGAAATGGATAAAGAAGACGTGGTACATATATACAATGGAATATTACTCAGCCATTAAAAAGAATGAAATAATGCCATTTGCAGCAACAGGGATGGACCTGAAGATTATCACACTAAGTGAAGTCAGTCAGACAGAGAAAGACAAACACCATATGATATCACTTACATGTGGAATCTAAAAAAAAAGGATACAAATGAACTTATTTACAATACAGAAACAGACTCACAGACTTAGACAAGGAACTTATGGTTACCAGGGGGGTAGGGGTGGGTAGGGACAGCTTAAAAAAAAAAAATCATCTCAATTCCACCTCAAAAACGCTTCTCCTGCAATTCCACGGCCTCCAGCGGTGTCTCTCCCACAGCAGAGTGACTGTAACACGAGTCTGATGCCCTCCTCCCTGGTTTAAAGCCCCATCACTTCCAGGATGAACTGACACTTGGGGGACACCGAAGCTCACCCGTGCCCTGTCCCCATCCAACGCTCTGGCCTCGGTTCTCATCGGCCCCGACATGCACCCTGGGCTAAAGCTGTGACGGTGCACACGGCTCTCACACCCTTGGCACTCACGCACCACCTACAACGGGCGCTTCTGTGCCCACCTGGCAACCCCTTCAGAGCCTTCAAGACTCAGACTAAGAGTAGGACCGAGCTTGGTGCCTCTGTACTCCTGAACCGTGCGTACTACAGTTTGCTTATGTTTCTATAATCTCCAGTAGAAAGTGAGCCACTGAAGGACAGGGACTCTTTTTCATCACAGCAGGTAATACACAGTACACGACAGAAGCTCCGCAACGAAACTGAATACATTAATAAACGGCCTGACTGACTTCAGTTTTATTATAAATATAAAGGTTACTGTGAGATCATCTGGTAGAATAAGCACCAGTTGTCAAGTTATTTCCATGAGAAAGTAATTTGGAGTTCTAAATAACTGTTACAAATAAACTCAAACACAATAAACACGGTTGTAAGATATCAAAAGATAATGTGAATTTGTAACTGAGGCGTACATGTTACCTCGAAATACTAATGGAGCCCAAACTAGGTACATGATCCATGGGAAACAGAAAGACCCGGCGCTAGGCATGAAGAAAAAACCCTGCTCAACAATGGCCGTGAGAATTTAAAATAATTTTTCACAGACGAGCTCTGCTCATAAGTTTGTAAGGCATTATTATACAAGGGTGACTAGAAATAAGTACCTTCTCAACCACTACTCTCATGTTACATTTATATAATCCTTTTCCTCTAAAGTGCAATTTTTAACCTTCTTCAATGGGGAAAAGATTTTTTAAAGCTCCTACATGGGTACAGGACCCTGAGTTCAGTGACAGAGGTGCCAAGGAAATCCCAACAACAGCTGCTGACTGGACCAGTGTGTTGGCAGTTGGCAGTTGGCAGGGAGGGAGGGAAGGAGAACGAGGAGGAAGAAGGACTACACGATGCTCCCCCCAGCTCGGCTCGTCCGTCCCACGCTTTCCGTGTGCCCAGCAGAATGGGTGGTAACCGGGGGATCACCATGCACAGTGTTAAACCACCGCCCAGGAAGACCTGATCACAGCTCTGCTTCACCCGCCCTCCGTCCGCAGCCCCGCACACAAGGCTACGGGCGCAGAAACCAGGGCAGAGGGCCGCGCAGACTTCCAGAGGCACACGGCCTTGCTCCCTCCCGCCTACAGCCCCGCTCTCCTCCCACCCGCTCCTCTCGGCCCACCTCCCAGGACTTCCCCCCAGGACTTCCCTGATCCAGGCAAAGACGAAACTACAGCCAGCCAGCCGCCGCAGAGCTGGCCTGAATCCCGCCTGCCTCCGCCCCTCCCTGCGCTGGCTCCTGGGCCGCGTTCTCAGAGCCTCGGCTTCCTCATCCGGAGAGCGGGGACCATACACTGTCCTCTAAGGATTGTTGTAAGATTTAAATCATGTGAGACGGGGGGGGGGGGGGGGGGGGGGGGGGGGTGAAAGCTGGAAGCACACTGCCTGGCACAGAGTAAGCTAAACCAAAAGGGCTTCCAGGTGGGGTGCTACGTGAACATGTACACAGCCGGATATAAGCAAATCAGCACCCAAAGTGCTTCACAGTGTTTTGCCGGGTTTTGTTTGCTTGACGCAGGCTGGGAAAAAAAAAGTCAACAAACCACCACTACCACCACCAAAAACCCCAGAAAAATAGTATGAAAACTTATTCCACGATCCTGTAACCACAAAAAAAGTTACAGACCCTCAGCTTCGGCTCGTAGCCTCCTCACCATCTAGGAAGCCCACCCTCTTTTTTAGCCTCATCTCACATTTATGTCTCCACACAGGCAACACTGTAATTAGTGACACGTACGCTTTCAGTTCAAACTTGGGTCAAGAATTCCTTCAGGCCAGTCACCTCTGTCACCCACCCCTTTCCCCAACCACTGAAACCCCATTAATCATTCATCCTCTGAAGCCTTTCCTCATCCCCCCCGGCAGAAATCATCACGCCCATCTGTACGTTCCCGACGCCTATGGCTTAAACTCATACTTAGAGCACTTATTTCATGCTAAGTAGCATTTTTCCCAATCTTCTTCCTCACTGGATTCTAAGTCCCACATCATTCAAGTGGAGGTGTCAGTGGTCAGGTGAATGCACAGACCACAAAACGTAATAAAATAAAGTAACGCTTCTTTACCTACAGGAATGTGCTTCTTGAGGGTAAACAAATATTTCCATCATCCTTCTGTGTTTTAAACACAGCTTCACCGGCCTGCCACTACTACAAAGCAGTGCAACGGACAGCAGCAGGGATGCGTGCTAACTTTCTAGCTTCTGTTTTCTGGATATCCAAAAACTTCCCTTATAACAATCCTGACAGTTCTCTGAGAGGACATTTTATGCCTTACTTATCAAATGATTTATCAGCCCACTTTAATTTCCATTAATTAAGCAGAGCGTTAAATCTTTTTGCTACTCATTAAAAGAAAGCACTTCAAAATAAAATTTTTGTTATATGATGATGATTGTTCCAAAACAAGATCTGATTAAATAATAAACGTTATTTTATAAATCAAATATGAAAATCAATCTCCTTATTTCATATCACACATACTATATACATTTACTTTAGTGGGGTTTTATAAATATCAACTCTTATTTCCTACATATACAAACACGGCTGGAAAGCTGATTTACAACCAAGAGTTTGATTCATAAGCAGTCTACAGTTTAGATAGTATGAGTCCAAATATTTAAGTGCTCAAATTTGCTTCAAATTACAGCACTCTAAATTAGAAAGTCACGGTTTTAGCTCATTCCGATTCTAATTCTACTTTTGCTACTGAATAACAGTGTTACCCTAGGCAAATCACTTAACCTCTGTAAATTCCAAGTTTTACATATTTGAAATGACTCTGGATTAGATCAAATTTCCCAGATCACATTCTTGATCATACAAAATCACCTTGAACACTTGTTTGGAAATACATGTACTGACCCCTCTTCTAAAGGCTCTATGCTAGCAGCTCTGCCTTGGGGGCCGGGGGTCTGTGTTCAAAGTCCCCACAGACTCGTGTCCCCCAGGCTCCTCCTGACTGGGAAGTTTTCTACTACACACTGGTTCCTGATCTCTAATGCTCTTTCTGGCTCTAAAGTTCTATGGATTAAAGATTTTATGACATGGATCAAATCCCCCAGCCCAACCTGATGACACCGAACACGATCCACGTGCAACTTTGTTTTGCTGTGGAGGAAAGTTCAAAAGCTATCATTCTTAACATCTGGCTCCACTTGCTGTACAAGTCCCTCAATTTTCACGCCATCCTACATACCAGTATTTGTGCTGACAAATAATCTGATAGCTAACCTATCTGGGCCAGAACACACTTCTGGTTGAAGGCGCTCCCCTGTGGTTTCAACGCACACAACTCGCCGTACGTTTAACCCTGACTCACGTGTTAGTGTCAGCTCTCAGAGCCTGTGCTTCCAGCCCTGCAACTGTGCCTGGTTCACATCTGTCCTTTACTCACATATGTGTGACAGCCATCAGGCAGACCACAACTACAACCCCTTCTAGCAATCTGACAGATAACGATTAGGTGCTGAATAAACTTTACTACATCATAACTATTAACTGGCTTTGAAACATAATGCCTGAAAACACTTGCCCATGGATATAAATATAGAAGAAAACATTTTAAAGGCTATACTCTCAAAATCTGTCTTTAAAAGCACTGTGACAGAAAGCATATGCTCTCCAACGGGTGTTCTCATTTTAAAAAAAAGGCATTGCTTGCAATCCCCACCCACCCCAAGTTAATAAAATCTGGTTAGTCAAACTTGCCTTAGAATGATATTTCCGCTACCACCACACATTTCTTTCCCCCAAAAGGCTGTGAGGGAGCATACAGAAATAAAAGATCTCAAACATGCCAAGATAATTTAGAGGTGGGAAGGGTGGTAGGGGTCAATATATTCAGTACAGTTAAACATACCAGTTTTCATTATACTTCTCAAAGAGCAGGACAAGGCAGGAAACTGATTCTTCGTACTCTAAAAGCAGACCAAACAGTTTCTCAGGAAACAAAGCTTTTACCAGTACTCTGAGAAATTTTCCCACATAGGTCTTGGAAAATAGTTATACTACAGCATCGTCAATCAAAATTTCACAGCAACTGGAAAACTTTAAATCAAACTGTAAGAAAAACTGAAAAGTATACAATTAAAACACAGATCAGTAGGTGCGACACTGCAAGGGTGAAGGTGATGTAGTCAAGCGTGAGTGCCTGATGCCCACAGACAGAAGCCAGACCCAGAGAACCAGGGGCCGTATCATTTACATCACGTTCCTTAAACCTCCTCTACTGGAGTCAGATTTAACAGCAGGATCGATACAGAGTGAAAGAAACCTGACAGGAACGCGATTAGTCGTCTACCAAACCTGTATCTTCACACGCACAAGCTGCACTAGGAAAAATAATGAAGAAAATGTGGTAAGTTTGTTTCACTCTTATTAAAGAGGATCTAAAATAGATAACCTCCTCTAACGCTAGAAGGACCAGGTCATGTGACGTGTATCTTTGGTACCTGAAAGAACGGGTACTGAGCAAACACAGAGACTCAACGTCGCGGACGTGCTTTATAACCATCCATTTGGCCTGAACCGTGGAAGTAAAAATAATCAGAGCAGGAGCGTCCCGCAGCGCAGCGACTGTAGAGAGGTGGCGGTGAGCACCTTTGGGGACACCTGAGTAGAACCTGCTCAGCCCTGGTGCTGGCAAGCCATTCACGTGTATGACGTGCACAGAGACAGGTGCACAACCATCAGGGAGAACCCGCAAGGTGGACCTGAAGCCGTCAGTGAGAGGTGAAAATCTCACATCTGATAATAAACACTCTTAGTTTTCCTTAATAATTCTATTATAAATCTATTAGTAAATTCATTAAATTTTTCTTGAGACATTATTCTCCATTTCTTGAAAGTAATAGTGTTTTTTTTTAAGAAGGAAAATAGGCAGGAAGCAAAAGTGGGTCAATCATCTCTTTCAGCACTATATTTGGTAAACTAATTTTCGTCCATTCTTTGAAATTCTTCAATTTCAAAATTTCATATAGTCTTCTTGTATATCTCTCTCCTTCCTCCGAAGTAAGACAACCAGTCTCATGCAAGAGCATGATTTAATTAAATGTGCGAATCCACTGTTCTAATGCCATTCTCGACGATGCCCAGGGTTTTGTAAACCTGAGCTAAAGCAGTACCGCAGATGGAAGCAGCATACGATGAACTCGAGCATCTCTGTGTCTCCAGAGACTATCATGAGAGAGGCCTGCCTGCTAGTCCCAAGCCAGCGCAGAGCCCTTCATTGTGTGTTTTCCACAAGAACGAATTCAAGTTGTTAAATAAACTAAAATATCTGATATGCAGACATTTACCAAGAGGTCATTCAAGCATGTAAATGAACACTTACAAATCCCATCTCTTTCCTCATGAGAATAAAAGGATGCACTTTACATCTCTTCCAGTCTCTATGATGGAAAAAAGTTTTTAAATCAAAAAAGAAATCACTTTAGTTTAGTTGGAAATTATGTAGTTGTTTCTCCCAGGTATTAGAATAGCACCAAACATCCCAAAATAGTCTATTAAAATCTTCCTTAATTTGTTCACTTTGCTATACACCTGAAACATAACACTGTAAATCAACTATACTTCAATTTTAAAAACTCTTCCTTAACCTGAAAATGAGGCTTGTAAGAAAAAAGGTATTTTTTAAACTCTAGGCAGAGATGACAATCCGATTGTAAAACCTATGTCCTTCTGTATTATAATACAATTCACAAATGTACACACTTGAAACAAAATGATCTTGGGTGTATAAAGACTCACCATCTGTATGGGTTTCTTGTGGAGATCGCGTTCTGTTACCAGTTTTTCTTGGTCAGTGACATAAAGACCTTTCTGTGCTAAAGCCTGGATGACAGCATCATGGCCCAAAAGGGGTTTTGCAGCGTCGCTCTTGAGGATGAGGCTCCCAGCGCGACAGTACAGCTCGGCCGAGAGAAGCAAATTGACAACAGGCGGCTTGATGTGCTCTTGGTCGTACTGGTCTGTGTAAAACGGCTCTCCAAGCTCCTCTGGCACATTTTCTACAAAGATTAAGGGGAAACAATTTCTTAACAAGATTTCTATAAAAGAAACACAGTTTATCTAATAATTATTCATGTCTTAAAAGTTAAGATTCCTTCTAAAAATAACAAATAACCCTTTAACTGAAAAGATGATTTATTCGACCTTGGCAGGTAATCTGGAACGAGAAAGAGAGAATTTGCCTTTACAGAAGATAACGGTTCCGCGTATATGCTAAAAAGCGACTAGCAAGCGATCAAGGAGAGACGTCTTCTGTCCAGCGAGTCTGCGGAAGGTATTCCCACGTGCACGCTCGAACACGGAGAGCGAGCCACAAGGCTCCGAAAAGCCCATTCCAGCGAATCCGCTCACGTTCGAGCGGTCAACCAGGAAACGCACGATAACAGCTATTTCCGGGGACCGCCAGGCCTCGACGCCTGGGAGAATAGAATCCTTTGCCCACAGCTGCCCAGCTCGCCGCTGCCAGGCAGAACCCTCCCGCCTGGCCTCTCCCTTCCCGCTGGCCTGCGGCGGCTGCTGAGGGGCAGCTACCGCCGCGGTTCACGGAGAACCACCCTTACAAGCCCGCAGCACCAGGAAGCCCTGTTTCCTCCGCCTTCCCACCGACCCCCCACCGCACCCCAAAAAGCCTTCCTGGGCACCCAGCCGCTCCCTTCGGGGGAGACAGACAGGGCAGCTGGGCGACGGGACGGTCTCTGCGTTTCTCTCTGGCGGCCAGGCCATCCCCCGGGAAGAACGCCAGGCAAGGACGGCCGTCGTCCCCCACGAGGAAAGGCGGGCATCTGAGCAGGAAGCCGGCGTAGAGCCACAGCCACAGAACCTGGCAGCTCTGGCCCGACACCAGCCAGGCCCCCGCCTGCCTTCTCCGGGGAACGAGGGTTCAGGGCCACGCGCCGCCCATCGCGGATTTGAGGAGCCTCCTGAACAGGCAGCTCTAGCACGAGCTCGGTAACGCCACCGCGCTCAGCAACGTCGGCCTTCCAAAAGGCGTATTCGCAAGCATTAATATACTCCGCAGCAGTTTTACCTTACAGTTTTTGACAAGTCCTATCATTTAGAAAAATATTTTCATCAAATAATAGTATCATAATGATCGCACGTTCACTTTACATATGAGTATGGTTCTGGGGAATTCAAGGATTTAGAAATAATCCTTACCCTCAAGGAGCCAGTAGTCTACAAATAATCTAGACAGACAGGTAAAGCAAAGCAATTCAGAAACTGGAGACAATACTAAGCAATAAATGATCAAGGGGCTTCCCTGGTGGCGCAGTGGTTAAGAATCCGCCTGCCAATGCAGGGGACACGGGTTCGAGCCCTGGTCTGCGAAGATCCCACATGCCGCGGAGCAACTAAGCCCGTGAGCCACAACTACTGAGCCTGCGCTCTAGAACCCGCAAGCCAACACTACTGAGCCTCTGTGCCACAACTACTGAAGCCCGCACACCTAGAGCCCGTGCTCCACAACAAGAGAAGCCACCGCAATGAGAAGCCCGCACACCGCAACAAAGAGTAGCCCCCGCTCGCCGCAACTAGAGAAAGCCCACACGCAGCAACAAAGACCCAACGCAGCCAAAACTAAATAAATAAATTTAAAATGAAAAAAATAAAAATTAAAAAAAAGAGAAAAGAAAATCAGAGGAAGCATCAACTCCAGAAGCAAGATCATAAACTTAGTTTTACATATGCTGAGTTTGAAACAATAGCAAAAATATCCAAGTGGAAATATCCAAAAAGCAGCTGGGAATACAGGACTCTGCAAAGAGGTCAAGAGTAGATGTACCAATTTGGGATTTTGGAGACATCTAAAAATATCATCCTCATTTAATAATTGAAAACACTTTCCTTCCTTCATAGCTGCATTAATCAGTAGTGAGCCAGCCTTAGACTTAGTAGCTGCCTCAGCGTGATACATGAGCTCCGTTGTAATCTACAGAACACGGCGCTGGCGCTCACTTAAATTTTAGTATCACAGGAGCTAAATGGAAGCTACTCGTAGAGCAAATTTAAAAGGGAAATTATTTGATTTTAAGATAATTATTATAAAATGTATACATAATAGATTTTTTCCCCCATAACAATAAAACGTGACTAATGCAGGTGACTTGGTACCTAAACATTAGCTGTGCAAAGAAAAGTGACTGCTCATTATCAGGATGACAAACTTCACCACACCTGTACATCCGCTTACATTTATTTACGGCTTTTACATCCATTCTCACACATGATCTTTATTACAACTTGGTGGAACTGTCAAATCAGACAATACACAGAAAAATATTAGGAATGTATAATACTTAATAAGGGCCTTTATGTGCGGGCACTGTCACAAACATGCATTCTGTCGTTCAATACTAACAACCCTCTTGCCCCTATTTTACAGATAAGGAACTCAAGAAAGGTTATCTTGCCCAAGGACACATAGCTGATAAATGCAGAGTCTTAGCTCTAAACCTTGTAGCTAAGCAGATTCAAAAATAACAATGGTTTGCCAGGATCACCAAGCTGGAAGGTGGAAAACATATAGCTTAGGGGCTATTTTCATTTTATTATGAGAAACCCACAAATCTAAGTGATGAAAGCGTAAGTTTCAAAAAAGATCTCAATGCAAGGAAAAGGGAAGGGATTCACAGCAAGTCAAAGAATCTTTCAAGAATATGACAAAAACAGATTATTCCACCCCAAAAGAATGCAGAACTGCATACTGAGTATTGTAAAGTAGGTCACTTTTAAGAACAAGTCTTCAAGAACTAAGACTTCGAAAATGTCCATCATTTTGCCAACAGTACAAGACTATCATTTTTTAAAAAACAGTTTGGAGCTGTATCACATTTTTAAAACAAATGAACTGAAACCACATATTAGAAAATAAACAGGCAAAATCAAAGATAAGAGGTTTCACCCTCCCCCTCACCTCCAGAGTACAAGAAGGTAAGAAATTAATACTTCAGGAAACTGAAACTCCACTCCCAGAATTGCAAAGGGTAAGAGACAAGTTCTTCTTGTGCACCAGGACTTAAGCAAGAACCTACCTTACCCGTGTTATTATAAATCCTGAGGAGGGCTAAGCTTTGAAATTAACAATCACCTGAAATGCTTGGGTACAGACAGAGGGCACAGAAACAGTCTTGCTCAAGGCACTTTTCTATAAAGCTGAGTTAGTACTAGTTGCATCCGTACACCAGCAAATGACACAGATTTCCTTAAAACAGTGAATGGTCAGGGGGTACAAGGGGAATGCAATTGAGAAATATCACCACTCAACCATGGGAACACTGCCTTATTTTCCAAATCTAAAAATTATGTCTAAGGCAATTACTAAGACAGAATTTGTGAGTTTCAAAAACTCCAAGTAAAAGTAAGCCCTACACCTGGAACTCTAAATTAACCAAAAGACAAAAAAATGGTCAGTTAACATTTTTTTTTAAAATCATAGTACCAGTAATCAAAAGTTACAATGAGACTTTGCCTATCAAAATGGCAAATAATTTTTAAACCCACTGTTGACAAGGATGTATTAAAATGAGTACCTCACAGAAATCCAAAAAAGAGGGGATATATGTATACGTATAGCTGATTCACTTTGCTGTAGAGGAGAAACTAACACAACGTTGTAAAGCAACTATACTCCAATAAAGAGTAATTAAAAAAAAAAAAAAAATAGAGTACCTCCTACATGACCAGAGGGCAAGGACCATAATTATTCCCCATAATACAAACCGTAGCATCTTAGTGCCTGATACATGGCGAGCATGAAATAAATATTTGATGAATGAAAATGTTATTATTATTTTTTAATTTTAGTCATTAGTCTTGTCCTAAAGGGACTCCCAGATTTCAAATTTCCCCTCAACTCCCAGATTCTGTACTAGTAATCCTAATTTACTCCTTGTACCTGCTTTGAAAAACCTGAGAGTTTTCCCCTAGGCCACTCTTTACTTCTGCAATAGTATCCCTCTCAAAACCAAACCTTTTTCAGTTAACCTACATTCACCACCATCAGGAGGCAGCATGACAGAGTGGGGAGAACTGGGGCTTTGGATTTAAAAGCTGTGTCTTACCTGACCCGGGACCGTGAGTGCAGGAATTGTCTGTCCTGAATTCAGGCTCCCCAGCCGGCACAGGTGTGCAGCCGTGGCTGCTCTTGCCTTCAAGTTCCTCCACCTCTGGGCCCACCACACCGCAGACGCTGCAGGGTGCCACGTCTGTCCCTCGGGGCCTGGGCACCAGCTGCTCCCCTGCCCCTCATCCTCCTCCTGCGGTTGGCTCTTCCCATCGGGAGCTCAGTCAGCGGTCATCTCCCAGATACACCTTCCCTGACCCCAAGCAGTCATCCTGTTTCAATTACTACTATCCCGTAATATTGAGGTTTGCTTATTTCTACCCCCTCCCGCTACGGCGCAGCCTCGAGGAGAGCAGGATACTTTGCTGTCCTCTGTCACAGCACCTAGAACAGCACCTGGAACACAGCAGGCACTCAAATATTTAAGCATGCACAAAGTAAAGTACCTGAACTAAGCCTGGCCTTCAAAGAAGACACCAGTGAGGTTAGCGCCCCTGCGCCCTCCACGCACCCAGGACAGGCTGAAGTCACCTCCTCCACTCCTCTCGCTGCCCTGAGAGACGCAGGGACCTCTCCTGAGCTCCAGATCCTCACAACCCTTCTCGTCGCAAAGAAACCCCAAACCCAAAACCAGAGCCCGGTTTCTCAGAGACAAGGGCAGTAGGAAACATGGAAAGGGGGGAATCAGAGCGAGCTCTGTGGAGCTGGACTGAGATGGGAAGTGTCAGTATGAACACGTGGTGTCTGACATGTACCTGTGACAGAGGGAGAAGCAGCTGTAGCTGCGCGTCACATCTGCACGTGCGTGTTTCCTAGCTCTGTCTGCTAAATCCCAGCGGCAATAAGCCTCGCACCTATATCTCAGTTTCTAATACGCCTCCCATTAAAACGAACCAGGACTCCTCCAGAAATGGCTGTTTCCTCCCGGGCTGGAGCAGGAAAACTGCAAGATCAGCTAAGAACGTGTGTGTGTGTGTCTGCGTGTCTGCGCGCACGTGTAAGGAAAGTAAGGAAAAGCTAACAAACGATGGGACCATGTCAAAAGGTCACAGGATTCAGCCGGAAGGAGATCCCATTGACCAAATCTGAGACAATCTGAACATCAAAATAAATAATGACAATAAAAGATTATAACCCACTGAATAAAACAAGAATGTCCACCCTGATGTAAACAAATAAATGAATAAGTATGTGAAAGAAAAAAAGGGAAAACTCTTACTTGTACTAGAATACCAACTAAAAATGGGATAAAATAAATGGGATAACAACTGATTCAAGCAAGAATCATTTTGGATGCTAAATTGGTGGGTTTGATGAACAGGGTATTTCAAATGATCTCCCCACAAATTGCTTCTTAATTAAAGATGGAAAATAATAACTTTGTAGCGGAGAGAAGTGGCAGATACCGCCTCAATCAAGTGATCAAAGTCTGCATCACCAACTGAACGTACATCGTGTGCCCCTGACACAACCCACTGAAAACACAGCACCTCTTCTGCAGTCGTCCCGCCAGGTTTGTATAACTCGAATCCATCAAGAAGACACGTTAGACAGATGCAAATGAGGGACATTCTATAAAATAACTGGCCTACTGTTTTCACAAGATAAAAATACATTTTAATAAAGGGAACAAATCGACCCTGCAGGCTCAGACATTTGGGGGGTACTGAGAACTGGCATTTCCTACCTCCTGCCCCCACCTCCCTGGCATCTCGGCGTGTGAGGGAGGACGTCAAGCTGACCCTGGGAGGAACAGAGGGTAAGGAAACTGTGCTCTGGCTAGATACTCCTCCTCTGGGGCTGCCTCGCTGCCCAGTGGTTCATCTCTGGTGCCTCCTGGGCATCCCCGCCCAAGCCCCCCGAGGAACGCAGACACGCTGCCAGGCAGGGGGCAACAAAGCACACCTGCTGCTGGAGAGACAGGTGATGGAGGTGGCAGGGATGAGAACGGGTGCGAGGGCGGGTCAGCTGGAGGCGAGCAGGGAGGGAAGGAGGGAGAGTAGAGAGTAGGTGGTCAAAGGACAAGAAGGAAGAAAGCCAAAGAAGATGGGGTGGCACCAGGGGACAGGAGGAGGAGGGGGTCGGGAAACGTCTCTGGTTCCTGGGTCTCCATCACCTCTTGTCTGGGGCAGGGGTCTGTGTACTGTTCCTTCAGACTGTCTAGGTATTCTTGCTGGGACACTGCCCGCAGCCACACCAGAATCTGACCATCGTCCCAGTCATGGAGCCCAGGGGCGGAATGAGGGCCCAGCATTCCAGAGAGGGCAGAGGACCACGAGGCAGGAGGTGGCCCAGTTGGTGCCTGCAGGGAACCGCCTGCTTGTGCCAGGGGCACAGGGCAAAGACAGTGCCCAGGGCAGGGGCCTGCCACGCAGCTCAGCGTGCAGCTGGGGTGCTGAGGCTTCACAATGTCAGTATCACGGAAGACAGAGACAGACTGAAACGCCGTTCCAGGTTAAGGAGCCGACCGAGACAAGTCTACTAAACGTGATGCACAATCCCGGACTGCATCTTGGAATGGGGAAAAAAAAAGCAGCAACACAGGACATTAAGACAATGGCAAATCTGAATAGGGGATGTGGATTAGATAATACGGTGTCGAAGTTAAATTTCCTTATTTTTATAATTTTACTGAGATCATCTGAGACTTATCGTTCATCTTAGGAGAGAGCCTGAAGTATTTAGGGGTAGAGGGTACAATGTCTCTAATTCTTTCTCAGACAGTTCAGAAAACATTACGTGTGTGTGTCTGTATATACAGACACACACAGATTTATGTGGGGGAAGGGAAAGGGAGAGAATCATAACGCAAATGGGACAAAAGGTTAACAACTGGTAACCCTGGGGAAAGGGTATGCAGGAGTTCCTTGTACTATTCTTATACATTTGAAATTACGCTGAAGAGAGTCATGAAACCTCAAAATGCCCCAAATCAATTTTCTCCCCAAGCGTAATCATTCCCGGTGTTCCCTGCATCACAGAAGTACAGCGGCATCTAGGCGTCCCTCAAGCCCCAGACCAAATCCATCACCAAATCCAGCCCAACCCTCCCCTTCTCGCAATCTCAGCTCACACCTCCTGGTCCTGGCTCTCGGAACTCTGCATCTGCACTACTGCATTACTCCTACACTTGTCTTTGCAATGTTCACACCTGTCCCCACTCCAAACCATTCTCTACTGGAGCCAGAATCTGCTTATTTCCCGTAGGCAAACTTGAGCATGTCACACACCCTGCCAAACCTCAGGGTCTTCAATGAGTTCTGCTTCTTTAAGGACTCAAAGCCTTCCTCTGACCTACAAGAAAGACGTGACCCTGCCCCTGCCGGCCCACTCGGTTCCTGGAACCATGCACGCTCGCTTCCCCTGCAAAGCCTTGGCACACTCTCGTCACCACTGTTCAAATGCTCTTTCTCCCTATTCTTTACTCCCTTCCAGATTCTTGGGGCCAGCGATCCATTCAGTTTGGTCCAATTTCCCCCCAGTAAAGGGAAAGAACAGAACAGTTATCCTGCCTTTCCTGTACCTCAGAAAATGTACTTTTACTTCCGAGGCTATTCAATTCTGTTATAAAAGATGCATAAGTTTGTAAAATAGATGTGAAACCTTTTAAGATATTTGAAGTATAGATAAGTACTAGTAAGCAAAAAGTTGTTAATCATGGACAGAACTCAAAGAATGTATCAAATAAAGGTAAGTGATTAGCAGCATATGTATGTTAAACATAGTAAGGAATGGAAAAAGCAAAAGATACCTAATATTCATGAGGTCCCAAGGTGCTAACTATTCATGATACACAAGATACACCAGGCAATAAATATTCATGATATATTAAATATACATGAGACTAAACAAACAATAGGCAATGAACACTAAATATACATGAACACTTAAAATTCATGAATGCTTAACTGGGCCACCCATCAGTGACACACATTCTGGCCTACGTGTGCTCTGCCCAAGGCGCACAAGACCCGAGGCTATTCATCAGGCTTCCCGACAAGCCACAGCTGTGGCAGGCATGCATGTCCTCTGCGTCTCTGGTGGAGCAAGTGTGCGGCCTTGTGTCACTGTGGGCCTCCTCGTTCAAACCTCAGCGCTGGTTGTTGTGACCGTACCATCTGTGGGCAAGGCTGATGGAGCAGAAAGAGACAGACAAAGAACGAGGCGTGGTGTGCTGCAGGATTCGGGGAGGGTGTGTTAATTCACCCCCCCCTCTTTCCTTCCCCTCGCTTCTCCCTGTAAACTGATTTAACAATCCATGTGATTTAAGCACTCTGATTTGGTCTGTGAGTCTTCCTGCTCCGTGACCTCCAGGGTAGGTGCCTGAGAGTTTGTTGTGGAAATTTCTCCCCCAGGACACCCAGACATTTAATACAGGGAAGAGAATTCCCACTAACAAACAAAGAAGTCATGACACAAAGAGAAATAACGAGACATTAAGTGCCTCCTGGTGGAAGTACACAAACCTATGGAGTATGCAAAAAATAAAAAAAAATCAAACTTGAATCTGTACAATTCTCTATATTTAACTGTCAATGTATAAGAAATACAGGGAACAAAAAGAAACCTGTTAAACAATACCGTGGCGATCCAGGCCGTGGGAAACGACAGGACAAATACTATGGTTTCTCCAGTAAGTAAACTGTAAGGAAAACAAAATTAGATGGAGGGGGAGCCTATATATTTTAAAAACTTAGAGAGACATACCAAATTGCAAAGGATGGTCCCTATTTGATATTGACCGGAACAAATGAACTGTAAAACAGAAAAGTGGAAACAAAAAGATGACTGGTGATGTGGAGCTGTGTGATGACGGCAGGACCACGGTAAAGTTTAAAAAGGGAGCGCCTGGGGACTTCCCTGGTGGTCCAGTGATTAAGACTTCACCTTCCAATGCAGGGAGTGCGGGTTCGATTCCTGGCTGGGGAGCTATAAGATCCCACATGCCTCCGGGCCAAAAAAAAGACCAAAACATAAAACTGAAGCAACACTGTAACAAACTCAATAAAAACTTAAAAAACGGTCCACATCAAAAAATCTTAAACAATAAACAAACAAAAATAAAAAAATAAAAAGGGAGCGCCCGGCTGGGCTGCCGGAGACACTAGTATGTTTATAGATGCAATGACACGATGTCCGGGACTTGCTTTAAATAACCGGCGGGGGGGGGGGAGGCGGTGAGCCGCTGGCCGTGGAGGTCAGACGCGAAGTTCGCTGTCATCGCAGGTGTTTGAGATTTGCCATCGTCACACGGCTTCGTTTGCTTGAAGAGGAAGGAGGAGGCAGGAGAAGTTTCTCTGAGGAGCCCTGGGTGCCGTGGGACAGGACGTGAGAGGGGGCGGGGCGCGGGAGAAGCCTGCCCCCCCTGCCCCCCCCCGCCTGCCCTCCGCCGACCCAGGTGCGCTTTCCGTGCCGCGGCGAACACACGTCCCCGGCCGCCCGGCTCGCTTTCCTCCCCCGCTTCCCCTGCACACCTTCCGCCTCCGAGCTGCGAAATCCCAGGCGCCTCCGGCCGCGCCTTCACCCCCCAGGCTGGGCCTCCTGTCCCGCTTCCTCGCTTCCCCTCTGGTCACTCTCTGCGGCTCTCCTGTCCTGGGGGCCTCCCCACACTCTCCCGCGGGGTGACTGGCACTTACCCACCCTGCGTATCTCCATCACCACCTCGCCTCTCATCCCCGAGATCTTCTGGGCCCCACGCGGGGCTCTTCCAGGGCCCAACGCACACACCCCCGTCGCGGCGCTGCTCTCTCCCGCCCTCTTTCCCTCGCACACACAACCTGGCCCTCTCCCACCGATCTGCGCCTCAGCAAGGAAAGTCGGTCTTCCCACGCCCCACAATACCATCTCTCCTTCGCCGTGTCCAGCCGACCACCAAGTCTTACCTTTGACGCGCGTCCACTTCCTTCCGTATCCATCCGCCTTCAAGCCGCTGCCACCTCTCACCTGGGCCAGAACAACCTCCTACCTGCTCCCCCTTCACAACCCTTCGTCTCCCTCCAGTGCATTTTCTGCTCTGTACCCAAGACATCTTTTTCCTCGCTGTGGTCAAATACACCTAACATTAAAGTCGCCATTTCAACCATCTGTAAGTGCACTCCCAGAGATCTTTTGAGAAACAGTCTTCCAACAACATTACCAAGTTTAAAACACAAACTGAGTGGCTCAGGGTCCAGGAGGGAAGGAGACTTTCCACTAGACCTAGCCTTTTATACCTCTGGACTTTTGAATCGGTGCCTGTCTCACCTCTTCAAAAAATGTTAAGTGTCAAAAGTAAAATTTCAAGAACTTATAATCAACACCTCTAAAATCTATGTTAAAAAAAAAATGGAGGTAGCTAAAAAAGAAAAAAGGATATTTCTGCTGTTTCAAAATCTGTTACAATACAAAATTCTACAAAACACGTAAATTAGAGAAAAATTTACAAGTCAGCACCCTCGTAATATGAATGTCATTAAAAAAAAAGAATGGAAAACAAGAAGACAGTTGAAAGAGAGTCTTGAAAGTAGCAGTAAAATGCCAGCAGAAAAAAATGAAACCATCTACTTTGAAACTTTCCTTTGCTGAGGACAAATGTCTTTTAAAGTATTTCAAGCATTTCAAATATTTTTTATTCCAAGAGCCTAAAGTACTCAAAATTTGCTTGTAATTCCCATTTTAGAGATAGAAAATGGTTTGAAGGAGACGGCCGGGAGTGGGAACGGGGGTAGATTCAAAGTAACTTTTTAAGATCATACACACTCATTCCCAGGAACCTGTATTTGTTAAATATGGAGTAAGGAGACGAATACTTTTTCAGTGAACGGAAATTCTATTTCTTTACCTCAAAAAACCATTTTCAGGTGCTTCATAACTCGACTAGGCCTAACACTCGGGGTGCAACCGTGAGGGTTACAGAGGGAGTTCGGTTTTCTCTCTAGTGCTGGATTCCCAGCCTCTGTTTTATCTTTCCCAATTCATAGTTGAAAAAGTTGTTTTTTTTTTTAATTTTTGAATTTTATTTTATTTATTTTTGTATACAGCAGGTTCTTATTAGTCATCCATTTTATACACATCAGTGTATACATGTCAATCCCAATCTCCCAATTCACACCACCACCACCACCCCGTCCCACCACTTTCCCCCCTTGGTGTCCATATGTTTGTTCTCTACATCTGTGTCTCAATTTCTGCCCTGCAAACCGGTTCATCTGTACCATTTTTCTAGGTTCCACACATATGCGTTAATATATGATATTTGCTTTTCTCTTTCTGACTTACTTCACTCTGTATGACAGACTCTAGATCCATCCACGTCTCTACAAATGACCCAATTTCGTTCCCGAAAAAAGTATTTTTAATAAAAAGAATTCTTTGAAATTATTAAAGAAATACAATCCCATTCCACAATGGGAAACAGAATATCCAAAGGTAGCCTAAGTGTGAGGTGGATCAATTCATGTTTCAACGTATATGCTTTTTCTTCTAAAGAAGGCAAAACAAATGCTTATCATCATGACTATTCAGCAAGCAGGAGAACTGAGACAAAGACTTTAGGAAAAAGCCCCCCAAAAAGGGAGCAGGTGGTAGAAGGAGAGCTGGAAAGACACTGCAGTGTCAGGGTGTCGCCCTTTAACCCAGAACGTTACGTTGATGCAGAATGCGTGTTTAAAAAGAAAAGGAGAAACCATGCAAGGCACAGGAAGGAAAGTGCTAAATGCGATCAGTGAATACAATTATTATCTCAGCAGAAGCACCACGCTGTGACTACTAACAAATGTGTAATATTAATTTAAAGATCATTATTTGTAATTTACCAATAGAAAAGGTCCATAAACTAGTACCTAAAAAACTAGATCCACTGGTGGGGGAGGGCGGGGAACGACCCTGAAATGACAGACCGATGCTAAATGTTTCCTATTTCTGTACTAACTAATCAAATACAAACAGGTTCGTTGAAGAAGAATTAAATATACTTTTAAATTCCACGAAAAACAAAAAATTTAAGACTTACATTTGAAAGGTTTTCACGCTTTCTTTGTGCCTTCACTTCCAGTATTATACTACAAAGCTGTAATGAACTCTAGGAAGAGTATAACACAGAGGTCAAAATACAAACTTTAGTATAATAAAGGTTTTGACTCTAATTTTTGTTCCACCATTTACAAGCTGGATGATCAAGGGCAAGTTATTTAACCCCTCTAAACCCATTTCCTCTTTTATAAAAAGGGCAAACTATCATATTTCCTAAATTCTTATTTTCCATTTGAATATCTGTGAAATCAGGACATGTTGTAACAAATTTGTACTTTAATGTCCAAAAAACCTTTTTAAATTGAAGGTGTATCTCACAGTCTTCATAGCAGTGATTCTTAAGCTGGGGTCGTATTGGCCCCAGGAGACAGCGGCAATGTCTGGAGACACTTCTGGGTGTTACAACTGGGGAAGAAGTAGGAGTGGGGAATACCACTGTCACCTAGTGGGCAGAGGCCAGGATGCTGCTAAAATCCTACAATGCATAGGACGGCCCCCTCAACAAGGAAGGAGCCAGCCAGTAGTTCTGCAGTGGGAAACCCTACCTTAGAGTGGCAGAAGAAGAAATAAAATAATATCTACTTAATAGGGTCGTTCTCAGAATTAAAATAAGGCATATAAAATGTTCAAAACTGTACTTAACACAAAGTATGTGCTCAATAAATCATAGTAGCTTTTTCAAAAATCCAATGTGCTTAGGATAATTTATTTATCTACTAAACAAATACCAGATTCCCTAACGTGGCCCTTCAAACAATCCCAATTTACCTTTCAAGCTGCGTCTCCCACTACTCATCACATAAACCTCCTCCAATCCTGCTGGTCTATGTTGTTGCACTAACGGCACTTGGGTTCCGAGCTCTGTGCTGGCACACAGACCACGTGCTCCACCCGCCACCCGCATCTGCCACTCAGGCATGGTTTAAATACCTGTAGCCTTTGACACTGTTAATAAGACCACCCGCCTGGAAACTTTCTCCTTCCAGGGCCTCAGTATCTTTACACTTTCTTAATTCTTTTCCTAACTCTCTGCTCTAATTCCATCTTCTTTTCCTCAGCCTCCTCCCAAAACTATTCTAAGTGTTCACCACCCTAGATTCTGTCTCAAATCTTTTCTATCGCTCTACGGTGTCATCTGCTTCTGATTTAAATTACACTTTATAGGCAGAAGATTCCCAAATTGCTATTTTGTAGCCTCACCTGGTCAATCATACTCCCTACCCACATTTACAGCTACCTACCTTACTAGATTTCTTAGATAAGGTATCTGGCCAACACATCAAGCTTAAGGTTCCCCAGAACAAAGCTGACTTGCCATTTAACTTGCTGCTCTCCATCTCTGCCAATGGCACTGGACTCACCCTCCCAGTCACCAAATCTCAAAAGCTCAAGTAACCTCATTCTCCTTACAACCTCAGGGGACCTCATCCTCTCCCCATGCACCCCAAATTCAGTCATTTAGAAACACTAGGGGGCTTCCCTGGCGGCGCAGTGGTTGAGAACCTGCCTGCCAATGCAGGGGACACGGGTTCGAGCCCTGGTCTGGGAGGATCCCACATGCCGCGGAGCAGCTGGGCCCGTGAGCCACAACTACTGAGCCTGCGCGTCTGGAGCCTGTGCTCCGCAACAAGAGAGGCCGCGATAGTGAGAGGCCCGCGCACAGCGATGAAGAGTGGCCCCCGCTTGCCGCAACTGGAGAAAGCCCTCGCACAGAGACGAAGACCCAACACAGCCCAAAATAAGTAAAAATAAATAAAGAATTAGAAACACTAGGGATTATACCTTTGCAATGTTTTTTCTATCTCTTGCCTCTTTTCCATTCATTTGACTTCTCCCCAAACAGCACATGGTAAAGTGGGCTGCCTGAAAGCAGGCTCAGAACACAGCACCATAAGCTGGGTGGCTCTGGGTGAGTCCCTAACCCTCTGGGCCTCGTCTCCTCATCAGTAACACTGGAGTGATGGACAGTTTCCACCTCTCAAGGCTGGCATGAGGATTAAAATGAGATGATACACGGAAAGTGACCGACACACAGTAAGTACTCAATTAATATTAGCAGCATTTCCGCACGGCTGCTTCAAGCTCTCACGATCTCTTGCCCAGACGCCTACAAGAACTTCCCAAACAGGCCTCTCTGCAATCAGTCTCTCTTAACCACAGTGCTGTCCGCTGACAGCACATCCTTCACACGTGCATGAGAGTCAGGTGTGAGACAAGTTTTTGAGAAAACATGTTGGGATATACAAAGAAATGAAATAAGGGTTATTTAAAATAGCAGATGATTTTATATTCTGCTATATGTTTTGTAGTTTGTATCAAACTACACGGTATGAAAGGGAGAATGATAGTTGATAAAGTTGAAATGATAAAGTGACACTAGGAATTGGGCCTTAAGTGCCACGTTACGAACTCCAAATGCTGGGAATTCCCTGGCAGTCCAGGGGTTAGGACTCAGTGCTCTCACTGCCATGGCCTGGGTTCAATCCCTGACTGGGGAACTGAGATCCTGCAAGCCTCACAGAGCTGCCTCCAAATGCAAGAATTTAGTAAGGAAGAAGGTCATAAAAGGGTTTGCACCCACCATTTTCCCCAAAGCACTTAAAGCAAACTCAGTAATATCACTGCTAAATGGGTTAAGCTGTTCAAATACATTAGACACAGCACAGTTTAACTTCCCCCTCTTCCGCAATTTGCTTAAAGTATCTAATTGGTTTACAGATTAAAATTCACCTAAACAAACTTATTCATTTGATCAAAACTGTACCTGCATTCTTCCACAAAATAAACTATGAAGATTTGGGTTATTTGGAATATTTTTAGTGTAAAGAAAAAGAATATGATTCCAAGCTCTGATAGAAGACTTCAAATTAAGTAAATACTCTATTTGCTTTCTAGGTATTACAATGCTAGCGCTTTATTTACCTTTTATAGTTCAGTAACTTCATTCTGTGCCCAAAATTGATTTCTAGCTATCATTTGAAATGAATTTTCCAACATACGGTTCTAAAATTGACTTCTTTTTAATATGTCAAAAGTTAGAAACTTTCTAACGGAAAAAGACTAAATTGGTGCCTGAAGACCGGACATGTCATCATTAAAGAAGTGATTTTAGTAAATCATAACTTAAATTTGGGCTAATGTTTTGAATGATTAACTGAATACCACTAGCAATACCTCTGAAATATGTTGTCTACTAACATCTGCCATATAAGTGTCTGCAGCAAATGCAGAAAATTTACATCAAAAGAAATGAAACGTTACATTTTTTCAACTCACTCCATATAAATTTATACTTTGAAAGACTGTTGATTAAAGAATAAACAAAATGTACAAAGATAACATTCTTAATAATATAATTTCTTGTTACTAAGTGACTCTTAAGGTCTTCTAAGCTTGATTTTCATTCCATTTTAAATATGACTTTCATCCACTCTGTTGCCAAGACAACTGTAAGTACCAACAACATTCATCTAAACCATCTCAGAGTGTGTTAAGATCTGCCCATCCTTTAAAGAAAATAAATCAATAAGACTTCTAACGCGTGCTGTGTGCCCATTCTGCACACTGGCAGATGAGAGGCTTACTGTGCAGAGCGGGGTAAACAGCGCAGACTTAAGAGTCAGAAAGACCTGCACTGGCCCGCGGGATCCACCGCTTGCCAGATGTTTAACCTTGAGCAAATTCATCTGAGCTTCTTCCCTCACCTGCAAAATGAGGACAATATCTTTCCAGAGGGATGCTGTGGGAATAAACGAAGCAATGTGTTTGAGGTATCGGGCATACAAGAGGCATGCCTGCCCTCACCAACGCCATACCCTTTAGTCAGACAATCAAATCAAAGCTCATGTCTGCCCGTACTAAAACTGTGACCGTGGGGAAGTTGTTTCACCTCTCTGCGCTGGCGTCCTCTCTTTTTTAAATGAGGAGTACGCTACCTACATCACAGAGCTGCTGTAAGTCCCAAATACACAACATAATGCAAAGCATCTAGTGCAGTGCCCAGGCACAACACACATTCCACGGGTACTCTGTTCCTTCCTCTTCTCTTCTTCGCCAAGTGTGTTCAACACTTGTTTCTCAACTGGTCCAGGATCTAGTAAACTTGCCTGACGGGTATCCAGGGGGTAGGCCGTTTTCTGGTTAGGAACCCTTGTGAATCCAGGGCAACACTGTGACATCTGTACTACAAGTTTCCTCTCAGTTTCAGAAGGAAAGAAAATATTTTTGCTATTCCCTCTGCCTTCCATTTTGTACACATTGCTTTTCCACAGAGGTCACTATATCAATTTCACTCTTTCCATCTTTTCTAAATACTTAAATAGGGACTTCCCTGGCAGTCCACTGGTTAAGACTTCGCCTTCCAATGCAGAGGGTGCAGGTTCAACCCCTCGTCGGGGAGCTGAGATCCCACATGCCTCCTGGCCAAAAAACCAAAAACATAAAACAGAAGCAATATTGTAACAAATTCAATAAAGACTTTAAAAAATGGTCCACATCAAAAAAACCTTTAAAAAAAAAAAAGAAAACTTAAATAGCTTTCATTTCTCCTCTAAATGGATATTAGCTTCAGTATGCTGCTTAAGTTAAAACCAAAATACATCTATTGTTTTCACCACCGATATCAGTGGTGCCAGAAAACAAAAATATACTAACACTTTGTGTTTCCTCCCAGGTGTTACTCTACACATTTAGTTCCAAAGAAATCTTTAAAATCTAAATTATTTCAAAATAAATTTTTTATTATATTTACTCCTGATGCTAGTTTTAAAACCTTTAACATCGGGACTTCCCTGGTGGCACAGTGGTTAAGAATCCGCCTGCCAATGCAGGGGACACGGGTTTGAGCCCTGATCCAGGAAGATCCCACGTGCCGCGGAGCAACTAAGCCCACGCGCCACAACTACTGAGCCCACGTGCCACAACTACTGAAGCCCGCATGCCTAGAGCCCGTGCTCCGCAACAAGAGAAGCCGCCGCAATGAGAAGCCCGCGCACCGCAACGAAGAGTAGCCCCCACTCACCGCAACTAGAGAAAGCCTGAGAGCAGCAACGAAGACCCAACGCAGCCAAAAATAAATAAATAAAACCTTTAACATCTTTCTACTTCAATATCAAAGCATGATAATTCAAATAAAACAAAAGCTGTCATAAACACAAAATCACTGTAACGTGAAGTTTCCCTCAAAACTAATTCAAATAGTTTTCTAAACACTGAGATTCATTTGCTAGTTAACTAAATATGCAGCCCTGATAGTCACCTGTGTATGTATCCAGCTGTGTATGTTTAAACAGTAAGAATGAATTAAAACATTTACCCACAAATTTTCACGGTCCTAAAATTGGAAATAAGCCATCCTCTTCCCCTCAAAAAAAACAAAACAAAAAAACCCCTGTATTTAACATCTGGAGAAAAGTCTGTAAATATAAGAAACTTCTCAATAAATATTTTACACATCCAATATTTAACTAGGCCACAGAAATCTTACAAAATAACTCAAAGTTATTAGATGAAATTACCTTCCATGAGCATCTCCACGTGAGAAGGCAATGCTTTCAGAGCTCCACAACATGGGCTCCTAAAGCAACAGCTAAGGAATTACAACAGGAGGCCCTTTTCCTGTCATTTTGCAAAGACTGGGTAAAGGCGGGAGTGTCTGACGCTTACCGTCCTATACAATTTGTGTCAACAGCACATGCCCTCCAAAAACTCTTCTATTTAAAAAAAAAAAAAAAAATCCCACAGTAGGGAGTTGTTGTTTTTCTTAATTTATGAAGCCAAAATATTTGGGAAAAGGAATGTGTCTGAACACGAAGTAAAAATAGGACATGACACACAGCAAGCTAAATATCGGGTTTTAATAACTGGTTTAATACAGCCTGAAACGTGTACGGGAGGACACGGGCTTCAAGAATGACGACAAAAATGAATACTGCGCTCCGACAGAGGCCACGGTACAGTCCACGGACCCTGAATCGCAGCCACGGTTACAAATGTCAAAATCAATGTAGTCTGTGTGCCATCCACCTCCTTCCAATAATAACGAAACCAACTCAGATTTCTCGGTGGTGTAATCACAACTATGACTGTGGGGGAAATGAATGCAGCACGATGAGGAAAATACCACAAATTAAAACCACCCCATGTAAAAACATGACCAAATTGGTCACTGGGAGGGGGAAAACAAAAAACAAAAAAACACACCCACTTTTGCTATCCAATAAAAGGAATCTGGCCGCATCCCACCTGCCCAAATCAAGGGCTCCTGATTGAAGAGCAAACCTGCGTTATCCCCCCTCCTTTCTTCTCCCATCGCGTCCCCGAGCCTGTGCGCGGAGACACGCGCGAAGGGGACCAGAGGATGGGAAACAAAACGGGGACGCGCGCAGCCTGCGGGGACGGAGGGATGGAGGGATGGGGGGCGGGCACCACGTACCTGTCCCGAAGGCCTTGGCCACCAGCCAGGCCAGATTGCAGGCGATTTTGGCCCTGGAGAAGTCGTAGTGGTCGAAGGGCTTGATGGCTGGAACAATGAACGTCCTCCTCCCGTCCCGGGGGTCTGCAGCATCCCCCATCTTCACGCGCTCGGGGCGCCGGCCCGCCCTTCACATGGTGCTGCCGGCCGCGGGGTAGGCGCTGGGGGGTGGGGGTCGGGGTCTGGGTCCAGGCCTGGGTCCGGGCCGCTCAGAGCATCGGCCCCGCGCGCCCGGCCCGGGATGAGGCGGCGCCGCGTCCGGCCGTCCCGCGAGCCTCCCGCGAGCGCGCGTGCGGGCGCCTCCCCTTTGTCTCGGCGCGGCCGGGCCCGGGCGCGGCGGGGGCGTCCTCAGCGGTCACGTCGCGGGGGCCGTCCCGCCATCGCGCCGCCCGCAGCGCCGCCCTCCGCTTGCGGCCCTGCCCTCGGGGCGCCCGCCGGCCGGAGCGCGGGGCCGCTGGGACTCGCCGGGGACGCGGCCGGGGGACTCGGGCGGCCCCCACCCGGCGCAGCCGGAGCCGCCGCGGAGAACGTCAAAGTCCCTGCGGCGCGGGCGCCGACAGCCGTCCCTCCTGGCGCCCGCTCCCCGCCACCGCCGCGCTGCCGCACCGCGCCCTCCGCCTTGCGGACGCCGTCAGCCCGGCGCTCGGGCCCCGCCCGGCCAGCCCTGCCCCGCGCTTCCCCTGCGGCCGCCCACGCTGTAGCCGCCTCCGCCGCCGCAGCTGCGGTTTTCCAGCTGCCGCACTGGACCGAGCGACGGCGCGGGTCTGCGCATGCGTCCTCGCGCGGCCCGCCCCGCCCGCCGCCCAGCGGGGGGTCCCGGCGGCCCGCGGAGCATGCGCGGTGGCGGCGGCGGCTCTGCTGGTCAGCCGAGTGCACATCCTGGCGTCCTGGCCCGGCGTGCGGCGGCCGCTGACCCTGCTGGAGAGGCGGGGAGGGAGGGGGAGACGGGCCTCGCTGTGGCTTTCGTGTTTTCGCGACGCAGTGCTGAGGCACAGAGAACTGATGTTTATTAAAATGCTTATTTGGTGGCACACACTTTGCTGCCAACTTGTGCCTAAACAATTCCATCTAGTCCTCTAAGTAACCCGAGGGGGTGGGTGTGATCGCTGATTGACCACAAAGGTATAGAGGTCAAGTGGGGTGATTAAGTCACACGTGAGGCTTGACCAGGATTGAGGATCTGGGAAGCTCCCCACCGGTGTTGATTTCATGACTTCAGGATACTTTACTCCATGCTCTCCACTTAAATGTCCTCCCTCGGGCGGGGGGGGCACATCCATCAGCGCCTCCAAACAAAGCATCAGTTCCTGCACGAAGCCAACCGCATGACCTGGCATCCACAAACCCTTGTGGCTGCATTTTGTCAGAGCCGCTCCGTTATCCCGAAGGGGCATCTTCTCAGATGTCAGTGTCCTGGCTCGGCCGTGCTCCTTCTGTCCCCTTGGCTCACTCCTACTCGGCCCGCAAGGCTCTCACAGGAATCACCTCCTCCTGGAAGCCTTCCCTGACAGCTCTTGATCCTCCCCGTCAGGGCTGCTAGGCAGGTGCTCTCCTGTTCCCAGAGCACCGTGTTGTTCCGTCCCAGCTCTTGCACATACTGTACATGCAACCATCTAGGACTTGTCTGTCTTCCCACTGATGACAGCATCTATCTCCCGCACCCATGTAGGGCCCAACCCATAGTACTTGCTCAATTAATGTACAAGGACTCGGGATGGATATCATCGTAGTTCACTCTTGTTGAGCTTATTTAACTCAGAATTCCTCACATTATCTCCTTTCAATACATTATCGAATTTTAATCATTGTCCAACCCTGTGTTATCTTCATTTCACACACATACAAAAAAGAAAAGCTCAGAAAAATTTGAAAATTACCCCATATCACACAACTAGTAAACTGGTTGACCCAAGATTTGAACCCAGGACTGTCTTACTCCAAAGTCCATGCTTTAACTACTAGGGCTTCTCTGGTACTCCCTGCCCTTAAGATGGAAGCAGGACATACGAAATATGGGGGGTGGGGAGCGGGCTTTGGACCCTACTATCTAAAAGGGCAGCTCCACTGGCAAGCAGGCCCCTTTGATCCCTACAAATACTCCCCTGGAACCTAGTAGGGCATTACAGATAAACCTACTAACAATATGGGCTACAAAAAGAACGTGAGTGACAAGAATAACACACCACAGGGTGGTTGATGTCATTTTTCAATAAGTGAATGAATATTAATAAAGTATTTCTCATGGGCAAGGCCTTTTGCTAGATCATTCAGGGGATAATAAAACTAGCATATGAATAATAGTTGACACAGCACATTCATATGATAACTACCTTAATTCTCACATCCATGCTGTGAAATAGGCGTTACTACTATCTTTCAATTCTAGATACAGGACTGAGGATCAGAGGGATTAAGTTGCGTGGGCAAGATTTCATGGTTGATTCATACCTGAGTCTGACTTCAAAAACAAGCACAGGTCTTCTGGCTCCACTCCCCGGGCTCCTTTCCCTGTGCCTGTTCCCTCCCCAGATTATGGAGGCTGACATGTACATAAATAAATATAATACAATGACGTAAAAGAGGTAAGTGCACATAAAGTGCAGAGGGAACATCCAGAGAGAGGGATCAGGAGGGTTTCGTAGCGACTTCTGTTAAACCGAATGTACTCAAGTTCACCTTCAACGAAATCCTAAAGTGACAAGTCAAATTAAGAGAAACCTATATACTGGAAAGGTTGAAGAGAGATGCCAAAGCATTTCACCAGTCACCGTGACCATCTGCAAACCAATGCAAGATTCTCGAGGCCAGAAACCACGCCCAACCAACTCTATGCTGTGTTTGTGATCTAGCACAGTGCTTCGCTCACAGAGGGTGCTGGGTGAATGCTTGTTGAATTTTACTG
Organism: Balaenoptera borealis; assembly: GCF_965194805.1. NCBI lineage: Eukaryota > Metazoa > Chordata > Mammalia > Artiodactyla > Balaenopteridae > Balaenoptera > Balaenoptera borealis. The sequence goes on from NC_138860.1 coordinate 2,384,181, forward strand.
AAAACGATTTCAACCTAAATAAACACGATGAGGAAGAGAAGGAAGCACAGACAGTTGCTCTGCTTGTCCTTTGATACAGTGGTGAAGCATTTAGTAGCGATGGCATAACTATGACCCCAATTGGGGGGGGGGTGTGTGTGTAGGAATGGAAAAAAAAAAAAATGCCCACACAAAGAGCAGCTTTTACTTTCAGGGAGGCTGTGAAACTTGGGGTCATAGTAGGAGGCTATTATTAACAGAGAAACACCCTGAGTACAAAGAAGAAGGATTTACTTTCAGGGAGACAGACACTCTAATAGGGTGCTCTTTGTGATACCTTCCGAATGATCCCTTTTAACAATTGGAAATCTCTGCAGAGTACCGCTGTCAAAAAGAAACGCTCTCCGCTGCCTTCTTGAGGTATCTGACTTCATTAAAAATCAGAAACAAAACCCAATGATTCTTTGGGCCAGCTTGTCCAACCGTACAACCATCCCTCTATTTTTTATCTCCAGGCTTGGAATCTATCCATCAGGCAACAGTTACACTATTCCTACATGTCTATTCCTCCTCCTCTCTTTTAAAAGTTGATCTCCTTTCTCCTGGAAAATCCACAGTGTCAGCCAGACTTCCTTCCTTGGAGCCATCCTCCATTTCTCTGTCTTTGGATAGACTCATAAATTTATTCATTCATTCATAAGCCAATATTGATTGAGTACCTGGGTGCTGAGGCTGCAGTGTCGAACAAGAGAGCTGAGAAAGCAAATTTTGAATGGGAAAACTGAGAGATCTCGGGGCCTGGGCAGCCCAATTCTCCTCCCGTTGGCATGATTACATCTTCATAGGCTCAAAGCCTCGTTACTTCACCCACAGAAATCTTCATTGCGTCCCCTCGGAAACAGAGAAACACTAAACACTACACTACACTAAGCACTACAGTAAGAATGCACGTTATTTCTTTAACTGAATGCACGTATTCACATACTGTCATCCATTTTCAATTAGTTACACTCACAGGAGCTAACGCTTATTGAGCACTTTGTGTGTATCAGGCCCTGTTCCACATACATTAACTTATTTAACCTTCACCACAGCCCGATTTTCCTCATTTGGCAAATGGAGTAACCAAGGTACAGAGGACTTAAGGAAGTGGTGGAGACCTTATGTTATTTTGAAACTCAAGGAAATAGAATAAGTCACCTTTGAATCAGCCAGGTTAAGAATGACTGGCAGGGGTGGGGTAGGTTTAAAAAAAACCAAGAATGCTTAGCTAACCGATGACAATAAGATGTTAAACTGGCTGAAGTATAGCCGCATCTGGTAAACCAAGTTGGGGTAGAAGAGTGTGGGCCGAACGGCGGGCACTCCATCATTTCTAGACACGGTTGTGGTTTTCGCCCGCAGAGCTAACAGAGTTTTACAAGGATTACCTCATCAACCTTCACAGCGACTCCAGCAAGGCCTGTGTGGTCTGAGGCCAAGTGTGGAGCTGGGGCAGCTGAAACCCTGGGATCCCCGAACCCTCCCAGCAGGGCCCCGTGAGTCAGTGTCTAAACCCAACCGAGAAGCCTGGCCCTCAGCTTCCCAGGGGCGGCCCACCCGTTTCCCAGATCCCTAAAACCTTTGTCCTTTATTTATTCCCTGCTCAAACCTGCGTCTCCAGTAATGGGCAATGCTTCTACCACTTTCAGAATCATTGAAGACGGGTAAGGATGTTGGAGGAAACAGAAAGAACACCAGTCTGGGGGAACTCCCTGGTGATCCAGTGGTTAGGGCTCCGCGCTCTCACTGCCGGGGCCGGGTTCAATCCCTGGTCAGGGAACTAAGATCCCACAAGCTGCATGGCGTGGCCAAAAAACAAAAAATCAAACAAAACAAAAAACAAAAAAGGGAGTGAGGGCTTCCCTGGTGGCGCAGTGGTTGAGAATCCACCGGCCAATGCAGGCGACACGGGTTCGAGCGCTGGTCGGGGAAGATCCCACATGCTGCGGAACAACTAAGCCTGCGCCACAGCTACTGAAGCTCGCGCACCTAGAGCCCGTGCTCTGCAACAAGAGAAGCCACCGCAGTGAGAAGCCCGCAGTGAGAAGCCTGCGCACCGCAACGAAGAGTAGCCCCCGCTCGCCGCAACTAGAGAAAGCCTGCATGCAGCGACGAAGACCCAATGCAGCCAAAAATAAATAAATAAATAAATAAATTTATTAAAAAAAAAAAAAAAGAGAGTGAGGACCCTGGGGTCCACTACTGTTTGGCCACATGATTTGGGGGAACACATGTCACTTCTCTGCTCTCCGATTTCCACTTCTGTAGAACAAAGGAGGTAGAGTTAGGCAAATTCTAAGGCACTCCCAATGCCAACAGGCCACAATGGGAGGGTGACATCTCTGTACTTTACCAGACCATAACTGAAGGTTTAATCAGTCAGCTGGCTAGCGTTCAAGATTTAAATCTTTAGAGCAGAAGTTACTTTTTTTATTTCCAGAAAGCATTATGATAGGATAATGCAAAAAGGCTAGGGGAGGTTACAGGACAAGAAATGGGGTCCTCCAGTGAAGGCAAGGACCAAATAAAAACTGGAAGGGGACTTCCCTGGCGGTCCAGTGGTTAACACTCCGCATTCCCAACGCAGCGGGGAAGGGGGCACGGGTTCAATACCTGGTGGGGGAAGATCCCACATGCTGCATGACTTGGCCAAAAAAAAAACTGGAAGAAGTCTAGCAAGAGGGGAATGTATGCAGCTGTTTGTGGGTAAATCCAGTAGTTCCGCTACTTGAGTCATCAAGGTCTAGAGTTTTAGAACGTCACCTAGTCACTCATGAAGATTTTGTTCTTTTTATCAAGTTCTTGATGGAAACATCCCACATATCCACCAGTAGAGGATTGCGTCAAGACTGATCAAATAAATTACGCTGTACATCGGGATCATATAGAGAGATCTCCAAGACATCATATGGTCAAGTAGAAAGGGGGGTGCAGAGTAGTAGGTTTTAGTTTGTATTTAGAAAACATGCCTGATATGTTACTATAAATTCAGATTATGAAGAATCAGGTATATATTAAAATGTGTGAAACTATCATAAAATGACAATAAAAAAATTCTCAGTACTAAAAAAACCGGAAAACCAAAAACCAAAAACAAAAATACATATTCATTGACACTCCATGGATATTCCTGAATGTTTGAACAAGAAATTGGAGGAGTAGGTGAGAGACCTAGGTTCCTCTTTATATGCTTTGGTAACTTTTGATTCATAGGCATCTTTACTCATTCCAAATATTAACTTAATCTATTTTATTTATTTTTAATTAATTAATTTATTTATTTTTGGCTGTGTTGGGTCTTCGTTTCTGTGCGAGGGCTTCCTCTAGTTGCGGCGAGCAGGGGCCACTCTTTATCGCGGTGCACGGGCCTCTCACTATCGTGGCCTCTCTTGTTGGGAGCACAGGCTCCAGACGCACAGGCTCAGTAGTTGTGGCTCACGGGCCTAGTTGCTCCGCGGCATGTGGGATCTTCCCGGACCAGGGCTCGAACCCGTGTCCCCTGCACTGGCAGGCGGATTCTTAACCACTGCGCCACCAGGGAAGCCCTTAATCTATTTTAAACTCACCTCTTCACTCTTTCCTGCGATGTGGCTTCGGCTCCCCCCGACCCACTGACACTGTGCTCACAAAAGTCCTTCACGAGCTCCTGTTGTGACTCCTGTGCTCCTGTTTCTTTGGCCCCCGTGACGTGTGGCACTTACAACTGCCCCTTTGTTCCTGAGGCCATCTTCTCTCTCAGGTTCTGTGGGCTCCGGGAGACCCGTGTTCTCTCTGCTGTCCTTCCAAGCCCAGCAGAGGAGACGGTCAAAACTCAGCCCTTGGCCCCCTCCTTCCTCTACACTCCTGCTCCTGGCATCACAGGGATGTCTTTATGGCTTCAACTCTCATCACTGGACCAGGCAGTTCCCTAATCTGTGTCTCAGCTTCTGACTCGCACGTGCTGCTAACATGTGTCATCGTCCTCGAGCCCTGCACCCAACCAATCCGAATATCTCTCACTTCCGTTCCCTCTCATCCACTCCCACTATTTCTCACTTTCTGAGCCCACAGGTGAATGTGAGAATCTTCCTAAACCTGAATTTTGGCGATTCAACAAATATCCACAACCAGCAAACTTTCATGGTTTCAGACTATGTGTCTGATACTGTCCTAGGCCTTTCACATACTGCAGCTTATTGAATTGAATAATAAGATAGCATGTACTCGAGGTATTAATCGCATTTTACAGCTGGAAAATGGAGGCCCAGAGAGAGTAAGAGAATTCCTCAAGGTTTCATGGGGAGAACAGAGCGGACACTCAAAGTCACGGCTCCTGATTTCAAGGTCAGGAATCTCTCCATCCGCACACACCTGCTTGCTTGATCTGCCTGGCTTCCTAAACGTGGTCTAAACATTTGCCTTGATTCTGAGGATCCCCTACAAAATGGCCTTCGCTATGTTTGTATTTCCCCAGTATTCTCCAGTACATATCGAGCCAAATTGCTCTCAAGACCTTGAACATTTTGAATCCTTTCCCAGGCTTATTGATTTGGATGATTTTTTTCTAACCTCCTTCCATAACACCCTCCACCAGACCAACATGAGCTATCGAAATCCTCTCATCTTTCAATATCTGCCTCAAATGCCACCTTCTCTATGAAGCCTTCACTGCCCCACCGTTGGCTTCCCGGATCGATTTGTGCCCTTTTATGGTAAGTTTTGTCTTGAATTATAATTCTTTCTGTGCACCATAAGAGAAGAGACAATCTTCTCATGCAGCTCAATATTAAAAAAACAAACAACTCAATCAAAAAATGGGCAGAAGACCTAAAGAGACATTTCTCCAAAGAAGACATACAGATGGTCAGCTAACACATGAAAAGATGCTCAACATCAGTAATTATTAGAGAAATGCAAATCAAAACTGCAATGAGGTATCACCTCACACCAGTTAGAATGGACATCGTCAGAAAATCTACAAACAACAAATGCTGGAGATGGTGTAGAGAGAAGGGTACCCTCTTGCACTGTTGGTGGGAATGTAAACTGATACAGCCACTATGGAGAACAGTATGGAGGTTCCTTAAAAAACTAAAACTATAATTACCATATAACCCAGCAATCCCACTACTGGGCATATACCCAGAGAAAACCATAATTCAAAAAGACACATGCACCCCATTGTTCATTGCAGCACTATTCACAATAGCCAGGACATGGAAGCAACCTAAATGCCCATCGACAGACGAATGGGTACAGAAGATGTGGTACATATATACAATGGAATATTACTCAGCCATAAAAAGGAACAAAATTGGGTCATTTGTAGAGACGTGGATGGACCTAGAGACTGTCATACAGAGTGAAGTAAGTCAGAAAGAGAAAAACAAACATTGTACATTAACGCAGATATGTGGAATCTAGAAAACTGGTACAGATGAACGGGTTTGCAAGGCAGAAATAGAGACACAGATGTAGAGAACAAACGTATGGACACCAAGGGGGGAAAGCGGTGGGGGGGTGGGGCGGTGGTGTGATGTATTGGGAGATTGGGATTGACATGTATACACTAATATGTATAAAATGGATAACTAATAAGAACCTGCTGTATAAAAAATAAATAAAATAAAAATTTAAAAAACAAACCAAAAAAAATAAAGAGAAGAGACAATCTTATTCTGCTTCATAACCTCCATCAGTGCCTAATATATAATAGACCACAGGAAGTATTTGTTGAATAGAAGAAAGAATCAGTGAATTAACAGGTAACAAAAAATACACATCAACACACATTCTAAGACCGTGAATCAGACCAATATAACTTAACTAGCTTATACAGGAATTAAAAATGGAAAGTTAATCTCCTTAATACTATACTAAGTCATTTCCATTGGTTCCTAAATACTAGTCTATTATGTTTTATTAGAATTTATAGTGAGAAAATGTAGTGATTTTTTTCCATAAACTAATTTCTTCCTCTGAAGGACTATTTTTTATTATGAGATTGTTCCCTTCCTGATTTTTTTCTGTTAAAATGTCCTTTCTCTCATGGAATAACCATGATTACTGACGATGGTTGAGCTTTTTGTATCCTCATTCAGAGAAATGAAAAGTGGACAACCTGTATTTTCTCCTCTTCAGTTTATTTACTTATTCATTCATTTGGGAACCATCGCTGCTCTGTGAAATCCCAGTCTGGAGGTCACTGCTCTAATCGACCGAACTAAGTGAATTAGTCCTGCCTAGCTTCTTAAACAAAACTGGCTCCAAATAGCATTCAGAAAAACAAAGGACAAATGTGTTATTTTTGTGTTATCATATTTGCTATGGAAACAGTGATCACTCTCGTTTCAAATACATTCATATTTGAACAAGTGATGGCATATGGGCTAAATTTTCCTTCTTTTTTAGTCACTAAAAATATAAATCAATTCTTCCTTTAAACCTCTTGTTAGGAGTTACGCTTCAACTTTTGTGGACCTCTTTCTAAATGGATTTCGAACTGCTGCTGAAGGTAGGATATGGTCGTTCCTTTCGTAATGCCCTATAGACAGCTAGAAAAATGTACTGCCCCCTCTCTCTGATGTTTGATCTTTTGGGCCAGGCTACTGGGAGGATGCTGAATATATGATTTTAATTAACAGAAACAAAATAATGTGGCTTCCTTCTCCGGATTTAGTTTTCTCATCTGTCCCCATCTTCCTCCTCATTTTCTACATCAGAGAAATGCAGCTTCCTGTTTAGTTTCTTCTGTTGTTGATTTAAAGGTTCTGGATAAAACTGGAAGAGGAAAATTACAGCTTGAGCTTGAGCATTTGAAAAGGCAAAAGCCTGTGGCATCCAAAACGATATTGCTTATGGCACTTGGGTAACTCAACATTATTTTTGCCACTTGAGAAACACTTAGGGTCTTCAAAATCAAAGCTGGAGTTGAAAAGGCAGGAAAAAGCAACAAATGGCCCAGTGGGTTAAAAATGTGCAGAGATCATCCTCCACGATTCCCAAACAAAAGACGTGTCCTTGAAAACAGAAGAAAGGCTCTGGAGCTTTAGCTGATCCATTTTAAATCTGCTTAAACCTGTTTCTTATTGCATTTTAAAACATTTTTTGTTACATTAGTGGACACAATTCAGAATAATAACAACCATTTGTAAAGAGTATCAGGAGATTTTTATTTGAAGGTAAATAGGATCGGAAATGCTCGGAACCACCTGGACGTGTGCGAATAGCAAACCGTTTTCTCACCGCTGATCCTGTTTGTCTACATGAATATTCACAGAGCGGGGCTGGTTCAAGCAGGTTGGATACTTGTACATCATTTAACTTTCGATTTCATTTGAAATGAGTTTTGTTATTTACCTTCCACAGGCCACTTAGCTAGTTTGGCTAACTTTTGGGAGTGAGGATGGAACTGAGAGACGGGAGCAAAGACGTGGTGGGTAGGATCGGAAAAAAATGGTCAGAACCACAGCCTGTTCCCAAATCTTGGCCAGCACTTTTTAAAGTATGTATTTTTTCATTAGGAAAAGGGAAAACAGTACAAATAACTTAAGGAACCCTACATTAATACTAAAAACAATTTAGAATACGTTCTTCTAATTGCAATTGAGTATATTTTTTATACTTAAAACTCACAGCTTTTTCTCATGGTGAAAGCAATCCACATTTATTTCTTTGATTTAGAAAATACAGAAAAGCAAATGGAAAAAAGAAACACCTGCAATTTCACCACCCAGAGATATGCTTTGTATATACTTCCATATATTTTGTACCAAAGTGAGATCATATTGTATATTCCATTTGTACCCTGTTTCTTTCACATAATAGTATTATTAATATACCTTGATATTAATAATTATTCATCTAAAACATCAGTTTAATGCATAGTAGAATTCCATTGTTTGTATGCATTACTTTTGTTTGTTTGTAACCAAACCCCTGTTACAGGATATTTTTGTTATTTCGAGAATTTTTGTTTTTATGATAAAGCTGTAAGGAATACACTTGAACATACATCTTTGCTTACTTCACTGATTATTCTTAGATATGGATACGTTCTTAAATGTGAATTGTCCATTCATTTTTGTTAAGTCTTTTGATATATATGCTATACTGCTCTTCAGAGAAGTAAAAATTTTCATGCATACCAGCAATATGTTAAGAGTACACATTGTTTTTTAAATTTATATTTCTTTAATTGCTAACTAATGATGTTAAACATTTCTTCACAATTTTATTTGCCTTTTTTCTCTTATAAGACTAGTTTCCCATTTATCTATTACCGTATTCATCTTCTTGTATTGATTTGTGAGAGACATACTATATATTCAATATATTAGCTTTGTCTCTCAAATAGTCATTTTTCCAAATTTATCACTTCTTTTTTTTTTAATTATTCCAAATGGGTGCACCATTTTATTTTATTTTACTTTTTATTAGAGAATAATTGCTTTACAATGTTGTGTTAGTTTCTGCTGTACAACGAAGTGAATCAGCTATATGCATACCTATATCCCCTCCCTCGTGGACCTCCTATCCCCCCCATCCCCCCCATCTAGGTCCTCACAGAGCACTGAGCTGAGCTCCCTGTGCTATACAGCAGGTTCCCACTAGCTGTCTATTTTATACATGGTCGTATCACTTCTCTTTTAATGTTACTTATAGCTTTTTTTTTTTTTTTTGGTCGCACCACGTGGCTTCTGGGATCTTAGTTCCCCGACCAGGGATTGAACCCGGGCCCTTGGCAGTGAAAGCACCAAGTCCTAACCACTGGACCGCCAGGGAATCCCACTTATAGCATTTTTTTTTTTAATAAATGTATTTTTTTTTAATTTATTAATTAATTAATTTATTTTTGCTGCGTTGGGTCTTCGTTGTGGTGTGAGGGCTTCTCATTGCCGTGGCTTCTCTTGTTGTGGAGCACGGGCTCTAGGCGCGTGGGCTTCAGTAGCTGTGGCGCATGGGCTTAGTTGCTCCGCGGCATGTGGGATCTTCTTGGACCAGGGATGGAACCCATGTCCCCTGCAATGGCGAGCGGATTCTTAACCACTGCGCCACCAGGGAAGCCCACCACTTATGGCATTTTTATGATGTATTTGTTTTTCTGTAGTCAACTCTGTCAATCTTTTCTTTTCCAGTTTCTACCTCAGATGTTAAACTTAAAAAGCTGTTCCTCCACTGCCACTCCGCCCAAAAGGTTATATAAATGCACATATAAATTAATAAAATACACGAATGAATTGTCACAGGTATTTTGTCTGCAGAGGTATTGAGACTGCACTGTTTTGATCTCGAGAACATTTTTACTCTATGTAGTAACACAAGCATTTTAGTCAGAAGTATACCAACAATGTTGATTGTGAAGATAGTGTTTTCACAGTGAGTGCCATTAGGCTAATCTAAATCTTTGACCAATTTTCTGTACTGTGAAGTTAAACCACTCTCATCTTTTTTCATTTTCTTTTGCTGTTTTACCTAAGTTATTTTTATTGGGATTAGTTCTTTTCCATGTAAATTTACAAGATTTATTTATTTTTTCATAAGACCTTTTTGGCCATATCAAATTCTAACAGCAACCTGCGATTATAAGTTTTCTTTTGTGGCCTACAATTTTATTTAACAAGTTCAGCTTTCCTGAGTCACATTTTTATACCTCTAAGTTTGTTTACAAAATGGGATTCTCCAAGCAGCTGTTTATTTATTACTGCTTTTACTGTCTGTAACCTGGGCTGTTGTCTTTTTGATTTTGTGTGGATTGTTTCTTTCAGTGATTTTCATTATGAGTTGGATAGTAGACTGATGGGTGACAATGTTTGTAAACGCCATGTTTCACTATAGCACACGAGAGAACAAAGTGGGACCCCTTTGCCAGCCCAGGGACAGTAAGTGATGCGGTGATTTAAAATATGTCCACAAATTCTTCTTCAGGTGATGTGCCCTTCAAAAGTTGGAGCCTGATTCCCGTCCCTTGAGTGTGGCCTGCAAAAAGGGGTTCAATTCTAAGGAACAGGGAAGAAGCACAGGGGGCAGCACCCATCAACCCAGTCCCTGGAGACTAGGTCACGAAAGGCATGGCAGCTTTCGGCCTGCTCTCTGATCACTTGCTCCTGGAAATCCTGCTGCTATGTCATAAGGACACTCACGTGGTTTCTGGAGAGGTCCCCTCGGTGGAGAACTGAGGCCACGGGTCAACAGCCCTGTGTGGGCACCACCTTGGAAGCAGATCCTCTGGTCCCCGGTCCCCAGCAAGCCATCAGAAGAGGCCACCAGCCTCCTGGGAGGCCGAGCCACAGGGACTCAGCCAAACTGCTCCTGGATCCCTGACCCTCTGAAACTATGTAAGATAGTTTGGGGTTAATTTGTTCTCAGCCATCGTGAAGGGGAGATGACAGTGAGTTGAGGGGAGGGGTCAGAAAAGGCTTCCTGGAGGTGGCACCTGGGCAGTAATTTGCTCTCCATCAGGGATGCTACAGCTGGTGATGCCCTTCTCTGTACTGCTCCTCCACCCTTCAAGCCACCTCTCCTTTCAGCCTCACCTCCCTACCTTCCTGTCCTTACCTTTCTTCCCCTCCCTGGTCACTCTCTCCCCCTCCTTTCTCTTCCCATTCACACAGCAATGGGAAGGGTTGTATAAACCATTCTGGATTTTTGGTAGGAAGAATACAGCTTTGATGATCACGTATTACCCCCACTAAAAACATTCACTTCCACGGTACAGATTCCTATGGGATGGAGAGGTACTCCACACCCCCTTTCATCCTCCTAAGACGTTCATCACTTTGTGTCCACTGTGGGTGGGCAGCCCAGGATTTCAAACGAACTGTTGGGGAAATAGATACTTTATTTATAGCTCAGGGGATGTTTAAAATTAACTGTAATACAAAAACAGGGCCCTTAAATAGTCAAATTAGACACTTGGTTTTTATTGATGAACAGAACGAAGAGAATAGAACCATAGTCCTAATATGTCTTCTGCCAAGAAGAAAATTTGCTGACAGAGGTGGGATGAACAGCTGTAAACTCAGAAGTCAAGCCTATTTGTACCGCTTTTCAAAAGATTTGCATTTGGTGTGGTGATACTGCTTACAGAATTGTCCATTCTCCGTAGAGCTCTCTTGGCCTCGGTTCTTCCGTTGGCTGCTTCAGTGTCCTCACAACATGGCAGCAGGATTCGCCTGGAGCAAGTGACCCAAGACCACAAGGCTTATAAAAGATGACTCGGTAGTTTACGTAATAATCAGATTTTCAATTTATTTACTCCTGTCACTCACATAAATAAAGCACCTTAATTGCCTCTTCCTTTTTTTTAATAGGTCCCTTGACAAATATTCTTTGGGGGCCATCAGCTACAATATGTTTTGTGTCTTGAGGTAAGTTCTTTCCTTCAGTAAACTGTTTTCCACCAGACACTTCCAGCTAAACATCCAAAAGGATAGTATGTCATTTTACAGAATAACTGTATGTAAGAAAGCAATAACACCTCATAATAATGATGTGTTATAGCAGGACCACATTATAGTATGACTGCACACAGAACTACCTCTTCTGAAACATAATGACCAAATACAGTAAATGTTTGTACTGTGCTAATCTATAAGTTGCATACCACCCTAACATCCAGGCCTGAACAGAATTCCAACATAAGAAAAGAGGGTCATTGCCTTAATTTTAAATCTCTTAACGAAGATTAGAAGCCGCATTCAATTTAAAAAAACCACTCAGCATTGCTTCAGTTGATGAAATGCTGAAATAACAATTGTAATTCGAAGGACTGTGTTGTGTTGCTTCAGACATTCCAAGGGGACTAGAGAACAATGCTGAATAAAACAATGAAGGGGACAGTCTAGCCTGGTGGAAAGACAGACTGAGTGGCCTCAGAGGGCTTGTTCAACCCTTGAGCTCTGTGACACTTCAGTGGTTCCTCACAGTTTCATGAAAGTTAATAAAAATGGTTTTGTCATACTCTTTTTATAAAAAAATCTATTAATTATTGTAGTTTAGAACAACATTACATGGTCTTTACTACAAGCTGTTTTTTTTTAACTGATTCAGTAGGACCCCAGGTACTTTTTTGCAGAGGAACTTCTCTAAAAGAAAGCAAATTACCACTTTTTCCAGGCAAATATCTTAGTTCTTTCTAAATCCCAAACATTATGTAAAAGATGCTTGCCAAGAGTATGATTGGGTTTTGATCAAAGGTCTTATTGAAACACATACTTTCCTAATTGCATCCTTTCCCAAAACTTCTTACAATAAAAAGTGACAACATAACTAATGAAGGGAGAAAGTCAGGCTCTACATAACATGTTCGGTTTGCTTTACCTGGTGTGTGTGTTTTCAGAATTTGTAAAAAAACAAAACAAAAAACCTACCACCACAACAATCCCTTGAAGCAAAGTTGTATGACGAATAAAGTGTTCCAGCCAAGTTATACATCTCTGCAAAGGGAGGTTTGAATGGCAAGTGCTGGGCAGGACAGACCCCTCAGGGCAGCAGAGCCCCTGGAACAAAGAAGCATTCAGGAGTCTCCAGGCCACTGCACACTCCAGTCTGTCACTAGCTAAACATGAGGCTGCTGGAGCTGTTAGTGGGGTTTGCCTGGAAAACTCAAAGGCATGGAAGGAAACACATTGAAGTGTGTCTGGCATCTGCCCATGCACTGCACTTCTGATAGACCAAATATTATTTTGGCACATGTATTATATCATTAGCTAATAATGAGCTTTTACCATTCAGCAAAACTAAGACACTTCAAGCTCAGTGTATCATGCTCCCAATTTGGTTTTTGTTTGCTTTTTTCCTTTAACTTCACATTCTGTCTTAAAGCACATAACCACTTCCTAACCATCAACGTCAAACAATCATCAAAAACCACAGTTTACTGTTTAAATTTGATATGTCACTTTTTTAAAAAAAGGCAATCATTGCAATCATCTTGGAGGTGTGTAGAAGCCAGCTTCTCCTCTGCAGGTTGTAATCTTATTTTAGGGCCTAATTAGAGAAGATTCCTTTTTGATACTTTACTGGATTTCAAGGAATGAGTTACAGAGAATGTTCTCCCGGAAAAGCAGAAATAAAAATCGTGTAAGAATGGATTAATGTAACAGTTCTCAACATTTTTTATTCTCAGCTGCCCATTCTTAACTCCCTATATCATTTGTCAATTTAAATACCTAAAACAGAAGAAACATGCCCAATTAGGCTTTTTAAAAAAGGCTTAAAAATACAAGAAGACTACACATGTGTAAAGGTTTAACTCACTATGTCCCTCTGCTGCCATTTTTGGGTTTTTCTCAGCCTGGGTGTGTCCCTTGAACTGCCCTCGCACCCCACCCTCACCCACCACCCCTTCGTGGCAGGTGGAGACCCAGGTGCATGAGGTGGTGCTGGGAAGAGAAAGAATCACTGCGTCCAGGTGCCCTCAGGGCCGTGAGTTCTCCCAGCTCTGCACTTGACCACAGGGTGACTTACCTCACTGGGACTCAGTTTTCCCATTTCGAAGTAGGGTGCTGAAGAAGGCGTTAGGAATGGCCTAAGTTAAATTAAATCACCTTTGGCATCTAAGTCTGCCTTTTAAAACAGTTTCTATAATTACGTAAAGAATTACCCAGTCTATACATAGAAACAATGAAATACTACTCAGCCATAAAAAAGAATGAAATAATGCCATTTGCAGCAACATGGATGGACCTAGAGATTATCATACTAAGTGAAGTAAATCAGAGAGAGAGACAAATATTATATGATATCACTTACATGTGGAATTTAAAATATGACACAAATGAACTTATCTACAAAACAGAAACAGACTCACAGACATAGAGAACAGACTTGTGGTTGCCAAGGGGGAGGGGGTTGGGGGAGGGATGGACGGGGAGTTTGGGGTTAGCGGATGCAAACTATTATATATAGAATGGATAAGTAACAAGGTCCTACTGTAGAGCACAGGGAACTATATTCAATATCCTATGATAAACCATAATGGACAAGAATATTTTTTTAAAAAGTATAGGTACATATAACTGAATCACTTTGCTGTACAGTAGAAATTAACACAACATTGTAAATCAACTTATACTTCAATAAAAAATATTAAAATTGAAAAAATAAAAAAAAATTTTAAGGTTCTGAACTTTATAAAAAAAATGACTCACTCGTATTATTTTCAATTTGCTCCCTTTATTTTTGGTCTTGGGCCTGCGTCTTTAAAAATTCTTTTCCTTTCCTCTGGTTCCCTTCTCCTCCTGGTTGCTCAGCTGTATTCCTCTCTATCCCTATGTTCCCCCGCAAGCCTGGTTCACAGTTTCCTTCATCATTCTCCCAATTTTATTAAATACGACTGTGTCTTCACTCTTTCACCCTAGTAAAGTAATTTTGGAAAACACTGCTTGATTTTAAATGATTTATTCATTTGCTGTGTTATAAGTAGAAAATGCTAGTATTAAATCAATGTATCATAAGACATTCCTACTCAAGTTCAAAATGTTAGAATAATAGGACTTGTATTCAGCAACTACTGCAACTATTTGAAGGTATAAATCAGGCAGGACTGGTTTTGCTTTGTTTTAAAATATTTCAGGAAACTTACTTAGAATATTTCAAGAACATTACAGAAAGTTACAGAAAATAGCATAAAGAGATCTTTGATTGATCTTTGTCAAATCTGAATATTTTGCTATATTTGCTCCAAGTTTTTAAAAATAAAATGTTACAGGTACAGTTAAAACCTTCTATATGTTTTCCCCATCTCATTCCTCACCCTCTGCTTCCCATGTATACATTATACACTGAACGTTTTCTCCCTTACTTCTTTTTATAATTTTATTACATATGAATATGTAACAAATAAAACACGTTACTGACGTATGCTTTTAAATTTTATATTAATGATATCAGACCATCTTTCAATGTTAACATTTACCCATGTTGACCCACTTAACTCAAGTTCATTTATTTTGATTGTTGTATAGCATCCTTTTATATGAATACACTACAGTTTATTGATCCACTTTACTATTAGTGGATATTTAGGTCGTTTCTAATTATTTGCTATTGCAAACAGTGTTACAGTAAATATTCTTGTACTCTTGGGCGCGTTTGTGAGAGTTGCTGGGAGTTACAAAGATGCACCTTTTCAACCTAAATATGTATTTCTCAATGGCTCTCAAAAGTGTGTGAGTTTCAGGGGACCTCCCTGGCGGCGGGTGCAGTGGTTAGGAATCTGCCTGCCAATGCAGGGGACACGGTTCGAGCCCTGGTCCAGGAAGATCCCACATGCCTCGGAGCAACTAAGCCCGTGCGTCACAACTACTGAGCCTGCACTCTAGAGCCCATGAGCCACAGCTACTGAGCCTGTGTGCCACGACTACTGAATCCCGTGTGCCTAGAGCCCGTGCTCTGCAACAAGAGAAACCACCGCAATGAGAAGCCCGCGCACCGCAACAAAGAGTAACCCCCGCTCGCAGCAACTAGAGAAAAGCCTGCGCACAGCAACAGACCCAACGCAGCCAAAAATAAATAAATTAATTAATTAATTAAAAAAAAAAAGATGTCTCCTCGCTTGTAAAAACGTGTGTGAGTTTCTCCTGGTCCACATCCATACCAGCTCTTGACATCATCAGATGTTTACATTTTTTCTGATCCGACGTATGGAAATGCAAGATCATTTTCGTTAGAATTTGCATATCTCTGATTGCAAGTGAGTTGGATCATTTTTGTTTCATGTTAATTGAATTTCTTCTGTGACTTGCCTATTTTCATCCTTTACCCATTTTGCTTCCCTTTTCTCATTCCCAATATTTCTTCCTTGTGTTTTTCTCTTATTTTCAGATTAGTCTTGCCAGAAGCATGTCTATCTCATTAATAGTTTTAAAAAGTAACTTCTGGGGGCTTCCCTGGTGGCGCAGTGGTTAAGAATCCGCCTGCCAATGCAGGGGACACGGGTTCGAGCCCTGGTCTGGGAAGATCCCACATGCCGCGGAGCAACTAAGCCCGTGCGCCACAACTACTGAGCCTGCGCTCTAGAGCCCGCGAGCCACAACTACTGAGCCCGTGTGCCGCAACTACTGAAGCCCGCGCGCCTAGAGCCCGTGCTCCACAGCAAGAGAAGCCACCGCAATGAGAAGCCTGCGCCCCACAACAAAGAGTAGCCCCCACTCACTGCAAGTAGAGAAAGCCCACGTGCAGCAGCGAAGACCCAATGCAACCAAAAATTAAATAAATGAATAAATAAATAAATTTAAAAAAAAAAATAAATAAAAAAAAAATAAATAAAAAGTAACTTCTGGGGAATTCCTGGTGGTCCAGTAGTTAGGACTCGGCACTTTCACTGCCAGGGCCCGGGTCTGATTCCTGGTCAGGGAACAAAGACCCCACAAGCCAGGCAGCACAGCCAAAAAAATAAGTAAATACAAAATAAAATAAAAACGAACTTTTGTTTTTGTTGATCTAATCTCCCTTTGTTTTCTGTCTTGTTAATCTCTGCTCTTACCTTCATTTCCTTCATTCTATTTTCTTTGGGTTTACAGTGCTGTTCTCTTTATTACTTCTAAAGTTGATTCTAGCTCACTAATCTTTACTTTTTTTCCTTTTTTAATGTGACTATTTAAGGCCATAAATTTCTAAGAACTCCTTAGTCTTTGACCCACAAATGTTGATGTATATTGTTTTTCAGTTATAAGAATTGTCTAGTTTATATTACTTCTTTCTTGACATGATAATTATTTGTGTTTTTATTAAGAAAAATTTCAAAGCATTATGTTCAGAGAGCACATCCTATGTATGATACTGATTATTTGATATGTGTTAGGATTTTTATTGTGCTCCTGTGTGATGTATTTTATATATGTTCCATGTATGCTTGGACAGATTGGATGTTATCTAATTATTTGTTGCAAGGTTCTTTATATGTGCATTTGATTAAGGTTGATACATGTGTTTTTCAAACATCTGTATCTTTTCTAATTTTTGTCTGCTTTCTATGTCAATTACTGAGAGAGGAATATTCATACCTCAACAATATGCTTGTTCATGTTTCAGTTTCTACTTGTACTTTGGACAATTTTGGCTTCGTATACACTGAAGCTATGTTATTAGGTGCCTGCAAGTTTAGAGTTATTATATTTTTCTGGAAAATTGTTTCCTCTTATCATTGGATAGTTACCCTCTTTGTCCCTGATAATGCTTTTTGGCTTAATCATGGAGCTTTCTTTTGTTAGAATTTACCTAACGTAGCTTTTCCCATCTTACCTTTTCACCCTTTTGGTGTCCTTACATTTTAAGTTTCCTGCTTATTGATGAGAGACAAACAGGTCGTCCTTGAGGCTCATTCCCTCCTACATTTGGTAGCTTAAGGAGAAAGTAGCTCAGCAGATTAACTTGATGGAAGGACAGGCTGATACCACATCCTAGTAGCGCCAGCTTCCTCTTCCTAATAAGTCCATTTCTTCCATCAAGAAGGTCCCACTGTTTTGCTGTAAAATAGATGTTCCTTGCCTCTCCTTCCAACATCCTTAGAAATATGTAGAACAATAAAGGGGGGGGCCTCTTTTTGGATCCTGTGACACATCACAAAGTCCCCACTTGAGCACATTTCTCTGGGGGATAATGAGAGATGGGAAGATCGTGTGCCCTCTGTTGTTCTTGGCCTCTAAGTTTCCTCAACAAACAGCACTTTAATTTTCCTCACATGTAGCTAGTGGTATATATTAGTCTGCTCAGGCTGCCAGGACAAACACCATAGACTGGGTGGCTTAAACAACAGAAATTAATTTTCTCCTAGTTCTGGAGGTTGAAAGTCCATGATCAAGGCTCCAGATGACTTAGTTTGTGGTGAGAGCTCTCTTCCTGGCTTGCAGACAGATGTTTTCTCGGTGTGTCTTCACATGGCCTTTCCTTGGTGTGCACATGTGCACACACACACACACACACACACACACACAAACAGCAAGCTCCCCAATGTCTCTTCTTATAAGAACACTAATTCTATCAGATCAGGGCCCCACCCTTATGACCTCATTTAACCTTAATTCTTCCTTAAAGACCCCACCTCCAAATACAGCCATACAAAAGGCTTGAGAAAAACTCCAGTATAAGCAGTGAGAGGTAAGGTAAATGATGTAAGGTTATTTTTATATTTCTTTAAATTTAGAGAATTTATCAGAAACATTTAGTCAAATATCTCCTAATAAATTTGGTATGAAAATCTGAACATGCGCTAAGTCAACTATCACATGAAGCGTTAATCATTCTGTTATTACTCTAATGTTAGCCAAGAAGGGTTTCATCTTGCATAACATCTATAATAAAGAGCAAAGTAGATGAGGAGATCATCCTAATGCATTCTGTAACTCATTCCTTAAAATTAAATATCAATTATAATTGTTTTGCCTAAATTCTAAAATGTCTTTTAAAGGAAATTTGGAATTACTGCTCTTTTTAAAAAAATAAATTTATTTATTTATTTGTTTATTTTTGGCTGTGTTGGGTCTTCGTTGCTGTGTAAGGGCTTCCTCTAGTTGCGGCGAGCGGGGGCTACTCTTCATTGTGGTGCACAGGCTTCTCATTGCGGTGGCTTCTCTTTGTTGCAGAGCGAGGGCTTCAGTATCTGTGGCTCATGGGCTTAGTTGTTCCGCGCGCGGCATGTGGGATCTTCCTGGACCAGGGTTTGAACCCATGTCCCCTGCATTGGCAGACAGATTCTTAACCACTGCGTCACCAGGGAAGTCCTTGAATTACTACTCTTATCCAATATTCAGAGAGGGAAATTTTGATGACAAATCAATAACATATTGCTTTAAATATTTTATAGAAGGTGTTTTAAATAAGATACTTGAAGTGATAATCATTTTTTCAATAATCAATTTCCAGTACTTGCATTTAGGTGCAACTTTGCCTACCAAAAACCTTGAAAGAGCCAACGTACATCTACATTAGCAATAAAAACTGTCATAAGTCCTTTAAGTGGTGCTTGGGTGAAATCAACTTCTAAATACTCAGCTACAGTGACATGGCAGGTTTTCTTAATCAGAACTGTTTTGGTTTTGAGCAATAGAAATCTACTCAAGCCATCTGGAAAATATACTATATAAAGGGTTTATTATAAGTAATTAGGTTATCACAAGGAGTCTCAAGAATGGGGCAACGTGAAGAATTAGACAACTAAATAAGAAAACCAAATTAGAAAACTAAGCCTCTGCACTCTTACTTGGGGACTCTGTGGCTTCCCGTGTTCATCACATTTCTCTCTTTCTCTCTGCAGACCTCTTTCCCTGTGTTCATAGTCAAACATTTGCCCCCATTCGCTCTCAAGTATAATCATAACGTAAACCTGAAAATGTATGAAAGGACTCTCTAATTTCAGGTAGCCATATCTAACAACCAGGCTCAAGGCTCAGGAGTAAAGGTGATTTTTTCAACAATTATCTAAAAAGTTTAGAATTCTTATTTTCGTTCACCAAACTCAGGAAGGAAACTATTAATTTTTGAGTTGGTTTATCGCTGGAATTTCATGAGATTAAATGCAAGTCTGAGGGATGTGATGGTTTCTTTTTCCAAACCACCATATTTGGAAATATAAGACATGCTCCAATTTTACAAAGAAATCTTTCATTGGGAAAATTAAATACTTGTCATCACACGTGTATTGATCCTGCCTTGCTCTCCGTCCCTTCTTCCCGGGACCCCTTCATCAGTCCCCAGCCTCTGGCCCCCGTTGCTCTTTGCCTGTGTCCCAGGTAGGACTGCTCACTCTTAACTGTCCCTCCTGAGATACTAGCTGAGGTCAGAGCCCAGGCTTTCCACCACCAGGGACAAAGATCACGTGTCAGACATGTTGCTTTCAACACTCCAAATTAGTTTTAAACAAGTGAGGGGAAGATGAAGGTTTGGCTGACTTATCTGTGGAATAGGCAAATTCAGATCCAGGTGATGACAGATAATCTAGACAATTCCATTTCTGGACTTGTTTTCCTGCATTAGCCAGACAATTAACTCGGCAATTAAAACTCACCAGATAATCTCATCATCTTTCATTTGGCAGTTTCTCGAGACAAAGCATGGCTACTTGCTTCATTGGGAGCAAATGCTGATTTTGTACTTAACCTGCCCTGTGCCATCATAGGGCACAGAAGACTCCTGCTGACTAACAGAGAAAGAATTGGAAAATGGGAGTTAGGTACAAGTTTCAACCTTTAGAGAATGAGGAGCCTTTGGGTTAAGGCTCTCCTTACATCGTTTAAATCTTTGAAATGAATCATGACTGATTCATGGCCCAGCTATTTTATTTTATTTATTTATTTTTTTACTTTACTTTATTTATTTAGTTATTTATGGCTGTGTTGGGTCTTCGTTGCTGCGCGCGGGCTTTCTCTAGTTGCGGGGAGCGGGGGCTACTCTTCGTTGCGGTGCGCGGGCTTCTCATTGTGGTGGTTTCTCTTGTTGCGGAGCACGGGCTCTAGGCGCGTGGGCTTCAGTCGTTGTGGCTCGCAGGCTCAGTAGTTGTGGTGCACGGGCTTAGTTTCTCCGTGGCATGTGGGATCTTCCCAGACTAGGGCTCAAACCCATGTCCCCTGCATTGGCAGGTGGATTCTTAACCACTGCGCCACCAGGGAAGCCCCCAGCTATTTTATGTCTAAAGGACTGACATCTTGATTTTTAAATTGACAACAGTAAAAAGTGAAAGTCTTTCTTTGAGAAACTGGTATCCTTTCAGATCATTTCTGTATCTCTCCAGAAATGATGTTGCAAAAGGCTAATGATATATAATCAGATTTACAGAGCAAATCAGTTCACATCATTTCATTGGTTCTACTAATATGCTTACTGGTTATGCAGAGGAAAATATATTGTTGTTCCCATCTCAGAAATAGAGAAAGTGGCACAAAGCCCTTTTAGAGTCCTGGCCCACAGATCGCTGGCAAAACAGGGAGTGAGCCGGTGGAGGCCTGCCTCCCATGTTTTGAAGTGCTATCTTTTTTCCTATTTCCTGGCTCTTCTGTGTTGAAACGCTTCATGCCTTTAGTTGGGAAATGCCTTCATTAGAAATACAGTTTAGTCATTCTGGCCTTTTGGAAGTGGTTGTAAAATGACTGATCCTCGTGTTTTGGTTTGTGTTGGGATGTTTCAGAGCTGGGCGGTCCAGAAGATAATTTAGGGGCAATAAGGGCTAGCAGAAAGCTCCCAGGAGGTGGGAAAGCGCTGAATTATCAGCACCGTTAACACCACCAACGAACACTCCCGAGAATCTACTGCAGGCTAAGTCTGGAGGCATAAGACCAAAACAGACAAACAAATAATCATGACGTAAACACTGCCCTCACCGAGTTTCTAATGAGGTGTGGGGCATAAATGTAAACGTAGATGACAACGTAAAGTAATAAGGCTACGTGTACGGTGAGCACAGTTTTCAAATGAAATTTGGGTGGTGTGGACTAAGGGTACTTATGGGGGTGGAACCTCTTATTTTACTGCCAATCAGCAGATGGAGCTCAGAAGAAGGGGTGATTCTTAAGCACCTGGGCTGGTTGGTTAGACCTTGTGGAGGAGGCGTGGCTTGAAGGGAAGCCTTCAAAGAACATTGGAGCATAGACAGGCAGAAAGGAGGTAAGGAAGGCATAACAACAAAACAGGAGATGGCATGGGTGTGGGACTTCCGCGTACTGTTAGTTGGAATAGAGGGAATAAGTCATTAAGAAATAAACTTGGGGGCTTCCCTGGTGGTGCAGTGGTTAAGAATCCACCTGCCAAGGCATGGGACACAGGTTCGAGCCCCGGTCCGGGAAGATCCCACATGCCGCGGGGCAACTAAGCCCGTGCACCACAACTACTGAGCCTGCGCTCTAGAGCCCGTGAGCCACAACTACTGAGCCCATGTGCCACAACTACTGAAGCCCATGTGCCTAGAGCCCGTGCTCTGCAATGAGAAGCCCACGCACCACAACGAAGAGTAGCCCCCGCTCACCGCAACTAGAGAAAGCCCGCGCACAGCAAGGAAGACCCAATGCAGCCAAAAATAAACAAATAAAACAACTAAATTTAAAAGAAAGAAACTTGAAGAGCACGTAAGGGTCAGGTGGTAGAGGGCTTTGAATGCCAGCTAAGGACATACGAGTTTACAGGTAGCGAATGGGCTGAACTTGGGTGGATGCAATTAGGAAGTGATTTTACTTACCACCACTTGCTGAAAACATACTCCAAATAGGATTTCTCTTCTTCACCCCTTGAGTGACTATTTGAGCAAGGTCCAGAGTTTTCAGGGCAAACTTAGGGCTTTGACTAAATATAAACAAACATGCCAGTCCCTCATCCGGTCAGAGCTCCTCTCTTGCCCTCCGCTCAGGCCAGACCTCTGGTTTGGGAGCCAGCAATGGGTGGGCGTCTGGTCTGTCCCTGCTCTATATACCGCCCCCCCCCCCCCCCACGGCTCTTGGCTTCTTTAGGGTTGGAGACAGTGGCAGGTAAGGGATTAGAGGGAAAGTGGCAAAGTCTATTTCTCACATCTGGTGATGTTTGTAATTCTCGTTTGGCCACCTAATGTGTGGCGGGCATCCAAATGCTGGCTCTTTCACACAGCATGTAGCGAGGTCTTTGGAAGTCCCACCGGATGTCCTGTTACAGCACTGTTCCTGGCCTTTATCACCTCCATCCCCTTGTGGATCACCCACAGTATCCCTCTGTAGGGATCTAGGCAGATGGTTCTCTTGGATGGGGTTCTTCCAAGATCATCCTTTCCCAGCTACTCGCCGTGGTACTCACTTTGTCCACTGGAAACATTGCACATCCTTGCTCCAGAATTGGACAATGTTCCCCGAAACAGCAGACTGTTCCCACTGCTGCCTTTTCTTCCTGCCCTGACACCATGGGCAACTCCAGCTCAGCTCCCCATCCGATGAATTTTCCAGGGGAGTGTTAGGCACTAGTCCCTACCTTCATCCTGTATGACCCAATTTCCTGGGGGCATTTTCTCCCCCAAATGTTATGTTTCCACATTAGTAGCAAAACATCCGGCTGGAAAGTGAGATTCCAATCTCCCCTCTTGTAGATAGCGCCAATCTCTATAAATGGGTCAATTGGGATCCCTTCTTTTGGTTTGCAGGTGGGAGGGGAAGCAAAACTACAAGACTTTCTACTCACATTTGAGTTCCTTTACTACCAAGAATCTCACTGATGAATCTCTCCTGTTATAAAGGTTGGAAATGGGGGATGGTATTGATTATTGATGGATCTGTTTGGTCACCTCTTAGTTAGTCCTGCAGGGATGTGTCTAGTCTCTTTCTTAAATATGGGTGCATTGTCACCCGTTGTCCAAGCCTTGAGGCTTTCACTGAAGTATTGAGACAAAATCTCCTCCCACATCCTGTGACATGGGAAGTGGGAGTCCAAGGAGGAGGAAGACATGAGGAAAGGGAACACATTTAAATTTTCTTCATTATGATTTGCCTAGGATTCTAGTGGTCTGCCTGTGAGCTTCTGCAAACCGTCCTAAATGATACCATTGGCTTGTTGGCTTGTTGGGCTGTGGCTGCCTGAACTGAACTTGAGTGAGCTCTCACAGGCCCTAAAGATTGCAGTTTTGTCTCTTTGCCTCATTGGTATCATATGTCCAGCCACGCGAGTCCATCTACCTCTTTCCTGCTTCCCATTAAGAATCGTTCTGATGCTTTATTTTCGAGCAGTTGCTATCTAATATTCTTTCAAGCTGAGCTTAAATGAATATTAAGCTCAGCTTGAAAGAATGTATGTGGGTATTATTTTCTCTCCCAAGTTATGTTCCTTAAAGTAAATCCGTTTTCAGCCACGAATGCCTGTATCCCATCTCCAAAATGAGTTTTCAGTACATTCCTCTTTGATGTGTGCTCTCCACGCAAATTATGGCATGCATTTGAGGTGTCGTGGGAAAACTTGGGGTTTATGATTTTTTAATTTTTAAAAATGTTTTGAACATTATAGCAGTAGCCCATGCTTCTAATAACAAGTGCAATAACATGGAACGAACATATATAAAAGACAGCTAATTGTCTCCTCTTTTTCTACCTCTGTCCCAATGCCATCCATTCACTGCTGCTACCCTGAGATAACCAACGTCAGTATTTTGTTAACACATATACAAATATATATTTAGATATGCTGGGGGTTTATCTGTTATCATACTTTATACAGTTCCAGATTTTCCAAGATTCAGTACTGAATCCCAACTTTCTTTTAAGTACCCTCAGCCCATGCAGCCCAACTTACTTTTTTTTAATCTGACAGTTTATCATAGATTTCTCTGCAAGTTAGTAGATCTATGTCTATAACAATGTTTTCTAATTTCTTCATACATAATATCCCTCACACACGTTATTTTACATAGAAGAGTTTATTCCGTGTATACTAGAGTACGTTCACTTTGCTTAGTCTTTCCATATTATTTATTTATCTGCATCCTCTCCTTCTCTCCTCTCCTGCTCCCCTATCCCTCTGACCACCCCTTTCTCCTCCAGGGAATTTGTGCAAACAAGATGATGCATATTTTTCTGTGTTTTTCTCCAGACATATAACTATACATAGATATGTAGATTTTAAACCATTATTTGCTTTGCAGCAGTGAGATTATATTATATACTCTGCTCTCATACTTTAGTTTTCTCTTGCAATAATGTCTCATCCAAATTCCTTTATGTCAATTGGCAGAATGCTAAGGCATTCTTCTTCATGGCTGCATAATATTTCACAGTGTGAATGAATGTAACATATTCAGCCATTCCTCTCTCAGTGGACATGCACTTTGTTTCAAATCTTTTTCACTATGAATGACCGCATGCGGGATCTTCATTGAGGCATGCAGGAGCTTTTGTTGTGGCACACGGGCTTCTCTCTAATTTTGGCATGCAGGTTTTCTCTTCTCTAGTTGTGGTGCGCCGGTTCCAGGGTGGGTGGGCTCTGTAGTTTGCGGCACATGGGCTCTAGTTGGGGTGCACGAGCTCAGTAGTTGTGGCACGTGGGCTTAGCTGCCCCACGGCGTGTGGGATCTTAGTTCCCTGACCAGGGATTGAACCCACGTCCGCTGCATTGTAAGGTGGATTCTTTACCACTGGACCACTAGGGAAGTCCCCTATTTCTGAGTTCTTTATTCTAAACCATTGAACTACGTGTCTTTCCCTCTTCCAAATCCACACTCTCTTAGTCACTGTAGCTAGATTACAAGCCTTACTATCAGGTAGAGTGATTCCTCCCCTTTTATTCTTCTTTGTCAAGATAGTTTAGCTATTCTAGGACCTGTTCCATATAAATTTTAGCATAAGCTTGCCTATGTCTTAAAAAATCTTTGCTGGGATTTTGATAGGAACTGCATTGAAGCTACAGGTTGATTTGGGGAGAATTGACATCTTTACTCTTTGGTCTCCCAGTCCATGAACACAGAATGTCACTTTGTTTATTTAGGTCTTCTTTTATTTCATCAACATTTTACAATTTTCAGTGTACAGATCATCTACATGTTTTGTTAAATATATACCTAAGTATTTCATTTTCTTCGGGGTGATTGTAAATGGTATTGTGTTTTAAATTTCTTTTCCACATGTTCATTGTTAGTATGTGGAGATACCCTGGGTTTTGTGTGTCGATCTCTTATCCTATGATCCTGCTGAACTCAGTTCTAGGGTTTGTTTGTTTGTTGCAGATTCCTTGGGATTTTCTATGTAGACAATCGTGTTATCTGCAAATAGGGATAATTTTATTTCTTCCATTCCAGATGATATGCTTTTTATTTTATTCTTGCCCTAGAGCAGCGACTAGACTTTCCAGTACTACGTTGAATAATAAAATAGTAATAAAAGGGGACATCCTTGTCTTGTTCCCAATATTAAGGAGAAAGCATTTGGTCTTTCACCATTAAGTGACATTTTAGCCATAGGATTTTGTAGATTCTTTGTGAAGATGAGGTAATTCCTCTCTATTCCTATCTTGTTGTTGTTGTTTTTTTAATCATGAATGGGTGTTGGATTTTGTCAAATGCCTTTTCTTTGTTAATTGATATGATCATTATGATCTTATGATTTTTCTTCTTTAGTCTGTTGATATAGTGATTACATTGATGGATTTTCAAATGTTGAACCAGCCTTACATACCCAGAGTAAATCCCACTTGGTCATGGTGGATATTTTTTTTTTAAATACTATGTTGGAATCAATTTGCTAATATTTTGTCAGAATTTTTGTATCTAAGTTCAAGAGAGATACTTGTCTGCAGTTTTCTTTTGTTTTACTGTCTTTGTCTGATTTTATATCAAAGTAATACTGGCCTCCTAACACATGAGTCAGGAAATATTCCTTCTGTTTCTATTTTCTCGAAAAGACTAGGTAAAACTGGTATTAATTCTTCTTTAAATGTTTGATGATCTCTCCAGTGAAGACATCTGGGACTGGATTTCTTTTAGGGAATTTTAAATTACAAAATCAGTTTTTTAATGGCTGTAGAATGATTTAGTTTCTCTATTTCATCTTGATTGAATTTTGGTAGTTGGTGGTTTTTAAGAAATTTGTCCATTTCTTTTAAGTTGTCAAACTTATGAACATAAAGCTGCTCATGGGATTCCTTGAAGGATTTACAGTAGCATCCCTGATATTCTGTTTTGTGTCAGCTCTCTTTACTTTTGTCAGTCTTGCTAGAGATGATCAACTTGGTGATTTTTTTTTTTTTAAGAACGAGCTTTTTTTTCATTGATTTTCTATGTTTTTCTATTTCCAATTTCATTAATTTTTATTCTTTTTTTTTTTTAAGTCTCCTTCTACTTGCTGGGGCCTTATTTTGTTTCTCTCTTTTTAGTTTCTTGAGGTAGGCACTTAG
The DNA here is from genome assembly GCF_965194805.1 of Balaenoptera borealis. NCBI lineage: Eukaryota > Metazoa > Chordata > Mammalia > Artiodactyla > Balaenopteridae > Balaenoptera > Balaenoptera borealis. The sequence goes on from NC_138860.1 coordinate 2,411,004, forward strand.
ATGACTGGTTTAAGACCTTTACTTGCTTCTAATGTGAGTGTTTGATGCTATAAATTTCCTTCTCAGCACTGCTTTAGCTGCATCACACATATTTTGATATGTTGTATCTTTACTTTCCATTATTTATATTTTTAAAAAATTTCCATTGAGATTTTCTCTTTGACCCATGGGTTCTTTAGAATCATGTTGCTTGATTTCCCCATGTGCAGAGGAACTAAGACCTCTGGCCAACAGCCATCCAACTTGCTGGTCGTATGAGTGACCCATCTTGGGTGCAGATTCTGCAGCCCCAGGTAAGTCTTTAAGTGACTGTAGCCCTGGCCCACACCATGAGTTCATCTTTGTAGCCTCCTAGCTAAGCCACTCTTGATCCACAAAAACTGTGGGAGATGATTAGTATTGCTTCAAGCCCCTAAGTTCTGGGGTAATTTGTTATCTATCATGGATAATTAATACAATATAAGCTCTGTTCAGATTAATTTGTTATTTTAGCTCACTTTCTCAAGTTTTTTCCTCAACTGGTGGTTTGTCTACGATATATTCTCTGAATCCTTGTATATTTACAAGTATCTTTCATTCAAACTGATGGGTAAGTGATAATTCATCTGGGTATAGAATTCTTGGATTTCAATCCTTTTCTCTTAGTACTTTGCAAAGTTTGCTCCACTGTCTTTTAACCTCCAGAACTGAAGATAAATCACACGCCTGTCTGATTCTCTTTCTTTATAGTTTGCTCATTTATTTTTCTGGAAACTCATAAGATTTTATCTTTATGTTGAAGTTCAAAAATTTTACTCATATATGCCTAGATATGGTTCTCGTTAATTATGCCTGGAACTTAGCCGTTTGAAGTTGCAGACTCTGGTCTTTCTTCAACGCAAGAATATTTTCTTCTGTTTTTATCTCTTCTCCACCTGCTCCTTGCCCTTCTTCTAGAATCTATCTTCCAAGGTCTATCTTCCAAATCTCTTATCTTTATGTTTTTGTTTGTTTATGCAATTTCTATCTCTTTGTACTTTTGCTCTGTCATTTGAGATTTTATTCCATTGAATTTTCCAGGCCTCTCATTTGAGTCTCAGCAATGGCCCTCATTTTATTAAAATTTTAGTCAGAAAATAAAGGTTTGATTTATCTAGAGAGCCTCTTTTATGCTGCACATAGATCTCCTTCGTGTTCTTATTAGTTTTTTCTTACTGTTTTTCTTACAAGTTGTTGTCTGTCTCTTCCAGCGGCTCTATTTCCTAAAGGACTTAATCTGATAGTTTGATTTGCTCCTTCTCTTTCTGGTTGTGGAATTCCTGGGAGAAGCTTAAGTATCAATAGTCCATGGAGGATGGAAGGACAATGGTCTCTGATTGTCTGATGGCATAGCAGCAGACAGGTCCTCAGGAAGGAAACCCTTTTGCTCCCTGATCTCCTTTAATTCTCCTGGCCTCGGTTTGGTTCTTCTCCAGCTCTTTGGGGTCAACAAGAATATGCCCATGTACAAGGGGCAGAAATCAACCTGCTGGCAGGCCAACTATCATGGCACAATCAGGGGGTCTGTCTACTAGACATCACTGTTTTTAGTTCTTCACATCAGTTCTATCCTACCCTGCCCCCCAACCCCCGCCCTGCCCAGAGTGAAGAAGGCATCACACAGGTCTGTGATTCCCACCCCTCTTGCCTACTGAGTGGCCCCAGCAGAAGGAATTGGAATGCAGTTGGAGTTGGAAGCAGAGGGAACGTGAGAGACAGTAAGCTGCAATCTTCCCCTTGCGTAAATTTGAAATTATTTTTTCACATTCATTCAGATCATCTTTCATGCTAAGTGGATAGTGTGCAAATAAAGTTTTTGTGAGTCATCTAAATATAAAAACATACTTGGAACTAAAATTCCAAGAACATTTTATAGACTCCTTACAGAACTCCAGCCAACCAAATGATTTTTGTTCAGACTCTCCAATGTGAATGTTTATATGTAGACATCAAGCATGAGAAATGTCAGACCTGGCATAAAAACGGAACAAACGGCAGAATCTATGGTTTTAGAAAGGAACAGTTATTTGATCTCTGTGCAAACCTCAGCATATTTCTTCTCTCTCTTTTTTTTATCCTCTGGAAAGCTATAATTTGAATTTAAGAGCAGTAGTTAGGAGCAAAATGCTAATCAAAATCAGAAAACCATACATTAAGCCCTCTCATGAGTGAGGCACTATGTAAAGCAGAACCCAGCACCCGTTTCTGAAGACTCGAAGCACTTTTTCCAACCCCAGCATCAGCCCCTCACTGTCCCAAATTTCTTCTTGCTGATCCCAGGATTTCCCCAGATGGCTCCCTTTCTTGGCTACGAACAGTCTGGTTTCTCTTCCAGAAATCCCTTTCTCCAAGGTTAGCCTCAAAGGGGGCTACTCCTGCCATTTTTGAAGCCAGACACGAGCCTTTTCATTTGAAGGGTTTTCACTGCTCCACGTTATTGAGAAACAGGGAATTAAAAGTAAACAAATGTTGGAAAAGTTACAGAAGTTTAAGAACTTACCAAAAGTTATCTTAAATACGTGTCCTTAGGCCACAGTAAAATGTAGCTGAGGCTGGGATGCCTCATCCAGCGTCTTTCTTTGGTTGCTCACATAGAGAGTTGTAAGCGCCAGCCTTGCGGGGCTTCCCCCTTCTGTTTCTATCACTCTTATTCCTCTGGCTACAGCTCAGGGAGACTTCCTTTCCCAGGCCCCCACCCTGAGCCCCTCTCCTTTTCTATCAGGTTCGGATATTCTGATGATCTTATTGGAGTAGAACTTTGGGTGCCCTAGTAATTCAACCAAATGCCTACAGGCATTTGAAGTGGGTCATTTATATCCCCAGAGCAGTTCTGTGTCTATAACCTTCATACAGGACATGTCACTAAATTATTCTTTAACAAGTATCACAGATGGAGGGAATTATAAAGCAATTATGAAGTCAGTGTCCTTAGTTTTCAGTAACAATCAGGCTCACGTGTAAGTCACAGCTCCAAATCTAAGTGGGGTAATGTAAGTTGGAGAAGAGGTTCAAAGCAAATTCAAATGATTAAGGACTTCCCTGGTGGTGCAGTGATTAAGAATCCATCTGCCAAGGTAGGGGGCACGGGTTCGAGCCCTGGTCCGGGAAGATCCCACATGCCGCGGAGCAACTAAGCCCATGTGCCACAACTACTGAGCCTGCGCTCTAGAGCCCGTGAGCCACAACTACTGAGCCTGCGTGCCACAACTACTGAAGCCCACACGCCACAACTACTGAAGCCCACATGCCACAACTACTGAAGTCCACGCGCCTAGAGCCTGTGCTCCGCAACAAGAGAAGCTACCACAATGAGAAGCCCGCGCACCACAACAAAGAGTAGTCCGTGCTTGCCGCAACTAGAGAAAGCCCAGGCGCAGCAACGAAGACCCAATGCAGCCAAAAATAAATAAATATATTTTTAAAAATTAGAAAGAAAATTCAAATGATTACTAAAGGTCTGGAAAATAAGAATATACTAAGAAGATATATAGTTTATCAACCTTGGTACTATTAACACTGGAGGATAATTCTTTGGAGGGCTGTGTGCATGTGTGTCCGTGTGTGTCCGTGTGTGTCTGTGTGTGTGTCTGTGTGTGTGTGTGTGTGTGTAGAACCATCCTGTGCATTGTAGGGTGTTTAGGGCATCCCTGCCCTCTACCCATTAGAGGCCAGTAGCATTTGCCCTCCAGTTGTGACAAACAAAAAAGTCTGCAGACGTTGCCAAATGTCCCCTGGGGATAAAATCACCCCGGTTGAGAATGACTGGGTTAAAGGAGTTAAGATATTCAGCACAGGGGGAGAGATAAATTAGGAGTTTGGGATTAACATGTATATATAGAATAGATAAACAACAAGGACCTACTGTATAGCACAGGGAACTATATTCAATATCTTATAATAACCTATAACGGAAAAGAATCTGAAAAAGACTATATATGTATATATACAATTGAATATATATACAATTGGCAATATATATATACATCTATATATAAAACGGAATCACTTTGCTGCATACCTGAAACCAACATAACATTGTAAATTAACTCTACTTCCATTTAAAAATGGTTTTTAAAAAAGAAATCATAAAAAAGATATTCAGCACAAAGCAGAGCTTTTAATACAGGGTTCAAATACACGAAGGGGCCTCACACTGATGACAGTCAGTCGCTTTCTAATTCCACTGAGGACAGAGGAATTTTAACCCAATGGATTAGGATAAAACATAGTTGATTAACTTCTTGTGAGGCTTGTTACGTAACTACATGGGTTACTAAAAAGGACTGGAATTCCCTCCTCTGCCCATCTTTTTTTAAAAATTTATTTATTTATTTATTTATTTTGGCTGCGTCGGGTCTTAGTTGCTGCGCGCGGGCTTTCTCTAGTTGCGGTGAGCGGAGGCCACTCTTCGTTGCAGTACAAGGGCTTCTCTTTGCAGTGGCTTCTCTTGTTGGGGAACACGGGCTCTAGGCACGAGGGATTCAGTAGTTGTGGTGCGTGGGCTCAGTAGTTGTGGCTCGCGGGCTGTAGAGCACAGGCTCAGTAGTTGTGGCGCCCAGGCTTAGTTGCTCCGTGGCATGTGGGATCTTCCTGGACCAGGGATCGAACCTGTGTCCCCTGCACTGGCAGGTGGATTCTTAACCGCTGTGCCACCAGGGAAGTCCCTGCCCATCTTTAAGATGAGATAAGCCCTTTGTTTCTAAGGTAACTCTGATGCGGTCGTTCGTTAGAGGAGAAGATGTGATAGAACACCTTTCTGTTCCCCTCTGCCCGCGTCCCTTGATCTGGCACAAGGCAGGAGGCCTGCGGGGTTCGCGTACCTGCTACCAGCACCACCCTGTCGATCAAACGGGCCTTTGCCAAACAGACAATGTGAAGTATGAGTGTTGTTATTATTTTTACCTTATTAGGAAGAATAGAGGAATCCATAAAAGTGTCCTTCAGTGTTTTCTTTTGAAGATACATCTTAAAGGACTTGGAAGAAGTCTATCAGTTCTAAGTTCCATTGGGTATTATCTTACCCTGAATTATTTATTCACTGTAAGTGGTAAGAAGAAGTATTGTTGGTGTCTTTTAAGAACCACAGGGTGAGAACAAGAGGTCTGTGTAAAAGGAGAGTTTGACTTCCTAGAAAAGAAGCTGTTAGAAAGAGGAAGAAATGGCTTGATGCCTTTTAAACTTATTTATATTCCCACCTCGTTCCAGAAAGACTTAAGGCTGAATTCTTGATAATGATGGAATTTTTAAGCTCTTAAATCTACAGTAATATTCGTTACTGAGCATGTGTGACAAAGAATTCTTGCAGCCTGTGATCAGACTAGGGCTTCAGATTCTGGCAGGACAGTGTAGAACAATGACGCTTTGTATATCTCTGCTATATAATAGCTCGTTCATGCAAATAGATGAACTAATCAGATATTTTACTTGGTTTTTAATTATCTTAATTAATTATTTTAATTGTTTATTGTGTAATTGTCCATTTAGGAGAGTTAGGAATAATCTCAAATGTATCAGTTAGGATTTTTTTCTATTGCAAGTTACAGAAAACCCACTACAAACTGGTGTAAGGAGGAAACCAAAACAGGGATGGAGAAGAGGATTTCCCGGATCTCGTCGCTAAGAAGCCCCAGCGGAGAGCAGACGCGAAACGTGGCTGGATCCTGGGCTAAAAAAAAAGTTCTTTTATTGTCATGCTCAACATGGCGATATGGCGGCAGAATGAAAGGAACCTGCTTTTCTAGTAGCTGGAATGAGCCACGTGCCAATCCCGACCCAGTCACGCTTGTCTAGGGACTGTGGGGTTCTGAGAGGTTTGGCTAGGTCACAAGTCACCCCCAGACTCCCCCTCAACCAGACGGGCCAAGAGGAAGACTAGACTCCCAAACAAAACCCAGAATTGTGACTGGAGGTGGACTGAACAGGTGTTAGTCAGCCAAGAACAAATGTCTTTCACATACGTTCCTTGTATTTGAATATTTCAGCGCAACTCTCAGTTTAGGATGATTACGCTGCAGTTTGTGATTCCCGCTCATCTGGTGTGAAACTCCTCGGATTCAAGCTTTGTTCAGCAAAGTGGAGTCACAACGGCCAGTGTCAACTGCCAGGCTAGTTGTCCTAAAGCGTCGGGTGCAGGACTGAGTGCATCCGTATGGTGAGTTAAGAGCGTTCCTCTAGATGAGGACTTTTTTTGTTTGTTTGTTTAATTTTTATTTTTATTGTATATTGAAGCATAGGTGATTAACAGTGTTGTGTAAGACAAATATATGATATCGATATGCGGAATCTAAAAAGAAAAATGCTACAAATGAACTTATTTACAACACAGGAACAGACTTACAGAATGAATTTAAGGACTTGCCTTGTAACGTCATGGAAACCTTTGCTGGCACAGAGTAACTGCTGGAGACGAGAGGCCCTGGGGCGGCACCTGCCCACCTCTAGGCAGACCCCCCAGAGTCAGACACCAAAGGCTCTCGGCTGGAGGACCCGACCTGACACTGCTGAACATCCAGGCGCTGCCCGAGGCCCTGTCCCAGCCGAGGGCGAGTCCCGCTCACAGGTGTCCTGAAACCATCACCAACCAGGGACCCTGCTGGTGCTGAGCCGCCTCCTTCCGGACTTCTCCTTGGCGAGGTCGGTACCCCTTCTCTGTTTTCCCTCCTCTTACTAAGCTGTGCTGTGTGCTCATCATGTGCACTAAATCCTGTGATTCCTGAACTGAATACTGGCTCCGTTCTGTGTGTCTCCACTCCCGTGATCCTTATGCAGCCTCACCGCTGCGCCTGGTGACAAAACCAGGACACGCTGTCATTATGCTATGTGGTCGCATAGCTTCTATTTAATATTTATTTATTTATTTATTTATTTATGGCTGTGTTGGGTCTTTGTCTCTGTGCGAAGGCTTTCTCCAGTTGCGGCGAGCGGGAGCCACTCTTCGTCGCGGTGTGCGGGCCTCTTACTGTCGCGGGCTCTCTTGTTGCGGAGCACAGGCTCCAGACGCGCAGGCTCAGTAGTTGTGGCTCACGGGCCCAGCTGCTCCGCGGCATGTGGGATCTTCCCAGACCAGGGCTCAAACCCGTGTCCCCTGCATTGGCAGGCAGATTGTCAACCACTGCGCAACCAGGGAAGCCCCATAGCTTCTATTTAGAGTTATCGTGGCAGAGATGCCAAGAGCCCCCCACGCTGCCTTCTTCCCTCCTTCCAGAGTAGGGAAAGTTTTACCCCGGCACCTGGGTCCCCAGACACACACTACCTCTCCCAGTTCCCTGACAGCAGGTGCAGCCACGTGGCAACGCTCCAGCCAATGAGATGTGAGTACAAGTGATGTGTACAGTTGCTAAGTCTTGTCCTAAAAGTGAGTGTGGGGGCTTCCCTGGTGGCGCAGTGGTTGAGAGTCTGCCTGCCAATGCAGGGGACACGGGTTCGAGCCCTGGTCTGGGAAGATCCCATATGCCGCGGAGCAGCTGGGCCCGTGAGCCACAACTACTGAGCCTGTGCATCTGGAGCCTGTGCTCCGCAACAAGAGAGGCCGCGATAGTGAGAGGCCCGCGCACCGCGATGAAGAGTGGCCCCCGCTTGCCGCACCTAGAGAAAGCCCTCGCACAGAAACGAAGACCCAACACAGCCATAAATAAATAAATAAATAAAATTAAAAAAAAAAAAAAAAGTGAGTGTGGGTTAGGCTACTCTTTTCTAATAATATACATATATATTTTAATATAATATACATGTAATTTATTATATAATTTATACTTCATTATTTATTATATTTTAAAAAATATGTAAACCTGCATTACCAATATTTCAAAGAGCAAGCAATGTTTACCCTGGGGAAGAGAAAACGTAAAAGAGTGGTTTTAAAACCATTTTTAGGGACTTCCCTGGTGGTCCAGTGGTTAAGACTTCGCCTTCCAACGCAGGGGCTGTGGGTTCGATCCCACACCCCCTGCACTGGGGGAGCTAAGCTCCCGCATGCCTTGTGGCCAAACAACCAAAACATAAAACAGAAGCAATATTGTAACAAATTCAATAAAGACTTTAAAAATGGTCCACGACGTCAAAACCAAAAACTCTTTAAAAAATAAAATAAAATAAAACCGTTTTTAAAGATTTTAGCATATGTTCTTGCTTTCTAACCACTGAAATAAATTTTTCACCTCAACAGAGCATCACGGCATCTCAGGAAAAGCCCCCAACTGCTAGCCTTGGCTGCTCCAAGAAGCTGATATTGTCCAACAGGATGGCTGTCCCCTCACATTCCCTAGACTCCAGGTAGGAATCACGGACTTGGGGTGGGGAGGAGAACACTTCTCTAAGACTCGAAGTGCTGTCCTGGGAAATGGGGCAGACTGGTTCCTGGTGAGACGACAGTGAAGCTTCATAAAATGTGGCAGAGATCTCCTGCCATTGGAGGTGTTTATAGAGAGTGGATGGTTACCTACCAGGGATGCCGTCGAAGGACCTCACACCTTGCCTTTCCACCTCCACTTGGACTTCACCTTAATTTGAAAAGTGACCCCGTGGCGTATGGCCCTGGGAGACCAGGAGACAGTCTGGCTGCTTTGGGGTCAAAACTGCACCAAAGGGCTTCACTGGTTGGTTTGAAATATTTGGTCTTCTAAACTCTCGTTCATTCCTATTAAGACATACAGAAAAAAAAATTCCAAAGACAAAACAAACAAGAAATCAGAAGATCACCATCTTTGCCAGGCCTGCTCCATCCCCCTTGACCAGCGTATCACTTGCAATCGACTCTGAAGAATCAAATGTGTAAGGACCAGGGAGCTCAGTACACTCATGAAGTCGGTGATATTTGATTTCTGAGTTTTCCCTTTTTTTTTGTACGATCACCCCATTTCCAGGGACTTTTAGAAAAATCATCACCTTCAAGCTGTAGGTGTTTCGCTGACGCCCGCCCTTGGGAAACAAGCTCATGAACTCAGCAAAGCCTGAGAATCTGTGACTGATGAGGTTTAATGTGCTGACTTGTAAAGGGTGTGAGCTCTGGACAAGACAGTTGAACTAAAAGGTACACCTCTTTAATTACAGGATTTACGCCAAAAAATGTCAAAGACAGTGGGTGGGGTTTGTGATCCTGTCTTTGCCTTTAGTAGAGAAAGCCTTCCTGGCAGCTCTTGAATTTTTTTTTTTTTTAACGACCAGTTTGTTTAAGTTAAGAGCCAAATAAGGGTCACGCGTTACATTCAGTTTGTATGTCTCTTCTAAGCCGTGGGTTCCTCCTCTGTTTCAGTCAGGCTCACTTTCTTTCTTTTCCTTGAAATGTATTTGTCATTTTTTCCTGTAAGTTTTTCCACAGTCTGGATCTTGCTAATTGCATGCCACTGATGTTGTTTAAAAGCCTCCTCTGTCTCTTATATTTTCTGTAAATTCATACATCTAGAGGCTCAATCAGATTTAGGTTCAATTTTTTTGGCGTGAATACTGTGTAAGTGGTTTTGCGTACTTCCATCGGGAAGCACGGAATATCTGTCTGTTTCCGTGAGGCTGGGATTGTTCAGAGGCCTCAGGCCCTGCCAGGCTGACTCATAACACTATAAAGTTCTGTCCATTTTTCACCTAATGCTTTTAGCAGCCGTTGGTGATCTTTGCTTACACCCGCTGTTTCACTGGAGGCTGCAGCCCTGTGATATTCTGGATCTATGAGGCCTGCTTTGCTTCTTAGCTGGCATCTCTCTACAAAGGGAAACCATTTCATCAACTAATGGTTACCCTCAGGTACAGTTTGTACAGGAAGGCCAGACAAGCGTTTGATTCTTTCTTTTTATTTATAAGTTGTTAGAATGATAGGTTGGTTCCTAAAAGAAAAATATGACTATTTCTTCTACTCACAAAACTTCTGAGGCCAGATGTGTGGGATTTTCTGTCCCATTAAGCAATTCTGACACTAACTACCCAAAGTTAGTGCAGATGGGTTAGGGGCACAGTCCCACAAGACCCTCCCCAACTTGAGATGCTAGTTGCAAATCCCGGGTACCTGTACTTCTGACCAACCAGCTATAAATCGGAGATCCCCACAACCCTCTCCTCAGCTTGATCATTTGCTCACAGAAGTTAGGAAAGCACTTACCATCACCCATTTATTATAAAGGATACAACTCAGGAACAGCCAAAGGGACAAGATGCACAGGCGTGGGGGGAGGGCTGGAGCATCCACGCCCACCACTCCCAGCACTTTGACGTGTTCACCAACCCAGATGCTCTCCAAAACCTGTTGTTTAGGGTTTTTACGGAGGCTTCACTTCTTAGGCGCGACCGATTAAATCATTGGCCATTGGTGATTAAGCCCATCTCCAGCCACTCGCCCCTCCCCCGATGTCAGTGGGTGGGGCTGAAAGGTCTGACCCTCTAATCACCCCAGCCTCCCCTCAGTCCCATCCTTAGGGTCTTTTCTAAGTCACCTCATTAACATAAACTCAGGTGTGGTTGAAAGAGGCTAGTTATAAATAAGCCAAGAGGCCTCATTTTACCCGATCACTCAAGAAATTCCAAGTGTTTGAGGAGCTCTGTGCCAGGAAGCCAGTGTAGACACCAAAGACATATTTCTTATGATTTCACAGTTCCCTGGCATCCTCCGCGGGTGACTCATGATTCTTTCTTTTCTTCTTCTTTTTTTTTTTTGTCATTATGAAATCTATCTACATAAAAGATAAACATAAGAAAGGCTAAGTAAAATGATTTATTACATTCATTTTCCAATTTTTTACATTGTGAAAGGAAATCAATTCCACATCCTACTGTGTAACATATTTAAGCTACTACGGTGTCTTAATCTGTTCCAGATGCTCTAACAAAATACCATAGACGGTTGTTCTGTAAACAAAAGAAATTTATTTCTCATAATTCTGGAGGCTGGGAAGTCCAAGATCAACACCGTGCCAGCAATTCGGTGTCTGGCGAGGGTCCAGTTCCTCATTCATAGACGGTGCCTTCTCACCGTGTCCTCACACGATGGAAGGGGAGAGGAAGCTCTGTGGGGTTCCTTTTATGAGAACACTAATCCCATTCACGAGGGCTCCACCCTTATGACCTAAGCATCTCCCCAAAGTCTCACCTCCTAAGACTATCATGTTGGGAGTTAAGATTTCAACAGATGAATTTTGGGAGGACACAAACATTCAGATTATAGCATATGGTTTTTTTTAAAGTAATTGAAAGGTAAACTAAATACTGATTTTTTTACTCACAAGGTGAAAATTATAATTATAGACATACAAATTTGATACTTGGCTACTTATAGAAAGCAAGTGAGGTAAAGTTGCAGCAGCCATATTCATAGTGAAATTTTATTTGACTTAGGAAATGTAGCATCTTCACGTTTCTCAAAGTTGAATCCTAATCCAGAAATATTTGTAATGCTTTTTAGGAATAATCCAAGTGGCACACTTATCTAAATCTATTACCTTTCAGAGAAACAAGCTAACCAAGCTCGTGGTGCAAGCTTTTGTACGACCCACTCTTATAAAAAGGAGATACTGGGACTCCCCTAGTGGTGCAGTGGATAAGAATCCGCCTGCCAATGCAGGGGACACGGGTTCAATCTCTGCTCCGGGAAGATCCCACATGCCGTGGAGCAACTAAGCCCGTGTGCCACAACTACTGAGCCTGCGCTCTAGAGCCCGCGAGCCACAACTACTGAGCCCTCGTGCCACAACTATGGAAGCCCACAAGCCTAGAGCCCGTGCTCCGCAACAAGAGAAGCCACCACAGTGAGAAGCCCCAATGAGGCAACGAAGAGTAGCCCCCGCTCGCCGCAACTAGAGAAAGCCCGTACGCAGCAACGAAGACCCAACGCAGCCAAAAATAAATAAATAAATAAAAAGGAGATACTCTAGGTGTAGGAACAAGAATGTTTAAGGTGGAGAATATTAGGGGCCAGGAACTCCCTTTGGTTGTTATTTTACCCAATGAGAATCTGCAAACAGCTCCTGTTAGCAGCTCTCTCTACTCTGAGAGCCACCAATTACCTTAAACTGGAAAATAAATTCTTATCGTTTAGTTGGTAACTTGGTAGATTATTACATCCTTGTAAATCATTCAAGTATTTTTGATGTGCCAAGGCCTACAAAGGTGTTGGTGACAAAAAGGGGACAATTCAGGGTCTCTACCCTCAAGGAATTACAGCAGGTGAGGCAGACAGGAGACAGGCAGGCAATCTTAGCAAAGGGCTCTGATAAAGCCTCAGTGTGATTCTTTTTCCTCCAAAATAAGTATTACATAATAATCCTGAGTGGAAACGTGTATCTTGTATTGGACAGCATTTCTCCGACGCCCCACCCGCTGGTCTTTTGCTTAAGCAAAGTCTCCAAGGGGTACACACACAACTGCATCCTCGGCTCTTGACACAAATCTGGGCTGTTATGTAGCAAACACTTCTGACAGCGGGTTCTAGCCCAGCTGTGGGTCTGCCTGCATCGCCATATAAGGGCTTTCCCTTTTCCACCTTAGAATTCAGGGGCAGGTCACAACTGCAAAGATGTAAACGTTTACGTAAGTGGTCACTGAAAACCAGCGTTGGTTTCCAAGCTGTTTTCCATTTTTTTTTAAGCTCCAGACCCAGTATTTAAATGAAATCACCCCTTGGTAGAAAACTGAAGGCTGCTACCCACATTCCCATTTTCCAGGCGTGTCTGCAGAACTCCGGCTGTTTTTCAGAACACTGACTTCAAGGATAAAAATTCAAACATAAGCAAAAACCTTAAACTTGAAATTTCTTGCAAAGGCTTATGTTCATGCTCTTTAAGAACATATATCTTCTTGCTTCACATAATAATAATAATAATAATTTCTATTTTATATTGCTTTTAACTTTCGGAAGTGTTTTTCTATGAATTATAGCAGATTTTGTGGTCTGGTCCCCCCCCACTTTTTAATGTAGTTATTTCTAATTTCATGGCCTATGTCTAAGAAGAAAATTTGATATTATTACCTATTCATGGATTTTTCTCACTGTTTAAGCAATGTAGCCTTTTGACTAAGTAGATCTCTTTTAAGCAAGTATGACTTGAAAGTTATTTTCCTTAAGCCCAGATATCATCTGATACTGATTGATCCACCCACCTGCAAAAAAGAATTAATCAACATATTAACATATGCTGTAATAAAGAGAAAATCTCCAATTCTTTAAAATACTTTTATATAATCTTTCAGACTATTTATAATCTATTTTAACACAGTCATTTTAATTCCCAGTATATTATTATACTGTCAAATTGAAATTTAAGATTTTTATTTTTATTTTTTGCAAAACACTGTTGCTTGTATTTATCACTGTGAAGGGATTACCACCAAATGCTAACTGGTCATGGGGTAAGGGAAGGATGTGCTAAAGTGGATTAAAGTATTAAACCCAATTTGTGAAACCACACTGAATGTATTACCATCGCAAATTAAGATTTTTAAAGGGCAGAGGTTCTTGGGATGTAGCAAACAATGAAAAGTCAAAAATGGAAAGGCATTCAGCCTGGAATGAATCACCACACAAGATGAGAAAAGTAGAAACACCCACCAGATTTCATTATTTGATGGAAAAACAAAAAAAGTTCCTCTATTTTACAATAGAGGACAATTAGAAGATGTAGGAATGGCTTGGGAGAATGGAGCAGTTTTCTTCTGCAGACAGTTATTTAACTTAAGAATGGTCTTAAACCCAAGAACTTCTATACTTAATTCTAAGAAGTTACCTCGCTGAGACAAACCATTTAAACGAATAACTTTCTTTTTTCAACTTTCTTTTTTCTTACGACTAGAAATGCTTGTTCACTGCAGGGGATACAGATGAACAAAAAGATAAAAACCAACATAAGCTCACCCTCCAGGAAGAGCTACTATTAACACTTTAGAAAGCTTTCTTGAGATTCACATACCGTACAATTCACCCATTTTAAGTGTATAATTAAATATTTTAAAATATATGTACTGGGTTGTACAACCATCACCACAATATAATTTTAGAACATTCCATTACCCCCAAAAGAAACCCATTAGCCATCACTTCCCATTTTTCCCTACCACACAGCCCACCCCCCTACTCAGCCCTAGACAACCACTGATCTGCTTCCTGTCTCTGTAAACTTGCTTATTCTGGACCTTTCATATAAGTGGAATCACAATATGTGGTCTTTTGTGACTGACCTCTTTCACTTAGCTTAATGTTTCCAAGATTCATCCAAATTGTAGCATGTATCAGTACTTAATTTTTTATTGCTGAATAATAAATATTCCAATGTATGGATATGCTACTTTTTAAAAATCCATTTATGACGCACATTGGATTGTTTCCACGTTCTGATTGTCGGGAATAATGCTGCTATGAATATTTCCATACAAGTTTTTGTTTGAACACCTGTTTTTGAGTCTCTTGGAGTGTAGGAGTAGAATTTCTGGGTTACATGGTGACTCTATGCTTAACATTTAGAGCAACTGCCAGACTGTTTTCCAGAATGGCTGTGTACCACTTTACACTCCCATCAGCAATGTAAGAAGGTTCCAGTTTCTCCATATAACACTTTTTATTGTCTGTCTTTTTTCTCTTTTAAGTAGCAATCCTAGTTGGTGTGAAGTGGTACCTCCTTGTGGTTTTGATTTGTATTTCCCTAATAAATAATGGTATTGAGCATTTTTTTCTTATGTTTATTGGCTATTTGTATATCTTCTATGGAGAAATGTCTATTCAAACTGCTTGCCCTTTTAAAAATTGGGTTACTTTTCTTTTTATTGTTGGGTTGTCAGACTTCTTTATATACTCTAGATATAAGGCTCTTATCAGATATATGAATTACACATCATTTCTCCCAATCTGTGAGCTGTCTTTTCATTTTCTTGAAATCATTTCTAGCACTAAAGTTTTAAACTGATCTATTTTTTTTCTTTTGTCCCTTGTGATTTTGGTGTCATATCTAAGAAGGTTTTGCCTAACCCAAGGTCATGAAGATGACTCCTATGTTTTCTTCTAGGAGTTTTAAAATCTTAGCTCTTACATTTGAGTCTATCCATTTTGAGTGAATTTTTGTGTATGGTGTGAGGCAGGGACCCACTTTCATTTTTTGCATGTGGATATCTGGTCCCACAACCATTTGCTGAAAAGACTATTCTTTCCCCTATTGAATTTTCTTGGCACCCTTATTGAAAAACAGTTGACCATAAATGTAAGGATTTATTTCTGGACTTTCAATTTTATTCCACTGATCTAAATGTCTACTATTAATATTTGCCACGACTCCTCCCTCTTTTTTTCCTGGGTATTTATTAATATTTTTCAAAATAATTGGATCACACTAAATACAGTTTTTAACCTTTTTTTTTTTTAAGAAATCACTAACATCCCCTCATGTCATTAAATATTCAACATAACTTTTAATGGCTGCCTTTTATTCCACTGTACAGATATACAATATTAATTTAATTCCCTTTTGGTGAATATTTAGGCTGTTCCCACAACAACATTATCATCAAATGATGTAATAAAAAAATACGCCCAAAATATACCTTATGTGTATCAGTAATGAGTTTATAAGGAAAAAACCTAGAGTGGGAATTGCTATGTAAGAATATTTTTCAGTCCTTGATACATACAAGAGCTTAAGCATCCCTCAGTATAGACGGAGGTTACTGTTGTGAAATCTTGACTAATTCTGAATTCACATTTTATCATAGACTTACACAAAGAGGGACATCTCAAAACTAATAGTTTTTGATAGCTTGACTTAAAGTCAAGTAACCAACTCTTCCCCATGTCTTAAAAATCTCAGTTTAATGTTATTTTCTTCTCCTATATGAAGTACTGATTTGTTCTGCTGCACTAGGTAAACTGTCACTGAAAGTGAACGTTTCAAATGAAGCAACTGAACGAAACCACCAAGGTTTGTGGCAGGTGTGCTGAAGTTAACCCCACAGTACAAAATCGAAGTTGGATACGATGGGAAAGGAAGACAGAAGATGGCACACATGTTGGGAGAAAATAGAGAAATTAATAGACTAGTGGTCCCAGTGTGGTTGAAAAATGATCACGGCAGGAAAAGTACGGCAGGGAAAGCTGGGAGGAAGGAAGATTATTGCCAGATAAAAGAATACCTGAATTGCTGCTTGCAATTTGTCCACTGCTGAGAAATTTAGAGTTGCCTTGGAAAAACTTAAGATCTCTTGAGGGGACTTAGCTGGTGGTCCAGTGGTTAAGAACCTGCCTGCCAATGCAGGGGACGCGGGTTCGATCTCTGGTCCGGGAAGATCCGACATGTCGCAGAGCCACTAAGCCTGTGCGCCACAACTACTGAGCCCACATGCCGCAAGTACTGAAGTCCGTGCGCCCTGGAGCCCGTGTGCCACAACTACTGAGCCTGCATGCTGCAACTACTGAAGCTCGCGCGCCTAGAGCCCATGCTCCGCAACAAGAGAAGCCACAATGAGAAGCCCGCGCACTGTGACGAAGAGTAGCTCCTGCTCGCTGCAACTAGAGAAAGCCCGTGCACAGCAATGAAGACTCAACACAGGCAAAAAATAAATAAATATTTAAAAAAGCAAAAAAAAAGATATCTTGAGAATATAATGTCCCAGAAACAGGCCTAATCTTGAAAGGGACAGTCCACGCAGCATCTTTCCCTCTGGAAAATGGACCCACACCGGCAGCGGTTTCTAAGTGTTCCAACGGGCATGGCTCTTGTATGACGTCTTCAGAGTATACCAGCTTTGCAGTGTTTAATCTAATGAAAACTGTATGTACCTCCCTTCGCTAAGGTCTACATATGCAGACTTTATAGTGTAGGGGAGCAAAATTTCCACCCCAAAATGTCTCTTTGGGATATGGATTATTTTGAGCTGAAAACAATCAAGGCCAAAAGATGCAGGGAGAAACTCTGAGCTTCCCCCAGCTGCCTAAAAGAATTTCGATAGAGGGCCTGTTCCCAAATTAGAGCTATCGCCAGAGATCTCTGCAAAGAACACGGGCCGGGTGTGGTGGGGAAGTCGGCAGGGGCTGGAGGCCAGAGTCCACTCTGTCCCATTGTGTCTGCCGGGCTCAGCAAACACTTGCTCACCAAGCATTTGCTTTTCCATCTCCATGTAAATTGCCTTCCACCCCTTTGAGGTCCCAAACAACTACCCCCAACTTCCTCTTTTGTCTTTTGTTGAAGACGGTATTTAAGGTGAGGGTTTGGGCCGTTTGGGGGAGTTACTCAGTTTTTGTGGGTCTCTCCCATGAAGACATGTTATGAAATTTTGCGTGATCTTCTCCTGTTAATGTTTCATGTCAATTTAATTCTTAGACCAGCCAGAAGAACCTAGAAGGGTAGAGGGAAATTTCTTCCTCCCTGACAATCGCTCAGTACCAGTCTATTTTTTCTAACCATCCAATGACTTTGTAAGTTCAAGTTTTTTTTTTTTAAGATTTTTTTTTTTTTTTTGATGTGGACCATTTTTAAAGTCTTTATTGAATTTGTTACAATACTGCTTCTGTTTTATGTTTTGTTTTTTTTGGCTGCTGGGCATGTGGGATCTTAGCTCCCTGGCCAGGGATCGAACCTGCACCCCCTGCATTGGAAGGCAAAGTCTTAACCAATGGACCAGCAGGGAAGTCCCATAAGTTCAAGTTTTAGGATGAAGTTTTAGATTTGTAACACACACCTAGTTTCAACTAGACACCTCCTAATTTGGCATCCCAGAAGCCTCACCGCCAAGAATTATGTAGTTCTGTGAATACATCTGTGCCAGGAGTTTGGGCAGAAGGAATAATATGATTACCAAGATCATTAACTCTATGATGTGTTCAAGATTAGTAGGAAGACGTTTCTAAAATTATTAACAATAAAATATTTATCATGCTATTGTATTAAATTCATCTCTATAAAAGCTTTAATCTTCCTGCTCTGCTCTGTGGTTAGAATAAAGCAACTCAAGTGTCAACCATGGTTCCTTTTTCACCCTCCACATCCAGTCAACCAGGGAGAGCTAGTAACTCTACTTCTTATGCATCTCTTGATTCCGTCCACTCCTCTGTATCCCGATGGCCTCTACCTGAGTTCGGGCCACCGTCTGCTCTAGCCTGAATTACTACCTCAGCTTCCTCCCTCAGTTTTACCCTCAACAATCTTTTCTCCACATTGCAGCATGAGTGAGAAATAAACCATTGTTGTTGTTGTGTGCCACTGAAACTTGGGGTCACTTGTTACTGCAGCATAACTTGGCCTAAGCAGATGATACCTAACTTCTTTCAGTTCCTTGGATGTGCCATACTCTCACTTTGGGCCTTTCCCTCCTCCTCTTTTTCCTGTTTCAATTGTCCCAATTTATCTTTGGCCTTTCAGATCTCAGCTTAGATGTCATTTCCTCTGGAAGGCCTTCTCTTTTTCCCCATGTCTGGTTTGTGTTCCCATCCTACACACTCCTCTGACATTCTGTATGTCCCCTGTCACAGCACTTACTGTGTAATTATCGCCCCACCTCTACTGTAAGACAGAGACTATGTCTTTCTTGTTCATCATCGTATTCCTACACTTGCCATGTGGTAGATGCCAGGAATCCCTTGAATGAGTAAATCAATTTTTAGATAAAGATTTTGCCATAGTGTTTATCAGGAAAAGTCACCGAAGGCAGAAAGTAGTTGAGTCCAAGTTGTGGTCTGATTCATTGTGATGACACAAGTGAAAAAAATATCCATGGCAGCCAAATTCTATCAACCTGTGCTTTCCTGTCTTCCCCTCGATGTAAGTTATACGGGTTTCCAAGCCTCCCATACTAAAAGAATAAGGAGTAATATATATATTTATAACTGAATCACTTTGCTGGACACCTGAAACTAACACATTGTAAATCAACTATACCCCAATTAAAAAAAAAAAAAAGGAGCAGCTATAAACAAATAGGTGTGAGACTGAAGGTCCCCGGAATCAAAGAACGATAGGCATGATTATTTCTGTACATGTCTGGACAGCGCATGAGGATAACATACAGGTCAGCTCACATTCTTGCAGCATTTCCGGTTCTAAGACACAGCCTAAGGCAAACTCTTAGCATGGCTATGCAGGATGTACGCATTCCACAACTCTTGTCTAACTGAGTCACCCTGGATAGTTTCCTGTCCCTCCCTGCCATAAAGCACAATGCACAACAACAATGCAGTCATCATGCCATCTGTGATTCCCATGTAAACTACCACAGGTAAGGCTTTCCGTGGTCCCACAATTAAAAGACCATCTGAAAACCATGTCGGTGAAGACTTCTTGTGCAGAAAGCAGGAGTCGCAGCTTAGGTTAATTAGACTGTGCTCTGGTGAGACCTAAGAGGAAATCTGACTCTGAGCTCTTTACTAAAGAGCATACCGTGGGGTAGAGCCACATGTGAGGCCTGAGTGGTTCTGAGGTTGACTTATTAACTCCAAAAGATGAAGGGCTTGATGTTTAATAGTAGGCTTCATGTAGCATGCCTAACTCACGTGCAGAAATGAGTTTAACTCACTAGGCTATACATTAAGAATGAAGCATCCCACATGTAAAAATTGCCTAGTTTTTGAAAAAGAAAAAACAGAAGAAAAAGACTGACTAGTTTTCTGAAAGTCAGAGTAAGAATAGGCATGTATACAGCAAGGGTCCAAATCTTCTATGAGAAAACTGAAGAGAGTCAGGCAGGGCAGGGTTATGCAACACGTATTAGCTTGAACTATTTCTGAGGTTTCCAAAGGATTAGAAAGTGCTGGGAATGCTAGAAAGGATGGTTAGAACCAGGTCCCTTGATTGAAAGTTAAGGGGACATGGTTTTAGGCCCAACGTAAAGAAGAACTTGTGAATGGAGTCTAATGGATTTAGGAGACAGACCTGAGCTTCAGTTCCTGCTCTTCCACTACTACCTGTGTAACCTTGGGCAACTTGCTTAATTACCTGTTTCTTCATTAGTGCAATTCGGATAAAATACCTACTTTATAAGATTGTACTGAGAATTAAACATGATAATGTTTGTAAAATGCTTTGCACAATGCTGGCTAATGAAATGGTAATTATAATCAAGCAGAGCTCTCCAATGAAGAACTGGGCTTCCCTGTAAGGTAAGAAGTTCACTGCCTTTAAACGTACTTAATAAGTCAATTGGTCATGTGCGGTGAAACAGTTCCTCCTGTCTAGGTATGGAGAGTGGCAGGGACTATAATTGGACTCTGGTGAATGCATTCAAATCTAAGATTCTAAGACACACTGATGCTTCAATTTCTTTGTACACGCTGATTCTAAAATAAAATGGCCCCCAAATACACAAAACTAAAATTGCTGGAACTACAGGGAAGAATGGACAGATCCACCATTTTAATAAGAGATTGACTGACCTATGTTATCTATTAATGGGTGACAGATAGGCACACTGATAGGCAAATCTGAACATGAACGTTAGTAAAGATGTAAAAAGTCTGAACTACCAAGCTTGATTTATTTGATACATATCCCTGCACCTATCTACCTGCTGGTGAAATCAACATTCTTCTTTGGTTTAGACTATTTCTAAAAATTGACCATGGACCAGCTCATACAGCAAGCCTCAAGGATCTTTGATTCTCTGGCCACAATGCAACAAATATATATGTACAAAACATAAATATATTTTGAATTAAAAAGTCCTTAAATAACTCATGGTTTAAAGAAGAAATAATAATGGACATTTTAAAATACCAGAACTGAATAAAAATACTATGTATCAAAACATGTAGGTTGTAGAAAAAGCAGTCATTTGACGAAAACTTATAGCCTTAGATGCTTACATTAGAAAAATAGAAAGATTAAAGATGAATATGCTAAACTCATTAACTGAAAAATAGAATAATCTGAAGACAGTAGTAGAGAGAGAAAAAACATAAATCAGTGAAACGGAAAACAAACTTGCAGTAAAGAGGATCAACAAGGTCAAAAGTTGATTCTTGGAAAATGTACATTGAGACAAACTTTCTGGTGAGATGGATTAAGAAAAATAATGAGAAAGATCAAGTCAATATTAATGAAAAAGAGACATAATATTATATATAAAACACACTTTAAAAAGATAAAATGAAGAACTTTCTGAAAGTAAATATGAAACAGTTGAAAAGAACATTAAAACATATAACTTAGCAACACTGACCCAAGAATTCCTTAAGAAAGGCTGAATAGTTCTATGACTGTGAAAAACAATAAATCTAAAGGTAAAAATCTTTCTACCCACACACAAAAAACTCGAGACCCAGATAATTTATAGGGAGTTCTGCCAAACTTTCAGCAGACAGGTCATTTCAATATTATATAATTTATTCCAGAGAATAATGGAGGAAAAAAAAGAAGTATTCCCCAATTCATTCTTTGATGCCTGTAAAACCATGGATAGTGTGAGAAAGGAAAATTACAGATAAATTTTACTTATAAACATAAACTTAAAAATCCTAAACAAAATGTTAACATAAAATATCAGATATATAAAATATATTATGGCCAAATTAGGCTTATTTCAGGAATGCAAAGGTGTTTAACATTTGAAAAACCTTTAAATTATAAATATAATTCTTCATATTGCTAGATAAGGGGGAAATGCTTTTGCTGATCTCAACAGATTAAAAAAGAGAAGAAAAAAGCATTTGATAAAATCCAATACTCTTTCATGGTGAAACTTTTAGCAAATTCAGAATGAAACAGAACTTCCTTAACTCGATAAAGGGTATTTGAAAAACCTGCAACACACATCATTCCTAATGAGGAAACATGTGAATTAAAGTATTTTAAAACCAGGAACTAGACAAGAATGTCTGCTATCATCACATGTATTCAACCCTGTGCTGGAGATGGTAGCCAGCATGATAAGGTAAGAGAAAGAAAAGGAAAGGAAAAACAAAACTGTCATTACTTAAGATGTGACCCTCTAAATAGAAAACTAAAAATTATGTATTATTGGAAATATGAAGAGCATTTAGTAAGGTGGCTAAAATATCAATATATGAAAATCAATTTCATTTTTATAAACCAGCAAATAATTCAAAAACATAAGTTTAAGGACTTCCCTGGTGGCGCAGTAGTTGAGAATCTGCCTGCCAATGCAGGGGACAGGGGTTTGATCCCTGGTCCGGGAAGATCCCACATGCCACAGAGCAACTAAGCCATGCGCCACAACTACTGAGCCTGCGCTCTAGGGCCCGCGTGCCACAACTACTGAGTCCATGTGCCACAACTACTGAAGCCCACACGCCTAGAGCCCATGCACTGCAATGAGAAGCCACCACAATGAGAACTAAGAGTAGCCTCCGCTCGTCACAACTAGCGAAAGCCCGCACGCAGCAACAAAGACCCAACGCAGCCAAAAAAATAAAAAATAAACAAATGAATAAAAAGTCACCAAAAAGTCTTATTAAAAAAACCCAAAAACATAAGTTTAAGAAACCATTTATGATAATAACATAAACTGTAATGAATCTAGAATAAATCTGACCAAAGATGAGCAAGTATCTCTAGAGAAAATTAGATACTCTATAGAAATCATTAAAGAAAACCTAAATAACTAGAGATATATAGCAAAATATTACTATAGGAATTTCAATCCTCCCCCCAGATTGACCGACAGAGTTAATGCATTTCCAATCATAATCACATCAGGACTTTTTTGTGGAAATTGACAAGTTGATCCTAAAATGTATATGCAAGAAAAAAGGGCCAAGAATAGCCAAAACAATCCTGAAGCAAACTTGCTCAACCGGACGGCAAAATGTACAAAGCTACGGTAATTAAGGCAGAAGGGTACTGGCACAGGGACAGAAAACTAGGAAGAGAATAGTGAGTCCAGAAACAGATGTTCACACTTTGGGGCCTTGATATATGACCAGAGATAGTACCGCAGGTCACTGGAGAAAGGATTCTAGTCAATGTATGGTGTTTGGACAATTGGCTGGCTATCTGGAAAACAGGAAAGGAAAGGAAATGGATCCCTATTTCACACCAGACAAAACCCAATTCCATATGGATTAATGATTTAAATGTGGAAGGCAAAACTTTAAAACTTTCCCCCAAAATTCTAAGAAATACCTTTCAGATAGCAGGGTAGACAAGGATTTTTTTTTTTCTCTTTGATAGACTTTATTTTCTAGAGCAGCTTTAGGTTCACAGCAAAACTGAGAAGGTACAGAGATGCCCCATTTACCTGCTGCCCCTACACAGGCCCAGGCCCCCCGTTATCAACGCCCCCCCCACCAGATGGCATGTTTGCTTCAACGAACCTACAGACATGCATCATCGTCACCCAGAGGCCATGGTTCACATTAGGGTTCACTCCAGTTGTTGTACATTCCACGGGTTTGGACAAAGGTATAATGACATGTGTACCCCATGACAGTGTCACACAGAATAGTTTCTCTGCCCTAAGTATTCCCTGCGCTTTGCCCATTCATCCCTCCCTCCCATCAACCCCTGGCAAGACCAGGACTTTTTTAAGACATCAAAGTTTGCTAACTACAAAGGAAAGGACAGACATATTTAACTACGCTAAACTTAATATTTATCTAAAGATAGTATAGAAACAAAGAAAGTGAAAAGATCTTGGACTGGACCTTGGTCTGGTGGTGCCGGGTATCGCTCTAAATCAGCGGTCCCCAACCTTTTTGGCACCAGGGACCGGCTGCGTGGAAGACAATTTTTCCACGGACGGGGGTTGGTGGGGGGGGGGAGTGGGGAGATATGGTTCAGGCGGTAACGCCAGCCATGCGGAGCTGCAGATGCCGCTTCGCTCGCTCACCCGCCGCTCACCTCCTGCTGTGTGGCCCGGGGGTTGGGGACCCCTGGTCTGAATGACATTATTGGAACAACTGATGAAATTTCAATGTGGACTGTATATTAGACATTAGTATCATATCAATGCTAAACTACCTACATTTGAAAATTGTTCTGTGCCAACATACGGAAACATCATTTTCAGAGGTGCACGCTGCAACTTACTCTCAAATGGTTCAGCAAAAATAATTTATATATTGTCTCTCTTACACACAAATATAGCAGACTGTGAATCTTATGTGAACGGTAAACAGGAGTTCATTGTATTAGTCCTGAAACTTTGCTGTAAGTTTGATTTTTTTTTTTTCAAAATTTTAAAAAATATTTGAAAACACACGCTATAAACAGGGAGAAAATATTTGCAACACATACAATTGACAGAAGATTGGTATCCAGAATATTTTTTAAAATAAAAACGCTTAGAAGAGGAAAAGAAACATGAACAATCAGCACATGAAAAAATGTTCGACATTATCAGTAATTAGAGAATGCAAATTAAGACCATAATCTTGTACCAACTTACTCTCAGTAGACTAGCAAAAGTTAAGAAGTTGGACCAAAACAATGATTGGAAAGAATGTGGAATAACAGGAAAGGGCTGATCCGTGCTGGTGGCAGTATAGATTGGTACCAGCACTTTGAAAACATTTTGGCATCATCGTGTAAAGCTGCATACCCCATCCCTCTGACCCAGTCCTGCTACTCCTAGGTTCAAATGGGACAAGTTCAAGAGGTGTGCACAGGAAGGCCCTTGCCAGCCTTGTATCACCGGGGCAGGCTCAGGTTTTGTCCGGCATGAGCTTATGTAATTGGAGATAAATCACAACAAATTGCAAATGTGACAAAATCCAGGAAAGTACCATATTAGTTTTTAAATTAACTGTCTCACACACCTCTATACCCTTTTCCTTCATTCTTTTGGCTGCATATGCTTAATCCCCTCTTTATATGACAATGATTTCCATAATATCATTTTCCATAGAGAAAATGAGAAGATTGCCCTTCTTCTAACATAGTTTACTGAACATTTTTTATTATTAATATTTGGGATGTAGAAAACATGTGTCTTCACATCCAGACAGACTCACTGTAGTTCTGTTATAGGGTTGTGACCTACAAACTCAGGGAATCTGACAAATTTTACTTTGTGTGACTCTCATCATTAAAGAAAACATGTAAAGTGCATTTATAAACATATAAGCATGACTACAATCCTGACAGGAGAGAACTTCCAGGTCAGAACTGGATCCTCCACTTACAATTTTACACATCTGAGTTTTTTCAGATTAGCTTCCAGCTTCCTACATTTCAGACTAGGTTTCTGCCCCAACACACACATCCATCAGGTGCTGGATGCTGTGGGACATTCCTATTCTGATATGACCAACTGTTCATGCACCTTCCTACCCTGGGGCGAAAAGCAAGAGCCTGACATTAAAGACTGCAAACCTCACACATACTCTCCACCGAACTCAAACGCATCCCTGATGCAACCCACCTTGGCTCAACCCCAAATGCCTGCAGCCATGCATCACCCAAGCTGAAAAGGGCTGAAGGAAGGGGGCGCGGGAATGTAAAGAGAAAGTGGTCCTCTTCCATCGTGGTTTAAATGTCTTCCTTCTGTAGATTTTACAAAAACATATGACCATGGGAACACACTGCCAAGACTCCTCTTTCGGGTCGATGGGAGAGACCCATGGGAGGGGCCCTGAAACTCCAATTTCATTAGCTTCATGGTCAGTTTGCCTCCAATAATAACAAAATACTGGAGACAAGTGTCCACAGAAAAATGGATAAACAACTGGACATAAACGACTTCACAGAAACGCAATGTTACAGCAGTGAAAACAAATGTTCTACAGATTGCTTACACTTAACAACTTGGGTGAATCAAACAAACGTTCAACGATAAAAGCAAATCCCACAAGACTGTGTATCATTTGTATAAAGCTCAAAAAGAGAAAAGTCAAACAATATATCCTTTGGGAATGCCTCCACATATAATAAAACGACTAAGAATGTCAAGGAGAGACAAAGTTCAGGACAGTGGTGGTCGAGGGAAGAAGCAAGAGGTAGAACCCGGGAAGCCCCCGTATATATGCTCCACGTGGATAATGTGGAGTCACAGACTTCCGTTTTCTCAGTGTGCTTTAAAACTTACATATTTGCCCAACATGTGATTTCATGTGCATCCAGTATTAGCCTGAAAGTG
The DNA here is from genome assembly GCF_965194805.1 of Balaenoptera borealis. Classification (NCBI taxonomy): domain Eukaryota; kingdom Metazoa; phylum Chordata; class Mammalia; order Artiodactyla; family Balaenopteridae; genus Balaenoptera; species Balaenoptera borealis. The sequence goes on from NC_138860.1 coordinate 2,437,002, forward strand.
CTGAAGTCCTGGAGCCCCGCGTCCCTCCTTCCGGTCCCGCGCTTTCCCCATCACTTCACTGCCAGCGGCTCGGGACCAGCTCCAGCGAAGTGCGACCCCCTGGGACCCACCCGGCACGTGACTGTGTGACTGTCCCCGCCGTCGGGTGGGGCGGGTGGAAAGGTCCTGAGTATCTCACGTGCACACTAAACCTGCTCCGTTAATTCCAGTTATTCGCCGACTAGAAGCAGATCAGGGTTTGAGGCCCACGGGGTCTCACCCGCTCCCCGCAACACCCCCCCTACCCCCGCCGCCAAGCTTGCCGACCACCCACTCCCACCCCCGTCCCCGCCCCTTTCCCGGCGCCTTGACTCTTTTCCTCCAGCCCCGCCCTCTCGATTACGCGAATTTTTCCAAGAGGATCCCCACGCCTGCCCCTCCCCACGGAACCCGCCCGCTCCAGCCAGTCTCCGGGATTTACAACCGGCCGGAAGCCGGGAAGGGGGCATGGAAAACGCGCGGAACCGCCCGGAACCGCCCCTCCCTTCCGGCCTCTCCATCGGGCCCCGCCTCCCGCGGCGGCCCCGCCTTCCCCGCGCGCCGCGGCGCTTCCCAAAAGCCGGAGAAGTGGATCCTGCGCTCCGCACGGTCCCCCAGCTGCAGGGTGGCCGCGTGGCCCGGGCTCATCGGCCGGAAGCCCGGCCCAGCGCCTCAAGGGGGAGCCGCCCCGAGAGGGAACGGACGCAGCCGCAGTCCGCGCGGGTGAGCGTGCCCCCGGCCCCGCGGCTCGGGCCTGCCTCCCGTCCTACTCCTCTCGTGCGGGACCCGGGCGCCGAGCCGCGGCGGCGGGACAGGCCCTGCGCAGTCCCCTCCCCCTCGCTGTCACCACCCCCCCTTTCCGGCCTCGTGCCCATGGCAGCGCCGTGACGTCACGCGCCTCTGCGTGCGGAGCCGCGGTGGGGGGGCGACGCACGAGGGGGTTGACGTCGGGGGGAGGGACGATGCCTTGGGGCTGACATCGCGGGGGGACAGGGGCGACGTCCAGGGGGAGGGGAGGGGCGTTGGGGCGAACGGGAGCCGCGCGTCTGCAGCCCCGCCCGCTCCGCCTCTGTTCCGTCGCGAGGACCTGCGTTCCGAGCTCCTCCCTCTCGAGTGCAGCCGCCCCTCCCCCACCCCCTTGACCTTTTCGGAGACTTGAGGTTGTAACTCTAGACCTTCACTTGCAATTTCGTTGGAATTTTTCTGGAAAAATGGAATCTGGCAATGTATCCTAAGAATTTTTGTTTTGAGAAAAATGTTTCTTAGCATATTTGGCAGCAGATTAGGTTAAAAGCCTGTTCACCAAACGCTGTCATTTTGCAAAAACCTGTTTTGTTGTAAATGGGAAGCGCTGTAGTTGGAGGGTTACACACGCTGAGAAGGTGTGAGCTTCAAGTCCCTCAGCCTCCAGGTGCTGAGTTCCCCGTGAGAACTGAACGCACGCAGGATACAACGTAACAGAACACGCGTGTGTACTTCGCGCTCAGCTCCGACCTTGGAACCTAGTAACTGCTGCACACGTGTTACTAGTGATGCTTGTGCCTTGTTTTAAAGACTCCAGTTGTGAAGTAGACCTTTTTCTTCTTGTGTTTTCGTTTGTGAACGTGTAACAGAAGGGTTTACCCCAGAATTTCTGTGATGTCTGGTATGTCAAAGTGCAAGGCAGTCCACAGACAGAGGTCAGTGGTGTGAAGCCGTGTGCAGTGTATGCAGACAGGACTGTCTTCACCCGGCGGACTTGGGTGGGGGCGGAAGGGAAGCTTGATGGGAGCACTGCCTTCTTTGTTCTTTTGAGACAAAACCCGGGGACATGATGAACTTAGGGTTCTGTATCTGTGACTTTATTGAGGGTAGAATAAATCTCAGTGTATAATTTCTTCCACAGAATATTGAAGGATGTTCGTTCCAAGATCCCTGAAAGTCAAGCGGAATGCTAACGATGATGGTAGAAGTTGTGCAGCCAAGAAAGTCAAACCAGAGGCAGAAGACCCCCAGCTGGGTGCAGACGGGGATGGTCCAGCCGATGCCTCGGGTACCAAAGAAGCTGCACTAGTGGCGCATCACGGCGCCCAGCCGTGCCCTCTCCCCGGGCCTGCCAGCCAGGTGCCTGAGGGGGGTCTGGCTGGACCCGAGCGGCGGGCACAGGACACCGATCTCCTCGAAGAGCCGGTGAAGTCCTTCTCCAAAACCCAGCGCCAGGCCGAGCCCGGGGAGCCGGTGTGCGTGGTATGCGGGCGGTATGGAGAGTACATCTGCAATGAGACGGATGAAGACGTGTGTAGCCTGGAGTGTAAAGCGAAACACCTTCTGCAGGTTAGGGGAGCGGAGGGGCAGTTAGCGCCGGGCGGTCCCCAGAAAGCGGGTTCTGAGCCAGTGGCCCCACGTCCTGCTTCGTACGTCTACACCGAGCACGCCTTCATCTCAAACCTTCGGGAGGACCAGATTGAAAACCTCAGACGGCAGCTGGGAATCGTGGTTCAAGGGCCAGGCGTCCCCCGGCCCATCATTGACTTTGAGCATTGCGGCTTCCCTGAGGCCTTAAACCTCAACCTGAAGACCTCGGGCTACGAGGTCCCCACCCCCATCCAGATGCAGATGGTCCCCGTGGGGCTTCTGGGCCGAGACGTGCTGGCCAGCGCGGACACGGGCTCTGGGAAGACGGCCGCCTTCCTGCTTCCTGTCATCATGCGATCTCTGTTTCAGGTAAGGTAGAGCTCGCCTGTAGGAGCCTCAAGAACAGTCAAGGTGTTTACCAAGTGTCATCTTCAACTACATTAAAATTGCAAACTGAGACCAAGTACGTAGACCTTTAGTCACTGGGACTACATTTTATTATATTGAACCAGTGTCTTCATTGAAGGTCTAAAAAACTGCTTTCCTTACAAAGTGTTGTCTTTTTAACAAATTTTCTATTCAAGGAACAGGCTTTGGGTTTGGGGCGAAAATCCTGCTGACCAGGTGAGCTGTGATTTTTGTGTCAATCTAGCCTGCTTTGATTTTGTGTTTTGAAAAACCTGATACCAAAGTCAGAACACTATTGTAGAGTTTCAAAATATACCACTAAGCATGATCTGCGTTTCATCTTAAAATGATACCACCTTGCCTTACTCGTTGATTTATAAGCACTCCTGCACATAATTAGTTTAACAGACGTTTTGAGTAATTATTTGCCAAGTACTAGAGAGTTTGTGAGGTTTGGAAGATGGCAAGGGGGAAAGGAGTGAGAAATGTAGGCGAAGGGAAAAGAGGTAGAGGAAATTTTGGAACACGAAAGCGTAGTAGAAGATAATGTGAGAAAAAAATAAAAGACTAGATTTTCAAAATATAGACGAAACTCACCAGAAGACCAAAATAGAATATTTGTATACCAGTATACCAGTAAGGTCTCTGGACAGAGAAAGAAGTAAATCTACAAGAGTGCTGAGGGGAAATCGAGGGTAGGATGCCAGGCTTCACCCAGATCTTCAGGGCAACCAGCAGGTTTCTCTTCCTAGGAGGCTGGCTGGAGGTCGCATGGTTCAGTCGATGGGAAGCCAAGCTTCAGTTTTCCCGCCTTGATTGAGGCAGACGCCTCTCCCTGGTCCTGATTGTGGTCTCTCATTGTGTGTTTGTGTTATCTGAGAAATGGGTGCAATTTATGCTGGTTTTGGAGGAGAACTCTGCAGCTGAGCGGAAGGCCGGTGGGCTGATGGGACCACTTTCAAAGGAAAGCGCTCCTGGGGCCGCCTCGAGGCTCGCGTCCACAGCAGCAGAGCTCATTGCCGGTGTGTTTCACGTCTTTGCAGAGCCAGATGCCATCCGCGCTCGTCCTCACGCCCACGCGGGAGCTGGCCATCCAGATAGAGCGCCAGGCCAAGGAACTGATGAGCGGCCTGCCCCACATGAGGACCGCGCTCCTGGTGGGGGGCCTGCCCGCCCCCCCGCAGCTCCATCGCTTGCGCCAGCGCGTTCAGGTGGGCTCCCTGGACCGGACGCCTTCGCAGAGGACCTAAGCAATGCAGGAACTAAGGGTTTTCGCCCCCTGAGGAACTTCAGAGTGTGATTTTACGTGGCCTTTAAAGTCTTGCCACGTGAGCCTTAATTTTAAAGTTCGTTTTCTGTGGGGAAGGACAGGAGCACAGGTTAGGGAGGTGCCTTTTGTTTTCCCGACGCTGTCGGATGTTCTCACAGCCATGACCACCTTTAATCATTGCGTTTGCTCTGGGAGGTGGGGTGGCGTACCCCCTCTTTCACGGTTGAGAAGATGAATCTCCGAAAGGTGGGCCTTATCTCAGGATCGTGGCTGATACACTTTAGAGTGTGATTCCTACAAGCAGGGACATTGTCCTTCATCATCACAATCCAGTTACAGACTCAGGAAATTCACGCTGGTCCGCTGGGATGCACTAACATTGGTGTCACGGCCTCCGACCCCACTCAGGTTTTACTAGTTGTCCCATCAGCTTTTTTTCATCAAGTTCAGAGTCTTTTCGTTGCTTGTAGCTCTCATGTCTCTCTCAGTGTCTTCAGTTTGGAACCGATCTTTCCTTTTTTCTCAGGACCTTGGCACTTTTTAAGGATTATAAGCCGCTTACTTGGAAGAACAGCCCTCAACTGATTAGATTCCAGTTACGTGTCTTGAATTTAGTTCTTTAACAGAACATCACAGAAGAGATGCTTTTCTTTTCATTATATCCTTTTAGATGGCACACAGTTTCAATTTGTCCTTCTACTGGTGCTTTTATCTGTCAAGTTAAAACTGTAGAGTTTGTTTGTACCCTTTGTGTTGAATAAGTATTTTAAGGGGAGTACTCTCAGGCTGTAAATTTATTGAGCTTCACCAAACTTTCCACTTACTTACTTTTTTATATCAGTACGGACTCATGGTTCCCTGTTTTTTTTACAGGGTTATAATCTGTTTGACCAGTGGAAGCACCTTCCAGTCGGTTTCTGTGTCCTTTTATCATATCCTTGTCATTCTTTGACTACTTTCTTACTTTCCATCTAAAGAAGATGTTCCGTACTTACCTCGTTCTTTCCTGGCCTCAGCCCTGGAACTCTCTCCACGGAGCCCTGGCTCCTTTGGTGTGGAGACTAGTATTCAGAAACCGAGACCTGGGCTGTACCGGGGCTCCTCGCTGTTGAACTGTCATTGCTTCTGGGACCTCAGCCTATCCGAGACCATGAGTTCATGTTGATACTTCCAGTTGTCATTCATCACAAGGTTCCTTTTACGTCTTCTGTTTCCATGTTGGTAACTCTGACGATGAGAAACCTGCCATCCCTTATCCTTTACGTAGTTATTTATCTGCCCCATCCCCCGGCCTGTCGCCAGTGTCCCTCCCTCACAGCGATGCCTTCCTCCCTGGCCTGCACGGCCTCACCCCTCCTTGCCCAGCTGCCTCTCCCCCTGCCGCCCGGGCCAGGCCTCACAGACTCCTGCCCTCTGGGAGGAAAAGCAACCGAAGCGTCTGTGTGCTCGGCAGAGGTGTCTTTCAAGAGTAAGGACAAGACGAAGACCTACTCAGATAAACAAAACCGAGCGAGTGTATCGCCAGTGGACCATCTAAAGGAACTTCTGGAGGAAGCCTTTCTGCAGATAAAGAAGATTCCAGAGAGGAAGGTGGGGGGGGGGGGTGGAAGGAAGCTGGTGCAAAGTCGGCAGTACATGTGTGGGCGAAGCTAAACAAACACAGGCCGAGCGAACAGTGACCAGGAACAAGCCGTGATTTCCAAAAAATGGGGTGAATGCCATCCCACAGCGTGTAAGGACAGGCGAGATGCGATCGCGGTAAAGCATCGCCCTGGATCTTTCAAGAACAAGCTAACAGTGTCGATTAACTTTATATTAAGTTATAGATATGTTGACATTCAAGGCGAAGCACTCAAAGAATGAAAAAAGAGTTGATAACTTCCAAACCGTCAGAGTGGAAAATGGAAGAGAAGGAGTGAACTCAAGTCAAAGTAATTAAAATTGACTTGATATTTGCGGATGTCTGAAGTACCCACGCCAAACCCTGTGTTCTGGGGATACAGACCTTTTATCATCCACGGCAACGTTACCACTGTGCGGGTGTGGACTGGAAAAGTGGGTACAGCTGAACATAGGAGGTCATTTGTAACTCCACCAGAGTTATCCCGGCACTGTCTCATTTAATCCTCACGATAGTTTTTAGCGTTTCCATCTTACGACGGGAGAACAGAGACTCACACCATTATTAAATGCTGGAGCCACGATTCCTGCTGAAGTTTGACTAAAGAGCCCCTACTTTTAACCACAACTTCAGCTAATATATTATAAAACTTTTGAGACCCTTGAGTGACCTTAGAGTTCATTGTACCCAGCCTCGTAATTTAAAAGTGCAATAGCAGGCCCAGAGAGGGCAGGGGGTTTGCACTTGTTCACGGAGCCAAATAGCGGTGGGCATGCTCGTAAGGCCCTCCCGGCGTGGCCCCTGCCAGGTTCTCAGGCCTCAGCCGCCTTCTCCCCCCTCCACCCACGTCAGCCTCCCTGCCTCCGAGCCTCAGCGGTCACGATGCCCTTCCCTCTCCCTGGACCTGCCCGTCTTGCTCACTCCCACTACTCCTGTGGGTGTTGGCTTGTGTTTTAGCAGCACTGAGTACGTCCCTCCATTTATCACGTCCTGTCCTGATCCTCGTGAGCATGTGTTTGCTCCCTTTCTTCCTTACTGTCATGACTTTCACGAGAGCAGAGACCAAGTCTGACTTACTCATCATCGAATTCCGAGCACTTATACCAGAGTCTGGCATGCATTGGCCACTCAGTAAGTGTAGAATGAAGGAAGACGTGAGTGAACGAACGTGATCGAACTTTCTAATTTGCCTTTCCTCTTTTGTTCAGGTTATCATAGCAACTCCTGGGCGACTTCTGGATATAATAAAGCAGAGCGCTGTAGAACTTGGCGGTATAAAAATTGTAGTAGTGGATGAAGTAAGTAGTGGTGTTTAAAAACAGAGTTTTATATAATCTGGGAAAAGCGCCTTATAGTTATATAATTGCATTGTGTATTCAGGCATTTTCTCCCCCAAAGGAAAACAATTCAGGGATTTTTGTTTAATTGGCAGTAGTGGTTCTTAAGCTGGTTCCTGTGTAGCACTGCAGCTAAACTAAAATTAAACCACCACTGTCTTGTCCTAATCGATTGGAAATGTAAACTTAACAGGTATACTGTATTCTCAAGTGTTACGTTTTTTAAAACATGCTGGGTGTCATTTGTCTACAAAAAAAAGAAAGAAAGAAATCAGTGGCAAATAACTCTCAGTGGGAAGTTTGGAAGTAGCTAATGATGCTTAGTTGGAGGAGCTTTTTTATTTTTTTCTACGTGGACACGGGTGTCTGTGGTTGTGATTTTCTGTGTTGCATAGAGCAAATAGGCATTCTTACACTTCGGGCTTGCTTCGTAAGAAGTAAATGTGTTATTATTTGATGATGACCCATCACGTGCCAGCCGGACGGGGCACGGCCGTCCTGCCTGCGTGCTCGTCCCGCTGGCTGTGACGGGGCAGAGGCCTGGGGTTACCCAGCAGTGATCAGCGCTGACCAGTGACAGCAACCTGGCCTGCGTCTGTGGCGCCAGGGAGTAGCCTCGGGACAGCAGAGGGTGTGGCCGCCACACAGCCAAGACCCAGAAGACGGGGGTTTGAGCCTTTATTGCGCCTGCTGTGAGACCTTGGGCAAGTCATTTCATTTTCCAGAGTCGTGGCAAGGAAGAGTAGTGGTTGTGAAAACGTCTCCCACTGAAGAGTCCCGTATAAATGCACGATAATATCCAGTCCTTTAGAAAGTGCTGCTAAGTCAGCGTTTTCCTGGCCCGGCCTTTGGGGGACCTGCTCTGTGGCGTTGGAGTGTCATCCTTACTGCCACCCTGAACGTGTGGCTGGGTTTCCCCTGTGGATAAGCTCTTGTCCTTAGGTTTCCCCTCCCCGTCTTACAAGCCTGAGGATGGTCCTCGTAGAGAATTTATTCATGCCCCCTTCTCTCAGAGCATTTTCGTTTTCTTACGTTAACAAGGTTTCTGGGGCACCCCAGGGCTGCGCTCAAGGTGGTGGTGCAGGAGGGGTCTTGTCCGGCAGAAGCGCCCCGATGCCCAGCTCCTCGGTGTCTGGGGACGTGGCTCCTGTGTGGTCAGGGCAGAGGAGCTGGGCAGCAGCGTAATCGGTCACATACTGAAGCTGAAGTCGGCACACAGGTGCTCTTTGGGTGCAGGGGACGAGCTCTGGGTGAGATGGGTGGCGTCACAAAGAAGCTTTAGACACCCACCAAGCCTACAAGGTGCCCTGTTCACAGAAGCAGGCGAAGGTCTGAATTTGTCCCGAGAGCCGAGGTTTGCCCTCCCCCGATGCAAGCTGTCAGTAGGACCGGGTGATGTGCTCAGGGTTCAGGAGGAGAAATGAGAGGGTCAGTACGTTGGCTTCTCAGAGGCCATGGGACTTGACCTGGGCCTCGGAAGAGGGAAAAGGATTTAGAAGGTCAGAGGGTGCCTCCGGTGTCCCAGGTGAAGAGACTGAGGTGAGCAGCCTCGGTCGGGTCGGGCAGTGCACGTGTGTGGGGCCGGCGGGAGAGACGGGCCGGCCTGAGGGTCCCGCGTGAGAAGTAACAGCAGGTGAAGCCGGTGGCTGGCGGGGCGGGTTGCAGAGGACCCGGAAGGGAGGACGCAGGGGAGTTTGGCTGTGACCTGGGGGCGGTGAGGCTTAGATCACTGGGCGGGTGTGCCACGTGGGCAGTGGTGGTTTACGGGGTCTGCTGTTCCATGCGGGGGAATTAGAGGAGGAAGAAGAAAGCCAGCCAGCAGCCCAGACGAGGGGGGAGGGTCGGGGACGGGGTGGAGGCAGGCGTCGGGGTTCGCCTGAGGGTCACAGTGAATCACTTACGGGACATGTGATGACTGGACACGCGGGAGGACGAAGGTGGGTGGAGACGCGCCTTGATTTAGGGCCCACGGGGACGGGCTGGGGCCTGGTGGTCACACTCGAGTTGGTTTTGGAGATGTTGAATTCCATGTGGGTGCTGGATGAAGGGGCAGGTACCAGACCACGCGTGAGAGTCCGCGGGATGTGCTGGCTTCTCTAAGGGGGAAGTTGAGAGAGACGTGCAGTGGGCTGAGGCTCTGCCTTGTGCAGCTGAAGACAAGTCAGTGAACAGAGAGGTGGTCGAGAGCCCAGAGGGAACTGGGAACAAATGATGTCGCTGGGAAGAGAGGCCAGTGTTGGGGGGCGGGGGGAGGGGGCCGGACACAGGGATGGTCAGGCCGGAAGTCTAAAACAATCCTTTGGGATTAGGAAAATCTGCTGTCACCCTCCGCGTCACCCGTGTCCCGAGGACTCTCTCCCACCCCGTCCGCCTGCTCTTCCTTTATTCCGTGTCCGTGACTCAGAACCGTCCCTCTGGAGCCGCCCCGCAGACCTCAGGCCCCTCGCCTCTGCTCCGGGGACCCGTGTGCAGACCGTCCCCTCCTGCGGTGCGTTCCCTGCTCCACCCCAGTGACCAGGCACCCTGTTTGCCGTGTCCCCAGTGGCTGAGATGGAGAACCAGACCTCGTGCTTGGATGTTCTGGTTCCGTGGGTCTGGGGTGGAGTCCGGGAATACTTGCACTGCTTACCTTTAGGGAGGCTTGGGGCATACGGACCATCCTAACTGCCTGACGCACAGTCAGTGCTTACTCCGAGCTGAGAATGATGAACGCTTATCTATCTATCAAATCCATTTTAGGGCTTTTCTCGTGCTAGCCTCTGTTCTTGGTTGTGAGGATGTGATGGAAAGCGAGGTGAGCTGTGACACAGGCGTGTACACAAGGTGACAGGACAGAGGCGCCCGAGGAGAGGGGGGCCCCTCAGGCCGGGGGGGGCCCTCTGGGGTGCCCTCTAGGCTGAGCGCTGAGGAGCAGGAGCTGCCACGCAGAGATCCACCTGGAGGAAGGGCTCTAAGCGGGAGAAGGGCCGCCGGCCACAGGAGGACAGGTGAGGACAAGTGGCGAGTGGGCAGGTCCCGGGGAGGGAGACGGGGTTGCAGGGGGGGCGAGGGGAGGCCGGAGGCCGGGCCGGGCCGGGCGCCATCCTGAGCGTGATGGGCTCCGTGCTGGCGTGATGGGGGGGCTCGGGAGGGCTTGGGCCGAGGAGCAGCACCTGTGACGTGACGCGTTCTCGGGCATCTGTCTGATTGCCTGAGGTGAGCGGGTTCTGGTCGGCCGAGGCGGGAGTCAGGGGTCCGCACAGACGTCAGCGGAGTCTGCAGGGCTGTTGATGGATCGGAGGTGGGGTGGTGATGATGAGAGACGAAACGGAGGTGCCTGACGGTGCCGTCTCCGAGATGCATGCTGGAGTAGGACTGGGTCTGGCGGTGGGAGAGACGGTCTGTTTTGAACATGTTAAGTTCCAGGGGCCTTGAGGTCCAGCTGGGGCCACGGATTGGGCAGTGAGTCTCCACCACTTGAGTCCAGGGAGGCGGTTACGGCCCCGAATGAGGTTTGGGGCGTCTTTGATGTGTCCGTGGTGCTCAGAGCCCTGGAACTTGTTGAGCTTCCTGGAGAGAGAGCATGGGTTGAGATGGAGGGGGCCTGGGACGCAGCCCACGGGCTCATTGACGTACAGAAATTGTCTGAAAAGGGAGAGCCAGGGAGGGAAGGAAGACCAGGGTTTGAGGGAGGGCTGGTCAGGATGTGCCGTGCTGTCATTTAACTGTATCGTGTTTCAAGGATATGGATACAGTAAGTTTCCCTTCTGGACCATCAATTCTGGAAAGGTAGGGTCTCCTCCCACGTCCTCACCGTCGAGCACACAGCATTGAGCTTGGTGTTTATGACGTAGGTTTGGAGCCAGTGGTCCCCGGTCCACACCCCAGCTCCACCACGTCATAGGGCACTGTGTCATGTGCCTCAGTTTCCACATCTGTAAAGCGGGGTCACGATGGTGCCCACCTCCCACCATGCTCCCTTGAAAGGTGCCCAGCGTCCAGTAAATGCCCATCGAATGGGGACTGTCTGCCACCATTGGCTGCGAGTTAAGGTTTGCTGAGTGGAGTGAATGTTTAGCCTGGGGACCCTCAGGAGTGAAGTTTTGGTGGCAGAGATGGAAGTCGGATTGTCTGGGATTAAGGACATCACGAGCAATGAAGAAATGCAGGCAACACCAAGAGCAGTTCCCAGAAAATTAGGCCAAGTTTGCTGTTTAATTAGGGGACACCTACGTTCACCTCTTACCTTATTAATGCTTACTCTGTATCCAAGTGCTGTCTCCCCCCGGGGACTCTGAGATTTTCCGAGTAGCCTTGTGTTAATTGTGAGTGGCTCTAATATTTGAATCACCTTAAATTTAAGTAGTGCTTTTAATTCTAAGAGGTTTTTTAAAGTACATGTTCCCCCACATTTTAATCTGTTAACATCCCTCTAAGGTAGGTAGGAAATAGATTTATAAGTGGAAACTGAGGTGTAGAAAGAGTAAGATTTTCCCAAGGTCTGATTGATAATGGCTTTCAAAAAATACAGTTTAGACGGGAACCAGTCATGAATACTGTTTAGGTAGGGGCGTGTGTGTGTGTGTGTGTGTGTGTGTGTGTGTGTGTAAACGAAACAGAACTTTCATGAAACAATACTTACCCTTGTGACATGTGATTTCTCTGTTCTCATATTTTTTATTCTATCCTATTTTGTGGTTTTAAAAAATGCTATTCATGGCCCATTCTGCAGTTTGAATAACAACTGTATTCTATGAGTAATCCACGTACATTAAAGAGAAGTTAGAAACAGGAGGAAAAACACCCATATTCCCATTGAAATAACCATAAATAACCATAGTCATTGTATTTCTTTTTCATTTTCTCCTGGCCTTGAGAATTCAGACATTGTTCTGTAGACACTGGGAAACTTTAAAGGATTTTAAGCCTGAGTGTATTATAATCAGACTCATATTCTCCACGTGGAGAATAGCCTTTAAGCAAGAAGGCTGGTTCCCAGGAGGGAGGGGAGGGCTTGAGCCAGGGTAGTGGCTGTAGGAAGGGGGAGGAGGGTTTCCAGACATAGTTAGGAAATGGAAAGTAAGTGAAGCAGTGGTGGTGTCTGGGTAGTGGGATGATGGGTGAGTTTAGTTTTCTCTACTTTGTTTTGTTTACCAGGTTTTCTACAGTGAGCATGTTATTACTTCTAGTATTTAATAAATAGTAATAATAATTGCATCTTAAAAAGAGTTAGACGAAGACTTAAAAATGGCGGTTGAATGTGGCACCTGGGGAGTGATTGATGAACTGAAGGAGCCAGTGAGGGGGACGGAGGTGAGCCCTGGACCGGACAGTGGGGGGAGGGCGGGGAGGCGGAGGAGGGAGACCACAGGGCTGGAGGACTCTTCCAGGAAGTTTGGGTGAGAAGAGAAACTGAAGGAATTTATTTCTCATGGTCTTATTTTTTCTGAACCAGGAGAAGCAAGGCCCTCTACTGAGATGAATGGGACTTAGTGGGATTACTGAGGAAGGTGGGGATGTTTGCAGACACACTGTGGGTGTGTGTTCTCTCTGTCTGCCAGTTAATTGAAACACTGAGAAGGGCCATGCTGGTACTTTATATACTTTATCTCATTAATTCTCATTACAGCCCCAGGAGGTAGTTACTATTATCATTTCCATTTATAAAGGGAAAAAACTAAGGCTTAAAGCTCTTCATTAACTTGCTTGAGGTCTTAGGTAGAGCCAGGATCAAACCCAGACCATCATGATAATTTCATATTTTTTAAATGTCATAGAGTGAATAATATTAAAACAAGTGATCAAGCTTCAGTCTAACTGACAGCACATTAGTGGACACTAAAACAATTCATTGTCTTATTTTCCAAAATTATAGACACCCAGATTATATTTGAAAATCAAGATAGCCTGAACTTTTCTTTATTTTAAAATTAAAAACTTAAAAAAATTTTTTTCTGTTTTTTTCAACAATACATTTATTGTTTTTATTTTTTTTAATGTTTATTTATTTTTGGCTGCGTTGGGTCTTAGTTGCGGCACGCGGGATCTTTTGTTGTAGCACACAGGCTTCTCTCTAGTTGTGGCACACAGGCTTCAGAGCGTGTGGGCTCCGTAGTTGTGGTTCACGGACTCAGTAGTTGCGGCACACAGGCCCCCGCGGCATTTGAGATCTTAGTTCCCAGAGCAGGGGTTGAACCCTCGTTCCCTGCATTGGAAGGCGGATTCTTAACCACTGGACCACCAGGGAAGTCCCTCATTGTTTTTAAAAACCAGCAATGCAGAGGTATATGCAGAAGTGAAAACCCCCAAATTAAATTTTTTTTGTTTACTTGAAACCATATTTTATTATAAATATATGTTCATGGTTAAAAAAAATAAATCCAGGAACTTCCCTGGTGGTCCAGTGGTTAAGACTCTGTGCTTCAAATGCAGGGGGTGCAGGTTCCATCCCTGGTTGGGGAACTGGGATCCCACGTGCTATACGGTGTGGCCAAAAAAAAAAAAAAAAAAAAAGATCAAACTTTGCAAAAAGCTATAAAATGAAGAATAAAATTGTTCCCCCCAGCTCACAAGTCTTCTCTCCAGAGTTAGCAATTAACTTTCCTGAGTATATACACAAATGGTCTCATGTTATACATAGTGTTCTCTATTTTGCTTCTTTCCTCCTAGCAGGGATAAAGAGCTTTCTGGTCATTTTTCATGCTAGCACCGTGTTATATGGTATGGATCTACCATAATTTACTTACCAAGTCTCCTCCTGTTGGATATTTAGGCTGTATATGGTGGGGTTTTTTGGCCACTATTACTAATGCCATAATAAAAATCTTTGTATATCATTATAAACATAGTTACACAATATGTAGTTTTATATAAATATATTTTTTTCCCAGTTAATCCTTTGGCTTTTGACATTGTGGTGTATTTTTCCGTGTAAAGAGTTTTAAATTTTTTACGTTCTTAATTGTATCCATTTTTTTTCTAGGGTGGCCCTGGGTTTTCATGTAGGACTAACTTTACAATGATTTTGTTTAGGCTGATACCATGTTAAAGATGGGCTTTCAACAGCAAGTGCTTGACGTTTTGGAAAACGTGCCTCATGACTGTCAGACCCTTTTGGCTTCGGCCACGATTCCAGCCAGCATAGAGCAGCTCGCAAGCCAGCTTCTGCGCGACCCCGTGAGAATCATCGCCGGGGAGAAGAACCTGCCCTGCTCCAACGTGCGCCAGATTGTGTTGTGGGTGGAAGAACCAGCCAAAAAGAAGAAACTGTTTGAAATCTTGAATGTGAGTGGTAAAGCCGTCAGCCCTGCTTTGTAGATTGCACTTGAATTTTTCACAGTTTTTTGTTTCTTTGGTTTTTTTGGCCACACGGCTTGTGGGATCTTAGTTCCCCGACCAGGGATTGAACCCGGGCCTTCCGCAGTGAAAGCATGGAGTCCTAACCACTGGACCGCCAGGGAAGTCTCCACAGTTCTTTTTTTTTTTTTTAATAAATTTGTTTGTCATTTTATTTATTTATTTTTTGGCTGCATTGGGTCTTCGTTGCTGTGCGCAGGCTTCCTCTAGTTGCGGCGAGCGGGGGCTACTCTTTGTTGCGGTGCGCGAGCTTCTCATTGCGGTGGCTTCTCTTGTTGGAGCACGGGCTCTAGGTGCGCGGGCTTCAGTAGTTGTGGCACGTGGGCTCAGTAGTTGTGGCTCGCAGGCTCTAGAGCACAGGCTCAGTAGTTGTGGCGCATGGGCTTAGTTGCTCCGCGGCATGTGGGATCTTCCCAGACCAGGGCTCGTACCCGTGTCCCCTGCCTTGGCAGGCGGATTCTTAACCACTGGACCACCAGAGAAGCCATCTCCACAGTTCTTGAGAGAATGCTTTTTAGATGCAGCTTCAGGGGAACCTGCTGTAGATGTTTAATAATAAATTGCTTTGCTTACTTCAGAATTCTGTAGGGTTCAAATAAATTTTTATTTGTGAAAACATGCAGTATAGACACAAGGTTGGTGTTTTTCCCATTATTATAGAAAGATATTTAAATATCAAGGTTATTCCCAAAGAATATTTTTTTTGTTTCAAAAATTTTTAGTAGTTTTATATGTAAGGTAAAGACAAGTTCTTTCTTGGCTGTTCTGTCCTTGAGAAATAGAATTTTTTTAACAGTAACTGGTTTAAGCAGAAATTTGTTAAGCGGGTGGTAGGTACAAGCGTAGTTGTTAAAAATACAGTATTAAGTTAAATATGGTTTATTTTGACTTACGAACAATTTTGGAAATTTTAAATTGCACTTCAAATCATTTCTGCAGTTTTAATGAGGTGATGCAGAAGTGTGAAGGACGTACACTGTTTGCCTTCTGTTTGTGCATATTTTAAAGAAAACACTCATTTTAACAGAATGTGCCTTTTTTCCTTCTTAGCAGTGTTGGTAAACCCATTGATAACTAGCTTATACTAATGCTCTCAGAAAAACATCCCATTGTAAATTACGTTATAGGAATAATTTTAAATACGTGTTTTTAATGTTTCAGGATAAGAAACTCTTTAAGCCTCCAGTGTTAGTATTTGTGGACTGCAAACTAGGAGCAGATCTGTTGAGCGAGGCCGTTCAGAAAATCACAGGTCTGAAAAGCACCTCTGTGCACTCGGAAAAGTCACAGCCGGAAAGGAAAAACATACTGAAGGTGACACCCAGCGTTCTGTTTTCTTCTCTTTCCTGTAAATCTGTTTTGCCTCATTTTCAAGAGATACCATATTACCTGCTGCTTTTTAAAGCAGACCTTTTTTTTTAAATGACCCTGAGAACTTCAGGCAAGCAGCGGTGTGAAGTTAATTGTTCCTCTTACTCGGGCTTCTGTGTTTTGGGAGCAATAAGCCTGTCCCCTAGGGATTGTCTACTAAATAGATTAATCATTCAGAATCTGCCATTTCTGAAATCAGGTCACTTTGGACTGAGGCATTAGAGTAGTTCACCTTTGGAAAAGGTTTGCCTGAATAAATCAATAGAAAAAAATTCTGCGTTGGGGTCGGAAGGCCTTTAAGCTACGTACGTCTCTCAGGTGTACTAAGACCTCTACTTACTGTGAAGGTATTGCAACAACAGTGTTGAAGAAAGTGTTGAGAAAAGAAAGGATAATCTGAATGACAGAAAACCACTCACGGTAAATCCTCAACAATGAATTTTGTTGCTGTTTTCGGAAAGGGTTTACTTGAAGGAGACTGTGAAGTCGTCGTGAGCACGGGGGTCCTGGGAAGAGGCCTGGACCTGGTCAGCGTCAAGCTGGTTGTCAATTTCGACATGCCCTCCAGCGTGGATGAGTACGTGCATCAGGTAAGGAGATTTTACGTGTTACCACCGTTTCGCTCATGAATTTTCTTATGCAAGGCATTGTCGTTATAATGGGAAGTTAAAGCACGACGTAAAACTGCACGTGCTTTTGCTTTTAAAATATATAAACTAAATTACGTTTTTCAAAACCATATGGACGTCTAGAATGCATTAAAAATTAGTTGGAAATAAAAAGCTAAAATGGGGCTTCCCTGGTGGCGCAGCGGTTGAGAGTCCGCCTGCCAATGCAGGGGACGCGGGTTCGAGCCCTGGTCTGGGAAGATCCCACATGCCGCGGAGCAACTGGGCCCGTGAGCCGCAATTACTGCGCCTGTGCTCTAGAGCCTGTGCTCCGCAGCAGGAGAGGCCGCGATAGTGAGAGGCCCGCGCACGGCGATGAAGAGTGGCCCCCGCTCGCCGCAGCTAGAGAAAGCCCTCGCACAGAAACGAAGACCCAACACAGCCAAAAATAAAAATGAATAAAAATAAATAAAAATAAAGGAATTCCTTTAAAAAAAAAAAAAAAAGAAAACTAAAATGTTTATTAAAAAAAAGTTCAGGTGCTTTGCTTTTGGTGTAGTTTAATTTTCTTTATATTTTTTGTTTTCTTCAGTGAGCATATTAAATGGCTTTTATAAGCAGAAAAAGAGGGCTTTGTTTAAAAAGGTTGTTTTAAGTTGCTGCATCTGGCCAAAATAAAATCGATCCGCTGAAGTGTTTGTTTTTTTAGGAATCATGTCTTCATCTCCTCTTCATACCCTTATTCGCTCTAGACTTTCACTTTTCAGAGCTTGGTTCCTTTCCTTTGCTGCCAGAGATAACAGCAGCTCTTCTTTCTCGCAGAAATAAAGCCTCTCTGAGCGCCACGTTATCTCACTGACCGCTACCTGTCTTCCTTCTCTGGCATCACTTACAGACTCTTCAAGTAAAGCCTTTCTCTGATGTTCTTAGAATCACCTCTGAATGTCACATTTACTGGGGTCGCCCACTGAAATGCCTGTAGCGCCCTTACTGAGTTGTTGCTTTATTTTTCATAAGACTTAATGATCTAGCAGTCTGCCCTCACTCTCTCTCTTTTCCTTTCTAAGTTCTTTAAATGTTTTTACTTGTTGAATCTGGCTTGTTCTTTTTTCGCGGCTGCGTGGGAATGTATTATATGGATGTCTTGTAATTTATTTAACAAGTCCTTCACTGCTGGACAATCAGATGTTTCCAGTGTTTTGTTATTAAATAATGCTGCAGTGAATACCTGTGTATACACAGCTCCCTGGGCCTCTCCTGCAAGTACATCTGTAAGAGAAATTCCTAGTGGGAGAACTGCTGGGTTAAATGATATGGGTATTTAAAATTATAGTCAGTATTCCCACGTGTCTGATGTTTAATTTCAGGGGTGGTAAGCTTCTGGAGAAGTAATTTTGTATTGTTAACATTAGCTATCTTTGGCCGGGCTGCGTGGCTTGTGGGATCTTAGTTCCCCAACCAGGGATTGAACCCAGGCCCACAGCAGTGAAAGCACCAAGTCCTAAGCACTGAACCGCCAGGGAACTTCCTAGCTATCTTTTAGAATTTGGAGACCGTTGCAGTTAATTTTTAACTGCTTTTTATCTCAATATAACATATCTAGTATAAATTACATCTCAGATGTAATCCACATGCTGTACAATTTGCCAATTTAAAGTGTACAATTCATTGGTTTTTAGTATATTCATAGGGTGGTGCAGCCATCTGTATAATTGATTTTAGAAAATTTTCATTGCCCCCAAAAGAAACCCCTTGCCCCTCAGCAGTCACCCCAGTTCCTCATCACACGTGCACACACCCTCATTCTCAGGCAACCACAACTGTACTCTCAGTAGATTTATGTCTTCTGGACATTTCATGTAAATGGAATCATATAGTATGTGGTCTTTTGTGACTTGCTTCTTTCACTTAGTGTAATGTTTTCAAGGTCCACACGTTGTTGTAGTATCTTATTGACAAATAATATCCCATTGTAAGGATACACCATATTTGTCCATCCATTCGTTGGTTGCTAGACATTTAGGTGGTTTCCACTTTCTGACTACTATGAGTAATGCTGTGAACACCCAGGGCCATGTTTTTGTGTGGACATATGTTTTCAGTTCTGTTGGACATACACGTAGGAATGGAATTGCTGGGTCCATGTTGAACATCTTGGGGAACCACCAGACTGTTTTTCCATGTAGCTTCATAGTTTACGTTCCCACCAGTAAAGTATAAGGGTTCCATTTTCTCCACATCCTCATCATTTACATTATCTTTTTTTTTATTATAGCCAGGTTCATGGATATGAAGTGTGTTTTGTTTTTTTTTTTAAGATTTATTTATTGATTCATTCATTGATTGATTGCTATGTTAGGTCTTCGTTTCTGTGCGAGGGCTTTCTCTAGTTGCGGCAAGTGGGGGCCACTCTTCATCGCGGTGCGCGGGCCTCTCATTATCGCGGCCTCTCTTGTTGCGGAGCACAGGCTCCAGACGCGCAGGCTCAGTACTTGTGGTTCACGGGCCCAGTTGCTCCGCGGCATGTGGGATCTTCCCAGACCAGGGCTCGAACCTGTGTCCCCTGCATTAGCAGGCAGATTCTCAACCACTGCGCCACCAGGGAAGCCCTGAAGTGTTTTTGATTTACCTTTCCCTAATGACTAATGATGTTGCACATCATTTCATGTACTCATTGGCCATTTGTATACCTTTGGAGGAATGTCTGCTTACATCCTTTGCTTTTAAATTGGGTTGTCCTTTTGAGTTGTAAAGTTCTTAATATGTTCTAGAGACCCTTATCAGAAACATGATTTGCAGATATATTCTCCCATTCTGTGAGTTGCAGCTGCTAATTTTTAGTTTTATTGAAACAACTCAGTAAGGTACATAAATCAGGTAGAAACAAAAACATACTGAAAAACAGCATCTCCCCCTTATTTCTCCCCAGTCTCATTCTCTGCAGGCCATCCCTTTCAGCTTTTTTAGAGGTTTCTTCTTTTACAACGTTAAAAGTGTTCTGTATATTGGCGGGAACTATCTATTCATTTAGATAATCTGAGTATACTTTAAGTTCTACATTTCAATTAAGGAGCAGAAATTGACCATGATTGTGTATTTCCCTCCCTTCTGAAGAGTTTCTCAGTATATTTGGAGACACGTTTTGTTCCTTCTCACGGGTCTCCACAAATTTGTGTCTGTTTACTCTGTCAAAATGAGAAATAACTTTATGCAAAAATGGACTTGCTTCAGTCTCACATTTCAAGGCACTTAAGTACTATAAAGGAGATACAGTCCTTTTGCTCTTAATGCAGTAGCTTTCAAAAAGTTTCTACCTTAACCCACCCACAATAAGAAATATCTTTGTCTCATTACCCCCTACACATACATACAAACATGCACACACACACACACACACATATGCACACACGTGCATAACTGAAACACAAGTTTCACAAACAATACTCACTTTTATTATTTTTATTTTCTTATTTGGGTTGTTTCTTTAACACTATGCTAGTGGCAGCCCACTAAATTGATTTCACAAGTATATTGAGGCGAACTCAAAAAATGCTCTCTGAACAAATGTTCACCTTAGTGAAGCTTCTGTGAATACTAGTCTTCATTTTCTTTCAAGAGACATTAACATTCTATGTGAACATTTTGAAAACGTCCTTTGCATTTCATTTCAGGTTGGAAGAGTGGGGAGATTAGGTCAAAATGGAACGGCGATTACTTTCATCAATAACAACTCGAAAAGACTCTTCTGGGATATTGCAAAACGAGTGAAACCCACAGGGTCCCTTCTCCCCCCCCAGTTGTTAAATTCCCCTTATCTTCACGACCAGAAGAGAAAGGAACAGCAGAAGGATAGACAGACGCAGAATGATCTGGTTACGGGGGCTAATCTCATGGACATTATTAGAAAACATGATAAAAGTAATTCTCAAAAATGATTTGTTATACCACGTTGAATAATTTTTATTGCATATTGTCAGTGAAATTTCTGTACATTATTCCTGTATGGTTTGATGAATTTGACATGCACATGAAACAAAAAGTTAACATGATGTAAAAAGTTTTAATAGACTATCAAATTTATATAGCAATATTGTATTTATTTTCCTTTTTAATTTTCATAAATTAAAAACAACAAGGTGAATTACTAAATGAAATAAAAATTTCTTCTCTCTGGAAAAAGTCCTTTCTTTTTTTTCAGTAAATATTCCTCATAGCTATCTTCAGAACCAGAAACCCACACAGCCCGACTCAGATGGTGATTCTTCTGTTTTATATCCACTGTGCTGCATGCACGTTGGCACCTGGATTATTGTTGAATCAATGAATATTAGGAGAAAAGTAAATGATAAAAAATGGAAGAAATGGTCAGTGCTCCTTTTGAAAGAAATGTTAAATATCTATTTTCTCCGTTTTCCTTTCGGCTGGATAAACATAAATTTATTTTACATCTGATGTGGGCTGCTCATCAAATTATGTTGAGTTATGTGAATGTTGCATTGCAATATATAGTTTTATGTTAACGCCACTTTGCTAATTCAGTTGATTTATTTAAAAAATAAATTTAAAAAATGTATTAGGGCTTCCCTGGTGGCGCAGTGGTTGAGAATCTGCCTGCCAATGCAGGGGACACGGGTTCGAGCCCTGGTCTGGGAAGATCCCACATGCCGCAGAGCGACTGGGCCCGTGCGCCACAACTACTGAGCCTGCGCGTCTGGAGCCTGTGCTCCACAACAAGAGAGGCCGTGACAGTGAGAGGCCTGCGCACCGGGATGAAGAGTGGCCCCCGCTTGCCACAACTAGAGAAAGCCCTCGCACAGAAACGAAGACCCAACACAGCCAAATATAAATACATATAAATAAATAAATAAATTTTGAAAAAAAAATGTATTAGTGTGCTCCACACATCTTTCCTGAGCTCACACTATGTTCTGGACATTTGTTCAGTGCTCAGGACACAAGTGGACATTGTGCCTGCCCTCAGAGCATACAGACTGCATAATAAACCACCTTTAAAGTCTGGGTAATTTAACAAAACCAAGATGTATTTCTCACTTACGGCAGGGCTGGCAGCTCTCCTCTGGGTCTGAGTTCTTCCATCTCTTGGTGGCACCGGCTTAAACACATGGCCTCCAGGGTCGGCCTGAGAAACACAGGCAGGTGCTGGCCTGTCTGGGCTCAGGCTTCCAAACCTCTCAGCTGATGATTTTAAACACTGGGAGGAAGGATGGGCATTTTGCTTTGATACAGCAATACTTTTCATTTCTTTAAAAACCATTAGTATTGGTTTAGCTGGGTTAGTTAGGTGGTATGTGATGTAAATGTTGACACTTAAACAAGCATTATATCCTCAGCATCCTCCCCAGGGGTGAGGGACCAACGTGGGTAATTAAACCGTAGTGTTTGTGGTCTCCACCCAACGGGAACAGTGGGGTCAGAGTCTCCCCAGGGTGCGCGAACCCTCAGGACTCCCTCTCGCCCCATTTCTGTCTGCCAACTGTTGAGCGGTATTCCAGGGGACCAGGCTGCGGCACCCTTCAGGCCCAGGGCACTGTCAGAGTTGCAGCGAACACAAGGCTGTGCGTGTACCGGGCGCTGCCAGCGTGTTGGTAATACTCACCAAGGAAAGGGCAGCTTTTCACGAGACTCAGACGTGTTTATAGATAAAAGCGGTATGACCAGAAAAGCAAGAAAGCTTTGCAGATCAGCATTTAAGCAAAAAACAAATGCTGTCCGGGCTGTAACATCACCTCCCTGGTCAGCTTAACGCGCGGCACCCTGGTTTCTGCTCCCACCGCTGGTCACACGACCCTGCGTCTGTGTTCACCTTCTTCCAGCCTCGCGGGCCGCGTGCTCTCAGTTCCAGGTTTTGCATTGCGCGGGGCATGTGGACCACGCTCTTGGAGACTCACTTCTCAAGGCAACAGGTGGAGGAGACAGCGGTGGGGAGGGAGCCCTGACTCACAGGCTTGTGACGTGGACCAGACATCAGCGCTGTGCAGAGCACGGCGGGTAGAGGGAAGAGGGAAGGTACCAGCGCCCTGCTCTTCTTCCTCCTCCCCCGCCACCTCCCACCCCTTCCTGCTTCTCCATATCTCAGCCTCTCACTCCTTGAGATCTTGGCAAACCTTCCACCTCTCCCATCTCCCCTCCTGTTGGGTGGCTGCGAGGCAGTGGTTTCCTCCCTTAATATATCAATAATTTACAGACCAGAAATTAAAACTTGTTTTCATTGGTCCCAGTGTTGCTAATATTCTTTTCCCAATTAAAGATGTTATTTTTTAAAAAAGCTATCGTCTCTCATTTCGTGAAAGAAAGAACGTGAGATCTAGAGCAAGAAGAACACACTCTCTGAATGAGAGCCCCTTCTTCCCAAGAAGGGAGAGATGGCAACCTTACACCAACGAGCCATATGATAAAATTTTAAGTAATAGATGTTTGTGACGAATTACTATACAGTTTGAAATTTTAATTAGCTGAAAAGAACTAGTCATGTGTGCTCTCAGACATTTGTTTTGCTCTTCTGCTAATTGTGTTACATGACAGAGGTACAGAATTCACTTTTTAATTGCTTTATTGCCAGATGGAAGCAGACATCTTTTGTATGTCAAACACCTTACTGAAATTATAAGCGGCTTTCAGACTCTGCAGTATGCAGTGCCATTTTATAAGATACTTTCAATGGCATTCTATTCATGTTGTTAATACCAAGCACATTTTTCAAATCAGAATTTTTTTCCCAAAAGCCCAAGTTTGTGTGTGTGTGTGGTTTCATAACATCTTTACTAAGAACATTGCCACATACTTAAACTGTGACTCACACTGATGAATTTAATAAATCTAAGTTGGCTCCATGAACTGTCATATTTTTTGATAAAACAATACTATTTTCCGTTGGCAGGCTGAGTATTATTCGGGTTGTGCCCTTCTTTGGAATTAATATCAGCACAGCCCTTATTGCCTTGTTATATTTTCCGCTTAACACAGTCAACACAAATTTCGCTCCATAAACTAGGTAGGTATCCAGAGGTGACAGGTCATTCAAGGTGACTTTCCTGGCAGCCACATGTAAACCGACTCCAGACAGATAGGACTCTTTCGGTGTCTCCCAGGCGCACTCAGAGTGACCCCAGAGGCACTAGGCCCACAGTGTGAAAACCAACCAATGATAATTAAGGAAACACACTTCTCTTGTTCTGCTGTGGATGGGAGGACCTATTTTATAATGGCACATGTGGTGTTATTGGACAGAATTACAAATAAGGTCAGTATAAGACAAATGTTTACTTTTTGGGTGTGTTGACAGTCACTTGTAAAATGTTTACAAACAGTGATTTTAAATTCTGAATTTTAGCTTTCCAAAAAATTTGCATATCCTTCTTTTTCTCACTTCATCTCAGAAAGATGAAAACTGGGCCTTTTGCAAATTTTTTTCATTAGAGGAAATTAATTCCATCTCTCATCTTTAGCTTTTCTCATCTGTAAGATGAGAAAAGGATTGCTTTAAACTTCTCTGAGGTCTTCCCAAATCTACATGTTCTGTGATTCCTGCTTTTAAATCTCTCCCTGTCTGGAATATGCTTCAGAATCTCACAGGGTGGAGGAGTCTGGAGGAAACTAGTTTGGCCAGGAATTGATCATTATTGAAGCCAGTGCTGGGGGCGTGGAAATTCATTATTATTTGGTCTACAACTGATGTGTCTGAAATACTATATTCCATAAGAAAAGCATATATATATGTATGTATATAATCTGCAATCCTATCCTTTTATTTGTGCCCTGGTTATAGATCTTCAATTCTCCACTGAGCCTTTGGCTCAAATTGGACCCATCTAGAGCCAAACTGACCACCTTCCTTGCAAAAAGCCAGTTTCCCTCTTTCCAATTTCCCTGTTGCCTGTGTGCGCAAGCTGCTCCCATCCACAGAGAACAGACTTGTGGTTGCCAAGGGGGCAGGGGTGGGGGAGGGATGGACCGGGAGTTTGGGGTCAGCAGATGCAAACTATTACATATAGAATGGATGGACAACAGGTCCTACTGTAGAGCATATGGAACTATATTCAATAACCTGGGGTAAACCATATTGGAAAAGAATATAAAAAAGAACATATATATAACTGAGTCACTTTGCTGTACAACAGAAATTAACACAGCATTGTAACTCAATGATACTTCAATTAAAAAGAAAGATCAGGGAGTCATCATCAGCCCATTTCTCTCCCTAGTCTCCGTTATCAGCTTAGTCACCAAGTCCTTCTGGTTTTCGTTCAAAGTGTCCACATTCTTACGCTGCTACGGAAGCCCGGGACTCCATCACCTCAACTCAAATTCTACTAGCTGCTTCCAAACTGGCTTGTTAATTCTAGGACCCCTGTCACTCAGGATCTCTCCAATCCAGAGCAGGAGAATATTTTTAGAGGATAATTTCACTACTTCTCTGATGTTTCCTTTCTCAGAAAAATTGAGCACGCTTTTGACAGCGACAGCCAACCTGAGTCCTTCTGGCCGGAGTCCGGATCGCTCCTCCACCTGAGTGCACGGTCCAGCATTCTCCCCACTGCTCCCCAGCCCGAACCATCTGTGCTCTGCACTGGGACAGCACCGAACATCACAGCCTGGAGATGAAACGGGGACACGTCACGGTAGCTACAATTAGCAGCCGGCCGTCAGCAACTGATGTGCCACTGGTAGTGCTGTCCATCTCCCAGCACAAGCGAAGGAAAGCCAAGAATCTGCTAACAGAAGGGCAACTTAATTAGGGAGGGAATGTTTTTGCATTTTTTCCCTTGAATGCTGGTGATATTTTCATTGGGATTACAGACAACTGTAAATGCTTGGAATCAGGAAATAATAAGAAAGTGAATTCTGAAACCAGGGCAGCATTTTAGAACTGACAAAGCTGCTATGATTTGAGTTAGGCAACTGAGTGCATTTAATTAAATGTGGTGCTTTGTGGGGAGGAAATTAAGACGTTTGTAAACAATTGTTACGATTTTTGAGATGTTTTGCACAGAGTAGTTTATGACTTTTGTGAATGCAAAAATATAAAAGATGCAGAAAATTTGTAACTGAAAGTAGCATCTTACATATGTGTTTGCATGCATGCGCACACACACACACACACAGAAGGTACCTTTGGAAGAATAGTAAGAAGGGAAATGTGTAGCCTATGAGGAGAGAGCTGGGAGATTTTCACCATATGTCCTTTTAATATAATGCACAGGGTTTCCTTGGCGGTCCAGTGGTTAAGACTCCACAATTCCACTGCAGGGGGCATGGGTTCAGTCCCTGGTGGGGGAACTAAGATCCCACATGCCACGCTGTGCAGCCAAAAAAAAAAAAAAAAAAAAAAAAAAAAAAAGCACAATATGGGAAAAGAATCTGAAAAAGAGTGGATATAGGTATATGTATAACTGCTTCACTTTGCTGTACAGCAGAAAGTAACACAACATTGTAAATCAACTATACTCCAATAAAAAATTTTTTAAAGAGAATACAAACTACTAGATATAAAATAAGTTACAAGGAAGTAATGTACAGCAAATGGAATATAGCCAATATTTTATAGTAACTTTGTATGGAGTATAATCTATAAAATATCGAATCACTATGTTGTACACCTGAAACTGTTGATAATATAATGTTGTAAGTTAACTATACTTGAATTTAAAAAAAAATAGTGTTCAAAAAAATAAATAAGATAATGCACAGATTTCATATTTATTTATGGGTAAATGGTTACTAAATTTCCTTTTTTTTTTTTTTAATTTATTTATTTAGTTTTGGCTGTGTTGGGTCTTCGTTTCTGTGCGAGGGCTTTCTCTAGTTGCGGCGAGCGGGGGCCACTCTTCATCGCGGTGCGCGGGCCTCTAACTATCGCGGCCTCACTTGTTGCGGAGCACAGGCTCCAGACGCACAGGCTCAGTAGTTGTGGCTCACGGGCCCAGTTGCTCCGTGGCATGTGGGATCCTCCCAGACCAGGGCTCGAATCCGTGTCCCCCGCATCGGCAGGCAGACTCTCAACCACTGTGCCACCAGGGAAGCCCTAAATTTCCATTTAATTCTTTCAGATTTGGGGGTGGAGGGGAAGTGTGGAGTTTGTGTGTGTGTAAGTAGCAGACCTGGCTGCTGTGGTTAAACATGGAACAGGTTTGGGCGGGACGGGAGGTGGTTAAAGTTGAGTGCAGGGCACTGAGTGGGGCAGAGCATCAGCCCAGGGCCCCCAGACCGGCAGGCAGCCCCACTGGGTCAAAATCTGTGCTGACGGATCGTTAAAGCTGGGGTGGGGTAGCGGGAGGCACCTGCAGGGAGTTGGGGGGGACAGTGCAGAGAAAGGGAACCCCCCCTCCACTGCCTAGTTTATTTCTCAAGGAAAAACCTCTCCCCTCCTAGAAATGGAAGCAGAAATGAAACTTTAGCTGGAGCCGAGGGTGGCAGCAGGGCAGGGAGACTGGCATTGAGAGAAAACTCCGTCTATGAATGTGGAATCCATCTCCCCTCTTTCTGCCTCCAAGGTGCAGGGCCGGGAGAGAGAGGAGCACAGCCCGGAGGGTCCAGACCAGGCGCCCACACTCAGACTGCCGCCCACCACCATGGCAAGGCAGGCCCCTGTGCCATCCTGATGACCCCGTGCTGGGTACCTGTCACACAAAGGGAGAATTGAGTTCATGGTGTCCTCAGGTAAGAAGGTGAGTTTACAGCTGAGCCAGCGAGGAAGGAGTATCAGTTGCCACATTCCAGGAATGGGCCAGATTACTAAAGATTCAAACAGTTTAGGGAAACAGGCAGAAACGAGGCTAATGAAATTCAGTCTCGAAAAGCTGGAAGGTCAGCCATTCAAGCAGAATCCATAATACATTTAAACGGAGCCTTAACAGGGAGAACTGCTGAAAATAATGAGGAAAGAGCCCGAGGGCAAAATAATATCATCCAGAGCCTAGATGCTAACGGGATTTCTTTCCAGAGCAGCCAAGGCGCTGGGGGCTCTCCATAAAGGCACCTCTCACGCCTCATTTAGAATCTGGGGGGCAACCCTGGGCTTGCAGCTACTCAGAACAGGGCTTAACACAAGACGGAGTCTTGTGCTAAAAGGGGAACAGGAGAAACGAGAGGGAAGGCTGGTCTGCAGCTCAGGAACCTGCATTTTCACCCTCTTCCCGAGCTGAGCACAGAACCTTTACCCTTTAGCTCGGGTGTCGCGAGTTTCTGAGAGGGGTTCCCCCAATTCTTTTCATGATTTTGTCCTCACTCTTTTGCTGACTTGGTTCTTCTCTCTGTTGCGTGTTTTTGCAGCAGAGCTTCGAAATCGATTGCAGGGAGAGAGCTGGGGATTTGAACCAAGAAAAAGGAAATGGAATGATTTTGAAATTAGCATTAATTGAGCAGAGTCAGGTACCTATGAGCTGTGAGCAAGCTATTGATACAAATTCATGAAATCTGAAACAGCCTCAAACTACAGACCTGCCAGGAGCAGGACCAACAAAAGCCCAGACAGATGAGGTGAGAGACCATGGAGTGTGCGGCCGGAGATCGGAGCTGTGGAACTCGGTCCCCTTCGTCCAGCTAGAATGCTATTACCCTGTGATTGACGAAATGCATCTTGAACCCACATCCTAAGACCCTGCTCTGTTATTCCTATATGCAATGAGAGATAGAGAGAGAGGGAGAGAGAGAGAGAGATGCCCTACACCTGCACTGTCCAATATTATGGCTCTTAGGCACTTAAAATGTGGTTTGTCCTGGAAGTGTAAGATACACACTTGGGTTCTGAATAAAGAACATAAAATCTCTTCTTAATAATTCTTATGTTGTCCATCGACAGATGAATGGATAAGGAAGATGTGGTACATATACATATATATACACAATGGAATATTACTCAACCATAAAAAAGAATGAAATTTTGCCCTTTGCAGCAACATGGATGGACTTGGAGGGCATTATGCTAAGTCAGACAGAGAAAGACAAATAGTGTATACTATCACTTATATGTGGAATCTAAAAAATACAACAAACTAGTAAATATAACAAAAAAGAAACAGGCCCCACAGATATAGAGAACAAACGAGTGGTTACCAGTGGAGAGAGGGAAGGGGCAGGGGCAAGGGGATTAAGAGGTCAAACTACTATGTAGAAAATAAATAAGCTACAAGGATGTATTGGGCAGCACAGGGGATGTAGCCAATATTTTATAGCAACAATAAATGGAGGGTGATCTTTAAAAACTGTGAATCACTATGTTGTACACCTGAAATGTATATAATACGGTAAATCAACTATACCTCAGTTTAATAAATGTATGTTGATTATGTATTGAAATGATATTTCTGATATGTTGGGTTACATAAAATATATTATTAAAATGAATTAACCTTTTCCTTTCCTTTTCTTAATATGGCTACTACAGGATTTAAAGTTCTCACGTGGCTGACATATTGGACAGCCCTCCTCTAGACTTTCAAATAGTGGAACAGATTCCCAGGGCTGCAGTTTACACTCCCCCTTGTTAAATTCCGGAGACTGGGTGCAAACTGATCAGCCAGAAGTTTGTTCTCACTTTCTTTTTTCAGGAAAATGATCTCAAACTGCTCAGGCCTGATTGTTGTCAGTTGGAGTGGACGTTTGGGGCCAATGAACAGTTGTGGTACAGAAATTTAATCAATAATATTGAAGACATGCAGCTAGGAGAAACAAAGGGCACAGTGGAGAAGACTAATTCTGTGGGCATTATTTCATATCATTTCATACGAATTAAACCCATAAAGTGCACACACACCTTCTCCATGGCTTGGGGGAAACCCTGTTTTCATGGAGGACCGAAAATGCCATCATTATTCCGCTCTGTGCTGCAGGAAACTGAGAAACATTAATCCAAGCAGAGCGCTACACTCTCTGTCGAGCCCCAGACCATCAGATCCGGAAAAAAAAAAAAAAAATGCAGGACTCTTTCTGATGGCGGATTTCTTTTTTTTCCTGAGTGAGTCAGAGAACAGACTGTGGTTTAAACCAAAAAAAAAAAAAAAAAACAAAAAAAAAATGAAGCCTTCTGCAAACGGGTAAAGGCATGTGGACGGGTGTGGAATGATTCATGAAGCTGTGAGACTGACCAGTCGCCTTTTCTCCCACTGAAAAGCCTGGCATGATGTATAATTCTTGCCATCCAGGTGGCCTCTTATTTGACAGCTGCCCTTTGAAAACCACAGATAAGAGAAGCAGTCACTCGGCACAACCTTTTCTTATGCTGTGTTTTAAATGAGAAAACCCATTTATACGAACACACACTGAAAAGGGGTTATAAAAACAGCTAAATTTGTATCAGTTTAGATAATTCTAGATACTCCTAGTATCACAATTTAACAATAACAGCTATGCGATTCTAAACTATTTTGGGCTTAAGATGGACCACTGAGTGATTTATACACATTCAACATCCTTCCTGAGACCATCTTTTTAAACTTGTTGAAAGTTAAGTGACACAAAACCTTTCATTCTCCACTTTGGAAAAATAGCTCCAATTCTACTTGGAAGAGTCAGCACCATTTTTAACAGGATGTCAAAAATGACCTTGGGCCATGTTGGCAAAGCGCAGAGGGGAGAAGACACCTGATCGAAGGTCAAACTTGGCCTTGTTTTTAAAAAAAATGTTCTTCCTAAGTGAGCCCCAGAGCTCCCTTTATGTAGAAATAGGTTACCCGGTAGACTTTGGGGTTGACAACGGTTCTAAATCTTACTAATCTCCTCTGGAATGAAACCAGCAGGATTCAAAGAGAAAAGAGCGGCTGGACTAATCCCTGAGTTCTTTTTGTATTAAAAAAAAGAAGGATTACTCACTTAATGTCATTGTTTCTTTTAAAATTCCTGGCAGTGTTGCCAAATGTATTTAGCTTATGAAACTGATCCTAAAGCTTTTCATCAGCCTCATCAAAACATACAAGCCTGCTATATGCCTGCTTCCAAGACTGTTGGTCTAACATGCACTAGAATTTAGAAAGAAAATAGAAAATATGACAGATTTCAAACTACCCTTATGTTTGTTTAACTCTTGTGCTTATCACAGTGCCACAGAAATGTGAGAATTAGAAACAATCTTAGCAAAAACAACAGGTCAGGGTAATTATGCAGGGCACCAACAATGGCGCCCCATTTCCTGAGTTCTGAACTTGGCTCTGTGACTTAATAGGCTAATAAGATCAGGCAAGTTATTTAACAACTTGGAAACTCAGTGTACCTCATCTGTAAAACAGCAATAATCACAATAATAGTACCTGCCTTACAGGGTTATGGAAATTAAATGAGATAATGTACACATCTTACATAAAGAAGAGACTCAGGAATTGCTGGTTTATTGGATAATTTAACCCAGTCATTGAGTTTCACAGGTGAGGAAACTGCACACGTAGACCCCACCTCAGTTCCCTCCACTGAGCCTCGACGGAGCTCAGCTCTGATCACTTCTCTTCCACTTCCCATCTGGGCTTTAAAATTAATCCCCAGAGTCCTGTTTGGTTACGGATCCCAAAATGCAGCCAGATACAAACACCTACACACCCAGAAAATAATCCTCATTTTAATAATTTAAAAATTATGAAATTGGGTAAATTGTAATAGATTTGTATCCTAAGAGACCATTAATTAGCATGAGTTAATCATTTTTCTTTAAATCTTAACATAATAGAAGGTTTCAGATGGGCTTGCTTTACTTCTGAACACTTTCTGCATGTTTTCTTTTGGTTTGTCTCCCTCTGGTGGATTAAAAAAAATACTTCCTTTCATTTTCAGAATAACCATGGATTTTTTGGAACAGGTTTTGCTCAAGTTAAGAGTTTGTCTGTTGTCAGCCTGGTTCATGTTGTGCAACTTCTAGAAAACTATCTTTCCTGGATGGGACTCTCTGCAGAGGCTCAGATTCAGGGAGGGCACCTGCTCCGTGACACTAAGAAGCTCATGCAAAGACACAGAGGTGTATTCAGAGAATGACGTGTGGTTTGAATGGCTGAGAATAAAGTACAAGGGATTAGGGGTGAAGGGCAATGGTAAGAGTTGAAGTAGAAGGTTGAGCAGGGACCAAATCATTGGGCTTTTAAAGTTATATTTGAATTTTATTTTGTAGGTAATGGGAGTTGCATTAGTTAGGATGAGGCTGCAAAAACAGGAAACCCAAATAAGTAGCTTTTAAAACAAAAGGGTTATTTCTGTCTGTGTAAAAGAAGTCAGGAAGTAGGCAGTCCAGGGTTTGATATAGAGCTCCCTGTTATCAGGGATCCAGGCTCCTTCCAAAAAGTCCTACTCCATCCCTAGGGTGTGGCCTTTGTCCTCATGGTCCAAAATAGCTGCCAGAGCTCCAGCCGTCACTTGCATTTATCCAATTGGACATCTACATTGGCACTTCAATCTCAACTTTCCCAGAAAATACGCTGATTCCTACCCCCAAACCAGTTCTTCTGTTTTGTTCTTTAGCTTCCCATTTCACTAGAGGAAAGAGCAGTGAAATGAGGCTGTGAGGGAGGTGCAGGAGACTCTGAAGCTGAGGAGAGAGAGTTCAGAAAACAGCAGAAGAGTGATTTACAGGGGAGCAGTGACCAGTCATCTAAATGCTGCACAGAGCTCAAGTTGCACGTGCTCTGCAGGTTGACTTTTATTAGAGGTGCCAGTGAGGCTGGTGACCTTGGTGATGATGTGTCTGCACTTGTTTTGCAGAGCAGAGCCCTGTTCAGTGTTGAAGCTCATGGCAGCCCTGACCAATGTGGCCTCCATCACATGAACCCAGTGTGCGGATCCCCCCCACCCAACACCTACTCATCCCCCCGTAAGGTAACCTAGACGTGAAGAGATAGAACAGAAGCCAGAGGCTTCCAAGAGGAGGGCTGGGGGCATCTTTTAAAAATTTCTTTTTCATATGAGAGAGATGCTGAAGGCAGAGGGAAGTCGGGGATGTGCTGCAGGGAGGTCCCTGGGGAGATGTGGAAGCTGCATCCAGGATACAGGTGTGGCACTGGCCCCAAGGAGCAGGAAGGACACCTGTTTCTCTGAGGCCAGACCTAAACAAGGGCTTAAATGAAGAAAAGTTTGCAGCTGGTGGCAAATGAGGCCACAAACTAAGACAAAAATATTACCAGTAGAGCTAACTTAGATGACGAAAGCCACAGTTGGTTCTTAGTTCTCATTTATGGAGGCCTTTCGTTCCATGCAATGTGTGTGCAATTTTCAATTTTCATACACATTTTTTGGGCTCGTGGCTTGTGGGATCTTAGTTCTCTGACCAGGGATCGAACCTGGGCCCATGGCAGTGAAAGCACCAGGTCCTAACCACTGGACCACCAGGGAATTCCCCACATTATTTTAATTCTCACAAATATCTAAGTTAACTATATACAGTCAAAACATATATCAATTGAAATTTACATGCAATAATGTGTCACATGTTTCACATGGTTTCACGTGCATTATCTAGTTTGATTTTTCTAGCTATTGTTGACGATATCCCCTCATTTTACAGGTCAAGAAGCCAAGGGTCAGAGAGGTAAAGTAATCTGAGTGGCAAGCAGATTGTATGACTTTAGATTCCCAAAGGAGGCGTTATTTTAATGAGTCAAATCTGAAAACAGGTTTGAACTACAGGGCATTTTAAACAGCTGCTGTGTCACCAGTAAGGAAGCATTCCCTCTGCCTGAACTGGAGGGCAGAGCTCTGACACCACCAGTGTCGTGTGGGTGTTGGAAGGGCTGCACGTCCTCAAAGTCGGGCAGCAGGCCAGGACTAGAGGCCCCGAGATTTCATTTCATTTCATTTCATTTGAGATGAAATGAGATTCCTTCAGGATGCTCGCCTTGGAATCTTGTGTGACTGAATCTGAACTTTCTACAATCCTTTTTCTTATTATTTTAGTTCAATAGTATTTTATTTTTATTCTTTTAAACTGAAGTGTAGTTGATTTACAATATCATGTTAGTTTCAGGTGTATAGATTCCTTTTTCTTGTCTTCCATCAAAAAGCATAGACGATCTGAAGTTCTAAAAAATTTTAATCATATTAAAGCAAAATGGAGATTAGTTCTGCTCTCCCTCAGAGATCATTTGTCACTGCTTTCTCCTGATTTTTAATAGACTCCAGTGGGTCCAGTACAAAAGGACTCACTGTTTCATCTTGTGGTTATTTCTAGGGATTAAATCATAATCCTCAGCCTTCATAAAGTAAGATGTGTCATTACAGAGAGCCTGTAAATGCACGATCGCGGTTTGTCAACACTGGCTAGGGCTCTGCAGCGTTTTGGAGAGTGGTTTTAGGTGATGCAATTTAGTAGCTTACGTTTATGAAGCATAATCCTGTGCCCGGCTCGATGCTAAGCACTTTGCATGCACTATCTAATTTAATCCTCATGACAACTCTTTAGGGTAGGTGGCATTAACATCTGCAATTCCCAGATGAGGAAGCTGAGGTCCCCAGAAGTGACTTTCCCTGCTGGTCAGCTGTGGGCAGGATCTGAAGAGAGAAGCACCATGTCAGTGTAATATATAAAAGACCCAAATCCCTCTTGTGTAACCCGGACGTGGCTCACAGGTGGCCCTTGATTCTGTGGAGTATTATTCCTGTGGTTGGAATGGAATCGGGAGCTTTGTACAGAGCAAGAAGAAGAGGGAAGTGTGGCTAGCGACCTGTGACGGTCCTCTGTGCCAGGCACTGGGGAGACAGGGTGACATAGATGAGGCCCCTCTCCATCTTGGGTTCACAGCCTGGGGCGGTGTCTGGTCTTTAGGTCACACACTGTCTGCTTCTAGTTAATTCATAATTGTAACTTTAATGACACTTAATTGTTGTAATAGAATTTATTGTTTTTTTCCCTCATTTTTAACCATTTAAAGCATTCTCTCATGGTTGGCCATTGAGAGCTTTTCCAGTTTGGGGCCTACAAACTTTTTGGATGCCACTGAAATATTTTCTAAGAATAAAGTTTTGTAGTGTAGTAACTAGGTCAAAGAATATGAATCTCTTTACGGTTCTTTCAATACATTATCATATTGCTTTCTAGAGGGGTTTGATATTTACTCAACAAATATGTATTAAGCGTCTTTTATATATTGGGCCTTACACTAAGCAGTAGGGATACACCGTGAATGGGTGTGGTCCTTGCCCTCAAGAAGCTTACCAGCTGCCGTCACTAGAAATGCGTACTTTTAATTCTGATGCAAAATCACTAGCACCAAAATTAAAAAACATTTTCTTCACTTGTACCTCTTTTTTTTTTCACACTTGCATTTAATGGCTGGGTTTTACATTCTATTTTTATCTGAATTATTTTTGTGTGTATATGAATTCTTTATTGCGTGAAAGTCCCTTTGCCCATTTTTACATTTTATTTATTTTCTTCTTCTATTTATAAACTTATTTGCCTTATAACACTGAAAGAGATCTTTACATCTTGTCACACTTAATGTATTTTTTTAGTTAGTTTACTACATTTTATTTTTGTTATTTTGAACTATACGCAAGTTTAAAATTTTTATGTAGTTGTCAGTCTTCCTTTGCCATACCTTCTTTTGCTTCTAGACTTGATCATTTCCCCATAGATCTGATAAGTACAATATTCTTTTTTTCTGATAGTTGCTCTATAACTTAATTTTAATAAATTTTAGCATGATTTTTAAAGTGAGCTTTAGAATGAGTACTTCATCATCCACTCAATTTTTCTATATAGTTGGGGGTCCATTTCGGTTTCTCTATCCTACTGAATACATTTCCATTATCTGCACTTTTTGCTGTTTAAAAAATATAGTTGCTTTATATTTGCTGGACTAGAGTCCCTCTCACAGATCTGGTTATTTTTCAGCATGTTTTTTTATTGTTTTTTCATGCTTCAAAATCTTACTGTAATATTTATAGAAAGTAAGTTATATCTCACGACGTGGGCTTTGGAATTCTAGTTACACCGCCTGCTAGTTGTCTGATTTCTCACCTCATTCCCTCATCTGTAAACTGGGGAATCATATTAATATTTACCTCGTAAGATATTCAGGATTAACTGAAAAAATTCCACGTAAGACATTTAGCGCACTTCCCATCACCAGGCTTTGCACAGGAAATCCTAGAAAAGGGTGAATGATTCTGGTTCACTGGGGGGCAAACAGCCATTTCTGCACCGACAAGTCCTGCTGTGAGGCGGACGGACTGCGCTCACCTTGCACCGAGGCTGGACAAGCGCGCCGCGGCCCGCTTCCTAGTCCAAGCCCACCCGAGCGCGCCCCGGCCGCCCAGAGCCCGCGCCCCCTGCGCGGCTATGGCCGCGCCCAGCTCAGTGAGCGCAGCCCGGAGGGCGGGCCCGTTGCCTAGGAGATGCGAGCTCGGATCCGCGCTACGGGCGCGCACTTCCGGGAGGACGTGCTTGCGCGGCGCCCGGCAGCCAATCAGAGGGCGGGGCGCGCGTTCAAACCGCTGGCCGGCGGCGGAGGCGTGAGCGGCGCGGGAAGGCCTGGGGCCTGCGAGGTGGGGTCTGCGAGGTAGGGGTTGCGGCCTGGGGGCGGCGCGTCGGTGCGGGCAGCGGCGGGCGGGCGGGCGGGGGGGGGGGTGCCGAGCGGCTCGGGAGTCCGGGCGGGGCAGGGGTCGCCCAGGGGGACGGGGCGGGGGTCCCCCAGGAGGGACAGGGGCGGGACCGGGCCTCGCCTTCCGCGCCGCTGCCCCCGCCGGGGCCGCCTTCGGGGCGCGTCGCTGTCCCGGTCCCGGGATCTGGGCCCCTCTTCCCGCCGGTCTCAAAACGACCCCCTCCCCGTTCCCCCCCGCAAAACAAAGAGCCATCTCGCTCCGTGTAAGTAGCAGCAGGTTTTCAGCTGCGGTTGAAGGTCCGCAATCTCTTCTTGCCTTTGTATTTGCTTCCGTAACAGGAAGATTCCCTGCTTTTAGTTAAAAGGTGACGGGAGATGCTTAGGTCCTGGCGAAGTTTCCGGTAATGATTGTTAGTGATTTAGAACTTTCAAAGGCTTACTTGAAAATGAACCTCTGTTATTTTGTTCCTCCAGAGCCGTAATCTCTGGGGTCGACTTTAAAAATACAACAGCCAGTTGCTGGATTAGCAGGAAGAGTCTATGTGGGAGCAGCAGAGAACTGCAGCTCAGGGCGAGCTCGCTGGAGCAGAAAGGGTGAACCAGCCCAGAGCAGAGGAGAGGCGCTTGTCTGTCCCGGCACCTCCCAGGTAGTGTGGGCTCCGTGAGACCACCCACGGAGTCACAGGAATGTTTTGTTTCATATAAGTTCTATTTGTGCTATACTGTAGCCTATGAAGTGTGCAATAGTATTGTGTCTAAAAAAACAATGTATATACCTTCATTAAAAACACTTTAATGGTAAAAATGCTAACCATCATCAGAGCCTTCAGTGCGTCCTATTAGTAACATCAAAGACCG
The DNA here is from genome assembly GCF_965194805.1 of Balaenoptera borealis. Classification (NCBI taxonomy): domain Eukaryota; kingdom Metazoa; phylum Chordata; class Mammalia; order Artiodactyla; family Balaenopteridae; genus Balaenoptera; species Balaenoptera borealis. Next base: position 2,473,691 of record NC_138860.1, read on the forward strand.
CTGATCACAGATCACCATAACAAGTAGGGGGCTAATGAAAAAGTTTGAAATATTGTGAGAATTACCAAAACGTGACGCAGACATGAAGTGAGCCGATGCAGTTGGGAAAATGGCTCTGACTTGCTGATGCAGGGTTGCCACAAACCTTTAGTTTGTAAAAAGCGCAGTATCTGTATGGGGCAGCCAAGAGCCTAACACAGGTCTGCCTGTGTGAAGAGAAGGAGGGAATTGAACGACAGTGCGGGTGGTGATCACCTCCTACTGGCTGAGCTGCGCATTTTCTCATTGGCTGGGCGGTTGCTATAGGCGACGAGGAAACCTTTCTTCCTCTTCGCTCTGGGATGTGAAATAGCTTCTTCCTGCAGAGTCTGTAAAACATGGCAAGGGATAAAGCATGAGAGCTGCTCTTTAGATCCCCCAGTTCTATTTTAAATGAGGTTTCCTTTATTTACTTTCACAATGAAATATGTGTCAATGATCAGGTGTCATCTTACAAGTTCGAATCAGGCATGCAAACGTAAAGACTTGTTTACATCAGTATAACCGGTTTGATTCAGCGTTGACCAGAAGCCAGACCTCTTAGCTGTCACCGCAGTTCTCTTTTCCCTTAAACGTGAGTGCTGGATCGCTACTGTTGACACACAGTTACATACGTTCCTGTCCACTTTGTTGTCTAACTGCTAGAGGGCAGGCTGTCTACTTAACTAATCTTGCGTAATTCTTCTCAGCACAAGCAATTAGTTTACAGCACTTATCATGTTTATCGTCTCTGCTACTTATTTGGGAATAATCTGTCTGTGACACCTCTCAAACTCATCTCTCTGAGGCATTCTTGCATGTAACGTGCATTCAGCAGGTGCAGAAATGCTTCACTCCGGTCTTTAACTTTGGTGCTGGAGTGTCCCCGTTAGTCCCCCTCCCTGCTCCCCAAGCTGGGGGTACTTTAAAAAAAAAATCTCTGCTGACATGTTCTCTTTTCTAACATTTACCCTCTAAACCGTTTTTAAGTGTACATCCTTAAATATATTCATATTGTTGTGTGGTCATCACTACCATCCGTCCCCGTAAGTCTTGTCATCTCGTAAATCTGAAACTCTATACCTATTAAACATTAACTCTCTGTTATGCCCTCCCCCAGATCCTGGCAACTTTCTGTCTTTATGATTTTAACTACTCTATGTACTTGATATAAGTGATGTCATATGTTATTTGTCTTTTTGTGACTGGCTTATTTCACTTAGCATAATGTCCTCAAGGTTCATCCATATTGTAGCATATTGCAAAATTTCTTTACTTTTAAAAGATGAATAATATTCCATTGTATGAATATACCACATTTTGGTAAGCCATTCATTGGTCAGTGGACACTTGGGTTGCTTCCCCATTTTAGCTATTGTGGATAATGCTGCTATGAACATGAGCATAAACATATCTCTTCGAGACCCTGCTTTCATTTCTTTTGGGTATATACCCAGAAGTGGAATTGCTAGGTCATGTGGTAATTTTAATTTTTTGAGGAATGTCCATACTGTTTTTCATAGTGGCTGTACCATTTTGCATCAACAGTACACAAGGGTACCAGTTTCTTCACATCCTTGTCAACACTGTTTTTTTTTTTTTTTGATAGTAGCCATTCTAATGAGCTAGTGATGTGGCATCTCATTACAGTTTTGATTTGCTTTTCCCTAATGATTAGTGATGTTGAGCATCTTTTTATGTGCTTCTTGGCCATTCTTATGTCTTTGACATGTGCTTTTTTTTTTTCTTTTTTCTTTTTTTGGCTGTGCCACACAGCATGCGGGATCTTCGTTCCCTGACCAGGGATCGAACCCGTGCCCCCTGCAGTGGAAGTGCGAAGTCTTAACCACTGGACCACCAGGGAAGCCCCCGACATGTGCTTTTTACATCTTTAAAGTCACCTGGCACATTTGGCCTGATATAAGTGTTATCTGCGCATTCCTTCTAGACTAAGGAAATGAAAACAGGGGTCTTGTCTTTGAAAATCCGTAGTATCCATCAGAGGGCCTGGCACCTCATGGGAGCTCAGCTGAGTAATGATTGTAAGTAATGACTAAGCTCTTTGAGGTCAGAGGTTTGTCTGAAGCAGCTTGGGAACAATATCTGAGCTGGAGGTCATGACCTACTCTGATGTATTGCTCTGAGCAGTTACTTTCACCATGGAAGGTTCTCATGTTTTTACAGCCTATTCGTAGTCTGTGCCATCTAAATCTTATTTATTTATTTATTTAATTTTAGCAGATAAGTTTGGAAACTGATGCATAAGGAATGGCCGGAAGTTAAATGAACGTCCAGAGAAGAGCTTAAAGTTTCTTCAGCAACATCCTTTCTAAAAATAACTTGCTGCCACAATGTCAGTTTACACTGCACCTAGTAGAAATGACAGCAATATCCTTGGTATCCCTTCTTCCCCAAAGAGTTCATCGCTGCCTGTCCTCCCCCACGGTAGCAGGCTGAAGCTGCATTCAAAGTCGGATACGTCGGAATGTGAAAATGATGATCCGCTATTGATATCTGCAAGTAAAACCAGAGACATAAATAGCACTTACGTTATCTCTGCCTGTAAAAAAACGGAAGATACACCCCTTCCCCCTAACCCTGTGGGTAGGTTGACACTTCAGAGGAGAGTGACAAGGAGCAAAGAATCCTCTCTGCTTGGTCGTGAGTTGGGAGACACAACTGCGAAAACAGCAGAAACACGTCTTGCGTTACAACGTCGGGCTAAGACAGATTCTGTGGAAAAGTGGAAAACAGCGCAGAAAGTGGGAGGTAAAGGAGAAAACAGTTGTGCTTCACCAGAAACTAGTATAAATGTAAAGACTGTAAATAATGATAGAAACTTTCTTGTCACACCTTCTGTACCTTTAGCTGCAGACCCAAAAGACCCTGAAGTGAAGGCTGGTGGAAAATACAAAGAAACGCTTTCTGCTGTCAGTGGGGCAGACGAAAATGTTGCCCTTAAGTCCCTAAGTGATAGACCACCCGCTGGTTCCCAGAGTCAGACTGAAGCTGTTAGATCAGGACGCTTGGCAACAAAACCTATTCAGAGCAAGTTGGATATCAGAGTGTCAGGAACAGGAAGCTTACATCACAGAAGTGCTGGGAAGGATGGTGCGAAACTTGCACCTAAATTTGAAAGCTTAGAGAAAAGAACACCTTCGAAGTGTGTTACAGAGCACAGATCGACACCAAAGCGTGGCATTCCTCAGTTTAAGAGCCCAGCTGCGTCAGTTCTGAAAAACAGGATGCCTACCCTTCAAGTGAAACAAAGGCCGAAAAGTTCTCTTCTCGCAAATAAAAGGGAACGGTCACGAGAAAATCCATTCCTTCTTGAAGAAGAACCTGCACTTCGGAGAACCTCTACAGAAACAGACCCCCTAAAAGTGGAAAACAGTCAAGTGACGGTGGCAGTCAGAGTCAGGCCTTTCAGCACGCGGTACGTTCCCCTTTCTGTCTAAGGCCAGGCTGGTGGCGTGGAGCGTGTCCAGTTCCTCTCTGCCTTTGGGAAGTCAGCGTGTTCATGCATCTTCAAACTGGCTGGTGATTCTTTTATATAGACAGAACTTCTCGGTTCAGTTGTAGTATGTGGATTATTTTTGATGATTGGCTGTAAAATTAAAAAATCGAAATCACCGTATTTTGCAAACGTAAGTTTCTCTGGATATACTGCTTTTTAAAAGTCTGAATGACTTCAGTCTAATGCAGTCTGCTTTCAAATCTGTAATGTACGGTGGGATCTCTACCTTTCCCTTGGAAAGAGCCACAACAGGTCACTCGTTCCCCAAAGAGGTCCTTCCAAAACCCTTTCCAGAGTGGTGGTCACCCCCTCATCATCTCTGCTACGTGGTGGTTATACGCTCACTCATTTATTACATTTGATTTTGATGGCAAAAAAAAATCTCTCCCCCAAAGTGCTTGTGGGTGAGACACTCACAGATTGCGGGTTGCGCTGAAAAAGACGACCTGCCCAGTGTGAATGTGGCATCTGGTTATCTTTACATACTTGGAGAGATGACTGTGAAGACTTCACAGAGTCAGTAGTTTTTAACTCTGTTGTGGACCTAAGTGAGTTAGAGAAGGGTATGGTGACCCTGCAATGCAGACGGACCTCTGGTTTGAACCTAAACGGCCAGCAGTTAAGGCAAGTTCCACAGGGCTGTGAGCCTTTTAGCTGAAAATGTGGGGTCAGTGATAAGGGGAGAGAACTCAGTACCAAAGAGCCTCAAGACTGTGCGGGGAAGAGGGGCAGAAGGGACAAGCCCAGGACGGGCGGCTGCCCTGGAGAGGATGGAGCGAGGGACCACGTGCTGAGTCCAGACTCGGCAGGCGCGCCTGTAGCAGGGCCGCGGTGGGGGATGAGGGAGGTGGTTTCCGCAGTAGTTTCTGATCTAAAGCAGAGATGGGGGCAGAAGGAGAGATCTGGGGCCAGACAAGGACTGATAATGTTCTTCTGCAGCTCTAGAGCCAGTGAAAGGTTTCCTACTAAGTCTTAGATGGAAGAAGGATGGACCCAAAGAGATAATTTAAAGGAGGAGGGACCTTTGGATTCATAGAAACGTAACTAGTAGCCCAAAGACGCTTATGGTTCACACTTGTATCTAACTGAGTTTGTTGAAATTGTGTTTCTTACCAGCTTTATATAGATTTGTACCTCCAAAATTTCTTTATAATATATTCAAACAAGTTTCCAGGTTTGAACTGCAGAGACAGGTAGATTATAGTAGGCAGGATGAGAAAAGGGAGGGCTTAAGAGAAAAAGGAAAAAGATGGAAAATCCTGTAAAAGTAGGGGGCATTCTTCCAGACAAGCAATCTGGAGCTCCATTTTCCCTTTGAGCAGTGGCACTGGAGCTGCAGGAAATAGATTTTGGAAACCCACTATTATTACGTGTGCTGGTCTGCATTTTCCACATAAAACTGAAGAATCATCTTGCCCTGGAGGAATGTTGTATTTAACTAGTTTGAGGTCCTTATTATATTCTGTGGGAATAATACTCAGAATAATTATAGTAACGATATTTTTCTCTGCGCTTCTTTTTAAAGAGAGAAGAGTGAAGAAACATCCCAGGTGGTCTTCCTGAACGGGGAAGAAATAGCTGTGGAACATCCCAGCATGAGACAGGTGTACAGTTTTGTTTACGATCTTTCCTTCTGGTCCGTTGATGAGTGTCACCCCCGCTTCGCGAGCCAGACGGCCGTGTACGAGGCACTGGCAGCCCCGCTCCTGGAACAGGCCTTCGAAGGCTTCAACACCTGTCTCTTTGCTTATGGTCAGACTGGCTCTGGAAAGTCCTATACGTAAGTTGTATCATAAATCCGATTATCCAGAAATGTTTGCATTTTTTGTGAGGAGCAGCATAGTTTGATAGAAAGAATATCGTTTTGCAACTGCACAGCTGTGGGCTCAAATCCCACCATTTTACATACTCGTTCTGCAGACTTGGGCAAGTTACTTCGTCTCTGGGTTTCTGTTTATGCGTGAGATATTGTTTCGTTGGCCCCATTTTACTATGAACTCTTTCTTGTGTAAACCGAAGCCCAGAGAGGTTAATTGGAAGTATTGTTGTGAGAATTACAAGCAAGTCATCTGATCAACGGTATGGTAATAATACCTGTCCTAGAAGGAAATACTCAGATTTTAATAGTAGCTAACACTTATTAAGTTTTTACTGTATTCCAGGCCCTGTGCTAAAGGCTCTGAATTAGATAGTTCTTATTTATTCCCATTTTACAGAAGAGGAAATTGAGGTTTACTTTCTCCCCAAAGAACTTAAAAACCTAATTAGTTTTACGTCCTCCCTATTTATAATGTATTTTCCAGGATGATGGGATTTAGTGAAGAACCAGGAATAATTCCAAGATTCTGTGACGGTCTTTATGCTGAAATAGCCAAAAAACAAACCCAAGAGGTATGTTCTCATAGTATCCGTAAGCCTTCTTATTAGACTAGAAAACGGTCAAATCAAGTTAAAGTCAGAGTCGTGGCCACTAAGGAACTACTCAGCAGAAGATGTTGTAATTTCTGGTCGCTCTCCTTTAGGACAGTGGTATGGGGGACGGGGGCTCCAGACTCAGAGGCGGTTCCTCCTGGTGGACAGGGATGGAGGGTCCTCTCTTCCGCCTTCTCTACCCAATCACCTCCGTGGGTGCGGGGTGCACGTGGCCCGGTAGTTACGCCCCGTCGTGCGTGTCTGCAGCAGGGCGGCGGCACGGCCTTCCCTAAGGACGGCAGGCGTCAGCGTTAGGACGGCAGCAGTAGGAGAGAGAGGAGTGACCTGCAGATTCAGCCCGGAGTGGTGGTCACAGCCTCGCTCGTGCCCCGCACTGCCCCAGCGCTGGGTGCCCACGCCCTCTCACCTGGTCCTAGTGTGGCCAGCTGTTTGCCGGGCAGCCTGTTAGACCAGTTTTTCCCTGTTAGACCAGTTTTTCCGAAACTTGCTTGAGGATAAGAGCCCCTAGGAATGTGTGTGGGGGTGTACTTGCTGAAAAGCTTCTGGAGATTCTGATTCAGTTGGTTTAGACGGTAGCCTGGGAGTTTATAATTTTCATACTTTTCCTCTAGTGATTCTTATGATGAGGGGACTTGGGAAAATATTGTGCTGTACTTGGGAGCACGGAGTCAAAAGACCCGGTACCTGTAGTGAAGAGAGTGTGATGGAGAAACGGGCCAGTACACCGTCGAGTACAGTCAGTGAGATGCTAAATAAAGTGAAGTAAATACTCGGTTAGGATGAGAGCGGCGGCTATGGGGACATGTAAGCTGGGGGCACGGGGTCCTTGGAGGAGGCGTGGCCCGTGGGTTAGGCCCCTCTGTTTAGCATCTGTTTCGTTTAAAGGTGGTGGAAGCCAGGGAGGGAGAGCAGGTGAAGGCGAGGGGTCTCTGGAGTGATCCCGGGTCTGGGGTGCTCCAGTTGTGGGGAACGACTTTGTCAGGGAGAGGAACACATGAGCTGGTTAATAGCGTGGACTTCGGAGATGGCTTGAGCTGGAATCCAGGTTCCATCCCTTTGTTGGAAGCGTGACCTCGAGCGATGTGCTTAACTCCTCTGAGTGCTTCGGCACCGAGACTGGGGATGAGGGGGATGCTCTCCTAGGTTTGCCGTGAGTGTGAAGTGTGTTCGTCTGCGTGGAAGGCTTTGAACAGTGCCCGGCACATAGGGAGCCCAGCGAAGGGACTGCGGTTTTGTCCGTTTGGGATTATTCAGGGTGGTGGAAGATAACAGCATGTGGGTGGGGGTCACGGAGGGGGGTATAGCCACAGACGCCAGGCGCCTCGAAGGAGCAGACAAGGTATGCTCCTCTGCGACGTGACCGCCCGCCGTTCGCAGCTCCCCTCCCGCGGCATGTTCCTCTCCAAGGGCCCCCGGAAGCCCCGTAACACAGTACACTGTTTTATATATAATAGACATTAATGCATGTTTCTTGAATTCTGAGCCCCAATACCTGTATCCACAGCCCTTGTAAATAACCTGTAATGCATGGGTTCACCTGTACCGGATCTCTACCTGGAAGTGCTTTGTTCCTCTCCCGGGACGCTAACTGTATCCTTCTGTCTGTGTTACTCAAGTGCTGTGTTGCATCTCCAATTAGACTGTGAGTTCTCTGAGGAAGAAGCCTGTCCAGTTCACCTCAGGTTCTCCCACAGCACCTAGAAGAGTGCTGTGTGCCTGGTAGGCCCAATAAATATTTGGTGAATTGAACCTACATCTCTTTGATCTCCCTTGAAGCTTCTAGTTTCGTTAGCGCTGGGTGCTTGCTGACTCACTTTGGGCCTGTGGGTGAAATTTATTTCTCTAACAAGGAAACATGCCCTAACTCAAAAAAGCTACATGGAAGCAAATTTTCCCTTTTTGGCCTTTATACCTTGTCTTTCAGAGTCAAAAGGAGGAGAAGCTCAGCTCTGCTGAGTCTGGTGATTGTTTTTTGCCGCAATCAGGAAAAAAAGCTCTGATTTAAGATCCTCACTTAGCAGATCAAGTGTTCGCCCACAGGGTCCAGCCCGCTGCGTTCCTCATGCCTCACATCCTTTTCTCCTCCTTTCCCGGCCTCTCTGGCACCCGCATCTCCCCCTTCTGATTGGTCGTATTATTTAGGGTCATGATTTCTCATTTTGGTTCTTAATTTTCTATTGCTCTGTCTTATCTGTTGGAGGGTATGTTATGTTTCTCTGAGATGGAAACTCGTGGGCGAGAACCTTGCCATATACTTCTGTATATCCTTCTCATATAGTCCAAAGCCATGCACATACTAAGGTGAATTGAATTAGGTGGATTTCCTAGAAGTTAGTAAGAAACGCAAGGACTTTTGTTGTTGAAATTAGAAATTTTCCTATATTGAGATAAAATTCACATAACATAAAATTGACCATCTTAAAATATAAAATTCAGTGGCATTTAGTACATTTATAATGTTGTGCAACCACCACCTCTATCTGGGTCTAAAAAAATTTTCATCACCCTCAAAGGAGACCATCCATGTACCATTAAGTAGTTACAACCCATTTCCCTCCCCTCAGCCCCTACTTTCTGCCTCTGTGGCTTTACCTATTCTGGACGCTTCCTGTAAATGGAATGTCATGCAGCATGAGGTTCATTAGTGTTACAGCATGTATTGACACTTCATTCCTTTTTATGGCTGAGTAATATGCCGTTGCATATATGTGCCACATCTTCTTTATCAGTTGATGGGCATTTAGGCTGTTTCCATCTTTTGGCTTTTGTAATACTGTTGCTATTACAATACACAGTTGTACAGTTGTGTACAGTTTTTATTTGAGTAATTTAAAAAAATATTTATTTATTTATTTGGCTATGTCGGGTCTTAGTTGCGGCACGCGGGATCTTTCCTTGCGGCGCGTGGACTCTCTCTTGTGGTGTGCGGGCTTCTCTCTCGGTGTGGCGTGGGGGCTCCAGAGCGCGCAGGCTCAGTAGTTGCGGCGTTGGCTTAGCTGCCCCGTGGCAACTAAGTGGGATCTTAGTGGGATCTTAGTTCCCCGACCAGGGATCGAACCCATGTCCCCTGCGTTGGAAGGTGGATTTTTAACCACTGGACCACCAGGGAAGTCCCTATTTGAGTAATTTTTAATTTGAATTTATTTGTAATTCTTTTGAGTAGATAGGAGTGAAATTGCTGGGTTATACAGTAATTCTGTGCTAAACCTTTTGAGGAACTGCCCACTCTTTTCCACGACATTTGCACCATTTAACATTCCCAGCAGCAACACTGGAGGGTTCCGATTTCTCCACATCCTCATCAGCGTTTGTTGTTTTCCGTTTCCTTGATTACAGCCATCCTAGTGGGTGTGAAGTGGTTTCTTACTGTGGCTTTGATTTGCATTTCCCTACTGACTTGTGATGTTGGACACCTTTCCATGTGCTTGTTGACTGTTTGTGTATCTTTTTTGGAGAAATGTCTGTTTAGTCCTTTGCCTATTTTTTAATTGGTTGTTTGTCTTTCTGTTGTTGAATTGTAAGAGTTCTTTATATATTCTGGTTACTAGACTGTTATCAGATATGATTTGTAAAAAATGCAAGGACTTTTCAAATAAATTGTATGCTGTGTTTCTGTTCCTGCTAGGTCAGCTATCACCTTGAAATGAGCTTCTTTGAAGTATATAATGAAAAAATTCACGACCTTCTGGTTTGTAAAGGTGACAATGGGCAGAGGAAGCAAACAGTAAGATTTAAAAACTTATTTGTTTTTAATTTCTGTTTTTATTGATGCATATAATTATATTAGTTCTCAAGATGCATATAATTATATTAGTTCTCAAGATGATATATAGCTTAATTACTAAAATACATATGTTGAGATCTACAGTCTAACTACATTGCTATTTACTAAATAAGATGAACATTATTGTTAGTGGACATTAAACTAGTTATTAACTGTAACCTCATTTTACTTAAGCAAGTATTATGTAAAAGTTAAAGATAAAACATTCCAAGATTTAGTTGGACCACTATGTCAAATACCAAATTCCTAAAGTCTGCAAAGCCAAAAAAGAATAAAAGTTTAAAAAACTGTATTGTTATTGTAGAATATGTATTTCACTCGATTATTTAGCAAATTGATATCTTATAGCTAATATTTTCTGTGAAGTAGAGAGTTTCACAAAGGCATAAACTTTTTAAACAACTGCTATTAGAATTAAAAATATTTGACTTTGAAAAGGGCTGTGGAGAGCGAGAAGCTAAAATCTGAAGAGGTCACTTGACTTGCTCAAGGTCATGCAGTTTGCTTTTGGCAACATCAAGAGACTCATACAAAACTTGGCATTTCCTTCTATGTCTTCTACGTGTTTTTAAATTTCTGCTCACAAAGTTTAAAATGTATAATGTAAACGGAAAAAAATGTTAACTGTCTGAAATTTATTGCATGTATTTTAGAAAGCTATTTAAAAGCATATAAACAATAGCTATGGCAGGACTTAGGAATAAAAAACTAGTAAGATATTTGATGTTATGGTATATTGTCAAATACTGTGCAGATGTGAACAGTTTCTGGTCTTGAGGCAGTTTCCTAGTGCCTTACAGATGTGTTTCTGTGAGGACCTTTATATTTATTTGCGGGTAGAGACAAATCTCTTTACCGTAGACTCAAAATATAGAAAAAAAGGTCATTTGAAATTCTCTTTCATGTGAAGTATTTGCCTTGCTGTTAATGTGGCTCATGTTTGCCCACAGCTGAGAGTGCGGGAGCACCCGGCCTCCGGCCCCTACGTCGAGGGCCTGTCCACGTGAGTGTGTGCGGCCAGGGCCCGTGACCGCCGAGCTCTCGGCGGCCTCCCCAGCCGTGAAGCGCTGCCTCACTTAGTCTTCTCCCCTTAATCTTATCCTGTTAAATGTTCCTCCTCTTTCCAAATAGAGTGTTAGCTGCTTGTTGTTATATTTGTTTATATCTCTCACGGCACCTGTGAAGTGCCTTGCGTAGAGCATTAATTATACTGTGTATGAAATATTTGACCTTCCTCCCTTTCCCCCGCTAAGCCATTAAGTTAAGCCTTCCCTCTCGAGCCACTTTTTTTATCTGTTACTTTAAGCTGAGGAGGCGAGAAGGTGCTGAGCTCAATGTTTAGAGTTGGAAATATGCTGAGAGTCATTTATTTGGCTTTCAACTCCAAATGCTTTCTTTATATATATATATATATATATATATATATATATATATATATATATATATATATATACTTTTTAAAAAAAATTTGTTTATTTTACTTATTTATTTTTGGTCTGTTGCTGCGCGCGGGCTTTCTCTAATTGCGGCGAGCGGGGGCTACTCTTCGCTGCGGTGCCCAGGCTTCTCATTGCGGTGGCCTCTCTTGTTGCGGAGCACAGGCTCTAGGAGCAGCAGGCTTCAGTAGTTGCTGCACGTGGGCTTCAGAAGTTGCGGCACGTGGACTCAGTAGTTGTGGCGCACGGGCCCAGTTGCTCCGCGGCATGTGGGATCTTCCCAGACCAGGGCTCGAACCCGTGTCCCCTGCATTGGCAGGCAGATTCTTAACCATTGCGCCACCAGGGAAGTCCCAAATGCTTTCTTAAAGGAAAAGAAAAGTGGCTAGAAAAAATTCAGCTCCACTTAGTAAATCTGGGATTGTGCTGAGACCCATACACACGCACACTACCACACCCATATATATGTGTACTTATACATATACCTGTACCTCTACCTATGCCTAAACACACGCATATATACAGGTACCTATACCTATGCCTTTGCCTATACATATGGGTTAAAGTTTATCTTTTGGTCTCACGATTTAGACTTGGATAGTACAATGTTAAGATGCTAAGGTGCTTCATTATATTAAGAAAAATCATACTTCTTAAAATTTGTTAAAATGAAAACTATTTTATTATCTACCTTTTAGAATGGAGAAAATGAAAGATTCTGTAAGAATCAGTGTAATAATATCTATGGATTATTCCACTGTGGTACTCATGGAGTAATTATGTGGTTGAAAGGTGGCTGATGTTTTATGAGTACAGGAGTGTGATCATGAGTAAAACTGATTTTGTCCTTTGCTTTTGTGAAATAGGAATGTTGTCAGCTCTTACTCTGATATCCAGGTAAGGTCCGTTGTAATTGAGCTTCTCTCCACTAGATAGAAAGATCAGAGTCATAAATATTCATAAGAATATTTCCCCTTACTGGCTGTTTGCATAAATAAAAGGTTAATTTATAAGGAACTGTAAACTTTAAGCAAAAGAATTACTCTTATAAACTAAAAATTTAAATCGATCATCATGTCAGTTTAGAGTTATAGAAATAGCCTTTTAAAGGTATTGTTTCCTCATTCAAATTTCTGTGACAGAAAAAAAAATAGACAATGGGAATGCAAATTCTTAAATCAGCATGTATTAGTATTTTTATTTTATAAACTGATTATAAATGTGTGTATATATGTGCTTACTTTACTTTGTTGTTCTTTACTTTGCTCCGGTGAGTGCCTGTCTGCAGACCTGACCTCCTTCTCTCCTTTCTCACTAGATTTGGCTGGAACTGGGAAATAAGAGGAAGGCAACTGCGGCCACTGGCATGAACGATAAAAGCTCCCGCTCTCACTCAGTGTTCACCCTGGTGATGACCCAGACCAAGGTACTGTGTTGTTGATTAATTTCTTAGGTTAGATAGTCACTATATTCAAGTTTCATGTTTTCCTTATTTTCTTCTTTATTTTTTTATTTTTATCATCTTTATTGGGGTATAATTGCTTTACAATGTTGTGTTAGTTTCTGCTGTATAACAAAGTGAATCAACTATACGTATACATATATCCCCATATCCCCTCCCTCTTGCGTCTCCCTCCCTCCCACCCTCCCTATCCCACACCTCTAGGTGGTCACAAAGCACCGAGCTGATCTCCCGGTGCTATGCGGCTGCTTCCCACTAGCTATCTATTTTACATTTGGTAGTGTATATATGTCCATGCCACTCTCTTACCTCTTTAAATCAAAGGTAAAAGTCCAATCATATAAATATATAACATAATTGGATTTTAGGACATATACACAGTAACGCTGAGTGACTTCTGGCATACAGGAGTATGTTTTTCTCACTTTTAAAAATCAATAACGTGATTATTAACTTATCATGATATTGATATTGTCATATCAATACATGGTAATATATTATCAATAATACATGATAATTGTACAGTATTTGAAAAAACATATCAGAAAGTAAAAGATTTTAATTAGATTTTTTTTTTTTTTTTAAAGATCAAATTTATAGAGAGAATGTTTTGCTTATCTCTTTTAAATTTTATTTATTTATTTATTTATGGCTGTGTTGGTTCTTCGTTTCTGTGCGAGGGCTTTCTCCAGTTGTGGCAAGTGGGGGCCACTCTTCATCGCAGTGCACGGGCCTCTCACCATCGCGGCCTCTCTTGTTGCGGAGCACAGGCTCCAGACACGCAGGCTCAGTAATTGTGGCTCACGGGCCCAGCTGCTCCGTGGCATGTGGGATCTTCCGGGACCAGGGCTCGAACCCGTGTCCCCCCGCATTGGCAGGCGGATTCTTAACCACTGCGCCACCAGAGAAGCCCCCAGAAAGTAAAAGATTTTAAATAATTCAGCCGTAGGGTTCCACTGCTCAAACAAAACCCCTCTAAAGAGTTTGGTACCTGGTCTGGGAAGATCCCACATGCCACAGAGCAACTAGGCCCATGAGCCACAACTACTGAGCCTGCGGGTCTGGAACCTGTGCTCCATAACAAAAGAGGCCACGATAGTGAGAGGCCCGTGTACTGTGATGAAGAGTGGCCCCCGCCTGCCGCAACTAGAGAAAGCCCTCGCACAGAAACGAAAACCCAACACAGCCAAAAAATAAATTAAAAAAAATAAATAAATAAAAAAAAGTTTGGTATATAATCTTTCATTTGTTTTACAATCATGTAAACAAATTTACAAAATCTGCAACAACTTTATACTATTAAAATTACTTGCAAAATATTATTATTCACAGCTACATAATTTTCCTTTGACTGTTAAAATTCCTCAAAGTTTTCTCTGCTGTTGGACATTTATGTTGCTTTTAAATGCTTTGCTACTTCAGGGCTGGATGAACAGCACCTTTGTACATTAAGCCTTTTTTCTATCTGTGGCCGTTTCCTTAATATAATTGCGTAGTTATGGGTTTAGCCCTTTAAAGTCATTCCTTTTATTTTGCGTAGTCTGAGCACTGCTCAATATGTTCTTATAAATTGTCACAGATTCAAGAAGGGATAGCTTCAAAAATAAGTGAGTGGTTTGTAATCTTGTCGTAACTTTCCATTTTGCAGACTTACATTGATGGCAAGTCGTAAAAGAACTTATGAAGTGTTATTTTAATGTCCTTTTGTCCCAGACAGAATTTGTGGAAGGGGAAGAGCTGGATCACAGAATTCGGAGCCGCATAAACCTGGTGGACCTGGCGGGCAGTGAGCGCTGTTCCGAGACCCAGCCGAGCGGGGAGCGGCTGAAGGTAAGGGTGAGCCCTCACGCTGGGAGCGCAGGCCTGGGCACTGTTTTTAGGAGATGACTGGCTAAGCACGCAATCTTTTTTTTTTTTATAAATTTATTTATTTATTTTTGGCTGCGTTGGGTCTTTGTTGCTGTGCGTGGGCTTTCTCTAGTTGTGGCGAGTGGGGGCCACTCTTCGTTGCGGTGCACGGGCTTCTCATTGCAGTGGCTTCTCTTGTTGCATAGCACGGGCTCTGGAGCGCAGGCTCAGTAGTTGGGGCTCGCGGGCTCAGTAGTTGTGGCTCTCAGGCTCTAGAGCGCAGGATCAGTAGTTGTGGCTCACGGGCTCTAGAAGGCAGGCTCAGTAGCTGTGGCTCACGGGCTCTGGAGCACAGGCTCAGTAGTTGGGGCTTGCAGGCTCAGTAGTTGTGGCTCTCAGGCTCTAGAGTGCAGGCTCAGTAGTTGTGACACACGGGCTCAGTTGTTCCGCAGCATGTGGGATCTTCCCGGACCAGGGCTTGAACCTGTGTCCCCTGCACCGGCAGGCGGTATTCCTAACCACTGTGCCACCGGGGAAGTCCCTAAGCATGTAGTCTTAACCAAGAGTAACCTCTCTGTCCATGCACTTTATAGACTGTGTTGCTGAGACTTAAAGAGGAACCCGTAGTTCTTGGTTATGATTGCTTCTCAGAGTCAATTAGTAAATTTTGAGTCTGAAGAAAGTTGGTAGTTTATGGAAGAAAGTATTTCCTCAGTAATTATATGGAGGAAGAAATATATTTTGTGAAATACATTTATTGCTGAGCAGTTCCTTTCAATTAAAATGTTTGATCTTGTCCCCAGGAAGGCGTGAGTATTAACAAGTCCCTGCTGACCCTGGGAAAGGTCATATCCGCGCTCTCCGAGCAGGCCAGCGGGAGGAGAACATTCATTCCTTACCGCGAGTCTGTCCTCACATGGCAAGTAGCTTTTGGAGTATAAGGAATTGTACAAAATAGAGTGAGTACTGTTGGGGAAAAGGGCATAGACTGACTTCATGTGACTCTGGGACAGAGCAGTGGTGAGCCAGGCTACCTGGACTTGAGCTCAGCTGTGCTTCCTACAAACTGTGTGACTTTGGGCACATCACTTAATAGTCCTCCAGCCTGTTTCCTCATCTGTAAAATGGGGATAATATCAATACCTGTCTTTTAGGGTTGTGATGAGGGTTAAATGATGAATGAACTATTATTAGTGCCTGATGTTTGAGCATATATGGTATCACCAAACACATTACTATGTGTGTGAAGTGAAGTTTAGCACACACTGGCTGGCGTGTAAGTGTTCAAAAAGTATTTTCATTAATGAACATGTATTTAACTTCAGATGTATTACATTCAGATTACATCTGTGTTGATTTAATACCCAATTCTGATACGGACTGCATCACTGTTGACAGCAGTGTATCGTTATGTTTGACTTATTATATTATAATTGCCACCTCAAAACCTGTAAGGGAACAATCTGATTTTTTTAATGCCTTTTGAAAATTAAGAATAACTTTTGAAAGTTAGGAATAATTTACTCTGCATTCATAAATATAGAGTTTTTAGTCTCATGATCTTTTTCCTTCTAAAATAAGGCTTTTGCATATAATAGAAAACAAAATTTGTGTTTATATGTTCATCCATCATTTTCTGCACTTTTGAGCAGCTGCTTTGAAGGGCTCTGGTGACCCTGGAAATACAAGGGTGACCAGACACACGGTCCCGCCCCTGAAGTAGCTCACAGTCTAGTATGGGGAGAGGGATTTTACTAAATATTGGAGAGTTAACCATATTTTAAAATCTTTGCACAGACTATCGCTTCACAAAACAATATAAAAAGTGTGAGACGAGGGACTTTCCCTGGCGGTCCAGTGGTTAGGACTCGGCGCTCTCACTGCGGAGGGCCTGGGTTCAATCCCTGGTCGGGGGACTAAAATTCCACAAGCTGCGCGGCCAAAATAAATAAATAAATAGTGTGATATGAAATAAAGTGCTCAGAGATCTAAAAGTAGCTACAAATACCAAAAAATTCTAACTGGTGTTTGAGTGAGGAGCATAATACTGCATTACATATCCCGTTAGTCTGCGTTGTGCTCTCCAGGTAGTTGTCATGAGGTCGCTGTAGAAACAAAGTCGAATTGTGACTGTTTTCCTTGAAGGCTGCTGAAGGAAAGTCTGAGCGGAAATTCCAAAACGTCGATGATCGCCACGGTCAGCCCGGCGGCCAGCAGCGTGGAGGAGACCCTGAGCACGCTGAGATATGCCACCCAGGCCCGGATGATAGTCAACGCCGCCAGGGTCAACGAGGACGTGAGCGCCAAGTTGATCAGAGGTCAACAGTTCCCTACAGACTTAAAGATTATCTTGCAAGAGTTTAGTCTCAAATACTCATTTCAGCAATGAAAATATGCAGTTTAAGGCAGTTAAAGCTTTTTCTCTCATATCTGTGTAATAGCTCCTAGTCATCATTCCACACTGATGAGGAAGGCGGATGGAAGGATGGCGGGAAAGAGGATAATGGGGAACAATCAGAAAAAGCTGGGAAGTGGGGTGGGTGAAGGGGAAAGAGCCAGCGTAGGAAACCCTCTGTGGACTGAGTCGTGCGCCTGTGCAGCACAGGGACAATAATGTCCTTTACTTTTCCTCTTGTGGCCTTTCCGCCGCTGTCTGTCTCTCACCTCTGCTTCCGCTTAGTTCATTGACCCAAAGGCTGTTTGATCCTGGGTTTCTAGCACGGGCCTCCCTTCATCAACGCCGAGTCCTCCTTCTCTTGCTCACCTGCTCAGGGATCTTGCGGAAGGCGAATAGATCCCTCAGAGGTGTGGGCCAGAGGAGGATGGATTTGCCGTCTCGTGCTCCATCTTTCCCTGTTTGGATCCCCTCTCGTTTACAAATGGGACCATTTTCATTAAAAATAAGTATTCTGAATTCCAGCTTGGGAAATCTGTCATCTTTATCTAACACGTCTTTATGAGTATGGTTTGCCTGGGCAGTCCTGGTTCATGGCTGTCATCCCAGTGTGATGGATGGTGTCCCCGGTCCTTCTCAAAGGTGTCCCGCTTTGGACGACACATTACGTGGCCATACTGCTTATGAGGGAGGGAAATTCATTAATAGGGGAGCAGTTTTTCAGGTAAAGTTTAGATAGATTTGTAGGTAATTAAAATTTCTGCAGGGATTTAAAACTTCAAATAAAATAGAAGACTGGAGGGTTATGTCTAGTGTGGGAATTACTATATATCAGATGTTATTAATCATGCATCTTTCTACAAATATTTAGACTTGAAAGCAGAAATTGAAAAGTTAAAAGCTGCTCAAATAAACAGTCAGAACATTGACCCTGAGCGATATAGGCTCTGTCGGCAAGAAATAACATCCTTGAGAATGAAGCTGTATCAGCAGGAGAGAGACATGGCAGAAATGCAAAGGTGGGCTCTGGTCACTACCTTAGATGCTGTGGGTATTGCCTGGAATCACTTCACTGGCCTGGGGCGAGATGTGGGAGAGGGGGAGGGGGATGGAGGTGGGGACGGGAGGCTGAGGAGGTACCGGAGTCTGCCTTTATCCCTGCCTTCCCTGTGAATAGAGCAGCTTATCCCCAGACCATTAGGTTTTAAATATTCCTAAGTGGTGTCCTAATCTCGATTGATTGTCTCTTGATTCTCAGTCTTATAAATCTGGATATTTTTAACTCTTTGAAACTCTTGTTTGTCTTTGGTAAGAATGTGGAAAGAAAAACTTGAACAAGCTGAAAAAAGAAAACTTCAAGTAACAAAGGAGTTACAGGTATCGTTTCAACTCCCTAAACTGATTTGAAAACTTGCAAAGAAATATGGCAGTAAATATACAGATGTAATTTCTCAAATTCCAGGCCAAGGAATTTGTTTTATCCTGTAGGAAGTGGGAAATCCTTGAAAGTGTCTGACCAGGGAATTGACATTTTGAGAATTAGTTCAGAATTACTTTGGTGTAGGGTGTGAGCAGGACTGAAAGCAAGAGGAGCTGTTGGCAGGGTGGTCAGAAGGCTGCCTCTGGTTCAGGCGGGAGGTGCTACGGGTCTGAACCAAGGTGACGGCAGTGGAGACGCCGCGGCAGGGCCTGACCTGCTGTAGACGTCGGTGGGTGAGATCCGGCACACCTGGTGATGCTGGGTTGAGCCATGAGTGGGCTGAGGATGGTGTCAGGACACAGAGGGTCAGCGTCTCCCTGGGAGTCTAAGAAGTATGGTGGTCACATTTACGGGGAAGTTGCGACGAGAGGGTCTAAGGGACCGTTAATTAACTGAGTCCCACATACCGTGACTTTAATGTTTAATGTTTTAGGTGGATCTAACAGTTTCATGCTTGTGATTAAAGTTAATTTTTTTTCTGACTTCTACTAGAAAGCAGGAATTACATTTCAAATGGACAACCACTTGCCAAACCTGGTCAATCTCAATGAAGACCCTCAGCTGTCGGAGATACTGTTATATATGATAAAAGAGGGAACAACTACAGTCGGAAAGTATAAACCCAACTCGAGCCATGACATTCAGTTGTCGGGGGTGCTGATTGCCGACGAGCACTGGTGCGCCCCTCCCCAGTGGTTTTCCGGGTCTTGATGACTTGCGGTTTCCTTCACATGAGGCATTCTCTCACACTGATTCTTTGGTATAAGTCTCCGAATGCATCTTTTAGCCAGGAAAAACAGACAATCTGGGTGTTTTGTAGGGATGGCAGGTCAGTTACTCTCAATATGAGATATGATGTAGTATCGCTCTATCAGAAGTTATCCCTCAGCCAATAGATCTAAACTTCTATCCATCATCTATGGCAGGATTTTTGATTGGATCGACAAATTTTAAAATTTGTTCATATGAATTGAATGATACTGTATGTGTTGTTAGGGTGATAGTATATGTAAACTGTTGTAGCTCCCCAGTGTGTTTTCATGATTTATCCATGTTGATGCTCTCTCATTTTTCCGCTGTAAAGTATCCTGTTGTATGAGTTTACCTGTCTACTTGGTTGGTAGACGTTTGGGTGGTTTCTCATGTTTTGCTCCCACAGTACTGCTGTGAGCGCTCTTGGATGCGTCTCCTGGTACAAACGGGCAGAGCTTCTCTGGAGCAAGTTTCAAAAACTGAGTTAGGGCCCTCGGGGCAGCCGCTAGGAACCTGGGCGGCCAGGCCTTTCCGTTTGCCCCGCTGTGCTGTGTGGGTCTGATGATCTTTCTATTACCCTATAATGATGATTTTAAAGTTTGGGAATCACTCTTAAGTTGTGTGTCTAGGAGCAGAGATACCAGGCTGTAGAATCTGTGCATATGCACCTTTACGAGGTAATCTCAGATTGTTTTCCGGAATGATTGTCAATTCTGCTGCCGTTGGCACTGAGGCACGTGTTGCCCCACGTCCTTGCCAAGCCTCGGTACCGTCAGGGGGATGTGAGATGGCATCTCGCGGGGGATTCGCTTTGCATTTCCTTGACTAATCCTATTCATCTATTCTTCGGCCATTTTTGTTTGCTCTTCGGTAACTTGCCTGTTCATGTCTTTTGTCCATTTTTCGATTGTATTGGTTTTTTTTCATAATTTGTAGGAGTTTTTTTGGTGGCCAAGCTTTTGTGAGTTTCATGTGTTGTAAATATCTTTTCCAGTGTGTGGCTCATCGTTTACACTCTCTTATGGTGCCTTTTGATGGATCAAAGTTCTTAGTATAGTACATATGTCAGTCTTTTCCTTTATGGTTGTCAATTTTTGTGTCTTGTTTAAGAAATCATTTCTACACTGACGTCATAGAGACAGTCACCTAAATTATCTTCTAAATGTTTTGAAATTTTGCCTTCACATTTAAGTCCTTAAGTCGTATGGAATTTTTTGTTTGGTGTGAAGTAGGGATCTAAATTCATTTATTTTCCACGTGAATAACCAATTCTACCAGTACCATATATTAAGTAACATATGACTTTTTTTGTGATCTGCAGTGTTCATACAAAAAATTTCCAAAAATACAGTGTGTTTTCTCACTAATATTGCACAGACTAGGTACTTGAGCTCCACGACGTCTTTGCACCTGGCGTGGCACGGCTCCTTAGTCCTCAGATCCGCTTGCTCTTCTGTTAATTAACCATTTTCTATAACAGATAAATCCAGAATTATTTACACTTGTAGCAAAGATACAGAACATGCCCCCAAAGAGTTGAGAGTCCAGCGGGACCAGGAAGTCCCCCACTCGCCTAGCACTTGGTGTTTCCCCTTTTAGTACACGGATAGGTGTTTGTCTCACTGTCTGGACCGTGAACTTCATGAGAGCAGGTTTCGTGTCTGTCTTCCCTGCTGACATACCTGGCACGTGGGGCTCAGTGGACAAAGGAGCCCCAGTACCCATCAGTGTATATTAACGTTAGGTGGGTCTTAGCTACTTAGTGCTTAAAAGTAAAGAAAGAGAAGGAAAGTTCACCTCTAGCTTTGAGCCCTAAAGAGAAGCTGCTTAGACGGCTCTGGCCTTGACGAGTGATGGAGATAAGGGAGAGCGTGTTTTATGTTGACGGAACGATTCAGGTAAAGGAGAGAAGCTGATGTTAAGGCAAATCCAGGTGGGGTTCTTATGGGAAATAGCGGTGGATCAGGGGGTTGGTGGTTGAAGCCAGGTGGGGGTGGGAGGGGGCAGAATGCTGAGGCCAAGGGCTTTTGACGGCAGAGCCGATAGAACTGGGAGAGGGGAGGCGTCCGAACAAGCAGGCCTCGTTTAAACCGTTGCAGGGTTGGGACGCTGGGCTGGCAGGAGGGTGAGCCGTACTTCCCGAGTCCTCTTCTCTAGGTGCTCAAGTCCAACTACCGTTCTTTACCTCTCGGAGCCTTGTCTGGAGCTAGAGGTTTTGTTTGGGCTCAGCTTTTGCTACAGTGTTCTCTTTCTCTCTGTCCAGTTAATCCAAAGATAACTGGATTTTGGAGTTTCTTTCCTATTTTCTGAATAAAAAGACTTGAAAGGATATGTAGCATTTATAGCTGATTTTCAACAGTATGACCTTATCGCCAGAGTTCAGTTAGTTAGATGTCCAAGGAGTGTGCTTTTATCTCTGTGCTTTTCCTTCCTCTGTATTTTACCCCTCTTTTCATGGGAGGAAAATGTTGTTTGTCCCATTATTAAAACTCATAAATAAAAGCAGAAAGTTAGAAAAGTAAAACATAAAAACACTTAAAACTCTTCCATTCTTAAATAAACCACTGTCAGTATTTTAGTGTATTTTCCTTTAATGTTTGTGTACTTTTTTTTTCCATTTCTGGGGAAGAGGGGTTGGTATTTTTTTTTAAGTAGTTTTAATCAAAATACATACGATGAAAATTTTTCCCACCACTGGAGGATAGAATTGCTAGAGAAGCCAGGCTTTTTCACCAAACCTTCAAAATCTGATTGAAGGAAAATAAGAGAGTTCTAAGTTATTATGGTCACAAATTGATATGAACCTTACCACTAAAGGAATAACCCAAGGAGGATTATCTGTATTGCCTCTTTCTTACTTGTTAGTCTGTCCTGTAATTGTAACAGTGTGCATCCTGTTTTCACAGCACTGTCAACAATTTTGATGGGACAGTGAGTATCATCCCAGCTGGGGAAGCAAAGACATATGTAAATGGAAGACTTATTTTGGAACCCACGGTATTACATCATGTAAGTTGGCTGCTGCTAAGATGTGAGAAATTGTTTGACTTTGGGCACGTGATTTAGTTTTTTTGAGCCCGGTTCTCTCCTCTGTAAGATCAGTAGTGAACGGGATGAAGGACTTTCTGGTTCTTACGTTTTCTTATTTCACGAATTGCCTGCCTTTGCGCAGAGACCGCAGTTCTGTTATGGTGGGTGGACCAGCCCCCAAGGAGCTGTCCACCAGCAGCAGCATTATGTGTCCCGGGAAGAGCTGGGCTTTGGAATCAGGCCAGACAGGGTCGGAGCCCTGGCCCTGCCACTTGCCATATGGCCTTTGAAGTTATTAAGCTCGGGGTGATTGCATGTCACCTATGTCAGGACACTTTTGAGAGCACTTTAATAATTATATTAGGAGAACGGGCATGAACTATTCTGTTGCAGGCAGAGCGAGACATATGGTCACTTGGTAGTATATATCCTGTCTTTCAGGAGGGACAAGGGAGGAGTAGGTGAAAGAATTCATGCGTAGCTCTTACTACAGTGTCTGCAGACGGTGAGCTCGGTGTGCGCTTATCACTGTT
Organism: Balaenoptera borealis; assembly: GCF_965194805.1. Lineage (NCBI taxonomy): Eukaryota > Metazoa > Chordata > Mammalia > Artiodactyla > Balaenopteridae > Balaenoptera > Balaenoptera borealis. The sequence goes on from NC_138860.1 coordinate 2,496,380, forward strand.
ACTGTTAAGCTCTGTGCTCTGTTAGTTTCCTCATATCACTGTTACTGTTAAGCTCTGTGCTCTGTTAGTTTCCTCATTCCTAAAACTGGGGTAATAACATGCACAGTTGTGAGACGTCAGTGAGATGGTGTATGTGTAGAGTGTCGGATGCAGTTCTTGGCCTGTAGGAAGCATTTCATAAGTGATTTTTATGTTTATCATTAGTGATACTAGACTGTATTGAATTGTTGAACATAAGGATTTGTTCCACGGAATTTTTTGGTTCAGACTCACCTCAAGGAGTAAATTTTTTGTGTGCTTTAGGGTGATCGGGTGATTCTTGGCGGTGATCATTATTTTAGATTTAATCATCCAGTAGAAGTCCAGAAAGGGGAAAGACCACCCAGTAGAGATACTCTTGTGAGTGAGGGTCCAAGAGACTTTGAATTTGCAAAAAATGACTTGCTCACGGCACAGAGATTACAGTAAGTATTTTTTTTTTTTTTTTTTTTTACAGTAAGTATTTTTGTTGGTATGAAACAGTAAGTATACGGGAGAGGGCTGTGGAGAGCCTTAATCAGGTTGTCCTGACTGCACTCGTTAACTCTTTGGGTGCTGATTTCTAGTGACACGATCCTTGCTCTTCTGTGTGCGTTCACTCAACAAACAAACTTAGCTCCTACGCTGGAGGAATTCATCTTCTCATGGGGCTGACGGACAGACAGACAGAGTGCCCTGACAGAGCCCTGCACCGTGTGGAGCTCCTGGGGTGACTCCTGCCCCGACCAGGGGTCAGCGAAGGTCTTGTGAGAAGATGTCCCCTGGGAGGGAGTCGGCCAGGGGAAGCCTGGGGAGTGGACCCTTATTTACTTTTCTTCTTTTGCCCCAGTTTTAGCTGAGGCAATATTGTAGGAGTTCTGATTTAAGCAGGATCCCTGTAAAATAAATGGCAAGTAACACAGAAATAAAACGCTAAAGCATTTGGACTTTATTTTAAAGGTTATGGGGTCGTAAGAGAATTTAAGGAGCCATGAGACAGACATGATGGGGATCACATTTGCAGAACGGTGACTGTGGCCCAGGTCTGGAGGGTGGAGGGCGGTGCAGACGGGCCCCGGGCTGCAGTGCGGTGGAGGCTGGGGGGCGAGACGGGCATCTCGGGGTCGCGGGGAGGGAAATGTCCGCACAGAGGAGGGAGGCGGGGGCGGGAAGGATGACCGGGGTGGGCCACGCGAACCCTGCTTTGTCGCCATTTCAAAAGTCTGAGCTTGCTTTGCCCTCTTTTGTTTTTTTTAAGTTGTGGTACAACATGCATAGCATAAAATTCACCTTTTTAGCCATTTTTAAGTGTGCAGTTCAGTGGTGTTAAGCACATTCACAGTGTTGTGCAGCCTCAACCATATTCTGTCTCCAGAACTTTCTCATCACCCAGCTGGGCCTCTGTACCCACTATGCAACGGCTACCCCCTCCCCCCAGGCCCTGGTAGCCATTAGGTCCTCTTTCTCTTGACATTCTTATTCTAATTCAGTAAAATTGGGTATGGAAATTTTATGCAGTACAATTGTTAAAGCGTCGAGTTTTGTTGAGAAGAAAGAAGCTTTTAGTTTTCTGTAATCACCAATCCTTTTCCCCCCATACAGTGAAAAGTAATTTAATATTTTGACTTCTCAAAATGTCTAAGTGTTACCTGAAAACTGGGTTCACCTCTTGGTGGGTGTCGAGCCAAAAGACACAGCCAGGCCAAAGATCAGGAGAAGAAAGGATTTATTACTTGGAGCAAGTAAGGAAAACATGGGGAACTTTCCCAAAGCCGTGCTTCCCCAACAGTAAGACTGGGGAGGTTTTAAGCTAAGGGTACATGCGTGTTCATGAAGGGGCCTGAGCAGCGGAGAAGTCAGCATAGAATCAGGGCAAAGATCGACAGAGTCCAGGCTTCAGTTGACTGAAGTCCCGGGGGTCACAGAAGGTCACCATCTCCATCCCTGAGGCTCCCGTTGACCTGGTGGCTGAGTTTCAGGCTAGTCTTCACCGCTGACTCAGAGCCGCGAGACTTCACAACTGCTGTCTTATCTTTGCTGTTGTTGCTTCTCTTGCCTGATAACAACTGTTCTTTTGTTCCCTTGAGATCATTGATTTCTGAGACCTGTTCAAGGGCAAGCCCTGTGTCCAGGCTCAGATCACAAGATGACTCAGGCCAAACATGGCTTCTCTTCTGTCAAGAAAGCCCCGCCTGGTTCTCTCTCTCTGGGGGACCCCCCACCCTGTCTGCTTACAAAATTATTACAGATGATTGGAAAAATTTGGTACAATCCCTGCTTTATCAGCTCATGTATCATGCTTTTAGAGGCATTTCAATATATTCCTAATCTATGACCTAAACATGAATTGAAAGATAATGATATGAAATAATTTTTGCCCTAACCATTGTTAGTTTAACATAAAATGCCCATATTTTGTGTTTACTATAATGTTAACTATAATATTTACTGCAGTGTTCACTGTAGCATAATTTTTATGTTATAAATATATATTTTATATCTTTATGTAAGTTAAAACATTTTTATATAACTTAAGCATTAGAAAAATGCATTTGCTTAAATATCGAGCATCTGCAATAGTAATGAAGTTAGAAATAAGCAAATTTTCATCCTTTTATGTTTTCTTTGTGTAAACAATTCTAGAGCTAATAAACATTTCAGAATGCTATTGACAGAATGTCAGAAATGAAGTTTTGAGATTTGAACTTTTGTTTAATTTAAAACATCTTAATATGATTAAGAACTATTATAGCATATGAAGAATTCTTGACAGAGTACCCTGTAACTACTGAATATTTTGCTACTTGTAGACTTGAAGCAGAAATAAAGGAGGCGCAGTTGAAAGCAAAGGAAGAAATGATGCAGGGAATCCAGATCGTAAAAGAAATGGCTCGGCAAGAGCTTTCCTCTCAGAAAGCTGCGTACGAAAGCAAAATACAGGTCCTGGAAGCAGAACTGGTAAGGGGCAGAACTGTCTTCTTTCTCTGCCCGTGCATGCCTCGTAAACTTATGTTTCTAGCAGGGCCCTGGGGGAGCGTCAGAGGGGAGATCAAGGCTGCTACGGGGGGAGGAGAAGCAGAGAGGCTCTGTCCCCCCGCCCTCAGGCCATGGCTCTCCTGTTTGCTGGCAGTCCTGCTTCCCAGAAGCCCATCTGGAGGGCAGCGCTCTGAAGGGTTTGACTAGTGATGGTTATTTTCAGTTGGGTTAGTCAACCTGGATGGGGTGGAGAAGCACTGGGGCACCTTTTCTATCTGTGAGTCAATTTCTTGTGCATTGATTTTTAAAAAGGGACTTTTGTACATTTTTGGTATCATTTTTGAAGAATTGCTCTGTATCTTTGCCCTATTTATTTTTTATTATTGTCCTTTAAAGAAAGAAGAATGTCAAAGAAAGAAGCTACAGGAAATTAATAACCAAAAGGCTAATTACAAAATTGAGGAACTAGAAAAGGCAAAGCAGCGTTTTGAACAGGAAATATATGTCAACAAAAAGCGGTTAGAAATGGAGACTTTGGCTACAAAACAGGTAATTTCATTTTATAGCTAGTCTGAGCTATCTTGAGGAAAAGCTGGATTTTTCTTTTTTTTTAAAGAGCTTATGGTCTCTTGATGGGCGATGGCCAAATCCAGGTCTGCAGGTGAGAAGGGTCTTCCTGCCTGAAAGCCTCTGTCCTCACGATGTGCTCACACATTATCACACAGATCTTTTCAAAGGGACAGAGCTGTTGTTTCCAGCGAGTTCCAGTCGAGTGTTCTCTTTCCCTGCGTCCAGAGCGACCCTGTGGTCAGTCATGCCGAACGATGTAAGGAGTGAGGTGATACTAGGGCATGGTATATAGAAGGAGGCACGGCTCAGCTCTTACGGGTTACATCCCGGTGCCAGGGTGGAGAGAGCAGCTAGCAGGCCGTGTGCCCACGTGCGTCCTCAGGGAACTACCTCAGCCTTGGGCGCTCAGGCACTGACTTCCCTCACCTCTCTGAGCACAGAGGCATCTTCCAAGGGCAGCTCACGGTGGCTCTCCAGGTGCTGGACCAGCAGCCTCAGCACCACCTGGTAGACGTGCAGCTCTCGGTCCATCCAGAACTGCCGAATCACATCCTCTGCGGTGGGGCCGGAATCCCTTCTAACCAGCCCCGGAGGGGGGCCCTGAATCCCGAAGGGAGAGCCCCTGCTTTCGTCTCTGCTGCGACTTCTTATATCTTCAAGTTTTACTCTCAAATGGCAGTTTTCCTTCTTTTCTTCCTAAGTTTATGGTGGGGTTGGGCGTAGAGGAAGATACTCGCAGTAACCCCAGAGTACCGGTACTATAAAGTGGTGAGAATACATATATTAGCCGATTCTAGAGCACGGAGGGGCTAGTGAGCCACCCCAGAGAGTTTTAAGAGAAAAACAGACGTGTTTACATCTTGAAAACAATTATCATTAGTGGGCTAGTATAAGGCTTATTTGTGTCAAGTGAGGTTTTTAGGTGTATTTTTAGTTTAACGTTTTAATTTAGTCAACAAATTGTTGAGTAGTTTTTTTCCTTTTTTTTTTTTTTTCTGAAGGTTTTTATGCTCCTATCAACGGGGAGGAAAAGATTAATCTATGTTATCAAAAATTCCTAATGATTTTGTTGTGGGGAAAAAAATCATTTTATAAAGATACTTTATAAATCATGTTTTAAAAGCCTTTATGCTTAATAATACACGTACTGTGAAATGAGAATTATGTAGTGCATTACCATTGTCAGTCTGGTTTTATGATTTCTCTCTTTGCACGTTCTCGTGTACGACTCCACGTGAATGAATATCAATTAGGCTTTAGAAGACCACAGGATCCGCCATGCAAGAATTCTGGAAGCTTTAGAAACCGAGAAACAAAGGATTGCTAAGGAAGTACAAATTCTACAGCAAAATCAGAGTAATAGGGATAAAACTTTCACAAGTGAGTATAAGACGATTTTAGCAGGTATTTTCTAAAGTTATGTATGTTATTTCATACAATTAGTAAAATGTTAATTATCTTTGTATATTCAAAATTTTTTTCTGGATGTTGCTGACTTCTCTGGATCTAGATAAATTTGTATGAATGATTATTTTTAGGATATTCACTTTTTAGAATATTTAGTTATATAAGCAAATAGTAAACAGAATTCCAAGTATTATTTTAATGTGTATTATGCTTTTTAAAATGTCTTACTCTAATCCTTAATTCTTATTTTATAAGAATTATTAACCTGAGTTGTGCTTAATCATTGCATACTTCGTTTTCTTTCTCACTTGAAAGTTGTTATTTTTTTGTACATTTCTACATTCCTGTGTAGAGCACAGCATTTTTTTCCAAATATTTATTTATTTATTTGGCCGTGCCGGGCGGCTTGTGCCATCTTAGTTCCCGACCAGGGATCAAACCCAGGCCCCGGCAGTGAAAGCACAGTGTCCTAACCACTGGACCGCCAGGGAATTCCCCAAACACAGGATGTTTAATGTAAACTTTCTTTTTTTAATTATAGAAAGTTTCAAATAAACTATGAAAGCAGAGAGATTACTACAGTAAACTCTTCCATACTTATCATCCATCTTCAACAATTACCCACACATGTTCAGTTTTGTTCCAGCCATGCTCAATCCCCCTGCCCCCCTGGACTATTCTGAAGCAAATCCCAGACATCCTATCACTTGATCTGTAAATACTTCACTATGTATCTCCAAGTTAGATAAGAACTCTCTTTTCTCTCTTTCTCTGTCACTCTTTGAAGCATAACTCTGATATTATTATTACACCTAAAAATATTAATAATTTCTTACACATCAAATATCTAGTCCCTATTCAAATTTTGTGGACTATTTCATAATTTTTAAAATATATTCGGTTTGTTTGAATCAGGATACAAATGTGGTCCACACCCCCCTGTGTTTGCTAGATGTGCCTTTTAAGTCTCTTTTAATCTGTCAGCTGGCTCTTCCTTCCTCTCTCTCTGTCCCCTTGTAATTCATGTATTGAAGAAGCCAGGTTGTCTCCCTGTAGAGTTTCGCAGATTCTGGGTTTGCTGACTGTATGTCCAGGCTGTTGCTTAGCTGGTTCCTGTGCCTCTACATACCCTGCAAAGCACCCGTCATCCAGGTTCAGTGTTTTAGCAAGAATACTTGGTAGTTGTGCCGTATACTTTCCATAACTTCTGTTTTTAAATTACCTTGAAACTGTTACATCTGTTGTGAGAGATAAGAACATTGTATTAATACATGTTTTTATTCCTCTTAGGTCCTAAAACAGTACCATGCAATAAATACTTGATTTTTTTTATCCACATGAACAATGAATTTCACTCTTCCAAAAAAATGTTTGTAATGGAATGCTGGTTATAAGTTTGACTGAACAATATGGAAAATGTTTATGATAAAATCTTAAATTTGAATTAGGAACGTGGAATTGTGGACTGAAAGTGTTTTTATGTCCTGATATATCTCTGTTTCTGTCTATATCTATCTATCTATTTTTGAAATTTCAGGCAAAATAAAAAAGGACTGTGGTTCTATTTAAGTTAAGGCTGTAGTATACTTTACCTAATACTTTAAATAAATTAGAAGTTAGGAAAAAAAGAAATTAGAAAAAAAAATCTTTAAAAATATTAGAAGGAAAAGCAGCATCTTTAGCATTTCCTTGTTTACAAAACCCGTATCCTCTCTCTGTGAACTTCAGTTTTCTTCCGTGCCTCCACAGGTGAAAGACCTCATTTTGTATGAAGAATATTTTATTTCACCAGTGAGGCTTGAAGAAAAGTTACTGAGTTATCACCTTCACCTTCTGTGATGCATCGTTAAAACCATTCGTTTGAAGTCAGTTTTTTTTCAGGACATGTTGTGCCTGGTGGTGTGTTAGTGCTCACATACGTGTTCTGAATCTTCTCCGTGTGCTCTCTGCTAGTTCAGCCCAGTTGGAGCTCCATGAAACTCTCCGTGATGATTCAGGAAGCCAATACCATCAGCAACAAGTTAAAAAAGAATTATGTTTTTGGCAGGTGAGTGATTATCTTATTTGTAAAGTAATTCGTTGTTTTAAACTAGTCACGCTTCACGCTTCATGTGATTTTTTTCTGTTTTAGTTTCTCTAAGGACATGGTATCCTACGTGCCTGTCCAGGAGCAAGCGGGTGTCATAATCCCCAGGGGCACTTCCAGATTCCCCTCTCAGAGCTCACTCTGGAGTGAAAAAGGCTTTCAGCAATTAACATACTCATATATTTTATAAACAGAATAATTTTAGATGTTTTAGGAATTCACTGATTTTCTTTTGAGTTGAGAATTTATAAGTATTCCACATTTTAAAAGGAATATATAATATTAGAACTTTTAAGAAATTATTATATAAGAAGTTATTTTAATATAGTATATACTAGACATGATTATTAGTATAACAAAAATACTTAACTATGGAGAGATTTAATCAGTGGTCTGAATTTTTATGGGAGTCATTCTAATTCGGAAAACTCTATCTAGGTTATGTATGTTTTAGGAGAAGCATTTTTTTTCTTTGGTTTTTCTTTCAGACATGTTGTATCAGATAAAGGAAGTAGTTCTGACACTTGTATTCAGGTTCGTAACCTGCAACTAGGGGTCTCAACTGTCTGGAGTCTGGAAAAGTTTGAGTCTAAGCTTGCGGCAATGAAAGAACTTTACGAGGTTTGGAATATTATTAACATCTCTATAAACTTTTTGAAATAAAAATATTATATGTAAAAACTTACAGGATTCTGCCAGATTATAGCCTTAATGCTTGAATTGTGTAATGGAAAAATGAAAATAAACTAACTAGTTAACTCAATCTAGAAAAGAATAAACCTAAACCAAAGGAGAGCAAATGAAGGAATCATTAAAAATAAAAGTAATAATTGACAAATTAGAATTTATAAATTCAAGCTTTGGCTCCTTGAAAAGATGAACATGTGATTTTAGGAATGGACATAGCATTTAAATAAAGATCTCAAGCATTTTAAAATTATATTACATTTTTATGTAAATAAGTTTAATAAGTAAGCTAATAAGTTTAATAATTTTCTAGAAAGTAAAGATTTTTCTAGAAAAAGAGAAATTATGAAAGTTGATTTAATAGGTGAATAACCAAGCAATAAATTGAAAAGTTTGTCAGTGAACTAGCCTGGAAAAAAAAATTGGTAAAAAAAAAAAGATGCTGATCCCAGTCAATTTCATAGGTAAGCACTTTTGAACCTCCAAAAAACAGACAAATCCTGTTACATTTAAACTATTCTAGAAGGTAACAAAGAATAGAAAGTGTCACAGTTACGATGCTAGAATAACTGATTACAATCAAAACAAAACCCACAAAAACTGAAAAGATGATTCAAAAGAGATTTACAAACCAATCTTAATATGAACACAGCTATAAAAATCCTGAAAGAAATGTTAGTAAGTCAAACCCAAGGTTGTATTTAGAGAATATTTATACCATGATTAAGTAGGGTTAATTCCAGGAATGGAATGCAAGGTATATTCACAATAGAAAATACAGAAAGGCTGAAGGGAATCATACAAAAGCACTGACAGTTTGCCTCTAAATGATGGGGTTGCAAGTGGTTAAAATTTTTTTCTTTGTGTTTATATGTATTAATAATTTCCAGATTTTCTACAGTGAATGTGAATTGCTTGTGTAATTAGAAAAACAAAAAACTGTATTGAGGTCATTTGATAATTCTTGCCTTGACATATACATTAAAATCTGATGGGTGAGTTACCTTACATTCGTACTTTCAACTGTTTGTTGCAATATTCTTTACTTATTTTTCCATTTAGTTATACTATTCCTGAATCAATCTCTATATTTATTTTGCTAGCACTTTAATTGGTATTGCTTTAAATATTTAAATTAAAATATAGATTATTATCATGATCAATATATTCAACCAGGAAGTGATTGAATCTTTTTTTTATTAGAAATAATTCATAATAATTTATTCCACAGTTAATATTGACCAGATATTGCTTTAAGCATTTTATAGTTATTGGTTAATGTATTCATTTCCAAAAATACTGATTCATTAAATTAATATTTTGTGTCAAAGCTAATTCAAATTTGTCTCTTTGTTTTTTTATTTTTGTTTTTGTTTTTTTTTACCATCTTTACTGGAGTATAATTGCTTTACAATGGTGTGTTAGTTTCTGCTTTATAACAAAGTGAATCAGCTATACATATACATATATCCCCATATCTCTTCCCTCTTGCATCTCCCTCCCCACCCTCCCTCTCCCACCCCTCTAGGTGGTCACAAAGCACCAAGCTGATCTCCCTGTGCTATGCGGCTGCTTCCCATTAGCTATTTTACGTTTGGTAGTGTATTTATGTCCATGCCACTCTCTCACTTTGTCACAGCTTACCCTTCCCCCTCCCTGTGTCCTCAAGTCCATTCTCTACGTCTGCGTCTTTATTCCCATCCTGCCCCTAGGTTCTTCATGACCATTTTTTTTTTAAGATTCCATATATATGTGTTAGCATATGGTATTTGTTTTTCTCTTTCTGACTTACTTCACTCTGTATGACAGACTCTAGGTCCATCCACCTCACTACAAATAACTCAATTTCGTTTCTTTTTATGGCTGAGTAATATTCCATTGTATACATGTGCCACATCTTCTTTATCCATTCATCTGTCGATGGACACTTAGGTTGCTTCCATGTCCTGGCTATTGTAAATAGAGCTGCAATGAACACTGGGGTACATGACTCTTTTTGAATTATGGTTTTCTCAGAGTATATGCCCAGTAGTGGGATTGCTGGGTCATATGGTAGTTCTATTTTTAGTTTTTTAAGGAACCTCCATGCTGTTCTCCATAGTGGCTGTATCAGTTTACATTCCCACCAACAGTGCAAGAGGGTTCCCTTTTCTCCACACCCTCTCCAGCATTTATTGTTTCTAGATTTTTTGATGATGGCCATTCTGACCGGTGTGAGGTGACACCTCATTGTAGTTTTGATTTGCATTTCTCCAATAATCAGTGATGTTTAGCATCCCATCCTTTCATGTGTTTGTTGGCAATCTGTATATCTTCTTTGGAGAAGTGTCTATTTAGGTCCCCTTAATGTTGTCAGATTATTCTTTTATTTTTCTCCTGAGGATGCTATCGTTTTTGTTTTCTCTATGTTTTCTAAATCACGTTTATTATTTCTGAATTATTTAATGATTTCTGTTGCTCTTATTAGTAGATCTCTTTTAGTATAATTCCTAGTGTCATGTGATTTTTAAAAATTTTATCAGGAATGCGATTTTTTTACTTTTAACATTATCTAGATAATCTATAATTTTGTGAATTTTATAAATGCAACAAAGGAGACGTTTTTCCCTTAGTTGCTAAACATTTTTAACCCATAATTACTAGAAACTATATATTTAATTTTCTTAGAGCCACTGTAGTAACAAGGGTGAAGATGTCTTTTGCGACCCTGAAGATGAATGGGAACCTGACATCACAAATGTTCCAGTGTCTTCATTTTCCAGAAGGAGGTGAGGACATTTGTGTTGCTGGCTTTCTTCCTTCTCAAAAGAACTATCTGTTGTCATGGTGGATATCTGGGAAGGGAACCCAGTATGTCACTGATCAAATTACAGCACCTAGGGCATTAGAATGTTTATATTCAGTTAGAATACGAAGAAATATCCTCAGTATTTTACCATATAAGTTTTAAGAACAACTTAGACTGGCATAAATCTCATTTCCTATAAAGATGAACAGTGTTTATTACTTTACCCTTTCTCAAAAACCTGGCATAGTCTATGACATTTGATTGTAAGCTATAGAGTTTGGAATGCCGTTAAGTTAGTCTGAGCGCCTCAGAGCACTAAATCACGGTGCTCGAGGACTCCTGTACGTGACGCGTGTTGCTTGTTGACTGAGACATGCAAGACCCACCGTCAGTGGCTGCTGCTTCTGCACGCCCCGGTGCTTAGGTTATAGCGAGGCGCATGCTGTAGTAGGAAGGCCTTCGTCCTGGCACTCGGTTAGCCCCTTGCTTCGGTTTTTGAGCAGGACTGCTGGCTGCCGTGTCCTGAGGATACGAGGATAAGTACAGAATACTCCCTGCCCTCCGAGACCTGGCGTGGAGGAAAGTTGGGGTGGGGCAGGTTGATGAAGACCTGACCCGAGGCTGGGCAGGGGCTGCGGAGGAGGGGAGGTCTACGGGCATCCGCGAGGCAGGATCACGGGCCTCGGTGGCTGGTGTGGGGTGACAGTGATGCGGGGCTGCAGGCGGGTCCTGGCCGAGCGACTAGGGGAGGGTGGTGTTCCCTGAGGTGGACGGTAAGGAGACTATTTTGGACGCGGTGAGTTTGAGGTTCCTGGGGGTCATCCAGGTGTACACTGAGGTCTAAGACTTTGTAGAAGGGATTCGGGAATTTTCAGGCTGTAAAGGTCAGTGGCGTTTCATCCAGCAGAAGCATCACCATAGATAGAACGTGTACTGGGTGCCTGCTGAGCAGAGTCTCATTCACCGCAGAACTGCTGCTCTCCTTACCCCCATTTGACAGGCGAAGTAACGAAGGGTTTAAAGAGGTAAGGCTCTTGTCCAGAGTCACCGGCCTCTCTGTGGCAGAGGGAAGAACAGCGAGTTTCTGGTTAAATGTAGTTTCAACTTCATCGCCTTCAGCACAGCTCAGAGTCCGTTTGGGTTCTAAACCTTTTTAGGCCTCTCTTGGTTTTGACCATGCTTATTTTAAACTCATTTGTATAAACTCTCCTCAAAGAGGTGGAACTACTTAATTACCTGTGACTTTTGCTTTATTTCCTGCATTCTAGCTGCTAAGCTAGAGTAAGAAATAGCCAAGACGTCGCGTTCACGTTATATGTTATGTACGTGGCAGCTCGTATCTCAAGCCGAAGGAAACACAGAGCGTGTGCTTTAAACAGACTCTGGGCTCCTTGAGTGCGTCCGCTGCAGGCTCGTGCTGTGCAGAGTCACAGGTCCCACCGAGTCCTGAGTCCTCGTGCTGGCCCCATGTGGCCGGGCGCCCAGGGCAGGACGTCTCGAGGCTTCAGTTTTCTCATCTGTGAGCTGGAGACAGGGCAGGGGCACCCGTGAGGAGCAGCTGCTTCTCCGGTGACCACTGTGGTCTCCGATACGGGACCGATGACGGTGATGATGCAGGGTTGCTGTGAGGGTTTGAGATCCAACCTTGTCCGTGGCTGTTCTGTGAATGGCAGTTCTTGTTATCGGGCACCTAATATGTATTGAATAACATGAAATCTTGGGATACAGAGAGGATATGATTTCTGATCCAGTTCCAATGAAAAGATAAGTGATATCTTTAGGTGATTTGTCCTGAGGACGTCAAAACAGAGGTGGGCTCTGGCACTAAAATGAGCAAACTCGTCCTGGAGTGGAATTGGGCAGATGGGGCCTGGGACACTTGCACCAGCCCAGAGTGGCATAAGCCTCCCAGAATTCAAACCAGCCCTACAGATTCATGAGAGTGTGGTTTATAAATTCCTTTAGATTTAAAAAGTACTGATTTCTTATTGTTTTATTATAAACAGGTATAAGTTTTGTGTACTTAGACGTGTGGATCAAATATGAGCATTAAGAATTAACATTAAAATTTTATCCTATTGAAGGTTAATAATTTACATCTTAAATCCCGCTGACTTTTAGGTTGATAATTAGGGAATCAACAGAAACTTAAATTGTTACTGAAAAATCAAAACAACATTTTCTAAGATTTCGAAATCAGGTGTTTTCATTTGGCAGAGATGTTTTTGAAAACTTCTATAATTTAAAAGTATCATTTTTTAAAAAACATGGATTGCTCTTGGTCAGAAACCTTGTGTATGAAGTTTCAGCCTTGCAAGAATGTTTATGACAGAATTGCAGACTCTGAGAATGCCTGAAGGTAATGGACTCTTAATTATAGAGCTTCTAGGCAATGATGTGCCACGCTTTTTCTGTGGTGAAATAGACCGGTTTGGTGGCGTATAAATTTTGATATGTGCTGTTGACAGTTAAAAGTAAAATTTCCCCTGATGTTAAGTAAAAATTCTTTGAAAGGAATGTGACAAGCATTTTTTAATTTGAGTTTAAACATTGTTTAACTACAGTTGTGTTGAAAGAATAAGTTTTCCTAGTTCAGACTTAATGGGATAATGTACGCTTTTCTTTCGCTACTAAGTAAAAAAACTGTAACCTGTGAGAATTGATAGTTTCTCTCCCTGTTGTCAGTCATAATTCTGTGTTTCTCTCGTAAGAATTCATGGGGAAATTTTATGTTTGAAACATTTAGGCGACTACAGATAGAATGCTTTTGTTTAACCATCTTTTCAACAAATAGCGTTTTTCTGTGAGTGGCCACCAGTATAGAGGGTCCTGTTAAGGAGAAGACGTCGAAGGTCCCGCTGGACTGAGGTCTGGGGCCCCAGCCTGACACACGGGGGCTGGAGCTGGGGTTTGGAGAGCTGGTCCATACGGGTGGTGATGCGGAAGCAGGGGGAGGCGTGAGTGCAGGGGGGAGGCGGCAGGCGGCGCTGCTGAAGGTCCGGTCGTGGGGTCGCCGCCTGCCTTGGGCCGCTGCTGCGCTTCCCGGTGCTGTGCTCTTCGCCCTGTGCAGCAAACGTTTACTTGAATTTATTCACCGGGACCATTTCCCTGCTTGAAACCCTTCCCAGGATAACTTGCTCAGGATCAGTCCACGCTCCCTTAGCTGGCATCCGAGGTCGGCCCCGGGCTCGCTCCGGGCGCCCTCCCGGCTCTGGGGCCGAGTCCTTCCCCCCGAGCGCCTCTGCAGCCCTCCGTGCCCTCATGACTTCCTGTGGACCGTAAGCGCCGTGAGCCCAGAAGCCCTGTTTGCTGTGTCTTAACCACAGTATCCAGAGCCTGTGAATAGTAGGCCAGCTGACCCTCGAACAGCACGGGTTTTCAGTAGCGAACACGGCAGGATTGGGGTTGGCTGAGTCTGCGGAGGTGGAGGAACCGCGTGTGCCGAGGGCTGACTGTGCGCCCCTGATCCCCGCCTCGTTCGCGGGTCAGCTGTGCATTTGTTCTATTCAGCTAATGAACTGTAGGGTTAGACTAGTACCTGAAAATAGTAAGTTCCTGTTCGGTGAACCAAATTAATGTAACCCTTGATGAAAAGATTTCCGTGGAAAACATTCTTGTGGACGTCCCTTCTCTTTGGAGAATTTAAAGCTGTGTCCTTCGCGTTTTCCCATGTGGAGTGTAGCCGCTAACCTCACGGTTTCTGTTTTTCCAGGAGCAGGAGCCTGATGAAGAACAGGAGGGTTTCCGGCTGTCTGCACGGCATAGAGGCCCACGCGGCCCAGGATTTGCATTCTTCACACTCGTCAGGTACTTTTTTCATCAGACTTTGTTGTTTACTGAGAATAGCACCAAGTCTTGTCTCTGCCACTATCTTGTTTCCTGTTCTTGTGCAAATCATTTCATCTCCTGGAAGCTTCCATTTCCTCTGTAAACAGGGCAGACCGGAGACCCCGCCCACTTCTGAAACTCTGTGCTCTGTGATGTATTCCAAGCCTTTAGTTGAGTGACTAGTTCAAATGTGGAAGTCGCGTGTTTGTTCAAAAACGTATGAGGATATTGTTTTCTTCTAAGTGAAAAAAGGCAAAGTGTAGAAGATTATGTATTACAGGATATCGTATGTGTGAGGAGGAGAAAAAAGATGTATACAAACATGCTTATAAATGAATATGCTCTCCCTGAAAGCGCTGGTTGCCCAGGGCATTTGGGGGATGGGACGGGACAGGAAGGAAGACGTCCTTTTCACAGCATATCCTTCGTTTTCTTCTGGATTTTATATAATATGCATGATTTGTCTAAAGCTACTTTAATTTTTAAAAGTTTAAAAGAAAAAGTTATAGGAATTATTCCACTGAATAATTATTTTATGCCAATATTGACTATGTTAATTTTCATAAGAAGGGGGGATACACTGTAATTTATATGTGTAAGTACCTGTAATAATTAAAATTACTGCCTGGTAGCAACAGACTACTGCACAGCAACAGAAAAGAACCACTGATTCGTACAACAACCCAGATGAATCCCGAAACACTATGTTGAGTGAAAGAAACTAGATGATAACGAGTACATTCCACATGATTCTATTTATAAGTAGTTCAAAAATAGGCAAAACTAATCTGTCGTGAGAGAAGCCGAGTAGTTCAGGTAGAATGGTGGGTCATGAGGGAGCCTGCTGGAAAGCGGTGGTGGGCGCGTTGCATGTGTTGATCTGAGCGGGGGTCGTGCGGGGTACACGTATGTAAAGACAAGCTGTACGCTTAAGATGTGCACGCCTTACACTTTACAGAATGTCACTTGTGCCTGAGTAAATGGAGTTTTACAATTACTCTGTAATGTAATAGTCTATTTCGATAAAGGTGTCAGTGGAATATGAGTAGCCATGAAAGAAATTGTATCTCATCTTGCCTTTAAAATAAAGACACTAGGGTTTCTTTTTTTTTTTTAAATCATAAAATTATCTTTTAGGAAGATAATTATTATCCTACTACTTGTTTAATATAGACTTTATGTTTACCAGCAAAATTAAAGTTTTTATATCTGCGGTAGCAACTTATTTATTCAGTATTATTTGAGAGTAAGATGTTTTGCAAAGGTACCTTTTCCAGATAACTAAACCTGTTTCAAGGGTCGTTTTTTTTTTTTAATTGAAGTATAGTTGATTTACAACATTGTGTTAGTTTCAGGTGTTCCAGGGTCATGTTTTAAGGGCCCTTTTTAAAAATTAAGATACAAGGGGAAGTCAGACATATAAGAGGTCTTTGCTTGTTTGCAGTTTTCAGAGAGGGAGCTGGAAACCCACGTGTGCATTTAGTGCGAACCTGCCCGGGGGGCTGCGAAGTCGGGGAGGACAGGCCTGCCAGCTTCGGAAAGTCGAGCCAGTGTCTGAACCTCTCGCCTTAGGGGCCGTATGTCGAAACCAGATTTTTACAAGTCTTTCTGACACGCTGATGCTGGACTTGGGGATGCATTCATAGCGGTGCCTCACTAAGCAGGCGTCACGTGGTTACTGTCCGTGGTGACGGGAGGGGCATTGCTGTCACCGTCACCCTGTAGTGACAGAGCTCTGGGCTGGCAGCCCTTTTCTCTTCCCAAATCAAGCTCCTGTCTCGGCTCTCGAATCTTAATAGTCCCCACCTGGTGCCTGTATTTTACTCTGCTTTTTAGTTTGCTGTTTCTGATGGCTTAGGGAGTAGAGCAGAAAACTAATCGTGCATATTAAATGAGAACCCTACTCACGTGTTAGCGTTCCGGGATAAAGTTATTTCCAGAGGCGCCAAATGAGCTCTTACAAGTTTTTCCGTTTACCTCTGGTTTGGACGGTGCTTCGAAAATTATGCTGAGAGCCTGTCTCCCCAAGATGTGATAGATGAACTGTAGACAGCTGTTAGGCTTTCACCTCTTTTGGTTGTAGGATACCTAGAGCAGGGGCTGTCACGGGAAGAGCTGCCGAGAGATCGTCCTTCTAATGTCGTTTGCTCTATTACTGCCTGCTTTTCCAGCTTATAAATTAATTAAGCTTATTTTACTTATATTTAATGTGTTTATATTATTTTATTTTATGCAACTGCCATTGTTTTCACCAATTTACAGTTCCTTAGGTGTTAACCAAAAAGTAAATAAAGAAGGAGGTTAAGCCAATGGTTACGTGGGATATTTGGATTCCCTGTAATCTGTGTCTGTAGCTGCTCAGCTATGGATGGATGCTGTTGAGAGGTTGATGGATTCTTCTGTGGAATTGTGTTTTCCGCTTGGTGTATGGAAATAAGGGTGTCTTGAAATAGGAATAGCCTACTTGGAATGTGTGACCAGTGTTCTGTAGCCACTTGCACTGATGGGTTTGTTTGCAAGTACTGTCCCTGGAAACGAGGCTTAAGGTGGCTGTTTTCTGTCGACACAGGCTTCGTGGGGAAATCAAGCCCCGCGTACCCAGACTCAGCAGAATCCTTTCTTCCCGGGGTTTGCAAGGAATTGATTGGCTCATCATTAGAGCTTCTTGGACAGAGTGATGACGAAGAAAGCACTGTGGCGGACAACTTGATTAGTAATTTCCTTAGAATCCACGACGGGGTACTTGCCGTGTCCAGAGCTCATGAGGACCAGGACGAAGACAGTCCGAGTAACTGTAAGCAGCCCCTGCCCGCCCGCTCGCGAGGACCGTGGTCCCCTGCTCTGTTTTGCGTGGCTTTGCCACCTCTGTCATGCGGTGTCCGACGTTACAGTGTCTTCACGCGGATCAGACGTGAGCTCTCGTGCTTGGGGGCCACTTCTTCTCATCACTTTTCTTCTTCTTTCGAAGTGTTCTCTGATGGAGCAAACCAGTCGCTCGCTGTGCAGGTGGCGAGCGCCTTCGAGCGGCTCGTGGTGCTGACGAGACACTGGCTGAGCGGTGTCCCCGCCGGGGCCGGCGCGGGGGCTCCGCCGGCCGAGCTGAGACGGGAAGTGAGGCAGCTGGGAGGCTGCTTGCGGTTGTTTCTGCAGGTAAAGTGATCTCGGGTTTTCGCTGGGAGAGCTCATCTGTTCAGCAAGTGCTTATCGACTCTCTCCTGTTCGCGTCTTGCCCAAAATTCGACCCTTAGGATCTTCAGAAGCCCTTTCTGTGTTGAAATCCCAAGACTGTGGATGTTGGATGATTGATTGACGGCACCGAGACTCCCCAGGGCTTTCTGCGCGCCGGGCACTACAGATGTTAACTCCTTCAGTCCTCACCGCAGCCCCGGACGTGGGCACTGGTGTTGTCACCCTTTTATCGTGAGGAAGTGGAGGCCAGGGAGGGTGTGTCCACTGTTCACAACTAGTAGGTCGTAGACTTGGGCCCAGGTCGCCGCGGGCCCAGCGTGTGCTCCTGCCCCCCAGGCCGCACTGCCCTCCACAGGGGCTGCCGGGAAGGGGGTCGGGGTCTCGCTCTGGTTACGGGTGGGGCTTCAGCGTGCGGTGAGTTAGTCACAAGCCTGCTGGCACAGGGGCAAGGAAAGTAATCTTGTTTCCCTGTTTACCTGAAGTCAGATAAGATGAGGCTTGGCTGTAGGAAGAGGTAAGGTGAAAGCTTCCTTTCTCTCATGAAATCTGGAGGCGGGCTTGGTGGCTGCCTCGGGACCCCGGTTCCTTCCGTGCAGCTCTCGGCTGGGCCCCGAGCGTGGCCCCAGGCTCTGTGTCTGCCGCGTCCAGGGCTCCAGGGAGGGTCAGCGCCCGGGATGGAAGAAGGGGCCTTCTTTTAAGGAGGTTTCTGGGAAGTGCATTTTTATTCTGGCAGCCGTGTGACCAGGGAGCCCTGGAGGAGGAGGACATGGGGGCTGATGCTGGAGAGACCCCGTATCTGCTGATGCCCGGACCTCCTCCGAGAGACTCCGCACGTACGAGGGGCCAAGGCAGAAACCCAGAGGGACAGGCTTTGTAGCAAAGTGTTCTAGATACTTGGACAGATCCTGTAGTGCCTCCCAAGACGTTCCAGCCCTCCTGCTCTAGTGGATGCTTAGTTGCGTCAGATGCCTCCTGGGAGGCTCTCTTTATTGACTGACTGAACGTACTGGTCCAGTGTTGAAACTAGACGTCTGCTTTCCATTGTCCATTATTCTCCCCTAGGAGGTCTTTGTGGGGCTCCCCGAGACCTGGCCACACGTTCCTCCTATTAGCTCCTCTGATAATAACCCTGTACGTTACCCGTTATGCCGTTTAATGCACCGTGCCAGTGTGGGCAGTGAGCTCTCGGCAGGTGGACAGAATGTGGTGTCCTTTCTCATGAGGGCTCGCTGTGTGATCGATGCTCGGTTGGGTCCTTGTTATTGAATTAATTATAAACTGACATTGGATGAAGGGTCACTTTGGATATATGTCACGAGGAAACAGAGTAACCATCATAAGGAGGGTGGGCTGCAGGCCGGTGGGGACCGGGGGCAGGGGCAGGAGGGCTCGGACAGCACAGGCCCTGAGAGCGCGGGCCGCAGGGTCACCCCCGGTCGCCTGGGCTCCAGCCGTGTGGAGGCGGGAGGGCTGGGTGACTCGGTCGGCCTCAGATTCTGGAGGTGGTGCAGGATAGGAAAAACCAAACCCAACCCACCGCTGGCATTTGCAAGTCCAGTGTGTGAACCGGGGCTGGATTAGGTGTGCGTGTGTCCTTGCAAAGACTTTGTGACTCTCCTGTCCCCCACCTAGAAAGTGAAGCAGCAGTGCCGACCTGGCGAGGCTGCTGGGACGGTCAGTCAGTGGGCTGGTGTCCCAAGAAAGGACCGCAGAGGAGCTGGGGTGGAGCGTTCTCCCGTCTCTTCCGTCTCGAGGAAGAGCACTTTGACCGTAACTTAGGGCTGTGGCCTGTTGCCCTGTGAGAAATGCTTTCCATAAGGAATCAGGACGGAGAGGACAGGTGACCTGGAGGGAGGTCAGCTGAGCTCAGGAGACGCTGAAGTTCAGCTGGCAAAACTGGATTTAGGAACTAGACTCTGCTCAAGTGTAGCTTGAGCGTCCTTACCTTGCAGTGATGCAGGTAGCATACTCCAGGAGGCAGACCCAGGAGGGGTGCCTGAGCCGCCCTCCCCGCTCCTCTGGGGGACGTGGGGGAGCCTTTCACTTGCAGGGTTTCAGGTCTTCCCTCCCCCTTCCCTCCCCCTCCTTCTCCTTTGCCCTCCCCACCCCCCATAATAGGAAGTGTCCTGGTTACCCATCCGTCACTCGGCCCCGGCACAGGGAGCGCTCGGCCGCCGTCTCACGTCTTGCTGCTGCCTGCTTGCCTTCCGTCTCCTGTTAGTGCAGAAGCTCTCTGAGGGCAGCCTGTATCCTAGTCGTGTCATCACCGTCAGAAGCTATGGGATCGCACGTTGTCTGGTTCCGATCAGACTTTGATGAAGCACGGTCACTGTATCGATGAATGCAGAATCCATTTTCTTCAGACTGGTCTTCTTGTTCTTACCTCCCCTGGTAATCTCATGTATCCGATACCCTGGTCCATTTTTATCTTACAGGGATGCTCTTCAGATATTTCATCAATGGTGAAAGAGGCTCAAAAGCAAGTGATCCAAATTGTACACCAAGCCATCAAGTACGCGGGGCAGTTAGCAGCTCTTAGCGGGGACCAGCTGCGCTCCCTGGAGAGCAGCGACTGCGGGGCTGCCAGCCTCCAGGTAACTCGGCAGCGTTCGTGATGGAAGGCTTCATCTCAGGGCACGGTAGAGGCTTCTGATAGTGGTGTCACTAAGCAGGAGAAGTGTCTGATTTTCAAAGCGGCACATACTTTACTAGTTTAGCAGGAGATTGGAAGCTGTTACAGTCTCAGTGGTTCAATGTACCTGACGATTTGGGATCCTCACCGTGCCTTCCGGATCCTTGGCTTGATGGTAGCCGTCTGTTCTGGAGGGTGGGAGCTCAGCCAGCCAACGTGAAGAATGTAATTACGTTTGCATGTAATTCTAGAAAATGTGTATTTGCTTGCTTTAATTATTCATGCTACTGAAAACATAATATTGTATTAAAACGTTCTAGCAACACAGTGTCCTGTCTAAGAGGATGAACATTCTTTAACATATAATATGTGGAATACAAAATTACAGACTGGCTAATTTTTTTTCCTTATGCACCGTTAGTTCTTATTCTAGCTTATGTTGAATTAATCAACTTGGAATGTATTACAGTCCTAAAATAAGCAGAAAATATAACTTAATTATTTGGTAATTTAAAAAGAATATAGAACTTGAATTTGCCAGTTAACGCTTAAAAACTTTTTCTAGGATGATTTCATGGGTGCTATTTGTGATGGTGTAGGCTTGGGAATGGAGAGTCTCCTAGATTCTGGACTGGAAAAAGCAAAAGAACTTGAGCGTGAACTCCGAAGGCAGAGTCCCCAAGATGAGGTAAGACGAACAAGGGAATGTCCTGTATAGTACCAGCCAGTACGTAAAGTTGGTTTTTAAAAATAGTTTAACTCAGTCAGTGATTGAGGTTTTTATAAATTTATATATTTTAGCTTGTGTGGGATTGTTTTTTACTGAAGAGGCTGTTGACGTCGTCACTCATGGTGACATTTCCCAAGTTACACCTGAGTCACTGCAGCCCCTTTTGTGGCTAGTGCTTTGCGGGTCCTGCCACGGCTGCGGCTGGTGCCCGCCGGGATTCAGCCTGGGGATAAACTCTGAGCGGACGGAGTGTGTCAGCGACCCCTAGTGGCCACTTTCCGCTTCTCTTTTTCTTCCTCGTCTTTGTTCAGGACTCTGCTCTTCCACTTGAGAATGGAAACTACCATTTATCGATCCACTGTCTTGAACAAGGGGAGCTCACATCAGTTGTCTCGTATCAAGATATAGGACCAAGGGAGATGTGGGTGGCCTCCTGGGACAGGCCTGCCCCTACCTCCTCCAGCTGATTCATGTCAGAGCACAAAGCCAGTGCTGGCTCGCGGGGGGGCTGTGAGGACAGGCTGGATCTCGCCACAGGAGGACCTGCGTGTGTGACCCGGCTCCGTCACCTTCCAGCAGTTGTTTACCGAGTCACTCGGTGTCCTGACCCTGTTTCTTCACCTGTCATGTGTGATAACACCCGTGGCACAGGTTGTGAGCCGTTTACTTATTAAATAACTCCCGGTAGCAGGTACTGGACCAGGTGTTTACACGGAGTAGAGGCGACCCTCACTCACCACCTTGCGGGGGGCGGCGGTTACTGCCGGTCCCATGGCTTCACTGAGCCGGGGCACCTGGTCGCCCTGAGTCGGGGTCTTACGTTCTACCTGCTTGACTCCCACAGTCAGCCTGCCACGTGGAACTCACTGATCACGCACCAGTCTTCTCTGTCGAGAGTTTGTATTAGTGAGTCGGGGATTCGGAAGGTAAAAGTTCAAACCTTGCGACAGTGGCTTTCAGGTTGGTCTGTTCTAGAATCTTGTTGTAACACCTGTTGTTAGAACCACATCTGAAGGAGCTCCCCGGGGACGCTCGGGTTCCTGAGGTCACCCACGCGGGTGAAGATTTACGTACGTGTTGGTGATCTGGGAAAGGCAGTTGCATGGAGGACTGTCGGCTCCCACCCCTCTGGGTGGTTGTTTACAGGAAGGCGGGGAAAGTGAGAGTTCTTTTTTCCTTTTAGGGAAACCTTTGCATTGGTGTATTTCTAGCTCCCTTAGCTGAGGGGAAGCTTCTCGTGTGAGCCGGAGGGTCTCCCCGTCCTTCCGTCAGGTGATGGGGCTTTATCTCTGCCCAGAGCAGCTCAGAGCTGGGAGACAACTGATGCTGAGTTGCTTCCCCAGGTCCTGGGTAGCCTTGAGCAGCCGCCTGAGCCTCGGTTGTACCATTTACAAGGTGAGGACGCACCACGCTCACTTCCTAAAGCTGCTCTGAGCATCCTACGAGAGTAAGAACAGCGCACAGGAAATCCTAACCGTAGACACTCTGCTTGCACTTTCCTGTCTCACTTTGTGTCTTGTTTTGTTTTTAAAATAAACACATTCCAAAGGAGCTCACGTTGCCACTGACTCAAGGTCTGTGGGTCTGATTGTGTCCGGGGGACGTGAAGCTGATTTGGGTTCCTGGATGCGGCTCTGCAGGCGGGGCGCTCCGCCAGCGCAGCTGTCGCCGGAGCCTGACTGTGCCCTGCAGCGGTGGCGGCCACGTTCATCACTAACACTTTACTTACCACTGTTTGCAGAGTAGAATTTCTGCTGGCAAGGAGTGCAGACCGGTGCAGAGTAAGTTAATGAACAGTGCAGGTGGAATAGTGCGTGTGGGTGTGTTTAACGGGTGGTGAAGCAGGTGCAGGTGTTGGCGCTGGTTTTTTTTTTTAATGAATACTTTTTTTTTTGAATTGTATTTTATTTATTTTTGTATACAGCAGGTTCTTATTAGTTATCCATTTTATACATATTAGTGTATACATGTCAATCCCAATCTCCCAATTCATCCCACCACCACCCCACACCCCCGTGGCTTTCCCCCCTTGGTGTCCATACGTTTGTTCTCTACATCTGTGTCTCTGTTTCTGCCCTGCAAACCGGTTCATCTGTACCATTTTTCTAGATGTCACATATATGCGTTAATATACGATATTTGTTTTTCTCTTTCCGACTGACTTCACTCTGTATGACAGTCTCTAGGTCCATCCACATCTCTACAAATGATCCAATTTCGTTCCTTTTTTATGGCTGAGTAATATTCCATTGTATATATGTACCACATCTTCTGTATCCATTCGTCTGTCGATGGGGGCGCTGGTCTTGCTTTGAGGAGATAAACAGCTAAAGGGTCAGGCCCCTCGTCACAGAATTGATGGGATCTGCATTTCCATGTGGACCTCTGCTCCCACCCCATCCTCTCCTTTCCTTTCTGCAGAAGGCCACAGCTGTGTGCTCACGGCGGGGGTTAATTTATCGTATTCTTAAAAGTTAAACTCATAAGAACCTACAGAAGGAGAACAAAATATCTGAAGAAATACAAAATAGGCTCAGACATAAGGCATTGGAGTTATATTTTCAAGCTGGAGTCAAGGCGGAAAAAACAGAATTTGGGTGGTCTTTTTTTTACCACGGAGAGGAAATTTGGGTTAGACCCAGGGAAGGGCTCTGTGGGAAAAGCCAGTTACGTGCTTCAGCAGCTCGCGTGGCGGAAATGCTGCAGGATGCGCCTCCAGGACAGAACCAAGCAGCACAAGCAACAGCTTAGAATGGGGGGGAGGGGGGAGGGGGGAGGGGGGTCCCACCCGGGTTCTGACCTAGGCCTTGGGGTCTGGTTCCGTGTTGTAAAGTGAGGACAGGTGCGTCTGCAGCACGGGGCTGTGGTGGAGAATCAACTGAGCATCAAGTAGTAAAGCACGTGAAAGTGAACTGGCTCAGACAAAGATACGTGCTGTGTGAGCTCGTGTGTGTGTAGAATCTAGAAAGCCCGAGCTCACTGAAACAGAGGTGGGGCGGGGGGGAGTGGGCCGGGGGGCAGGAGGTGCAGACTCGCAGCTGTAAGGTAAACGAGTCCGGGGCTGTGACGTGCACGGTGATGGTTGACAGTACTGTGGTGTATGTTTGAACGCAGCCGAGAGAATAGATCCCGAAAGTTCTCAAGAAACAAAATCGTGTAACTGTGTGAGGCGACAGATATTAACTAGACTTGCAGTGATCATTTTACAGCACATACAGGTACTGAATCACGCTGTACACCTGGAACTAATACAGTGTCGTATTATCTCAGTTTATCTCAGTGAGACTGGTGAATGCATAGAAAGTTCTGAGAGTGTAATATTTTTCTGGACACATTAGTTATCTACCCCCTTCCAAAGGAAGTTTTGGAAATTTCTTTTCTATAAATATTTAAGTAGACAAATGCTGTTACTATAGCAAACATCAGAGGGTATCCACATTTAATGTAGAATCTGTGTGTGATTTCTTTTTTTAAAAAATTTTAATTAATTAAATAATTAATTTATGGCTGTGTTGGGTCTTCGTCTCTGTGCGAGGGCTTTCTCTAGTTGTGGCAAGCGGGGGCCACTCTTCATCGCGATGCGCGGGCCTCTCACCATCGCGGCCTCTCTTGTTGGGGAGCACAGGCTCCAGACGTGCAGGCTCAGTAATTGTGGCTCACGGGCCTAGTTGCTCCGCGGCATGTGGGATCTTCCCAGACCAGGGCTCGAACCCGTGTCCCCTGCACTGGCAGGCAGATTCTCAACCACTGCGCCACCAGGGAAGCCCCTGTGTGTGATTTCTTTAGAAAGAAATTCCACTTATATGATTTAGACACTTCAGTCTCGTGACTACTAGACGAGAACTCTTTTCCCTGGCAGATCCCATGGAGTTCCAGGGTTTTTATACTTCTAAATAGTTATTTGTATAACAAAATATTTTAACTTTCTCTATAGGTTACCAAACAGATGAAAGCTAATGCCATAGGATTGATTGAATCCCTTGAAAACCTCTTTGCTGAGTGGAAAACAGTAAGAAAAGCATTAAATTGTTTTTAGGTTTAATTTTGTTTAGTGTACTTCATTTGGTTCCAGCATGGATGTGTTTATTTCAGTTTCTGTCTTTAGCCAATGACTCCTCTGTGCACATTTAGTAGAAGCAGGTACAGTAGCTCTCAAGCTTCTTCCTCTTGGCGTCCTAGCTTACTAGGTTTAGCGATGGATAAAATACTTGACAGAAATTGAGTAGTAGTCATGTGTTTTATCTGTTTCTTCCTGCTACTGGCTTAGTAACTGTCAGCTTCTGCTTGAATAGTCAGCATAGGCTAAAAAATTGTGTTTAATAATCAATATGCTCAAAGATTTTAAAATACAGGCAAATTAGATAAATTATTTTATTCTCATGTCACAGGTAAATAGAAAAATATTATAAGCTAAGTATATAATCAGTGTGTTACAAAGGAGAGAAATTTTTGTGGCTTGAAAATGTTTGTTTAAATAAAATAAACGGGAGATGTAAAGTTGAACTCTTAAAAATTAAATAAATTTATCTTTTATGATACTGGATAATAAATGGTAGGTACTGCTGTTTTATTTCATTCTCATGTAATAGGATATTGGACTTTGATTTTAAATTATTTTAAAAATTTTATTTCTTTTGAAAACAATAACTGTTAATATTGTATTGTGGTCTGGCTTCTATCAGTAGAAGTGAAGCACTGGTGAGGAAATTAAACTCATTGTCTTTCTTGAAGATAAAATTTTGGCAATTAAAATCATTTTGAATAAGCCTTACTGCCATGTAACCTATTGTATATTTTTTAAACTATGAACTTTATCTACACAGAAAAGCTTCAGAACTCAAGTACAAGAAGAAAATTCTGGATACCAAGATTTGAAGAAGATGCTTAATTTTGCCCCAGAATTCTTGAAGTTAAAACATTGCTTAGAGCAAACTATTCAAATTATTATTTCTGCGCTGAGAGGTATATACTGCAAATGGGATTTACGGTTAATCAGAATTTGACAGTTTGAGGAGTCTCAGACATCTTCTCGTTTCTAGCCTGATTCATTCACTGGGGCCTGCTCAACGCTCCTTCACTGACATTAATTACCTGTAGGAACTTGTGGGATTGAATTCCCACTTAACATCTGTAAGTTCCTCTGCCTCAATTACTAGATCCTAAGAGGCAGTTTGCTTATTTAGCAGATAAACTGAATAATCTTAAGTGGTTTGAAATTGCCTTGAGGGGTCACTTTGGCTTAAAGGACGTCTCGAGTCCATCACAGCACTCACTACGTGGTGAGGAATGCCGAGGGTGACCGCCTTTCCCTTCTCCTTGCACAGGGCGCCGCGGCCACGTAGCACTCCTCCAGGACTGTGTCCAGAGTCTCTGCAGCTCGGCCAGGGGTCTCCACGGTGACCGAGCCCGCCACAGGGAGCTGGAATCTCGAGCCACCTCACTCCTCTTGGGTTTTGAATTTGAAGAAAGACCTGGTTTGTTGGGACCCTGGGAAGCTTGTGATCAGGATCTCAGAGCAGCAGGACGAGAGCAGCGTGAGCCAGACAGGCCCGGCCCCCGGAGGACCCGAGGTGTACCCAAGCGGGTGTATGAGCTCCCGGGCCCGGCCCCGGGGGGCTCAGAGCAGGGCGCGCTGCCCACCCAGGAGGGCGCTGGTCGGGGGTCTCCCGCCGCTGGAGAGCAGAGCGACCGCTTCACAGACCTCTAGTCTGTGGGTGGCCTCCTGTTGGGCGTGGACATATACACGCAGTGGATCCTGATTTCACATGCCTGCGTGTGCACCCGGAAGTTTCCCAGCAGACCGTTTAAAACAGGTATTTACCATGTTGGAACTTTGTGGCAATAGGATGGAATTAGGAGTTCAAAGCCAAGTGAGCGGCCCTTCCTCTGGTTTTCCATCGCCTTGAATTGGAAGTGTTCATCTTTGACGCTGGCGTGCAGGCTCCGGTTGGCTCACTAGCCTGTCGGTAAAGGGTTTTTGTGCTGATTGTGGTGATTATAAGTTATTTTCCTGTGAGTGGAAACTTTTGTGCCTGTATCTATGCTCCCCTGCAAATAGCAACGATGAGTTTTATGGTGAAACTGCTAAAACAAGTCTAACCAGAGCAGCTTCACTTGCACTGGTAAATCTAAAGCTCTTTTCTTGAAGGATTAACTGGCTGCTATTTTGAATAGTGTGTTCAGGACACAGTTTCCTGTTTCTTTCCAAATTATAAGTAGCTTCCTAAGTATAGTATAGTTTACATTAACAATGCGGCTTGCTGGCATACTAGTTACTTCATTATCTGTTGGGGGCCATATTAGGGGCTGTGCGAGTATCATTTCAACCAATTAAATACTGCCAGAAGCACACTTGACGGTTGGATGAGGTTGGGAGACCAGAGGCTGGGTCTCTTCTTGATAATCCTTGTTTGATAAACGAGCAATGAGAGTTTGTACGTGATTTGATGAAGATTAAAGATCCTTACTATATCTCACAGCTTAAAAACCCTTTATCTACAATCAGGTAATAAAGATGATATTGTACTTCAGGCATCTTCCATTAAGGAAATAGTTTGACATTTTTGACGGCAGAAATGTATGTAAATTGAAGAGATACACAGTGACCTTGCTTGGGTGATGTCAAGCATTTCTTGGAGAAGAATTATTTTAACTAACCTGGTCCTCCCCTCTGCCCTTTTCACTCGCAGACAGACTGCGTGCCTGGCACGGCTGCTGGGAGCCAGCTGTTGGTGCCAGGGCTGAGTGTGATGATTTTCTCATTAGGCGGAGCTTGTTCTGACACAGTGACCAGTATTTATTTGCGGTATTAATGAACCGTGTGTTTTCAGGTGCTTTAAAATGGTGCAGTGTAACAAATGTGCTTTTGTTTTCTTTTTTCTTTTATTTTTGGCATTTGAGCTTGTATTCTTTCTGAGGTTCCATATGTATTTGTCGTAGCTGATGCTCTACCAAGTGGCACTTTGATATGAAGTTTTACGAAGAGTAGGTGTACGGACAAGGATCCTCTTTGAAGATCTTCTTAAAGTATTAGTTTGGTGGGTTTTATCTTAATTTTCAGTATTTAATCTTTACTTTTGCTTTCTAAACTCATGACTTCATTGGTCAGAAACCATTTTTTTATTGTCTTTGTAAAATTTTGTATATACATATATTTATACTCTGGCTTGTTACATGATATTTGAACCAAGGGTGGAAAATACATTTGCTATTAGAATCATGTGTGCTAACAAGACACATTATAATAAAGGAAATGCCTTCAACAGGTCTCGCCTCTTGATCTCAGTTCTCGCTCCTGTTTGTAAAGTTAGTGTCTGTCATCCTTTCCCATCACCAGTCACAAGACCATTGTCATTGTGCCTACAAGGTCGCCCCCTGGGGGCACCTGCCACGTGTAGACGGTCACCGTTTCAGAGACAGTCTCACTCCTCGCCTGCCTTCCCCACGCCTCCGTCACCCGGCCGGACGCTGGCCCCACTGCCCTTCCTCCATGGAGCCGCCCGTCGGCCCCTTCCTCTCCATCCCCGAGGGCGAAGCTCGGCCAGGAGGCCGCTCGTGACCCACGTCACCCCCCGGGCCCCCTGCTCCGTTGTGCCCAGCGCCCACGTCCAGGAGACTCTTCTTCAGCCTCTGAGCTTATCTCCTCGAGTCCTCCTCCCCAAGAACAAGCGATGCCCAGATACGGCGTGTGGTGTTTAGTCCTATAAACACCTCCCAGTGTGCCACCCGCTCCGGGCCGCCCAGGGGGCCCACGCGTCCAGCCTCCAGGCTTTGGCCAACTTGGAAAGCATCCCTCCTTCTCTCCACCTCGTCTAGTCCTGCCCGTCTCTCAGATTCTGGAAGTCTCTCAGCCATATTAACTGAACGCTGGTGACGTGACGGGCGGGGCCCTGTGACGCTGAGGAGACAGCAGCAGAGGCCCTTCAGGAGGAGGACGACAGGTCACCGCAGCAGTGACACGGTGTGGCCGGTGCCCCGACGCGACGGGCAGGAGGCTCCCCACCCGAAGGCTGAGACGAGCAAGGTCGGACCCGGGACAGCGGGGCAGCAGAGGGAACCGCATGTGCAAACCTGCAGGACGGCGGGGTTGGGGCGCAGCCATTGGGGCTGAGCGGGGGGCTGAGCGGGGGGCTAGGCCAGGAGCGTCCTCACAAGGACATCAGGAGAGGCCTGGCCCCTTAGCAAGGCCCTTGCGTGGTTTTAAGCTGGGAGGTGATCTCAAATTTGGATTCTAGGAGCATCCCTCTGTGTGGGGGGTAGAGCGTGGGTTGGAACGGCTGGGAGGTGGTCTCCAGGACGCCTGGACCAGGGTCACGGATGCAGCTGGAGACAGTGAGTGGGTCCTAGAAAAGTTCGGGGGGGAAAACGGACCAGACTTGGTGACCTGGCGAAGGGAGGACCAGGGAACAGAGGGAAAAGCCTGCTGTCCAGACGTTCGGCCTGAGCAGCCAGGTGGGGTGGGTACCATTGACCGGGGTAGGAAACTCCAGAGGAGGGTGCGTGGGGAGGTGGGCTCGTGCACCACAGCTGCTGTGACAGGTACCACAGCCGGCAGCTGAAACAGCGGGAACTTAGTGTCTCCCAGTCTGGCGGCCAGGGTCCAAGTTCAGGTGTCAGCGGAGTTGCTTCCTCCTGAGGCTGAGAGGGAGGATCTGGTCCAGGCGCCCTGCGCCCCCCTCCCCTCCCCAGGCTTGTGCATGTCTGTCTCCAAATTTCTCCCTTTTATCAGGATAACAGTCATATTGGATTGGGGCCTCCCTTAATCCTCTCACTTTTAACTTGATTATCTCTGTAGGGACCCTCTCTCCAAATAGGGTCACATTCTCAGGTGCTGGAGGTTAGGATTTCAGCATATAAATCGGGGGGTGGGGGACACAGCCCAACCCCTAAGAGGAGCTGTAATGAACTTAGACTTTGATCTGTTGATCTGAGTTCTCTGGACACATCCAAGGCGTGGTGTCCAATAGGAAGTTGAAAATATGAGTCTGAAGCGTGAGAGGGTTTATGGGTCTTTTATATTTTCATGCTGTGGTGTGTCTTTCCCTTTTTCATATAAACCTCATCGCTCCAATCAGTAGGTATGTTGCCTGATGGGAGTTTAGTGAATCATTTAATTCTTACAGTGGCTTTATCACGTAAACATAAGCACTCAGCCCCATTTTACAGAAGAATGAACAAAAAATTTTGAGAATTTGAACTATTTGTCCAAAATCACACAGGGAGAAATAATTAGAATTAGGCCTCAGATACAAGTTTATAAACTCCAAATATCACACTTCTTTGTAAATCTCAGTAGATGGAGGGGTAGAGGGAGGAA
The DNA here is from genome assembly GCF_965194805.1 of Balaenoptera borealis. Classification (NCBI taxonomy): domain Eukaryota; kingdom Metazoa; phylum Chordata; class Mammalia; order Artiodactyla; family Balaenopteridae; genus Balaenoptera; species Balaenoptera borealis. The sequence continues at coordinate 2,526,607 of NC_138860.1, forward strand.
GAGAGGCTTGGATGATGAATAGAAGGAAGAGTGGATGGTTGGATGGATGGATGGATGGATGGACGGACGGACGGACGGACGGACGGACAAGTGGATGGATGGATGGATGGATGGGTGGATGGGTGGGTGAGTGGGTGGGTTGGTGGATGGATGGATGGGTGTGTGGATGGACAAGTGGATGGATGGGTGAGTGGGTGAGTGGGTGGGTGGGTGGATGGGATGGGTGGATGTGTGGGTGGATGGGTGGGTGGATAGATGGATGGACGGACAAGTGGATGGGTGGGTGGATGGATGGACAAGTGGATGGATGGGTGAGTGGGTGGGTGGGTGGATGGATGGATGGATGGGTGGATGGGTGGGTGGATGGATGGATGGATGGGTGGGTGGGTGGATGGATGGATGGATGGATGGATGGACAAGTGGATGGACGGGTGGATGGATGGATGGATGGATGGGTGGGTGGATGGGTGGATGGGTGGGTGGGTGGATGGATGGGTGGATGGGATGGGTGGGTGTGTGGGTGGATGGGTGGGTGGATGGATGGATGGACGGACAAGTGGATGGGTGTGTGGATGGATGGACAAGTGGATGGATGGGTGAGTGGGTGGGTGGGTGGATGGATGGGTGGATGGGTGGATGGGTGGGTGGATGGATGGATGGATGGGTGGATGGACGGGTGGATGGATGGATGGATGGATGGATGGATGGATGGATGGGTGGGTGGGTGGGTGGATGGATGGGTGGATGGATGGATGGGTGGGTGGATGGGTGGATGGGTGGATGGATGGATAATGACAAGAGCTCACGTTTGTTGAGAATTTACTATGGGCAGTTCCTAAACTAAAGCAGTGTACATGCAGCTGCCCATGTAATCATCAGACAGCTCTACGAAGGAGATGCTGTTGTTTTCCTTACAAGCCAAGATGAAGGAAGTGAGGCTTGGGGTGGGGGTGATTCTCCTGGGGTTATAGGTTTAGCAAGTGGGTGGAGCCTAGGTTAGAACCCAGGCCTGTTTCAGGATTTTTAGTCTCTCTGCTAATTAATGCAGTTCTCTGAGAGTGTACGTGCCACTGCAACATTCAGATCCTCCCTGGTTTCGTTTGAGTCTATAATTAGTCAGTACGCATTTTTTTTAAGACTGTAGGTGGGCAGGATGACAGCCACCGCTGTGGGAAGCCCCTTCCTCTCTTTGCCCCTCTGAGAGCCGTCTTGCTGCCATTCTGGGTGCCATCATGAGGATCATAAACTTTAAGGCATTCACGTTTTAAATGTCTTCTCATTTTTTATCCGCCCTAGCTGTGACATTCTCCCTGGCAAGCTCAGTTTTTTTCAAATCAACTTTTTAATTGAAGCATGACAAATACATAAAATGCACAAATCACGGGTCCTACTAGAATTTTCACTATGTGAAGACATCAGTGTAGCCACGACCTAGGTAAAGGAGCAGAATATTACAAACACCCAGTGGCCCTCCTCATGCCCGCTCCTGTCATTGCCCCTGAAAGGTGACCCCCTGCCCGACTTGTAACACCATCGTTAGTTGTGCCTGTTTGAGCCTCATACAGGTGGCGTTACACCTGTGAGTTCCTTAGTGTCTGACTTCTGCTCGGTGTTATGTTTGTGACTAGCAGCCGTTCATCCATTTTCACTGCTGTATAGTATTCCCCTGTGTGACCATATCACAACTTAACATATGTGTGGGTAAGTTGCAAGCTGACCACCCACCCCCTCCCACCCGTCTGCCATACCCTTGGGCCTGTAACCTTTCAGTGCCTTCCCCCTGCCATGGCTTTGGCTGTCTGACTGGCTTTGGCTAAGAGGACATTAGCAGGAGTGATACACAGTCTTGGAAAAGAGCTTTGAAGTTGGGGCTTAGTAGCTCTTGTACTGCCGCTGTCACGAGACAGGTACCTGCAGGCTGGTCCTAGGAGAAGGATGAGAGGCGCGTGAAGCAGAGGCTCCGACCCCCAGGACGCAGCCTAGACCAGCTCATAGGTTCATAAGCTAAAAGCAAGTGCTGGTGCTGATGCCATAGAGGCTGTGCGGGCGCCGTGCTCGCTGACATTGCATTCCTCTGTGCCCCATGCTGTGTCTCGTTGATAGACATCTTATTCCCTGGCTTTGGTTATTACAATAATGGTGACACGGACGTTCTTTTTTTTTTTTAATATTTATTTTACTCATTTATTTGGTTGCGCCGGGTTCTTAGTTGTGGCTTGAGGGCTCCTTAGTTGTGGCATGTGCACTCTTAGTTGCGGCATGCATATGGGATCTAGTTTCCTGACCAGGGATCGAACCCGGGCCCCCTGCCTTGGGAGTACGGAGTCTCAACCACTGCGCCACCAGGGAAGTCCCAGACATGAACATTCTTGAACCTGTCTTTTGGTGCACACATCTACAGTTTCCCGAATGGCTCAATATTTTAAAATTGAGGACTTCCCTGGTGGCGCAGTGGTTAAGAATCCACCTGCCAAGGCAGGGGACACGGGTTTGAACCCTAGTCCAGGAAGATCCCACATGCCGCGGAGCAACTAAGCCCGTGCGCCACAACTACTGGGCCTGTGCTCTAGAGCCCGCGAGCCACAACTACTGAGCCCGTACACCTAGAGCCTGTGCTCCACAACAAGAGAAGCCACCGCAATGAGAAGCCCGCGCACCGCAATGAAGAGTAGCCCCCGCTCGCCGCAACTAGAGAAAGCCCGCGCGCAGCAGCAAAGACCCAAGGCAGCCAAAAATAAATAAATAAAATAAATAAATATAAATAAAAATTGAAAAGAAGGAAGGTCTTCATGCAATTTCCTTGAACAATTTTGTTATGAAAATATACTATATTCCCCCAAGTAAAAGTAGCATCTGTGTGCCTTTGGTTTCATTCAAACCTCTAGAAAGATGAATGTTAATTGCAGACACACAGACAATCCCAACAGAGGTGGTTAAGCATCGGCTCCTTACCTGTGTGTGCGGCTGCCCGCTCTCCTGCAGACGGGAGGCCTGGTGAGGCTGGTGGGAACAGGGTCCCCTGGAGTCCAAGTGGGGCTCCTCTTAGCCCCTACAGGCTCCACCAAGCCCGCCTGGACTTGTGCTCTCCGGGGGGTGCCCTTGTTGGGGCCGTCCAGCTCCCGTGCGGTCCCCTGACGAGCCTCCAACTCTCCCTCCTCCTGGGAGCGGGGGCCTCCCCGAAGCATCGCTCTTATAGATCCGCAGGGCGAGCTGCGGCCCCGTCATCTATTAGTGTAATACACCATCAGGGCGAGGCGCGCGAGAGGGCCCAGCTGGTCCATCTGTGAATTGTGGGATCCAGGAGCTCAGGTCAAGAGCGTAACGCAGATTTCAGGTTGGATTGATGTGACTGTGAGTGGTATTTTATGATACAAAGTTTACCTCTGATTTAGAAAGTAATTTAATGTGGGTGACAGCTCAGGTTCAGGCTGAGAGGTGGCCGCAGTAGATATCCATACCTCTTGGAAGATGTATTTCAGGAATAAATTACTGTTCTTGATACTTTTATTTCATTTTGCAATATGTCATCAGGGGCGCCAGAAAATTGGCCTGCGAGGAAAGTTTTGCACATAAAGCAAAATGGGCTCATTCTGCTGCTCGCCAGGTAAATAAATGTGGGGCGAGCGTGGCCTCTGGAAGGCTCCATCCGTCGCCATCTGTTTTGGGTGGCTGGAGCTGCGTCCTCAGAGGGCCTTGCTCTTGACCTCGTGTTTAGATAGCAAAGCAGCGGTTGCAATGCACAAATTGTTAACAGTTTCTATAAGACTTTGGACTTCAGGAGAACTGTCGTGTTTAGGCAGAGGAACAGGGTACAGGAAGTCCAACAACACGAACCAATAAGTGGTTCAAATAAATCAGGACCCAAATCAGGGGATGTGTAGCTACCTTTGTTGCTCAGGAGAGAAGAGGCTCTGTTCTGTCCCATGGACGTCCCCGAACAGCTTCTGACTAGACACGGAAAGAATTTTCTGGTGGCTCTCAAAAAGAGTCGTCCACAATGATCAGTATTTAGTACATACTCATCCATTATCTCACATAGTTCTCACAACAGCCTTATGACTTAGGCTATTATTATTATATCTATCTTAAAGTTGAGAAAAGGAAAGCACAGAAAGGTTGAGTGACTTGCCCAAGGTCACACAGCTGGTAAATGATGAACACAAGTGATCTGGATGCAGCCATTCTGCTCTTCACCACTGAGAGAGGCTCAACCGGGGCTGCACATCAGCATCACCTGGGGACCTTTTAAAAAATATTAACCCCTGAGCCCTGACTCCCAGAGATTTTGATTTAATTGGCATGGAGTGGGGACGTCTATAAATGGTTTTTAAAAAAAATTTTTATTGAGGTATAGTTGATGTACAATATTATGTAAGTTATAGGTGTACAGTATAGTGATTCAAAATTTTAAAGGTTATACTCTATTTACAGTTATTCCAAAATATCAGCTATATTCCCTGTGTTGTACACTGTATCCTTGTAGCTTATTTTATACATAATAGTTTGTACCTCTTACTCCCCTACCCCTATATTGTCCCCACCTTGCCTCTCCCCACTGGTAACCACTAGTTTGTTCTCGTATCTGTGACTCTGCTTGTTTTTTGTTATAGTCACTGGTTTGTTGCATTTTTTAGATTCCACATGTAAGTGGTATCATACAGTATTTGTCTTTCTCTGATTTATTTCACTTAGCATAATGCCCTCCAAGTCCATCCAAGAATACATTTTTAAAGCTTCGTAGATATTTTCCACTGTGCAGGTAAAGATAAGAACCACTAATTCAGTGGTTCTTTCAATAAATGGTCCTTTTTTTCATCACGATATTTTAATGCAACTGCACCAAAAAAGGGCAGAGCTCACTTTTCAATGAGCTCTAGGGACGCAAAGCAGTTAGAGGGCCCTGGGCTAAGGAAGTACCACCTGGGCCGCGGGACCCTCATTGGCCCGATGACACTGCGGGTGAAGTTTTCCTGTAGGAGCCTCAGCACCACCGTCGCCGTGGAGATGTCAGGCCGGCGGCCACACAGGCCCTGAAACTCACGGCCCCTTCTCAAAGGAGAAAGGGCTTACTCTTGAACCTCACACCGGCACTTCCCTGGCAGTCCAGTGGTTAGGACTCGCCGCTTCCACGGCAGGGGGCGCAGGTTTGATCCTTAGTCGGGGAACTAAGATCCCACACGTGCGCAGCCTGGCTGGAAAAGAAATAATAAACCTCACACCAATCTTTTCAGAAAGATTTAAAAAATTACTCCTTATCTCGAAGGCAGTGGGTACCTTGTTCCAACTGAGATGACATCCGCATTCCTTCCAGTCCTGATGGACGGATCCTGTACTCTGTCATCTCAGGCAGCTGGGACAGGCTCTTGGGCTGTGCCACCCCTGTGAGGCTCCCTCCCCTCTGGGGCCCCGCCCATCGGCCCCTGCACAGGGAATCTTTTTTTTTTTTTTCACACACACACACACACTGTATTTTATTTTTACAAGAGATAAATAGACTGACACCAAGCATTGTACATGGATGACCACAACAAAAGCAACAATGATTGCAATTACCAAACATGAAACACACTCATACTATGTCATAGTATTGACATTTAGTCCAGTAATCCTCCACTGTAACAGCTCCTTTACTTTGCAGTGAAAATTGATTTGTATATTCTTTGCCTCTGAGTCCTTGTGGGATTTTTTTTTTTTTTAATTCAGACAGAAAGTCACAAAAATTATACTCATCCTCATCAGTTCACTCAGTCCCATGTGATTAATTTTTTTTTTCATCTTGATCTTTTGTTAGCACTTTTATGAGTTCATCAGTTTTTCATTAGAGTTCTGAAAATGCTTATTCATTCAGTTCAGCAGTACAGTCAGTTACCAGAAACCTGTACTTGTCAGAGTCTTTTCCATGAATTTCTTAAAGATGAAACCCTTTTATAGGAACATATTTGCAAAAGCATCAGAGTACACCCAGAACTGTCTGTAAATGACAGAAGACTTAAAAATGACCACAGTTAAAGATTTGATGAAAGTTCATAATAATGCAGTTGACAAGAAAATTAGTTATTTCTGAGATATACATTTTAAGGTAATAACTAGGATTATGACTTATAACATTATACCAGAACATATAAGATTTTTAGAAATTTCATGTAATGTCTGAAACATTTACATTAACATATTTCCATACAAATAACCCAATGAAAGTTTAGTATTAGTTGTTTTGTTTGTTTGTTTTTTTATACTGCAGGTTCTTATTAGGCATCAATTTTATACACATCAGTGTACACATGTCAATCCCAATCGCCCAATTCAGCACACCCCCATCCCCACCCCACCGCAGTTTTCCCCCCTTGGTGTCCATATGTCCGTTCTTTACATCTGTGTCTCAACTTCTGCCCCTGCGCAGGGAATCTTGATGCTGCTCCTGGCCTGGCTCTCGTTGGCTGAGGGCTCAAATCTGCACCTCGGGCCAAATGCAAGATGGCATACGACCAGCTCATTCACACATCCACTTGGCATTTGCAAAGAGAATCAGGAAACATCCATTCCTCCGAGGGTTTTCCATTTAGTGCAGAACGAGAATACAAATGGACATCCCAATATTGCACATTCTTCGGAGTCTATTAATGTTTCTGATGTAGTTCAAGCACGTGAAATCATCTGAAACTGACCATGAAACTGTTCAGTGCTAATACAGTTGTAGATGGTTCTGAATAACACTTGATTTTAGCCCAAAGCTTTTGACCCTAATAACATTTAAATGCTGAATGGGACTACAAATTTTATATGTATTATTTTAGAAACTGAAAGCAATAAGCTTTTAAAAATGTGATTGAATAAATCTAAAATGAATCCTAATTTCATAACAGCAAGCTGTTGTTGTACATTTTATATCACAGATCTGTGTATATTGTATCAGATAACGACGGGGCTGTGGAGAAAATCAAATCGATTAAAGGGGGTGGAAAGTGCTGGCGCGGTGGGAGAGGGGTTGTGCTCTCTGCCAGGTGGTTAAGGAAGGCCTCGCTGGGGTGGAGATGTGTGCGCAGAGACCCCAGGACATGCCGAAGCCGAGCAAGTCCCGGGGCAGTGAGGGGCCCTGGGGACTCGAGGTTGGGTGAGCCCAGGCGGGGCGGGAGAGAAGAGTGTGGTCCGTTAGGGGAAGGGCAGGGTTTGCGGAGGAAGGAAGGAAGGAAGGAAGGAAGGAAGGAAGGAAGGAGACGGGACGTGGGGAGAGAGCCCCCTGTCCCCGCGCAGCCCCGAGGGGTGGAGAGAGGCCCTTTGGTCTGCTTGCAGGACGGAGAGAGGCCGTGGGAAAGTCACGGTGCCCAGCGCCGGGGCGCTGTCAGCACCAGGAGACGTGTGCTACCGCCACCAGCGCTTGCTTTCCACTGTCCTGCACACGCAGACACACACAGACACACGGACATGCGCACACAGACACACACGCGCAGCTTCCGCTGCGGGTACCCCATCGCATGGCTGCCTCCCGGGGGGTCCCCAGGGCTGCCCGGCCCACCCCCCGCCCACCCCCTGGGGAGCTCCCGGAGCAGCCCTCTGCCCTGCGGCTCGCGGAGGGGCGGGATCTGCAGACCGGGCACGCGGGCGGGGGAGGGTCTCATCTGTGAGTTTCTGGACTCCCTCAGCCCGTGGGGCCTCGGATGCGTCCGAATCCCGTTCCAGAGCAGACCGGGGGGGCGGGGGGGCCGTGGAGGGGGTCCTGGCCCCTCGGCTGAGCAGGGCCTCCGGTTCCCTCCGGGAGTGGCCATGGCAGAGGTGGCCGGCGCTTGGGGGGCGCGGGCGGGGGCGGGGGGAGGCGGGCACGGTCGTCCTTCTCCTGTGCTCTTTCTGCCCCCATCCCCCCAGCGCGGGGCCGTTGTCTGTCCCCCGAGGGGCGCCCCACGCTCCTTGGCACGTGCGGGGCCTCCATCCTTGGGGAAGTGACGGGGCCGGGCGTGGACTCAGAGGCCTCTGGTCCCCCGGCTCAGGGCGGTGAGACCGCAGGGTCACCACCCGGGCAGAGCCCTCGGCCACGGGGTCTTTATCTGGATTCACAGGCTTGCGGACAGGCTGGAGAGCACAGCTCCCTTTACACGCAACCAATCACCTGTCGGGGCTGGGTACCCAGTGCCCTTCTGGCCCCTGCGCTTTTTCCCCATCATGTCAAGAAGCCTGAATTTCCTGTTGCAAACCCCAGAGGGCAGCGCTTTACCAGGTCCGGGAGAGACAGGAGGGTGACCCAGGGCCTGAGAGCCTGGCGAGGCTGCCCACGGAAGTGACGGGGCCTCTTCTTAGCCTCTCGCCGCCTCTGACGGCGCTGCTCACACAGGGCCCACCGCACACAGCCCTTAAAGCAGGCAGACCCCGGCCGGTCCTCCTCACGAGGGTCCCATCGACCTCACCTCCTCCTACACGAGAAGGCGGACAGGCCCCGTGGCTGCCACGGGGCAGGGCCGGGACTTGAACCCCGTGCTCCGGTGGGAAGGCCCCGTGGCAGCCCTGCCTCGGGGGTGGAGACGCCACGTAGCAGGATTCGGAAGAAATGCTGCGTGGAAGTGACACACAGCTGCCTCCCGGCTACTTCCACCCCCGGGAGTCACTACTCGCTTGTTGCCTGTTTTCACTGCGCTTGAAACGGTGACCGCTTTCTAGGCACGACGGGTCCCGTCCACCCGTCCGGAGCCTTGGGAACGTCAGATGTGAACCAACGTGGACCAAATAAAAAAGAACGATTGTCACCCTTCAAGTTTTAAAATTCTAAAACCGCACGGGGTTCAAGCTTCCCCCCGGCAAATCTGTTTATGACCTGTTATCCATGGGGGACTTCCTCCCTCGGAGTCTGATGGGGGCGGTCGGGTGGCCGAGGGGGGGGAGCCCTCGGTCTCAGCCTCCCCCCTCGTGTAGTGAACAGCTTGTTAGCTGTTTTCCTGTCTGTCCAGCATCCATGCTGCGTGTGGTGAACTGCTTCCTCCCGGCTCTAGACTGTGTGATTCGGGTGGGGTGGCCCGTTGTAGTGACCACAAGGATGGTCACGTGACCTGTGCCTGCCCAAGGGGTAGCGGGTGGCGGGAGAGAGAAGGAAAGGGCGGAGGCCTGAGGATATCAGATCCGGCTGTGTCTGATCAGGGTTTGCTCCTCTGGACTTTCCAGTTACACGGGGCAATTGTGCTTCCGTCACTCATAACCCAAAGGGCCCTAACAAACATCTGGGGGGCCGGTGGGTGGCCGAGGAGGCTCAACGTGACGCACGTGCGTGGCCATCAGGCCGGGCAGAGAGGCGAGCAGCTCCGGAATCGAGTGGCCCGCAGCCCTGCCCCCCTGCACGGCGCCGCAGCTGGGCTCCATCAGCCTCCGGCGTGGGGCTCTGGCAGTTTGGGGGTCTCTCCTCTGAACTGTCCCCTGATACCTGAGCCATCATCCCAGGAAGAAGAGGGCTGCGGGCAGAGCAGTGTCTTCCTCGGGTCCGGGACAGTCAGCACGGCGGCCAGGTCAGCGTGGGACAGGAAGGGGACCGCATCTCGTCTCCGGAAAGGGTTTAGGTTGGGGAGCGCTCTGTGGGGGCCGGGGGGTCCCTTCTGACCTCTAGCGCCCCCCCCTCAGCCCCTGTGGAACCCAGGGCCACACGCAGGCCTTGACCTCTCCAGGCCTGGCTTCCCTATGCCCAGGTCAGCCCGGAGGTGCCGTTGGTCAGAGCCGTGGGGGTGCGGGGCGTCCGCAGCCCCCCAGGCTGATTGGCACGAGTATGGCTTCCACCAGCTCCGGCAGGTGACCAACTGACCGGCACTCGGCTTGTGGGGACGAGACGACCTTCCGGGCTCTGGGAGGACAGAGGAAAGTTTCCATTACCCTGTCTGTTGCAAGATACACCTTAAACTCCTCCCCTTGACGTCTGCTGAGATGCAAACGTGCTCCTTGGCCCTTGGTCTTTGTCCTACAACAGGGCTGGGCCTCCTGCAGCCCATCCTTAGGAGGAATGCTTTTCCACTCACTTGCTTTAGATCATCCTAAGGACGTTTTCAGGTTTCTAGGAGTTGCTCCCATCCAGGTCTAAAACCTTGACCACACGCCTCTTGCAAATGCATTGCTACTTTGGCATTGAAGAGTTGTTGAACTTTCATATGTTTTATGCCCATGGCCCGATGCTCAGCAAATACTGCTGGGAAATACATACAAAATGTCAAGTCTAATTAAGGTTCATGTGATATTTCCAAGAAACACTGTCAGTGAGCGAAGCTACCATGTGTCTGGTGACACCTGGATACATTTGGACCTTGGTCTCGTGATCAATTGACTGGGAGAGCCAGAAACACATGAGCCCTTCCCAAAGGTTCATGCCCTATTTTACATATGCTTAGAATTTTCTAGTTTAGCCTCTTTGCCTCCAAAGTATACATGCAATTATCAGAAAGTTCACTGGTTTCTGTAACAGTAACGGTTCATGTTTCTGCCTTTCTTGTTTTGTTTTGTTTTTGCTTTGCATCTCATCACAGAAGGATTTAGAATAAGCACAATGGCGCTTATGCAGTTGACTCAACAGATAGGAGGCTGACGTCTCAGTGACTGGTTTCCTTGCCTTTCTCTTTAGAAGAACTTGAAGTATTGGGGCTGACACTTTTTAATCTACCAGCCCCCAAACATAATCCTGGTAGTAATTGTTGGAAAATGCACACACTGTGACGTAATAGATTTTTTTACTCACTAGGTATTTTCTAAATCCTCACAGCAGGAATGGTCTCCTTTAAAGTTCCTAGTGATTTATGCAAAGAGCCTTGGCTCCTGGATGTCCCTTGAGCCATAAGCACACGGTCTTATGGAAGCATTTGGGGAAGAGGTCTGGGGAAGAGATCTTTGCAGGGATTTTTGGCACAAAAGAAGCCCTTTACACGAAAGCGCACACAATGGGAACCGGAGAACTCCGGAGGTTTGCCTTTGCCTTTTGGTCTATAAAGCTAACTTCAGAATAGATTTGTGTAGAGGAAAGGCAGGGCCCCAGTTAATGAGGCAGCTTTAGGGTAACCAGTGCTGTTTCCGGTGGAGGCCTGGAGTGCCCGGCCTCTCTTCCCTGACACTTCCCGGCTCCTGAAGTGGTTCTTCAAGAAGTGCCCCCTCCAGCTTCCCAAGTTCAAAAATGGCAGCTCTTCGCTGGTGCTGGCTTCTGAAGAGAGACGGTGGCCCCAGGCGCTGTGATCACCATGGCAGGAGGGGGGCGACTCCGCAAGTCTCTCTCTAAGTGGCCTCACCTAAGTGCTGGCATTTCCACCATCAGTGATGCCTTTGGGTCAGAACTTAGGCGAAGCCCTAAAGAGAAAAGACTCAGGCATCCAGGATGGGATTTAATCTTGTTTTATCTTATTTGATAGAATCCGAGAGCTTTCTAAGTTGTCAAGTGTTGCACAGAAGCGAAGGGTAAATAAGCAGATGCCAAAGTCCAAAGTCTAAGCTTTTCTTCAATTTTGTCCTATTCCGTCTCTATCCTCCCCAAACTTTTTGCTTCTTAATGGCCACCCCTCCCCCTCCCCCACAGCCGCAAGCTTTCAAGTTTCTCTGAGCGCTAGTGTCTGTTGTGCTTGCTCCAGGGACCCGGAACCTGGCTGTGAACCAGCAGAGGCTCCCTCAGCCTCGCACTCGGATCTGGAGAGGCAGGACGAAGGGGCAAAGGGAAAAAGCAGGTTGGGTCATCAGTCATCAAAGACGGTGTAAGAGAAGGAAGGTGTCGGTAACCTGAGTTTTGGTTCCAGCTCTGCGTCTTTCCATGTGATCCCGGGCAAACCGTCGGTCCTCTTGGCTCCGCAAACTCCACCCTCTTTGTAAGGACCTCTGAGATGGGGCTGTGGAGGCTGCTTGCAGAGAGCAGTGCTTGTGAGCTGCAGGGCTGCACGAATCCCCAGGGGTCTCGCTAAAACCAGACTTTCTGAGTTATATTCCGTTGTGTATGTACTACATCTTCTCTATCCATTCCTCTGTTGATGGACACTTAGGTTGCTTCCGTGTCTTCGCTCTTGTGAAGAGTGCTGCTGTGAACACTGGGGTGCATGTAAAAAAGAATGAAATGATGACATTTGCAGCAACATGGATGAACCCAGAGATGATCGTACTAAGTGAAGTAAGTCAGACAAAGGCAAATACCGTATAATATGACTTATATGTGGAATCGAAAAAATAATACAAATCAACTTATTTACAAAACAAAAGCAGACTCACAGACATAGAAAACAGACTTGTGATTGACAAGGGGGAGGGGGTTGGGGGAGGGATGGAGTAGGAATTTGGGATTAGCAGATATAAACTATCATATACAGAATGGATAAACAACAAGGTCCCACTGTATAGTACAGGGAACTATATTCAGTATCTTGTGATAAACCATAATGGAAAAGAATATAAAAAAAAGAATGCATATATAACTGAATCACTTTTCTGTGCAGCAGAAATTAACACAACATTGTAAATCAACTATATTTCAATAAAAAAATAAAATTAAAAAAATAAATAAAAATTAAAAAGTAAAAAATAATACAAATGAACTTATTTACAAAACAGAAACAGACTCACAGACATAGAAAACAAACTTATGGTTCCCAAAGGGGAAAGGTGGGGGGAGGGATAAATTAGGAGTTTGGGATTAAGAGATACCACCACTCTATATAAAATAGATAACCAACAAAGACCTACTGTACAGCACAGGGAACTGTACCCAGTGTCTTGTAATAACCTATGATGGAAAAGAATCTGAAGCTGTACACCTGAAACTACCACGATACTGTAAATCAACTACACTTAAATTAAATAAATAGGAAAAAAATCTGACTTCCTGCCCGGCCTGAGAGCTTGGGGCCATCCTCCTCTTGTCCCGAGGAGGCACGAGTTCACCATTTCTACTCGTTAGTTAATGGAGACCTGTTGGAACAGGAGGAGATGTGAATTTTCTTTAAGATCCTCCCTAGATTTCCATAGTCCGTGCCACATTGCTCTGGAAAGTGTGGGTTCCACCCGCTCTGACCCAGAGCAAGAAACACGTGCAGCGCTGGTGACCCCAGGCAGTCAGAGAACCTCCAGGTGTCTTCCTCTCTGACCTTTACTGAATGTTTTAAAAACAAAGTTCCCTGCGTATTTACACTGAGCTTTGGAGGCACGTGAGAATTTGCAGGGGGCAGAGCCCACGTGGCCTGGGCTGTGTCTGCTTTTTTTTTTTTTTTTTCAGTCAAGGACTTCCACCATCTTTATTTTCTGAGACAATATTATCCAAAATTCCCCAGGCACAAAATTATATCATGTTTGGATTCCGTAAATGTTGGCCAAATTCTATAAGTGAGAGAGTTTAGGGCAAACATCTCTCCTCTGCTTTGACTTGTAATGTGTAGGGGTGTCTAGGTTGATCAGCTAAGATCTGGTCATAGCTGCAGTGCAAATTGGGCTCAGGTGGAGATACAAAGGGTTAGGTGCAACTCTAGTCAATCTGAAAATACATGAGGCTGAAGTTCAAATGGAAGATCAGCTTATCTATCAACAGCAATCTTGGGCCAGTGAGTTTATTCGACTTGAGAATTATCAGGTCGGGGCTTCCCTGGTGGCGCAGTGGTTGAGAATCTGCCTGCCAGTGCAAGGGACACGGGTTCGAGCCCTGGTCTGGGAAGATCCCACATGCCTGCGGAGCAACTGGGCCCGTGAGCCACAACTACTGAGCCTACGCGTCTGGAGCCTGTGCTCCGCAACAAGAGAGGTCGCGATAGTGAGAGGCCCGCGCACCGCGATGAAGAGTGGCCCCCGTTTGCCACAACTAGAGAAAGCCCTCGCACAGAAACGAAGACCCAACACAGCCATAAATAAATAAATTAATTAATTAATTAATTTTAAAAAAAGCCATTAAAAAAAAAAGAATTATCAGGTCAACTGAAAGAACCTGTTGCTCTCAGGTCAGACGGCAACTGGTAAGCATAATAGCTGTATAGACACAGGCTTTTCAACTGGGGAATTACCAAGTACCAATAGAGCGTAGTGATGTGGGGTATTGATTCTGGAGAAAGACTACTAGTTCCATCAGTTCTTCATCATGTGGACTTTGCGAAAATTGCTTAACTTCTCTGTATGTTAGTTTCCTCATCTGTCCCATGGAGATAATAACAGCACTCCCTTAAGAGCATCTTATGAGGATTAAATGAGATAATGTGTTTCAAGTGATTAGCATATGGGCACGTTCGTTGAATGTTAGCTATCGCTCTCGCTGCTGTTTCTCTAAGGTCTAACAAATGTAGAACCTACCTAACCTTAAAGGCTACAGTTTGTTAACATCTGAGAGTGGTCCCAAGAGCGGCCTGTGTCTGATTTACCGTATTTAACTCTCACAGCCTTAGTGCCTCAGCCGAAGTTTTGTTATCACCACCTCCGTTCTGCAGATGAGGAAACTGAGGCTGGCGCGGTGCAGGGACGTCCCGGCCGGGGTTAATGCTCGTCCGCTGACCAGGACTGTGCGTCCTCAGCTGCAGGCTCTCAGCAGGTGGCGGGGTGGGTGCAAGGGGATCGGGGTCTTTCTGGAAGAGCAGAACTGTTTTCTCCGTTCCTTCCGCTGCCAAGCGCTTTTCCTCAGCTGTCCGGGGGTGAGCCGTTTTCCCTCCGCTTTCCTCTGGGCTTCCTGCCCCTTTGGATGGCGCTCCATGTAACAGTGGTCCCTTTTCGCCCAGGAGAGGTGGCACCTCGGTGGCAAAAGATGTGCTCCCAATATGTAACTCATCTGTGCGTTCATAACGCACCACAGGGCTTCGGGGACCACGGGGGCTGTATAAATTTGCTGTTCATTTTTCATCAACTTTATCCTCTTTTTTTTTTTAATTTATTTATTTATTTTTGGCTGCGCTGGGTCTTCGTTGCTGCGCGTGGGCTTTCTCTAGTTGCGGCGAGCAGGGGCTACTCTTCGCTGCAGTGCGCGGGCCTCTCATTGCGGTGGCCTCTGTTGTTTCGGAGCACGGGCTCTAGGCACGTGGGCTTCAGTAGCTGTGACTCGCGGGCTCTAGGGCGCGGGCTCAGCAGTTGTGGCGCACGGGCTTAGCTGCTCCGCGGCATGTGGGATCCTCCTGGACCAGGGCTCGAACCAGTGTCCCCTGCGTTGGCAGGCAGGTTCTTAACCACTGCGCCACCAGGGGAGCCCAACTTTATCCTCTTAATGGTCCCCCCGGCAGGTCTCAGTCCACCGAGAGGGGTCAGATGGCCAGAACGGCCACACGACCTCCTCCCCGGGTGAGAGGCCCGGCCCCTCTTCCCCACCTCCGCCACCACGGGGCAGGGTGCGGTGAGCATCCGCTCCCTGGAGCTGCTCAGGAAATCCCTACAGCGGACCGTGCTCGGCACAAAAACGTTGTTGAAAGCACGGGGACCCTCACCCACAGGTGAGCAGGGAGACTGGGGGTCCAGCAAATTGAATATTTCGGAGTCAACCTTCTGGAGCTGCTGGAAGTCTTGCTAAACTTATGGCCCCCATGTCGTGCCTTCGTAGAGTATGCTGAATGAAGTACATTTCTCTAAAGATCAGATTTTTTGCATCTGCTTATGAAAATATTATAAAGCTCATTTGTAAAATATGTAAGAAAAATTGAGAAAGTAAAGAAAATAAATATCACCCATAGTCCGTACTGCACAGAAATAATAACTGCTCTAAAGTTTTAATTTTAATTTTGTTGGTACACGCATACAGACACACACACACAAGGTTTTAGCAGCATGCTTTTCTCATTTAATATGTTATATTTCATGAATTCTTTCCTGTTTATTAAGTTTTTTATGTAATAAACACACCTAAATTTTACTACTTAAAAATTTTTTTATTGGAATATAGTTGACTTACAATGTCGTGTTAGTTTCAGGTGTACAGCAAAGTGATTGTTATACATATACATATCTACTCTTTTTTATATTCCTTTCCCATGTAGGCCACTACAGAGTATTGAGTAGAGTTCCCTGTGCTATACAGTAGGTCCTTATTAGTTATCTGTTTTATATATAGTCGTGTGTATATGTCAATCCCAATCTCCCAATTTATCCCGCCCCCTCCTTACACCCTGGTAACCATAAGTTTGTTTTCTACATCTATGGCTCTACTTCTGTTTTGTAATGAGTTCATTTGTGCCCTTTTTCTAGATACAAGCGATGTAAGCGATATCATGTGATATTTGTCCTTCTGTGTCTGGCATTAAGCATTTTTTAAAATATGACTTAAGTGTCTTCATACGGAGGTACACAAGCAGGTCTTTCTTCGGTGGTTTAGGCCCTGCAGGCTCATTATCACCCGGAATATTAATTTTCACTGGTGATGTAAAAGGGGTGGGTGAGCTGGCGGAGGATGAAGTGTCAGCAGAACCCAAACGAAAAGCTGAGTGTATTTTAATACATCATTTAATAAACCATTTCTCACACTAACGAGCTTCTTTCCCCCCGATGCAGGAGTAGAATAAAAATCCTAGTTAATTTAGATTTTTCCTGAGGTTTGAGGATGGCAGGGTCGTTTGAGAGCACCTGGGCGGGAAGAAAGCTATGGTGTTAATAAGACCCCAGTAATGTTCCTTTAACTGCCCCTGTAAATCCACAGAATCTCGCAGCTTCGGTGCCTCGTAGCCTGGTGACAACAGATATGAAAACTCAGACGGAGAGCCGGCTCCGAGGTGTTTCCTTCACCACTTCTCTTCTTATTCCTGCTGAGACAAATCCAGTTCCTGCTTAAAGACCCGCGAACTACATACATTCCTTTTACAAGTACGAATCAGAACAGGGCAGGTCGTAATTGAAAGAAAATAAACCTGCAATAATTCGTGACACGTGAACACCCAAAAGTCCAGAGGGACCACAGGGCAGACAGAGGTCAGCGTTCTGGGTCGCGGAGGCCACATGCTCTGGGGGCGCCACCCTGACCTGCTGGGAGGCTCCTTTTGGGGGGGGAGGGCTTTTGTGGGGTCCCCTCCTGGCACTGAGTTGGTTCTGTCCCAGGCTCCTAGCGGGCGGGGGCTGTGTCTGTGTGATCACTCTGCACAGTCCCTGGACAAAACCACTTACACTGTCACTGATGAAGGTTTTAATCTAATTTATTTCCTGATGAGGCAACATGTTCAGCCGGTTCGAAATTCAAAATGTACCCAATAACATCCGATTAAAAAGCCTTCTTCCCATCCTGTACCCCAGCCACCCAGATTCGCAGTTTCTTATGGGTCCTTCAGGAGATATTTTATGCATTTATAAACATATGCATATATTTTTAAATTCTTCTCTTTTTTTAATCAAATAGCGCATTCTATAGACACTCTACTTTGTTCATGTAACATTATCTCGGAAATCATCTTCAAGTCAGTTCACAAAGAGCTTCCTGGTTCCATTTTATGGCTGTATGGAATCTCCTTGTTTGAGCCATGACTGAGTTAACAAATCCCTCATTAATTGACGTTTGGGTTGTTTTGATCTTTTGCTACCACGAACGAAGCGTCAATGAATAATGGTGGAATATGTCACTTTGTACGTCTGATGGAATCATACGTGCTTTTGAATCTCACTAAATTGATTAGAAAACTTGAAAGAAATGAGCTGGATGGAGGCAAACGTAGTTTCGTGATGACGGGAGCAGGAAGCCAGCAGGTTAGACCTTCTTCTACCGCAAACACAAGGGGCCTGTCCCGGTGAGTGTCCGGTAGGTAGCTGCTGCGTGGGAGGGAGGCTGAACTAGGTCCTGAATTGTCTGCTCTCTCCCTGAGCACCTTCAGCAGGTCCAGAGCGGCTGGCTGTAAGTACCTGCATCTCCAAGACTTCCTCTTTCACGCTCCCCCTCGCCCAATCCCATTTTCTTGTATTTTTACTTTAGTTATTATTTATTTATTTATTTTGGGGTGCTGCGCCCCGCGGCTTGCGGCATCTTAGTTCCCCGGCCAGGGATTGAACCCAGGTCACCGCACTGAAAGCCCCGAGTCCTAACCACTGGACTGCCAGGGAAGCCCATCTTGTATTTTTTTTTTTTAAATTTTTATTTATTTATTTATTTTTATTTTTGGCTGTGTTGGGTCGTCGTTTCTGTGTGAAGGCTTTCTCTAGTTGCGGCAAGCGGGGGCCACCCTTCATCGCGGTGCGCGGGCCTCTCACTACCGCGGCCTCTCTTGTTGCGGAGCACAGGCTTCAGATGCGCAGGCTCAGTAGTTGTGGCTCACGGGCCTAGTTGCTCCGCGGCATGTGGGATCTTCCCAGACCAGGGCTCGAACCCGTGTCCCCTGCATTGGCAGGCAGATTCTCAACCACTGCGCCACCAGGGAAGCCCCATCTTGTATTTTTAAAGAACCAAGAATAGGCATCAAACATCCCAAACGTGGAGGTCAGAGTCTATCAGTCCTCTGTCTTTAGCTGCAAAAACAAACAAACAAACAAACACCCCAAAACCTAAAAGCCAAAAAAAGCATGAAACAAACAAAAACAAACAAACAAAAAAACTGGAGTGTCCTGCTCCCTTTTGGTTCCAGCTCCTCCTTTTCCCTCCTCCTTCTCCCCCCACCTGCCTCCTGACCCCTCGTCCTTTTCTCCAGTCAGCACCCAATAGCCAGCCTGAACCACGTGCCTGCAGCGCCAGGCCCAGCATCCCTGCCCTCGGGGCTCCTCCCACCTGTAGGGGTGGGCATGGCTGTGGAGGGGGGTATGGAGTGGACGCCCCCAGGGAGCTGGGCGGGAGGGTGAAGAGGAGGTCAGGACAGCATGGAGATCGGGAAAGCAGGCACCGTTCCCTCCAGGAGGAGAGGGGCGGAAGGGGTGCCCCCAGCCACAAGGAGCACAGAGGCGGTGCAGGGACGGAGCGGACAAGGGGAAGGTGAGCTGGGACAAGATTGTAGGTCTTGAGGGTGTGAGGGGTCAGAAGACGTGTGAGCAGCCTTCAGTAACCAGCACCCTGGTCATCAGCCTCTGTCAACGTCAAGGCGAGACTCTCCATCAGCACAAATATTAGGACTCGCTGAAGGCTCAGATGATGTTTAGCATTTTTTAGGAGTAAAATATTTTTAAATTAAGATATGCACATTGGCTTGTTTTAGACATAAGGTTACTGTGCACGGAATAAATTACATGCAGTATAGAGTAAACATAACATTCATATGTACTGGGAAACCAAAAAATTCATGTGATTCCCTTTATTGTGGTATTCGCTTTACCGTGGTGGTCTGGAACCGAACCCACAATATCTCCGAGGTCTACCGTACATATGCGCATATATGTGCATAAACATTAAATATATACCCTGCTTTTCTTTACTTAATATATTATCAGCGTTTTCTCATAGAATTCAACATTATTTTACAACATTATTTTTAATGACCGTGTGAATCCACTTGTCTGAATGCACCAGAATTTATGTAACCATTCTTCTAGCATGGGAGACTTGTGTTCTTTCCGATTTTGCACTATTACAGATAATGCTTCAGCAAGCATTTTGGTACACGGATACTTGCAGCTCTGATTATTTCTTTAGGATATAGTCACAGGAATGGGACTACAGTATCCAAGGGTATAGAGTTTGTGACAGAGTTTGATATCTATGGACAAATGTACTCTCACCATTAGCACAGGAAAGTGCTCAACATAGCCTTACTAACAATGAGTATTCTTGTTTTAAAAGATTTTAGGCCATTTGATAAGTGAAAGATGACACCTTCTTGTGATTTAATTTAATGTTTCAATTATTAGTGAAGTTGAACATTTTTTCCATGCATTAACCATTTATATTGTTTCTTTTGTGAAGAAATCGTTCACACTTTTTGCTCATTTTTCTGTTAAGGCATTAGTGGGTTTTTATTTGTTTCGTTTTGGTTTGTTTGTATTCCAGTTTGTTTAGTAGATTTATGAGTATATTAAACTTCTGTCGTATGTATTGCAAATAGTTTTCAATTTCTGGTTTGCCTTTTAATTTTGTTTATTATATCTTTGAAATACAGTCACTTAAAATTTTATGAGGTCAAAATTGATCATTATTTTATTCCATATTTTCCTTTCCATAAATTTTATGTCTAGAAAATCTTTTCCTATCCTCAGAGTGTATAAATAGTCACCATTATATTTTTCTAGCTCTTGTTAATACTTTCACTTTAAATTCTTCAATGAATTTGGGGTTTATTTTGCTGTACGAGAAGAGGTAAGAAGAATTTTTCCCCAAATAATTGACCATTAAAAAAATATTATTTGTCACACTCCATCTCCTCCTCATTGATCTGTGATTTTAAAAATAAATATAATAGGGGCTTCCCTGGTGGCCCAGTGGTTAAGAATCCACCTGCCAATGCAGGGGACACGGGTTCGAGCCCTGCTCCGGGAAGATCCCACATGCCGCGGAGCAACTAAGCCCGTGCGCCACAACTACTGAGCCTGCGCCCTAGGGCCCGTGAGCCACAGCTACTGAGCCTGTGTGCCTAGAGCCCGTGCTCCACAACAAGAGAAGCCACTGCAATGAGAAGCCCGTGCACCACAACAAAGACCCAACGCAGCCAAAAATAAAATAAATTAAAAAATATATATATAATACACTAATATCTTAAATATTTGAGGGCCCATTTTATAACCATTTTTTCCTGTTCCAGTGATCTATGTATTTATTCTCATGTCATCACCACAGTGTTTTAATTAATGTCTCTTTAAATTGATTTTAATTAGGCAAATCCTCCTTCACTTTTCTTCTCTGCCAAAATTTCCTAACTATTCTCAACTGTCTATTTTCTCAGATAAATGTTAAAATAATTTTGTCAAATGTTAAAGAATGGTATTGTATTTGAATTTCATAAGCCTATGCCTTAATGGAAATACAGTCTTTCTCCATGAAATTTCTCTTCTCGAGTGCATCTTTTTTTTTTTTTTTTTCACTTTTTGTAATTTTATTCTTAAGGACCTGGTGAAAGCCTTTCGGGACTTATTTTTTAACCCTGACAACACTGACTCTATGTGGAATCTCCTAAAGTTTTCAGTCCTCATCCATTCACAGATAGATACTGTTCTCTCTCAACACTAATGCCATTTCTCTTCTTTCATTTCTACTGATAATGAATAGTTGAAAATTTATGACTTCCAAAACAAAGTTTCCAAGGGCTGTTGGGTAACTGATTATAGTGCTGAGGTTTGGAGGTCTGTTCACGGCGGTGTAAATCAATCTCTTGTGAAAATTTCCCTCAAAAGCACACGCAGAAGGGACCTATTCGGCCAGCTCCATGGCTGACATGGGAGACAGAAAGCAGAAGCCTGCAGTGAATCCAAGAGCGGCCAACAGATTCTGTCCACATGTGACAGGTGGACGGTTGAATGGTGAGGACACTAAACAGAGTTTAATGAGGAAGCCCCAGGAGGTTTCTGAGGTCAGAGAGAGGCCACATGTTTTGGGATGCCACGGTGTGGTCAGCTGGTGAGTGTGGGCGATGGGGTGCCTAACACTCTCCGCTCACTGATGAATTCCTGTTGTTATTCTTGTTTTGGTCCGATTCCTTATTTAAGAATGATCCCCAGGTATATGAATTTGAAAACAGAGAAATTCCAATGGTATAATTTTCTTTTTTTTTTAAAAATATTTTTCCTTATTAGTCATCCATTTTATACACATCAGTGTATCCATGTCAATCCCAATCACCCAATTCATCCCACCACCAGGCCCACCACCCCGCCGCTTTCCCCGCTTGGTTCAGGTGCATTTCTAATTCGAATCCAACACAAGGAGGTCCCTGAAAGTCGCTGGCAGATGACACAGGAACATTAGAGGCAAATAACAACTCTCTCGGTGACTCATATCGAACAGAACCTATTTCCTTGTCAGGACCATTAGAAAGGGAAAAACATATCAGTAGATGCCTCGAAGCCTACCAGGGAGGTAAGTGGGCAAATGCAAAAGGAGAAGCTCCACGTACATGTATGTTACAGAGTGGAAGTGGCTTTGATGTAAATACAATGCCCCGCCCCGTGTGTGCCTGCGTTTCCAAGGTAACCAGCGGGGCTCCCCACCTCAGGATTGGGGGGCTCTGTTGGCGCGAACACAGCCACCCCCCCTTGTGCTTTGTCTCCTCCCCCATCCTGTGGGTTGATGTGTCATCAAAGAAGTGACTTCCTCCGCTGAGTCACGGTCAGAGCCCGGATCTTAAAAATAACGGATGGTGCTTGAGTTCATGAAACATGCCATCTTAACTCGCCCGTGAGGGTGTGAATTAATTATAAACGTAGAGCTAGAGTGCTTTATTCAGGCGTGAGAGCTTTAAGTTAAAATGACTGCAATGTAGGATGTGTTTCTTGTACAAAAAAAGCAGTGTTTATAACTTCAAAAGCACTGCCTTGGAGTCTAACTGGTCTGGGAGGACTCAGATTCTGCGGCTTACAAAGTAGCCCTTGATTTCTCACTAGGTCACAGTCCAGTGGGTGGCCGGGGGCAGGGGCTCTGCTCCACGCAGCCGCTCACGGATCCCAGCCCTTGTAGGCGCCCCACCCTCCTTTAGGTTCTGGGAGTCCCATCCTCTCAGCCGGCAGAGGGGGAAAGGAAAGGAGGGTCCCACAGGGGAGGTTTTCATCGGCCAGGCCTGGATGTAATGCTTCCAAGGGCCAGAATTTGGTTGCAGGATCACGTTAACCGCAAAGGAGATAAAAAATGTGGTCTGGTTGTGTGACCCGGGAGGAAGAGCTTCGGCTGCAGGACGCATTCATTCATTCATTCGTTCATTCACGCATGGACACGTGTTGAATAGCTGTGACGTGCCAGATGCTGTCTGCAGCTAAGAAGACGCAGCCCACAGGACTGAAGGGGAGTCTGCCTTCGGGGGACTGTACCCTCGGTTCTGAGTTCTCACCTAGTAGCCTTGTGACTTGAGCTGTTTGAGCCGCTGGGTGGGCGTGAACACAGCTTGCAGTGCTGCTGTGAGGACTGCGGGATGCCACGTGCAAAGCCCCCATCACGCTTTCCATACATGGAGTAAATGACCTGCAATGTGTTGATCACGTAATGCGTCTTCAAGATTTGTTGTGAAAGAAAGATTTGTGTTTCTCTTCCTGTGAAGTCACAGAGTTCATACAGTATACGCTTTCCTCTCATATCTTAAAAGAGTGGATTTGTACTTCTATCAATACTTTCAATGTTTACAGATTAAAAGGCTGGATTTACTTTCTACCCAAACATTTATCCAAAACAAACAAACAAACAAACAAACAAACAAATCTCCTTAATCCTTCAACCGAAATAGTTTATGGGTTTTATTATGGCTCATTTGTACTATTCCTATGGAGAAAAGAAAAGATTCATTTAAGCCCCGAGGAGTCAGTATAATTAGTGGGAGTGTTGGTGAAGGGCAGGTCACAGGTTTGCCAAATAACCTAGAACTTGAGGGACAAAGGGCAGTCCGCCTCCCACTGTAGTGCTCGCATTGGCCACTAGATGGCAGCATCTCACAGGACTATGTGAACCCGCCCCCCTGCCCCCCTCCCCCGGCCCCGACTGGCTCCTTGGTCTTGGACTTGAAGCCCTGACTTCAAAATAAGGAAAGCTGAAAGGAGCAGTAAAAAATGTGAACATCTTTTTGTTCTTAATATTGTGAAAAGAAATAATCTCCAAACGCTCTCAAACAGTTCTCCTGTGACATTTTATATCCATGCTTTATACCTGGAGGCCAACAGGAATAATGCAGCTGCTGTATTTTACGAACGCTGTGTGTGTATACACGCACCTCGTGGAGGATTCTGAGTCACTTTCCAAGGGCCCTCTGAGTCTGACCTCTGTTCTTGACTTCCATGCACACGTGAGAGCTGGTCTCCTCCAGGGCTGCTGATAGGAAGCCTCATTTTTTCCTAGAGACACAAAACAGAATGAGACAGTCATAAAGAGACATCCAGAGACGCTGAAAGCCATTGGGGAATTTCTGGCAGTTTTTATCCTTGTGGTGATCGTAAGACTCTTCAGCCTGGAACGGAAGCCAGGGAATGTTTTCTTGCTGTTTAGTATCTGCATGGGTTTTCCAGAGAACTGAGCATTGAGTGGGAATCCAGGAGACCGGGAAGGTGATGATGCCTGAGAAGAAAACTTCCCTGACGATGATGCAATCACAGAAGCTGTCATTTCTCGAGACATCACTATACGGTAGTCAGGCGCTGTCCTCAGGGCTTCGCGTCTATGGTTTCATTTACTCCTCATGCGAGCCACCTACGGAAGAAAGATACTCTTATTGTAAATTTACAGGTGAGGCAACAGGCAAAGAAAGGTAACTTGTTCCAGGCCGCACAGCTAGTGTAGATGCAGGACTTGAATATGGGTTTATCTGACTCCAAAGCCAATTAACAACAAACAAACCCTTGTTTCTCTTCTATGTCACACCCGATTCCCCTGTTAAATGCTAGGCTTTTTCTGGACGTTCGCATCCCTATTAACCGCCTACCGCCGCCCCCCTCCCCAATAAAACTGAATTTCTGTATTTACCCAAGAATCCAGCTAATGTTTTAAAAAATCTTGGTCCACAGCCTGAAGGAAGAGAAACAATGAAATTGGGGGCGTCTTCCCCCCATGCGGCGGAGACCCTGGCCTGGGATTAAACTCCACATCACGGTTGTCAGACCCAACCGCTTAACCCTTCCAGGGCCTCCTGGTCCTCAGACGCCCAAGACCCAGCAGGAGACTGAACAGGTTGCTGGGTGATCAGGGCACCTCTCACCCCAACCTTGTCTCTGCCAGCCTCCTGACGTTTCCCCTGCTGCAATGACACTGAGTTTGCCGTGTCCCCTCTGACCTTCATGGAAAGTCTCCGAGTTTGTAATGACCCATTTGTACTGTTGTTTGATTGTCTCCCTGACGAGGCTGTGAGCCCCATCAGGGCGGCCCTGAGGTGTCTGCTTAGTCCATCACGCCCAGAGGGCCCGAGTCCACGGCAGGTGGTCCAGCAGGACTTGGTAAACTGACAGGAAGCATATTTTCCGAATAAAAATAAAGTGACATGATTGAGGAAAGGCTTTCTTCCCTGACTTGTGCATTTCTTTATATGAAGTCATGTAATGCTAAAAATATTCCATCACATTTTTTTATTACTTGTAGGAAATCACATAATCAAGGATGTTTGAATGACTGAAATCAGGACTGTGGGGAAGCCAGGGCTGCTGTCCGAAGGGCGGCCGCCCAGCTGGGAAGTCGGGCCTCTGACCAGGTCAGCAAAGAGGGGTTTGGCCGACCGCTCTGCTTTTCCTCAGGTAGAATGATTTCCACAGAGCTTTCAGCATCTACCTTCTCCCCTAAGTTCTCTGTTTAAACTTTTCCACTAAACCTCTGCTTTAATGAGAAGCAGCTTTTGGTGTTTCAGCAATAGTTCTGGGGCCTCTCTCACTGCTGTCAGGTTTGAGGGTTTTATTTTTGTGTGTGTAATTGGAAAATTCCCCCGTGAGCCTGGGGAAAAGCATCAATGTCGCTACAGAAATGGGCTCCGGGTCGCACCTATCGGATCGGGTGAGCTTTTGCGTGCGAAGCCCATCGGAGAGGTGAGGGTCAGGCTGGTAATTTCGCTGCTGCTCTGGCTGGACATTGGTCTTTGTTCTGGGGAAGATGAGGACGCAGCGAGCAGCATGGCTCGTAAAACACGTTTACGACGCCCGCGGTGGCAGGGCCTGTGGCGGCTGGGATTTGGGGGAACAGAAGCCGCTCTGGGCCGTGCCCGAGGGCCACCCCTGCAAGTCCCCATGGGCCCCCTCCGTGCGAACGCCACCTCCTGGGTTTTTCTTCTTCCACATCTCCTTACACCGCCCCCCACCACCGTCTCCTTCATCTTCCTTTCTTCTCCAAAGAAAAGAAGAAACCATCTCCAAGTAGATTCTTGCTCTCTCTGTTTTTAACATGGATGAAGACAAAATTCTTTTTTTTTTAAATTAATTAATTTATTATTTTATTTTTGGCTGCGTTGGATCTTTGTTGCTGCACGCGGGCTTTTTCTAGTTGCAGCGAGCGGGGGCTACTCTTCGTTGCGGTGCGAGGGCTTCTCACTGCAGTGGCTTCTCTTGTTGTGGAGCGTGGGCTCTAGGCGCACAGGCTTCAGTAGTTCTGGCATGTGGGCTCAGTAGTTGTGGCTCACGGGCTCTAGAGCGCAGGCTCAGTAGTTGTGGCGGGCGTACGGGCTTAGTTGCTCCGTGGCATGTGGGATCTTCCCAGACCAGGGCTTGAACCAGTGTCCCCTGCATTGGCAGGCGGATTCTTAACCATTGCACCACCAGAGAAGTCCGAGACAAAATTCTTTTACTTATTATTTTTAAATTTTGAATTTTATATGGCAATATAGTTGATTTACAATGTTGTGTTAGTTTCAGGCGCACAGCAAGGTGATTCAGTTATACGTATACATGTATCTATTCTTTTTCAAATTCTTCTCTCATTTAGGTTATTACAGAATATTGAGTAGAGTTCCCTGTGCTATACAGTAGGTCCTTGTTGGTTATCTATTTTACATGTAGTAGTGTGTATATGTTAATCCCAAACTCTCAATTTATCCCTCCCCCCATCCTTCCCCTTTGGGAACCAAAAGTTTGTTTTCTATGTCTGTGGGTCTGTTTCTGTTTTGTAAATAAGTTCATTTGTATCATTTTTTTTTTAGATTCCACATGTCAGTGATATCACATGATGTTTGTCTTTCTCTGGCTGGTTTACTGCACTTAGTAGGATAATCTCTAGGTCCATCCATGTTGCTGTGAGTCTCTCTTGTTTTGTCCACCATAAACACATCTCTCTTCTCCACAATCCTCACTATTTATTTTGGAAAATTCTCCAAAGGAAATTCATTTCACATTTTAGTGTTTCTGTTACCGAGGGCCATGTGGGATGTGCAGAAGCTCCGTGCACTGATAAATTAAATAAGCGAGAGCGATTCCCTTAGGAAGCAAGGCAAGCGCTTCAGTTTCTCCCAGCAGCTTCCCCTCCTGCACGTCCCTACTTCATGGTAAAGTGACCCTCTGTCGCCAGAGCCACCCACCCCCCCGGCGTCCCCTTAGGGAAACTGCCCTCCTGCCACTGGGTGTGGGACTCACTCTACCACCCTCCAGTTCTCACGTCTCTGATTTCACCAAATCTTTGGGGCTCGTATTTAATAGGCCTGTGTTTGCATAAGTCCACTCCTATAAACCGTTCACTTGGGGACCTGAAGCTGACGTTTTTTATGACACAAAGGGCAGTAAAAGCCGCCTCCATGTAGGGCAGCCGCAGGTTCTGTGACTGAGTTGTGAAAGCTCATGTTAGAGCCATCCGTGTCCTGAGGTTCTGCACGCCTCCTGCAGCCTATAATTTCGCTAGTAAGAATGGGACTAAAAGACAAGCAGACTCCACCCGACATAACCCCAGCATCTCAAGTTCACCTGCAGTTTGAGAAAAAATCCTAGTTCGGGCATCCTGGGCGGGGCAGGAATGAAGGATGGGATGGATGTAATCAGTTCTACCCAAATGCGTCTTTTGCTGTATAATCCATTTATTAACAGCTCTGATGTGTTCCTGTATTTGTTTCTTACTACGTTCTTCTAGAGAGAGGTTACCAAACCACGGCCTGTGGGCCAGATTTGGCCTCACTGCTTGTTTTTGTCTGGCCCTCACGCTGAGGATGGATTTACGTTTTTAAATGGTTGAAAAGAATCAAGAGGATAATATTTTGTGACGTGAAAATTGTGTGAAATTCACATTTTAATGTCCGCAGATAGAGTTTTATTGGAACAGGTCACACTTCCCCATCCACGTGGGTCCAGGCTGCACCGGGGATGCCCTGGGGACTGGGGTCATTGCCTGTGAAGCCTAAAATAGTCACTCTCTGGCCCTTTGCAGAAAACGTTTGCAGGTCCCTGCTCTAGAAAAACAAAAGGATGCCTCTCTGTTCACAAGTAATTTCTGCAAGTTCCCAAGGCTTGAGGGTTCCTTCGTGTTCAGGAGAGCTGCTTCCATGGCCCCTTCTGAGCTGGTCTGGTCTAATTTTCCTCCAAGGGGCTTTCAAATTGAGTGATTCTTGAAGAATTCTGCTCGGTGAATATTTTTGCCTAAATGTTACCTTTTGATGGGCACACACTCTTCATTGGAAGAATGAGAATTCGGTGCTCCTCTTCCCTGGCTGTCCTTTGAATCACGGGGACTTTTTATAGAACCCAGTGGCCGGGTCTCACCCCAGGCCCATTGAATAGAACCTGTGAATGTGGGACCCAGGTGATTCCATTGTGAAAGTTCAGTTTACGAAGGGAGAACCTCCCTCTGCTATTTTGAAATTAAGGTTTTAGTTGCGATAGCCAATTCCACTGATTCCTTTCGACACGTATTTGTTGAATGCCCACAAAATGCTAATTGCTCTGGAATTTGTATGTCAAAAAAGAATGAGACGGCTCTCTGCTTTCTACGATTTAGCGAGAAGGATCATTAACACTGGACTGAGGGGCCCCCCTTTTCCCAAATAGACTAGCGTCAAAATCGTCATTTCTGGGAACCAGTTAAATATGCAGGATTGAGTACGTAGATATATGGAAACCAAAAACTGTTAACAAGTAAAGTACTAGCTTCAGAGCCATCCCACGACCATGCTGGAAATGGCTACATTTCTACTAACTAACATTTGGGCCGCTGGGGGCAAGGGAGAGGGGGCATCAGTTTTGTTTCTCTGTAGAAGCAGCAGCAGCACAGGGTAGAGCTCACAGGCCCTCCCGCGTACCAGCTACACAACCTTGACCGTGTCCCTTCATTTATCTCGGATCCGTTTTCCTCTTCTGGGAAATGGAGGTAATAGTAATACCTCTGCCACAGGGTTGTTGGAGGGATTCGATGAGATAACACGCATAGAAGCTCTCTTATGACTGTGGAGTTCTATTCTGGTTCAAGCCTCTTCACTGGGGCTCATGCTGCCGTGAGACAGAGAGAAGTAAACAAGGAAATATGAACAGAGGCCCAGCGTGGGAAGTGCTGTAGAGAAAAACTAGGCGGGATGGGGGGAGGAGTGCTTGCGGGGGGTGAAGATGTTTCAGACGGGATGTTCAGAAGAGACTCACCAGGAGACCCGGTAACTATTCGCTATCATTACGGTATTGATAGGGAGTAATGAGCCACTTGCTACGACCACTGGGAAGGTCTGAGAGGAGAAAATGACCAATGTACCCAGACCTTTTGTCTATTTCCTTCCTCGACTCCAAGATTGTTGAGCCGCTAACATGGACGGAGTGGAACTTTGGAATATCTACAGATGACTCGTGTCCTAATAAGAGAACCCGGGGTGGGTAAAATAACTCCCCACTTTTCCGAAGCTGCATGATGTGCCCTGGGTCAGCCTTAAACACGGACAGCAGCCTTCGTGGGTGACACCGAAAGACGAACTGCCTCTGAACCAACTTGCAATCGATAAGATTAGAGGTCTCTTAAAACTTCTAGAAGATGGGTCAAGGACATGAAAATTCATTGGATTGACTCATAAACATGCAGGAAAAAATCTCATCTCCACTAGTGACCTGGGGAAGACAGATTAGACTAAGAAAATATTTTTTACCTATCAGATCAGGAAACTGGCTGATGGGAGTATGACCTGATGCCTCCTTTTTGGAGGGCCATTTGTCAGTATCTCTCAAACTTTAGGAGGCATGCACATTTAAACCCAGAAATTCCACTTTAGGGAATCTATTCTCCAGAGATAATCACACACAAGTATACAAGAATACATGTATAAAGGTATGGATTTATCATAAGAGTAAAAAATTATATTTCTATAGACAACCTAAATATACATCACAGGCACTTGGTACACATGTGTTAAATGAGCAAATGAGTGTGTGTATAAGCGGGATACGATAAAACACAAGCAGGAGAGGAGGAATCCGTGGTGAGTGAAAAGTGCCCTGGGAACCACATTAATACAGAAATACACAGCTGCTCTGTCATGGAAAGGTCTGGAAAGCTGCTAACGGGACTGCACAAATCTATTGGGTCAACCACAGCACAGAGCACTTAATAATACATAATAAATAAATAGTAATAGATTTTCTTCATACGCTGCAGGGCGGGGGATCAAGGAGGTGGGGAGGGGAGATTTCCACCTTTACTCTTATACTTTTCAATATGCGTAGAAATGCTTCCAATTTTCACAGACTACTTAGGGAAGTCTTTACAATTAAACTAATTCAATATTGGTAAAAGCCTTTTAGAAATACAAGCATTTTTTAACTGGACAAAAGTGTCGTATTCCTTGTTAGCTAAGCAGCTCCCATTTCCTAACTATTGTAACTAATGGGATGTGGGAGACATCTGCGTTGGTTACGTCATTCAAGCTTGCCAGATGGGGCAGTGGAAGCTTCTAGAAGCTGAGTAACTTTGCTGCATGTTGAAAGACTTGTCTGGTTTCAAAGACCATGAGCCCTGTTGTTTCAGGGCAGAGGAGGTCAGAGGCCTGTGGACACAGCCCACCAGACAGAAATGGGGACCCTGAGGCCACACTAGGGGACCCTCAGTCACCCAAGAACAATACTGGAGACAAGGACATAGCGACAAACTTCTCCTTTCTCACATTTTGCCTGGGGTCAATCTAAGTGCAGTTAAAAACTAAGATACTGCTCTAGAAACTTTGGAATCGATTTGAATCCCCACCGGGCCAAAGTTCAGCCACTGAGCCACAGCGAGCAGACAGGCCTGTGAAGGCCAGTACTCATTTGCTGTAACACTGTTTTCTAGAAAATCGACCTTTATCTTCC
Organism: Balaenoptera borealis; assembly: GCF_965194805.1. NCBI lineage: Eukaryota > Metazoa > Chordata > Mammalia > Artiodactyla > Balaenopteridae > Balaenoptera > Balaenoptera borealis. The sequence continues at coordinate 2,557,276 of NC_138860.1, forward strand.
TCAAGGTCCTGAGTATAAGATTCCAGGGAAATATCTGCAGAATCGAGTGGTAGGACTTGGTCGGTCCCTCCAAGAAACCCACAGTTCCTCCTTTCAGAGAACTTTCAGATAACTGGCACCTCGCAACCTAGGGGCCCCTTTGTGGTTCCAGCCTGGGTCGGAAAGCAAAGCCAGGGTCACAGATGACATGTACCAGCCCTCAGAGGGAGCAGGTCTGTTGCCTCTGGGTGTTCTCTTTCCAGATTTTCCAGTTCTGCTTCTATTACATTGCCGTGTCTCTTACCCATGGAATCCAAGCCAAAGCTCTAAGGATGTCAGGACTGTCCGTGGCTTGGCTGCCGACCAGCCTCCCAGCCTCTTGAGCCATCCATCACTCACTCTGACCGCCACCTGCTTTCTGCAAATGCGCTCCAGACTCTGTCCGGCTCTCTGCTCCCTCCCACCCTCGGTCCAGCCCAGGCCCGCAGGGGCTCTCCTTGACCTTGCCCTGCCCAGCGCCCAGCACCGCTCACCCTGCCCCAGGTCCCCAGTTCATGTCCTTCAGAGCCGTCCCGTCCTGTGGTCAGTACTGATCTTGAAAGAACAAGAGTTCAGGGCCTGGTGTCAGTCACCTCTGTCTCCCTGAAGACTGGAAGAGGCACCCGATAAACTTTCCTTGCATCTTTAATGAATACACTTGTTTCAGGCTGCTGCAAATTCTGTCTGGTTCCACAAGAAAGGGGAGTCAAAGATACTCAAATCAACGCAGACATCAAACGTAATTGAGAACGAGGGGACTTTTCCCTCCTATACGCACCCTGTACACGCCTCCCCCGCCCCGAGATGTTGCAGTGCACTGACTGTAGTTCCCGTGGGCACGTCTCTTTACACAGTCCTTACACACCAGCCTCCAGACTGGACTCTCGTTCCCTTTCACGGAGCTACACACTATGGTTATTGAGCTGCTGTCACCCTCGCCCTCAGACTGCGACAATTTCTCCTCTCCCTGTAAGGCTGGGCATCGCACAACGGGTTCACCCAAGTGTGTTTCCTACTGACCCCTCTTACACACGTGTTCATCTTGTCTCAAGGAGACGGTCGAATTTAGGTGTGGGGAGGGCTTATGTTTTTCTTCTGTGACTCTTCTCTCGCTGCCCGGGACCCAGTACAGTGAGGATGCCAAATAAGCAACTGATGATTGAGCTGTGGATGGACGGACGTCTCGTGTACCAGTCGGTCACACCGTCAACAGGAGAGCGTGTTTGTTTCAACTTCCACCGAAGTCATGCTTTGACAATGTGTCATTTGTTAATGTATCAGACGAAGCCAGGGGGCACATTCCTCAAAGGTAGAACAGTCCTCGGCATTCCAGAGGAGGCTGGGTGAGTAAGATGGTCCCTGCCTGCAAGGAGCTTGTGGGAGATGAGAAAAAGAAAACGCTAACTAACTTTACATATATGTATGTAAGCATATATACAATAATATATACAAGCATATATGTAATAATACATATGTTAAGATAGCATATAATAAGATAATAGAACCTTGTGTCAGAAAGTATAATAAGGAGCTAGACTAGGTGTTGGCAAACTTTTTCTATAAAAGGACAGACGGTAAATGCATGAGGTTTTGCCAGCCACGTGGTCTCTGCTGCAACCACTCAAGGCTGTGGCCGCCAGCAGGCAGCAGGCGGTGCTTGGGCCCCCAGGAGGTAGTTGTCAACCCCTGATAGGGGACTTCAGTAAATGTCTTTGGATGAGGGGAAGGCAGCCAGGTCCCCGTGGGCAGGAGGACAGCTCTGAGGGGGTAGGTGGGGCTGACCTGGTCTCGAAGACGTGGTTAGATCTGGATGGCACATGGCAGGAAAAGGGATCATTGACGTCCGATGACTGTTATAAGCAACAATCTACGCTGGATATTTGGGGGAAACGTTGAGAAGATATCTCGGCAGGAGAAGAATTTGCATTCAGGATGAGAGGGAGGGAGATGACTGAAAGGCGGTGGGAACTTTGAGCTAATCCTGTGGCCTAGAGCTTCCAGAATGTTCCACTTACATAGCAGAGAGGGATGGTCACCTGATCACCTGAAATGAGGCTGTTTCTATGAACTGTTTTATTGTAAAAATTAAGGCAATTTATCATTCTGCTCTATAACGTTTATTTTAGTGAAAACAACAAATGTCACGAATTGCCTACTATTGCACGGAATTAATGCTGTAGGAAAATGTGCTCTACTCATCCAGCAGTTGTTTTTGTTAGTTTAAAATGATATTTTATTTTTATTTATGTTTTTCAATTTTTTAAATTGAAGTATAGTTGATTTATAATATTGTGTTAGTTTTAGGTGTACAGCAAAGTGATTGTTATACATATACGTATATCCATTCTTTTTCAGATTCTTTTCCCATTTGGTTATTACAAAATATTTTTTTATACCATGCTTATGTATACATTTATTTATTTATTTTTGGCTGCATTGGGTCTTTGTTGCTGCGCGCGGGCTTTCTCTAGTGGTGGAGAGCGGGGGCTACTCTTCGTTGCGGTGCATGGGCTGCTCATTGCAGTGGCTTCTCTTGTTGCGGATCATGGGCTCTAGGCGTGTGGGCTTCAGTAGTCGTGGCACGTGGGCTTCCATAGTTGTAGCTCGTGGGCTCTAGACTCCAGGCTCAATAGTTATGGCGCACGGGCTTAGTTGATCTGCGGCATGTGGGATATTCCCGGACCAGGGACTGAACCCGTGTCCCCTGCATTGGCAGGCGGATTCTTAACCACTGCACTACCAGGGAAGTCTCTATTACAAAATATTGAGTAGAGTTCCCTGTGCTCTACAGTAGATCCTTGTTGTTTATCTATTTTATATACAGTAGTATGTACATGTCAATCCCAATCTCCTTATTTATCCCCCCTCCCCTTTGGTAACCATAAATTTGTTTTCTATGTCTGTGAGTCTCTTTCTGTTTTGGAAATAAGTTCATTTGTATCTTTTTTTAAGATTCCACATATGAGTAATATCATATGATATTTATCCTTGTCTGACTTACTTCACTTAGTATGTCAGTCTCTAGGTCCATCCACGTTGCTGTAAATGGCATGATTTCACTCTTTTTTAAGGCTGAGTAATAGTCCATTGTACATCCAGCTGTTTTGAGGATCTTGCCACACACCATGGCAGTCCTCTCACCGTAGTCTGAAAAGGATGGGCGTGGCCAAGGAGAAGGAGTGACTCCCGAAGGGCTGACCCTGGAGGGGGTGGCCTGGGTAAAGGTCAGTGTGATGTACCCCCGTGGCTGGGTTACACACAGAGAGGTCGGGGTGTGGAGGCCTGGGGACCCATTAGAAGGTGGTTTCCATGGACAGCTGTGACACAGCTGTGACATCGATGGGTGAGAAGTCCCGAGGGTCTGTACTGAAGGATGGGAAAGGCAGAAGACAAATATGTTCACGAGGCAAGGATGCCAGGACTTGACGAAAACCAGCGGGCAAGTAAGGTGTGCACACATGCGATAATGCCACTTCCGACTAAGACAGAAGACTAGTTTTTGCATGGTAAGTTTAGAGATATCGTATTTTATTGGTTCTAAGACGCATGTGTCTTAACATTTTCACGTCTGTGGATTCAGGATGCTTCAGACAGTTGGGGCACAACCCAAGTTAACTGTCAGATTTTGTTCTTTCTTAGTGGTGCACAGAATGGCGAGGTGTCTTACCATGGCATCTTGGATTTGTTGAAATACAGTATTTGTAAGGTTTTAATGACAAATTACTAGCTAATAATCTCTCTGTTCAGGGCCATCAATAAGACACTAAAAGCTGCCGGAAGGTGAAAGGTGGGATCAGAAGGGTTTTTCAGGCATCATTGGGTTTTTTTTGGTCCTTTTCTCAAAAAAGGTCAGTTCCCATTGTTCTGTTAATATGAGGAGGAGACAGGCCAAGACCTTTCCCAGGATTTTTCTTTTCTCCTGTAACTAACTGATCAATACAATACAGGTTAATGTGATCACTTACCTTTTCACTTGCTAGGCAGCAGAAATGACATTATGTACCAAACGTAACTAGGTCGTTATGATTCCGAAATACGAAAGCTGGCTTTTTGCACCCAGATGACTGTCTAGTCAGGGCGGTTTCAGGGCTGCAGCCCGCCATGCAGATGTGTTCATTCAGAGACAGTGAGCTGTACCTTTGAAGTCAGAAACAGAACGAGATGATTTCACATTGTTTGTCATGATCACATCTAAATATATCTTCATAAGGAGTCTCCAAGTAAACAATGGCAGCAGTACATGGAGCATTTAGAGACAGTTAGAGCTCTTGATCCTTCTTAGAGCAGTTTCAGGATATGGGCCAAACATTTTGGAAGAGGGAATTCCCTGGAGGTCCAGTGGTTAGGGCTCCGGGCTTCGACTGCAAGGGGCACGGGTTCGATCCCTGATGGGGGAACTAAAATCCCACATGCCGCGTGGACCAAAAAAAAAAAAATTTTTTTTTTGGAAGAAATTCTTGCCAGTTGAGTTTCATGCTGCTGAAACAGGACATCCCTGAAGGCACATCCAACCTCCGTGCAGCCCTGAGGCTCCTCCACACAGAACCAGCGGGTGTCTTTTTCTGAGAGATGTTGCGAGACCCGTAAACCCACTCCCATTAACATGGGATCACAGAAATGTATTTCCCATGGGAGAAAGTTAATTTTTAAATAGACCTTTTTTGACTTCTAAATACAGACTAAGAAGCTTCCTTTATTTTTAAACGTAAAATGCAGATTCCTGAAAGCAACATGACTGAGGGGCTTTGGTCTTAAACGTGTGCTATTTATTTATTTTGCCATCATCTGGCACGTCAGCAGGGCCCCGTAATGCCGCGTGTCACAGAAAAGCAAACACAGTCACGGTATGCTCACGACCAGGCTGAGACCAGACAGCTGACTGGATACAATTCTATGCCCCCTTTGCTATAAAAAACATGACCCTAAATCTTAACCAGTTTGGAATAAAAGGCCCCACAATTATGACATAGTAACAAAGTTCATGTTGTATACAATGTGATTGTTTCAATACTCTGCCCATCCATTTTCATTTTACCTGCTATTTATACGTGGCAGTAAAAAGTCAAGAGGAAAATCCACTCTTTGGTATGTTAGGCGCAATATTCATTTACCCGGCATGTTTGCAGGATAAAACTAAATGCAGTGGAACCCTCTTTTATAATCCCGGTGTTTGAAGTTAGAACTACACTCGCCTGGCAGTGTAATTGTAATCACAGACCTTTTCCATATGTATTTGTGTTTCCCAAAGGCTTGGGTAATGATCTACCTTTAAATATCTGATCAGTCATCCCCGATACCCCCTGATTTTTAGCTAGATGGGTCTTTACCAGATATTAGATACTCAACAAGTACTAACCATTTGGAGCAGAAATAAACCTTCTGTTTGGGCTGTTACTTATCCAAACGGTCCAGTAGAGATTTTTAGTGAAAGCAGTGAAACATGCCCGATATATTAGGCAAAACAGCACTAGTAAAAGTGGGTCTGTGTGGCTTGTGTGCCCGGCAGACAGCAACCGTCACAAGAGGTCTACGTGCCCTTCTGTCCTTCCTGAGAGGCCTGCAGGGTTATTTTTTGGAGGCTAGATAGAGAAACGCCTACCGCTGTATCATTTCCTTCAGAGCCAGCAGCTTTTATTCTTTTCGGCAAGTGTTTAGAGGAAAGTGTTGATGCTTATTAATCTGTTTCTTGTCTTACAAACGTGCGTCGGCGTGATTGGTGGCAAAACCGCGTATCTGACGGGTCTCAATGTAATCTACATGGCAGGACGAGATTGTTACACTGAACAGATCTGTTTGGAGTTGTTATTCTTTGTAATTACCTTCATTAAGTGAAAGCATGTGTCAATCAACTTTGAACTTTAAACATACCAGGAATTTGCAAGGAAAATGCATTTCTGTTTCCTAGAGGCACGTGTGTGCTTGAAGATGAGCATGCATGTGATAGGTACAGAGACGCTGCATTAGAAACATGTTTCTGCCATTTTCTGAATATATCATTTCACCCTGGTTTGCACTTGGTAACTTTATAAATAAAGTGCATGACAACTCCAGAGAATTACGTCTACAGAGTGGGTTTAACGGATCACTAATTCATGCACTAGTGTGAACGAATCGTTTTAAAATAAAGAGCAGTGCTTCCTGAATTTCTGCAATAAAAGAACATGTTCACATAAATTTTAACGACCACTGATCCCTAGGGATGTAAATGTGGAAACACTCACTCTGCTGCTGTCACACTGGAAGGGGATCCTGTGCTATAACTTTCTGGGTTTGATCGGACCTCCCTTGGGCCAGGACTCTGTGGCCAAAGTAGAGAGCGTGCCACGAAAGTGTCCTCAACTTTAGCAGGGTTGATGGCTGACAGTCTATGTCCTTTCTCGACGGTGACAGGCGCCCCCCGACAGCCCCGCACTTACCGCCCACCCGCACGGCCGCGTGCCCAGCCCCCGGGGATAACGGGATGCATGAGGTACCCCAAAGATGGTCCAGGAAGCAAAGAGGGGAAAGTGGCAGAACCGGTCTGACACCGGCGTCCAGCCTGCCGCGGCCAGATTCCTTGTCCGCTTGGCGAGTTACCTCCAGCAGGGGGTGGTCAGGGATAGAGAGAGAGGATGGAGGTGCGGGGGGGTGGGGGTGTGTGTGTGTATGGGGGCCGAGCGAGCCCTCCGCAGCAACCTTCCCCCGGAGGCTGGGAGCCCCGACCCAGGTCCTCAGCGGGTGCGTGGGCTTCGGGGACCCTCCCTCCCTACAGAAGCCGGAGGGACGGCGTGGCGGTCGCCCCCGCCCCCTCACCCCTCGCCCCCCGGCGCTCCTGCCCCCCGGGTGCTAGCGTTACCTGCGGCCGCCGCCCCTCCTGCTCCTCCCCCACCTCTGGGCCCGGCCCCTCCACCCGCCCGACCTTGGCCCTGCGGTTCCCCGCTCCAGTCTCGGTCAAAGCACCTCCTCGGACCCGCTCTGTGCTTCCGGAAGCCGCAGCCCCAGCGTGCGCCCGGCGGGAGCCCTCCCTTCACGGCAGCCTGGGGGACCCCGTAGCCCGGGCACCGCGGATGCTGCGTGTGGGGTCCTGCTCACCTGAGCAGGTAGGCTCTGTTCGTCCTGCCACACACATCGTACGTGGTCCCAGTTCCTGGAGCAACGCCGGGAACACTGTCTAGTAAACACTTTTTGAATAAAGGACCATTTCCAGATCCCCAGACTGAGCACGAGGGGGTCAGCTTTGTCAGACGGGCCTTCATTGAGGCTTTGCTATTTCTAAAGGGGACCCCGAGGTGAGAGCCGAGAATACACAGGAGCAAGGCGGCCCAGCCTGGTCCGGTATGGCAGGTGGTGATGGGACCCCGGGGGGAAGGCCACACCCACCATCTCTGGAAGGAGACCCGGCGGTGAGCTCCTGGTGGGCGCCCCGGAGGTGGTGACCATCTGACCTGCCTCTTCTTCTTTTTTTTTTAAATTTTATTTATTTATTTATTTATTTATTTATTTATTGGCTGTGTTGGGTCTTCGTTTCTGTGCAAGGGCTTTCTCTAGTTGCGGCAAGTGGGGGCCACTCTTCATTGCGGTGCGCGGACCTCTCACTGTCGCAGCCTCTCTTGCTGCGGAGCACAGGCTCCAGACGCGCAGGCTCAGTAATTGTGGCCCACGGGCCCAGTCGCTCCGCGGCATGTGGGATCTTCCCAGACCAGGGCTCGAACCCGTGTCCCCTGCATTGGCAGGCAGATTCTCAACCACTGCGCCACCAGGGAAGCCCTGACCTGCCTCTTCTTCACGACATGACCTTGCGAGGTGCTCAGAGGAGGCGCTCATTCCTCAAATCTCTCAGAAGGGCTCTGGGAGGGGGCCTGGCCAGAAAGAATCCTTGAAGACGCTGCTGGGGTGGGGGGGCCACTCAGTTCCAGGAGGACTTGTAGGCGGGTGACTGGAGGAGATCAGGAAGCTTCTGGAGCAATTTGAGAAAACTTGACTCTGGGGAGCGAACTTGAAAAGCATCTGGGGGGGGGTGGGGGGTTGAGTGTGAGGACTTTTAGAGGGAGAGAACTTACAAAGCTGTGGGGTTTCATCTTTTAACCCCATCTTTAAAGTGTCTTTAAAATCCAAACCCCTGGTCTCCTCCATGGGAAGGGCTAAAACTCCCACCGGTACCTGGATGTGGATGCATGAAAACTAGTGAGACGAGTACAGAAAGCTACTCACTGTTGAAAAGGAAGTTATGCCATTAGACTAAATGGGAAAAGCGGAAGATGGGGAAGAGTTTATAAGATGCCCATCCAGTGCGTGCAAAGGTCCTGACCTTCCCGTAATTTAGGAAAACGTTTTCGGAGGTGATGGGTCGTATCTCTGTGTATGCCGACTGCCCTGACTATAATGTTCCAGGTAACACTTTCTTTTTTTTTTTTTCTTTCTTTTTTTTTTTAAATTTATTTTATTTGTTCTTTTTTTTTTTTTTTTTTGGCTGTATTGGGTCCTTGCCACTGCACATGGGCCCTCTCCAGCCGGGGCCATTCCTCACCGCGGTGCACGGACCTCTCACTGCGGTGGCCTCTCCCGTTGCGGAGCATTGGCTCTAGGCACACGGCCCCCAGCAGTTGCGGCGCGTGGCTCAGCAGTTGTGGCTCGTGGGCTCCAGAGCACAGGCTCAGTAGTTGTGGTGCACGGGCTCAGTTGCTCCGTGGCATGTGGGATCCTCCCAGACCAGGGCTCGAACACGTGTCCCCTGCGTTGGCTGGCGGACTCCCAACCACTGTGACACCAGGGAAGCCCCCAGGTAACACTTTCTTAGGGTCCTCATGATTTTTAAAAAATATGCTCATTTCAGCATTTGTTGCTGTCTGTTGTTGAAGTACACAATTTATTTTATTTTTAATAGCTGTATTTATATATAATTCACATACCACATAATTCACTGATTTAAACTGTACAATTCAGTGGTTTCTAGTGAATTTGCAGAGTTGTGCAACCATTACCACGGTCAGATTTAGAAAGTATTTTTCACCCCGGAAGCGCTGTACCCACAGGTAGTTACTTTCCGCTCCTCCCTGCCCCTGGCAATCTCTAATCTCCTTTCTGTCTCCAGATTTTCCTATTCTGGACATTTCATGTAAATGGGATTCTACAACATGTGGGCTTTTGTGACTGATTTCTTTCACTTTGCAGATGTCTTCAAGGCTCATCCAAGTTGTAGCGTGGATCAGTACTTCGGTCTTTTTTAGAGATGAATCCTATTCCACCGTATGGTTATGCCGCATTTTGTTTATCCATTCATCAGTTGATGGACATTTGGATTATGAATATTGCTGCTGTGCACATTGGTGTCCAAGTTTCTGTGCAAAATATATGTTTTTCTTTCTCTTAGGTATATATTTAGAAATGGAATCAGTGGACCCTACGATGGCACCATGTTGAACCTTTAAAGGATTGCCAGACTGTTTTTCAAAGTAGTGAAGCACACACGTCTGTAGCAAAGTAAGACATGGTACCAATGCTACAGCCTTCCAGCAAGTCCTGCGTTTCATCCAGACCTTCTGCTCGGAGCTCAGCTCTGCAGCCTGAAGGCTCCGGGGTGGCGGGCCACCCAGGTGCCTGGGGCGAGTGTCCAGGAGGCCCGTGGAAGAGAGTGGAGTGGGTGACCAGGGCAAGGAGAGAAGTACAGGAAGAGGAAGGAAGAAAGAAGACAGGGCGCTAAGGCAGGGGGAAGAGGGTCAACCTGCCTTTTGGAGGCTGCCCACTCCTAAGCCTAAAATCGATGAATATATTTGTATTTTAAGTTTTCTGAGTAATTCTCACAAGTGCTTAACTAAGCGGGGCGTGTGTCTGGGCTCCTCAAGGAAGGCTGAACGTCGATCGTGTCATGGGCTGCAGCCTGTTCGTGGGATGACTCACATCCTGGGGGGAAGGACATGTAGCAGAGTGACTCACCTCACCTCTGGCTGAGCTCCTCCTCCCGGACACATGCGAGAATCACTGCGAAGCTTTTAAATACCACTGATGCCAGGGCCTCACGCCAGGACCCTGATGGACCCGGTCTGGGCTGGGGCCTGGGTACAGGTGTATTTTAAAGACTCCACAGGGACTTTATGCAGCCAGGGTTGGGAACCCCCAATGCGGAGCCACAGTTTTTATATTTCAACCTACGTTCTCAAGACAAACAATGGTGGTGATCTTTGGATGCACTGTAGAACTTTTCCAGAAGTGCTTCTGAGCCCCAATTATTGCTCCTTTTAACGGGTGCTAGAGAATAAGGGATTTTGACTGCAGTGTTACTTTGCCTGCTAGTGTCTGTCTCAGCCAGAGGTCGTTCTATTTTGGGGTCATGGAGCACATCTGTTGGGACCCACGAGAATCTCTCGGTGGAAGGGGAGGGTACCAGGTGGGGCTGGACCAGGTACGTCTGAAAGCAGCATGGCCTCTCAGAGAATCTGGAGCCCAGAGTGAGTTCCCTGCCTCCAGTTTGGGAGAGATGCTCTTCCCACATTCCTTCATACAGATTCCTGGGCACCTTCGAAGTACCTGGTAAGAACCAGAGGCCTGGTGCTCTGAGCTCAGCACCTCGGTCTCCACGAGCCTCAGGGCCCTTCCTGGGACCACCCTGACCCAGGTGTGCATCATCTCCAGCCTGGTCTCAGAAGCTGTCTACTTGCTTCTGCTCTTAGCCTTTCACAACCTGCTCTCCTCTCACCTAGAGGGATCACTAAACAACAACAACAACGACAAAAAACCCCCAAACCCAAAAACAAACAAAAAAATATGCCATCATTCCCTTCCTCAAAGCTTCCAAATGGCTTCTCATCAGACTCAGAATTAAACTCCAGCCCCTCAAGCTCTCCAAGGCCTCACCCGTACCCACCTGTCTGTCCTCATCCTGTTCTTCTCCCTCCAGCCCTGGAGCCTCGGCTTCTTTCTTCCTCTGGGCTCTGCACCTGCCGTTCCCTCTGCTTGGTCCGGCCTTTCCCCGGATGATCAGTGGGTGCTTTTCTGCGTCCCCCATGAGATGACACGCCTCTCTCACGCCAGGACCCTGGGCCGGCCATTGGTACGTCCCCACCGCACCCAATAAGGTCAGCTGTGTGGAGGAGGTCCTCAGTAAGACACTCAAGGCTGGGAAGGGACAAAAATATAAAGAAAGTGACGCGCTGGGAGGTCTGTGCCCCAAGTTCTCCGGAACAGGTCACTCAAAAGAGCCAGATCAGCACATCCGAGCCTGCACAGTCTGCCTCGCTGTCCGGAGAGCGGCAGGGATTTTACGCTTGTGCAAGCAGGTCCTCTCAAAGAAGTAATTTTCTCTGCAGGACACAGGCTCAGCAGTAAATTCCCAGGCTTTTACAAGAAGATGAAAAGTGAAGATCGTATGGAAAGTTCTAATCGCACATGGGCAGCTCCAATCTCCGTCCATTAACGGTGTGGGTCCACAATTCGACTGTAATTTCTCTCTGTCTGTGTGTCTCTTTTCTCTCACCTCGGGAACGTGCTTCATGGCAGGTCTACACGGCATGAAGTAAACCGGCTGTCATGCAGACAGACATGTTTGGACATAACACAGGCTTTGTCTCCCATTTTTATATCTTTAACTTAGATATTTTTATATTTTATATGAGATATATTTATATCTAATTCTAGATAATTTGAAAATATATGGACTAAAGAAAAAGTCACCCATAGTTCCACCACTCAGAGAAAAGTCAGTATTTTTAATCTTCCTGTGTGGGAATACTTTGAAATTTTTAAACTTTTGCTCACGGTTATGAAAGCCATACATCTTCATCATAGAAATTTTGGAAAAGGAAGAAAACTGTAAAGAAGCAGAGAGAGAAATAGGTCATAATATAGAAAGAGTTGTATAGAAAGAGTATTTCACTACGTCATACGTGGGAAACGAAAGTGTCAGGCTGGTTGAAAGTCCCCAAAGAAAAAACACAAGATAGGCACGTCCCCCTAGGGGAGTTCCCTGGTGGCTTAGTGGCTAGGATTCTGGGCTTTCGCTGCCGTGGCCTGTGTTCAATGCCTGGTTGGGGAACTGAGTTCCCACAAGCTGGAAAAAAAAGCGGGGGGCCTGAAAGGAACACATTGCAGCCTCTTGGCATCAGCTGCTGGAAACGCCAGGATAACGCCTGACCAGGAGGGTGACCGTGAGGGACTCAGAGTCACCACAAGAGATGGGGAGAAGGGTGAAGGGCAGCAGTGCGTGCGTGTGCGTGTGTGTGTGTGTGTGTGTGTGTGTCTGTGTTTGCAGAGTGAATGAGGAAGGAGAGGGGGCCTTCTTGCACAAACACTCAGGGGGGAGAACGCCAAAGGGAGGGAGAAGGGAGTGAGGGGCCGTGGAGGCTACAGAGGTGGCCCCTGCAGGGTCCTGCGGGACCAGAGTCTGTCCCGTCGGGGGGTCTTGCAGGCACTGAGGTCCTACATCAGCCCCTCACGTGCAGGGTGACCTTCTCTGTGGCCTGGCGGGACCGTCTCGGCCATAAGTCACAGCTCCTTTGCACCGACGGGGACACCGTCCACCCAAGGAGACCCAGGCAGGGTAACGCGAGGGGCGTGGGGAGGGGGTGGGTCTCCCCGACTTGGCTCTTTTGGTCTCGTGGGAAGCACACTGCTGGGAGCTCACCAGCATCCCGGTTCCGGCCCGGCTTCACACTGGCCGGCCTTAAGCTTATTCTTCTGTTCATCTTGTATTTTTGTTTATTTGTTTGCTTTAAAGAGAAATCAGTGCCTGCCCTGCTCACGTCTCAGGAGTATTCGGAGCATAAAATGAAGTGGTGAACACAAAGGACTTGCAGTAAGATTCCACGGCCGATCCCCACACACCCTTCAGATGTGTTGATACAGCACTCCCTCCAGGAGACCCCCAGTCTGGGTGAGCCGAGGTGCCCCCAGTCTGAGCTCCCGTGGCGGTTGACTGGCGGTCAGTTGACGCTTCTGGCTGAGCTGGTGGCCGGGCTGGTTGGTCACCGCCCCCCTCCACCTCCCAGCACCTGGCACGGCTCCTGGCCCTGCTGGGGCCTCGATCAGTCTCACCTGTTGGCTGAACAGGCGAGCGTCGCTATTGAGTCCTTGCAGAATATAATGCAACAGTTTCGCGTTTGCCTTTTATGTAAGGAAACCAGAGCTTGAGAGAGAAAGGGCAAAAGGAAGAAAACCCGGGAGACGCGGGCTGCTTGAGGCAGGTCTGCGCCCTGGACTTGCCAATTTCGGCTGAAAACTGCCCCACGAGGTATCACTGGGTGCGGATTTTGTGTCCACGGAAGAAATCTATTAAAATCGATTAAAACTTCATAACTGCTTCCGTCCCCCAGGACACCTCCTTGAGGTCAGAGAAGGAAGGCTGGGTGGGGCGGGGCACGGGGGTGTGCAAAGGCCTGGATTCCAGGCCGGCCTCCGCCCGCCCCGCGAGCGCGCGGCGCTGGGTACACAGCTCGCGGCCCTGCAGAAGCAGTTGACCGGAAACCCGAAAACCCGCCGAGCCTGCAACACAGGCTTAGGCAGCCGCCCAGAGCGATGGCGAAGATTAGGCAGCAAAAGCCCTTGCATCACAATGGCTGGCGAGAATAAAGACATTGAAATCAAAGATGTGAAATGGCAGGACCTGTGCCGTGTGCATGGCTGAGTCTGCGCGGGGGGGCCGGGGCGGGGGGCGAGGGGGGCACCCACCATCGCTACAGGGAGCCGGTTACACCTGTGAGTCATGCTAACGATACACAGAACCCCAGAAAGTGTGTGTGTGTGTGTGCATGTGTGTGTGTGTGTGTGTGTGTGTGTGTGGTGGAGAAGCCGAGTGGAGGGCTGGTAAGGGAAAAGCCATTCATCGACTCATAGGTGAACTTTCCTTCGCTATTTTTGGTAATTTTCTTAGACTGCAATATACTTCCCACTGCAACATATTTGTATTATGCTTGGCTGACGGCTGCCACCATTTCCCACGGACTCACAATTGTTCTTAGGCCCAGGACAGTCTGTATTAAAATTGTAAAATTATCTCTAAGCACATTATTAGTTATTTTGTTGCTGAACTCTTGGCCTTATTGCATTTCCAAAGGATCTAATGAAGCACCTAATATGTTTCACTATTACACTGATACTGTATTTAATGCGTACCTCGTGTGTATTAAAAGCACAGAATATCAGATGTCTCCAAGTTTAGCGTTAATGGCCCTGGTTCTAAAATGAGGAACATGCTTCTTGAATCTCGTAAAGAACGTTTTCAGGAAAGAAACAAACTAAGATTTGGATGGGTGAAAAAAAGTAGTTTGTATTTTCTTTAATAAAATGTTTTTCATGAAAAGACATTTTTGTTCGGATGCAGCTATTGCAAGATGAACTTGTACTGTTCTTATTGCAGGTCCAACTCCTTACTTTACCACTGTTTATTTAGTAGCAAAAAGTATCCTCAACTGAGGGCAGGATGTTTCGGATCCAGGCGCTGGTTATCTAACCATCAAAAGGACCGTTGAGTTTTCTTACTACGTGGTCCTCAAAAATCAGTGCATATTTTGAGATGAGAGTGATCCGTCAGGCATAGAGAGTCTTCATTATTACTTAAAAACTTAAAAAAAAGTTCCAAATGAAGAAATATGTTGTAGACTCATTTCATCTGAGCACAAAAGAAAAAAAAAAGTCTATTCTCTTATAACAATGTTTACAATTTATGTAGGAACCAGCTTTGTCCTTTGTTTGAAGAAAACAATAGCACAGCGCATGTGTGTGTGAGGATGATTTATCTCTTGCTAAACCGCCCTAACTGTTGATGACAGCGAAAAGACAGGTATCATTAACCTTAGGTGTTGACAATTTAGAATTCACGGGAATGAGTTTGAGAAATGCTAGCTGGGTCCCACCCCTGAGTTTGTGGTGAGCAGATGAATCCTATGAACCATCAACATAGATTCCTTATGTGACCAGAAGAGAGTTCCCTGGAATTTTCATAGAGGGAGTTTGGTTTCATGTCCCTTCTCTCTGAAGTTGAAGTAAAAATTGTTTTTAGGAAAAATGGATCTATATTCCAATTAAGGTATTTTACAAGGTCCTAGAATCAAGTTTATTTGTAAATCCATAATTTACTGAACTGTTTTACCTTCGTTGTAAGTGATTCCTATAAATTAGTGATGGATTCCTGATTAATTTATTTTTGCTGCTGTTCTTGTATTTTAAAAGCTTTCATTGCTCAAGATCACCCTCTTCATAAATACCTTCAATAGGTTTCAGCACAGAATGACAGCTCAAGCTCTTTTCTCCTTTACAGGGTGTTATAATCCGGCATTCTAAAGCAAATAAGAATTCGGTGACCCCAAAAATGTATCAGATTAAAACCTACCAATAAAAAATGAAGTGGTACCAGAGAAAATACTCTGCAGCTGTTCTTTGCTTTAGATACACAG
The DNA here is from genome assembly GCF_965194805.1 of Balaenoptera borealis. NCBI lineage: Eukaryota > Metazoa > Chordata > Mammalia > Artiodactyla > Balaenopteridae > Balaenoptera > Balaenoptera borealis. The sequence continues at coordinate 2,572,656 of NC_138860.1, forward strand.
GACAACACCACGGACTTGGGGAAAGATCCGGTCTCAGTGTAGCATGCATTAATTCACTTTAAAAAATCTTTTACATATGTTTATCTTCTTAGGCTCATACTGCTGTACTACATTAGATCTACTTCAAATCTATTGAGAGTATTGATTTTTTTTTTTTTTAAGAAAAATCTACACAGTGAGATGGTCTCTCTCCTCTTACAAAGGCCATTAGAGAAAAACAGAATTGTGTTGACATAAAGGAGAACACTTCCTAATGTACATGACATACCGCCGTGGTTCAGAAAACTCAACTCTCTTTCAAATCTAATTATCTGATTTTGTCAAGCTTGAATGCCAGTGCTAGGCCCAGTTTGCACTGTGATCAAACCACTATCAACATAAACTCCCCTAGTTAGTAACCAGATGTGGCTAAAAAAAGACTAATCCAAACAGAACTCTCTTGATATTTTACCAGTGTGGTAATATTATAATCTAGTAACGACATGAACTGTTTAAATTTCATTTGGGCAGTTTTTTTTAAAGATAATTTTCAATTGCTATGAGACTGGAGTTTCACAGTGGATGATTTAGCTGCAATAGTTTTGTAGAACGCGGTAGATAAATCAGATACCCTGAATTCCCTTAATAGCCATTATGATTTTGACATCTTCTTATTTTAAAGAAATTGCTGAAAATCTGACAAAACGAGTGTGGATTGCTATAACTGAACTTGACAATATCTATATGGGGGAAGAGGGGAAATCACTATATTTAGAAACCAGTGTCCCCCCCCTGCCCCCCAACACACACATATTCATGTGAAGTGTGTGCATTCCGGGAGCTGGAACATCTGTTTCTCGCTTTTGTTCCTCTTCGCTGCGTTTCAATTGGATTTCCTCACACAGGTCCCAGGCCTGTCACTGCGGCCAGGCTCTGTTAACCATCGCCACCGGTCCCGCATTAAGGAGGGGGTTCAGGGCTAAGCTAATAACTTGCCTGCCTTTCTGACTGATCACAGCGATGGTCTCCGCAGCCACTTGTCATCGGCTTCTCCGGGAGGGAGCTCTTCTTTGTCTGCACCTCTGGGGGGAACCGGTCTTGTCCCCCCCTGTTCCCGGAGTCCCATGCGAGAAGACAGAGCCCATTGTTGCTTCTGTGGGGTGCCTGTGTCCCCCCACTCTGTCTAGTCAAAGGAACCAAGGGTCACACACAAACTTGCCATGTTCTGTCCGAAAGAACTCCTGGTATCACCTGTGCGTGACGATTCCTTTCTTGCTTCTCCCACAGGAGAATACCCCTGAATACGCTTTTAAAGGAAGCTACGTGACTTTTAGAGTGAACCAGGACTTGAGTGTTCTGAATCGTGGTTATGATTTGGCATGAAAATCACAAGCGGAAAAGGTTTGACATTCACAGGGTAGCAGGCAGGTAGCCCACATCCCAGGAAGCGGGTTGGGGATGGGGTTGGAAGGAGACAACAATTGTAAAGATGCTCATAAAGGCCTTTACACGATTCGGCGGCTTCTACTTTACACGTGTTCCAGGCTGACCATATAAAAGGGGACGCCCAAATTCAAGGGTAGATGAAAAGCACTTAGGAGGTTTCTAAATGGCCACGGGGGCGTGTTGAATTTGCTTCCCATTTCTACTGTCTAGTTGGCTGCTGAGACAGCAAAGAGGTTTGGGTTCCACCTGGCCTTGGTCCCCGGGCTTGACACCATCCTGGTGTGACTTCTGCAGCTCAGCGTTGATAGGAATGAGCTCCCTTTGCCAAACCCTGCACTGGCTTTGAACCTCGAGTGTCCTCTCCCTGGGGTAGGCGTCTCACAGGGAATTCTCTCTGTGGCCAAACCTGATCCTGGTCTCCGGTGTGGATCTATTGCAAGATGGAAAACAGATCCTGGGCGAGGAATCACCCCAGAGTGATCAGGTGCATTTACTGCAGCATCAGAGATGGGATCAGGGTGCAGGGCTTCTCTGACACACCTGTTGGTCCTCTTTTGGGGAGGGGATGGAGGGGAGGGAGACAGATATTATCCAGATTTCTGACCACTGAAGCCATGAGTAAACCTACCCCTGGGTCTTACTAAATTTGATAATAACGGACCTTTTGTTCTGATTTTACCCATCTCCTTTGCATACCCATTTTACGAGGACTTCCAAAAAAGAATTCAACTTTAGGAATTCTAGTTGTGAAAATCTGCTCATTAGCTTGGTTGGTAGAAGCACAGAATTACATTGTTCAAGTGGTTTGAGCTTTAAAGAGAAAAAAATTGATGACATAAAGAATCAGTGGAGGGACTTCCCTGGTGGCGCAGTGGTTAAGAATCCTCCTGCCGGGACTTCCCTGGTGGTCCAGTGGCTGGGACTTCGCTCTCCCAATGCAGGGGGCGCAGGTTCGATCCCTGGTCAGGGAACTAGATCCCACATGCCGCAACTAAGAGTTCGCAAGCCGCAACTAAAGATCCCACACGTGGCGACGAAGATCCTGCATGCTGCAACTAAGACCCGGTGCAACCAAATAAATAAATAAATATTAAAAAAAAAAAAAAAAAAAAGAATCCTCCTGTCAATGCAGGGGACACGGGTTTGAGCCCTGGTCCGGGAAGATCCCACATGCCGCGGAGCAACTAAGCCCGTGCGCCACAACTACTGAGCCTGCACTCTAGAGCCCACGAGCCACAACTACTGAGCCCGTGTGCCACAACTACTGAAGCCCACGTGCCTAGAGCCCATGCTCCGCAACAAGAGAAGCCACCGCAATGAGAAGCCCACACGCTGCAACGAAGAGTAGCCCCTGCTCGCCATAACTAGAGAAAGCCTGCACCCAGCAACAAAAACCCAATGCAGCCAAAAAATAAAGAAATTTATTAAAAAAAAATTTTTTTTTGTTTTAAATGATTTCATATACTACATATATTATCTCATGGGCAATAAATAAGAATAACTGGTCATAACTTTCTGTTTTTATTGTCATTTTCTTATTTTAGGACTTTGTTTTACTTTGACACAGTTCTTTTCAGGCACCAATTCAATTTTATATCCTACTTTTTCCCCCCTTAGCATTATATCTTAAGCATAGCATTTGCTATGGTCTTAAATATGATTCAGAGACAAGATTTTTGATGGCTGTATAATATTCCATCCAGTAGGTGGTCCAGAGTTACTCCATAGCTCATATTTTGAAGTTGCTTCCAATGTTTTACTGGAAAATATTTTTGGATGTACAAACATTTTAATAACTTGGATTTTCTCTATATTATAGTCCCAGAATCACTGAGTTAAATAGTGTATATAGTTGGAGAAATCTGAGATTCTTTCGTTTTTCAATAACAGAAAGCTCTCTTTTAATGTTTTAGTTTAGCAGAGGAGCTAAAATTTCTACTAAGGTGAATTTGCTTATCTGACCCACATCTTATTAATACATGGAGTGGTTCCTGGCTTATTCAGAACCACTAAGGTGATAACCATAAAGAAAACATAAAGTGAAAAAAGCATGTTCAATACAAATTTCCAGAAGAAAAAAAGTTCTGATTTATCTTCACACATCTATAAATGTGGCTTGTGAATACATCTTAGGGAAGGAAGATGGAATTAGGAGGATGCAAAAACAGAAAGGGTGTGTTAATAGCTCTGTAATGATATAAAATTTATTCTGGGGGTGAGGTAAAACTTAATGGTTCATAAATAGCAAATTCATTATATTTTTCATACTCAGGTTATATTAACACCATATAACATCTTTATGGTACCATTAGCAGCACTTAAATCCTTGACTCAGCTTGAAAAACAAACATTTCCCAATCTTGACCCTGAAATGATTAGCCAAATAAAATGTTTTAATAAATACTAGTGAATGAGAACATGGTTGGTTGGGTCACAAACTGTCTTATAAATGTTTTATGTCGGGACTTCCCTGGTGGTCCAGTGGTTAGGACTCCACGCTTCCACTGCAGTGGGGCACGGGTTCAATCCCTGGTTGGGGAACTAAGATCCCGCATGCCGCATGGTGCGGCCAAAAAAAAAAAAATCAGGAAATGTTTTATGTCATCTTGTTACACTGCATTTTTAAATGTTAACAAATTAGTTTATTTTAAAGGCCACATCAAGGTGAAAACTCCTCGTTTTCACTGGGGCATCAGTCAGCAGGACAATACATCATGCAGCCATTTCTCATTCAGTCATATCCCTGGCAGAAGAGATGTTAAGACAGAAAAGGTTGTATGGTTTGTTAAATATTCATTTATAATTTGCATTCATTATTAAATTATGTGTTGGGCCGATCTTTAATCTTAAACATACATACAGTGTCATAAAGCTCTCAGAATACATAATATTTCATAATTTAGTGTTACTTTAAGTGTTGACTAGAATGCACACAAATGTTTGTCAGTCACGATACTTAATTATTCCCAGGAGATTTGATCTGCATTGGGGGTTGAGCTCAGTGATTCATTCCAGCCATCAGGTCACTAAGAGAAATGTCAGTGTGGGGACACCATCTCCTCATGATGAATGGGGATCCAACTACGGGACCCTCAGGATGACACTGTCATTCATTGCCCCGAACCATTTCAACACTGAGCTGTGACTTGTAAGTGGAGACTTAGAAGTGGTGGGCTTAGGTTTTTGTGGTCTCAACGACTTCACTTTTGGTTTGGGAGCTTGAGAGCTGAAATTCTCTGAGGTTCAGTCCTTTGAATGGACTCTCCCAGAATACAGTAAATTCCAGGCTAAGAATTTCCCATGCTTGAATAGTCAAGCATGTGATTGAAGCTCCATAACCGTGAGATTCAATTTGCATTTGGTAAACTGAAAAAGGACAGCCACCGGGAGCAAGCTGGGTGTGGCGGCGCGGTCATTTGTATTATAGTAGCCTGGTAGCTGCCCAATGAGCCACGTAAAAACAGTTCATTAAAATGTTTACGTGCTTGGCTGGCTAATGCAAAGAAAGCTTTATTGCAGCCTTATAAACCCTTGGTAACTTCGGGATGGAGTCAGATCAATGCACTGTAATAACTCAGGCATGTGCTTTACTTCTCCTGGAGGGGAAAGAAGAACCAAGAAACTTCCTTTTCCTCTTTGTTTCTGTGACCACATATTTTCAGGTTTTTGAAGCTAATCTGGGCTTTATTCCTTTTGGCTCTTTTTAAACCAAATGAAATATTCCAAGTTCATTTGTAGGCAGTTTGTAATAATGTTTTGCATAAAACCATGGAGTTTTGCTTGTAATAGAATCTAATCAATGAATATGTAATAAGACCTAATCAATGAATATGTAATAAAACCTAATCATATTCATATGAAGTATGAATTTCTGCATATCTGCCTTCTGATATGTCTGCATTTTGTTTGGAAGTTAAACTTTTATGGAATCTCAACTATACTGAACAACAAAAAATAATTGGTATTAAGTTGGACAAGAGACTTGTTAATTTATTTACCAGTTAGTTTCTGCCATTTACTTCAGTAGCTTTGGGGATGCATGGACATATTTTAAGCTCATATAGGAGACTATAGCTTTGTGAGACTGTTACATTCCTCTATGTTGACATTTTAAAGAATACTTAAAAACAATTGGGTCCATAACAGGCAATGATTTTTTAAAAAACTTCCTTAAAGCTAACAAAACACCCATTTTTAATAGACAATTGATCTATTTTTAATAGACAATTTTTAATAGACAATTTTTAATAGACAATTGATCTATGTGGACATTTACCTTCACAGGATATATACAATTAGACTTTCAGAGGGAGAGTGATGTTTCCAATTCATCTATACAAAGTCTTCCAATAAAAATGGTTTATTCATTAGTTTGGTATCTTGAAAACTGCCTCCAAAACAAGCATGAGAAGAAAAGACGCTTTCAGGAGGAAAGCCAAAGGCACTAAAATCCTACAATAGTGTGATATTAAGAAAGATATCTCTATATGTTTTCTCTCCTTCCCTTGCTACACACCACTATCTATTATAACAAGCAACGCGCAGAGGAAGAGGCCAGAGAGCCCCCTTTTCCACTCAGAAGGCATCAATTAAAATAGAGGCTCCTTGCACACAGCAAGACCGTCTCAAAACAGTCTTAACGTTCTGCGATCAGTCAAACCATGGTGTCTGAAGATTGTCCCTTAATGTGCTTGCGAATATAAAAATCTACTCCTGCCCTCCGCACCTCCTGCCAAGTTGGAGATTGGACAGCTGCCCCCAGTTGGCATTGGGAGCTATTTTTTTTCCTGCTTCCTAGGACTGTTCAGTCCTTCGATTAGGGGGTTCTTTGGGGATTTGGTACTATGTCAAACAGAGATGAATTTGACTCCAGCACACTGTGTATATTCAAAATAATTAGTAACAACTTGAAGCCAACACTTAGCAAAATGTTTCACATGTGGCAGTCACTCAATAAACCTCTGTTGAATGAACGAACGAAGGTTGAAGGAGTGGTCTTTTCAAACCTTCTTTGAAATCCAGTGGCCGGGTCCTCTTCTCTAAGAGTATGAGGCTGGACGGAAGGAAGAGGAGGAAAGAACCCATGAGGTTAAATACGAGAAGCCAAATATATATCTGCTTTGGAACCCTAGCCTCGCCTTCAGATGCACACAGAGCACCATGTAACACGTCTATCAGCACACTGCTAGACGTCAGATTGTTTTCCTTCCCTATGTGGACTTTTAAAGCAGACTTGGGCGGTTGAGTTGGGTCTGAAGCCATGCCCGTTCAAGAGCACTCAGCTGAGAATCTCTTCTTGTTTTAAACTGCTCATACCATCAACTTTCATGTAAGATTCAGGAAGGATGTGAGCAGTGATGCGGCCGCTGGTGCATATCATCTGGTTTGTGATTACGGATGGGACACTTATGTGCGCTGCCCCGTATCTTACGCCAGCACTACGGACAGACATCAGTGGCCAGACTTGGTCTTGGATGGCTGTTTTGGCTTCAGATGAGATTCAAAGCAAGTCATACTGAGTGAAGTAAGTCAGACAGAGAAAGACAAATATAGGACATCGCTTATATGTGGAATCTAAAAAAATGGTACAAATGAACTTATTTACAAAACTGAAATAGAGTCACAGCTGTAGAAAACAAACTTATGGTTACCGGGGGGGTGGTGGGGGGGAAGGGAGGGAGGGATAAATTGGGAGATTGGGATTGACATAGACACCCTACTATATATAAGACAGATAACTAATAAGGACCTACCATATAGCACAGGGAACTCTACGCAATACTTTGTAATGGTCTATATGGGAAAAGAATCTGAAAAAGAGTGGATATATGTATATGTACATGTCCACTTTGCTGCACAGCAGAAACTAACACAACATTGTAAATCAACTATACTCTGATCAAAATTAAAAAAAAAAAGAATCGATTTTTCCCAAATTTGACTAAAATCTGTGTGTGTATACATGTGTAATTATCGGTATGTGAATACAGTGAGAGAGGGGACAGTATAAGACTTGAAACTCAATATACCTAAGATTATGGCTTTTCAGTTCCTAAAGTGAAAAAAGAGAGCTCGGATAGGTTTAATTAAGCTTCATCACCTCTTGCAGCTTCAAAAAGCCCGAGTGGGTGGAGAGGGGAAGGCCTGTGAAGCATGTGGGTCTCCTCAAGCCCTCTCTGATTTAATTGCGAGCGTGAATGACCCCCAGTCCTGCAGCATCTCAACTTGATGTGTGTAATTGATGGCCAAACATGTTTTACAGGCTGTTAAATGGTGAGGCCACAATGAAATGTATATACGGTTGATTAAAGTGCTTTTTGTACAAAAGGGTCAGAGACATTAACAAGTTAAAAGAAAGCGTGAGCTCTGTTCTTATTCTTCTAACCTTTGTTCAGTTTTTTCCCATAATTGACACCACATGTTTACTACGCCTATTTTGGTCAAATTTAAGGCTGTAAGTATTGTATGTATTTAGAAGTGCTCTTGAGATCAGGGTTCTCACAGAGTGCTCAGAAAGGTAGATTTCAGATATTATTGTAGCACATGGTAAAGGGGAAAGATTTAAATAAACCCCTCTAGCGCGCCCTGCATTAAATTGTCTGGCTCATAATGGCAGACGAAAGTAACAGAAACTCTGAAAAGGATTCGAATGGACATCTAAATGATAATTACTGGGTAATTTTGTTTTGGTTATAATTTGTGGTGTTATTTTTATAACTGACATGAGACATAATATATTTTCAGGGTTCTGCAACAGCTAAGCAACAAATGAAAGCTGTCAGAAAGTGTTTGTAGGAACCGTTATTGAAGAAAGTTGTGAGGTTGTCGAAGCAATGCACAGGCTGAGTTTTTTTTAGCCCATACATCAGTGGAATGCTTTCCTAAAAATGGAATGACTGTGGACATGTGTCGTACAGCAAGTCCTCTGCCTAGGCTTTAAAAATTCTCTGATTTTCATAAATGCGAAACCCACAAGCTCTCTTTAAGAATCTTTCAACACGTCCTGTGTCGTAATGTAGACATCACTGGGCATTTGATGCCGTGGGCGCTGGTCATCTCACCTCCTGTTCTCTGGACCCGCCCCTCTCCCCCTTCCTCACTCTGGATCTCTCTCTGTGTCTCCAAGGACACTGCAGAGTCTTTAGATTGTGGTCCTTAACTGGCAGCACTCAAATCTACTGAATTTACTGACCTCTGCCCGAGCCATGAACTGAGACCGATGAACAGACCACCCAAACTGCCCGCAACTACCAGATGGCAGTTACACTTGGCCCTTCCCATGCGACGTAATTTCGTGGAATTGACCTCTCTGCTCATATGGCTCTGATTATTTGCTGACTTGTAATTTTAGTTCTTTGCGTGCAAGTCTGATCTTCCTTGCCCCACTGTAAGCTCCCGGACCACAGGAGCGAAGACTGATGCTTTTTTTGTGTCTGTTCTCGTTCCCTGAGCTCAGCATGGTGTTCTGCACAACGTGGAAATTCAGTAGAGACCCGGAATATCCTAAAGATAATTAGGAATGCCCGGATTGGCCACGTCCCTGGCTAAATCTGCAGCTATTCAAAGTACAATTCCAGTATCTTATTTCCATAGATATGAAATCAAGAGGGTGTATATTTTTAAATTTCCACAGTATCTTATTTCCAGAGATTTGAAATCAAGATGTTCTATCTTCCTTCACTGAGTAGGAAATAGCTCTCACACCCTGCGGTGGCAGTACAAGGCTGAAGGAGTTATAATAATCCTTGGACTCAGATCTACTGATAACACATTTTATTAACTGGTTGGGGACCAGAACAAGACTTGTGGGGGGAACCAGCTTGTCTCAAGCAATTCTAATTTCCAGGCATAGGAACTGTACTTTTGTTTGAGCAATGACTTTACTAGGGGAAGTTCAACCAATTATTTAATTTCTTTTTTCCCTTAAGTTATAGGAAAAGGGCAACTCACAGCCTCAAGCTCTCAGATACATTTAATGTTATAATAGTAGACACCCTTGCATTGTGTTTTGTTTGCTTTCTGGTGATTTGGGGGAAATACACAAGAAGTCAACTAACTATGTTTCTTTATGAATGTTTCTACCTTTTCCAGTTTTTCTCAACTGTATCTTTCCCAGCACATAGAGATCTAAAATAATCAAATCAGCTCTTGAAATAATGAAAACAGGACAAACCAGTGTTTTTCCACTTATGTTGTTTTCCAGAAAAAGAATTCTTTCATTCCAAATTATATTTTTTCCTCAATTTCTGTTCAGTCCTTGATATTAAATTTTAATTGAGATGAGATATTTTTCAAGTCACAAGCTCAACAGTGCAGATAAGATCTTTCTAATACGTTATAAAACTGAAAATTCAAAAATACTGAAGTTAGAAACCCATGTTTGTGTCTTTTTTTCCGTGACTAACCCATGTCTATTCTCTATGAAATTGATGTCAAAAAAGTATTATATATTTTCCGTAGGAAATAGAAGGCCGCCCTCTACTATCCTTGTCAGGACGTTGTATCCCTTTAATCATACTTTTCATTTCAGTACATTGAAATTTCCGTTACCAAGGACAACATCATAAATAAAAGTGTTTGTGAAATTTTACCTGCAGCTTTCTAACTTTGTGCATTAAGCATGAGGCCAGCAGAGAGGTGGTCAAATGTGAAAATTTATAATCATTTATTACGTACGGCTGAAGCAAGGAGGGAATAAAAGCGTGAAGGCATACATCTATAAACGGAAGCCCAAAAGCTTAAATGAAAAGTAAAGTGAATTTCTGTGTCTTGTCATAAAGTAATGAGAAGCTAGAGCTTTTATTCATAGCAACCCAAGATGCATTTACTCTCAATCTAGCTTCGGCAGTAAACGCTTCCCTGATGTATTGCTTTGGACTTACAAAGAAATATTTGTGCTCTACATAATAGTATAGTTAGGAGAATTACTGCATGGTTGAGAAGATTCTATAAAGGTTTATAGCTGGCGGTGTTACTGTAATTTAATCACAATGTAGCTAATGTAGTACTTTAATATCACAGGTTACTTTTTTATTTACCATTTATTAGTAACTGACAGAGTCAATCATCTCTACATCATAAACAAATCATGGAAGGGTTCTGAGGAACCCTAAAATCCCAGAATAGATGGACTACGGTTGTTTTACACTACCACATTTCCTGTAATGAGCTAACCATCAGATTATTATTTAGAGCTGCGAAATGTAAGTCAAGATCCTCATTCGCAGTTCATTGGCTAAAGAAAACTTGAGAACATTTTATGTCATGAATACAATTAGCACTGCACGTCCTTTATGCATAGAAATAAGTCATCGATCCAATCTGAGCAATGATTAGAAGTGATTTCTGAAGAACCTTAAAGTATTTAGCTAGAGATGTTATCTAACTGTTCTATAATATATTCATGAACATTATCATAGTATTAAGCTTATTTTTTAAATTGAAGTATAGTTGATTTATAATATTGTGGTAGTTTCAGGTGTATAGCATAGTGATTCAGTATTTTTGCAGATTAGATTCCATTATAGGTTATTACAAGATAATGGGTATTATTTCTTGTGCTACACGGTCAATCCCTGTTGCTTACCTATTTTACGGATAGTAATTTGTAAGCTTGAACTGATGCCTTCTCATTAGAATTTTCTATAAAAAGGTTTTGTTTTTACATTTGAAAACTAAAAGGAACTGCTATTATACTTGGTTTATACACGCTTCTCTTTTGATAGGTAGATCAGTAGATAGAAAGATAGTTAGATATAGAGAGTGATAATTAGTTGCTACATAAATCAAGCCACATTGATCGGCTAATCCAAGGAGTATTAATCCAGACTAGTGAAAAAATGGTACTCGTGTTTGAGGGCTGTGGGACATTGTGGAAACTAGACTGAGGGCAAATCTACATCAAAGCCAAGTTTAGGAGACTTCCCTGGTGGTGCAGTGGTTAAGAATCCGCCTGCCAGTGCAGGGGACACGGGTTCGAGCCCTGGTCCGGGAAGATCCCACATGCCGCGGAGCAACTAAGCCCACGCGCCACAACTACTGAGCCTGTGTTCTAGAGCCCGCGAGCCACAACTACTGAGCCTCTGTGCCACAACTACTGAAGCCTGCGCACCTAGAGCCTGTGCTCTGCAATAAGAGAAGCCACCGCAATGAGAAGCCTACGCACCGCAACGAAGAGTAGCCCCCTCTTGCAGCAACTAGAGAAAGCCAGCGTGCAACAACGAAGACCCAATGAAGCCAGAAATCAATAGATTAAAAAAAAAAACAACAACCAAGTTTAGTTCTCTGACCTTGGACAAATCTCCTGACCTCGGTAAATCTCAGTAGCTCCATCTGTAAAATAGGAGTAATGGCGGACTTCCCTGTCGGTCCAGTGGTTAAGGCTCTGTGCTTCCACTGCAGGCGTGCGGGTTCCAACCCTGGTCAGGGAACTAAGATCCCACATGCTGGGAACCAAAAAAAAAAAAAGAAAAATAATGAGTAATGGCACTTGCCTTACTAATCCTTCTGGATTGCTGTAAGGATCAAATAAGATATTATTTTCATATAATATCTTATAAAGCCTTTGCAAACCTAAGAGGTGCATGAACTGTCCATGCTTTGGACATAAAAGACATTAAATAAACTTAGAACTGAGTGTTCGGAGCAGATACATTTTATATACTATTTGAACAGCTTTTATGACAATGTGGGCACAAAGGCCATGTAAAAAAGGTCTATCATTTAGCTAATATGTATGGAGCACCTACTATGTGTCAGGCACTGTTGGAGCCCATTGCATTAAGAAGAGTTGATGGAAATTTCTGAAAGGGTAATGAACTTGAACCAGGTTAAATGTGAGTACATAGCTGAGAACCTTTGCACTGGGGCGATATCCCCCTCTATCCTCAGCGGGATGGATTAGATTTTCTAAATTTTTTAATTTCTGGGAATTTACAGCCTCTTAAATTCTCCATAGATCTTCAGCTCATCTAGTGTTGGTCTCATGTGAAGTCGTTAGGCTCTAATTCGGTGACAGTGACTGATCTCTGGTTTCGGAGGTGATACTTCCGGAAATAAAAATAGCCCTGCTCGAAAGTACAACCTTAGATTAACAACTCAAAGAAAAACAGTCTTCAGGTATCTGAAGTGACTGTTCAGTTGAGAACTGAAATGTCAACACAGTCATGGGCTTTACTGATTTTTCCATGGATGTTTAGTTCCTGGTGCCTGGGATATCCCCCCCTTTGTCTGTCAAAGTCTTGCTAATTCTTCAAGGTCCAGTTAAAGGGTCTACCCCTTGTATTCCATTACATTATTTCTTACTTATAATTCTAAAATTCTGTGTTCCGCTATTTCCTGTATTTTGTATACTTTAAAATTGTAAAAGCAAGGGCAGTCATCTTCATCTCTGAGCTCCTTTTGCTCTGGTAGCATGTCTCACACTAGAAGCAAATCAAATAATCATTGAACTTAACTACCACCACTAAAAAAATTGTCTGATATAGGTACGCATACAACATTAGGATTTTTACATACTGGTGACCTCAAAAATAAGAGCTAAAGCTATTTTAGGCACTATAAAACAGTGGTATATTGGTTTTATTTTTCTTTTATGAAATTAATTTAAAAATATCACCAGTCTAACTGTTAAATACCATATTCTGTTTTTCTCCTTTGTAGTTAATTTTAAGTCTTCATTCTGTACATCTTATGACATACTCTTTAGTAAAAAGCAACACTAGTTCCTACTTTTTTTAGCACTGCAGTGGGTACAAAATGAACTCGAGAAAATAGAAGATGGAACACCTTCCAGGAGCCTTTAGCTGTCTGAGACTTACAACAAACCTGGGCGGTCAGCGCCCCATCAAAACAAGCCACTGTGAAAACCCCTGCGAGGTGTGGCACTACCAGATTTGATGCTGATGGGATCAAAGGGGGAAAATGAAGGGGATGAGGGACGTGTCCCACTTTCCCAGCCTCGCTGTGACACATCATCTCCATTCTAGAAAATGGAGCACTTTATCTCAGGACAAGAGAATACAGAACTATAGCAAAATAGGACGGATAAAATATGCCCAAAGCCTTCCTGTTTGAAGTAATTTTTAACCGTTTGCTAAGTACACTTATCTTCCTATTAGTCTAAGATGTAGAAATAAACTTAAATATTTGTGTTAGTGATAACAGAAAATCACCAATTAGTGGACAAAAGCAACCTTGGGGCAGTTCTGTGTGGTCCAGCAGCTCTAGCACCAAGGCACACCCCCTTGCCTATCCGAACAGCTATGGTCACATCTATATGTATAAAACATTAATTTTTAATCATTTGTTTCATGTGAAATGTCTAGTTGTACCTTTTAACATTAGAGACTAAGATAATTTAGTTCAGCTTAATATAAGTTTTGAAAGTCTATTCTGCCAGGTCTTTTGCTAAGGGTGTGTGTGTATGTGTATGTACCACACATATGTATGGGTGCATGTGTGTGTGTGCATGCATGTGCACCTATGTCTTGGAGGATGTTGTTAAGGGAAGGATAAATAAGACATGAAGTCTGACCTGGTGGACCGTGCAGACCCCACCAAGGTCAAACGGCTTACCACAGACGATGGAGTGTTACGTTATCCACCAGGGATTTCATTAATAGTAGGTAGGATCTCTCATATAATATTCGAGACATATTTTCCCAATTTCCTTTTATTTTTGTTGTTTTTAATGTGTTTTAAACGTCTATTCTCTTTGACTGGAATCTATTATCTTTTGTGATTTTTTTTTTAAAAATATATTTTTTGCCAAATCTTTGGAAACTATCATTCTTTCAAAGAAGTGATAAATACACGAGTTTTTCAAGATTTGATTAATATTTAACTCTTTAATCCAAGTGCTGTTAAAAAGACTTTTATTTTTTTATTATTATTATTTTTTAATAAATTTATTTATTTATTTATTTTTGGCTGCGTTGTAGCTTCGTTGCTACCCACAGGCTTTCTCTAGTTGCAGCGAGCGGGGGCTACTCTTTATTTCGGTGCGTGGGCTTCTAATTGCGGTGGTTTCTCTTGTTGCGGATCACGGCCTCTAGAGGGCGTGGGCTTCAGTAGTTGTGGCACGCGGGCTCAGTAGTTGTGGCACGCGGGCTCAGTAGTTGTGGCTTGTGGGCTCTAGAGCACAGGCTCAGTAGTTGTGGTGCATGGGCTTAGTTGCTCCGCGGCATATGGGATCTTCCCGGACCAGGGCTCGAACCCGTGTCCCCTGCATTGGCAGGCGGATTCTTAACCACTGCGCCATCAGGGAAGTCCTAAAGACTTTTAAACCTCACTTTCTGGATACACACAAAATAGAGGAACTGGCAGGTTTAAAGAGCTGCTTGGACACTTTAAGGAAGCAATTTAACGCATTGCAGAAATCAAGCCAAAGAAAAACTAGCTGGGTTTAGAAAGATAATCCCCACTCTGCAGAGGTATAACAAGAACTAAATAAAATAGTAGAGGGAAAATTATTTGACCCTGTGCCTTGTGGGTAGAAAATACACAAATCCTTGTTGCATTTGAATCTCAGGGAAGATGCTTAAGAAAACTCGTTATCACTTGAGGTTCTAAACCTGGAGGAGATCCTGAGTGTGTGCTTTCTACTCAAGCCTGAGGGGAAGGTGGGGGAGATGAGTAGCCATCAAATCAGTAAGGATGCCTGTGAAAGGTAACTGGATCTACATTTTTGCATTTCCCTAAATGTTATTCTAAATTTTGTAGTTTCTATTTAAGTGTAATTACTTCACATAATTACTTAAAGACAGTGTTAGTATTGCTGATATTTAATGATAGTATTTAATGTATAGCACTGACGGCATTTAGTGAGATTATTTAGCTGCCTAGAGAAAAGTGTAACCAAGTAGGAATGTCAGCCAAATCTTTACGTCAGCTAATTATATTCATTCATTCAATATTATTTATTGAGTGTCTACTTTGTGCCAGGCACTGTGGATATCAACCGGCTGTGGGGCTTAATTCTGGGAGAGACAGTTGCTAAGGAGCCAGGGACAAAATAAGTGCTTAAATACAACAGTAGTGAGTGCTTCAAAGGAGACATCCAGGGGGCTCAGAGGGTACATGTCAGGGCCCCAGATGGAAAGCTGGTTGGTGGGTATTTTGGAGATGAGCTCACAACCCAGACACCATCAATCAACTCATCACCTACCAGATCCAACTTCTCCTAAAGATGTGAACACCTTCTCCCTAAAGAAGAAAAAAGAGTCTACGGTGAGGATGCGTCTACGGGACCACTGTCCTCCCCAGCTGATGGGTGATCTAATTGCCAGTGGCGGTAGGGGGAGGAACAAGAGGAAATTCACTCAGTAGGAAAAGCACAAAGGAGAGAATCACCACTTGGAATTTCCCATAGACTCAGGAATACACAGGGACTAGTTTAAAAGTGGTATTGGGCTTACTTCAAATGTTACCAAGTGAGGTCTCTGATAACAGAGGCAAAGGTGAGGAGATTTAAAAGAGGTTAAGGGGGTGAGAAAATGTAAGAGAGGTTTAAGGAAAATTTGGAAAAGAAGTGGATGGAGAAAGGGGGAGTATATGATAACATTTCAAGTTATTTGGGACAATTTATGGTTATTCAAATTAATGCACTATTTTTTTTTGTGGTTAATATTCAATCGAGCGCCCTAAATGTGCTAGGTAATATGATTTGTTCTAGGAATACAAGGGTGAACAGACCTTATTCCTGTTTTCATGGAGTTTGCAGTCTATAAATCACAAAATAAAATAAGTCGTAGGAAGAAATGTATAATTAAAATTGGATTCAACTGGCATCATTGGACTAGTGCTATGAAGGAAATGTATGCACAGCCCTGGGAGAGCATGCTGCAGGGGGAACCCCACCTGGTCCAGGCCCCAGGGCATTAGGGAAGTGGTATCTGGGTTGGAAGGTGTAGAAAAAGTGTAAGGGTTCACTAGTGGGGAAGGGGCGTTCCAGGGAGAGGCAATACCATGCACAGAGGCCCTGGGGCTGAAAGAGCATATGAGGCATTGGAGAGACGAAAAGACGTTCAGTGTGGCTACAGCGGACAGCAAGAAGGAGTGTAGTCAGTGAGATTGGAGGGTACAGAGGAGCCAGGACTGACAGGGCTTAGTAGACCCAAGACCAATGGGGCTATATTAAAGAACTATAAGTAATGAGTGTTATAATCTGAGTTTTGTAAAGACCATTACTGTTGCTTGAGAAGAACACACTGAAGAAGGGCTTGAATGGATTCAGGAAGACAAGCTGGGATGCTATTGCAGTAGCCTAGTCAAGTGATCAAGGAACTGCGAGCTAACGGGGTGGTGGTGGTGATGGTGATGGTGATGGTGGTGGTAGAGATGATGGTGGTGGTGGTGATGGTGATGGTGGTGATGGTGATGGTGGTGATGGTGATGGTGTTGTTGGTGGTGGTGGTTGTGATGATGATGGTGGTGGTGATGCTGATGGTGATGATGGTGGTGGTGGTGATGGTGATGGTGGTGATGGTGGTGGGGATGATGGTGGTGGTGGTAGTGATGGTGGTGGTATGGTTGTGGTGATGGTGATGGTGGGGATGGTGGTGGGGATGAGGATGGTGGTGATGGTGAAGATGGAAAGAAGCAGGCAAACTAGGCATATAGTTAGGAGGTAAAGTTGTCAGGACTGGGACAAAGTTCCCGGTTCATAGAACTGGGTGGGTGGTGGTGTCATTTCCCAACAGAGGGAAACCTGAAAGAGGACCAGCTGGATGTGCCTTTGAGACAAGCAAGTAGAGACGTCGAGCAGGCAGCTGGATATCTGTGTCTGGAGCTCAAGCAAGTGACCAGGGCTAGAGATGATAGTGTGAGTGTCATTGGGCTGTGGTCACAAATCAGATAGCCTCAAGAGAGGTTTTAGTGTGAGAAAAGTACAGTGCTTGGGACTAGTCTTGAGGAATTCTAGCATTTGGAGCTTGGGGAAGGGAGAACGAGGCTGAGAAGGAGACAGGGTCTGGGCCCCAGCTCCTACCCCCTGAATTCTGGTACCCCAGGATATTGCATGATTTCTTTTTATGGAAATAAATGATCTCATATTCTACAAACTCTGATCTGAGTCATTTATATCTTGAGAAAAATCTAGCTGGTTATGCACGGTTCTAAAATCTTTAATTGAACAAAGATGTGTTGATTTGTGATGCATTTAGACCACATCTCTCTCTTGTTCAAAATCCTTCCAAAATTAAAATATTGCTATTTTATCTCCCATTTCCTGAGTTACAGTGAGGTTGATCACCTTTTCCTTTTCTTATATAAATAGGTAGATGGGAACCACTTTAAAACTTAGGGCGGGGGTAGGGGAGAGGAGGACGGGGAAGGCAAGTTTCCGGGCCCCTTTCCCAGCAAAACCTCTCCTCCCTCTGCTTCCATTTTGGGGGACCTGACCGTGGTTTACCTGGAATAATTCCAGGTAAATAGAAACAATCACCTCACCTGGGGAGAGACTCAAGCTGCAAGGACAGCCTGGACTCCGGGCTATTCGGATGGAAGATCATCTGGGGATGCAGGGTGGAAGGGGTGGTGACCATGTATGTGGGAAGGAACCCCCCCAGGATGCCTTTGTGGGTTTGCTCTTGTACTGAAGCAAAGGAGGGGGCCTTGGTGTCACCAAAGCCAAGGGAGATATTTCAAGGAAAGGCCAAGCAAGACACGACCTCAAATGTGTCCGTGAGGTTGAGGAGATCATTTTCCGTGGGAGCTGTTTGGGGGTGAAGGGGTTTTAAAGTGAGTGGAGTGGGAGGGAAGTGAAGACATATACAGGAAGTTAGATGACTTGTACATTTGATGTAAAGAGGAAGGAAGGGAGGGTGGGAGAAGGGAGGTCTAAGGAAGGTTTTTTGTTTTTTGTTTTTATTGAGATGAGAGAAGCGAGCATATTTAAATCTCTTTGGCAAGGATCCAGTTGAGAGTGTGAGATTACTCCAATGAGAAAAGGGATAAGGAAGAGAACTCGGAAGTAACATTCCTGAGAAAGAAGGTGAGAATGGGATCAAGGGCCTTGGGGCGCTGGCCTTAAGGGGCAGGAGGGGAGGGAGGTGCAGGCGGGTTCAGGAAACTGCAAAGATGCCCTTGAAATAGGCACTGGGTCTTCTGACCTTGCAAAGGAGGCAACTGAAGTAGTTTAAAAACTGGGTAAAGGAGATCCCTGGTGGTACAGCGGTTAGGACTCTGCGCTTTCACTGCCTAGGACCTGGGTTCAATTCCTGGTTGAGGAACTAAGATCCTGCAAGCTGTGTGGTGTGGCCAGAAAAAAAAAGGGTAAAAATATCTCCCCTTGTATGGTGAGTTCATGGAAATGAAAAGCCTCTGCCCTAATTATTTTTGCTCCAAAATGAACAATAAATGCGTGCTGAACTGAATTGATAAAAGCCCCACTCTTTCTTTTCTTTTTATTTATTTATTTTTGGCTGCATTGGGTCTTTGTTGCTGTGTGCAGGCTTTCTCTAGTTGTAGCGCACAGGCGCTACTCTTCGCTGCGGTGTGTGGGCTTCTCTTGTTGCAGAGCACAGGCTCTAGGCGCGCGGGCTTCAGTAGTTGTAGCAGGCGGGCGCAGTAGTTGTGGCGCACGGGCTTAGTTGCTCTGTGGCATGTGGGATCTTCCCGGACCAGGGCTCGAACCCATGTCCCCTGCATTGACCGGCGGATTCTTAACCACTGCGCCACCAGGGGAGCCCAATTTCTCAAATCTCTAGTAAATGAGTGTTAAAATCCAAGTTCAAATCCTATGGGCTCTTGATCATGATCCATATAATCCAACATATTAAGACATTCAGAACCTTCTTAGCCTGGTGAGAACACATGTTTTAAAATATATGGATGTTGATATCATGAAGGCCCATCAAACTTACAAACCACGTTATCACTGGTGAATTTTTATTTTAATCCAGTGAAACATAAGAATGTGTGTCTTGGGTGGGTTGGGGGAGGATAAATTAGGAGTTTGGGATTAACAAATATTCACTACTATATATAAAATAGATAAACAACAAGGACCTACTGTATAGCACAAGAAACTCTACTCAATATCTTGTAATAACCTATAACGGAAAAGAATCTGAAACAGAATCTGTAAATGTTGATTTAGTCATCCACTTGCCTGATTTAATGGTCAAGTGAGTGCTCTAAGAAAGCCCCAGATTGGTATATTTGCATTTTATAGACTCCTAAAACTAAACTTAGTTTATTTCATAGTATTCAAGGTACAACATGGTATTCCAGGTAGATTCTTAATTAGGAAGAATTACACATTAGAACATTTGTGATGTAAAACAAAAGCCTAGCCTGTTGCACAACCAGAAGGACAACCACCAGGAGTATTTGATTAGCAGAGAGTATGAATTGTGACTTCTGGTTTCAAAGTAAATGATTATCATAAACAAATAAAGCAGCATTAAAAATTCAAGTATTGGTTTGGCAAATTTCTAATTTCTTTATAAAGCTAGATTTTTGGAGATAGAGAATAGTTTCCCTTCCTATTTTTAAAGTTCACCTGCCATTGGCTTAACACGTAAAGTGACCCCTGTTAAGAATCTAACGTAAGTATGATGTTTGCATTAGAGATACAGTACTTGTCGGAGGCACTATTGAATGACATCATTAGAATATTCATTCATACCTATTGATACTGATATTAACTTGTTATCCTGTATTTAATCCCGTAAATGCTCTGCCTCTTCTGAACTCAAATCATTGTTGTGTTCTCCTGTTTTCATGCATTTGTATCAATGCTTGGCATGGAGCCTGGCTTATCAGAGGTGCTCAGTGATTGTTGACTGAACAAGTGAGCCTCCCAATAAGACATCTACGTGTCTACACCTGCCTTTCGATGACGACACTATGGCGGGCGCTATGTCCAGCACATCCTTCCACCTCTGACGTTGCCAAGCATGCAGTAGATATTCCATCAATGTTTGTTGATGGTGCATAATATTATGGCTGTAATTAGTACTGAGTTTGTCTTTAACTAGTAGTATTGCCTTTCATTCATTTTCTTTCCTTAATTTTTGTTCTTTCTTCCACCTGCCTTTTCCCCCTCCCCTTATTTACGTCAATTTCTCTCCCTTTGCCTTTTCCTGTGTATTTTTGGTATTAGTCCTTTCATATTTGCCTTTTTCAAGCATATTTTGGTATTAGTACCTTCGTATTTTGCTGTCCGACTGTCTTAGATGAGGCAAAGTAGCCTCTTCTGTTGTAAAGACCCACCGTGTCAATGGCTTGATCAACAAGGTATAGTCAGCACCATGGTGACCCAGCAGGACACTGAAACACTTGCATGTGTTTCGGAATTTGTCAGCTGAGGTCACATCAGTGTGTGAGTGTGTACGTGTGTTCCACCCACAACCCCTGTCCCTGCCGTCATAGAGATAGAAGCACAACACCCCTTCTCCTTGTGTGGTTTGCGGTCTCTCCCTTGCCACTATTAATAACATGCTTCTGGCATTGGCAGGGCCTCCCGATCATGACGTCTGTGGCTCCCCACGTCTCGGCTTCACTCGGGTGTTTAATTATCTGAAAAAGCAGTTCATTACGTTTTATACTCCGCCGCCATGAACGTTATTTCTTAAATATATTTTGATTTAGCTCAACGGGGTTCATTTATTTTTGTTAAATAAAGTGACAATTATAAGTTTTTTGATGCGGAGAGTCCAATACTCAGAGTAATTCTTGTTTGTATATCCAGACAGTATGTTTTTTAGATGGGCTGGAGAAAGTAACATGAAGCTATAATTTGAGTTTATTTGTTTTGCATCTCAACAAACTGTAGCCCTGTGAATAATAATAATAATAACTGTTGTCTTTGATAGGATTTTTCTTATATTATTTCTAATCTTCACTACCTCCATACAAGAAGATGTTATTCTCCCTGTTCAGATGAGGAAATTGAGGCTTAGCAAGAGTAGATTACTTGCTTACAGCCATTTAACTAGTGGCTCAATTACAGAAAAGGAACCCCATACACAACTTCCAAAGAGGAACCTACTTCCTAAATGGGGTGAAGAGTGGTGGGAAGGGTAGGAATGGCTGGACAAAGAGGACAGGCAGGGGGCTTCCCTGGTGGCGCAGTGGTTGAGAATCTGCCTGCCAGTGCAGGGGACACGGGTTCGAGCCCTGGTCTGGGAAGATCCCACATGCCGCGGAGCAACTGGGCCCGTGAGCCACAATTACTGAGCCTGCGCGTCTGAAGCCTGTGCTCTGCAACAAGAGAGGCCGCGATAATGAGAGGCCCAAGCACCACGATGAAGAGTGGCCCCCGCTTGCCGCAACTAGAGAAAGCCCTCGCACAGAAACGAAGACCCAACACAGCCATAAATAAATAATTAAAAAAAAAAAAAAAGAGGACAGGCAGGGAAAGTGATTTCTTGACATGCGACGTCCTCTCGGGGCTGCTGTGACCCAGATTCCCATCAGGAGTTTCTAACACCACCACTAAACGGAGGTAAGAAGCTGGTATAAAATCATACCCCACTCCAGGAAAAATTTACGATTGGCACAATAAGTAGAGAGAAAACAGAGATGCAGGGGTGAGGTGAGGAGATTTTAGGGTGGTGCATGTCTGCAGGCCACTTGTCACCCACACCAGATCACCAGGCATGCCTGTGAAGAATGCAGGTTCTCGGATGTGCTCCAGACCCACTTTGGTGAACCTTGGACCAGAGGAGGGTGGGGCCTGCCGGGTGACACGTGTGCACACTAAGATGCGAAAACTCCTAATTTAGGGTAAGAGCCAAGATGTTGCAGGGGGTGAGTGCTAAGACAGGAAATCATAATGGAAAGACATGATGATTTAATCTTTCCAGTTCGGTCTTCGAAATTTACTCTCAGTGCTTGCTTTGGTAGCACATATACTAAAAATAATTTGTGAACAAAAAACCAAAACAATACAATTACTGATAGTTTAGTGGGATTATTTTTGGAAAAAAATTAGGAAACTTAGGAAAATATAAAGAAGGTAATGAAAATCACAGAAAGTTCTACAACTAGAGAAAATCCCCACTACTATTTTGGCTATCTCCTTTCAGTCTTTTTTCACTATTCAAATCTCAATATATTTATATAATTGGAGTCACATTCTCTATACTCTTTTCTCCTGACATTGTATCTATCATAAGCAAACTTTCAAGTTGCTAAAAATTCTTTGAAAAATTAATGACTGCCTAATATTATCATTTGGATGAAACGACTTATTCAACGATGTTTTCATCGTTGGATGTTTAATTTTCTATTTTTTCCCTATTATATTCAGTATATCAAATACAGCTTTTATTATTTAAAATTCAGCTTTATTAAGTTAACTGATCTTTTTCTTATGTCTCTTAGAAAATTCAAGCAGGTTTCACTACAGAGGTTCTGAAAGATATATAATCCAAGTATTTTTTAGTACTTTGCATCCTGAGGTGCATGTCTATTTAGCTGGGGCCCAAGGGAATGGATCTCCCTGGATACACAGTCAGGGGTTGGGTAATGAACTTGGCTTAAATTATATTGTCAGAAATAAATGAATGAAATAGTTATCAATAAAATCGAAACCAGGGGATTTTGCTGAAGCTGCTTTCAAAACATGAATGACCCATGCTGACATAAGGAAAGAATAAAGAGTGCAAGGTTTGGTTTCTATATGATTGTTTTGGAATTTTTCCAGTTGCAAAGTGTTATTCACTAGTACTGTAAAAGTATGCCAAAAATATGTCTTCAAATGCAGAAGAGATAATTAGGTTTCACTGTCCCAAGTCAAAAGGAAAATAATTACTTTCTGTACGATCTCTAAAACTCTGGCCACCTGCCTGGTATTTCTCTTCAATTTCACACTTTGGAATGGCCTGCGGGCAGACACCCGGACCAGTATCAAACAACAAAGCTGCCAAAATAACCCTTTCACCCACTTTTCAAAGGAAACTAGCCATCTTAAATCTGTATTTAGAGGATTGCTAAAATTAACTTTTGCTTATGAAAATTATTGTACTTGTGTCATATTTTTCCAGTATAGCTATCCCTGATTATAAGCCAACAAAATTCATGGAATTTATAATAAATATAAGCTAGCTCACCTGAGTCTTCAAGCTTATAGAATTTTAACCAGATTGTGTTCATTTCCCTGCAAAACTAACCTTAGGCAAATTTTTGAAAAAGACAAAAATGTGTCTTTGGATATTTTTGCATTGAGTTTTGGGAGTCCTTACATGTTCTTTCTTTTCCCTACATGAAAATCAGGAATCTCCATTATTAATAAGTACATCAGGTGATTCTGAAGCAGGTGATAGATATATAATGGGAAAAAGAGCAGATGGGTGGGATTATAAATATTACCAGTGGGTGGTTGAATTGTGTTGAATATTAGGCTTTTTCCTGTCCTTGCTAAAATGGAAACAGGGAGGAGACCCATAATCTGCCTCCAGCTGGGCCACATTTATTCCTCAACTATTCACTCACTCGTTCATTCATTCACTCATTCATTTGTTCATTTACTCACTCATTCATTCACTCACTCACAAATTCATTCATTCACTCAGCCATTCTCATTCAGTCACTTACTCACTCATTCAATAAATCATTTAACAGATGCAACTTAAATATAAACTTTATTGAACTCTGGGGAGTGGGGGGTAGGGAGCACCCAAGATGGAAAAGACTCTATATTTGCCCATGAATTCTAGTATGGAATTTGGGCACATTAACAAGCAACTACAGTATGAGAGAAAATTCAAGAAATACCAAAGGATATCAAAGTTTTATGGAAGTTTTTTTTAAAACTTATTTCTACCTCATTTGCTTTCAAAAAATGATTTGGGGTGGCTCCAGGGATATATGTAATACAACAGAATGAAAGTAAAGCAGATGAGGAAATTAGAGGAACATAATGGTAGAAAAAGAGGATGAAATCAGAGTCAACACCACACACAAAATGTCCATCTTAAATTAAGCACACATATTAGTAGAGATGGGCCACACACTTGGGTCTGAGCTTTCTCAGCTGCCGAAGGAAAGAGTTGTGCCACTCTGTGGTAAGTTTACTGTATCCATAAGATATAAAATTTCCAGGAATCAAGGCCTGAGAAAAGTCTCTTCTGTGGGTCTTCATTTAGGATACTTTTGTGATGTAGTGGACACTGTTCCCAACCACGTCCCTTGCAAACACACAAAGTTGTGTTTCACAGAGCTGTCTATTATAATGCTAAAATGCTCTTTGGTGAAAGCAGTCCTAGGAGAGCCATCTGCAAAAGAATGAAGTTGGACCCTTACCTCACACCATATAAAAAAATTAACTCAAAATGGATCAAAGACCTAAAAGTAAGAGCTAACACTAGAAAACTCTTAGAAGGGATTTCCCTGGTTGTCCAGTGGTTAAGACTCTGCGCTTCCACTGCAGGGGGCACGGGTTTGATCCCTTGTCGTGGAACTAAGATCCTGCATGCCATGTGGCATGGGCAAAAAAAAAAAAAAAAAGAAAAGAAAAGAAAACTCTTAGAAGAAAATGTAACAGTCAATCTTGGTGACCTTGGATTTGACAATGGATTCTATATGACACCGAAAGCACAAACAATAACAGCAACAGATAAATGGGACTTCGTCAACATTGAAATGTTTTGTGCTTCAAAGGACACAACAAAGAATGAAAAGACCATCCGTAGAGTGGGAGAAAATATTTGCAAATATAAGGAACTTCTCTCTAGAATTTGTTAAAAAGACTTCTGCAACTCAATATTAAAAAGACAAATAACCCAATTTAAATAATGTGCAAAGGATCGAAATAGACATACAAATGGCCGATAGCTCATGAAAAGATGCTCAGCATCATTAGTCATGAGGGAAATGCATACTGAACCCACAATGAGATAGTAATTCACTCTGAGTAGGATGGCTGCAATAAAAAAAATCAGATAATAACAAGTGTTAGGCTGTGGAGAAATCAGAGCCTCATAGACTACTGGGGAGAAGATACCATTACTGTGGAAAACAGTCTGGAGTTTCTCAAAAATCTAAACATAATGATTACTTGCAATTCCACTCTTAGGCATATACCCAAGAGAAATGAGAACGTATGTCCACATGAAAACCTGTACGTGTATGTCCGTAGCTGTATATAATATCCAAAAGGTGGAGACACCCGAATGTCCATCAACTGATAAACAGATAAATAAAATGTGGAACATCCATACAATGGAATGTTCTTCAGCCATAAAGAGGAATGAAGTACAGATACAAAGTACAACATGGATGAAGCTTGAAAATATTATGTTAAGTGGTGAAAGAAGTGAGTCAAAAAAGACCACATATTATATAATTCCACTTATATGAACTATCCAGAACAAGCATATCTGTAGAGACAGAAAGCAGATTAAGGGACTTCTCTGATGGCGCAGTGGATAAGACTCAGAGCTCCCAGTGCAGGGGCCCTGGGTTCGAACCCTGGTGAGGGAACTAGATCCCACATGCATGCTGCAACTAAGAGTTCGCATGCCCCAACTAAGGAGCTGGTGAGCCGCAACTAAGGAGCCCACGTGCTGCAACTAAATAATTTATTTAGTTTTGGTGCAACCAAATAAATAAATAAATAGTTTTGAAAAAAAGCAGATTAATGTTTGCTTAGAACTGGGGGAGAGAGAGACTAGGAAGAGGTCATAATTGAAGGGTGGTTTTTAATTTTTTTTGGTTAGGTGATTAAAATGTTCTAAAATTGATTGTATTGATGAATGCACAGCTCTGTGAGCATTCTAAAAACCAAAACGACTGAACTGTACACTTTGAGTGAACATTTATATCTCAATAAAGATGTTTGCAAAAAAAAAAACCAAACAATCCTAGGAGAGTTTGAAACATAGCAGTCAAGTGCAGCCCTCTGATGGTCTGGCTTGGTCTCAGACAAGTCGAGAATATCTAGCAAAAGACAGGTTGTATATCTTTCGGGAAATCATCTGTTAATATCATTTCTCATAAGTGGGCTCTGATAAGAATGGGGTACCAGAGAGCTCAAGTTACGCTTTCTGGCAGGATCCTAAAATGCAATTATTTTTTGATGCTTAAGGATAAATTCAGATACTTTGGCAATCCAAACTAGAATTCTTTCACAGGGCCTGAAAGTTTAGATATATTCTATTGCGAATGCTTTGAGGTCTTTTGATGACAGCACAATTCAGTACTGAAGATAGGTTTTAGTCAACAGTCAGAATAAGTGTTCACAATGCAGAATGAACTTTAACCATTAAACTAGACGTGGTCCCAAGTACCACAATGGACTAAAACGCTATAAATAAAAAAAACCAGTTCTATATGTTCTGGTTTTCTTAAAGTTCTTATGTAAAAAAAGCTACAGAAACTAAAAAAGAAAAATTCTTTTTGAAGAGAGGTGTTCAAGGAGACTGTCTGACATAAGCTCTGTGTGAGTCATCGTTATCTGCGGGGGCTTCATGTTATTTTGTGTGATGTGTGGAGTCCAAATGTCATTATAGTTGCTCCGTCAAAAATAACTACAATATAAAGGGGGGAAAGGCCAACGGTCGTCTTGTTCTAGGTACCACAACCTTAGGTAAGTCTTCTCCTTGACTCACCCTTCTGGTTAGAAGCGGCTCAGGAGAGGCGACCAGGAGATGAGCAAGACCGTCTCGCCCGTTCAGAGAGCCCACGTTTGCAGCTGTCAGCGCTGCCCTTACGTGGAACCCGGCCTCCATTCTCACGTGCTGGCCTGCTCT
This sequence comes from Balaenoptera borealis, assembly GCF_965194805.1. NCBI lineage: Eukaryota > Metazoa > Chordata > Mammalia > Artiodactyla > Balaenopteridae > Balaenoptera > Balaenoptera borealis. The sequence continues at coordinate 2,599,781 of NC_138860.1, forward strand.
GGGTGCTGTCTCCAGGGTCACACTGGAGGAGACCACTCCGGCCCACCTCTGTCACCTCGAAGCTCCACCTCTCTGCCAATGTATCCTGCAGACAATCCTCGTCTCGGGTTTGGGCCCCCTCCCCAAATCAATTATTTTTAAGGCTTCTAAAAGCAAGCAAATACAACTTGATTGCCTACTGCTTGCAGAAGATGTGTAAAGTGAGTGGATAATAATAACACATTTAAGGTTTCAAAATGAGTTGTTTTCAAAGTGATTTTTCTGCCACGTGAAGGAGAGTCGCATTATCATATAATGCCAGCAGAGGCTCCGAACTGCATGTCCAGGTGGGGTGACATATAGACCCCGCTAGTCACCATGAGGGCCACTAAATCTCCCCGGGCCTGATTTCCTCATCTGTAAGATAAAAAGGCAGGATTATTTTATAGTCACTAGGAGATGGTATTTAAGGCATTTTCTACCTTTAACATTTATAACGATCTTAACTGATCTTAATCAACAGATATAGGGAGAAATCAGAATTGTGACAGGATGCAGAATTTTGTCTCCAGCAAAGAGAGTGGGCTTTCCACTGCAAAGAAGGGCTAAGAAGGATTTGATGCCTACTTTGGATGTCAGAGCTTCAGCAAAAAGTTCACCTTAGGACCCTGACCCTAACCCTGGGGATACAGCTCCTAACAGGGGGAGGAACCCACCCCGGCTGGGTAGGAGTCTTTATACGGATAAGCGCTCTCTCCCAGCCCCTGCCTAAGGCTACAGCTGTCCACAGCTCCTGCAGGGTTCTGCTGATAGAACAAATCACCTGCTGACTCTCTCATATTTCAGGCCAGGTTCCACCTCATAAATGCCTCATGAATATTTATTGAGCAACTACTATGTACTAGATCCTAAGACTATAGCAGGGGCCAGATTGACATGCTTAGGAGAGATGGGCAAAAAAATATTAAACAAATGGATACTTATAATAATAACCCATATGTTAAGAACTCCTACAGGAGTGAGCAGGATGTCTGAGGGATGCAGGGGCGGAGAATCATGTGTGTGGGATGGGGACCGACCTGGAGCATCAGCTCAGGAGGTGACACGGAACCTGAGACCCGAGGGCCGGAGCGGGCTGGCCTTGAGAGGACGAGGCAGCGGGAAGTGGACACAGAGTCCCCAGTGTGGAGGGGCTCGGGGTGTTCCGGACCCACAGAGCAGGGAGCGGAGGGAGCGGGGCCCGCAGGAGGCTGAGAGAGAGCCTGGAAATATGGCCAGGAGTCTGGACTTGACTCTACAGCAATGAAAGCCACTGAAGGGTTTCGGAGGAGAGAGGCAGGGCCAGACTGTGGGTTTTTTAAAAAAATAATTAATTAATTTTGGGCTGCGTAGCGTTTTAGTTGCGGCATGCAGGTTATTTCATTGCAGCACTTGGGCTTCTCTCTAGCTGGGGCACGAGAGCTCAGTTGCTCTGAGGCACGTGGGGTCTTAGTTCCCTGACCAGGGATCAAACCCGCGTCCTCTGCATTGGAAAGTGGATTCTTAACCACTGGACCACCAGGGAAGTCCCAGGACCACAGGTTTTATGATTACTCTGGAGGTCGTGTGGGAAACAGGCGGGGGGGTTGGGGGGAATGGAGGGAAGGAGAGTCATTCAGAGCTGGTCATAAGCAGTGAGACAGAGGTTCAATTCCATGTTTCCTCAAAGAGCTAGCCAGTGGCACCATATTATTCATTAGCGTATCTTTCTTTGAACCATCTTAGTTTATATTCTACACCCACCCCCCATATATTGATCTATTTCTGGGCTCTATTTCGTCCATCTGTCGTGTATCCATCCCAGTGCCAAACTGTTTCAACTGCTATTCCTTTATAGCAGTGGTCCCCAACCTTTTTGGCACCAGGGACCAGTTTTGTGGGAAATAATTTTTCCATGGACGGGGGACAGGGGCGTGGGCACGGTTCAGGTTGTATTGTATTTACAACTATTTATGTAGCATTTACATTGTATTAGGTATTACAGGTAATCTTGAGATGATTTAAAGTATACAAAAGGGTGTGTGCCGGGACTTCCCTGGTGGCGCGGTGGTTACGAATCCGCCTGCCAATGCAGGGGACACGGGTTCTATCCATAGTCCAGGAAGATCCCACATGTCGCAGAGCCACTAAGCCCGTGAGCCACAACTACTGAAGCCCGCACTCCTAGAGCCTGTGCTCCACAACAAGAGAAGCCAACGCAATGAGAAGTCTGCGCCTGTTAGGAACCGGGCCGCACAGAAGGAGGTGAGCGGTAGGTGAGCGAGGGAAGCTTCATTTGCCGCTCCCCGTCGCTCCCCGTCGCTCCCCATCGCTAGCATTACTGCCTGAACCATACCGACACGAAGAGTAGCCCCCGTTCTCTGCAACCAGAGAAAGTCCGCGCACAGCAATGAAGACACAACGCAGCCAGAAAAAAAAAAAAAAAAAAAAGGGTGTGTGAAGTATCTGCAGACTGGTACCCGAGGTGGGTCCTGAACCAATCCCCCTCGGGTACCCAGGGATGACTATACAACCAAAGTGCTTTGATACACTTTGCCTAAGAGTTCAAATAAGCCCAAAACTTAGGATTTAGCAGCGTGCTGTGGGAAGGTGTCCTTGATCCTGGGTTGAATCCTTCACTCACTCATTAATTCTCTCGTGCATAATGTCCTACTATGTGCTAGGAACTGCGTGGGGTGGGAGCAGATTAGCAAAACTCAGAAGCCTTGGTCCTTGCTACCTAGCAGACTCTACGGGAAAGCAAATAAGTAAATAAAAAACGAATGATAGAGAATTACAGTGCTTTGCTCTGGAAATCTGCATGCAGTAAACTGTTGACACAAAGAAAAGAGCAGTTAATCCTAGCAGGAGGAGGGGACGTGTTGGGAAGACGAGGTAACACTTGACCTGAGCTTGACATTTGTATCAACTACTCAGACTGGGGGAGAAGGTATGCTTATTGCATTTACAGAAGATACAAAACTTGGAGACACATGTCAGGTGACAAACTCAGGAATCAGAAAAAAAATTGTGATAGTAATACTTTTAGGAATTTATATAAAGGAGACAATTGCACAAGTACAAAAAGACTGTTTATCATGACTCTGCGTATAAGAGTGTAATTTGGAAACTCGTTCATTAAATTTGGCTTCACGAATGCAACAGACTACTACATAACCATTAAAATTAATGTTGTAGTTCTGTATTTATTCCTTGAAAAGATATAGATGGTGAGAGAAAATAGCATGTTTCAAAACAGAATATAGTGTAGTCCTATATTAAAAAAAATGTACATTCATATCAATATTCATGGAGTTTCCTTTTTTTTGGCCGTGCTGCATGGCTTGTGGGATCTCAGTTCCCTGACCAGTGATTGAACCTGGGCCGTGGCAGTGAAAGGGCCAAGTCCTAACCACTAGACCACCAGGGAACTCCCAGAGTTTCCTTTTTTAAAAAATTTTTTTATTTTTTAAATTTTTGGCTGTGTTGGGTCTTCGTTGCTGCACACAGGCTTTCTCTAATTGCGGCGAGCGGGGACTACTCTTTGTTGCGGTGTGCAGGCTTCTCATTGTGGTGGCTTCTCTTGTTGCAGAGCACAGGCTCTAGAGCGCAGGCTCAGTAGTTGTGGCGCACGGGCTTAGTTGCTCCGCGGCATGTGGGATCTTCCAGGACCAGGGATCAAACCCATGTCCCCCTGCATTGGCAGGTGGATTCTTAACCACTGTGCTACCAGGGAAGTCCCCAGAGTTTCCTTTTTTAACTAACAAAAGTGGGATTATACAGTTTGGTAACATTTGTTTTTATGTATTATGCCATAGACCTCTTTCTATACTTAAAAATGACAAAACATAATTATCCATGCAACTGTAAACTTACTAATAAATGATGTTTGTTTTCTTTGATACCATTATAAACATAAATTTGTATGCTTTTAAAAATGTAATCACTCCTAGGGAGAAGAATTTGGGGTGATTTTTATCCTTTCCTCTTTGTACTTTTACCATCTGATTTTTTTTTACAATGAACAAATATTTTTAAAAAAACAATAAAGCACTTTTTAAATCATAAACAGCTGCTCTACATACCAAAACAAAGAAGATGAAACTCTGATTTCATATCCTCCAAATGAAGCAGACAAGAGAGAGGAGGGGCAACTTGATGGTCTATGTGAACAAGATCTGGGGTTTTCAGTCATGTCATGCATCTCACCCACGATGCAAAACCCCGTGGAATGCTGTTGCTGCTAAAATTCTAATGCAATTTTAGGTGACATTAGCAGAATTACAGCATGCCGACCATTGGATGTGAGCTTGTCCAGCCCCTCATGGATTTAGTTTCACTTCTGCACTGTTGTCAGAGACCTTACAACCCAGGGAGTGTTCGGCCGGAGGACACAGATCAGAGACACTGTCACAGATCAGCATTGAGAAAACTCCCAGCAATTAGCCTGGAAAAGAGATGATGCAAGAGGGCACGTGCCTGATGGCCTCAAATATTTCACGAGCTGTCCATGGGAAGCAGGATGGAGTTCTTCTGTGTTGCCCCAAAGAGCAAAACTAGGGCAAAGGGGTGGGATTCACACAGTGGCAGAGTTCAGCCCAGGATCACGCTGTGAATCAGAGCTGGCCACCCACAAAGCAGTAAGTGTAGTAAGTTTCCCACTGCTCTAAGCATTCAAAGCGGGTAAGTGATCGCTTACAAGGAAGGTACAGTGCTGGGGAATTGTCCCAGATGACAGCCAAGCTCCCTTCTAATTTTAAGATTATATGGTATATTTTTCCCCCGTAAAGATGCATCCTCAGTGACCCCATATTCTGTTCACTTCTGACTACATCTCCGTTTTATCAGTTATTTTAAACTATGATTTCATAGGGGAGGGATAAATTAGGAGCTTGGGATTAATATACACGCACTACTATATGTAAAATAGATAACCAACAAGGACCTACTATATAGCACAGGGAACTCTATTCAATATTCTGTAATAACCTATATGGGAAAAGAATCTGAAAAACAATGAATATATGTATATGTATAACTGAGTCACTATTCTGTACACCTGAAACTAACACAACATTGTAAATCAACTGTACACCAATAAAATTAAAAAAAAAAACAACTAATACAATCTCATAATCCTTAGTTGGAGTAGCCTATGTCCCACATTTAGGAGCTCATGCCAAAGAAACCGGGAAATATATCTTGCTTAACAATCTCATGTCTTCCCACTTACAGGATTTGTCTCAATAAAGGAAAGTTTCGTTAATAATAGACACACAGTGCTGCCTGAAATTGGCAATGACAATTCAATTCCCTTCCCCTGACGACCCATCAGAATCACTCAGCAGGTCTCCTATTGATTGTAGCACCCTCTCTTGGCCAGGATACTTTTCTGTGAACCTCTCGTGTCTACAACAGTTACAATAAGGTTAATATGTTATTAATAAGATTACTTTAACACAGTTATTTAAAGATGGCCATTTTGACCAAGTATCAATGCAAGAGACATTCTAACCCTAAAGGCCATCCCTGAACCTTAATTCTTTTTTTTTTAATTCAAAAAAAATCTTTTAACATCTTTATTGGAGTATAATTGCTTTACAATGTTGTGTTAGTTTCTGCTGTATAACAAAGTGAAACAGCTATATGTATACATATATCCCCATATCCCCTCCCTCTTGTGTCTCCCTCCAACTCTCCCTATCCCACCCCTCTAGGTGGTCACAAAGCACCGAGCTGATCTTCCTGTCCTATGCAGCTGCTTCCCAGTAGCTATCTATTTTACATTTGGTAGTGTATATATGTCAATGCCACTCTCTCATTTCGTCCCAGCTTACCATTCCCCTTCCCTGTGTCCTCAAGTCCATTCTCTACATCTGTGTCTTTATTGCTGTCCTACCCCTAGGTTCATCAGAACCATTTTTTGTTTTTTAGATTCCATATATATGTGTTAGCATACGGTATTTGTTTTTCTCTTTCTGACTTACTTCACTCTGTATGACAGACTCTAGGTCCATCCACCTCACTACAAGTAACTCAATTTCGTTTCTTTTTATGGCTGAGTAATATTCCATTGTATATATGTGCCACATCTTCTTTATCCATTCATCTGTCGATGGACACTTAGGTTGCTTCCATGTCCTGGCTATTGTAAATAGAGCTGCAGTGAACATTTTGGTACATGACTCTTTTTGAATTATGGTTTTCTGAGGGTATATGCCCAGTAGTGGGATTGCTGGGTCGTATGGTAGTTCTATTTTTAGCTTTTTAAGGAACCTCCATACTGTTCTCCATAGTGGCTGTATCAATTTACATTCCCACCAACAGTGCAAGAGGGTTTCCTTTTCTCCACACCCTCTCCAGCATTTATTGTTTGTAGATTTTTTGACGATGGCCATTCTGACAGGTGTGAGGTGATACCTCATTGTAGTTTTGATTTGCATTTCTCTAATGATTACCGATGTTGAGCATCCTTTCCTGTGTTTGTTGGCATCTGTATATCTTCTTTGGAGAAATGCCTATTTAGGTCTTTTGCCCATTTTTGGATTGGGTTGTTCGTTTTTTTGATATGGAGCTGCATGAGCTGCTTGTATATTTTGGAGATTAATCCTTTGTCAGTTTCTTCATTTGCAAATATTTTCTCCCATTCTGAGTGTTGTCTTTTCGTCTTGTATATGGTTTCCTTTGTTGTGCAAAGCTTTTAAGTTTCATTAGGTCCCATTTGTTTATTTTTGTTTTTATTTCCATTTCTCTAGGAGGTGGGTCAAAAAGGATCTTACTGTGATTTATGTCAAAGAGTGTTCTTCCTATGTTTTCCTCTAAGAGTTTTATAGTGTCTGGCCTTACATTTAGGTCTTTAATCCATTTTGAGTTTATTTTTGTGTATGGTGTTAGGAAGTGTTCTAATTTCATTCTTTTACATGTAGCTGTCCAGTTTTCCCAGCACCACTTATTGAAGAGGCTATCTTCTCTCCATTGTGTATTCTTGCCTCCTTTATCAAAGATAAGGTGACCATATGTGCGTGGGTTTATCTCTGGGCTTTCTATCCTGTTCCATTGATCTATATTTCTGTTTTTGTGCCAGTACCATACTGTCTTGATTACTGTAGCTTTGTAGTATAATCTGAAGTCAGGGAGCCTGATTCCTCCAGCTCCATTTTTCTTTCTCAAGATTGCTTTGGCTATTCGGGGTCTTTTGTGTTTCCATAAAAATTGTGAAAAATTTTTTCTAGTTCTGTGAAAAATGCCATTGGTAGTTTGATAGGGATTGCACTGAATCTGTAGATTGCTTTGGGTAGTATAGTCATTTTCACAGTGTTCATTCTTCCAATCCAAGAACATGGTATATCTATCCCTCCATCTGTTTGTATTGTCTTTAATTTCTTTCATCAGTGTCATAGTTTTCTGTATACAGGTCTTTTGTCTCCTTAGGTAGGTTTATTCCTAGATATTTTATTCTTTTTGTTGCAATGGTAAATGGAGTGTTTCCTTAATTTCTCTTTCAGATTTTTTGTCATTAGTGTACAGTAATGCAAGAGATTTCTGTGTATTAATTTTGTATCCTGTTACTTTACCAAATTCATTGATTAGCTCTAGTAGTTTTCTGGTAGCATCTTTAGGATTCTCTATGTATAGTATCATGTCATCTGCAAACAGTGTCAGCTTTACTTCTCCTTTTCTGATTTGGATTCCTTTTATTTCTTTTTTTTCTCTGATTGCCGTGGCTAAAACTTCCAAAACTATGTTGAATAATAGTGGTGAAGTGGGTAACCTTGTCTTGTTCCTGATCTTAGAGGAAATGGTTTCAGTTTTTCACCATTAAGAATGATGTTGGCTGTGGGTTTGTCATATGTGGCCTTTATTATGTTGAGGTAGGTTCCCTCTATGCCTGCTTTCTGGAGAGTTTTTATCATAAGTGGGTGTTCAATTTTGTCGAAAGCTTTTTCTGCATCTATTGAGATTATCATATGGTTTTTATCCTTCAATTTGTTAATATGGTGTATCACATTGATTGATTTGTGTATATTGAAGAATCCTTGCATTCCTGGGATAAACCCCACTTGATCATGGTGTATGATCCTTTTAATGTGCTGTTGGATTCTGTTTGCTAGTATTTTGTTGAGGATTTTTGCATCTATGTTCATCAGTGATATTGGTCTGTAGTTTTCTTTTTTTGTGACATCTTTGTCTGGTTTTGGTATCAGGGTGATGGTGGCCTTGTAGAATGAGTTTGGGAATGTTCCTCCCTCTGCTATATTTGGAAGAGTTTGAGGAGAATAGGTGTTAGCTCTTCTCTAAATGTTTGACAGAATTCGCCTGTGAAGCCATCTTGTCCTGGGCTTTTGTTTATTGGAAGATTTTTAATCACAGTTTCAATTTCAGTGCTTATGATTGGTCTGTTCATATTTTCTATTTCTTCCTGGTCCTGAACCTTAATTCTAACATGTACTCATCTTTTGTCCCATCCCTGAGTCTGGCCCCATCACAAAACCTTACCCACCCCTTTATTCCTATTCCATGACAGTCCGAGCTCCTCCTAACCCTCTCCCACTGAGAAAAGGGTGTGGTTCTTCAGGAAACTGAACTCAGAAGGCAGTAGGTGGGAAAAATAATCTCTCTTCTCTGTCTGGGTCCCCTTTCTTACATACAAAAATCTGAAAGGCAAGGTGTCAAATGAAGAAGGAGTAAAGGAAGATGCTAAAATAGTGCCCCCATGTGAAGGCAAGCCATTGGCTAGGATGGGATACAGTCTACCAATTCCTGATGGGAAGATCATTTTTCAAGTGAGATTATTTATTGCTTGTTCTTAATCTCTGTTTGTTTCCTTTCTATTATATTCTATAATGAGAAAATCTTTATTTGGTCTTGCTTAGAAGTTTTATTTCCAGTGGAGGATCATAACTGATTCACTTATTGATTTGTTGATTTCTTTAATCATTCATTCACTGATCCATCACACACTTACTGAACATCGGGTTCAGTAGCAGGAACATGAGAAAGAACAAGATGCAGACCTGCCCCCCAGATGCCCACACTGCAAACTGGGTGGGATCTCCATCCTTGATGCCCTTGAAACTTTAAGGTCAAACTCGGGACAGTAATGCTGTGATCTCTACTAGCAATTCTCTTCCAAAGGCCAATCTTAAAGAAGTGGGTTTTTATTAAGACGGCAGCTCTCTGGGAAACTCCTATTCATCCTTTGAAACTTATGTAAGACACTTAGGATAGTGCCTGGAATCTTATCTAGCACACGTTCCCTGGCTTGTCCTGTTGTTGTAGGAAAGCGAATAATCCCCCGGACAACTTGGGTGCTTTGTTGTTTATCTTTCCTTCTCCTCTTCCAGATAGTTAACCCCTCAAGGAGGGACTGGATTTTCACAATACTGCACCCTGGCACCTGGGAGCGAGCTGGGAACATAGCTGGCCTGTGATGAACATCTCCAGAAGTGGTGCTGGAGCTGCCTCTCTGTTCAGATATCTCTCCGCAAACTGTCTAGATACCATGTGCTCAGACTTGCTGAGTAGCAAGAGAAGAGAACCTTAGAGGAAACCTTTCTACATTAAGGGACAGTTATTTTCATTTTCTTAAAGCTCAGCATTGTCTCTCTTCCACTCCCAGCTCCCACATAGGATTTCTTCTTTATGGGAACAACTAACCGTAAATCAGTCATTTCTGCACACGTCTGTCCTTTGTCCAGAGCACCGCAGAATGGAATCCCTGTGTTTAGGGAGACCGTCCTCTGCACCTCATTTACTGTCCTGAGCTAGAAAAAGGAGTCATTATCATGAAGTCTGTTATTCCAGATAACCTATACTGATGCTGATGAGATTTTATAAACTGAAAATCAGAGCTCGTGTTCAGTTGCAGAGGGAGATACTCATGGGATGAGGCAGAAATTGGGACATAGTGTCACTGGGTCTCGGTCTCTCCTCCCTGGGTACAGTTCTCTGCATGTTGAACACGTGCTCTACTCTTTAAAAAGTACCACGGTGGTTAATAGAAGCACACTGCCCATCATTCTTCCATCTAATTCCGTGAGAAGGGAAATGCACTTCGACCTGGGTTTGAGTTCCTGGCTCTGTTACCTACTAACCTATGAACTTGGGCAAGTTGTTTGACTTCTCTGAGCCTCTTTGCTTTTCTATAAAAGGGTTACTTGGGGGAATAAATGTGATTAAGTACATAACGTGTCTAGCAGACACCATGGGCACTGGATACATGCTAGGTCCTCTTCTGTTTTTCTCAGCTCCTGGGAGATACTGAAACGATCACTTTATAAAACCAAACCAGGACTTCCCTGGCGGTCCAGTGGTTAGGACTCTGCACTTTCACTGCTAAGGGCTTGGGTTTGATCCCTGGTCTGGGAACTAGGATCCCACAAATTGTGTGGTGCAGACAAAAAAAAAACAAACCAAAATAAGCCAAAACCTGATAAAAATAAATTTTAAAAAAGGAATAGACAACAGATTTAAAATTCTGGCTTCCAAATTCCTGAATACTTCGCCCCAGGAGCTGTGGTCACATTCAGAACAACCTGCGTTACACCTGGATTGGGGTCCCAGTGCCCCACTGTGGGCGCCAGGACTGGACACTGTGTGTTTCTTTGGGTCAACAGAGGCCAGTTTCCCTCTAAGTAAGTTCCCCGCTCAGCTGACTTTGCAATGTTGATTCAACTTTTGTCATGTACGTTGACAAATGATATTCAGAATACAATTCACAATCTTGTCAAAATCATATTCTGCATTCCTTCAAACTCAAATACTGAAACTTATGGATTATCATTTTTGGTAGAAATTCAAGTTCTCTGTAGATCTGCTTATGTTACGTTTCTCAGCAAGTAATATTGTGAAAGTTCATGTTTGTTTAATAAAGGTTCCTTGTTTCAAAATCAGTTTATTAGCCTGTTTCCTTATAAATGTTTTTAAGTTCATGCTTGATGGTTTTTCCCTAAATTTTTCCAAGCTATTAAAGGGAGGCTGACTAATACATTATGTACAATGTAGACAAAACTCTGAAAGGAAATCAGTTTAACTGAAATTTAATGACAATGCAAATGTGTTTGTGGTATGTTATTATGTGATACAGCAGTTATTATGTGAAAAAAGCAAAGTACAGAATGAGCTCCCCTTCCTTTTTAAACAGAATGTGTGTACATATTTAGGTATGAAAAGAAGACTAGAAATGTACGTATCAAACAGATAGCAGTGGTTATCCCTAGGTTGTAAAATTACAAATTACTCAACTTTTTTTTTTTCTTTCTAGTTTTTAATTTATGGATCACCTGACAGGTAGTCTAAAATGGGCATGTGGGCTTCCCTGGTGGCGCAGTGATTGAGAGTCCGCCTGCCAATCCAGGGGACACGGGTTCGAGCCCTGGTCTGGGAAGATCCCACTTGCCGCGGAGCGACTGGGCCCGTGGGCCACAGCTGCTGAGCCTGTGCGTCTGGAACCTGTGCTCCGCAACAAGAGAGGCCGCGATAGTGAGAGGCCTGTGCACCGCGATGAAGGGTGGCCCCCGCTCGCCGCAACTGGAGAGAGCCCTCGCACAGAAACGAAGACCCAACACAGCCAAAAATAAATAAATAAATAAATAAATTTTAAAAAGAAAAGGTGACTATTATCTTAAAATAAATAAATAAAATAAAATGGGCATGTATCACTTGTTTAACAGAGGGTGAAAAAAACTCAGTTATTTTTAAAAATATATTTAAAATATGTTCTAATTTAGTATGAAATATATTATTTATATTATTAATATAATATAATGAATATATTTTATCATATAAGATATAATGTAAAATATAATATTTAAAATATTTTTAAAAATCTGACTTTTAAAATAATAAGCTGGATGGAAAATGATGTTAATGTTATTTATATGCAAAGAGCTCTTACAAATCAGAAGACCTCAAGTGCCTCAGTAGAAATATTTATAAAGGGCCTGAACAAATAGTTCACAAAAGAAGAAATTTCAATGTCCAACACAGGTATAAAAAAACTAGACTTTATTCTTTTTTTTTTAAAATATATTTTATATTTAACCACATAGATACCTTTTCCAGTGTTCTTTTTTTAAAAAATTTTTATTTATTTATTTAGGCTGCGCCGGTTCTTAGTTGTGGCATGAGGGATCTTCGCTGCAGCATGAGGGATCTTTAGTTGTGGCACGCGGGATCTTTTTTTTTAGTTGTGGCATGCAGACTCTTAGTAGTGGCATGTGAGTATCTTTAGTGGCGGCATGTGGGATCTAGTTTCCCGACCAGAGACCGAACCTGGGCCCCCTGCATTGGGAGCATGGAGTCTTAGTCACTGGACCACCAGGGAAGTCCCCAGACCTCATTCGGAATCAAAGAAATTGGAATCAAAGACAACAAACCTCATCAAATTTTCATTAACTGTTTAATGCTGCTGCAGAGGAGTAAGATAGTAACAAGAGTCAGCACTTATTGAGTACTTGCCTACAGGCAGGCACTGAACGAAGCCCGAAAGCTTAAGTAACCTGTATGTGATGACTTTGAAGCCAAACCGGACCCTGCCGACTAGAAACCCCAGGCCATGGATTCGTGGGGCAGAGAATAGGAACGTTAAGACTCCTGAAAAATATTGTCAAGTTGCTTTCCAGGAGTTTGCATCAAAGCAAACCCTCTCGCCAACCTGTCAGATCCTACCTTCTAGGAATTTACCTCCCGTTGAAGAAAATCATCAGAATGCAAACAAAAGTAAATACAGAAGCATGCAAAAGTGAAACGTGTAAGTTAGAGAAACAGTGAAATAAACGATGTTATATCCTATTTCGCTGTCCTTAAACATGGCTATTTTGAGGAATTTTTAACGACCTAGCAAAATGCTCATGATTTAGTATTTTAAGCCAACAAAACACTGCAGCCAGATAACCATTTGGAGAAGCCCACAGCTGATAAGCCCCCAACCCCACGTACAGAGCTTCCAGACAATATTTTTGTGTTCCACTCTTAAATATATATAAGAGGAAACTTAAAAAGAAAAGGCAACTGCAAATTGTATAATTAATATCACCGGTATCCATGAAATGAGAATAAGATACTGTTAAAAGAAAAAATTCAGAGAACAAAACAGAGTTTTTGAAAATTAAAATAATATGGCATGGCAAATTAAAAACTCAATAAAAGGTAAGAAGATGAAGTTGAGAAAATACCCCAGAAAGAAGAATAAAATGATAAAAAGATGGAATGTGAGAAGAAAAATGAAAATTAATGATTCTATCCAAGATATCCAACATTTAAATAATAAGAGTGTTTAAAGTGGGGTGGGGGAGAGAGAAATTAGGGGAAAGAGAGGAAATGATCAAAGAAATAACTTAAGATAATTTCCCAGACATGAAAGATAAGAGCTTTCAGACTGAAAGGGCCTCCAAGTGCCAGCTCAGTGAGTGACACTTCACCCACACCAAGCATATCATCAATACCTGAAACTAATATAATACTGCGAATCAACTATACCTCAATAAAAATAAATAAAATAAAGTTTAGGGACTTCCCTGGTGGTCCAGTGGTTGGGACTTCGTCTTCCAATGCAGGGGGTGCGGGTTCGATCCCTGGTCGGGGAGCTAGGATCCCACATGCCTTGAAGCGAAAAAACAAAACAAAACAAAATGATACAAAACCAAAACATGAAACAGAAGCAATATTATAACAAATTCCATAAAGACTTAAAAAATGGTCCACATCAAAAAAATCTTAAAAAGTAAAAAAATTAAGTTTAGAAAAATAAAGAAAGAACATCAGCCAACACTGGGAATAATGAGGAACAAGCTTCCAGGTAGAACAAAGTAGTTTTCACAAAAAGGCTCAAGAATAAGAATGGCATCCAGCTCTTAACAGCAGCCCTAGAAACTGGAAGATAACTGATAAAGGCCTTCAAACTTCTGAGGGAAAATCATTTCCAAACTAGAATTCAGAACTATCCACTGAGCATGAGGGAAAAACAGACATTTTCAGATGTGTGTGGTAACAGCTTTGCTTCCCAATCACCCTTTCTCAGGAAGCTACTGAAGGATGTGCTCCACCAAAAAAAAAGGAGTAAACCCAGAGAGAGGAAAGCGAGGGTCACTGAGTAGAGCGGGGCTAAGGAGAGCCAGGTCCACATTTTCCACTGTGGAATGAAAACTGGAAACTAGGAAGTAGTAATATAAGCATATTATTTAGACATATTAAGTATGAAAATAATCAGCCAAAAGAGTGAAAATCGGTTGCCCCTGGGGAATGGAAACCTGGAGGTGGAGGTCAATGTTTTTTATTACAGGTCTTGGAGAACCATTTGACTGTATAAACGCTGTACATGTATAACTTTGAAAAGAGTAAAACCTCAATTTAAAAATTCATGTGGGAACTTCTCTGGTGGTGCAGTGGTTAAGAATCCGCCTGCCAATGCAGGGGACACGGGTTCGAGCCCTGTTCCGGGAAGATCCCACATGCTGCGGAGCAACGAAGCCCGTGCGCCACAACTACTGAGCCTGAGCTCTAGAGCCCGTGAGCCACAACTACTGAGCCCATGTGCCACAACTACTGAAGCCCGTGCATCTAGAGCCCGTGCTCCGCAGCAAGAGAAGCCACCGCAATGAGAAACCCGTGCACCGCAATGAAGAGTAGCCCCCGCTCACTGCAACTAGGGAAAGCCTGCACTCAGGAACAAAGACCCAATGCAGACAAAATAAATAAATAAATAAATAAATTTATTAAAAAAGAAATTCACGTAGATAATATCATTACTCACTGAAGGGAGCCATGTTAATACGATTTGAATATATTGCTTTCTGATGATCTAACTTCATACAGAAATAGCACTCAGAGAATCTAGGAATAGTTGACAGATATCCTAGGCCCCGTCTCACAACTATCAGCTGTCCCAGAGGCCTTTGGCAAGTGTTGGGCTGCAGTCAATGGATGCTTGAGACCCCGTCAAGTGCCTGAAGGGCCGGTATTCTGTGCTATCGGTGCAAGGGCTGCCGAGGGGCGCAGAAGCCAAAAACATAAGGCAGAGCTGTCTTCCTCTGGCCACACCAAGCTCTGCGTCCTCTTGTGGGCTGTGTGTCGACACGCTTGTACACGGGTGTGAGAGGCCGGGTACATGCAGGTATGCTTCTGGATATTTTCAGAGCTCTCTAGAAGCCCAGAATCTTGCTGCAGTAGCACAGAAGCCATTATTTCGGCCTGAAGAAGGCAACCTAATAGAGCTCTCAAGATGTCACACACAGAGACGTCCCCAGGATCTGAGTGTCACTGTCTGACAAAATCATTTTACAGCTGCTTTCATGTTAAAGTCATCCTACCGGATGCAACACTCTCACGGTCAATATATTTGATGCCAACTTGCTGCTTCCTACTCTCCTGTCAATGGGATCAGCTGCTTTTGAGGTCAGCTCCCACGTGAGCGAGAGCTCTCCAGGCCATTGGCTGACCGGTCGGAGCTTCCTCAATTCATAGGATAACTGTTATTTAATTTAACTAGAGAGTAAAAGAATGAGGAACCTACAACGAAGCCTTATTTTATACTCTTTAGGAGTGAAGATTCTTGGCCCTGATTTCAGCAGTAATATTATACGAACAAATTTTGAAAAAAGAATGACTATTAGTCCAGGATTTGGGGACAATTGAGTTACTGTTTACAGAGCCAAGAACTGGAAGTCTGGTCATGCCACAGAGATCCACGCTATCCTCAGCTACTCACGGTGAAATAAAACAGAATGTCAGCTGTCGTGGACTCACTGCTCTTGAAAGCTGCTTAATCTTCTCACGAGATTTTAGGTTGAGTCCAAAAATTTGTTAACTAAAAAATTCAAGATATTTGGCAGAAATAGTAGATTTAGTCAGCTTCATCTTTTAAAGATGGGTTAGGTGACGTTTTAAATCCAGCTTAGGAATTTGTGATTATACACTATCTTCTGTAAGAAATTCACCCATTAATTTTTGGTCTACCATACAAAGTAGGCGAAGATGAAAACTGTAAGTGTAAAAGAAAGAGAAGCGAATGTGAATAAGCCATTTTATTTGTTAAGTGGAGGAATGCTACAGCAGAAAAATGCCAACTAGGAGCCACGAAATCTAGGTTCTGTCTTCACTCTGCTACTTTGTTTTGTAACATTGGGAAAATGACTTATTTTTTAATTTTCTGAATGGGAAGTAGTGAGGCCAAAATAAGATCATGCTCCATAAAAGTAATTTACAAAGTATAAGGTACTATGCAAATGTTTACAAGGAATAAATTAAATATCAGGAACTGGAAAAGGGAACTTGCATGGGCTAGCCTCGGGAGTTCTGGCTCTTATAAATACAATGACCAGGATTAGATTTAAGGGGGAATTTCCAAACATTTTGGACTTGTGCCATCTTATTGTTGATTTAAAAAATTTCATACTTATTCCTTCTTTCAAAAAGTTTTTTTGGGGGGACATACATATAATAACACCACCGAATTTTACACCAACTGGTATATGTGTAATAGAGGAGCCCTTGAACTTGATGAGACGGTTTGGAGACTAGAAATCTGAAAGTTGAATATTTGGGCAATTGAAGTATTCAGCAACACATGCTCACAGTATGAGCTCAACAGTATTTGTTCAGGGAATGTAGGTCCTGATGAAGCTCTACCTGAAGGGTACGTCAGGCCAGTTTAGCACCTTGACCTAAGAAACTACTGAACTATATACTCTAAGTTCAAATGGTACGTGTTCCAAGAACAATAGTTGGCTTTTGGTAGAAGATACAACTCGATTCAACATGCCAATATTTTCAGGTTTTCTTTGATTTTAGAATTTTTCAACAGACCATGGTAATCACTCAGTGAATTTGTTTGCCTGGAACAATTTAACCGAATTCCACAGAAGAGGCTACTGCAGCCTTTTCTGGGTTTGTAGCAACAACTTGTCTCCCCCATGTTCTGTTTCCAGACGGCAAAATAGCACGATGCCCCTGCTGTCCTTAGACTGTCCATGCCATGTCATTATCTTCCAGACACAACAGGAAGTGTGGAGGTCGTCATTAGCTCTGATCTTCTGGGATGTTCTAGGAAACTTAACAGGTTGTCAGTTTCTGCTAAAATTACTTTTGCAAAACTCTCCTGCAAATGTGTAGTGACATCTTTTTAAAATGCAAGTGGGAGTCTAGATTTATGACAGATATAGATCACAGATAATCAGTGGAGCAGCAACTCTGGATACTTTATATTTATTAGGTTTTTATGTCCATGGGGTCCTTTTTTATATTATTTGGATTGGCAGTTCTGACTACAAAAGAAACACAAACCCACTGGAGAAATAAGAGAAAGAAAAAAAATGCATGAAAAGGACATTTCCTCAAATTTTACCATGTAGTAGCAACATTTAGGTATATTTTTGTTCACTTTTTTCTATGCATATTATTGTATCATTGTGATTATATTGTGATACAAATTTATATGCAGATTTTTGTCATTTAACAGCCTAGAATATTTATTGCCCCATACTATTAAAAAATCTTTTAAGGGAATTCCCTGGCAGTCCAGTGGTTAGGACTCGGCACTTTCACTGCCAAGGGCCCAGTTTCAATCCCTGGTGGAGGAACTAAGATCCGGCAAGCCTTGTGGCCGAAAAAAAAAAAAAAAAGGAAAGAAATCTTTTAAAATCTATTTTTAGAAAATATATTTCTGATAATAAGAGAAGTAGAAAATTTGAAAAATATATAGTAGTATATGGAAAATAAAAATTACCCATAATCCTACAACTCAAAGTAATCATCATTAATACTTTGCCATATTTCCTTCTTTTCTCTTTAAATGCACTTTCTTTTCCATAGCTGAGATAATACATTTTTTATCCTGTTTTTCTTCACTCATGTATCTTAAATAGTTTCCCACATTATTAAAAACTTTTCATAAAAATTATTTTTAATGTCTTAAGATGTTCTATCATATCAATATACTTGCTTGTCATATCAGTATGTCCTAAATTATCAATATATTTCCTTAAACATTCCTCTCTTTAGTCAAGGCTTTTTCTAATAGGTTAAATCTTTCCTTGAGTAATCCAGGAGTCTTGAGTTTTATGTTAATTTTCAATAAAGAATCAAATAGCTTGAGAAATTCACATCAAAGCTACGAAAGAGAAAACGGGTTATTATAAATACGAAGTCAGGAGGTAGTCATTCTTAACCACAGGTACTGCCCTGGGCTTTAAATATTTGCTGAATGTACATTTGTTTCTAATCTTTTCCAAAGAGGGTTTGAGATGGTTTATAGAGATACTCAGAAATTAGGACAAAGTACAAAGGTGCTAACGGCAGGCCACACATTTGATTCTGAGCATCCAGCGGCCAAAGCAAGTTAATCTTAAGAGTCACAGTTTCCTTACAATGAAAACCAAGTTCAGCTCAGAAGGGCAGCTTTACCTGGTATCGAGACCTAAGAGAATTCTTTATAAAAGAGTGCAAGCTGCGGGCATGGTGTTAATGGGGGCTGTACATGAGTCTAGGAGCCAGGGGGTCTGAATTCCAGTTTTGGCTTGGCCACTAACCAGCAGTGCAAACTGGGTAAGCCACTAAGTCACTCTTACTGCCTTTATTTCTGTCATTTAGTGGTCATTTTAAGTACCCCACTATGTTCCACTAAGATTATCAAAGCAAATAAGTTTGTGTCTGAAGGAGCACAGGTCCTGATGGTTTGAAAACTCGGCAGAAAGGTTATAATAAAGTTATAAACAAATCTGTGAATGTCCCCTCTGACACCGGTGACTTTTAGGTTAATCCAGACACCAAACAGCACCTCCTGTAAAATTCCATTATGTTTGTCAAAAATCAATGTCTTGAATTAGGAAATATTAAAATTTTAACAGGATTGAATTGACTAAAGTATCAGTGAAGCAACCATAACTGGGGGATGGTAATTGTATTACATAGAAAATAGAATATGCACAGAATGGAAAGGTCTGTGGTATTCTCACTCACTTTTGTAATTATAATGTGGGTTGTTTTGCAAAATCTGATCCAGCAGAGAGTTGTTTTTTTAAATTGTATACTTTGTCGGAAAACCAACCCTCTCTTTCTTTTTTTCCCTACATCCACTCGTGTACTTTTCCGGCAAAACAGTCTGGCTAAGCCCCTTTCAGTCTCCACCCAATGACCCTACTGTCCACATTATTATCACAAATCCCCCTTTGCTGTTCCAACTTCAAGTTTAAAATATTCACGTTTCTTTGACACTGATGTTTCTTTGGTTTCTTGTATCTAGTCAATCAAACTTCACAACTTCTTTTTCTGAAGAACACGTTCAGATTTTTCATTCACCTCTGTTCTCACTCCTTGCCTTCATTCTGGCAAACTCTCACTTGGGATTTTCCAATATCTTCCTCATGTGGTTCTCTGCTTCCTTTCCCCTGCTCCCCCTTCTAATTATTTTTATGTACCTTTACATTATTAGCCTCTATGGTGATTTACTTCTTAGAATTCCTTTAATAACGCTGCCATTTTTCAGAGTAAATAACTACTTTGGGCTTAACGGAAAACTACAAAGATTCTAATCAGGATTTTCCATCCAAGCAGGTTTTTTCACATAATCTTTGTCTCTCGGGCAGGAGATGTCTCATTGGTCACTATGATATTCTCTCCTCTTTTAAGACTCAGAATCCCAATTCACCAGGGATCCTTGAATATTTAACTTTGCATTCTCTTAATTCCATAATCCACATGTATTAGCCTTTCTGCATTTTTAAAAAAATGCTCGATAGACTTATTTAGGATTCAAATCAACATTTCGAAGCAGACTTAACTCATTGGAAACATTATTAAAGCAGAACACCAAATTGGTCAGATTCAAAGCAATATTATTTCTTCTGTTCATTGATGGGAGTTCATTATTTATTTTGCATTTATTAATTTTTCAATTTATGTGTGTCTGTATTTCTTATATACAGACTTATTTGTTTTGCTCTCCCACTAGGTTGTGAGTCCTGGGGACAGTGACCACGTCTGCAGTAAACACTTTCTGGGGGAGCCGACATTCCTGTCTTATCCCTCCCCCCGGCTCTATCCCAGTGGTCTGAATGGAAGAGACCACCTTCTCTTATGATCTTGTTTTACTGGTCACAGGATTGGTTAAGGGGTAAGACTGTAAACCAGGGTGAACCAATCACAACAGTCCACACCTCAGACCACCGTGATTGGTCCACTGAGGGACATGTGACCCAAATGAAGCAGAATCCTATCTCAGGACTTCAGAGAGAAAAGCCATTTTTGCTGTTGTCTATAGAGCCACAAGAATGAGAGCCTGGACCTATGGGGCACAACATCTCCCACCAGAGGAAAAGGATCTGGGAGGGTGGTTGAGAAACAGGCAGAGAAGGCTTTACATCCCTCTTTTTGCCATTCTGAGATTTAATTATTCAACCATTTATTCCATTCTGATAACTACCCCAGTATCCTTTCAA
Organism: Balaenoptera borealis; assembly: GCF_965194805.1. Lineage (NCBI taxonomy): Eukaryota > Metazoa > Chordata > Mammalia > Artiodactyla > Balaenopteridae > Balaenoptera > Balaenoptera borealis. Next base: position 2,620,210 of record NC_138860.1, read on the forward strand.
TAAATCTCCTCTTATTTTATGTGCTTCATCTGGTTTGAGTTGGGTTTCTGTCATTTGCAACCAAAAGGGTCCTGACTCATATAATATTTAAACTATATTTTGAGGTCCTTGTAGCATAGAGCTGTAAAATGCTAACCCTCATATAATGCAAGCCTTAGAGCATATCTGGCCAATCATCTTAACTTCAAAAAAGCTTCAGAAGAAAATTTTTGTTGCCAAAATTCTTTACATTCTGTCCTGAAATTCTTCCTAATTTGTTTACTCCCTACAGCCTTTTGGTTACACCACCTGAAAATCGTCGCAAGACAGAATTCATTCTGTCTTCAAATAAGGCAAACTCCAACCTCCCTAAAGTTAAACAGACTCTTATATTTGCTGATTATCCCTTAAAATACAAACTACTATGTATAAAATAAGGTACAAGGATGTATTTTACAGCACAGGGAATATACCAATATTTTACAATAACTATAAATGGAGTATATCTCTAAAATTTTGAATCACTATGTTGTACATCTAAAACTAATATATTGTAAATCAACTATACTTAAAAAAAACAGCGATTTGTTTATTGTACATAACAAACATGTACACAATGCTTATTTTGAGCCAGGTGTGTGCTAAAAATTTAGCTCATTTGATTCTCGCAACCAATCTCCGAGGTAGGTACTATTATTATCGCCATTTATAATGAGGTAATTGAAGCACAGAGAGATGGAGTAATTTGCTCTAGGTCACAGAGCTAGTGCACGGTGGAGCTGGAATGAATTCTTAAAGTTGATTATGCATCAGAACAAATGGGATGTATGCTAATCATGCAGATTCCTGAGACCTACTTATTCAGAACCAGAGCAAGAAAAGGCGAGACTACTCTTTAGATTTTTTTACATTGACCAAAAAATTCTGATCTCTCCTCTGCAATCTTTAGTGATCTCAAATTTGGAGGAGAATACATTTCATCTTCTTTGATTTTTGTAATAGCATGAGATTCTGCCACATGTGGATCTTTCAATTATACTGAATATAATATATAATTCATATATATATGAATTCATATATATATAATATAATATAATATATATTTCAATTATACTGAACTTGCTTCAATAAATAGGACCAAATATATGCCCTTCAGGCATTCACTAGACACCTTAGTCTTGTGCCCCTCCAGCTCATTGCAAAGGAATAGTGGAAACAGATATTTGAGACAGACTGGAGCAAAGGACAGGCTTATTATTCCACACTTTAGCATTTCTTACTCTATCACGCAAGCAAAATATATTCACCACAAACCCACAAGCTTGGACTTTGTTAGTTTGCTTCTCTGTGGAAATACTTTCAATCTCTTAGTTTGCTTCTCTGTGGAAATACTTTCAATCTCTCTCTCGGTTAACGAGGTGCCATTCAATGGTCAACTTAACTGCAGTCTGTATATTCTGCCACCCCCATCCCCATCCCCATGCTTCTACAGCCACTGTTTCTGAGGTCACCAGCAGCCACCTGGAGAGGACACATGTAGAGGTTAAGAGGTGTTCTCCGGAGCCGGCCCAGCTCAGTTCAAAGCCTGCTTCTGCCACTGGGACTTTGCTGAGCCCCCTACCCCTGTGCTACTCAGTGTTCTTATCTGTGATATGGGGATAATCATGGTACCCGCATCATAGGGTAACTGTGAGGAATGAGAGGGTAATGCTTGTCAGGTGATGAGAACAGCACACACAGTCTGCATCCAATAAATGCTCTTCACCAGAGTATGAGTTCCATCAAGGGCAAGTTCAATGTTTTGTTCATGACTATGTCCTCAGTGCCTGACATACAGTAGGGACACAAATATTAAGTGGAATGAGTAATAACTCCCAAGTCCAGGGGCATTTTGGGGCCTCTTATTTGATCTTACTGTGACAATTGATCAAGCACTCAACAGCAATTACCTCATGCCAGGATCTGTTGTAAGCACTTTACAAACACTCTTAACCCATTTAGTTCCTGTAACAATCCGAAGAGACAGGTACAAGGATTCTGTGCCTTTTACACAAGATGAAAGTGAGGGACAGAGATGTTTAGTACTTTGCCCGACCTCACACAGCTAGTAAGTGGCAGGGCTAGGACTGGAATCCTTTAACCTATGTTTGCTGCTAATCGTTTCTTCCTTCTTGAAACTCGCTTCCCTTCGCTTCCATGAAAACGCCCTCTTTTAACCTGACTCCTCCTTCATTGGTTCTTTTCTTTTTCTTTTCTTTTTTTTAAATTTTATTGAAGTATAGTTGATTTACAATGTTGTGTTCAATTTCTGCTGTACAGCAAAGTGACTCAGTTATGCATATATGCATGTTCTTTTCCATTGTGGTTTATCGCAGGATATTGAATACAGTTTCCTGTGCCAAACAGCAGGACCTTGTTGTTTATCATTGGTTCTTTTCTTTCTGCTCATCTCTAGAGCAGAGATGACATTTCCCAGAACCCTGTCCAAAGCCATCACCTCTATTTACATGCTAACATATTTACCTAGTTGATGGTTTCAGTTTCCACCTATACTCTGATGACCCCTGAATCCATATCTCTATCCCAGGTATCCTTCCTAAGGCTTAAACTTCTGTGTCCAATCACTCACCAGACCACACTCGCATTCAACATATATAAAATAATAAATTTGGGCTTCCCTGGTGGTGCAGAGGTTAAGAATCTGCCTGCCACTGCTAGAGGATACGGGTTTGAGCCCTGGTCCGGGAAGATCCCACATGCCGCGGAGCAACTAAGCCCGTGAGCCACAACTACTGAAGCCTGCGCGCCTAGAGCCTGTGCTCCGCAACAAGAGAAGCCACCGCAATGAGAAGCCCGCGCACCGCAACGAGGAGTAGCCCCCGCTCGCCGCAACTAGAGAAAGCCCACGTGCAGCAACAAAGACCCAACGCAGCCAAAAATAAATAAAATAAAATAATAAATTTATTATTTTCCCCAACAAACATGCATTTTTTTCCATTTAATTCTCTATCTTAGGAAATGGTAACCCCCCGCCCCATCCCCAAAGCCAGAAATCCAAGAATCATCTGTAACTCAGCTCGCCCCTGTACCCTCCATGTGCAGTCAACAACCATGTCCGTTTGATGGTACCTCTTAAGCATCTCTGAATCCTCATAACCATTTCCTTTGTCTTGGTTCTCTTACCTCCTAACTGGTTGCCCTGCCTGTACTCTGTGCTGCTTCAACCCATCTCCCTTATTGCTTCTAGCGTTACTTGAAAACAAAACAAAACAGAAAACGCATGACATCACTTTCCTGATTCACAATCTTTAAGGATCCCCCTTTCCTAGAGAAGAGAGAAGAGTGGCTGAATTCCTTGGCATGACTTACAGGGCCGTTCATGAGCTGGTCCTGTCCGTTCTATGGTTTCATCAGTTTCCCTTCTCAGTTGAAAACCTCTTGGTCTAGCAACTGTGAACTGAGGCAGGTCCCCTGGAGCGCTCTATGCTCTCACCAAGCTGGGCTTTTCCGTCTCTCACCCAGACTCTCTCTTCCAGCCATCTCCCTGATCACCCTTCCTACTCCTTCAAGAACCAGATCTTGAGAACAGCATCAAATCAAATGCATAACACAAAAGAGGCCATTCCTTGATAGATGCTAGCTGCCCTTCCACACACAATCCACCTCTTTCCCTGGCAAAACGAAGTATTTGTTCTACTGTTTAAACTGCTTATGTTTCTTTTAGTCTATTAATCACAATGAATATACATTTACTTTAAAAATATAAACCCATTTTAACATAAATTCACTTTAAATAAACCCACTTACATGTTGTTGGTTCAAATTTACTGTCATCTTTATATTAAAATAATAGGAATTAAAAAAAAACCCTCACAGTCTTAACCTCAAATCAATATTTTATTTGTTCATCTTATATTTAGATCCTAATCCAGGTGCAGATTCTGTTTGCTATATTTGTGGCAATATGCTCTGTAGAATTTTACATTTCACCTCTTCTGTTGACAAAGTCATGCCTGTTTTTCTAGTTAGTTTCTGTACCCCCTGTTTCTGACTTACGTCTTCTCCTTCCCATCCTTCCCCCTAGGAAACCAGTGACAAAGGTTTGGTGTGAATCTTTCCACCCTTTTCTCCTGTTTAATCAGTTATATTTGGGGAGGAGGAAGGGAAGGTTTTGCCGTCCTTTTGGCAAAAATGAGAATATATAATGCACGGCTCTTTTCCTCTTCCTTTTCTCATTTAACAATGCATGGGACTCTCTCCAGGCTAATAAACATAGCTCTAACTCACTCTTTCGGCTACCTAATAACATAGGGGCTGAAGATACCACAATTTATTCAGCTATTCCTGGCTTGAAGGGCCTGCAGTTGTTTCCAGGTCTTTGCCACCTCACCCAGTGCTGCCAGGAGCAACCTGGGGCATACATGCCATTGGGCACTGATGCTTTGTTTCTTTGGGATTTTGCCCCCCAAACAGGAATTGTTTATAGCAGGTAGGTTGGAGCGTGATTTATAAATAAATAAAAGCACACAGCTTAGGGCCATACATTCAAAGAAGTTCAGTAGATGCTGATAATGATAAGGATGTTTGACTATGCGGTTACCTAGCAGCCTTTTGATGGGAAAAGATATGTTTCCCGGCAACTAGCAAGTATACATCATTGAATGAGAATTTGGTAGGAAAGTACAAAAGACAGAGCCTGGCACATAGCAACTGAGAATCTCTGTTGTGAAGCCGATTTCCTGCTGCACTCGCCAGGCCCTCTTAGACTGGCAGAGGAGCAGGGTTATTACCGGATACCGAATCCCTGACCTTGAGCTAATCAAACTGCAAAATGCTTTCGACAAACCTCAGCTTTCAAAGATCTTACCAATTGCATTATCTTGAAGCTGGTGACTTAAGTTATGAAAGGGTCTATTGAAGGCAGTGTGTGTGAAAAAGCATCGTGTGGGAACATAAGTCCTTGGCTCTGCCAACCTGTCAGCATCGTGGCACTTTGAGCAAGCTTCCAAATCCCCATATCTAAAATAAAGCTAATAATACGCATGTCGCCTACTTGGCAGTATTGTAGTGAGGAACAAACGGAATTATGTAAATGAAGTGCTTTGAGGGGGCTATACATATATTAGCATTGTTAATCTTATTCAGATTCCTGAGTAGGTAATGTACTGTGTATGGTGGCATCTTTCCTGTTCTTTGTATCGCCAGGAAAGAACATATCAGCACTTAAAAGAAGATTATTTTGTTGCAGTCATGAAGTGCCCTATGAAAGCTCAGGCCAATCAATATAAAAATAACAGACTAGATGTTGGCCCTTGAATCCGTTGGCAGATACTGTTCCGTGGACTTCTGTAACAATGAAAGTATTTACAAAGCTGCCTCAGTTTTGAATGTTTCATAGATAAATGAGAATAAAGAAATAGAGGAAGATTCCCACCCCCTTCCCTTAAGTTTCTATTTTTAACTCCTGTACAGTGTTAAATGTAACACCCTGGTGTTCTTTCCCTAGTCCTGGCTCTTGCCCATGAAACACACACATGCTACAGGAATCCAGCCACCCTTGGGAGATTCCTGCCCAATTACTGTTATTTTTACCGGGACTAAAATATTGAGAAATTGGTACCTCTATAGATAAATACTCCAAATACATGACGGATGGGTATGTTTATGGATGGAATCGCAGAAACTTCCTAACAGATGTGAGGGATCATTCATTTCAGAGATGTGGCATACTTCAATATTCACTCTTTGGTAGGACAGAATGTTGGTATAAGGAGTTCCAGCAACCTCAGTGCCAGTTGAAGTTTGGCAGTTGGTTCCTTCCAGCTGTTCTTAAAGGTATTCTCTGCAGGGATTAAAAAGTGGCTCATAGTTATGGCTTAAGATTTTTATGTTTCGCTGTTTCTGATTTGATTTTTCTCGTTGGGAAATAGAGGAAATGGGATGTGTATCCAGTAGTGAAGGGTTTCTGAAGCTCTGCAGAGTTAGGTCTAAACTATCACAACTGTCAACAGCTGGTAACATCAGTGGGGGGGAAAAGGCATCATGTGTGAAGCATGCAATTAAATTAATTAATTATCATTCCTAATGTCTGACCTTTCAACTGGTTGTGGTGGTATCAGGTGGATAGCCCAGGAGAAAGAAAGGCAGACGTTCCTTGGAGTGACTTGGAGTTTCAGACTCTTTCGGGGTCTTGGGAAGTCATCATTTGGGGGTTTGCTCAATCATCCTCTTCAGTGCTTCTGTTGAAGAAAAAGGAGAAAGAGAAAGAACTTTTGAGACCAAAGCTGCCTTTATTTAAAATCCCTTTTCAGTCTAAATCCTTTTTTTAACAGGGAGATTTTTGTTGTTGATCATTTTACATTACTTTAAGGATTAAGTGTATTAAAATTTAAAATGTGTAACAACACAGAAGTGCAGTAAATACGAATATTCTCCTCACTTTACCAAGACATGGGGAAAAATGTGATTTTTTTTTTTTTTTTTTACTCTTTTCTCTTGGAGAAAATTGAATTTACAGGATAGATAAATTATAGGAGTGATTATACACATTATAGAACGGCTCTTTGATTTTTCAAAGCATCATATAGATTCATGCAAACAGCTGAATTTTTAACGTACAGAAATCACAGTGCATATTGTTCAATATTCAGGAAACCGTATTTATCAAGAACTCATCTATTACCGTAAACAATATTGAGTTTAGGAAAAGTGTACTGATTTCTGCAACTTACTTGTGAAATGCACCAAAAAGTAAGATGGGTTGATGGGTGATAGAGGAATGGACAGATTGATAAATAGGCAATTAAGCAAATATAATAAAGTGTTAATGTTAAATTCTAAAAAAAACCCACCTCATCTATTGCACAAAGCAAAATACTCCTATCTCACAAATAGAATTTAAGTTTGAATGACTTAATTTTATATGTATATAACACAATATGACATAAGAATTAGCAATTACTAAGGGAAGGAGGACTGTCAATTATCTTCTAGTCTTTTTCATAAATCAGAGAAAGAAGTATATATTTTTTTCTTGAATGATCTAGAATATGGGCAAACAGCCTAGAGAATGAGTATTATCTAAGCAGCTTGAATTCACTCTGCACTCTGTAGATCTTGACAAAGGCAACCTGAAAGATGGGATTGTGTGTCGATACTGAGCTTTGGAAAATCATGTATACACAGTGAAAAACTCTGTCATTAAATTTTTAAAAGTTTATGACCCACATGGAAATTTCTGATTGTTCAAAACTATGTCTTTCTTACTAATATAAATACATGTACTACAATAGTTTTAGTTTCTGAAATTACATAGATAGGAGTATTGAAAACTAGTAAGATTAATTATAAAAAACATACCATACTATTGTAAAATGTTGATAATAAAGGAATCTGGGTGCAGATATATGCAAACCCTCAGTACTATCTTCTCAATTTTTCTGTAAATCTGAAGTTGTTCTTAAAAAATAAAGTCTGTTAAAAAAGAAACTAACAAGAACAAAACTCATTTCTGTTTTATTCGGTTTCCTTGCTCTAGGATGTTTTCCATAATCTGTAATGTGTAAGTATTCAGAGGTAAAACAAATATTTAAATTTTCCTGTAATATTTTCCTTTTGAAAATGCCATATTACTTAACTATTTGAATCATGTCCAGATTTTAGTCCAGACCCCTATTTAATATTTGGTTTATTAGTACCTAACAAGACTAGTACAGTATAGAGTTTTCTTTCTCTGTAAGACAAAAACACATGGGAAATTTCTTGTTCCCTATTATCTCTACTAAGTTTAAATCATAACAGTTTTATTTATTTTAAAAATTTAAGATTTTAGATTTAAGAGAGAGATTTAATTTATATTTTACAATTAAGTATTTTCTAATGCTCAGAACTAGTAAATAGTAGCTATTTGGAATTTTATTATACATAGCAAATAATAAAAATGCGTGCAGTTTCACAACAGCTGATAATGTGAAATTTTATCTTAACGTGAACTGGCATTTTAAATATTATTTAAAAACTATTCACACTTATTACCCTAAGTTTATCCTTTTAGCTCTTTTATACTTTAATATTAAAAAATTTTTTCTACCCTGTTGAAGACTGTAACAAATTTTTCCTACTTGCTGTAGTCTAAAACTTTGCTTATAAATACTGACGTTTAGTGCTATTTCTCTGATTCCTTTGATGACATTTTCTGAGTTTGTTTCATTACCCAGCTATCTTTCAGAGACTGGCATATTCATTTTTCTAATTAATATTCTATGTAACTGGGATGGTATTTTTATTTTTTTATTTCTAAAGAAGTGAATAGCACAAGCACTATAAGTGATGTGCTGGTATGTTATAAATGCTCAAGGTACAGCTTCTAACATTGAAAAATAGAAAAATAAATTGACCTTGATGAAGTGTGTCTTCTTTTGTCTGTTCCTAGGAAAGTTTATTTCAGGTATTCCTACTGCTGAAATGATTAGCGTTAACAGCTTTTCCCCTCCATTTTATTTTACAGGGTCTCTTCATCTTCCTGATATATGGGGTGTACAACACAGAGGTAAGTCTGCTTGGAGTATCTCAAGGCTGACAGAGTGAATGAGAGAAATGACAGGTTTCTTATCTTGATAACTGAGGAACAAAGTTGGCTTTTCATGAGTGTCCTGCTGCCCTTCACGCTTGGACTAGCTTATATGCATCCGAGCTTACCATTAAACACTGCCACCCTGAGCAAAGGGACAGCCTCATTTCTCATAGGCATTGACTAATATTTTACTACTGCCTTAAGTTTTTGAGTTTTCAGTCTTTTAACACTGAAATATACTTGATAGTCTTAGAGTTTCACAGTTTAAGTGGCAGAATACTTCTACGTAGTTGCATGGAGTTAGAAAAATACTAATATTTCTTGTCTCAAAATACTAATTACATAGTGTCTTTTAAGTTTTTGCGCAGGCTCAGAGAGGCCCATAAGGATTAGTTAATAATCTTTATGATTCCAGTTGCAAAATTTCTCAGAGAAGTCATTTATTATTTAACTATGAGAAGTTATTTGGCTAGAAATATTGTGAGACAAATGACTTGTAATTTCATTATGAAAACGTACCATGGAAAGAAATTGTTGTCTTAGTGCTGGTTCTTTTTAGAAAAATAATCCTGTGCTTTACATACACTCTTGGTTAGGAAAGCTGCTGATTTAGATTTTCGCTTAACATGACAGTGGGTGCCTTGTGTGTACATTAGGCACTGAATAAATATTTGTTTGATTTTTGTTGCTCTTTGATTTCAAGATTTTACTTTGTAATTTTCCTTAAGAGAACAATTAGTGATTTTGCCTCTGTTTCTCAGTATTCTGTACTGGGGAGGGCAGAGTGGATCTGAGTAGAGCTCTTACAAGGGCCTGGCAGTCGCTTTTTCATAAATAACATAGAGGGCCAGGCAGCAATAGAACAGGACCAGCGGACTCATTAGCCGAACTGAGAAGGCCTGTGGGCATTTAAAGAACATCTGATGATGATGAAGTATGCGTGTGGGCGTGTTTTACAGGGCTGCCGCACCTGGACTACACGTGGCTTCCTCTTTCAGTAGCCTTCAGGTAGGCTGGCAGTAAGACAACCTTTTTTATGCAACGGTACCTCTGCTGCGGTTTCAAAGCAGGCCCCTCCCACAAATGCAGAGGATAAGCGCCCGTTATTAAAGTGTGTGACAGACAAGGAGGGGTACCGGAAGCAATCTGTACCAGTAGATGCTGAGCACTGGAGGTTCAGGGCACACAGGCAGAACCCACAACGCCCCAAGCCTCCCCCGTCCGGGGCTGGATTCGGCTGCAACACCCGGCCTGCAAGCTGCAAAGCTGAGGGGGCCGGGCCGACCGGACCCGCCCCGCCCCGCAGCATCCCCTCCCTCCGGCCTTTCTCCGCCGCCGCGCAGCAGCCCGCCCCGGGCCCCGCCCCCCGACGCCCGGCGCGCGGCCCACCAATCGCGTCTGGCCGCCCGGGGCCTCCCCTCCCGGGGGCTCCCTCCGCCCAACCACCCGAGTGATTGACAGGCGGCCGGGCGGAAGCCGCGGCGCAGGCGCGCTGGCCGGCGCGGCGGCCCTGGGGCCGGGTCGCCGAGCTCCCGGCAGGCCCCGCGCCGCGGCTGCGCAGTGCCGCGCAGGCTTTTAATTCCATTGTGGAGAGGACGGCGTTATTTTTATTAACCGGAGGCGGCGGCGGCGGCGGCGGGACCCGTAAGTGTGGGGCGCGGGCGGCGGTGGGCGGGCGGGTGCGGGCCGGGGGCGCGTGCGGGGGCGGGCGGGGGCGCCGCGGCCGGCGGCCGGCCCACTCCTCCTTCCTCTCCTCAGCCAGGCCTGCTCCGGGGCATGAAAGTCGGCAGCGCGTTCCTGAGCGGCGGCGGCGGCGGCGCGGGTAGCGGCGGGCGGGCGGAGATGGAGCCTAGCTTCCCGCCGGGCATGGTGATGTTCAACCACCGGCTGCCCCCGGTCGCCAGCTTCGCGCGGCCGGCGGGCGCGGCCGCCCCTCCCCCGCAGTGCGTGCTGGCCGCCGCCCCGGCCGCGGCCCCGGCCGCCGAGCCCCCCCCGGCGCCCGCCCCGGACGTGACTTTCAAGAAGGAGCCGGCGGCGCCCGGCGCGGCCTTCCCGGCGCAGAGGACCTCCTGGGGCTTCCTGCAGTCGCTGGTCAGCATCAAGCAGGAGAAGCCGGCAGACCCCGAGGAGCCGCCGGGCGCCCCCCACCCCCACTACGGGGGGCTGTTCGCGGGGGCCGACGAGCGGGCGCCGGGGCTGGGCGCCGGGGACGCGGGCTGCCCGGGCGTCATCCAGGACCTGAGCGTCCTGCACCCGCCGCCGCCCGCCCCGCACCCCCGCGACGTGCTGCTCGGCCGGACTGACGACCCCCGCGGCCCCGAGGAGCCCAAGCCGGACGCGAGCGTCAAGAAGGCCAAGAGGCCAAAGCCAGAATCTCAGGGAATCAAAGCCAAGAGGAAGCCGGGCGCATCTTCCAAGCCGTCGCTGGCGGGAGACGGAGAAGGCGCCGTCCTGTCCCCAAGCCAGAAACCTCACATCTGCGACCACTGCAGCGCCGCTTTCCGCAGCTCCTACCACCTGCGGAGGCACGTCCTCATCCACACCGGCGAGCGGCCCTTCCAGTGCGGCCAGTGCAGCATGGGCTTCATCCAGAAGTACCTGCTGCAGAGGCACGAGAAGATCCACAGCCGGGAGAAGCCCTTCGGGTGCGATCAGTGCAGCATGAAGTTCATCCAGAAGTACCATATGGAGAGACACAAGCGGACGCACAGTGGAGAAAAGCCATACAAATGTGACACTTGCCAGCAGTATTTCTCAAGGACTGACAGACTGTTGAAGCACAGGCGCACGTGCGGCGAAGCCCTGGCGAAGGGGGCGCCCAGTGCAGAGCCTGGGTCATCCAGCAACCGTAGCAACATAGGTAACCTGGCTGTGTTGTCTCAGGGAAGTACAAGTTCTTCAAGGAGAAAAGCGAAGTCCAGAAGCATAGCTGTTGAAAACAAGGAGCCCAAGACGGGGAAAGCAAATGAATCCCATATGTCAAACAGCATAAACATGCAGAGTTACTCAGTAGAAATGCCTACTGTGTCTTCCAGTGGGGGCATCATCGGCGCTGGCATAGAGGAACTCCAGAAGAGGGTGCCAAAATTGATCTTTAAGAAAGGAGGCCGGAAGAGCATGGATAAAAACTACCTGAACTTTGTGTCACCGTTACCAGACATAGTTGGACAGAAGTCCTTGTCTGGGAAACCGAGTGGCTCCCTTGGCATCGTGTCAAACAGCAGCGTGGAGACCATTAGTCTCCTCCAAAGTACAAGTGGCAAACAAGGTCAAATAAGCAGTAATTATGACGATGCCATGCAGTTCTCAAAGAAAAGAAGATACCTACCCACCGCCAGCAGCAACAGTGCCTTTTCCGTGAATGTGGGACACATGGTCTCCCAGCAGTCCGTCATTCAGTCGGCGGGCGTCGGTGTTTTGGACAGTGAGGCCCCGTTGTCCCTTATTGACTCCTCGGCCCTGAATGCGGAAATTAAGTCTTGTCATGACAAGTCGGGAATTCCTGACGAGGTTTTACAAAGTATTTTGGATCAGTACTCCAACAAGTCCGAGAGCCAGAAGGAGGATCCTTTCAACATAACAGAACCACGAGTGGATCTGCACGCCTCAGAACACTCAGAACTGGTTCAAGAAGAAAATTTGAGCCCGGGCACCCAGACTGCTTCAAATGACAAGGCAAGCATGTTGCAAGAATACTCCAAATACCTCCAACAGGCTTTCGAAAAATCCACGAATGCAGGTTTTACTCTGGGACACGGTTTCCAATTTGTCAGTCTGTCTTCACCTCTCCACAACCACACTTTATTTCCAGAAAAACAGATATACACTACATCTCCTTTGGAGTGTGGTTTCGGCCAGTCTGTTACCTCAGTGTTGCCATCTTCGTTGCCAAAGCCTCCTTTTGGGATGTTGTTTGGGTCTCAGCCGGGTCTTTATTTGTCTGCTTTGGATGCCACACATCAGCAGTTGACACCTTCCCAGGAGCTGGATGACCTGATAGATTCTCACAAGAATCTAGAGACTTCATCAGCCTTCCAGTCCTCATCTCAGAAACTGACTAGCCAGAAGGAACAACAGAAAAACTTAGAGTCCTCAGCGAGCTTTCAGATCCCATCTCAGGAGTTAGCTGGCCAGATGGATCCTCAGAAGGACGTAGAGCCCAGAACAACGTACCAGATTGAGAACTTTGCACAAGCGTTCGGTTCTCAGTTCAAGTCGGGCAGCAGGGTGCCAATGACCTTTATCACGAACTCTAATGGAGAAGTGGACCATAGAGCAAGGACTTCAGTGTCAGATTTCTCAGGGTATACAAACATGATGTCTGATGTTAGTGAGCCATGTAGTACCAGAGGAAAGACCCCCACCAGCCAGAGTTACAGGTAAGGTCCCAAGAGTGACCAGGCTGGAGGTCTTCTAATGTAATTTTGTTTTATTTTGAGAACACTGCCATTGGAATGTTTCTACACGATCCTATTAAGAATAATGTAATGCCCTTTCAATGCAACTTTTCATATTTAGTTTATTTTGTTAGTGTGATTTTAGCTCTGTTTGTATTATGATTTTTAATCAAATCAATAGATTAAAATAGTTTGACATTCAAAGTGACAATGTTTAGCAATCAAATTTACATGTATAGATGGTCAGGGAATAGCCCAAAAGTTTTAAATGCAAAAAAAACAAAACAAACAAAAAAAAAACAAAAAAAAAACCGTACAAAAAAACAAAACAAAAAAAACCACACAAAAACAAAAAAACAAAAAAAAACCTCTGTTGCTAGGATTAAGGTTATTCTAATTGCTTTCCTCTCAGGAAAGTGTAATAGCGCATGGGAGTTCTGTACGTTATCACTGTGATGGAATATCCAATTTACAGATAGTACGGTAGTACATTTCATCACTTAGGTAAGGGATCGAGAACATTTCAAATTGCTCTATCTGGGCTGATACGATACACGTGTCATCATTTAAGTAAGGGATCGAAAACATTTCAAATTGCTGTCTCCATCTGGGCTGATCCAAAATTCTGAGATGTTGGCTACCTATATTTTGTTGCAGCTTTTAAATGTACTCTGAACTTCCAAACCACATTCATTCCAGCCTGGTAGAACAAATATTCTTGGATCTTTGATCAAAGCCTGGAATGATAGCTTTAATAAAAGGAAAAAAAAAAAAAAAAAAAAAAAAAAGGCACCCTCTCCTTATCCCAACTGTAACAAGGCTGTGACTCCATCAGGAGTTGATGGGAACAGTGTTGAAGTCCAAGTGGTTGATCGGTTGCAGTATTAGAACCCAAGTTGGAATTACATAATTCTTTGAAATTTGGGGTGTGTGTTATTTATTATACGTGGCCTAAAAACATTGTTCTCTGTCTCTTACTACATGTCACCCGCACTTCTGGGGTATTTTATGTTATTTTTGTTCTTAACCTGTCCTTTCTCAGAGTTCTGGGCCTTCCTTGTTCCCTCTTCTCCCTATCTGGACAGTTTCAATTTTAGAATGATTCACATTCCAATAGGTAATTTGTTATGCATTTCCTATGCCTTCCGGCATCCAAACAGTCGAATAAACATCCACCCTCCCCCTTTTTAAAAACAGAACCCACACAGATGTCCATGTATAATAAAGCCCCACATGCTCAGAGCTGTGGATATTAATAAGGTGGTAATTCCAACCGGTGACAAAGCCGATGCGAGGGGTAAGAGTGGCTTATTTAGTAATGACATCAGAACCTCTTTGTGAAATTGCAGCCTGTGTAATGTACATTTTAAAAGGGTGCGTTAGTCAGTATTGTACAGGGGTCTTGTAAAGTCATCCAAACTGGCTATGAACGCTAATTTGCCATTTGAAGCCACTGGTAGACAGTGGCTCTGCTCTAAACCACTTTTTAGCAATTGTATTTTTTTCCTGATTATATTTTTAATGTACTTTGATGTTTATGCTGATGAGTTTTTTATGTACTTTTGGTGATATTTCAGTCTTATGTACTCTTCTGACGTCAGAAAAGTACCACTGGTTGTTTGCAGTCTAATTGTGTAATCAGCCTACCACAGGCTTCCATGTATAATAAAGTAATTAATATTGTGCAAGTGTAAAACACTTCTGTTATGAAAGCAGTGTTTGGAAAATGAGAAATTATTTAAAATGGTTACAACATACTAGTTAATTTCCTTTCCCCACTTTCCTCCCTTAAGTCTGCTCTACCAGCTAAAGGGTCACTTATTGTCATTGCAAGAACCTTAGAAAATGTGTTTAATCCTCTTAAATACACTCAGTACTAAAAAGTATGTATTTCTTATTTTGCTAAGTGCGGTAAGTTCTGTTGGGTACAGAGTACAAGCTGTAATCAAAGGATGGAGAGGACCTTTACCACTGTATCTCTTGAGCTGTATGATTTTTCTCCAGTGTTTTGTTTTATACAGGTTTTGAATTTCTTTAACTTTTATTGTGTGTACTGAATACTGCATATGTACTATTCTGATTGTTTGCTCTAGTTTACTACCAATAAAATACCTGTTAATCACAAAATTGAAGAAAGGAGATATCACTTAATATCCAGTCACATTTTTCAGATTTTTCTGTTAACTACATTTCATAAAATATTCATGTCAGTGGTATAACCTGCAGTTTAGGGACTGGAATTGTGTGTGTGTGTGTGTGTGCGTGCGCGTGTGTGTGCTGTGTTTCATGTTTCTAGGTTTATTATATTTGAAAATAGGTTGAATATTTTCTTCAGTTTGAGGCATACTATCTGGAAGAATAGGAATTTAATAGGATGGAAATCAGAACGTGTTTTATTGAAATGGGGTTAGCCATCCTAAATATTATTCTAGAGAGATTATTTATTGAGGTTTCATTTTAAATCAGATTCCAGTTTCTTTTGGTTCCAGGTGTATCCTTTTTGACTCAAAAGGTTGTAATAAAATAACAGTATGACAAATGAAAGTGGTCCCGAGCATTCTTAGTAGGGGGGAAAAAAATGTATTGCTTAATCTAAGTTTAACAGTGTTTCAAAAGGATGTAAGTATAGATATTAGAAGGAGAGAGCCAAGACATGGAATACTGAAGGTGCAGACAAGGTGTTTGAAACTTAGTAAATATGTTAAGTTTTAAAGATAAAGGGGAAAAATTGTAGGTCTGTGTAAAATCTATGAGAAAATTGTGCTTTGAAATTTAGTGACTGCAAACGTTGAAAAATCAATAAAAATATCAAAGGGTAGAATAGGTCGAGGCTTTGCCTTTTTCGTATGGGATACTATGTACAGAAGTGATAAATTATTTGTATTCAGCGTAAACATGGATTTCTCTGTAGAGAAGTATCTACTCGTGGTCCCATATGATTAGGAAAAGTAAATTTGTTTTCTCTTTGCCAGGATTATTCCCTAGATGTAGTCATTTTCTTGAACAAGAGTGCTAAGCAGAATCTCACTGATTGTGCATTGAAATCCAACTCTTGATATCTCTGCACAGACGACTTATTTCTCTGTTCTAGATGAACCCTAACATTAATTTTGTTTATTGACCCCACCCTTTTTTTTTCTTTGTGTGGAATGAATATATATATCTGAATATGATATATCTGAATATATATCTATATATATATCTGAATATGATAATTTTAAAATTAAGATTTTTACTTCTAAGGTATTAGGGTATGAAGTAGGAAACTATGCTTTGAATTTCTATTTTGCTGCTGTAATTTCAAGATAAGGGCTACCATAATTTAGCAGTTGCCTGTTAGTAATTTGGGAGGTAATCTCATTCAATAATGAAAACAAAAAATGTGAAAAAAAATCTGTATGGTTTTTAATGTTTTTTAAAAGTTGCAGACAGTTTACAAATATTTCTACCTCAAATTTAGTTTTCTGTATTACACTCATCAGATGAGAGGGGCATAACTTTCTGTACATCCTTGGTATCTCTCATTTTGTAGTTACCTGTCATTAGTAGCATTTAAGCCTGAACTGGGTGACAGTTTGAGCAATATGGCCTCGTGAGGACACACACAGTTCTTAGCTTCCAAATTCGTAAGTTCTTGCTGAACTGGAAAACATCCTTCAGAAAAGAATTAGCTTCCGAACTTGAAAGTTATATTTTTAGAGGGAACTGCATCTGAAGGCTGTCATTTTCAGAGTTTTATGGTCTTTGTGTGTTCCATGACACATAATGACAGGATTTCGTTTTTGAAGTGCGATGTAAGTAGTGCTCTGGCACCATCCGCGCATCATGTTATACAAGATTACGCAGTAATGGTCCACAAACGTTAAGCGTCCCTCCTGGTATTTAGGAGGAGAGGTCTGGGGTGGTTTGCCAATCTGCTTGTACCTTCTATGAGATGATAAAGAGTTTCTGATAGATTTTGAGCAACGATGTTGTGTTAGTTCCACTTGTTACGTTTTTTTATGTCCTTAAGAATTTATTAATTAAAATGAACATTAGCATGAAGACAGCATCTGGTAATTCTGTTGTCTTACCCTTGATCAAAAAAACCTAACAAAAGAAAATCCTCTGTGAGATTACTGTTAGTTTTAAAAGAGACTATTACCGAAAAGAGGGCATGCACTTTTAGAATTATTTCTGCTTTGTTTGTACCTGTTTTGCTTTTTAAAAAAGTCATGACAGTATGTGAGTGTAACTTAAGTAGATTCTATTTAAATTCTTCGCGAACCTTTGGGCCCACTCTAGGGAAGAGCTGCATTGCCTTTTTAGGGTCATGGACTCTTTGGGCAGCTGATGATGGAATGGATGTCTCCCCACCCCCATACATTAGCAGAAATATATTTGCACATGAAAATTAAGAAGCCCATGTATATGCTCGCAAGAACCAGCCCCCCTCAACCTGATACAAAATTCCTAACCTGTGGACCCCAGGCTGAGAATCCTTGCTTTGGAAGGCTGCCTAAACATTGAACTTTTATTGTACAGATAACTTAGAAAGTCAATACCTAAACTTAAAAAGCATGAAATATTAATTTTTAATATTGAAATTTCTTTATCTGCTATTTAATTAGCGTTCATGGAATACGCTCAGGTTACATAAAGCCATAGAGTTTTATGATAAGCTGGTCAAATAATGAATAGAATTTATAATTCTTGTCAGTTTCTCATCTGATAAGTACCACCGAGATGCTAGACTTGACAATAGTTCACTCTTTTCCATCAACAAAGAAATGTGTTAACAGCGCATAATAACTACAGTCAACTACTGTGGTTCTTCAGTTGCACGGAAGTAGCTTCCCCCATAAGAGTATGGGCCAAAATGAAAGGCCACAGCCTTTTTGTCAAGAAGGAATAATTGTGAGTTCTTAATAACATGAAGCCTATACCTCAGGTAGCCTGAGTAACTAGCTGGGTTGAAATAACACCGTGCAAGATAAGCCTTGTAAATAAAGCATGTTTTGTGTTGAAATAGGTATCTCTTGGGAAACGTAGATAAATAGCCAGAGAAAAATGTAATGATTTGGACCTTATACTCCAAAGGAGAAAATTTGCTCCCTGTTTTGGAGTGGTGGGCAGAGGTTGTGTGTTGAGGGAGAGAGGTGGGGATATCTTAGAATGGAGAAGAAAAGGAATAGGTTTTGAAGAAAAATAGGGAATATAAAACTTAATCCAATATTGGCAGGGGTCCTGGAGAGTTTAAATGATCAGAAAGGTAAAGGAAATCTGTGATTGAAAAACTCAGTTCTTATTTTGTCATTCTTTCAGTTCAGACTTCCTTGGGTTCTTTGGTTTGGTATGAACTTTAGGACTATTGTGGAACAATTAATAAATAACTCTTAACAGACAACTGTGGTGAACTTCTGTTTACATTCCCAACCTAGGAAAAAGATGGCTAATCTTTGTGTTTATATATTATATCTTTAGTAACTCAATCACACAGCTTCCATTGGTTGGTGAGAATTTTAAATAACTCATAAAAATGATTCAAGTCAAAGTTACTGTTTTATGTGATTAAGTGAATATGCACAGAATTTAGGAATTAAAACAAAAGCTCTGAATCTATGTGCCCAACCTACCAAAAAAAAAAAGAAAGAGGAAGAAAAAAAGAACGAAATTAACAACTACAGTGTATAAAGGCATACTTGGTTATGACAAAGGAAAAGTGTGATTGTAAAAAGTTGGAAACTCCCTAATTAATTGTTTTTTAAGGTTTGCATTGCAAAATGTTTAATTTTAACTTGTGACTGGCTCATCTGTTCTTTCTAGTTTAAATAAAGATCTTGTTTTATAAGCATTGTCTATTGGAAAGTTAAAAGTTTTAGTTGGGAGCTAAAGTTTTAATCTTGATTTTTGGGATGCACATTTTTAAGTCTGAAAGTGACATTTTAGATTGTTTTTTTTTTTTAAAGAGTGGATTGCAAAATTGAATGACAAGATCAGCAGTATAACTGTTTTATGTTTCGTTGTGCATAAACTGGGCTCTTCCTACAAGGAAGCCGAGTACAAACATGTGAAAGAGAGCTTCTTCTTTTTGAGAGGATAATGGGTATCCTTGTGGGTCTCTGTGGTAGACGGCCGTGACCCTGAGAGTGGGGACTGGAAAAATCCTTTCTGACGGAGCCGTCTCTTACTTCGTGGCCCAAACAACAAAAGTGCCTGCAAGTGATCACATTAAAAAACTTGATCTTGTACTACTTTCCACTTTTGCTATAAGTAGACCTTCAGTGAACGTCTGAAAATCGGGTTAATGTTAAGGGTTGTGTTGTTCGTAAGGTAAGTTACTGTGAAATTTTATTCCTCTGGATTTGGGAGACAGTCCCGTAGAAGTTACAAACGTTTAGTTTTTTTGTTTGTCTGTTTTTTAATGAACTCCACTAAGATATCATAGGTGTTTCTATACTCAGTCACATTTGGAATAGTAAGCTGTGTATTTTTCTTCTAGGTGTTCATGTTGGTAATTTAGTTGATCTCTTAAAGGTTTAGTTTAGAAAATCTGAAAGCATTAATTACACTCTAACATTTTACACTGCTTAATTTTTAGTAAGGAAAACAATTAGGTTATGACTAGATTTAACATAGTTTGTTCCAGATTTATTTGAATATAAAAAAAACCTATAAATGTTGAACATAGTGTAACTTGTTCAAAACAAAGTATTAGAACTGTTGTGACAGATTTGTCTTTGAAAGCGAAGGAAGGACTATTGTGTAAAGGAAAGAAGTAAAAGGGATCTGAGGAGATTAATATTAATGGGTGTGTTTACTCTGGTCATGTCATTAAAGGGCCTTAAAGGTCTGAATGAGATCCGTTTGGAAGACTGGCAATAGTGGTAAACTGATGTGGGTTCCTTTGGGTTACTGCTGGTGAAACACAGGAGTGTATTATGAAGACAAAATTAAACTATGATTTGGGGAAATTTCTAGAGAAGACTGGTAGAATGAGTAAAAAATTACAGCTTTTCACTCTGTTCACTCTGATTTTATTAAACCTCTAAAACAAATGGATATTTGGCAGGAAGAGCAGAGGAATATTAATGAAGGCTACAAGAGTATTTTTGCTGATGCTGCTAGTGTAAATGACCTATAAAAGGGAGGGCAGGTTGTATACGTGTTTTATTATTTAACAAGAAATGATCACTCTGGATCATATTCAGTCATCCACCCAACTGAACCAGTATTCCATCTGGAACTAAAATACGAAAACATTTTGAACAGTCTGAAAGTACTGTTTGTTAAAAACGTTCAGTACTGAAATATCAGTTGGAATTTTGGCAACTGAATGTGAGAACAGAAATTAAAAATATTTGTAGAATTGCCTTTCGTGATTCAGTGATTTTGTTTAAAGCCAGGTGTAAATAATTATTTAGATGATCAAATTTATTCTCACTACTTCCCTCCGCCCATGTACTTGCTTTGTAACGAAATATTCAGAACACAAGTTACTGGGGCTGAATATATTTCTAAAAACAAAAGAATTATATTTTCTGATGAAATACTAGCAAGAACAGATGGTGGGGACATTGCTCAGCAATAAATAAGATAAATGTGTTTAGAGCTATTAAGATTCTGAAGAGAAGGGGAAAAGTTTAGCCTGTCAATAGGAAGCAACCACTGCCTGAACGCAACTTGACTTGGGTTTTGAAAAAACCCATTTCTGATCAATGTGCCTAGAAAACTGAGCTTCACGGGACAGATACTATTTTTGAAATTCTTTGTTCACTTACGGTTACTCCCTGTGTTTCAAGAAGACCCACTGCAGACCTTTCAGGGGACCTTCAGGTGTTGGGTGACACCAGTTCAGGCTTAGAGTAAAATGTGAGTCCAAGATCTTTTTTTGAAGAAAACTGAAAGTTTTCACTTGGTAAAATTACAGTGCATTTCTAGAAATGTCTGTTGGAAGGTGAAAATTAAACACTTTGAAGATATTGAGTAACACGTGAAATGATTTATCTTAAAAATGATCACTATAGGGTATTTGATTACAACAAAGAAAGAAAAAACTTAGTTTACACTTTGGAAATGGGTGTCAAAAAATTCTGTGATTCTTTTCTGCCATTTTTTGGATGAAACTGTTAGGTTAGCTAAAGCTTACTAACTTATTAATTTATAAATAATCTAAGTTTTAGTCACTTTTTTCTCTTTTATAAATACAGCATCACTTGATTTTACATTAGGAATAGATTTTAAAAAAGATGTTTTGATAATTGCACTTTCCTGATTTAAAGTTGCCTTTTGTAATAAAACTAAATTGAGTGTTTTACTGTTACCAGCAGCTCTCCTGAGCAAACGTACTTTTGTAAGTTGGAAACGGCGATGATCGGTGCTCCTCTTAATCTTGGTCCCAATTACATTGTCATCCACTTCGAAACTGGAGGGAGAGCTGCCTGCTCTTGAACTTGGAGTGTCCCCCCCTCCATTCAGCTACTGGTAATCTCATAATTTTCAGCTGCTCATAGTCTACCGGCTACTAAATTCAGAGGCGATGTGTGTGTGTTGCATTAAGTATTGAGTAATGTTGAGGCAGAATGACTGTGGAAAAGAAAGCTTTTGCTAATCCTTTACTGAGATCAGATAAGTCCGTCATCAGTATTTTGTATTTATTACTTATAGGGTAATCAGGAGTTAAGCTTAATATTTTTAAATATTAAACATTTCAGTGTATTACTTCCCAAACAAGACCAAAATGTATATGAACAATCATTGCATTATGAACAAGATGCCATATAAATCTGAGATTATTTAGTACTGGGGTTTGCAGACTCTCCGTGCATCTCCTCAGCCTTCGCAGCAGTACAGAGGTACATGGCGTGAATTTTTCACTGGCAAATAACCCATCTAAATAGTCTTCTTCAGCCCTGATTCTTGTCTTGGGGCAAAGTTGTTTTAGATCCTGACCAAGTGCACTGTCTGGGGCCGGGTGGTGCAAAGTGGACCTGCCACGTGGGCATCACCTGGGAGCACGTTAGACCTGCAGAATCGCAACCCCACCCACCACGGGCCTGCCCCCGTCAGAAGCAGCAGCAGAGCCTCCAGGGATGTTACGATTGGAGAAGCGCTGTCCTAAAACTTCCACCATGGCTCCCACACTTCTTCCCTAGCTTTCCTTTGATGAGAAAATCAAAATCCATCTGATTCCTACAGGTCCTTAATTCGAATTTCTCCTGTTTAGTTTTTTTTTTTTCTCTCTCTCTCTTTACTTTTTTAAAGAATATTGAGATCTAATTGACATGTAACATTGTATTAGCTATTGATGTACAACACAGTGATTTGGTATACATGTGTATATATTGCAAAATGATCACCACAGTGAGTTTACTTCTTATACATCCCTCACCACACATTGTTACAGTCACTAGTTTAGTTTTTAAAAATCAATCCACCGAGCAAATACCTGGGTGCCAGGAACTGTTCTGGGTGGTAGAGGTGACAAGAGGACAAATTAAGTGCCCTGAAGTTCTAGAGGGGGAGCTGGGTGAAGAAATACACCATAGGTTATGGGGTAGAGAACTGCTGGGAAGAATGAAGGGACCGGAAAGCGAGAGTGAGGTGCGTGCTTTCCGGAGGGAAGGCCTGGAAGGGGTGACGTTGGAACCAATTCCCCAGGGAGGCGGGAGATGACCCTGGGGAAGAGACCTAGGGCGCTGCTGTTGAGCCATGAGTATAAAAAAGGGTCACGGTGGCGCGTACACTGGTGTGCCAGTCCACAGGTCCCCTGTGTGCCAGAGGTGGGAGTGCTTTCACGTCACCGGTGACGAACAGAGCCCCGGGGGAGGCTTACACCTTTGGGAGAAGTGGTGAAAGCCCTCGTGGGTCTAAGTCTCGTGGGTTTGTTTTGCTTTTAACTCTAATACCATCCTATGTCAGAGGTTAACGTGTTGGCTCCACAGTGAATAGAAGTAAAGTTACTTCATCTTCCTGGACCTGAATTTCCTCGTCTGTGAAGCAGTGCATGCAGCACCCACCCCAGGGGCTGGGGCTTGTGACCGTTCTTTAACCTGCCAGGCAGCGCACGTGCTCCGTCACACCGGAGGAAAGATGGAAAAAGTGGTTCTCAACCGGGAGCAGTTCTGCCCTCCAGGGGACGATGGGTAATTTCTGGTGACAGTTTTGGCGGTCACAGCTTGGAACAAGGCTGTCTGCCACTGGCGTCTAATGGGGAGAGACCAGGGATGTTGCTAGATAGCCCCCTACGGCAAAGGATTACCCAGCACAGAATATGTCCCCCGTGCTGTCGGGGGGAAGCGGATCCAAATGGCGTCACTATTGGGGTGATTTGGGAACAGATGGTGGGAGCTTCCGGAATATCTCCATGACCTGACCAATCGCTATTTAAGAGGTGAGTCCAGGGCTTAGTGTGATTAAAGATGGGGCGATTTTTAGCAAGAAGCTTTCCTAAAAAACCTCCTTGGGCCTACCTGATTCAATTATTTAATTTTTTTTAAAATTTATTTTATTTATTTTATTTTTATTTTTGGCTGAGCTGGGTCTTTGTTGCTGCGCATGGGCTTTCTCTAGTTGCGGCGAGTGGGCGCCACTCTTCGTTGTGGTGCAGGGGCCTCTCATTGCAGTGGCCTCTCCAGTTGCAGAGCACGGGCTCTAGGCACACAGGCTCAGTAGTTGTGGCTTGCGGGCTCCGGAGAGCAGGCTCAGTAGCTGTGGCACATGGGCTCAGTCGCTCCGTGGCATGTGGGATCTTCCCAGAACAGGGCTCGAACCCGTGTCTCCCGTGTCGGCAGGCGGATTCTTAACCACTGCGCCACCAGGGAAGCCCCAATGATTTAATTTTTAAGCTGGTTTTATTTTATTTTCTCTTATTTTGGCCATGCCGCTTGGCATGCGGGATCTTAGTTTCCCAACCAGGGGTAGAACCTGTGCCCCCTGCAGTGGAAGCACGGAGTCTTAACCACCGGACCGCCAGGGAAGTCCTTAAGCTTGTTTAAAGCCAATTACCCTTTTATTTCTGATCCTTGTTTTATCTGACAGTGATATTAGTTAATTGAAGGAACTTACTGCTTCTTAAATTTTAAATTAAAATCACCGATGGAGAGCTTCCCTAGTGGTGCAGTGGTTAAGAATCCGCCTGCCAATGCAGGGGACACAGGTTCGATCCCTGGTCCAGGAAGATCCCACATGCTGCGGAGCAGCTAAGCCCGTGCGCCACAACTACTGAGCCTGCGCTCTAGAGCCTGTGAGCCACAACTACTGAGCCATCGTGCTGCAACTACTGAAGCCTAGTGCCTAGAGCCCGTGCTCCGCAACAAGAGAAGCCACCGCAATGAGAAGCCCGCGCATCACAACAAAGAGTAGACCCCACTCGCCGCAACTAGAGAAAGCCCGCACGCAGCAACGAAGACCCAGCGCAGCCAAAAACAAATTTTAAAATAAATTTATATAAAAAAGAATGAATGACAAAAAAATCACTGATGGAATATTAGAGGCATCTGGAGATTTGACTGAAAGCGCTAATGATTCTGGTGTATTCTAGACAGTTTCTGGCTCACTGTGATGGTAGATTTAGGATTATTATGTGGTATTTAGAGTTTGAGATCAGCCTAATTTCTTTAGTGAGAATAAATCTATTTGTAGTTAACTAAAATTTCTTATTATATTAATTTCTTATTTATATTTTTTTATTTAAAAAAATTTTTTTTTAAATTAATTTTTGGCTGCGTTGGATCTTCGTTGCTGTGCGCAGGGTTTCTCTTCTTGTGGAGCGGGGGCTACTCTTCGTTGCGGTGCTCGGGCTTCTCATTGCAGTGGCTTCTCTTGTTGTGGAGCACGGGCTCTAGGCGCGCAGGCTTCAGTAGTTGTGGCACACGGGCTCAGTAGTTGTGGCTCGCGGGCTCTAGAGCGCAGGCTCAGTAGTTGTGGCTCACGGGCCTAGTTGCTCCGCGGCATGTGGGATCTTCCCGGACCAGGGCTCGAACCCTTGTCCCCTGCATTGGCAGGCGGATTCTTAACCACTGCGCCACCAGGGAAGCCCTCATGTTTATATTTAAAACATCAAAACAGTGAAGGAAGAGATACCTAATCTCTCTTTTATTCCAAGACTCTCTTTTCTTTAAAAAAGTAATCTCCCTTAAAGACAAGTCTTATGTTGTATGTGTTATCTGATAATGCCTTTGTGTGGCCTCCAGTTGGGGCTGAGGAATCGAGTAGCAGTTACTGCTTCAGGTCAGCAGCAGCTACGGATGCAGATGGAGGAGGGAGGAGGCCGGTTATCTTGGTAGGAGAAGCGGTTTACACGTGACCTGCAGCGCTGGACCATCGGTCAGAATGTCTGTTTTTGGAGCTGCATAAACCCGAGGGCGCCTGATTGTCGTGTGCCCTGTCATGGTGGGATCGTATGTGCTGACACCCCAAGCACACGTCCTGAAGAACCCGGTTCATGCAGTTCCACTGGCTTTTGTGGTGGTTGGGTGTTATCATTTATTGAACATCTACTTTGTGCGAAATCTGGCATACTTTGCCTCATTTAATTCTCCTGACAAGCCTGGAAGGCAGGATAATAATAATAATCTCATTTTACAGGTGAACAGATCGGGCTAGGACCCTTCCACCAGAGAAACACCAGGAATGGCGGACCAGGAATGAGAGCGTGGCTCAGATCAGACCCCTTCCACCTTCCACAGAGCTCAGCGCCCAGCCTGGCGCTGAGTTTCAGGGTAATGGACAGAAAGAGATCGAGCCCAGGGATCCAGAGACTTGAGTTCTCAAAGCAGCTCCTGGCTCCAGGGCTTTTGACCTACTGTTAAACCGTTCTAGATTACTTCTTCCCATAAATATAAAAATAGGTGCCTGCTTGGGTCTCAGGAGTGCTGTGACTGTCATAGCGGGGACAGGAAATTGCTCTGTGACAGGTAGGGCCTGTGGCCTTACTTAGAGGAGGTTGACGGCAGAACTGGGCTGGCTGGGTGTATAGGAGTGAAGCGTTTCTATTTTTACCTGTTCTTTTTTGCAGACTGTCCATGTCCTATTTGTGATTCCCCAGTTAGGTGGTGTTGCTGCTGTGCTCAGCTATTGGTTTGCAATTTTCAGTGTGTACAGTGTATAGTGCTAATATTTGCAGTTTGTACACTGGGAAAGGTTTTTTGAGGAAAGCAAATTTTATAACATGAAAAAGTAAATTGTTCTCTGTCTCTGTGATGTTCAGATTATTTTTGTAGTTTCCATTGGCGTGATGAATATAAAGGAAATTTAGTATAAATATCACCACCTTCCTCATTTTGTTTCCCCAAAATGTAACAATTTATAGAAACACTTGACTCTTCTTGTTATCCTGTCACAGCATTCTTACTTAATAAATATGAATAAGTAGATAAAAGAAAATATAATTTGCTCAGAAATGGGAATTGTATAATGATATTAGGGTTGTGTTTTTTAAATTTATTTATTCATTTATTTTGTTATTTTTGGCTGCGTTGGGTCTTCGTTGCTGCGTGTGGGCTTTCTCTAGTTTTGGTGAGCGGGGGCTACTCTTCGTTGCGGTGCACGGGCTTCTCATTGCGGTGGCTTCTCTTGTCGCGGAGCACAGGCTCTAGGCGCGTGGGCTTCAGTAGTTGTGGCGCGTGGGCTTCAGTAGTTGTGGCACGTGGGCTCAGTAGTTGTGGCTTGCGGGCTCTAGAGTGCCGGCTCAGTAGTAGTGGCTCACGGGCTTAGTTGCTCTGTGGCATGTGGGATCTTCCAGGACCAGGGCTCAAACCTGTGTCACCTGCACTGGCAGGCGGATTCTTAACCACTGCACCACCAGGGAAGTCCTGAGGGTTGTTTATATACCATGCAGTTTGATTTGTTTTGTTTTCAGAATAACTAATTTAGAGAAAAAATAGAAAATGATATATTCAAGAGTAAAAACTCTAGTGTTTATACAGATTAACTATTTTTTGAATTATATTCTATTGAGGAATCTTTTCTGAAGCTATTTAATTTAGAACTTGTTTAGAGGATGAACTGAGAAATTGAAGATAATTTGAGAATAGTTTGAAATTTTTTAAAAACAAAAATGTCACATGGTTTTCTACTGCATGTGTTTATAATCTGATGACTGGTTTTTCTGGGACTTCTCACTATGTAGACAGTTAGCCCCTTTAATCTTTCCCCAAAAATAGGTAGAAAGGAAAACAAAATTTGTTTTGTATTTGGGATCTGACTTCAATATTCTAAGTAGGTGGATGTGAAGCATAAAACACCTAATTTAGGAGAATATAGACACTTCTAAATGCAAACCAGTATTTTGTTATTATCTCATTAAGAGGCAGCTCATTTTAAGGATTTAACTTGACTAGTACTTTGGGATTTTTAGCAAAACAAATTGCTTGAGATACCCGTATAAGATGAATAATAGTATCATAGTTATGTGTAACAGATTTGCTTCACTGTTGAGACTTCACATTTAACATGCTGATATACACTAATCAGTCTTTTCTAGCAGATTTAATGCCATAGACTTTTAAAAAGGTGATTTTCGGTGTTAGCTTTTTAAATACAAATTTGCCAAAAAAGAATAAGTACATGAGCATTTCTAACAGTCCAAGTTTCAGATATTCTGTGCTATTGACTAGATCCTAACATCAGCCAGGTATGTTGCAGATTTATACCACTGGTCGCAGGGGAGATCAAAAGAGTGGATCAATGTAAAATCAATCCCTGCTGGTGGTAAGCCAATTTTATATCACTTTCCTAGTGGGACGGTGTTTCCTTTGCATACAAACAGTAACAAACTAGGTAAGTTTAGGGTAAGCTGTAATGTAATGGTTTCACTTTTCAACTCAAAAATCACTCCACTTTTAGTATTTCAGTTTTAAAAATATGACAGTATTACCGCATGCCAGGCGCAACTAGCTGCTGACAGTGAAGCTCAGAACGAGACGTGGTCCTCGTCTTGACCTTCATTAAGGTCTAGTGGCAGAGAAGGGCCGAGGCAGGGCGTAATGAGAGGGAAGTGGGCGTCCTGCAGGTCCTGTAGTTGGGCATTCACCCCAGGGGCGGGGTCTCGGGGCGGGAGAGCTGAGAAGGAGCTGGGCAGGCCTGAGGATGGCCTTGACCGCAGAGCAGGTGGTACCCGCGGACAGGCAGCAGGGCGGGGCCGCAGTGGGGAGGGAGTGTCCGGACAGAGGGGATGGGACGGGGGTGCGGTGGTGGGAGGAAGAAGGCTGGGGGCTGGAGAGCCGCGGAGGTGGGGTGAGATGAGGAGGAGGTCCAGGGAGGAGGAGGAGGTCGAAGTCCAGCGGGGTTTAGCCCAGAGGCCGAGCAGTTCCGGGCCTCAGCGGTCTGGGTGCAGCTGTGGGGATGGGCCGGATTGGTGCAGAGGGGTCGTCGGGAACACGAGGGGCGAGGGGACGGGTGGCAGGCCACTTGGGTCTGGAAGGTTTCCAGGAAGATGGCAGGACTTGGCGAGGAGGGGCGCCGTCTCCAAAGCGTTCCTCTTAGGACCTGGGAGGTGGTGAAGAGATGTCCACCAAGAGGCGTGTGGGCAGGGATGGAGCCAGTGCCCTGAGGTCCAAAAGAGTCTTAGAGGAGGGGAGAGCTTTCAGGAAGTTTTTAGAAAGGAGGTGAGTGGGATGGGGAGGACGCGACCCCGCCCAGCTCCAAGCCCCGGCGCTCCTGAATTCTCCCCATTTCAGCAGGTGGGCAGATTGCACTGAGTATATTCTCTGTCAGCCCCCAGACCCGGTTTGAGCCACCCCGGTCTCTCCATCAGACTCTCTTAACTTCCTTACCCTACTCCCTTTGTCATTTTTGCCCCTGCACAATTTCGTTTCCTCTGGATAAAATCCAAACTTCCGGCGAGACCCTGCCCAGCCACGCGGCGGTCACGTTTCTCAAATTCTGTCCCACGGGCTTCCCCTCTGGTCCCTGCAGGAGGCGGGCGTAGGGCCGAGCCGGACCCCGAACTGGTCCCTCCATCACCGCCTCATGGTGCTGCACGCGGCTGGGACCTTGGAAGGCGCTCCCTGAATATTTGTTAACGCTAGTGAAGGGCTGCCTCCCCTCGAGAGGCTGTGGGGAGACAGGTGGAAGGGAACAGGAGGTTGGGGGTAGCAGAGTTTAATCTGGGATGTGAGTTGCCGGGGTTACAAAGGCAGGCTTTGAAGGGAGCAGTGTGGCGAGGAGAGTGGCAGTGCAGAGAGCTTGGGGTTTGTGGTGTAACAGGCTGTGTAATCACGGTGTCACAGGGAAACTCGGTGTCAACAAATGGACCAGGACTCAGTGTGGCCAAGCTGCGAACACTTCACTTGACTTCAGGCAACTCAAAACTTCTGCAGGGTTAGGGCTTGGATTAGGGCATGACTATGGAATCCTGCCCCACGTTAGTTTTTCATACTTTCCAGGAATACTTGATTTGGGGATTTAATTTTGATCCTGAGTGGGGAAGAACAGTTTGTTGTTGGTTTCATTTTTTTCTCCATTGCATTAGAAGAGAAGCTTTCAAACTTTGCCTGTGACCCCACAGTCAAAAATGCATTTTAGGGACCTCCCTGGTGGTCCAGTGGTTAGGACACAGTGCTTCCAATGCTGGGGGGGCGCAGTTTCCATCCCTGGTTGGGGAACAACGATCCCCGTGTGCCACATGGTGTGGCCAAAAAAAATAAATAAATTTTTTAAAAAAATGCATTTTACATCACCTATGATACAAATCGTGTAATAGATACAAAGTTTTCACATAAAATATCTTTGTTGGGACTTCCCTGGTGGTGCAGTGGTTAAGACTGCGCTCCCAATGCAGGGGGCCCGGGTTCAATCCCCAGTCAGGGATCTAGATCCCACATGCATGCTGCAACTAAGAGTTCACATGCCACAACTAAGGAGCCCGCCAGCCGCAACTAAGGAGCCCGCCTGCCACAACTAAGACCCAGCACAACCAAATAAATAAATAAATAAATAAATAAATGAACAGTCTCATTCTTCCAAAAAAAAAAAAAATCTTTGTTATTGCCCTCTGATATATTTCATTCGATTTCATCTTTTAAAAAGTGCTGAAAGGGACCCACTAAAAACCAATCTATAACTTGAAAAACACTGTTCTAGAAAGTGAAGAGTGTCCCTTCCCCTGAATGATGGAGTAGCTTACACGCCTGTCTTGATTTTGTCCCCTTAGGGGGAATGAGGGAGAGAGATGGAAAGGGAGGAAAATGGGCTTCTGTTTGTGACTCTAGGTTTTACATCAATATTTAGGTCAGGTTCTGAGTATTTCTGAATGAATAAACACATAACTCGAAAGGCCCCATCCCATCCCTTTTTCCTTGCTCTATTTCCAAATGTCTGTTGCACAGGGCAATGAAATGGAGAACAAGTGACTAATTCTTTTCCTTTTATCCACATTCTGTCACTCTTAATTGTTTTTATTCGAGGGAAAAATCTTTTATTGCCAAACGTGCCATAGGTATGCCTTAATTGCAAAGTTACTATGCTGTTAAAAGCTCATATAAATCATCCTAAAGAAAGGCAAATTTTAAACACTTTCATGAAGCCTCCAGAAATTATGGGACAACATTTAGAAGCAAACATATTTTAAGTTACAGCCCTTTAGGTGAACAAAGTCCGTTAACAGTATAAGCCAAGATGCTGAAGATAAAACTCCAGAAGGTAAGGAGGACTTGGGAGCATTTTTACTTTACTGAAAGAAAGTTCAATGACTGCATATATTTTTACGTTTCTTTTGTTTTTTTTCTGATTATCAAGACTATGATGTTTATTGCTAAGAAGCTGGAAGATACAAAAAAAAGAAAAAGCATTCAACACTTAGAAAACCATGTAATTAACATTTTGTCGTATTTCAGTTTTCCCTATGCACGTATCATTTTTGTCCTTTTTATGATATTTCTGTGTAATTTTAAAAATCTAGTTTGTTGCTTCCCTGTTACTGGTTGTTGGTAATTTTTCACTGCTGTGATGATGAAATATATAAAGCTCTGAATGCCTTTGTGTATAATTCTTTGTACCTGTCTCTGATAACTTTACTACGATTAAGTCTGTAAGCAGAATATAGGTTAAAGAGTTTGAATATTCTCAAGGCTTTGATACTGCTAAATTCACTGCCAGAAATGTATGCATGTGTGCTCACTCAGCTACAGTGTATGAAAGTGCCCAGATGACGCCCACTCTTTTCTTTTTTTAATTTATTTATTTTATTTATTTTTGGCTGCATTGGGTCTTCGTTGTTCCCCGCAGGCTTTCTCTAGTTGCGGCGAGCGGGGGCTACTCTTCGATGTGGTGCACAGGCTTCTCATTGCGGTGGCCTCTCTTGTTGCAGAGCACGGGCTCCAGGCACGCGGGCTTCAGTAGTTGTGGCACACGGGCTCAGTAGTTGTGGCGCACGGGTTTAGTTGCTCCGTGGCATGTGGGATCTTCCGGGACCAGGGCTCAAACCTGTGTCCCTGCATTGGCAGGCGGATTCTTAACCACTGCGCCTCCAGGGAAGCCCCATGATGCCCACTCTTGCCAACTCCAGATGGTTCTAAGAAATGTTGCCATTTAGATAGAGGGGAAATGCAGTCGTTTTACTTTGCATTTTTGTGATTATTTCAAAGGTTGTTTTCTTAATGTTCATTGGCTGTTTTTCTTTTGTTAATGGATATTGCCTATGTTTTGATTTAAGACATCACGTAAGTTAAATACACCGTTAATGTAACCTCCCTTTGAAATGGACTAAACTTTCCTATACTGCCAGTTCGTAGTTTAAGTACAACTTTGCTGGAGGGCAGTTTATGTCAAAAGCCTTAAAATATTCATAGAGCATTTGAGCTCCCAGTTACAATTCTAGGGGTGTTTTCTATGGGAATATTGTGGATGTGTACCAAGATGAACAATGATGTTCATTCCAGCACTGTTTATAAGTGAAAAATGGAAACATTCTAGATGTCCAGACAAGCTGACTGACCCATTCTATTTCTAGAGTGCAATCATTAAAAGTGATTTTATGGGGAGTTCCCTGGCAGTCCAATGGTTAGGACTCGGCACTTTCACTGCTGTGGCCCAGGTTCAATCCCTGGCATGGCGCGACCAAAAAAAACTAAGGGAATTTGTAAAAATGGAAAGGTGCTCAATATTGATTTAGTTAAAAAAAAAAGCTGTAAAATATAGGATGACTTCTATTTTCTTTTTTTTTTTTTTTTTGAGAGCCTCTGGGAACTACAGTTTTGTCTTTTATTTTATTTTATTTATTTATTTATTATTTATGGCTGTGTTGGGTCTTCGTTTCTGTGCGAGGGCTTTCTCTAGTTGTGGCAAGTGGGGGCCACTCTTCATCGCGGTGCGAGGGCCTCTCATTATCGTGGCCTCTCTTGTTGCGGAGCACAGGCTCCAGACGCGCAGGCTCAGTAATTGTGGCTCACGGGCCTAGTTGCTCCGCAGCATATGAGATCTTCCCAGACCAGGGCTCGAACCCGTGCCCCTGCATTGGCAGGCAGATTCTCAACCACTGCGCCACCAGGGAAGCCCCTATTTTCTTTTTATAAGAATAAATGCATAGGGAAAAGTCTAGAATGGTTAACAATGTGTTATGTCTGGGTGATGGGGTTGTGGGTGGTTTTTTTCCCTAAGTCTTTGCTTATCTGTGTATTCTAATTTGTCTACAGTGATACACATATGTGTAAAAATTAAAGCTCTGCAAAAGACAAAAATGAGGTGGCCTAAATTTCATAAAGTGTCAGTGTTATCCGAAACAAAAAGCACACTTGACACAGAGTTATAGAGTATATTGATACATGGTTGCTTTAGTTGGAATATTATTATGTGTTTTAAAATAAGCTAATGCAAAGTGTCTTTAAACTTACTCTCATCATTTAATTGAAATACTATTTGCTCCATCTTGAATTAATGTGAAATATAAATTCATCTTCATGACTTTCGGTAGATCTTTGTTAAAATGCTAATATGACAACTTCTGGCCCTACTCTGACTTGCGTTGTCAGTCGGCCGAGATGCTGCCTTTCCCGTGCAGAGAAGACACCTTAATCCAGTGTCCTTAGGATGTGTTCAGAGTTTTTCTAAAGTCTAGAATTGTTCTAGGATACTTCTGTGTTTGGCAAATAAATCCTATACCTTTTTGAAGGAAAATTAATTATAAAGAGAGACTGAACCGGGTTTTCTCTCTCTCTCTCTCTTTTTTTTTTTTTTTACAATTTGTAAAAAACTTTTAATTTTATATTGGAGTATGGTTGATTAACAATGTTGTGAGGACTTCCCTGGCAGTGCAGTGGTTAAGAATCCGCCTGCCAATTCAGGGGACACGGGTACGAGTCCTGGTCCGGAAGATCCCACATGCCACGGAGCAACTAAGCCCGTGCGCCACAACTACTGAGCCCATGTGCCACAACTACTGAAGCCCACGCGCCTAGAGCCGGTGCTCCACAACAAGAGAAGCCACCGCAATGAGAAGCCCACACACCGCAATGAAGAGTAGCCCCTGCTCGCCACAACTAGAGAAAGCCCGCGTGCAGCAACGAAGACCCAACGCAGCCAAAAATAAATAAATAAATAAAATTTTTTTTAAAAAGCAACAATGTTGTGATAGTTTGAGGTGTACAGCAAAGTAATTGAGTTATACATATACATGTTTCTATTCTTTTTCAAATTCTTTTCCCATTTAGGTTGCTGCATGATATTGAGTGGGTTTCTCTTTAACCACATGAATATTAAGGACTGTGACGGAAACTCATTCTAGTTGTTTATAACCTGTGTCTTTATTTAACAGAGGTGATCTGTTACATTCTTTAACACTCCCGGCTGTACTCTTGTCCTCCGCGGTGAGCAGCCCATCTGGAGTTTTGCTCTAGTTTTTGTCATCGCTGGAACTGCAGCATCCCGTTTCTTTCTCCCTTGCACAGCTATTAGCATCTGCTAGTTACCAAGAGCCACGTGGGTAGTGCGAATGTGGAGACTGCAGCGTGGCTGCAGACAGGGGGCCCCGAACCTGGTGATGAGTGACTGGGCAGGGTTGTCCATGGAGTTGAGAAAAGTGTGGAGTCTGCTTACGTCCTGAAGACTGCTTCGGTAGGAACCGTTCTAGGAAATCTCAGTGCACTATTGTAAAGACGGCTTGTGCTGAACTCCACTACCGACCAACTTCTAGTAACTAGAAGCCACAAACAAATTGTGAGGCAATTGAATAAAGCTTTTTGTTTGTTGTGTAGCCTCTTCTTTGTTGGGCTTTCTTTTCCGCTCTCCCTTAGTTCGGATTCCCTGGTGACCCTGCAGAGCTGCACGTGGTAAGGTTTGCAGAAGGGCCCCTGCTGCTTCCCCCGGGATGTGTGGTTTGGTCTTTTTTTTTTTTTTTTTTTTTTTAATATTTATTGTTTGGTTGCGCCGGGTCTTAGTTGCGGCAGGCGGGCTCCTTGGTTGTGGCATGTGTACTCTTAGTTGCGACATGCGTGTGGGATCTAGGTCCCTGGCCAGGGCTCGAACCTGGGCCCCCTGCATTGGGAGCACGGAGTCTTATCCACTGCGCCACCAGGGAAGCCCCTGGTTTGGTCTTTTCATTCTGTGATTCCCTCCCTCCATCTCCTTGAAAGAGGGCTACTCCTGATTGGCACCACGGCTGTTTCTCACTTTATTTCTTCCTATTAAATTTGTATAATATCCTCATATAGAGATTGGTCCTTTAGGGAACAGAAAAATATAAGACGTTCAGCAAAGAGCGTGGCCATGTGTCAGGGTACTGGGCTGTGCGGGACACACCTTATCAAGCTGAGCCTGGCTAGGATGGCTGGACCTCAGAGAGGGGTTAGGATCTGAACCCGACCTTCCCTGAGAGGCTCACCTCTTCTGTTACCTTCCTTCCGTGATACGGGTCCTGACCAAGAGATCTGTCACATAACAGGTAGGTCAGTACGTTCAGATTCCCTGAGTGGAAAAGAAAGAATTTTGCCCAACTTACACGTATGTAGTGAGTTCAGACTTTGTTCAGTGCTCTTAGCACGGATGCAGCAGAGCCGGTGGACAAGTGGTGCGTAGTTCCTGCCTGGCACTGTTTGAGACCCTTCGGGGGCAGTGATGAACAGAACAGGTAATGTCCCGGCCATCAGGGTGGATAGCCAGCATCTTTAAGCTGTTTCCTGAACAGAACGTGTATTTATTTATTTATTCATTTATTTATTTATGGCCTCGCCGCATGGCTTAGGGGATCTTAGTACCCCGCCCAGGGATTGAACCTGGGCACTGGCAGTGAAAGCGCTGAGTCTTAACCACTGGACCACCAGGGAATTCCCTTCTAGAATGTGTATTTAGATAGTTTTATGCATCATTACTCCAAAATGGTGCTAAGGAAACCTAAGCTATTTTGGGGGCACATCTCTTAAGCTGTCTCAGGGGACCATGACTTCCCATAAACTCCTAGGCTGGATGGACCAGTTCCTGGTATGACTTCTTTCCTGTTTCTCCACTGCTTTTCTTGACATAAACAAAAACCATAGTATTTTCACATTCATTCTGCGTTTCGCGGAACACCCAGATTACTCATGCTTCTTTCTGAGAACAGAGTGAAATCTGGGTGGAAATGTACGTAAGCAAGATGTGAACATGTTCATATTCTTTGACTTGGTAATCCCAGTCCAAGAATTTGTTTTAGAATCTAGTCAGATGTATCTGTGGTGTTATTTTTGATGGTCTCCCCTACACAAGAGATATGTCCCACAGAAGGAGCATTAAAAAAAAAATTATGGAATTTTATCAGATGGAATGTTTACCACTGAAAATTATAAATGTGAAGTGTCTGGCAACATGGAAATAAATAAAGCAAAAAGGACAAAACCCCAAATAGCATGTATACTATGAATGCAATTTAAGATTATGTTCGTGTACAGATCAGGAATGATGTACTTGGTTTGGTGCAATGGCAGTATTATGCCATTCATACTTTTTTTCTTCTTTTATACTGATTTCCATTCATGTTGCTATAATGTCTGTGCAAAAGTAAAACAGAGCCAGATGAGTTCATACCCCTATGCTATACCTGATTTAGGAATGATTATTGTTGTAGGCAAAAATCTTATCGATTATATCAAACCCCGTATATGGAGAAGGTGATGAAAGCAAAAGAAACAGCTGAAAGTGAATGTTCAATCTTCTTAATTTTTAGCTAGACTTTGAACTACCATGGCGATACCATGAAACATCAGCGGGTACCGTGTCTGAATGTATCGCGAGGAGGTTGATCTGGGGTGCGTTCATCTAGGTTGTTGTGTCCCACATTCGACGAATTGTGTGGATCGTATCAATACAATCTTCTATCCCCAAGATGACTCAAAGTAGACTCAGACCATGAACCTAAGACACCCAAGGAACCTGACCATATTGTAAAATCAATCAATAATTCAGGGAACACAAAGTGAATGCACTGCAATTAGTGATGCTAGAATTGAACCAGCAGTAAAGTTAGAGACGGTCTAGATTCAATTTCATAACTCTGATCATAAAATGTCCCATTAAGTAACGTCTTTTCCTGAGAATCCAGATAGAATGAAAAACTAGAGTATCCTAAAGTTACTAGGTTAGGGCAAAATGAAGAAATTTGGGGTTTCTACAGATTCACTGTTGAGTTAGTGAATTGAGTATTTTTACTATACCGGTGATAATTAAGAAACGTGACAGGACATTTATAGTTGCTTGTTAAGTTGAATAGACTTGATTCTATAGCTGGACTCCTGCAGGTGTTAATATGTCAATTAAAAAAAAAATGTACTCTTAGGAACGTAGGCCATACCTTAAATTTGAGAGCAGTTTGAACTTTGAACTGTTAAGATCTTTCTGAGACTATCTGCAATGGGGAGTCTTGGATCGTTCATCCATGGAGAATAAAGTCAATCGCTTAGAAAGCCTTTTACCAAATCTTACTTAAAAACAGAATTCCGTATTGTCCTATAGCAGCCTAGCATAAGCAGTCTGAGAACATGTTTACAGGGCTCTTCCTGTGTGGTCACTGATAAGGTATTTGCCTCGCCCTTGGATCTAGTATTCTTTTAGTCCTTCATTCATTCTTAAGAATTTGAATATCTACCAGGTACCAGGCACTGTGTCAGGTTCTGGAAGACACTGATAAGCTAGGACAGTGAAGGTTCTGCTCTCCTGGGAGTAGCATTCTAGTGGGAGTAACAGATGGAGAAGAGCAAACAAGATAACTGGATTTTGATAAGTGCTGCGAAGAAGGACCCGGGACCCCGAGCCAGGGAAGGGTGTGGATGGGGGTGCTTTAGACGGGACTCTAGAAGAGTGAAGATGCATCTTGGGCAGTGGGTGTCTCATCCTAACAGTCCCAGCCTCTGAGCCCATTAGTGTGCAAAACTGAAATGGTGAATTAGGGGTGGAGGAGATTAAGGTAGGGTGGGGTCGAGGTGAGGTGCTCAAAACCTGCTAGGCAATTTGACCAAGAATCTTGTGGAACTCGAACATGACTGAGTCTACTGAGACAGCCTTTTTCTCCCCAATTTGCTTCTATTCATATTTTAGCCATCTTTTAAATGTAGCCTCTGTACCTAAATTTTAGCACCCAATTTTTAAATATAGTATGTATGTAGCCAACATCCATTTTTGGATAGAGCCTCTCCTCCGACTTGTGAAAGGAAGTACGTGTGCCTCTATAACTTCACATCACAAACTGTGTTTCTATTTTGATGAGCTCTGTTTCTTTATTTGTGCATTTATCCATTTGTTATTCAACACATATTTATTTGAGAACCTACTAGGTCCTGGAGATACTGAAGTGAACAAAATAAATAGCCTCTGGTTATGACACTTGATTGCTTTTCTTTTTCTTTCTGACTTTATCCTAATATTCTGTGAATGTCACTGCTTCATGTCATATTTGGAAGACCATCTTTATGTGACGTAAATAGATGTAGTTTACAATATGTTCTGCTCCTCTTAACCCTTAAACATATTTAGGGAATTCCCTGGTGGTCCAGTGGTTAGGACTCCGAGCTTCCACTGCAGGGGGCCCAGGTTCGATCTCTGGTCAGGGAACTAAGATCCCACATGCCGCGTGGCGTGGCTAAAAAAACAAACCAACATTATTTTTATTGTCGATGATTGTGTTCTTTGGGATGTGGGTAATTTAGCTTTTATTAAGGTGATTTTTGTATGCTAGATACTCAACTCTTTTGGCCATTAGAGCGTTCTTCTTTGTTTGGGAGCATATAACCAGTTGTCCCTGACGGATTATGCGGTCCTGACATATCTGGAGGGAAGATCCAACTCCAAACACTGCGAGATAAATCATTTCCACATTCTTGCTTAAGTGGCCATTTTAGTGTGAGAAGCACATTTTCTGTTGAGCACCAGTGCCAGTGTCTCCTTGACCCAAGGTCACAGCAGTTTTTGAGCAACAGAGTCACAACGGTTTAGGAAAAGCTCCACAGATAAGAACAAATCCTGTAGAGTTTAAAATTTTCCCTTTGAAGAACTATCGACAAAAGCATTCATTTGAAACACTGTAAGTCACATATATCAGTAATGACAGTGGCGACTGTTTTCATTTCTTCTTGTTTACAGACACACCAAGACGACTGTGTCTGAGTTTACTAAGCATTAGCTGAGCAAAAGCTCTTCTTCTCTAGACAGATTCCTGAGTTCTTAGGAACATTTTGATCTCAAAACAATGAAACAAACCGGTAGATTTTAGTAGATTTTTCCCCCATACACTTAATGCTTTTTCTAACAGATACACTCTGTGTCTCCTTTCACGTGTAAACATCAAGGACCAGTATCTGTGTGAACGCCTGTGTAGGCGGGGATCCTCCCCTGCACTGTCTGTGGGGATGATTAACCCCTTCTGGAAGCAGCCCCCAGTGCCAGGGGCAGCCCCCCGTCCCCTCCATCTACCTGAGGAGAGCCTTAGATGTGTCCAGGAGGGCGCTGCTCCTCTCGGGGTGGGGGGGGTGGGGGTGGGGAAAGTCTGCTTTTGAGAAACAAACATCAAAACCAAGGTCTCACAGATGGAGACTTTCCTACCTTTGGGTCCAGTATCCAAAGTCTAGTCTAGGAAAGGCTTACTTGCCTTCCAGAGCACGAGGGGGCTGCAGGGGATGGACCCACAGCTTTTCACAAACCATTTCCTCTCTGGAAGCAGGAGGGGCCTAGGATACAGATTCTCCGACCAAGGGCGTGAGTCAGGGGTCTTCCAGAGGCGGAGCCACGTGCCTGTACGATCTCACTGTGTCTGACAGTAATGCCGACACTGGCATCGTCCCCATATCGTGACGCTCTTCTTAATTCCTGTTAACGGCTGTGTAATATTTCACTAGGAAGGTGTACCGTACGTAATTAACCTATTTCCTATCATTGGGCATTTAGGTTGCTTCAGATTTTGTAGTGTACATCTTTTTTTCTTTTGGATCATCTCTGAAGATCAGTTTCCAGCAATAAGATTACCGTGTCAAAGGGAATTGACATTTTTATGACTCTTGATCCACACTGTTAAATTGCTTTACAAAAGGTTTGACCTTTTTCTTTGCGCAACTTTAAAGGTGAATCATCAGCCATGAGTCAGTGCTTAGATTCTGGGGCAGTTAATTATTATTCCCACATTAGGCAGAGAGAGATGTGTGCACGTTCGAATTTCTTCTAATTGCTTTCATTACATAGAGCTAACTTGTTGAGAAAAATGTTCCGGCTGCAGGACATTCCAAACAACAGAGCCATCACTTTTGGAAAGTTTGAATCAATCCCAATTTTGTAATCGGTTCCCAGAGTTGTTCATATTTCTCTTGGCAGGGATCACCTGTCGCTGTGGTCAAAGGCAGCTGAGTGGTTGAAGTCCTGGGGTGAGCGGGTCAAGGTGCCTATTTTAGCATTAGGTTGGCAGCCTGGGGCCAGGTGTCTGGGTATTTTGAGAGAAGTAATTTTGAAAAGTAATTTGCAATTCATAACTGCGAATAGCATCAGAACAGTCATATGCAGGCCTTCCGTGGAACTTCTCTCTCTCTCTCTCTCTTCCTCCCCCCATACCAGTTGGAGGATAATCATGAGGTTTCAGTGAAAACACATGGATTGCAGGGAAATCAAGATGCCTGCATGCATTACAGCGCCTGTGTTTTGCAGCAAACTGCTTGACCTGGGTTTCCCCCTCTGACAAGCAAGCATGTTGGAAACAGGAGTCCCAAAGTCCTTAAGAATTTTTAGGTTTTCTGTCCAGTGGGTGACACCAGTCGTGTCTGCATTTCTGTAGCCAAAGATGTAATTTCCCCATTCACTGGTGCTGCTGTCAGGCAACAGCAGAGAAGAACAGGACGTGAGACATAAACCTATGTTTACAGTTTTCCATTTCCACCGCGAGGCTTCACGGCCTATAGACTAATAGCGAAAACTATTTTAACTCCCTGTGGCTTGAATTTACTTAGGTCATCCCTGCTCCTCATTAATATGTTAAACATAAAACCCAGGGGAAAAAAAAAAAAAGAGCATTCACTCCTGTCCAGCAGGTTGACAGGAAGTTGACCCAGTCTGTGGGACTGGCCTGGAATTTACTGGCCATGACTTTGTTTGCTGACTGCAAACAGTTTAGCATAAAAAATAGCAACCTCAGCAGCAACATCTTCAGACATGAAGGCCAATAATATTTTATTTAGCATAGCATTTTGAAAATCTAAAGGCAATTTGATAAGAGACACTTGGGCCATTTAGGGGAGGGATAAAGGGTGAAAGTGGGTTCGCTCAGGGTTCACTTCCTGTTAGCAATACTGAATTATTTTTCATTTGGTCTGTTACAAAAGTAATTATTCTCATTTCCTCCTAAGAAGGCATAGAGTCAGAAGAGAGATTTAAGCATGAGGCTGTGTGGTCACTGTAGCACATTTATCTTTGTAGCCGCCCACAGAAGGATTTTCTGTTGATTATGGAAACCCCACCTGGAGAGGCAAGGTGAGGCTCACTCCCGCTAAACCTGAGCAGCTTACCTCACCTGTCTGGTTCTGCTTGTTGTATAGATTAGAACCAATGCAGTTAAAGCACCCAGCTGCCCTCTTGCAAGTGAGGATACTATATTTAGAGAGGAACCCAGGTCTCAGCTCTCCCCAGGGAATAGCTGCAGGAGGGTGGCCTGAAGGACTGAGACAGTTGGAAGTCGTTTTTAGCACCATAAAGCCATCCACATTCTTTCCTCAAATTCAGCTTTTTTTTTTTTGAGTGTCAGGCACTGTTTCAGGTAATAGGAATACTGCTGTGAACAAAACAGACAAAGGCCCTGCCCTGCTGCGGGAGAGAGACAATAAACAAGTAAACAAACATGATTTATTTATCAGATGGAGATAAGATCTCTAAAGAAAAGGCTTGGAGACAGGGAAGAGCGCAGGGTGGGTTTGGGGCAGGGCCTTCAGGTCAAATAAGGTTGGATCAGATCCTCTCAGGGGAAGACACCGGGGCCTGTCCTGCAGGAAGTGCTGGGGCTCTGAACTGGCGATGAGAATGTTGGGGGAAGACGTCCCAGAGAGAGGAGAGCATGAGCAAAGGCCCTGAGGCAGCGGCGGCAGGAGCAGCGTCCTTGGTACCATTGCCTGCAGAGGCCGGTGTTGTTTGTGGCTGGAGCGGAAAAGGAGGAGAATGGGCGGGGACTGACTAGGGAGGCGGGGGTGGGGGGGTGGGGGGGGCGGTGGCCAGGCCTCAGAGAGCCGCGTAGGTTAAGAAAAGGACATTCTTTGGCTTTTATTTTGAGTCAGAAGGGAAGCCATGGAGACTTTGCCTGATTTCAAGGGGGCTTTTATAGTGTGATGTAGAGTCAGGGAGGGGGGGCCAGGTGGAAGGGGGAGATCCCATAGAGCTGTGTTCTCCAATATGGTAGCCACAGGGGACTATTTTAATGAAAGTTAATTAAGTTTTTTTTTTAATTAAAAATTTAGGGACTTCTCTGGCGGTCCAGTGGTGAAGACTCCATGCTCCCACTGCAGGGGGCCGGGGTTCGATCCT
The DNA here is from genome assembly GCF_965194805.1 of Balaenoptera borealis. NCBI lineage: Eukaryota > Metazoa > Chordata > Mammalia > Artiodactyla > Balaenopteridae > Balaenoptera > Balaenoptera borealis. Next base: position 2,662,087 of record NC_138860.1, read on the forward strand.
GGGTCGGGGAACTAAGATCCCCCATGCCGCACAGAGGGACCAAAAAAAAAAAAAATTTATATCCTCAGGAATTCCCTGGTGGTCCAGTGGTTAGGACTCGGAGCTTTTACCGTCGAGGGCGTGGGTTCAATCCCTGATTGGGGAACTCAGATCCTGCAAGCCGTGCAGCTCGGCCACCCCCGACCCCCCAAAGTTATATCCTCAATTGTAAAACCCACGTTTCCGGGGCTCACTTCCCACACGTAGCATCGCTAGTGGCTACTGCGTTGACAGTGGGATATAGATCATTTCCATGACCACAGGAGGTTCTATTGGACAGTGCTGAGAGAGCCTTACAGGCCTTTGTAGGGACTTCGGGTTTGCTCTGGGTAAATGGAAGGGTTTACCCACTGGAAGGCGTCAAGCAGAGGATGAACGTGCTCCAAGTTATGATCTCTGGGGCCGCCGTGTTGAGAATAGACCGTAACAGGGCAGTGGTGAGAGCTGGGGGGCCGTTAATCGTCTGGATGAGACACGATTGAGTCTTGGATGAGATGGTCCTGCTGATGATGATGAGAAATGGTTGGTGCAAATATATTTTGAAGGCAGAACCAATAGGCTTTTTGGATGGAATTGATGTGTGATTTGAGATGAAGTGCCATGGGTGATGATGGTGAGGAGAGAATGCAAAGCCCAGGCGGAGGGGGGGGGTGTCCCAGGCATCTTGAACCAGGAGGGAAGGCAGGGCCGTGGGTGGAAGGAGGTCTGAGAGCCCTCCTCACCGGAAGAGGTGAGGGGCAAGACGGGTGTGTTGGAAGTTTAAGGATGGTGGTGAGTGAGCTGAAGGGAGAAACAATACAGGTGCTGGGCAGTGCTGGGGCCCATTTGAACTTGGTGGCCATGAACCCCCCTTCCTTTGGAGGTTCTCCAGCAGAGTTTGAACTGCTCACCTTCAGGTAAAGGGAAAGGAGATGCCCACATTCCTCCAGGGCTGATGGCTTCCTGGATGGATTTGCGGGAAATACAAAGGGGAAGGGAGTTTACGGGGTTGGCGAGAAGGATGTGATGACAGATTGCGGAATCTAAACTGAAGAAGGAGGAAAGTGAAAGAAGCAGAGGGCTGATGAATGGGGAGAAAGTAGACTGGAGGCTCCATCATTCCTGAGAACAGGTGGCGCTGGAGGTCAGGGAGGTTGGAAGGAGAGATGCTTATCGAAGAGCTGGATGTCCAACTCAGTGGTGGAGATGGGTCGGGCCTTTGAAATCTAGACAGATACGTCTTCATCCTAGGCTGACTTGCCAAGTCCTGGAATCCATACACTATACTCTCCCTGAGTCCTAGGATCCTACCTAAGCAGGTTTGGTAACCGAAATCCAAAGAGCATGGGATTGGGAGCCCAGAGACCTACCCCAAGTTTCCCAGCCCAGCACAGACTGGCTGCGTAACTAAGGGCCTTGAGGAAATGAACTTTCATGTCCCTCCCGTCTCTAATCTGTGACTCTGTGGCCTCACGATTGTAGTCTTTTCCCAAACACTGACCTTCAACATGGACCCTGAGGCATTTGCCTGTTAAAATGTGCAATTTTGCAAATATTTATCTGCCAATACCTCTCAGAAGAGTAAACTCTTGGAAAGCTGCCTTCCGGACCACATGACCATGCGGTCATCTGAGGGGGTGTGACGGGAATGGTATACCAGCAGCATCTGGGTTAAGTGTCCTTCAGGTCCTGGGTTGGCTGGATCTTTACCTGATTTCTCTAACTGTTTCCACCTAACACGGATTTTTCTTTTCATCTTGTTCGAGCTCTATAGGAGAGCTCCTTCAGCAGAAAGGATAGAGGCTGTTCCTCTCAGAATGAGACGCGATACTGTGACCTGTGAATTCCTATGAGCATCTGAACATCTCATTGATATTTATTGAGGGGGGATTCCAGGAAGGCAGAGCTGGGCCCTGGGCCCTGGGCCCTGCCGCCTCCCCCTCCCCCTCCCCCCTCCGCCCGTCCATCATTCTTCCTTCTCTGAGCCAGAGAGAGAATTAAGAACAGTCTTAGGTAAATTTTTAACAAGATGGTCCAGCTTGGGCTTTGTAGGCTTGACTGATGAAGTAAGAGGTCGTTTTTAGCTAAAATAACCGCTTTGTTTGCACGTTTCCTCCATTGAGTTTTCTAGGGTCATTAGAATGATCTAACTGCCTTACCTGTTATTTGAATGGGGTGAACCTCTGGAGGGGCAGGAAACAAAAGGGTGTTGAAATGCAAATAGACCGCTCTGGGTTTCAGTCCCCAGCTGCAAAATAAAGCCAAAGCTGGCATCAGTGTCCCCACAGAGGTCTGTGGAAAGGCTCTAGAAAAATCTCACAAGATGTATTTCTTTTCACACGCTGGAGTCCCAAGGTAGGTCAGAAAAACAAAAACAAAATAAAAACAAACAAAGGATTTCATACTTGGAATTTGCTCAGTGCCAGTTGAATAGCTAATTGTTTCTTGTTTTCATTCCCTCCCCCCCCTTTTTTCTGCCTGAATAGATAATCCTTACAAAACATCTATTCATTCTACAAGTGAAAATTTCAGGAATACTCGATACTGACCTTGGCAAGACTAATGGACCGAGGTTGAGTGATGGATCTGTGGGTGTTGCAGCCGAGGTGCATTTTGGTGCTTTGTACGCCAGTTTGAGACTATTTTAGCAAAAGGAAAGGAAGATTTATGGTGTTTTAATGAATGAATACGATGAAGGCTTGAACTTGTAGGTGAAATGATAAGACACAACATTATTTTTATAGCTTATTTTGGATTGTTTTCGTTGCTTCAAGAAAGGACCTGCTGCTAATTAACGATGGCTCCCTTTTCTATGTCAATGTTACCACTCGCTGATATGGAAACAATTATATTTTAAGGGACATAAAATAAGGAGGTAATACAGCCTAGCAAAAAGTATACACTTTATCAGATCCTTACATAAACTTGGGCTTTTATTTGATTTCTGCTATGATCTAGCTATGCGACTTTGGGTAAGTTATTTAGCTCTCCTTTTTTTTTTTTTTTAACTTATAAAACTCGAATGAGAAATATGTGATGGTGAAAAAAAATTTGTAAAAGTGTTTTAAAATCCCATGAAAAAAGGCACAGTCAGAAACCACAGCGGGTTGGGTTTGTTTTTTTTTTAAGTGAAAACACCCGATCTTGTCGGTAAACCTCCATTTTAGTACGTTAGTTTATTTTTTTAAGCCATCATTTAATTTCAGGTGCTTTATGAACTTTTCAATTTGTTAATGGAAAGAAATGCCATTTACACAGGATGGCTACATAACAAATTTATTCTGGTAAAATAATCCCTTAAGTCCCTTTATATGCAGCCCCTAACTGTTGGCTTTATAAGGTCAGTCCTAGCTGACCAGACCTCAGGCTGTCAGGAGCTCATCAAGTCCAAGATAGCACCAATTCCAGCAAATACACAGCATGGAGAGTTTTAACAGTACCCCTGATCTGAATGTAACCCAGTCTGAACAGAGGACCCTTTAAAAAAAACTCACCAGCAATGTTACATGAATGAAGGAGATTGTTAGGTTGTATCCGTGGAGTTTAGTTACGCCTTATTAAAAAGCAAAGGTTGAAGAGCGGAATCCCTTCCATTCAGATGTTCTTAAATGATTAAGGGCTCCAACCTGCAGACCAGCTCTTATTTCTGACTGCTTTTCAGGGAGAAAGCTTTGGAAACTAACATTCCGGTCCCCGAGGCCTCCAAGAAGCCTAGTCCTGTGAAGGCGTAGATTCTATGGGGTTAGCGGAAGCCGGTGGCTTTAGGAACTGGGAATGCCAGGCTCCAGGCTCCTGTGTTCCAATATTGACTCTGCCCGTGAGTCACCCTGACCACTGTCTTGTGTATCCCTCTTTACAGAAGAGCTGAGACTATTGACTTTTTCAGGGGTTGCGAAACACATTACAAAAGGGTAGAAAGTCACTATGCAAACATGTAAATATGAAACATTGGAGGGGACACGCTTGAATAAAGATAAATGCATTCTTTGGATAAGTGGAAGTTTATCTTTATGAAAGACTAAGGAGTTTGGTTTCAAAAAGAGTTTTATGTTTGAAATTTTTTATTTAAACAGTGTGAGTTTGGGTCCTTATTTGCTCTAGTAATTGTGTTGTTTACTGAAAGGAAACCATTACCAAGTTGCCTTACTAGAGTAGCTAATTGATTAGCAGAGATCAGACCCCCAGGCGTTTTAGAAAAGTACATTAAAATTTAGGAACCTGACTTTCCAAGAGGGAGACTAACATTGGTTGAGTACAGGGCACGGTCCTTGGGTTTCTCTAGGGACCTTACAAAATTGTCTGTGTGTGTGTGTGTGTGTGCGCGAGAGAGTGTGTGTTAAGGAAAGCAATGCAGGCAACCATTGTATTTCTCACTTTCCCTGGACAACTGTTCAGTACAGCTTGGGTTTTTGAATTCTGACTTCTTGTTGGACATCACCTGGAAATCTCATTAATAGAGCAAACCTTTCTAATATGGAGCTAGCTAAATGTTTTTTAGTTCTTTTAATGGTGTAGCCAGCCTCTCATCATTAAAAAAAAAAAAGAGTATAATATTTAACTCTCCTTCTTTCAGCCTTCTTTCTACTCTACTAATCCAGCTACTCCTGAAATCCTTTTAGTTTTTCCATCTGTGTCCAGCATCTCTCTTCTTATTCCCAGTAAAAACTGTACTACATTCCCATCATCCATAACTAACAACTGTTATCTTTTTTGTTACATTTGTTTCAGTTCTTTAAATGAATGAAATGTTGGCGATAAGGTCAAGTTCCCTTTAAATACTAATCCCATTCCCTCCTCTGTCCTCACCTCACGGAGCCCATGTTCAGTTTGATATGTGCTTTTAAAATATCTTATATATATTTACGTGTACTCATAATTAGTACGTTGCATTGTTTCATGAGTGTATATATATATTTATATACATGGATCCATACCTACCTGTTCTATGATTTGCTTACTTTCACTGAACATTGTTTTTGAGATCTATCTATATCTATCTATCTCTATATATACACACATATTGTATGTACACACTTGTTTTTAATTGCCATCTGGTATTTCGTGATATGCATAATATCATATTTTATTAATTATTTCATTAGTGGATATGCAGATTGTTAAAATTTTTTCACTAATATAAATAATGGTTGGGACTTCGCTGGTGGTCCAGTGGTTAGGACCCCGAGTTTCCAATGCAAGGGGCACGGGTTCGATTCCCGGTCGGGGAACTAAGATCCTGCATGCCGCATGGCACTGCCAAAAAAAAAAAAAAAAAAAAAAAGTAATAATAATAATGCTTGTATTACTTTTCCCTAAGTCAGATATAAGGAATAGTTTCCTTAGGCTTGATGTCTACATCTAGAATTGCTACCTTGTGAATATGCCCAATTTCACTTTTAAGATATAGTACCAAACTGATGTTCACCTCTTTCCCCAATGTTCTCCAATGCTGGTCGAATTATTTTTATTTATTAAAAAAAAGTCTTTTTCTTGTAATGAGAACTTTCAAGATCTAATCTCTTAGCAACTTTCAAACATACAGGACAGTATTGTCAATGCTGTGCTGTACGTGACATCCCCGGCAGACTTCTTAATTGTTGCTGATTTTAGGGGGGACGTGGTTTTCTCTTGGGTTTTCTAGCTTCACTTCCATCCACTCTATTCCAGGGTGCTCCTGGTCAGACTCTGTCGGGGGCCCTGCGCTCCTTCCAGGTCCAAGGGCAGCCAGGTCCCTGGGCAGCTGCTCCAGGGCGAGCCACTCACCACGTTCCCAGACTCAGCTTTTCCTTTTCTACCTCTGCAACTTGATCATGCTCTTCTGCGTTTCTTTATTGATTCAATAAATATTTATTGAGTTCGTTGCTTCCTGCCAGGTGCTGGGGGTATAAGGGCGAACAAGAAAGACAATATTTAGGCTGTGATGGAGCAGAGGGTGGGGAGGGGCAGAAAAGAAACCAGTAAAAATACGAACAAGATAACTCTTCATAGTTTTAAGTGCGTGAAGAAAGTAAAATAGAAGAAGGTCAGTGAGATTTTGTATGGTGTGTGTGTTGGGGGCGTGGTGTCGGGGGTCGCGGCCATATCCACCCAGGTGGGAGCCTTAGAAGGTCAGGTACTCAGGGAGATGATCTTCCTCCTGAGATGTGGCGTGAGCCTCACTCACCGGCCGAGTCGCTGCCGAGCTGGCCCAGGTGCAAGGAAGCCCAGGGCTGCGCTCAGGGCTGAGTGGCTGGGCGGGCTAGGAGGGTGGCAGCTGCCGGGAGAGGCAGCGCCCTTTCAAGCGGTGATCCAACCCTCTGCGTAGCCATCCCTGAGTGTGCTGGCCCAGAGGATCTTTCTGGATGTCCACAGCCCAGGATGGTGCCTCTCATGGCACTTTGCAAAGTGCCTTGGGATCTTGGTGTCCGTTCTTCCCAAGAGCTAATTTGCTTTCATTTTGCTGTTTTGTGTCTACCTAGAATGAGTAGGTAGAGGGGGAAAAGGTACAATACAGAGGAAGCCTGTCCTTTCTGATTTTCTGATGGAGTCACTTTGTGTTTTTTCTTTTCTTTTTTGGCCGCCTCATGCAGCATGTGGGATTTTTGTTCCCTGACCAGGATGGAACCTGCGCCCCCTGCAGTGGAAGTGCAGAGTCTTAACCACTGGACCACCAGGGCAGTCCCTGGAGTCACTTTGGAATGAACTGAGTTTCGGTGAAACCAACTTTCCTTTGGTGGGTCCAAGCTGACTTTCAAATAAAGTGATAAATAAAAGAAATTTAATTTTCCTTAATAATTGGTAAGACCAGTTGTAGGTCTCAACGGGACTTTTTCCACCCCACCGAGGGTTTTCCTCAGAATAACAATTAGTGATTAATACTTAATAGTAATCAACAATCTTGTTTTCGATGCTGTGCCCACTCTGAGCTTTAGCCTGTTATGAAGAAGTGATGGTGTGTTAACTGCAGTGGGGACCTTTCTCCAGCATCACCAGCTATGAAGATAACGTTGTGTAGAGAGAATGAAATACATTTTCCTATGAGTTAAGTCCCTTTATCTTCAGGAGTATCTTTGAGTTGTGTGTTAGATTTCTCTTACAGATGAAAAAACTGAGCTTCACAGAGGTCGTTACTTGTCCCCAGGTTACAGAATTAGTGAACAATTAAGCCTGCCTTTAAATTTGGGGCTTCTGACCCAAATGGCTCTGTGAAGCTGCCATGCTTTAAATAATAACATAGCAAACACCAACTACTACTATTTCTAGACACAGCCTTTGTGGTCTTGACCACTAAGATACACTGCTGATCGCTTCTTCCTTCTTTTTTTTATTTTTTTATTTTAATTTTTTAATTTTTTTTTTTTTTTAATTTTTATTTATTTATGGCTGTGTTGGGTCTTCGTTTCTGTGCGAGGGCTTTCTCTAGTTGCGGCGAGCGGGGGCCACTCTTCATCGCGGTGCGCGGGCCTCTCACCATCGCGGCCTCTCTTGTTGTGGAGCACAGGCTCCAGACGCGCAGCCTCAGTAATTGTGGCTCACGGGCCCAGTTGCTCCGCGGCATGTGGGATCTTCCCAGACCAGGGCTCGAACCCGTGTTCCCTGCCTTGGCAGGCAGATTCTCAACCACTGCGCCACCAGGGAAGCCCCGCTTCTTCCTTCTTTAACTCTCCTTTTCTCTGACCGTTTGTCAGACAGTGAGAGGCAATTTGTGCGGGAGGTGAGAGCACGGGCTCTGTCTGGAGCTCGACTGCCTGGGTCAAGGTCTTCTGTACCAGCTCACTAGCAGTGTGGGCAGGCTACTCATCACGTCTGTGGTTGGTTTTCCTTATTTTATTTTATTTTTTTAAATTAATTAGTTAATTAATTAATTTTTGGCTGCGCTGGGTCTTTGTCGCTGCGTGCGGGCTTTCTTTAGTTGCAGCAAGCGGGGGGCTACTCTTCGTTGCGGTGTCTTCTCTTGTTGCAGAGCACAGGCTCTAGGCGCGCAGGCTTCAGTAGTTGTGGCACACGGGCTCAGTAGTTGTGGCTCGCGGGCTTAGTCGCTCCGCAGCATGTGGGATCTTCCCAGACCAGGACTCGAACCCGTGTCCCCTGCATTGGCAGGCGGATTCGTAACCACTGCGCCACCAGGGAAGTCCCGAGTTTCCTTATTTTTAAGGTGGGGATAATAACAGTATCGACGTCCTTGGGTTCTTGTAAGGATTAAAGGGGATAATACACAAAAGGCCTAGAAGGAGCTTTGAATCTGGGGAGCTCTCAGGCGATGTTTGTGCATCTCAGGTCTCAGCTCACACATCCAGGCCTCTCCTGGTGCAGGAGCCTCCCCGGGGCACCGGACACCCCTGCCCTCCGCCTGCACCCCACCTTCCTGCCGCTTGGAGGTCCCTCCATCCCTGCACCTGGGGCTTGTCTGCTCCTTCGGGCCTTGGGCTCGAGGGCAGCACCTGGCATGCAGCTGGCCCTCAGCGCGTGTTTGTTGAGTGGCTCTCTGTCTGCTGTGTTGGTTTCCCATCCATAGGCCCTAGGAATTCCTGGTCCCTGAAACTCCATTCCCAAAGCTTCAGATATGATCCTGAATGACTCGTGAACCTCGTCTTCTAGCCCTGACCCCTCTTTCCCCCTGTCTTTCCAACTAACCATTAATAAAGCAAAATCCTGTCGGCCTCCCCAGCTCAGCCTGTTCTAAACCAAGCCCCCGCCCCGCCATCCCCAGCCTGGTTGACCACGTGGGTCTTCACCCACCCGTGGAGAAGCCTGGGAGAAAACCTGGACTCTTCCCTCCTCCGTCACCCACCCTCAGCCCATCAGCCACGCAGGCATGTCCGGGATGCAGGCTGGAGGTCGGGAGCCAGCTTTTGGCCGGCCGCCTGACTCCTGAGCTCGCGCCCTGACCTCAGACATTTTTCTCCAGCCTCAGGGTCACAGCCCCAGTTTGGGCTGATCTGGCCCCAGTAGTTGCAACAGACTTCCACCTGATGTCTCAGACCCTGTGCCTCTCACACGGCCCGTTCTCCACCCTGTGACAAGTCTTGCGTATCTTTCTGAAATACAACTTCAGTCCTATGACTCCGCTCTTAGAAACCATGGTTGGTTCCCTTTGCATCTTTTAGTCCGAACTCCGCACGTCGCGTGAAGCCCCTCCTCGGTCTTTTCCTTCTGTCCCCTCTCCTGCCGGCTGCACCTCTGCCCCCAGGTCTCCTGCTAGAGCAGGTGAAAAGGCGGGCGCAGCACAGGCCACTCGGGGCCTAGGGCACCCTCCCTCCCCTTTGCCTACTGACATCTTTTCATCCTTCAACATTCAGCTCACAAGCCACATCCTCTGCGAAGCCTTTCAAAGAGGGCTCCCAGCAGCCCGTCCCACCAAGGCGTCGGGGGCCCGTCAGCTGGGGGAACCCGCTTCTCAATCAGAAGGGCAGTTCCCACAGCCGCCGGAGACAGAAGGTTGGACCAGGCCCAGGAGAACCACAGGAGACCGTTCCTTTCTGCCCCTCTCCGCCCCGTGAAGGGGCTGGGAAGGCCCTTCCCAGGCAGGGAGTTGTCGGCCTTCTCCGGGTCTGCCGAGGCTGGCCCGATGCCCATCGCCACCAGTGTTTGCCGAATGTATAAGGATGACACCAGACCAGAGAGCCTAAGATTTGAATGGATCCAAATCTCAGGTGTAAATTCCTCCAAACAACCAACCAACCAACAGACCAGTAGAAGCCCTTGGTTGAAATCTTGGCTTTATCACTAGAACAGTTTGCTTCTCTTAGCCTCCACTTCCTCATCTGTAAAATGGGTATAATTGTAACCACCTCCAGGGGTGGCTGAGAAGATTATAGGAGCTAATGGAAGGAAATAAGCCAGCACGGGGCCTGGCTAAGGAGTCTTTGTTTCAGACAAAGATATGTTAGCTCATCACTCTAAACAGGAACTGGGAGACAAGGTCATGTCCTAAAATAACTTTTCAAAGTTAGAATTTCATTGGGAATTTTAAAAGTTAAGACAGTTAAGAATGTCACTCATAGTTATAACAGCTTTCACCTAAGAAGATGCATTCAACTACATCTTAAAGTACTCTTTGACTGTTCACCATACAATTAGCAGTTGGGCTGGCGGTGGCGAGTGTGATCCACCGCTTGTTTTGCTGCACTTTTGTGTTTTATCAGCTCTGTTTGATCGCAGACCCAGCCGGGCATAGGGGTCACTTGGGCGAGTGTTTTAGAGATTCCTGGGCCCTACCCCACACCTACTGAATCAGAACAGGGAGCAGGAAGGGGACCGTAAATCTATATTTATAAAAACCTCCTTTGTGGTTTTGATAATCTGCAAGGTTTGGGAACCACTAGCACATATGCCACTAGAAAAGCCTAGGGCTCAATATTCTCAGCTTTATAGTCTGTGTAATTAAAAAAAAAAAAAACTAGTTTATTTGCCTTTTTGTAAACAAGATTCCATCTCTCCAGGCCTGTTTTATCTTTACTGTTTATCCTGCTGGTGGAAAAAACTGGCTCCACTTTAACAATAGGAGAAGGAAAGGTGCAAACCTCACCGTCTTCCCAACATTTTTAGCACCAGGGGGCTATTTCCCCCGTGTCCTACTGGGGCAATTTAAATGCTAATGCAGTTAAGTCCAACAATCTTTTTAGCAATCAGATTAGAATTGTTTTTTATGAAAACCTTATTTCTCTTTTCTCCATTCTATATTTATTTTATTTTATTCTATTTTTTTTGCCAGAGAAGCGTATGTTTCAATTCTTTGACATTTCAAACCTTAAATTAAAAAACAAAAAATCCCATCCTGATATCTTCTCAGCAGTATTTGCAAGAGGACAGGAAGGGATCCACCCTGTAAACCTGAGGTCTGCAGTTTGAATGTGCTGAGTCACCTGGTCTTTGCTGAGTCAAAATGTTTTGCACCCAGGAAAAGTACTGCAGACAAGTCAAACTGTGAGCTGGTATGTGGCTAATTTAAATGCCAGTAAGAAAACTGGAAAGGGCTAATGCGTCGATACAGAGTAACTTAGTATTAACTTTAAAACTTGTTTTTGGAGATTTCTAATAGCCTGGTAAGTGCTCTTTCTGATTGGTAATGTGTTGGTGAAATTCTTTAAATAATTCTTCCCGTTCTTAGAAAGGGAAAACGAATATAAATGGTATAGCAGTTGTCTTGTGTGGTTTAGAAAACAGGAGAAAGTTAGTCTTGGCCATTATTCTGAAGTTTTGCATAATTAAGCTTCTTGAATCAGTTTTAAATAAGTAATAACAAACAAACAAAATATAGTAGTGAACCAGATATCGATAGCTGATGTCTAATTGTAGTTGAGCTTTTCGGAAGTCTGTTTTCCTATTTTGATCATGTAGTTGGATAGACCGTGAGCAGGTATGACTACAACTATATCAACAGAGGAAGTGGCAGGAAGCTACCGTTTCCTTCGAATCAGAAAGAAAGTTTATAGAACTCCTGATGGGAATGTGGACTACAGATGGAGATAAAAGTCGGAATAATTTGTCATTTGTAACTGCTATTTTATTTTTACACTATAAAGGTGGTTCCTTTAAAGTTAGTATCTGGGACTAAAGAGAGTGCAAACATTCCAGGAAGTCAGAAATGACTGTTCACCGGTATTAACCAACATCCTAAAGTCATTTCACAAGGTGGAAATTTACTATGGGGCCAGTTTACGTGGTCATCGTCCAGCGTGTTTGCGTCACGAGTGGGGAGCGGCCGCTGGTCTCTGCATGGCTGAGCCCTGGTGACCAGTGTCCCTGAACCCATCTGTGAAGTGACACAGGTGCTGCCCTGTGTGCCTGCTTCCTATGCCAGCCACGGTGCCAGGTGCTTCCACTGCCTTCTCCATCCTGGCCTCAGTCACCTACAGAGGTGCAACTTGTACATTTTTTTCCTGTTTTTTTTTTTTTTTTTGGCCACACCGTGTGGCATGCGGGATCTTAGTTCCCCAACCAGGGATTGAACCCTTGACCCCTGCATTGAGAGCGTGGAGTCTTAACCACTGGACCACCAGGGAAGTCCTGAGCAGCTTGTACTTTTAATACCTTCAAGCTGAGTGTACGAAAACTCAGAGGCTAAATCATACCCACAGGACTCCTCGCCGTGGTAAAGTGAGAGTTTGCACCCAGGCAGGACCCTAAGCCCTGATGTCCCTGTGGAGAGCGCCTCTAGCTCGTACACATGACTACTCACCGGCCAGTAATGTTAAATATGGGAAGAACGGCATCAGTGGGTTGGAATCCTTGCTTTCTCTCAGTGAGCAATTTAGGGGGAAACGGCAGAAGAGCTGCAAATAACCACCCAGGAGGCTGGAGGGGCTCAGAGAAAGATTCGAACTTAGTGCGCTTTCTACTCAGAGCTAGTGTGTAATTCACAGAGCTGAAGACGTGAACTGTATTGAAAATCTGCTGTGTTTTTTTCCCAGCTTAGATTGACGGCCATAATACAACGACTTGGCATTAAGAGAACAAACAAACAAAAACCCTAGGCTACCTGCCTTTCATTTGACTCTGTCTGGAACCGGAGGCGGGCAGATATTGCCGCAGGCAGGGCAAGGACGTGGAGCGCCAGCGGTCAGCCGGGCCTGACCCGGTGCAGACGGGCGCGTCAGGCAGACACGGCTCTGAGTCTCAGTGGTTAGGAGCCCGGTGAGCTGGGACCGTTGATTTGATGCCTGAGAAATTTGGATGGTTTATTCACAGGTCCTAGCGTGGGCTGGAGGAGACACGCAGCGAGGTGGATGTTGTCCTCTCACATCCTCAGAGGCCCAGGTATGACCAGCCCTGAGACAGGGCGTCCCGGGAGACCCTTGGAGGGGAGGGATGCTCTGAGTCAGGTGCCTGTATCCGAGTCCGTGGTCAGCTCAGGGCGGAGCTCCTTGAGGAGATGAGATGTGAGCAAAGATCTGAAGTCGTGGAGTGAGTTACCCGTGCGGGGGTCTCGGTGGGAGAGGTTTCCAGGCAGAGGAAACAGCTGAGGCAAAACAGGAAATTGCCTACTGGCAAGATTTAAGAAGAGGGACGAGGGACTCAGTGCGGCTGGAACAGAGTGAGTGAGTGGGAAAGTAGTAGAGGGTGAGGTCAGAGAGGCCAGCGGGTCAGACTACCCAGCATGTTCTCCAGGACTTTTACGACGAGAGATACGGAGTCTCTGCTGGGCTTTGAGCCGAGGAGGTGATGAAGTTTTACAAAGATCATTCTGGGCTTCCCTTGGTGGTGCAGTGGTTGAGAATCTGCCTGCCAATGCAGGGGACACGGGTTCGAGCCCTGGTCTGGGAGGATCCCACATGCCGCGGAGCAACTGGGCCCGTGAGCCACAACTACTGAGCCTGCGCGTCTGGAGCCTGTGCTCCGCAACAAGAGAGGCCGCGATAGTGAGAGGCCCGCGCACCGCGATGAAGAGTGGCCCCCACTTGCCGCAACTAGAGAAAGCCCTCGCACACAAACGAAGACCCAACACAGCCAATAAGTAAATTAAAAAAAAAAAAAAATCATTCTGATGGCTGTGTTGAGAATCAAGCCTGAAGCAGGGAGGCCCGTTAGGAGCTGGGGCAGTAATCCAGACAGGAGACGGGGAGGGATCTGACTGGGGTTCGTGACAGCAGAGGGGGTGAGAAGTGATCAGGTCCCGGGTATGTTTTGAAGGCAGACCCAGCGGGATTCCTCAGGGGCTAGACATGGAATGTTTTAGGCATAAGCATCTGTGGGGATGGAGTTTGCCAACACGCGGAATGGGGAAGGAGATGTAGATGGAGCAGGTCTGGGGGGAGACCAAGACTTCGTCTTTGTCCACGTTGAGATGTCCCCTGGGTATCCAGGTGGGAAGGGAAGGGTCTGTCTGGTGACACACATTTGGAAATTGTCAACATATAAATGTTCAAAGCCTGGAGACTTACAGAGACCGCTAAGGGGGTGTGGATGGAGAAGAGAAGGGGTCAAAGGGCTGGGCTTTGGGGCACGCCAACCCTGAGAGTCCTGGAAGAAGAGTGGGGTCAGCAGAGGAGACTGGAGATGGGGCTCCCAGGGAGCTCGCGGGGAAGATGAGGGGGGAGGCTGGACGTGAGGCTGGAGGACGGGCGTCCACCACTTGCAGTGGATGTGGGCGCTCAACGTAAGACTTTGGTTGTTTTATTTCAAGGTGATGGTGGCTGGGTGTACTGAGACCTTGCTCTCATTTGCCATGTGCGGGGCACTTTGCTAAGCACATGACATACCTTTAATCGCTTAATCTTTATACATGCCCTGTAAGAAAGGGAGTGTCCTTATCTTCTGTAGTTGAGGGAACTGGCTCAGAGGGGTCAGAGATGTCACTCAAGGTTATCTTCCAGTAACTGCCGGTAACTGCCCAGGTGGTCCTATTCCAGGGTCCCTCCTTTTAACCACTAGCCTGTCTTCTCCTGGGTCTGGCCCTTCTCAGCCAGGGGTCAGAGGGTCAGAAGCTGAGGCTTGCGTCCTTTGCCTGGAGACACCTAGCTTCACTCTGTCCCCCAGAGGAGGTGCTTTACAGGCAGAGGAAAGGGTGTCGAGTAGGGCGGTGGCTTGATGGGATTTGCTTTGGTGCATATTGATCTGGCGGCAGCAGCGTGGGAGAGAGAATGAGGGTGCTTGGGACCTGGGGAGGGAGATAGATTTGGGGCAGGTCAGCTCAGCTCTTGAGGGGCCTGAGGGCTGACGGAGCCGTGCAGCAGTCGGTGAAGGAAAGGGGTCAGCGGTCCGGGCGAGGGAAGCAATTTCAGATATTCATCAACCACGTATATACCCTTTTCTGAAACGGATCCCCTGAGAACAAGTCCGTCTCCCACTTTACAGGAAAAGGGCACATCTCTTTGCCTGACGTGTTCTGGGGCGTGTGTAACAAACCCCTGGGCTCCAGACAAAGGGGTGATGCATGAGGACCGGGAGACACTTCCTTGCAAGTCAGGTGGTTTGGGCTGCTTGCTTTTACCACGTTGGGGGGATTGAAATGTAATTTTTTTTGGCTGCACCGTGCAGCCTGTGGGATCTTATTTCCCTGACCAGGGATCGAACCCGTGGCCCCTGCAGTGGAAGCACAGAGTCTTACTACTGGACCGCCAGGGAAGTCCCTAAATGTGATTTTTGAGTAGAGATGACAAAGTGATTCTGGGGCTGTGACTTGCCCAGATTTCAAAGATATGACTAACACTGCTCTGAGTAGAATACTTCATTTTTTCACTTATTATTATTATTATTATTTTGGCTGCACCATGCGGCCTGCGGGATCTTAGTTTCCCAACCAGGGACTGAACCGGAGCACCGGCAGTGAAAGTGCAGCGTCCTAACCACTGGACCACCAGGGAATTCCTGCTTCACTTACTTATTTGAAAAGAGTTTCTCAGGGATCGTGTCTATAAAAAGAAAAGCAGTGATGCCACGTTATGCCAAAATGTTTCATTGCAATAATGAGGCATCCACAGACCCATGAGTTAATCATTGGAAAATAAACCCAGTTCCTCTCATTAAGAGATGTATTTCCAATAAGATTTTACCTTTTATGTTTAATAATTGTCCAAGTTTGCAATATACTTATGATGATTTGATTAATTGGAATTTACTGCTGCTCAATCCAGAGGAATTTTTTGTGTGTACTTAATGAATTATGGTCACAGAAACTTTTTATTTATTTATTTTTAAAATATTTATTTATTTATTTATGGCTGCGTTGGGTCTTCGTTGCTGTGCGCGGGCTTTCTTTAGTTGCGGCGAGCGGGGGCTACTCTTCGTTGTGTTGCGCGGGCTTCTCATTGCAGTGGCTCCTCTTGTTGCGGAGCACGGGCTCTAGGCACTCACGCGGGCTTCAGTAGTTGTGGCGCGTGGGCTCAGTAGTTGTGGCGCTCGTAAATTTTAATTTTGAATTGTGTACACAGTTTGTGGATGAGATACATGAAAAGGTTATCAATAAAAGATGTTGAAGCATGAAAATAAATTTGGTTTAAAATCTGTGAGTAACACAAAACCCTGTAGACGAATGTCTATAGCAGCATTATTCATAATAAATAGCCAAAACACAGAAACAAGCCAAATGTCCACCAACTGATGAATGACTAAACAAAATGTGGTCTATCTGTCTAGTGGGATATTATTGGAAAATAAAAAGGAATAAGCATGGATCATGCTACAACAAGGATGAGTCTTGGAAACATTACGCTACATGAAAGAAGCCAGTCACAAAAGACCACATATTGTATAATCGCATGTGTATGAAATGTCCAGAGTAAGCAAACCTATAGACAGACAATAGATTAGTGGCTGCTCAGGACTGTGGCAGGGAGTGGGGGATGGGGAGTGACTGCCAGTGGGGACAGGATTTCTTTGGGGGTAATGAAAGTATTTTAAAAGTGATTGTGGTGATAGATGCACAGCTCTGTGATTATGCTAACAACCATGAAATTGTACACTTCAAATGGATAATTGTATGATATGTGACTTATTTGTCAATAAAACTGTTAAAAAAAATCTGTGTGGTAAGTGGAGTGGAAATGGAAGTTAAAACAGAAAGAAAGAATGATGTGCCATTTCTGGCTTTACTAAAAAGATTTGTGCATGTGCAAAACCCAGTTAACAAGATGCTTTGCAGCCATTTAAACTTGGGTTAAAACCATGTGATGCCAAAAGTAGACATTGCCTAGGGGCGTGCAGTTTGTATTTTAGGGGATTCAGGAGCAAAAGAGCTTGAAGCCCAATGGATTAGATCTCCTAAAGACAATGGCTAGATTGAGTGAGACCAAAGACTGAAGAAGGAGAATTAGAAACACCAGCCTTGGGAATTCCCTGGTGGTCCAGCTGTTAGGACTCGGTGCTTTCACTACTGGAGCCGGGGTTCAATCCCTGGTTGGGGAGGTAAGATCCCACAAACGATGCATGCAGGAGAAACTAAGAGGGGGGAGGAGAGTGGGGTGGGCGGGGCAGTTTCCAGGTTCCAGATTACATGTTCAGTAAACTCCAGGTGGAGGGGGTGTCAGACATCACCTGGGATTATTCCGGCCAAAGATGCAAAGCCATCCTCGGGGACCAGTCGGCAATGATGAGGTCATCGACCTGGCACCATCCGTTTTAATAAATTAGCTGCAGTCCAGTGCAGAGCTGGTGGCTGGAAGCAGAGTTTAGGGAGGTCAGAGGAGGTAGCAAGATGGAGGAAGTGAAGACATCGACCTCGGACCTCGCTCTTCAGAAGTTGGAACAGATAACGGGGCAGACATTTGGTAACTCTGGGGAGAAGTGGTGTAAAGGTAGTTGCTGCCACTCTAAGGATGCAATCAATTTGAGCATGTTTGCGGATGGGAGGTGAGAGGCTGGTGAGAGAGAGTGAAGTGGAGGAGAGACGTCCATCCCCGCAATGTGCAGGGCGTCCTGCAGATCAGCCAGATGGAGAGGACGCCTCCCGTGACCGCAGAG
The DNA here is from genome assembly GCF_965194805.1 of Balaenoptera borealis. Lineage (NCBI taxonomy): Eukaryota > Metazoa > Chordata > Mammalia > Artiodactyla > Balaenopteridae > Balaenoptera > Balaenoptera borealis. Next base: position 2,679,484 of record NC_138860.1, read on the forward strand.
CTCCCAGCAGCTGGGGCGCCATGGCTCTGAGGGAGCCCCGTGGGAATCTGCCTGTTCTCCGCTACTTCAGACACCCCGCTCCCCAAACGGCCCATCTCCACACGGCCCACGTTCAGTGGGCGGGTGTTTAGGCTACGACACGATGCGGATGGGGTGGGGGGAGTGATACGCTTGCTCCGCCGTCTTGAATTTGATTGCGGGTAAGAGCGGTTCCTCAGTATCTCGGGTTGGAGGGAACAGGAGCGCTCAGGTAAACACTTGCACTCACTTGGCTCATTGGAATGACGCTGGAAGTTAGAAGCCGAGCCTCCTCCGCTGCTCAAGGCAAGGGTCCAAGCGTGGAGGCATGGGAGCTGCCCTCGTCCAAGCCCGCGCCCCATCCCCCAACCCTCTGGGCACATGAATCATGGACCAGCGTGCAGGCCGAGACTAGGCGTCCCGTGAAGACACACAGGGCCCCCCGCGGCGCTGCTTCGTCCCTGCAGTTCTCTTGACCCCCTTTCAGCATCTTTACACTCTTAGCAAATGCTCTCAACAATAACTGCCCCAACAAGAGAGAAGAGAGGAGGTGTTTGTTTAGTAACAGGAAGAGAGGGGCGCGGTCGGGATGAAGCATCTCGCTTTAGCATCCGCGGCAAGGCGAGGAAAGAGACCGAGCAAAGGGAATCTCTTGTCACTCACGTATCTGGAGCCGCACGGCCCATTTGAAGGTCACATTGCACATGGCAAGGTCATGGCAAGGGAACTGACGTCCTCCCCGTATATCCCCTGAATCTCCTCTATTCTCTTTCCACGGTTTTGTGTTAACGCTTGGAGAATAGAAGACTGTGGTTCCAGGTAGATGCATTTGAAGCCCCTTGGCAGTCAGTGAACAGTCTTCCAGGCTCTACTTGGGTGTAAGCATCCTAGTAGTAATGGCAACAATTATTAGCAGGGGAAATTATTTATCTTTGGTTTTTTTTAAAAAAAAATTTATTTATTTATTTGTTTGCATCGGGTCTTAGTTGAGGCACGTGGGATATTTAGTTGCAGCGCGTGGGCTTCTCTCCAGTTGTGACGTGTGGGCTCTAGGGCTCGCCAGCTTAGTTTCCCTACCAGGGATCGAACCTGCGTCCCCTGCGTTTGGAAGGCGGATTCTTAACCACTGGACCACCAGGGAAGTCCCTTATCTTTGTTTTTGAATTTATACTTAGTATCATCACTGTTATTGTTACAGTGTTTTGTAGCTGGATATTAAGTTCCCTCTGTGTGTTAAGAGCCTTGAGAACACAAAGATAAATTTGTACACGGCCTCTCTAAACAGCAGTTCTTATCCAGGCGGCCATGGATCCTTGTCCTTGGTTGGAATTCAGGGGCTTTGTGAACTTGGATGGAGAAAAGATTACATGTTCAGCAAACTCCAGCTGCGATGTAGTATTTCCTTCAGAGATGAATGGTGATGGAAAACCACAGTAGTATCAGCTGTCCCTGTGACTGTCACCAGGAAATCACACGTATTTTCATATCGCATTAGAGCTGTTTGCAGTTCTCTTGAAATATCGTGCATACGTATCACTACTTTGAAATAATGGTAGTTATTTGACCTACCACTAGACCTTGGCATTGAATAAAAAGGCACATATGTTATGTATTACATCAAATATGTATTTTAATGTTTTGATAACTTTTTCGTAATCAACTTTCTGCATATGCCTGTGTATTTTACCTGAATCTTTTTTTTTCCTTTTTTTTGGCCGAACCGTGCGGCTTGTGAGATGTCAGTTCCCCGACCAGGGATTGAACCCAGGCCCTTGGCAGTGAGGGTGAGGAATCCTAACCACTCGACCGCCAGGGAACTCCCTTTACTTGATTCTGAGGAGGTTTCACAAGGCTGCCAAAGGAAACCAGGGCACAGAAAAGGTTAAGAACCCCTTTAGGTGTACAGTTTGGGGCGGCGGGTGGGGGGACCAGAAGCCTGAACAGATAAAGTCGTAAGAAGTGGTGAGTGGCGGTGAGAAAAATACCCAGGAGCCACGGGGACCCGAGGAGGGGCTGTGCTCAGCCTCAGGGGCCCCTTCTGGAGAGCTCTGAGCTTCACCTGGAAGGAGGAGTGAAGAGGAGAGGGAGACGCAGGAGGTCGTTTCCAGGGAGGGAGCAGATGGGGTGCGGGGCCTCTGGGGAAGCGAGGAGTACTGGGGCTAAGTGCTGAGTACTGTGCTGAGTCCCGGAGGCTACGGGATGACTCAGAGACAGCCGAGGGGGTCGGTAAGCTCACTTTTTAAAAATAATTAATTAATTTATTTATTTATTTTTGACTGCTTTGGGTCTTTGTTGCGGTGCACGGGCTTCTCATTGCGGTGGCGTCTCTTGTTGCGGAGCACAGGATCTAGGCGCGTGGGTTTCAGTAGTTGTGGCACGCGGGCTCAGTAGTTGTGGCTCACGGGCCTAGTTGCTCTGCGGCATGTGGGATCTTCCCAGACCAGGGCTCGAACCCGTGTCCCCTGCATTAGCAGGTGGATTCTTAACTATTGCGCCACCAGGGAAGTCCTAAGCTCACTTTTAGAACCATTTTTAATGGGGTAGGGCGGACAGTGCTCACTGTTCTTGGAGAAATTCAGTGGCATAATAAAATTTTTCAGAACAGCATCACTGATGTGTAATTCACATGCAATCAACGCACATATGTGGTGAGTCATATGTGACGTAGGTATCCACCGTGAAAACATCACAGTCAAGGTAAGGAATGCCTCCATCACGCCTCCCCCCACAGAGTGTCCTGCAGCCCCTCCGGCCTCCCATCCCCAGCACTTGCTCATCCACTTGCCTGTCTGCTTGTCTAGAGTTTTATGTGATGGACTCACAACCCACGTCCTCTTTCTGGCCTGGCTTCTTGCACTCGCTGTAACACCTCTGAGATTCAGCCAGGCTGTTGTAAATCACCAGTTCATTCCTTCTCGCTGCCGAGTAATTGTGTGCTTTAAAAAGGGGAAAACCCCAAACCCTTGTTTTCATAACAAAATGTAAAAAGGGAGCGAGGTTCCTAATCCTTATCAAATGGGAACGTGGGTTTAAGATGATTGAGAAACGCTGCGCTGGAGTGTGGTCAGAGAGCATTTCGGCCCCGGGTTCTCTTACCACCATTGCTAAATTTGAGCACATTTGGAAATATTTTAGACCTGCAAGAAGGCAGCCCCGCAGGGCATGGAAACAAGCACTCAGCTGTCTCTGCAACGACAGGCTCTCTGATGAGAGGATTAGTGAAGACACCGCCTGATGGAGTGTCCCAGAGGCATTCCGTGTGTCTTCTGCTGTCCTTACGCCCTCCTCATTCGGTAGATAAGGGGCAAGAGCTGTTTTCCGTGTTGCACAAATAGGAAATGAGGTTCAGTGAGCGTGTGACGATTGTTACTCAAGACAGAAGTGAGTCAGGGGCTGACTGGGAGGCCTGCTCTCCAGTCCCAGCCTTGCTGGAGGCTCGGCTTGGCTCACATTTGAAAGAAAAATGCAATAATTTCACTTTCGCTTTTGTTCTCCTTTGAGCTGTGATAGGATCTTTAAACTGGAGGAGCTAAGGTTTTCTCTTCCCCCTTTCTTCTTAAAACCTTCCCCTTTCCACGGGGTTAGGGCCAGCGTGTGCCGAGGATTCCACAGTCCAGTGCCTGTGCGCGGTGAGGCTCTTCTCCAAACATCAGGGAGACGCCGCGCCGGGTAAATCCTGGAGGTTCCCCTGGAGTGGGTAGGACGGAAGGACCAAATGAGAATTAAACGGTGTGTCTTACCCTCTTCTGGGTCATGGAAGATTTGAGAATCTGGTGAAATCGTGGGTCCTCTTTCCCAGAAAAATGCACAGATGTGCACGCACACGATTTTGCAATGATTTCAGAGTGTTTAGACGCCCCAGAGCTGGTCTGTAGGAATGACCTCGGGGTGAGTAGTTTTGGCCTGAAATGAAATAGTCATGCCTTCAGGGAAACACAAAGCCATAGTCACTGATGAGACAGCGATTACAGATAAAGGCTGGGTGGGGCTGGTGGGTTGGGTGGTGTTTGGATAGACAGTCCTCTCTATCAAATAGGACTAATACCCCCCCCCCACAACTAATACCCAGCTGGGGTGGGGTGTTAGTCTCTGGGAGGCACGATTCCAGGCAGAGGGGGGCGTCTGGGGGTCGGGGGGGGGGACAGTGGAAGTAGGAAAGCTCCAGGGAGCCGACATGCCCAGTTTGGCTGGAGGAAGATTATGGAATCATCAGAAACAACCATAGAAAGGGAGGGAGAGGTCATATTGTGGGTGAAATGGAAAGCGAGGTGAGTACTTCTTCCCTCCCCCCCCCACCCCGTAAAATATTCTGTAATTCCTTTTATTTATTTATTTACTTAACATCTTTATTGGAGTATACTTGCTTTACCATGCCTTTTATTTGTTTATTTATTTTTCAGGTGGAGGTGTGGGGTGTATACAGGAGCATAATACATATTTATTGTCACAAATGAAGGATGTTGACAAAAATCAGAAATTCTCATATAATATGATCTGATCTCTGTTAATAGCTGACGTAGTTTGTTCTAGTCTGGGAACATTCTTATCCCTCTCCCAGCTCTGAGCTGCCACCCCAGTTGGAAAATAAATCCTGTGAATTTACCACAATTTAGATAACTCTTCTGTCGATGTTCTCCACGTTTATTTAAGGCTCAACATTATATCCAAGGATTTGTCTTAATTTTTTCATTTTATTTTATTATTTGGCTGCATTGGGTCTTAGTTGTGGCGCACGGGCTCTTCTTCGTGGCGTGCAGGCTTCTCTCTAGTGGAGGCGCGTGGGCTCAGTAGTTGTAGCACATGGGCTTAGTTGCTCTGTGGCATGTGGGATCTTAGTTCCCCGACCAGAGATGGAACCCACGTCCCCTGCATTGGAAGGCAGATTCTTAACCACTGGACCACCAGGGAAGACCCAGATATTTCTTAATTTTTAAAACATTTACTATTTCTTAGGATAGATGCTTAGAGGGGGAATTATTAGGTCAATGTATATAAACTTCTGTAGAAGCCTGAGTCAGTAGCTTTTTGGAGGGTTGGCTACCTGCTGTTGGATTTTGTTCTATTTTGCTTATTTACTTTTTTCCTCTTGCTATCCTGTGTCTGCTCCTTAGTCCATTTCTTAAATACTGGAGCCCCCCCAACCCCCGCCCCTCCTGGGCCTTTGCACTGATCCATTCTCTTCCTGATTTTCCTTGATGATCAGGCAGCCTGTGTTGAGCGCCTGTCATGCACCAAGCATTGTGTTTAACAATATTACACATAATTTTCACCACACCCCTGTTGCATAAGGATTTATATCTTCCTTTCACAGATGCGGACTCAGAGCCGAAAGCTGCTTTCCCAAGGGGGCGTCTCTGGGTCCGTCTCGCCAGCTCTGCATCTGTAGCTTCCCTCTCTCTACCCAGCTCCAGGGCAGGCATCGCGTCACCAGTGCGGATTTCACTTGGGGTTTCCATGGACACCAAACTGAGTCTGTCCACACTCACCTAACAACTCTGACCTCCAACCTGCTCCCATGACATCACTGAGCCCATAGGTCACCCTTGATGATGTCTTCACCCTCCTGATTCACCCCACCCGGCTTTGTGCCTAAGTTTGGCATTGGTCTCCATCCTCCAGCCTCGAGGAGATGCCCCTATTTGAAGGCATCCCCCGCCCGGTCTGTCTGTGGGGCTGCACCTCCACGTGGTCCCCCTGCCTTCGGCTGATTTCCCTCTCGCTGTTCTCACTGGAACTTGTCCTGTCCTCTCCCCACCTTAAAAGCTGTCAGTGGCTCCCCTTTACCTTGGGAATGCAATGCAGGTTTCTTAGCGTGACGTATCCACGCGCCCTGAACGCCATCCCCTCCCCTCTGTCCCTCAGCTCCGCTCACCTTGCTGCTTTCTCTGTTTGTCTCCTGGGTTCCAATCCCAGGAACGACTTGAAGTTGTAAAGAATGGGATCCCGGCTAGGTCTCTCTGCTAATCTGTCATGTAAACTCCCACCCCAGTTTCTCGGCTAACTCCGGGGTGTCAGGACCGGGAGGTCTTAGTCCCTTCTCTTCCCCTCTGCTGCCCACCACCTCCAGTGATGACCAGATTGTATTCTCCTCATGTGATTCCTATTGTGCTTTCCCATTTCCCCCGAGTAAGGATTTTGAGGGCGGAGCCTGACTCACTCAATAGTCTTCGTGTTCCTGTGGACTTGACAGATGGTTGGGAAACGCGGTGTTGTCCCCGAGCTTCCGTGTGCTTAGTAGGATAGCTGCTCTGTCTGCCACACGGAGCAAGTGGGCTTGAGACTTTGCATCTCTGACGTTATAAGAATGTACTGCGTTAAGTCCATGAGTTAGAATTCGTTTCAATATAGTGTTCTGAATTGTTAAACTATTGCCCCATTGTAATCAGATAGCTTTTGCTAGGAACACAATCTCTCCCCCTCTTCCCCAGTTTAGTGGCTTCAAACAACCAAGTCTCTAGCTTGTGATTCTGCGGTCAGACTGTTCTGGTCTGGGCAACTCAGCTGATTTCTTCTGGGCAGGCGACTGATCTAGAGCCAGCAGTGGGTTAGATGGTGGCCAGATAACCCAGGAGGGCCCTGCTGATGTGCCTGGCAATAGGCATGTGTCTCTCCTCCAGCAGGCTAGCTTGCGCTCATTCACATGGTGGTGTTAGGGCCCCAGGTGCAGTAACCACCACCCGCCCCGCCCCCCCAGGAGTGAAGGGGATTAAAGCCACTGTTTGCATCACATTTGCTTCACAAGTCACAGGACCAACAGAGATGCAAGGGTTGGGGAAAGAGACTCTGCCTTTTGATGGGAAGGACCTTGCTATGACTGCAAGAATATGGATGTAGGGAAAAGAATTTGTGGTCATTTTTACAAACTACCTCACTGGTAATGGAATTCCGCAGTATCTGATAGATATTAGGCACTTAACAGAAATCTGGATTTTTGGATAAATTATTGGCCACTCATACACATGTATACGTATTATATTTATTTTGCAAATAGGGTCAAAGCATGCGTAGAAAAAACTGACTTTCTCTTTCCAGGTCATCTTATTTTTGGATCTTTGATGTTAGTGTTATGTAGAGCTCAGCTATTGCAGAGCTGTTAATAAAGTGTCAACATCAGTACCTCAAATGCACTTTTGGAAAAGGGAGTTCTTGAAGAATACTGAATTCAATGTAGAATTGAATTAATTAAAACAGATGACCAAAGCCTAGTATTATTGGGCTATTGCCTGGGGTGCATAAAAAGCTACAGAGGTTTGGTTTGCATTTTAAGAATACCTCATGCACGAAGCCTCTCCACATCTTCATGCTTCATTGTCATTTCTAAGGAAAACATCTACCGACTAGAATTACTTCATTTTTCTAAAGTTGTTTGCTTTTCATTGGTGGGGTTACAATTCAAGCTGCCTATAACTTGATGATTTTATAGATAAGCAAGCTGGATTTGGATTACAAAACAGTGGCTGAAATAAGGAGTCAGGTGGACGGTGTTTATCATTTTTGCATGCGAGTGTCCAGCTATCCCACTAACGCTGACACATCAGCCTGTGTGACACGAAGATGAATCAGGCAAAGCTCCCACCTCCAGGAGCTCAGTCGGTGTCGGGGAGGGAGAGACTTGAGGACGGTCCTGGAAACACGCACTGATGAAGTTTTGCAGGTTATGCAATGGAGCCTCGGTTTTTTTTAAATCCCTTCCCCCGTTCCTCCCTCCCTCCCTCCCTCCCCTCCCCCTCCCCTCCCTCCCCTCCCCCCTCCTCCTCCTTCCCACTCCCCTTCCCCCCTCCTTCCCTTCCCTCCTCCCCTTCCCCCCTCCTTCCCTTCCCTCCTTCCTTTGGAGCCTAGATTTTTAACATGGGTTCTTTTTTTTTTTATAAATTTATTTATTTATTTTATTTATTTTTGGCTGCGTTGGGTATTTGTTGCTGCGCGCGCGCTTTCTCTAGTTGCGGACAGTGGGGGCTACTCTTCGTTGCGGTGCAGAGGCTTCTCATTGCGGTGGTTTCTCTTGTTGCGGAGCATGGGCTCTAGGCACGTGGGCTTCAGTAGTTATGGTGCGTGGGCTTCAGTAGTTATGGCGCGTGGGCTCAGTAGTTGTGGCTCGTGGGCTGTAGAGCACAGGCTCAGTAGTTGTGGCACACGGGCTTAGTTGCTCCATGGTGTGTGGGATCTTCCCGGACCAGGGCTTAAACCCATGTCCCCTGCATTGGCAGGTGGACTCTTAACCACTGCGCCACCAGGGAAGCCCTTCCATGTTTTTTAAAACAGCTCAAGAGTATCTATTGTACATGTTTTATATTATTTCCGTAATATCCTATTCCTGGTGCAGGGATTTGCAGATGAGTGAACATGGATGTTGTTCTTTAGGAGTTGATTGTCTAGTACAAGAACACATGTGAAAAAGTATAACACAATTTAGGAATCACTATAAAGAATACCTTGTTTAAGGAGACTTCCCTGGCAGTCCAGGGGTTAAGACTCTGACCTTCCAATGCAGGGGACGTGGGTTCAATCCCTGGTCGGGGAACTAGGATCCCACATGCTGTGAGTTGTGTCCAAAAAAAAAAACCAAAACCTTGTTTAACACTACAATCAAGTGAGCTTGGCAAACATTGGCTCATCCAAGATCCACATTTATTCCGTGTCACTTCCTGGTGGACCTGCATTTCATAATTAATAACCACTAATACTAACACCATTTACTGAATTTCAGTTACTTAGCAGGTACTGTGCCAGGAACTTTACATAAATTATCTAAAGTTTACAAGCATGACGCAAGATAAGTTTATTTTAAAAAATAAATTTTATTGAGACATAATTCACATCCATTGTAATTCACCCATTTAAGGTGTACAACTCAGTGGTTTGTAGTATATTCACAGGATTGTGCAACCATCACCACAATCTATTTGAGAACACATTTATTACCCCACCAAGGAACTCTGTACCCACCCATCAGCAGCCTGTCTCCATTTCTTCACAAGTCACCCAACCCGAGGCAACCACTCTTGCCTATTCTGGACATTTCATATAAATGGGATCATACAGTATGTGGTCTTTTGTGACTGACATCTTTCACATAACACAATTTGAATGTTCATCCATGTCATAGCAAGTATCAGTACCCCATACTTTTTATGGCCAAATAATATTCCATTGCACGTATATAGCACATTTTATTTATCCATTCATCAGCAGATGGACATCTGAGTTGTTTCTACTTTAGGGCTATTATAAATAATGCTGCTGTGAACATTTGTGTCCAAGTTTCTGTGTGGATGTGTGTTTTCACGTCTCTTGGATGGGTCCCCAGGAAAGGAATTGCTGGGTCATACGTTAACTCTCTTCTTTTGAGGAACTGCCAGACTATTTTCCGAAGTGACCACATTGTTTTACATTCCCATCAGCTGTCTAAGAATTCTGATTTGTTCACATCCTCGCCAACACTTGTCAGTATATGTCATTCTGATTATCACCAAAGATAGGTTTTGTTATCCCTATTTTTCCAATGAAGGTACCCAGGGCCTAGGCAGTTGCCAGACCATAGACAGGTACCTGGTACCCTCAGACCCCAGAGCTCGTCTGCCTGCAACCCACAGCTCTCTGACTCAACTTATCTTGTAATAATGGAAAGAGGAAAACATGGAAATTCATTTTTTTCTCAGATACTTCAGTATTTTTTTTCCTGAATTAGTTGGCAATTGAATATTTTTTTTTTTAAGTTATACAATTTTTATTTATTTATTTATTTATTTATGGCTGTGTTGGGTCTTCGTTTCTGTGCGAGGGCTTTCTCTAGTTGCGGCAAGTGGGGGCCACTCTTCATCGCGGTGCGCGGGCCTTTCATTATTGCGGCCTCTCTTGTTGCGGAGCACAGGCTCCAGACGCGCAGGCTCAGTAGTTGTGGCTCACGGGCCTAGTTGCTCCGCGGCATGTGGGATCTTCCCAGACCAGGGCTCGAACCCGTGTCCCCTGCATTGGCAGACAGATTCTCAACCACTGCGCCACCAGGGAAGCCCCGGCAATTGAATATTTTGTATGATGGATTTTTGTAAATGACTGGTATTCCTTCTATTAAATATATATGTCTGATTTAATTCTACTACCTCTTACAACAAGATTTACGTCCAGGTTTGTATAGAGTACAGGTGATCAAGTGTGTTAAAGCAACCACGGAAATGTCCCTCAATTTTAGAATTTCTTAACTGTAAAATGGTAATTCTTAGCCAGAAAAAAGTGGATAAACAGACAGAAACTCAGGTGGGGATGTTTGTTCTGGGGCTCACGTCGTGGCAGCTCTTCAGATGTATCTTCACATCTTTAAACATTTACATGCAGACACATTAGCACAGCCCCAGACCAAGTAAGTTGGAATCTTCACCGTTGGCTCTGGGGTGTCTGCATTTCCAGAAGCTCCCAGGGGGATTCTGAGGCTCAGCTAAGGTTGAGAACCAGTGGTTTATATGAACAAAATGATTTGCAGAACTACAATGTTTTTGAGAAAAGTGACTGGCGTGCCTGGTTGGGCACATCCGGTGTGAATGTTCTCTGTGTTTCTGTTGCCGAGGGTGGGAAGGGTACTTGGGGTGGGGGGGGGTATCGGGGTGGCTTTGGCAGCTGGGAGAGGGCAGCGTGGGTAAAGTGGAAAGGGGATCGAGTAAAACAGCATCTGTTTTCAAGTCATGGTGAAACTCCCTGCTAAAGAAATGATACTCATGTGCTGTGACTTCATGCCTCCCCCAACTTGGTATTTTTTTCTTTTTTTTTCGTATTTCGCAACAGAATATAGCCATGGTTTCATGTCTTCTAGCGTTGCGTGCATTACATAGTGTATAGGCCAAGCCAGAAGCAGTCTCCCTTTTGTTTACCTACACCATGTAATTTTGTGCACAGAACAGAACTTAGAGCACACCTAGCGTGACTCTATCATTACGAATGTGAAAAAACCAAGGCCTGGAACACTAAGGTTCCGGGTCTCACATAGCAAGGCAAGGACTAGAAATGGCCGTCCTTGGCTAGAGGCTATTCCGTCTCCACCATAGTTTGTGGCCAGCCCACTGCTATATATGCAGACCCTTTCAACCCATTTTCTCTCTTTTTTTAAAAAAAAATTAATAATTAATTAATTAATTTTTGGCTGTGTTGGGTCTTCGTTTCTGTGCGAGGGCTTTCTCTAGTTGCGGCAAGCGGGGGCCACTCTTCATCGCGGTGCGCGGGCCTCTCACTGTCGCGGCCTCTCTTGTTGCGGAGCACAGGCTCCAGACGCGCAGGCTCAGTAGTTGTGGCTCACGGGCCCAGTTGCTCTGCGGCATGTGGGATCTTCCCAGACCAGGGCTCGAACCCGTGTCCCCTGCATTGGCAGGCAGATTCCCAACCACTGCGCCACCAGGGAAGCCCCCATTTTCTCTTTTTATTACATGAAGCTTTGGCAAACAAGGCTTCCATCATTCAGATGTTTTTCAAAAATTCTCTTTTTAGTTTGTTTCTGATATTTAAGAATGGCCCTGGGGTCATTTTTCTGATACCCTTCATTATCTCTCCCCCTGCCCCCAGTTTTATTGAGCTATAGTTAACATATAACATTGTATTAGCTTAAGTTGTACCCCACTTGTTATTGTTTAAAATTTCAAATCTAGAGAAAAGTTGAACGAATAATACAATGAACGTCAGTATTCTTTTTATCTAGACTGAGCAATTGTTAACATTTTGTCACGTTACCTTTCTTTTCTTTTTTTTGTAATTAATTTTTATTGGAGTATAGTTGATTTACAATGTTGTGTTAGTTTCTGCTGTACAGCAAAGTGAATCAGTTATCCATGTACATATATCCACTCTTTTTTAGATTCTTTTCCCATATAGGTCATTACAGAGTACTGAGGAGAGTTCCCTGTGCTGTCTCTGAATCTCTCTTTTCTAAACCATTTGAAAGTAAGATGCAGACATCATGACACTTACATTTTAGTAACTCCTAAAAATAAGCATCATTTTCCACATAACCATAATACAATCATCCCACTAAAGACTCTAACATTGATACAATACTATGATGGAGTATACAGTCTATATTCATTTCCCCCAATTTTCCTGTTAATGCTCTTCATGGCTTAAAAAAAAAAATCCAGGATGTAACTGAAGTTTAGGCATTGCATCTGGTTGCCATGCCTTTAGTCTCCTTTAATCGAGAACACCCCTCCCCTACCTTTATTTTGGACTTCGGATATTGACATTTTTGAAAAATCCAGATCAGTTATTCTGCAGAATATGCGTTGATCTGGCTGCAGCCAGGTCCTCGTGGGTAGAGTCAGGGGGACAGTCGACATCCTACACGGGTGATGTGGGTCCTCTCTGAGCATCACATCAGGTGATGTCAGTGCAAGACCTGGTCACCTGGCCCAGAGGTGCCCACCAGGCTTCTTCGCTGGCCAGGTAGTAGCGGTCTCCTTTATAACTAATAAGTAATCTGTTGGATGATTCCTAGAGTTTGGGTGATTATCCTTTCTTCCAGGGACCTTTCACCCCATGGCTTTAGCATCTAAGCTGATCCTTGCCCGAGTCAATTGTTCCAGCGGTGGTTTTCCAGTAGATCTACATTTATTTGTTGGTGGCCTGTGACTGTATAATCAAGTAAAGATAATTCAGGAATTATCTAAACCTGTGACTGTTACCTTATTTGGAAAAAGGGTCTTTGCTGATATAATGAAGTTAAGGGCCTTGAGATGAGGAGATTATTCAGGTGGGCCTGAAATCCAATGACCAGTGTCCTTGGCAGAGGGAGATTTGAGACAGAGGAGAAGACACAGAGGAAGAGGTAGTGTGGCCACCAAGGAAGAAGACTTTTGTCACCTCCGTAGTTCCTCACCTACTCGGCTCTTGTGTTTCCTTAAAGCAGGGGCTGGCGACTACAGCTCAAGGGTTGGATCCGCCATCACCTGTTTTTATGGAGCCTGTGAACTAAAAGTGGTGTTTACATTTTTAAACGGTTGGAAAAAATTAAAAGAAGAATTCACGACATGTGCAAATGATACACACTTCCCATTTCTGCGTCCAGACAAAGCTTTATTGGAGGACAGCCACACGCACATGTACACGTTGTCTCCGGCTGCTTTCCTGCAACATTGCAGACTCGACTCGTTGCAGGGAGGCTGTTTGGATGGCCAAGTCTAGAATATTGACTCTCTGGCTCTTTACAGAAAAAGTTTGCCCACCCCTGTCCTCCAGGATGGACAGAAGTTGCTCGGACACTGATAAGCCTCTCTGCTTCCTGATCGTCAACTATTCATGTGTGTATTTGACTCCACTTCACTCAAACATTTATTTATTCAACAAATATTTATTGAGCATCTACTTCTTCCGCCAAATAGGTCAAGGGGCTCAGCTCTGACTGTCCCCCTAAGCTGGTGGAGGGGTGTCCAGAGCGTTGGGGACAAGGGGCCCCAGTGGCTGAACAGTGAATCTGTGTTAATCCCTCAGCCCTACACCTCTCTGTCAAGGGGGCATGCAGTCGCTGTCGATGGGAAGAAGGCTCGTGCATCCGTGGGGTTGACCCTACACCTTGGGCAGGATCGGCCCTGAAGCGGGTGGGCAGGCTCTGCTCCTGAGAGGAGGATTTTCTAATCCTTCTCAGTTTGGGCTCACCTGTCACTCGGCGAGGCTCAGAAGCCCTGCTCTCTGCCCGTGCCTCCCTGTCTCCACCTGGGGTTGTAAATACATCTGAAAGAGCCGCAGAGGCCCCTTTTTCCTCTTCCGCCACGGTTTCCATTTCCTGTCCCCCGTCCCAGCTGTTAAAACTACACTAGCTAAGGAGGAGCTTGGAGGAGCAAGAAATAAGAGCAGTCAGCTAGGTGCCCAGGACAAGCACCCTCAGTGCTTTTACAGGCACTGCCGTTTTTAATCTTTTCATTAAAATCTTTTCTTTAAATGGTAGGTACTTTTATTGTTCTCCTATTTTACAGGTGACAAAACTGAGGCTCAGACAGGTGAAGGAATTGGCCCAAGGGAACATGGCTGTGAAGCAGGGAGCCTGGAATTTGAACACAGGCGGTTTGATCTCGTGGGGACAGGCCGAGCATGTGGGCATATCCCGTGACCTGAAAGCTGTGTGGGTAGAAACTGTGGCTCTCTTTTCTGTAATGGCATTTTTGGTCACGCCCTCAGGTACATGCCAAGGAGAAAATTGGTCGCTCAGGCTGACCATCATCTACCAAAGGGACTTGAAAGTCCTAACAGGCCAGAAACTGCATGAAGGACGGAAGGACTGACAGACGTGCTTTCTGCTGGGGTGGGGTTGTCATCACTTTGTAAAGTTAAAACATCGCGACAACCCAGGATGTTTCTCAGCTCGAACCCTGATTGTCCAGAATATCAGGGACCATACCTTTAGCAGAACCGACCAGCCCAGCAATGCCTGAGGTGTCTGTGGAATGTTAATCACATTTCTAGAAAAGGGGGAGTGGTCAGATAAGGATGGGGAATGTGGAGGCCGGCAAAGCCAGGTAGGATTCTCGACAGAGACTCCCGTGGCCCTCGGGCAGGGACAGGGGACGCTGTACACAGCGGGGACCAGACTCAGCCACGTCCCTGCCCACCTCAGGGCACAGGACAGGTGCTCCTGGGTAATGCTGCCTCGGGCCTCGTTCTTTCCATTTTAGCTTAAGCCCCAAACAGGGAGGAGGGATAAATTGGGAATTTGAGATTAACAGATCCACACCACTAAATATAAAATAGATAAACAAGGACCTACTGTATAGCACAGGGAACTATAGTCAATATCTTGCAATAACATCATGGAAAAGAATCTGAAAAAGAATATATATAAAACTGAATCACTTTGCGGTACACCTGAAACATTGTCAATCAACTATACTTCAATTAAAACAAACAAACAAACAAACTAATATAGGCCAGCCCTAGAAGGTTTTAGAAGAAAAATTAAATATTCTTTAATTTTTAAGAATTAGTAAAAGAAGATAATTTTATTTATTTATTTTTTATTGAAGTATAGTTGATTGACAATGTTGATTTCTGCTGTACAGCAAAGTGACTCAGTTCTACACATATATACATTCTTCTTTCATAATTTGGTTTCTTGAGTTTTTATTTTTATCTATTTATTTTTATTTTTATTCTTTTAATTTTTATTAATAATTTGTTTTTAAAGATTAAATAAAATTATAGTATTCAGAAAAGAACAACAACAAAAAGAAGTCCCAAACACTTGAGTGAGTACAGAAAAGTCTGCGTCCTGTGTCAGTTCGCTGCTGTTTCTAGGCTGGGAGGGGATGAGGGTCACACCATGTTTCCTGGTTCTGTAAACACTTTGTTAGGAAAGTTTTGTAGAAATTAATAATCAGACACGATATTAATAATACAGAATTAGCTTGGAGTTTCCCGAGAATTTTTCGGTTACAGTTACTGTGATGTCTCAGTAAAAATCAAAGTAAACTGGATCATATAAACCTTTCTCAAGTGTCAATGTTTTCTGTATTTTAGTTTGTCCAACCCTCTACATAGTGTTCAAAATATCAGGACCCCAGAATACAAAGCATGCTTTGATTCAAATGATAGATGCAAAATACACATTTGTGCAACTCTGATGTGGGAATTGCAGCCCCTGTGCTATGGCACAGTCAACATGGGAATATGTGGAATTTTCTTGTCGTTTTCAGGAAATAAGGTATCATTGTTAGGACGGTTTCCTGTGGTAAAAAAATTCTCTAATTTGGTTTTAAAATAGCAGCCTTAGATGTTGTTTTTGACTCAGAAATCCATAGGAAATCTAAAATTGTATCTTTTTTTTTTTTTTTCTTTTTATGTGTGTGCTTCTGTGTGTGCGGAAGAATTTTCCGTATTTTCCACAGACAAGAAATGAGCTGCTTCTATTCCTGGTAGCGAACAATGCGATGATGTTGGTATTTTCTGCACGCACGTGAGCAGACGCCCTGGCATGAGAAGGAGGGAGACTCTGTGTTGGTTTTGGTGACGGGTTGCTTTCTCATTCCGTGAGTCCTGGTCGTGAGAGCTGGTCAGCCCAGCGGCCTTCAGGTTATAATCTGTGGCCGTCAGACGGCTTTTTAACTTGAAGCTTCTCTGGCTTGGACCTCAGGACAGGCTTGCCCTTAAAAACAGAGCTAACCATGTCTGGTTTGCTCGAGCCATGCCTTATTTTTTTTAAGGAAGAGGTAGTCTGTCCTTAGTTCCTTTACATAAAGTGTCAGGGAAGTAAATACTTTGCAAAAGTCTTTGCAGTGTCATTAGAGAAGTTAAATACTGAAGATTCAAAACCTAATCAGAGCGTTCTTTAAAAACAAAAAAGAAAAAGGCCAGCCAGGGAGGAAGCATTGCTGTTTGTGGGACGGGGACTGAGAGACTGCCGCTCTGGGGGAGGGGAGGTGGTGCTTTTTGCGGGGGGTGGGGGCGGAGGGGGGCAGGGGATGGGGCGGGGAGTTGATGCCAAGGCTCTCTCAGAGCTGTGGGCACCAGACCAGGTATTCAGGACTTCACAACCCCGTGGTCTTCTCTTACCTTTTTTTTTTTTTAATTGTGGTACAGTATATATGACACAATTCACCAACTTAACCGTTTTAAAGTGTTCCAATTCAGTGGCATCTAGCACGTTCACCATGTCGTGCGACCATCACCATGATCGAATTCCAGAGCATTTACACCCCGGCAGGAGACCCGCCCCGTTAAGTCCTCCCCCATCTCTCCCTGCCCCGCGCCCGCCTTTCATCTATGGATTCGGATTCGCCTCTTCTGGGCATTTCCCACAAGCGGAATCATGCAATATGTGGCTTTTGATCTGGCTTCTTTCACATAGCATGTGTTTCCTAGGTTCATCCCTGTTGCAGCGTGTGTCAGTACTTCATGCCTTTTTATGGCTGAATAATATTCAGTTGTATGGATGGACCACATTTCATTCATCCATTCACCCCTTGAGGACATCTGGGTTGTTTCCACCTTTTGTCTGTTGTAAATAATGCTGCTATGAACATCCATGTGCAAGTTATTATTTGAAAGCCTGTTTTTAATTCTTTCGGGTACACACCTAGAAGTGGAATTGCTGGATCATGTGGTAGTTCTATGTTTAACTTATTGAGAAACCACCAGACTGTCTTTTCTCTTGCCTTTTAATTGCTTATTTTTTTAAAAAAATTTATTTATTTATTTGGTTGTGCTGGGTCTTAGTTGTGGCAAGTGGGCTCCTTAGTTGCGGCTCACCGGCTCCTTTCTTGTGGCACGTGGGCTCCTTAGTTGTAGCAGGTGAACTCTTAGTTGCGGCATGCATGTGGGATCTAGCTCCCTGACCAGGGATCGAACCTGGGACCCCTGCATTGGGAGGGTGGAGTCTTAACCATTGCGCCACCAGGGAAGTCCTTCTCTTGCTTTTTAAATGCCCCTCTTACAATAAAAATTTACCGCACAATTGATATTACAAAATAAATTACGGGATGTGTTAAAGAATGGTTATATTTCTAGACTGAATATTAAAAGTCTAAGAGGTTTCTTTGGGGCCAGAATGCACTCAGAATAGTTTGCTAAATGAACAAGCAAACACAAACCACTTATATGTATTTACTTCCTGGCAGAGTTGGCTTTTTCCTACAATATTCAGCCTTTTGCAAAATCCAGCATCTCTTAAGAGGATGGTTATAAATCGATTATACGGTCACTGCCCACTTTGGTTTTATACTTTCTGGGTCAGATGGCAGCCCTCTAATCTCCTTCGTGATTTGGGTGGATACAGAGTAATCCCAGGGCAGATCGAGTTAGCGCTCATCTTCCATTTTATGTTGACTTCTGCTTAAATGTCACGGCTCCCCAAGGCAGGTAGATGGGAAATAAAATGATTACAGATAAAACCGATGATCTCCCAACATCACATTGGCTGGCGACTTCCTGGTGGAAGTGGACATAGCGAAGATTGGGGCGTTTGCCTGCCTGGGACACAGTGAGCTCACAGGAGGGGACTGGCCCATCCCTGTAGGGGCAGCTCCCACCCCCCAACTCCTCCCTGGTCCAGCCTCTCCAGCTCCCTGGATTTTGGGAAATAATTCGAGGGCGCTTCTCCACGAGGGGTCTGCTCTCACCCAAAGCACTCAGTAATCAATATGGCGCAGGCATCAGCCAGTCGGCACAGAGGATGTGGGCCAGGGAAGGAGGCAGAAGGTTCTGGAAGCCCCCCAGGGCTCAGACTCCATGCAGTAGTTGCTGGAACATGGGCTGGTCTCAGGGTCCTGGGGTTCAAGATGAAGAGGAGTGGCCCTGGGAGGGAGTGTTAGGGTATTGACTATTTATCAACTGACATACAAGTATTTTAATATTTTAACAGCTAGCATGGCTGTCCTGCCAGGCTTGGAGGATTTAGCACTAGAAACTATGCTGATACTCCCCCTGCCCAACCATCCTTCGCCGGGAATCTTCAGGACCACGAGTCTGCTGTCCTACCCACTGTCTTTCCACAGGAAGTAGTTACCCCTTTTCCTACTGGGGAGGGTGCTATTTTGCCTACTTACCTGAGGCTCTGACTGTGAAGCGACGCCCACCCTACCCAGATGAGTCCAGGAGGGCCACCACCATGACTAGTGATTCCTTGTACCAGCAGGAACTCCCTACTCCATGTTTTATCGCAGCCTTTTTCTTTTTTTAAAAATTAATTAATTTATTTATATTTTTGGCTGCATTGGGTCTTCGTTGCTGCACGCGGGCTTTCTCTAGTTGTGGTGAGCGGGGGCTACTCTTCGTTGTGGTGCACGGGCTTCTCACTGCGGTGGCTTCTCTTGTTGTGGAGCACGGGCTCTAGGAGTGCAGGCTTCAGTAGTTGTGGCACGCGGGCTTAGTTGCTCTGCAGCATGTGGGATCTTCCTGGACCAGGGCTCGAACCCGTGTCCCCTGCATTGGCAGGCAGATTCCTAACCACTGCGCCACCAGGGAAGCCCCCCAGCTTCTTTTTTATTTACAATGTCTTTTCATACCTTCCTCCCTGCACACAGGAACATGTGTTCTCCCCAAAATATGCCCTGTCAGTCATCATCTCCCTCTCACCATTGCCTCCATGTGATCGTTGGTTAAAATCCTTTCATACTGGCTGATTATTCTTTCAGGGTCACAGGCTGTCCTTTTTTGGAGGCTGGGGAGAGGGTGGGTGACCCGCGCTGTGCTGTCAGCCTTTTTCAGGGTTGATGTGGACCCCTGGAGAGGGACTCTGGGACCATCGACTCCAAGGCTGCCTGGCCATTCATTCCAGGACTTGGAAAAACCTATCTGAGAACAACTTCCCACAGGAGGTGAAGGGTGGGAAGATGTGCCCTGGAGGCACCAGCTGAGCCCTGGCCTCAGCCGTGGTCTTCTCCGCCACTGGGGACGGTCAAGTCCCTTTTTTGCTTCAATTATTTTGAATTAGATTTTTGTCACTTACGAGAAGGAGGTGGCATGTCTTTCAAGGCACAGGTCACGCACCAGCTCAGGTCTCCCTCAGCTCAGGTCATCACCTGCCTCCTTCCCCCCTGGCTCTCTGTTTGCTCTGGCACTGCGCTGGGATGTGCAGTTTGTGTACGAGCTTCATCCTGCAAGAGTCAGGGCCCCTGCAGGCCGGATCCTGGAGGGTCAAGGCCAGGCTGCACCGGTGGTGAGGCTCTGAGTAGCGCTCGTTCTTTGGTGACATTGGGCAGAGGGAGCGGGGCGGGCTGGTGGGCGAGGGGTAGTGTGCTGGGCTCAGGTGGCTCCAGAGGGCTCCAGAAAGCTCCAGAAGAAAAAAAACTCAGCCCCCGGTGGCTGAGAGCATTTGCATTTACAGACAAAGGGGAGCCAGGGGAGAAGGAAGGACCAGCAAGAGGGCTGGGGTGAGGAGCGTGGAGAGTTACTCAGAAACACAAATGGGAGAAAAGAGAATGGATTAAGATATGGTGACATTTTAACACGGAGAGGAAGGAATACACACGTCATGATTTTAAATTCTGCAAAGCAGCAAATCATCAATTTACCAGATGTGTTTTAATTTAAGACTATTTTCCTTAAAACTGCCTTGAAGGTCAAATAACCACATCTTTATTTTCCCTCTAAGAGGAGGTCGCCTCTCACCAACTCCTAAGGGGTTTCCTTGCCTGTGTTCTCTTCCTACCCCAATTGATGCTCTGTCTGGTGTCCAGGACCCGAAAATGCCAATCCTACCTTGTCACCTCTTTTCTTGTTCCCCTGCACAAGCTTCCCAGAGGTTCCAGAGTGAAATCTCTAGTCCTCAGCTTGGCACACAAGGCTTTATGTTCTGTCCCAGCCCAGTACCTAGGCGGCTACGTGACAGGTAGGCCCCGCTCACCTGTCCAGACCATCTTCCACCACTGCCCACCTGCCCTCCCCCCTCCCACCCCTCATCCCTACCTCACACTTTATACCTGCACAGCACTGATATCTGGTATTTGGTATTACTTGGTATTTTCTGCCAAAACTTGTGCTCTTCTTTCTCTCTAAATCTTTCTACATATTTTTGTTTGTTTGTTTGTTTTGGCCACGTGGCATGCGGGATCTTACTTCCCCTACCAGGGATCAAACCCGCAACCACTGCAGTGGAAGCACAGAGTCCTAACCACTGGACCGCCAGAGAAGCCCTCAATCTTTTTATATATTGTTCCCGTTTAATTCAATGACACTGACTGAGCAGGAAAGAGGGGTCAACTCCTGCCCTTATTCTCTGGGGAGATTTTCTGGGACCCTTTAGAGAGAGCTAAGAAGCATTGATTACATAGTAAGGATCAGATATGAATATAACTTAATTTTTTAAAAGATTTTTTTGATGTGGACCTTTTTTTTTTAAAAATAAATTTATTTATTTATTTATTTTTTGGCTGCATTGGGTCTTTGTTGCTGTGCGCGGGCTTTCTCTAGTTGCGGTGAGCGGGGGCTACTCTTCGTTGCGGTGCGCGGGCTTCTTATTGCGGTGGCTTCTCTTGTTGTGGAGCATAGGCTCTAGGTGAGCGGGCTTCAGTAGTTGTGGCACGTGGATTCAGTAGTTGTGGCTCACGGGCTTAGTTGCTCCACAACATGTAGGATCTTCCTGGACCAGGGCTCGAACCCGTGTCCCCTGCATTGGCAGGCAGATTCTTAACCACTGTGCCACCAGGGAAGCCCCAATGTGGACAATTTTTAAAATCTTTATTGAAGTTGTTACAATATTGCTTCTGTTTTATGATTTTTTTTTTTGGCCGCAAGGCATGTGGGATCTTAGCTCCCCGACCAGGGATTGAACCCGCACCCCCTGCATTGGAAGGGCAGAGTCTTAACCCCTGGACCGCCAGGGAAGTCCCAAATATAACTTAATTTACAAGTGCAAATTGACCTCTGCATTTCTCCTACAATAGGGACTCGGAATGTGAGCTAACCTTCATCTAGTGGTTCAGCTCTAAAATATTTGGCATACTCTTTTTTACAGATTGGGCCTCACTGTATCCATATGCATTATTGTATAGGATTATATGTATCCGAATAGTGTTTTGTGTGTTATGGACCATGCATGGGACTTTCCAGGGAGTAATTTTGAGTATATTTCAGTTTCACCTTCTCGCTGACTTTAGACCTTACACCTTCTTCAGATTAAGGTAAGGTATGAGGTGAAATTGCGTATATTATACTTGAAGACTCTTGAGAAGGCGCTGGGTTGGAGGGTGACGTCCAAGTCCAACAATGACACCTTTTGCTCCAGAGTTTGAGTTGAACCTGGGAGGAAGCCGTGGCTTGCATTCGGAGCCAGGAGTGTCTGGAAACATGAGACTCACCGTCCAGAGACATTTAGGGAAAGAGATGCCGAGGGAACCAGAGTCACGGGTGCTCGTTTTGTGGAACGGCTTGGGGTATTTATATTGTTTTCTCTTTTTTTTGGCCGTGCCTTGGGCCTTGCAGGATCTTAGTTCCCCAACCAGGGATTGAACCCAGAGCCCCGGCAGCGAAAGCACCGAGTCTTAACCACTGGACCATCAGGGAAGTCCCCTATATTGTTTTCTTTTCCTCTTATAAAAAGGATTGGCAGAAGAATCTCGTCTGGGGCTGTGTCCGAGGGATGACAGTTCACAGGTCAAGGGGAATGTGTGTCCAGAGTGAGAGCCGGAGGCCTAAGGGCACCCAGGTGGACACGGCTGCTTGTGGGTCGGGAGGAGGAGGGTCAGGGAGGGAATCTGAAAGGGGCCGAGCCAAGGAAAATAGTGTCAGGGAAAAGAGAGTGGTGAAAAGGGCCCGATACCATACACAGAGGCCTCCCTGTCGTAATGAAGTCAGACGAGGCTGGAGGGCGTCCTCCGAGTTACCTTCTCCAGAGTGGACTTTTGCCAGCCTGCACTGAGGGTGGAGGCCAGATTGCGGGCGATGGGGACCTGGGGAGGCGAGACTCACTTTTTCAATAATGTAGAGAGTTGGGAGAATGTGTAACATTGCTAGAAGGAGAGTGAGGGCTAAGAGAACGCTTTATTATTTAATTAAAAAAAATTTTGTTTTGGAGTGTAGTTGATTTACAATGTTGTGTTACTTTCAGGTGTACAGCAAAGTGATTCAGTTATACCTATACATACATTCATTCTTTTTCAGATTCTTTTCTCATATAGGTTATCACAGAATATTGAGTAGAGTTCGCTGTGCTAGACAGTAGGGCCTCGTTGGTTATCTATCTTATATATAGTAGTGTGTGTATGAAAAGAATGCTTTGAAACTAAACAGAAGGAGAATTCTGCAGCCCGTGTTTAGGCTGGAGAGGCGGTTGAAAAGGAGAGATTAGAAACAGAAGTGCCTGGTGACGGGATGCTTCGTGGAACAAGGTCCCAGGGGATTCAGGAGGGGACGCTCTGAAGGCCAGATCCAGGATCTCACCGTGGACAGGGGAGGGGCAGGCGGAGGCAACTGAGCTTCCTGCAAGCCCGTAGTGTGTCTTCCACGTTTCCTCACCGGGCAGCGGTGCCTGGCCCACAGAGGGTGGGGTCCTGGGGGGCAGGTGGGGAGATGCAGGCAGAGCCCCGAGAGCTGAGAGTTCTGGCTCTGCCTGTGTTCATAGGCAAGGAGGCAAGACCATGTACTGAAGATGCAGGAGGTAGGGGTGGGGGCTTGGAGAGGGAGCTGCAGGTGGGGTGGCAGGGGGACCGCTGAGGGAGGCGGGAGAGGAGGACGGAGAAGCAGCTGTGCTGCACGGAAGGCCCTCCGAGGTCGGGGACCAGGAAGGCAGAGGCTACATCCATGGGATGGGGGTGCGGGGCGCATCTCCTCCAGGTGCAGCTGCCAGGGTGGGAAGACTTGGCCAGCCAGGGTGAGGGATCCAGGTGGCAAGAGGGTGGGGCTCCTCTCAGTTTCCAGCATTGGCTTTCCAGTCCCCCATCTGAAAGCTTCAGCTCCTGCCCGGTCCTTAGACAGGAAGGGCAGAGTGCAGCCCTCTGGCCTCACCCCCAGGGGCTGTGCACCCGGCAGGTAGTGACCGTGTGCTAACCCTGGCAGGCAAACATTGAACTCATAATAATAAAATCAGCATTATCACTATTTTGTCGATCTATTCTATAAAACACACTGTACTAATTCCATGTAAAAAACACTACTTCTGTAGAAGTTCCATAGAATCGGTCTCTTTTTTTCTTCTTCTTCTTCTTTTTGGCTGAGCCATGCGGCTTGCGGGATTTTAGTTCCCCAACCAGGGACTGAACCCGTGCCCTCGGCAGTGAAAGCTTGGAGTCGTAACTACTGGACCACCAGGGAATTCCCAAATCGGTCTCATTAATTGTGGTTATTACATTCATGTTTGAAGAGTCTTGGATAATGCCAGCTCCTTGCGGGTTGTTATCCCTAGAGATTTGCTGTTCATTTAACGTACTTCGAGCGTCCCTGAGCACCAGCTCTGGAGACAGGTCCTCTGGATTTGAATACTGACCTTACCCTTTGTGCCTGATGTGCTTGGACCAGTTACCATGCCTCCGAGTCCACACCGCAGGATGAGGCTAAATTACGAGGTTAAATGAACTAACGCGTGTGACGTGACGGCACAGCCCCTCGGACCTGGTCAGCTCTCAGTCAAGGTGAGCTTCCCCTAACAACAAGTGTTCTCCTACTATGTACCATGTAGTTTAGATATGTTGCCTGATTTCGTACAAGGGACTAGACATTCCCTTCATTTTGTCGTCGAGGAGGCTGAGGCTCAGGGAGGACAGAGTTTGCCTTGTTGGCCGAGGGAGGGGCAGAAGGGTTTAAGCTCCCAGTTGCCTGGCTTGACCCAATGCACCTGGCTGCCTGGTCTGTACCATCGCTGTGTCCCCAGAGCCCAGGACGCTGCCTGGCGCATAGGCTGAGGGTGTGAACGCTAGTCTCCTGACCCTGCCGTTCCTTTGTTTGCTGGGCGCTGCAGTATTTGGCTTGCGTGGTACCACACCTCTCTCATCAGTACTAACCTTCTTGTTGTTAAGCCTTCGTTTGTGTGTTGTCAATCCCCACCCCCGGGGCTGGATGGATGTATTCACATATCCAGCAACGGAGCTGCAGCCTGTTAGAATCCAGGTAGAACTTTCCAGAAAGATTGTTCTGAACATCCAAGGATGAAGCGTCCTGACTTTCTTTGCTTTTAAAGATTCAGGTACCAAATGCACCCTTGGCTGGCTGATTCTTCTTCTTCTTCTTCTATTGAAGTAGAGTTGATTTACAACTTTGTGTTAGTTTCTGGTGTACAGCAAAGTGATTCACTTATACACATACCTACATTCTTTTTCGTATTCTTTGCCATTATGGTTTATCACAGGATATTCAATATAGTTCCCTGTGCTCTACAGTAGGACCTTCTTGTCCATCCATGCTATAGGCAGTAGTTTGCATCTGCTGACCCCAAACTCCCGGTCCATCCCTCCTTCACCCTCCCTCCTCCTTGGCAACCACAAGTCTGTTCTCTATGTCTCTGAGTCTGTTTCTGCTTTGATCCTTCTTAACTAGGATCAAATGTATGAAAGTGTTTTCATGTTGGCAGCTCACCTGGAAGTGAACATGAGGCCCGCTTCCAGGACTGTTGCTACTTTCGTTTTTGGAGGCTCGTGGCTCAGAGGACAGAGCACAGGATGTGGGTTTGAGACCCTGAGCTTCCCGGGCCTCTGCTTCCTCACTTATAAAGCTGGAGCGTTGCTCTCCCCAAGGTCAGGAGAGACGACCCGTCATAAGGGCATTATCGTTGCAGAGGACCATGAAAATAAAAGGGGGCATCTGGAGAGTTTATTAGCAAAAAACAGGGGTTGGAACAGAGCCCAAGGTGCCAATTTTAACACAGAGTTTCAAAAGAATATGCCCGAGATTCTACTTTTGTTATCTCTGAGTGATAAGCTTACGGGTAATTTCATCTCCTCGGTTTTGCCTATCTGCATTTCCTAGTTCTGCTATTATGAACTTTTTTTTTAACTTAGTTGAGTCATTAAAAAAAAGTCATTAAAGATATCCAAGAAGAAGGTTGTACTTACACTTTGATATTTAGTTGATACTTGAGGATCATTACTGTAAATATCTGATACTATACAATAGATGTAGCTAGGTGATTGTATAACTAATATAAAATAACAGGATGGTTTCCATTTTTTTTTTTTTTTTTTTTAGGGGTTGTGGTTTTCCTGCCACAGTCTGATAGGTGGTTTGGTCCCTCATCCGGCCTGGCTTCTGGTGTGTGGCTTGTTCATCAGGCCTACGAGAAACTAAGGTCCCCTGGGCTCTACCCACTCCAGACTCCCAAGTTTGTATCCAGATGATGATAGTGAAACAATTTTGCAAGTGCCCTGTAAGCATGAATAACTACGATACACAGAACTACAACAGAGTCACAGAAATTCCATGTCATCTGTGACCTTTTGCTCTTAACATTTCTGGGAAATTCTTCATGTTCCCCCGAACCTGGCCTTCTCGATTTATTCTTCAAAAGATGTCACTTTGCAATTGTTGAAGAAGAGTGCACACTGGTTGTTATTTCTGCTTCTTTTAAATTGCTCATTATTCAAAGTCGCCATGTTCCAATATGACATTGCTCCTGCCTTTAGGATGGTCCAGCTACTGTTCAAGTTCTGTGGGTCTGGGTCACCTGGCAGTTAAGGTTGAGAGGGATGAGCCCCCGCCGAGGTCCCCTGGGGTCCCGGGCTCGGCCCACATTCTTCCTGCTCACCCCACATTGGCCACGAATGTTTCTATTGAACTCGATGGTCTTGAAATGTGTTTGTCCATGTACTCCTCTAAAAATAATTTTGAAAAATTGTGTTCTCTCTTGCATAATTCCTAGTGAACAATTTAACATTTTTCATCATAAGTTTAAATACTAAATTTGGAAAACGTGTAATAAATGTTACGTCCCTTGTTTAAGGATTCTCAACCAGAGACGGTTTTGCCTCCCAGGGAAGCATCTGGGCAACATCTGGAGGCATTTGTGGTGGTCACAACTCTGTGTGTGTGTGCGTGTGTGCGTGTGTGCATGTGTGCGTGTGTGTGTAGATCAGGAATGCTGCTGAACATCCTATAATGCAACGCGCATGAAAGAATTATCAGGGCAAAATGTCGACGGTGCTGAGGTTTGAGAAACTTTGATTTGAATGTTCCCTAAGGAATATGAATATCATGGTGCTTTTATATTCAGCAGCATCCGTTCAAAAAAAATCATCATCTTCTATAACATTGTTCTTTTTTCTTCCTGAAATTGTATTTCCATTCTCACTCCCCACAGAATTTTATCCTGATGAAATATCTTTATGTTTGAAAGCCTTACTAGTTACCATGTAATTCTCTGCTACAAAACTCTGCATGTAAATTGAATTTGTTTCCAATTCCTACAACTGTGAGGTTCTAAAGGTTAACACTTTCCTCCCATATTGAGGTAGCATTAGAAATCGATCAAACACCGTAAGTATATATTACAACATTCGATAGATGAGTTTTATTTATTGATTTATTTTAAAAATTTATTTGTTTTATGTATTTATTTTTGGCTGCGTTGGGTCTTTGTTGCTGCACGTGGGCTTTCTCTAGTTGCGGCGAGCGGGGGTTACTCTTCGTTGCGGTGCGCGGGCTTCTCATCACGGTGGCTTCTCTTGTTGCGGAGCATGGGTTCTAGGCATGCGGGCTTCAGTAGCTGTGGCTCACGGGCTCAGTAGTTGTGGCTCTCGGGCTTAGTTGCTCCACGGCATGTGGGATCTTCCCGGACCGGTGCTTGAACCCCTGTCCCCTGCATTGGCAGGTGGATTCTTAACCACTGAGCCACCAGGGAAGTCCTGATAGATGAGTTTTAAACACAGAAACCTCTTGGTTGAAATTCATTTCTTCACAGGATAAATTGTGGAGGGATCTTTAGGGGCCTGGTAGATAGTCTTTGGTGACTTGGAGATTTTCACCTTGGGGGCCGGGTAAGACTCCGGGGGTGGAGAGGGTGCCTTTGAAGTAAGGTTGGAGAATTGCAGTTGTGAATGGGGTAGAAAATTAGAATGTGTATGATGTTTACTCAGGTAGACCAGTTTTAGGAAAGAAAACGTACTGACACTGAGGATTTCGAAATGGATTTTCTCAGAACTGTCCATGCCCACACACCCCCTGAAAAGTCTTCATGTTATTTGTATATTGGCTGGATTTAACTCACTCGAGGTCTCCGAGTAACTTAGCAACTCTCTTCTTTTAATGATTCAGACTGTTTTTGCACACAGCTAAAGCATGTTAAAGAGAGCTAAGCCAGTGTGTATTATAAATACTTTATAAGTCCAGCAAGGGGAACTTCCCACAGGGAACATCATTATAGCAGAGGTGGTCTAGCGCCGTAGCTGATTGTACTAGTTCCTGAATCAGACACAACATTTGTTCTATTCTCCATCATTACCAGCTGTGCAACCGGGGGGCAGATTTTTACCAGTTCTGGTCCACAGCTTTCTCACCTGTAAAGTGGGACTAAAAATAGATTTCTCATTGGGTTGTGAGATTTAAATGAGGTCATGCATGCAAAGCACTTAGTGCGTGCCCCATATATGCTAAGTACTGGGTACATATTAATTGTCACCTTTAGATATTACAGTGTTGGCCTCCAGGAAAGAGCTCTCTAAAGGAGATGGGATCATCATTTCAGCCTTATTTCTTCGATCGTGACTCTTCTGTGCACAAGTTACTGTACTGCCCACCCTGATTTTATGGCCAGCTGTAGACCTTTGAGATTCCAATTGACCGTGAGGCTCTGGAACCGCCCACAGCAGCAGGGCGCCCTCATTTTCCCATCAGCCTCTCAAGGACAAATGTAAACCCTCTAAGAACACCTACCGAAGGGTGGCCCTCTGAATGCCTGAAGTCGTTTTTAATATTCTCAGAACACTGTCTAGGAGCTGTGTCAGGTGGATGGACAACATTCAGAGTCTCCTATGGGGTCATGTACACAAAACCCATGTAAAGGCACGGCTCCCAGTGACAATACAGGCGCCTTAATCCTTGTATCGACAACCGTTCTATTGGGTTACACAGTTTTCATCTCAGAGGAATGGTCTCGACATTAAACTGTCCAAACAGTATTTATATCTGTGGCTGTCCTGCAAGATCACTTAACCCCGCACAGCCGTTTAAAAGTAGTTAATGACAGAAGCGGCCTGACTTGCCCCGATGAATGATGGCCCAAGTTCGACCTGGGCTGTCACGGTTTTATGGAGGAAGACGGTTTGTCCATCGTCGGCTTCAAGCACAGCAGGTGATTTGAAATGAAATGAGATGGTTTCTACAAGCAGATTGATGTGGGAATCTTGCCTGCTCTTCCCTTTGACCCTTGACAAGTTGACACTGCAAAGATTGTGACTTTAAAAAATGATTGGGTGCAAATGCATTTAGGTAGATGATTTACTGGGCGCTGAAGCAGGGACGGTGCCTTTGGAGTGATGCTGGGAGGGAAGGTAATTGTTAACTTTAACAACTCATGTTTTACGTTTCTGTATCTTATTAATTGTCCTGCCAGGTGAATCTACTAGTGACCCTTGATCAAGTCGTCTATATTCTTGGTAAGAGATCAGGGACCCAACTGCCTGGTCAGACACCAGGTAACCAACATCAAGATGAAGAGACTCAGGACTTCCCTGGTGGCGCAGTGGTTGGGAATCCATCTGCCAATGCAGGGGACATGGGTTCGAGCCCTGGTTCGGGAAGATCCCACATGCCGCGGGGGCAACTAAGCCTGTGCGCCACAACTACTGAGCCTGCGCTCTAGAGCCCGCGAGCCAAAACTACTGAGCCCGCGAGCCAAAACTACTGAGCCCGCATGCTACAACTACTGAAGCCCATGCGCCTAGAGCCTGTGCTCTGCAACAAGAGAAGCCACCGCAGTGAGAAGCCCGAGCACCACAACGAAGAGTAGCCCCCGCTTGCCGCAACTAGAGAAAGCCCGCGCGCAGCAACGAAGACCCAATGCAGCCAAAAATAAATAAATACAATAAAATAAATAAATTTGTTAAAAAACATGAAGAGGCTCTGTCTCTTATTTATGTCATAAATACTCTTACTTACGATAAACTTATCAAAAGGCACTGATTCAGTTTGTCATTTTGGTAGAAAACCCACAGCTTGCATGGGAGGACAAGAAATTGTGTTCGCTTTCATGGATTCCCTTTTTTCTTTTTGGTAAATGTGGTTAATCAAATACGGGGGGAACACTGTGATTAGAAAGACGATAGATTCAATGTTTTGATCATCGAAGAGTTACCAGAGATACCAGGGGAAAAAAAGAAAATCCTGCATTATCAAAACTTTTTTTTCTTTTACAAAATCCTTTGTAATCACATTTAGATTTTCACACCAGGTATTATGTAATACTTGATGTGTATGTAAAATATTATGTAATATTTTAAGATGTAATAATTAAGAAAATATTTTTCACATTATTTTGACTGTACTCTTCTGACACAGTTTTTTTCTCTTAGAAGCGAAGTGGTGTCATGAATAAATGTTATCTTACATCGAATTTAAAAATCAACCGTTTTCCAAAACAAGAATAAAAATGACAGTCAGGAAGATGATTTTTTAAAAGCGGTTATCTCAGCTCACGATTATATAATATTTACGCCTAGATTATTTTAAATGAACTTGGCAATAGAACTGTTGATTAATTAATGCTGGGATTTGCATCGAAGTAGCCACGTTCTTGAATATTTGCCATAGAACCTGGGCCTTTCGCTGCAGCTTTTGTGTTTCTGTCTATTCTAACCACTTTGTTTGAAATGTAATTTTGAAGATGCTAGTAAAAAATATAACAAATTCCTCATTGGTCTCCGTTTAAATTATTTACTACCCTTTGGAGCCATATCTTCACTGAACTATGTTTAAAGTATTTTGCTGGAATGTTTCCTTATGTTGTCCATCGGGTTTAATAGACGTGCCGTTTAATAAGCTCTCTACCTGTAAGGATAGACTATTTGACCTCTGTGACCTGCCACTGGTAGACATAGTATAAGATTGCTTTGTGAAATAAAGCTGTCGGTAACATCAACAAAATAAAAAATGATCGTATTCCAATACTCTCCGCTGAGTACTATGACAGCACTGAAATATGGAATAAAATTGAAAGTAGATTAGTTTTGGGTCTTAAGTCATGTTTTGACAAGAAATAAGAGAGGAGAACATATCTTTGAACTTTTAGTTTTAAAGTTTTTTAATGAAAATATTTATCATTTCGTAAGGTTCCTTCTTTCTTTATCACACCATGGCTGTATTACCTGAAAACAATCCGTTCTCTTATTGTGAGGGATATAAATACTGTTCTGTCTTTATATTAAATACCAGAAAGGAAGCTCACACAGGGCGAGATGGCTTGACACTTGTAAGTGAAGGAGTGTCATGCTAATAAAAAGGCTTATTGAAGAGGCTGGAAACTCAGTTCATTAATAAGCTACATACTTTTAGGGTACGTAAGGCGTGTAAATGCCGTGGACAAGCAGGCCGCGTTTGCTGTAGTTTTTGTTCACCTTCTGGAATGGTTTGCATCTGAAGAAGAAGAATAAATATTTCCGGGGTGGGGAGAAAGCCTGGCTGGTGATTGCTTTTGACCTGGAGGAATTTGAAAATTGAGGCGACTTGCAGATTGTGAAATGGTTTCTTTCACCTCCGTGGTTATTTATTAATCAGGTGAAATCACTGCCGATCTGTGGCGTTGACGGTCAGCAGAGGCTGTGGGCTGAGGACCCTGACCCTCCCCTCCAGGGATCTGTAAACATCCTGTGTCGCCAAAGGTGAGCTTGTGGAGCTCTTAAAAATGCAGTGCCCACTTGCCCTTCGTTTCATACACAGGGTGATTACAAAGGGGGCAGGTTAAGCAGGGCCCCCATTCATCTCAGAATGAACTATTCTCTTTTCACATCTTTCCCTTTAAAACCAAGGATGCAGAGTCTCTGCACACATCCGGGCTGCTCTCGCCGGTCTCCCTGCTCAGCGGCCTTCCCTCTGTGCAAAGTTAGGGCAGGGCTCATGTCTGCGAACCTTCTCACTACAGCTTCTTAAAAAAAAATCCAAATGGACTTTTTTTCCCCATAATAAATGCGAATTACATGGTAGCATTGGGCTAACACTGATCAGACTCTCATGGGATTCTGTTGTTAGTTATGAAAAAAGCAATCCTGTTGTCCTAATCTTAAATTGTCCATAGTCAGGGGTTTTAAAAGGAAGTTGAAAAAGTAAAGACTCTATGGGCTAAAAGTTCTGAAAAAAGTTTTCACGAGGGTTCCAACAATCTCTCCTGAGGTATTTTAAGGCTGTTACAGAGAAAAAAATTTTTTTAATTTTAGATGAATATGAAATATAGCTATGCGTCTTAGTTGAGGTGGACAGCAAGTCTTGTGGAGGGTCCCGTAATACCACCCCTTAATCTGTTCCATTACGTGGCTTTAACCTTGACTTTGCTAAATGATATTTGTAAACAGGACAGTGAATTACTGTGGTCATTGTGCTGGTGTCATTTGTCATCACTGGTCCGGGCTTGACTCCTGAGGGTGGAAGGTTGTTGAGTGATAACTATATAGTCACCAATGACCAAGACCAAGTTTACATGTGTGTTTTATTCATGGCTTTTCTGTCAAATGTCAAAATCCAAGAGGATCTCTGAGCATCCTGGGAAGGGTCAGCGGGTGTGCTCAGATTCCCAGAGGGCTGGGGACGGTCACACCTGGTCACACCATGTCCCTAGTGGGTGGAGGTCACTGAGAAGAGAACAAGGCTGGGAAAGAGGGTGTCTGTGTGAGGTACCAAAACCCAGAGGTGAGGTCAATTTTAGCATTCTAGAAGATAAGTGAGAAGGGAAATATGGAGAGAAAATTAACAGTAGCGAATGAAATAGTGCCATTTGCAGAGACATGGATAGACCTAGAGACTGTCATACAGAGGGAAGTAAGTCAGAAAGAGAAAAACAAATATATGATGTCGCTTATATGTGGAATCTAGAAAGATGGTACAGATGAACTTATCTGCAAAGTGGAAACAGAGACACAGATGTAGAGAACAAACTTATGGTTACCAAGGGAGAAAGGGGGGGATGCGATGAATTGGGAGATTGGGATTGACATATATACACTGTTGATACTATATATAAAAGAGATAACTAATGAGAACCTACTGTATAGCACAGGGAACTCTACTCAATGCTCTGTGGTGACCTAAATGGGAA
Source organism: Balaenoptera borealis (assembly GCF_965194805.1). Lineage (NCBI taxonomy): Eukaryota > Metazoa > Chordata > Mammalia > Artiodactyla > Balaenopteridae > Balaenoptera > Balaenoptera borealis. Next base: position 2,712,125 of record NC_138860.1, read on the forward strand.
GGAAATCTAAAAAAGAGGGGATATAAGTATACATAGAGCTGATTCACTTTGCTGTACAGCAGAAACTAACACAACGTTGTAAAACAACTATACTCCAATAAAAATTAATTTTAAAAAAAGGAAAATTAACAGTAGCTGTACTGTATGACAGGAAAGGGATGTAGACGTCATTCCATGGTGAAGAGCTCCCTATTCAGGCAGATGAGGGGACAGTTTTCACAGGGCACCCATCCTGCTTTACGAAAAAGCATGCACTTGTGTGTCAGCCCAGCGTTCAGGTATTAATTCTGCCAGCTGATATCTGTGGTACCTTTAGCATAAGATGTGAATCTTCTGAGCATCGAGTCTTTAATCTGTCGAATGAAGATGAGACCACAGCGGCTGTGCTCACTGTGAATTAGACGAGGTAACTGCCCCGGAGGGCCCAGCTTGGAGGCTGACACCTGCCCACTGCCCCAGGAACACCGTGGCCTCCCCTCTCTCTTCCCAGTTCTGAAATAAGGATGCCAACCTCTTCTTCCCCTCAGATTTCATGAGCCCGATGAGGTCCATCCCATTCTTGGGAAGAAACGTGTTCTAGAAGTTTTTTCACCTTCCGTAAACCAAAAGTTCTTATTCCAATTCCATTTAACTCTGGTTGCTTAAGAAGTCCAGACTAGACCCTTAATGTCGTTGAATTTTAGAGATGATCTGTGTGGTGGCTTTTTAATCAAGCTGGAGTTAGCATTGTTTTAAAAATCATGGGCTGAAACAGATAACCAACAAGGACCTACTGTATAGCACAGGGAACTCTGCTCAATACTCTGTAATAACCTAAATGGGAAAAGACTTTGAAAAAGAATAGATACACGTACACTGAAAAAGAATAGATACGTGTACACGTATAACTGAATCGCTGTGCTGTACGCCTGAAACTTACACGATATTGTAAATCAACTATACTTCAATAAAAAACTTTTTAAAAAATGGGCCAGGGGCTTCCCTGGTGGTGCAGTGGTTGAGAGTCTGCCTGCCAGTGCAGGGGACACGGGTTCGAGCCCTGGTCCGGGAAGATCCCACATGCCTTGGAGCAACTAAGCCCTTGCGCCACAACTACTGAGCCCGTGTACTGCAACTACTGAAGCCCGTGCGCCTAGAGCCCGCGCTCCACAACGAGAGAAGCCACCGCAATGAGAAGCCTGCGCACCGCAACGCAGAGTAGCCCCTCCTCGCCGCAACTAGAGAAAGCCCGCGCGCAGCAACAGACCCAACGCAGCCAAAAATAAATAAATAAAATACCTTATTAAAAACAAAACGAAAAGAAAAGTGGGTTGGAAAGAGCAGGAGAGCTGGGAAGGCTGTTCTGAGTACCTGTCCGGAGGGGTCCCCTCCAGGGCATGAGTGACAGGAGTGAGTCACACCACCAGCGATGGGACCGGTGGCGCCTGGGGTCGTGTTAATTCAGCTGTAGCCTATGGGACACTTGCTGAGCCAGGACTTACTTCTGAAGTGCCATCCAGACACGATTAACCTCTTCACGACCTGCAAGTGCAGAACCAGCAAGAGAGTTTAAAATTCTAGTAAGGAGAGGCAACATAAACGTGGAAAAAATTTTTTAAAATGGTGAACAAGGACATGTGCTGTACTTGGTCAAGGGACGGGTCCTCAGCTGGGTCATAAATTCAATTTGCCACAAGGATCAGGATAAGAACTCCAGGGATTTAACATCATAATTTTTTTTGGGGGGGGGTGCCGCACTGCACGGGTTGTGGCATCTTAGTTCCCCAACGAGGGATCAAACCCGGGCCCCCCCCAGTGAAAGCTCAGAGTCCTAACCACTGGGAAGCCAGGGAATTCCCCATAATGGTTTTGGAGGTCTTTAGTTTTTTTAAGACTCTTCTTTATCACTGTTAAAGTCAGAGGTAATGACAACAATAATAATAATAATAATAATTTAATGATACGTATACGTGCTCCCTATGTGTCCAGCACAATTCAATGTGATTTGTACCTATTAACTTATCTAAACTTCATAACACTCCCATAAGGTAAGAATTATCATTGCTCCTATTTTATAGATGTGGAAAATGTGTTTGTGCAGTAGGGGGCAGAACTGGAATTCAAAACTGGGAAGTCTGGCGGCAGAGTCCATGACTCTTACAATGCCTGGCATGAGGCACTGTTTTGTGATTCACTCACTCATTCATTCAATCAATCATTCGTCATCTACTATACGCTGGTTACTGAAGACACTGGGGACTAGAGAGAGGACCACAGCAGACATTGCCTTCACAAAACGGAGAGATGGGGGAGATATTAATCATAATAACATTAATAATCACAAAATTGCAATATTGGGAAAACGTACAAGGTGCTAAGAAACTCGCAGTAGGAGACTCTGACTTAGTAAGGGAAAACTTCCTTGAGCAAATGGAGCTCGAGCTGGGGATCTGAACGATGAGTACAGTTAACCAGGAAACTGGGAACAGAACTAGTGCCTCGAAGCCCCTGTGATGTGTGGCCTGGAAGGTGGAAGTTGAGTTTGGAGTCCGTGTTATCAACACTTTTAGTGATGCAAAGAATAAAGTCAAACGAAAATATCTTTGCATGAAATTTCGCAAGAACTGCTGCCATGTTCCACATCTATTGTTCTCTTGTAAAACTGAGCTTTTCCTGACCGTGTTCATTTTACTCCTTGTAGAGTACCACGTTATATTTATGAACAAATGCATTTAAAATCATCTTTTGGAACAAAACCATTATTCAAGAGAGGACTGCTCTAGTATGAGTATAATTGCTTCTAAAATGTCTACTTGTAGACAGACTTGTATAAACCATCATTAATTCTTTGTATAACTAATATATAAAATGCAGAGTTTCCATTAATGGAAAAGGAAACTCAAGCATCACACTGATAATATCAATAATATGCATTTGTAATTACATACTGTAGATAACTGTAAAAGCTACATTTTATTACATTAATAAAACTCCTGAAGCAGCCCAGCTCCGGGTAGAGGCAATATTATTAGGGCTCATGGCTTCCTCAGCTAAGAATCTGTCAAATCGTTGTTAGCTGTAGCCAACATGCAGCACGTTGGGAAAACTTTTCCCCCCATAAAATAATGATGATTTATTTTTCAAGATAAAATACTGGATGTTGATGGAATTACACACTACCTGAGAGCTATGGGTATAACAAAGCAGAGATAAAAATCAAACTCAATGAGAACAAAAAGCAGATTGGGAGAACTTGTCCTTCAGGCAGACGGAGCAATCAGGTTCTGTCTCTGACGATGTTAAAAATAGCTTCCTTCCTCAGTAAACAGCAGGTACAAGGGGGATCTCATAAAGAGAGTGTTAGTTTCGCGGAGGGAACGTGTATAGGGTCCCAAATGTTCCTGGGTCAATACCTTGGTCACACTGACAGGTAAAATGACCAGGGCGCTGGACTGTCTGAGCCAGTCCATAGCTCTTTAGGTGTCTGCCAATCGCCCATTAGGGAGGAAGACCGGGTGGATTAGTTCCAGCAGCTTCTCAGATGCTCTAAGGACGCGTCCCCTTCCCTAGGTAGAAATGGGAGGCAGTGGCTTCATTTCCAGCTGGACCAGGGAGGCTTCCAGATCAGGAAAGAGCTGGGATATGTTCAAAACAACGTAGAGACAGCTGAGGATCCTGTGCTACCTGGACTGCAAAAGTGTTGGCAGAAACAGACGACATTGCTGTAAACTAAGCCAATGAAGCGACTACAGGCTACAGGGCTTCCCCGGTGGCGCAGTGGTTAGGAATCTGCCTGCCAATGCAGGGGACATGGGTTCCAGCCCTGGTCCGGGAAGATCCCACATGCCGCGGAGCAACTAGGCCCGAGACCCACAACGACTGAGCCCATGTGCCACAACTACTGAGCCTGTGTGCCTAGAGCCCGTGCTCCACAACAAGAGAAGCCACCGCAATGAGAAGCCCGCGCACCACAACGAAGAGTAGCCCCTGCTCGCCACAGCTAGAGAAAGCCCGTGTGCAGCAATGAAGACCCAACGAACTCCCCCCCCCCCGCCCCCCCCAAAAAAGAGACTACAGATCATCATCTGACCCAAATGCAGCTCTGGGAGGATTTGAGGGGTTAACCAGGGAGGTGTCAAAGCATAATGTTTCTGTTGGAAATACCACCCAGAACTCCCAATGAGCCTTTCCCATTGATTAACTTTGAAATGAAATCCAAACATTCACGGCTGCAGGGAAAAGTTGATGGAGGGTTTTTTTTTCTTTCAATACACAACCAACTTTGAACTAAAACTCAAAATTCCTTTCTGAATGTCGCATTCTAATCATCCTCCCAGAACTCTCTTTCTTCCATGTTACAGATTTTTGTGATATAGCACAAAGAATGAGATTGATCTGCTGCATGTGTGGTCTACACAGGGGTACGTGGACGGGCTTCAGAGTCAGAATTTTTGTGTGCATGTGTTTTTTTCCAGGAAGAGGGTCCAGGGCTTTCCTAATGTTCTCTCCAGAGGGTCTGTGAGCTGCCCTCCCCACATGTAAAAAGTATGAATACCACACGGACACAGCATGTAACACAGGTCTGCGTTCCTCTCCCTGGGATGTCTTTCCTTATAAGGCTGAGAGGTGGCAGCATAAACACCAGCCTGCAGCTGCCCCATTTTCCTGACCTGAGAGAACTCTCAAGGGTAAACATAATGATAGGAGATCCCATCAGTAACCTTGCTTTGGCTTGGATAGATTGTGGATATGGGTCCCATCAAACCTCCCTAAAATAGCCCTGGAGGAGGAGAGCAAGACTGAAGGAGCAGTCCTGGACTTTAAGGTCACAAAACTTGAAAGACAAAAGTTGGGTGTTCTTTTCTTAGGACGTTGAGCACCAATGCCAGGAAGGCACAGAGCTCAATCATTGCTTGAATCAAAAGCACTTACATTTACATAGAATAAAATCGAATATAATTTCCCAAGGTAAGACTAATACTTGATTTTACTACAAAGTATCATTATTTAAAGACTATATGAGCTGCCTTAAGAAATTACTTCTTCCGAACGGAAAAAGACTTTAGTTTCTTTGAATCAACACCGAAAGATCTCTTTCAGTTCTTCCACTCCTTGGGGGATTAAAAATAACAGAAAAAGGGGAAGTTGTCTTACGCATGTAGATTCAGAGGATTTTTATTTTGCTAATTAAGTATCACTTTCATTTTCTGTGAAAGTATGAGAAGCATGGGTCTTTGCTTGCAAATTCTTAACCAGATGCGCACTGGATAACTTTTTCTACTTTCAACATGTCTAGCCAATATAAGCGTTTTAAGTAGCAGACGCTGGGTCTTCATATGGCTGAGTACGATGAAATTTCTCAAGATAAACTCATGTGTTTAATGGTATATGTAATGTGATACCTGTATTTCTTAGTGATGAAATTAAGCCTGTGCTTGTGTCTTAAAAAGCAACCATTCAGTGGGCTTTAGATGAAATATATTTTGCCTATCATTTTCATTCCTTTTAAAAGTTTCCATAAAATTAATAATTATTAGGTGACAGAAAGCAAATGTGCACAGTTTCAGGCTGTTCTATGTGGGAGAGGGTGATGGATAGGAAGGGCCTGGTGGCATCTGACAAATGTCATCAGACATAATGCAAATTTTGTGGGTGGAATAGAATATGGGAAGTATCTGCCCGCCTGTTTTGGTTCATTTTTCACAGTTCAGTTTAAACTGTGAGACTCTCTTGAAATAGAAAATAATCTCCTGGGTAAAACAGGAACAAAGTGTTTACAGTGTAAATCCAGGTTCTCTCTGATAATAAGTAACTTTAGAAGGGCTGTTAGTTGATCAATTAAGTAACCAATCGATTAGTATTTATGGAGCATCTATTTTTTGCTTAGTGTTTCTGCTAAGTGTTGACAGGAACATGAGACAAATTTAATGCATAATTTCTTAGTTATATTCATGTTACCTTTTGTGCCTTAAAGTGTGTGTGTGTGTGTGGTGGGGGGGTTAGGGTGGAGGAGAAAGGGTGCTAGTGGGAGCCATGGATGGGAAGGGGTATCTAAAAGCAATTTGTTAAGTGTTTTAACGTAAACACTTCTCTCTCACTTTCTGAAGAATCTCTGATGGAAAAGGACTAAATGCAACTCCCTTCATCTGGCTGCTCCTCCCTTCCTATGAGGCCAGGTGCTTGAGACACCTGGAGTTCCTTTTATAAAATGTTTTCATTCAATCAAAGTTGGTCCAGATGGGCCAAGGTTTGAGCAGCCCTTAGGCTGCTAGTATGACTTTCTCGTTCTCAAGGGTGATGTTTGCGTGTTTTTTTCCTCTGCCTTAAGGGAAAGAAGGTGTCAAAAAGACTTGTCAACCATGCAGACCTTCTGGGAGCACACAGCCTGTTGGGGTGCAGGGTTGTCTTTTGGGACAAAGGTGGGGCTCAAGCACTGGAGCAGGTTAGGACTGGGGGCCCTTCTCCTGAGAGTTGCATTCACTTCCAAGAACACTGGAGGAGTCTATATCTAGGGGATGAGTTTTAAATACTCCAGGTGAGTTGGGGGCTGAGGAAGTCTGACTCAACAAAGATGGAATCTACTACACTTTGGGTTGTAGTTCCTGCAGGAGAAAAAAGATATTTCTGGAAACTTCTTATTCTGTGTAGTTTCAGGGTTTTGATACAGTGTCTGTTTCTATAGTTTATATATATACATTTAGTTTATAGTTTATATATATAGTTTATATATATATTCTCCCAGTTTTATTGGGATGTAATTGACACACAGCACTGTATAAGTTTAAGGTGTGCAGCATAATGATTTGACTTACATACATCACGAAAATATTACCACAGTAAGTCTAGTGAACATCCATCATCACATACAGATACAAAATTAAAGAAATAGAAAAAAAATTTATTTTTTTGTGATGAGATCTCTTAGGATTTACTCTCAACAACTTTCATTTATAACGTACAGCAGTGTTAACTACATTTATCATATTGTACATTACATCCCTAGTACTTATTTATCTTATAACTGGAAGTTTGTACCTTTCTTTTTTTTTGGTAGGAATATGGGAGATTTTTTATTCCTGTTTTTTTCACTGGCCTTTTGCTTTCAAATGATCTATAATAAATCAGATTACTTTCATAATAATTGATATATTTTAAAATGTTCTGTTTCCTCCAAATTCCAGAGATCTTTTTATTTTTTTTAAAAATGTATTTATTTATTTAAAATTTTATTTATTTATTTATTTATTCTTGGCTGCGTTGGGTCTTCGTTGCTGCATGCGGGCTTTCTCTAGTTGCGGTGAGTGGGGGCTACTCTTTGTTGTGGTGCATGGGCTTCAGTAGTTGTGGCACACGGGCTCAGTAGTTGTGGCTCTCGGGCTTAGTTGCTCCACGGCATGTGGGATCTTCCCGGACCAGGGCTCAAACCTGTGTCCCCTGCATTGGCAGGCGGTTTCTTAACCACTGCACCACCAGGGAAGTCCCTATTCATTTATTTTTAATTGAAGTATAGTTGATATATAATGCTGTGTTAGTTTCAAGTGTACAACAAAGTATAACTATACATACATATCTATTTTTTTTCAGATTCTTTTCTTTATCACTTATTACAAAATATTGAGTATAGTTCCCTGTACTATATGGTGGGTCCTTCTTGTGGAAGTTTGTACCTTTTGACCACCTTCATCCAATACCCCTTCCCTCATCCCCTGCCTCTGGTAACCACAAATCTGATCTCTTTTTCTGTGAGTTTGTTTGTGTGTTTGTCTTTGAAGTATAATTGACCTACACCACTATGTGAGTTCCTGTTACACAACATAATGATTCAATATTTCTATACATTTCAAATCGATCACCATGATAAATCTAGTTGCCATCTGTCACTGTACAAAGATATTACATAATTCTTGACTATGTTCCCCACCCTGTACATTTCATCCCTGTGACTCATTTATTTTGCAGCTGGAAGTTTGTACCTCTTAATCTCCCTCACCTATTTCTCTCCTCCCCCTGCTCCCCTCCACTCTGGCAACCACGTGTTTGTTCTCTGTATCTGTAACTCTGTTTCTGTTTTGTTATGTTTATTTGTTTTGTTTTTAAGATTCCACATATAAGTGAAATCATACAGTATTTGTCTTTGTCTGATGTATTTCGCTTAGCATAATACCCTCTAGGTCCATCTATGTTGCTGCAAATGGCAATTTCATTCCTTTTTATGGCTGAGTAATATTCCATTATGTGTGTGTGTGTGTGTGTGTGTGTACATATATCTATCTCACATCTTCTTAGCCATTCATCTATTGATTGTTCACCTAGATATTTAAAGCATTCTTTTTTTTTAACTCAGTGGATTTATGAAATTCACAAATGGCAGTTAGGGTCCGCTTCCTCTTCATTCTCTGAAAAAAATTCTTATGCTGCATCTTGACTTATCCCAGTTTTAGGTGACCTATTCTGTATATTAGATGGTTTACATCACTAATTCCCAACATGTAATCCTCGAAATAAAAGTTCCACAGGATGTTAATGAGCCTTGTTTGGATACAGGTTCCACATGTAAATTTGAGAAATGCAGTGCTACACCGAGTTCTGCAGGTGTCTTGATTGAGAGCCTTAATGTGATCTGTAAATGTCCCAAGGGGCGAAGGAGCAGGGTTTCCCAGGTGCGCTGGCCAATTTTCTTTCCACCAATGATCTTGCAGGACTGGCGTCCGAAGAACCACACCTCGGGAAACACGCGTTTATGTATTTGTTCATGTTTGAAAAGACTTTATCAGAGGAAAAGTGGGAAAGGTCTACAGAAGAAGAGTGGACCTAGGAAAGGCGAAACTGTAAAGGGGCTTAATTTGCAGGTGATGGGCATGAAAGGGTGCATGATTTTGGAAGACCTTTTAATTATATATTTTATCTTTCGTTCACCTCAAAATAACCTAAAACCAAAAAGGCAACAGGCCGGTCTAAGGTAGTGAATGAACATAATCTAAGAAAATGCATTTTACAACAATTTTTAGAAAGCGCCTTTAGGATTACAAATTGGTGAAAACATAAAGAGGCATCTAAAATAACACACATTCTCAGGCACCATGTAAAATAAGGATCTCATTAACATTCATGTTCTGAAAACGCTGCATTTCTAAAGTAGGCTTGGTGGCCTTTTATGTATAATTTAACAACGGAAACCATAACAAAAATAATGTATGGCTAGGACGAGTTTATCCTCTTGAATGAACAAATTAGGTCATCCTCAAGCAGTTTTATTTAATGGGAATCCCCGTGAGGTGCTTACTTAGAGAGAAATGGCCCTTCTCCTGGTAGAAAAGACGGCTGGAAAGGACGTTCCCCTCGGTTTCACCCAGGAGTGGGAGCGTGCAGGGAAACTGGCAGCGTGTTCGTCCCCGACGTGGAGCAGGTGCGCGTGTGGGGACCAAGGCCCACCTACACGTCCCCAGCCCGCAGCCTGGGCGGGGCCGGACTGTTGGAAGGAAGGCCGCTTCCGCCTTGCTCCCTGCTCTGAGGCTCCAGCCGGAGGGGTCTGGGGGTCTCCAGCGGGCCTCTGATTTGGGGCCTTATTAATAGAAATCCATATGGGACCATCGATTAAAAAATAAAACCAAACCAAGAGCACCAAGTGTCTCCAAAATATAAGAATTTTAACCGATGAGGGTCACAGTACAAAGGACACTGAAGTTCTAACGCAGACCCCCCCCGCGGGCGAGGGGCGTGTGCCCGGGGCAGAAGGTGCTGGGAACCCCCTGGGGACCCACTCAAGCCCCTTTCTCTGCTCCGAGCCCGGGAGGCCGGTTGGACTCGCTGGTGTTCTCTAGGGCACCGGAGGAGGGACTCTACCTTGAACCTCCTCTGGAGCAGGCACAACCTTTCTAACAGGTGCCATGGTCAGGATGGTCATTCTTCGAAGGTGTTAAATGAAAATCGCCCTCAAAATAGCGCTGCCGCCGCGGCTGTGTACCTCGCGGCTCTCCGCTGTGTGAACGCAATTCTTCTAGGCGAGGGAGGCTCGGAGAAGCCCGTGCTCATTTTCGGTTTTCCTTTTGCGAAAGCTCGCCCCCCGACCCGTCCCCCGGGGAGCCCCGCGGCCCCGCGCGCCGGCCGGCCCTGCGCTCCGGACTCGCTCCCCGCAACGCTGGCTGGGCTGCCGGCGGGGGCGCGCGGGGCTGTGGGCGGGGCCGGCGGGGCCGGGAGCGCGCGGGGCTGTGGGCGGGGCCGGCGGGGCCGGGAGCGCGTGGAGCTGTGGGCAGGGCTGCGGGCTGGGGAGCGGGGCGGGCGGGAGCGCGCGGGGCAGGCGGGGGCGCGCGGAGCTGGCGCGGACGCGGAGGCGGGAGCGCGTGGGGCTGCGGGCAGGGCTGCGGGCGGGAGAGCGCGAAGCAGGCGGGGGCGCGCGGAGCTGGCGCGGGCGCGGGGCCGGGAGCGCGCGGGGCTGCGGGCAGGGCTGCGGGCGGGAGCGCGCGGGCTGCGCGGGTGTCGTCGAACACCGTCGGCTTTAACCTCCGGCGGGGAAGCGGTTTCCCCCCAGGCAGCTGTGGCCGCAGCGCGACGGCTGAGGCCCGGGGGCGCCCGCAGAGGACTCGCCGGGCGGCGACGTGGGGAACCGGCCCAGGACGGCCGCGGGGCGTCGGGCGACAGGAGCCCGGCTGCTGGCAGCGTCCGCGGCGACCTGCTGTGTGTCCGGTGCTGCGGGCTGTCGCTCTGGTGGGAATCCTTCGTGGGGACAGTGTGTGTGTGTGTGGGGGAGGGGGGCGGCAGGCGGAGAGGACGGGGCTTCTCGGCTCCCCGCGGCGATCCTTCCCCCGCGCCTTGCAGGCGTCCGCGTCCCTCGCAGGAAACCCTGGTCAAGGCTGACCACGTGGGTGAGAGGGAGGCCCTGGACTCGGAGCGGAGGGCCGACCCCGACGACCGCCGCCCAGACTCTCTTCCCGTGCCCCCCGTCTCCGTGGGCAGGGGTGTCGCCGCGGGGAGGTGGCGGCGGGGCGCTTGTGTGGCGCGGGCGCCGGGTCGCGGCCGTCGGGGCCCCGGGGCGGGTCCCGAGCGCGCGCGTGGCTGTGAGCGGCTCGGCCCGGGGCGGGGGCGCGCTCGCGGGGGCGGGGGGCGGGCGGGGCGCGCCCCTGAGGCGGCATGGGCGCCGCGGGCGGGATGCCGAGGAGGGTCGGGAGCGCGCGGGCCGGGGTCAAGGTCACTGGCCGGCCTGGGTTTCCCCGCGGGCGCAGCGCCTCCTCCCCAGCGGTTCCAGCTCGCGGTTCCGAGGGAGCTGCCGACCGTCCCCAGGACGCCCTCACGCCCGGCTCCACCGCGCCTCTCCTCGTGGGTCCCGACACTGTCCTGTGTGTCCCCGCCCCCCTGACCCCGGCACTCACTCTCCGCCCACTGTCTGCCTGAGCCCGCTGCTGTGTGTGTGTATGTGTGTGGTGTGCGTGTGTTGTATGTGTGTATGTGTGTGGTGTGTATGATGTGCGTGGTGTGTGTGTTGGTGTGTGTGTGCGTATGATGTGTGTGGCGTGTTGGTGTGTGTGTGTATGATCTGTGTGGTGTGTTGGTGTGTGTGTATGATCTGTGTGGTGTGTTGGTGTGTGTGCGTATGATATGTGTGGTGTGTTGGTGTGTGTGCGTATGATGTGTGTGGTGTGTTGGTGTGTGTGTGTATGATGTGTGTGGCTGTGCGTGTGTGTATGTTGTGTGTGGTGCATGCACGCACGCGCCGGGGCCCCAGGGTTGGATCGGGATCGGGATCCGAGGTGGTGCCTGTGCTCCAGGACTCCCAGGACTCCAGGAGGAAAGGCGTTATGTGTTGGAAATGGAGGCGGAGTAGGAGCTCACCAGGCTGTTTGGGGGTGTCTGTTTGGGGGAGCGCGGTGGGGCCCGAGGGGGTCTTGGCGGCGTGGACTCCGTGCCTGGGGCATGGGTCTGAGAGCGCCGCCAAGGGGAGAAGGGCCGTTGCCTGGGCCGAACTGCGGCTAGGAAGGGGGTCTGGGAACCAGGCTGGAAGCCTGGGCTGGGGCTGGGGACTAAGGGCTGGGGGCTGGGCCAGGTGAGTGGTGAGTAGGGGGACCTGGAAGGGGGCACGTCTCCCGGCGTTGGATGAGCAGTTTCCTTCATGTTTTGTTGAGATTGCCAGAGCTGGAAGGTAAGGAGGTTGGGGGGCCTCGGCTCTGGGTGGTGAATGACACGCTGGGGTGAGAACGGGGTGCACCTGGGTCCCTGGGCTGCCTTCCTACCTGGGGCTGTGGCCACCGTCCTGGGTTGGAGGTGAAGGAGTGGAGGGGGAGAAAGTGAGGGGAGGCTTGCGTTTTCATCGCTTCTGGTCTTCCTGGGCCCTGGGACCTATTTTCTCATAGAAATCTTATTCTAATAAATGTGTCTGGGTTCCAAAGTGGTCTCATACAGCCTGTTTATTCCACAGTGTTTTGCATCATGTCATAGTACATAAAGCTTATTAATCCGCAGTGTGTCACGCATACCACGGTACTATTGGTATGAAAATTACTAAGACCGTGTCTTTGAATTTAATGTCTGTGGGAAAATTCATTGCAAATTCCAAGTAATCAGCTGGGAACATGATGGCCCGCTGGGGACTCTCTGATGTGAAATGGTTACACCGTGTGTCCAGGGTACGTTTCCCTGGAGAATACCTGTCCTATTACAAATGACCAGATATCCCTGGAGTTGGCAAATGAGAAAAGTAATTTCTTTGCTGTAGCTCATATGTTATGTTCTTTAACATTTAAAAGACAGCAAATGTTGTTCTTTTATTGCACTTGCAGATAATCCATTTTTATCCTTATAAGTGAGAGGAAAATACACTTCACTGACAGCATTTGTTGTCAGTATCAGTACTTGATCATCGGCCGTTTAAACTGGCCCCGGGATTGTCCTCCTGTCCTGGGGTTTTAGAATCAACAGTTAATATGGTTATGAGACACTTGTCTGGATGAAAACCGCAGAGACCTCAGTCACAGAGTGTTTAAAAAGTGAATCCTCTTATGATATTTTGTTACATTATTGTTGCGTTTGTGGTTGTCTTCGTAATCAACAGCAGCAGCACACCTAAGATTTATTAAAGGCTTAACGTGTGCCCAGCACCACACTTTGAGAACCTCTTCCTTAGAACACCTATTAATATTTTGCAGCAAAAACTAGTTTCTGCCAAATAATGTTTGGTAGAACTGCATTGGCCACCATCCACAATTTTTGGTCCGTCAACCAACGCAGAGCACCTACACATACCAGGTCCTGTGCTAGAGACTGGGGAATCCGCTCTGATGAAAACGAATCCCTGTCATCATAGAACTTCAAGGTGGAAAGACACATAATTAAGCTGATAATTAGGTCAGTCATTCCGGGTATACAAAGGGCTATGCAGGCCTAGCGCAGAAGGCGGTGGGATGTGTCACAGGGGGTCTGTCCTTGGGGAGGTGCTCGTGGGGGTGAGGGGTGAATACAGACAAAGTGGACGAGGCAAGACGGAGAAGCAGGGGTAGCTGATGGAGGAAGCAGAGCATGTGGGGGCTGGAGGTGGGGAGAGCGTGGTGTGTGAAGAACCGGGAGGGGTGGGATGGGATCAGGGGTGAGAAGTTGACTAAGAAGCTGCTGAGGGGTGAGGCAAGGAGGTGATAGAAGTCAGATCTTTCGGGATCTTGGAGCCTCCCTGAAGGAGTTATGTCTTTAAGCCCAGAGTGATCCGATTTGCATGGTGTGATCAGACTTGTATTGAAAAACTTGTCGCTTTAGCAGTGGGGTAGAGAAGAGGCTGGAGGGGGAGAGGAAGGGGGCGAGCTGGGTGGTCTGCTGAGTCCAGGTGAGCTATGCAGAGACCCGGACTAGGGCGGTGACATTGGGATCCGAAGGAACTAAGAGTTAAGGTAGACCCTGTTAATTACAATGAATTGTGATAAGGCTTAGATTTGGCCTTTTTCTTTTTCTTTCTTTGAGGCCCAAAAGATAACAGTGCATCTAATAATCAGTGGCTCTTCTTTTAGGTGAAATACAGTGGGTAGGAAACACAGCCTGGGGGTCTTGGTGTCCCGGAGGTCAAGGAGCTGAGAGTAGCCAGTTGAATGGCGGGGTGAGGGCCAGCGAAGAAAGGGTTCTGTGGGCACAATTTTATTCTTAAGCTTTTAAAAAAATATATGGCAAAATCCAAGTTAGAAAATCATTAGTTAATCTCTACCAGGAGTTGAGTTGCCAATTTTAAAGATTGTGATGTAGGATATCTCAGTTTTAGTTATCGGTGTTAATTATAGGTTGATTGTTGATATTAAATGGTATCTTAATTTTATTAACTCCTGTTTTATTAATTGTTGATATAGACTCGACCTCTCAGTCTGCACAGCTTTCCCATTAGGGCAGTAAATTCATATTTCCTGCTGCTGTTAGCATTCTTTCCTATCAGTTTTACTCCCTGTCTCTTGAGGACACAATAACTTTAATTTGTACATGACTGACCACCAATTTGTGTTGGTGTCTTTACGGCTCAGGTGCTCTGGAATGTCCAATCTTTCACTGCCTCTTAGCAAAGCGACCAAATTCAATATAATATTTGTCAGGGAAAAGGAATTTGTCGTTGCTGGTAAATGTTGAGCAGATTTAGTTGTCTTCCAGTTTACCAGCTTGGAGGGTACTTTTAGCTGAAGAACTACCCGCTTGTAGGTAATGGTGGTAGTAACCTGAACAGGAGGTGGAAACGTTCTGGGGGTCCCACCCCGGACCTGCCTGTGGGGACCTTGCCCACCGATGTGGTTCTCTTCTCCATCCTCCACGTAAACCCAACAATGGTTTAGATGCGTTATACTGTACTTCTGACCGAACAATTCTAACTTAGTGGTTAGATGTTAATTTTCTAGTATTGTTGTTTTGAAGATGACCGTATTTATTTACTTTTAAAATGCATGCAGCATTTTGAACAATTTCTCAATGTTTTCCTTTGTTGTGGAATTGATTTTACAACAGACCTGGGAGATTAACTGATAACTGCTGTGGGCCTCTGTGAAAGTAGGTTCTTAGGATCTGTGACTTCTATTCTGGGGGGATCCTTAGACGATTCCCTTACATTGTCATTTGCTTTTGAGAATTGGAACTCTGTAATTGCTGCTGAGTGATTCCCAGACTTGTCCTGCTCAGGAGGCGAAGAAATCTGTGTGAAGAGGGCAAAGGGAGCTAAACTTGGAGAAGATGATCACACGGAAAGGATTCATTTGTCTCACTTGGCTGGAAATAACAGTGAGTGGTGCCTGACTTAAATAACCCAGGTCTACAGTTGACGCTCTCTGGCTACTGGAGTGGAGAAACCAGAAATTTAAAAAAGTAAAACAGTAGGAGCTCCTGATAGTGGTAAAGCCATGAAATGTGCCTCCTTTGGTACGGCTCTTTTGCCCACAGCTATCAACAATAATTTAGCAAATCCTGTCTTGGTTTATATGTGCACCAATATATGTTATTATGGGGAATAACCAAGATTAATTTATTTAGAATGCAAGGAGTCATTTTATGAGTCAGATGATAATGTTTACCTCATGAAACAAAACGAAGGCTGGTTCGTTCCTATATGCATGGGAGGGATTACAACATTGCCTGTCACTCTTTTTATCTATAGCTTTAAAACAATATTACTGCACCAGCAATTTTCATGTGCTGTGATAGGCAAGATGCTTAGGGAAAAATCCTCCTGTGATTTCTGCTCTGGCAGAAGGATCTAGAAGAATGAGAGCTATTGGCCGGGGTTACATCGTCAAGCTTTCTGATTGTGAACATTAATAATAATTATAAACACGTTAGATTGTTGTTGGATAATTTAAGAATACATAAGTACTGGAATACTGAGCCTCTATCTTGACTGTTTCTTGAGAATACTTGTCTCATTGTTGGTGATTCATGTTTATTATTAACTAGGTAATAGAAAATTAAAAGCATTTTATAATAATGAAAAAATTATTTTTAATGAATATGTAAAAGGGGCTGATGTTTTCACTAGACAGAGAATTATGGCTCCGTGTGGTGTACTGGTGGGAAAAAATAGTCCCTGGTCAGATGAAGCTAGGCTGCCATGGGTTCTATTTTATTTCTGTTGAAGGCTTCTCGGTGCCATCATCAAAATGACCTCTGCTTAACCCTGGTCTGGACTCAGGTTCCATCTATCAAAGAACAGCTGTTGAGCACCTATAGTGGATAAATAAAGCCTTTGCTGGAGCTGGGAGGCATATGTGAGGATCTTCCTGCAGAAGGGACTAAGGTCCCTGTTTAAAGCCTGGAAAGGGGCAAGCAGGGGCTCTGCTACAAATGGGGTGGCTCTAAGTGATGTGGAAAAGGTGACCCCTGTGGGCACACACAGCCCTCAGGCTAGGTTTGGAGGATGGACTCTGACGTTGCCCCAGTAGGGACCGTGAGCCCTTCCTGCGGCTCCTGGCAGGTGATACAACTGGTCACAGAGAGCTCGGTCCACCGTCCTCCTGTACAGCTGTGCTTGGCGGCGTTACACACAGGTAATTTCACGTGCATGAACTGTCTCACACTCAGGGCTCACTGAGAGCAGGGCGGGGTGAGGGATGCAGAAGGACTGTTGGAAGCCTCTCATTTTTCTTGGTGAACCTGCACATGGAGGCTGCAGTGGAACTGAAAGGACAAAGCTTAGAACAACAATGCGAAATAATGCAAAAGTTTCGCATAATTAAAATGCCTTTTCCAAGCAATTGGGTGGAATCCAAATGTCCACTCAGCGCTTGAAATCACATACTTGACATTGGTGTGTAAAGTTGTTTTATTTTTTATCTTTAAAGAGCCATTTCTAGGTGTGAATTGTGGGGAATTCAGTTGATGTCTTATATCTGGTTATTTATTTATTTATTTATTTATGGCTGCGTTGGGTCTTCGTTGCTGCGCGCGGGCTTTCTCTAGTTGTGGCACGTGGGCTCAGTAGTTGTGGCTCACGGGCCTAGTTGCTCCGCGGCATGTGGGATCTTCCCAGACCAGGGCTCGAACCCGTGTCCCCTGCATTGGCAGGCGGATTCTTAGCCACTGCACCACCAGGGAAGTTCCTGTAAAGTTGTTTTAAAGCAAACACCTAGCATGGTTTAATGCATGCACTTTGCCATCAGAATTAAACTTCACGTTTCTTAACCTGACGTTGAAGTCCCTTTTTACTTTGGTGTCAGTGACCTTCCTACCCATTTCCTCTGCTACTCCTTCTTCATGGGATGTGGCCATGCTCTCACCCGAATGCCCAGCTTCAGGGTCTCTAAAGCCTATGGTTTATGTCCAAACAGCACTCTATACTCATCTGTTCAATTCCCTTGTATCCTAAATGGCCCAGTCTGAGTACTGCTTTCTTTACGAAGCCTTCGACCGACTGTGATTTCTCTCCTCTGAATTTAGGTCCTAGTTTCTTTTAATTCTTTTGGGGCACATAATATACTCTCTTATAGTTATGTATGTTTTTTCTTTTTTAATGCTCATTGAGGACAATGATTTTCTTCTTATTCATCTTTCTGTCCCCCACCCAGTGCCGTGTTCTTTAATTAGGAAGATGAACGATGTATGTGGTTTGAATAAGGGAATGAATAAATGAATTCATTCATTGGATTTATTTATTTAGGATTTGGACTTGGAACATACGTAGTTTCCTTCTCTCTTGGGGAAGTAGTATGTTTTCAGTTCCACTATCACATTAAAAATTTATGTTTTTAGGGACTTTCCTGGTGGTGCCGTGTTAGGACTCCACGCTCCCAATGCAGGAGGCTCGGGTTCGATCCCTGGTCAGGGAACTAGATCCTGCATGCATGCCGCAACTAAGAGTTCGCATGCCACAACTAAGGAACCCGAGAGCCGCAACTAAGGAGCCCGCCTGCCACAACTAGGACCCGGTGCAACCAAATAAATAAGTAAATAAAATAAATATTTTAAAAAAATACATATTTATTTATTTTAAAGTCTTTATTGAATTTGTTAAAATATTTCTTCTGTTTTTTTATGTTTGGTTTTTTGGCCGCAAGGCACGTGGGATCTTAGCTCCCCGACAAGGGATTGAACCCACACCCCCTGTGTTGGAAGGCAAAGTCTTAACCACTGGACTGCCAGGGAAGTCCCCCCCAAAATTTATGTTTTTCAATGTGTATGAAATTGTATATTTAAAATCACATATTTACTTTGTTAAATAAAATAAGGGATTGAGAAATGACGTGGTACGATGAAAAGCGTTTCTAATTTTAAGTTGGCCGTTCAGTGACTGCCATCAAGCTACACTAACTGAAAAAAAAATCTCTGGATAGGTTAGCAAATCTTTTATTTCTTTCTTTTTTTTTAAAAAAAATATTGTTGCCAGTGGGCTATTTTTGGAGTTTCTAGAATGTCCGGGCACTTCTGATACTGTCGGAACTGTCGCAGCAGCTTCGGAGAGCCTGCGGTCTGCCTCGAACTCTTCCAGCAAAGGTCAGAGAGAGCCGGGGAGGTGGCAGGACACGGGTACCACCAGAAGCTTGAGGCCTGGGGGCCTGGCGGGCAGGGGGCACAGGCCGCGGCAAGCGAGGGCAAAGGGTAAGCTCATGGCCAGGCTCTTCCTCCTCGTTGTCGTCAGTGGTACCCGAATCCGGGCCCACGGCACCGGCCTTGCTCCGAGAGATGCGCCCCTGACACGGCAGAAACGTTTTGCTTCTGATCTTGAACCTGGAGAGTCTGCCTCCCTCACCTTCTGCTCTGCATCTGAAACCATCTGGCGTGGAGGGGGGGATCCCCGACCTCCTGTCCTGGGCACCCCCGTGGCCCCAGTCCACAGCGTAGTCTACACCCGTCTCTATAGGTGACCCACCTGGAGGTGCTGAAAGAGCGTCAGGTGAGAAGGTCCTCCGTTTCCCTTTCTTTTACTTCCACAACCGAGTCTGTCTTCATCCATTTCTGTTTTCCCCCGTTGCTCCTTAGTCCACTCCGACCTTCCATGCCAGGACCCCGTGGAGATAAGTCCATAGACCCCCAATTCCCACTCCAGAGCCTTCTCGATGGGCTTCACTTCGTTGTAGCGTTCTGTTTGGTTTATTGCTCTGCCTTGGAGTTCCCTCCTCTTGGAGTGTCCACAAAACCACCCTCCCCTGGCTCTTCTTCTGGCAGCTCCTTCTCTGTCTTCTTCGCACACCCTTCGTTCTTTCACGCTCTCATTTGGCCGATATGTATACTGTCCTTGTTGGTGCCGCACAGGGAGATACTGTGCACCCCCGCCTGCGCACCCGTCAGGACCCCAGGACTGCAGCACGGTGTGAGCAGGGCCCTGGGGGACTGTGGAGAGCCTGCCTCAGATGAGGGGCTAGCAAACCTTCGCCATAAACGGGTGTCATCTGAGCCGGATCTTGAGAGATCCAGGCTCAGAGACCAGGGCGGCATTCCAGGAAGAGCGGATGGTCCAGAAGCTGCCCCCTCCACCCCGACAGTCTCCCCAGCGTTTTGGCCCGACCTCTCACTCTGCACATTTTTTCCTCCTTGGCCGTCTCAGCCCAGCACGCTCTCCTGGACGGGGTTCCTCAGTGCCCACTGCTTATACAGCTGAGTGACCAGGGGCACTTCAGACTCAACCCTAAATTCACCTTCTGAGCATTAGCCTTGCACTGCCTTACCTCCTGAGTCCATCATCACCTCCCTGCAAAGGGAGATGCCTCCTCCTGCCCCACCTGCTGTATGTTCACCTGCCGGCACGGTTAATGCAGACCACAGCCTGCCAGTTCTAATTCCAAACTCTCTCAGATCTTGCCCTTTCTCAGACTTATTGCTGGCACGAGGCACTGGTCTCCAGTTTGGTCTCCTTCACTCTTGTAACCCTTTCTCGTCTCTTTCACCCACAGATCAGTTTAAAAACTCCTGTGACGTACACCAGTGTTCATAGCTGCTTTGTTCCTAATGTCCATCAACGGGTGACTGGATAAAGAAATCGTGGTGTAGCCATACAATGAAATATCCTTTGGCCACAAAAAGAGATGAAGCACTGACACCTGCTACAAAGTGAACCTAGAAAACGCCGTGTCAAGTGAGAGAAGCCAGACACCAAAGTCCACATGCTGGGTGGTTCCATCATGTGAACCATCCAGACTAGGCAAATCCCTTGAGACAGAACGCAGATTGGTGGTGCCAGGGGCTGGGTGGGAAGGAAGGGGGAGACTGCTTCAGGTGCGGATTTATGTGGGGGGATGATGGAAATGGTTGGAACTAGATGGAGGGGACGGTTGCACAGCGTGGGGACCGTCCTAAACGCCACTGCATTGTTCACTTGGAAATAGTTCATTTTAGCTTATGTGAATGTCACCTCAATTGAAAAAGTAAAACAACCTTATGATGACACTTAAAGAAAGAACGCCCGCCCTGGGCCTGGCGTCCTACCCGCCTTGGCCTGCCTCTCCAACGTCCCACCTGGGTCCAGCCTCCCCTCTTCTCTACCACCCCCTAGTGGCCACCATCCAACCTCCAGGCACCTTCTTGTTGCCAAGGCTTTTTATTTGTTTTATTTTATTTTTTTAAAATCTCAGGCAGGTCCCTCATGTTCTTTTTTCTTTTTTTAATTAATTTTATTTTGTTTATTTTTGGCTGCGTTGGGTCTTCGTTGCTGCGCATGGGCTTTCTCTAGTTGCGGCGAGCGGGGGCTAACTCTTTGTTGCGGCGCGTGGACTTCTCATTGCGGTGGCTTCCCTTGTTGCGGAGCACGGGCTCTAGGCGCGTGGGCTTCAGTAGTTGTGGCACACGGGCTCAGTAGTTGTGGCTCGCGGGCTCTAGAGTGCAGGCTCTGTAGTTGTGGCGCATGGGCTTAGTTGCTCCATGGCATGTGGGATCTTCCCGGACCAGGGCTCGAACCTGTGTCCCCTGCATTGGCAGGCGGATTCTTAACCACTGTGCCACCAGGGAAGTCCCGGAACATTAATTTAAACCCATTAATTTTTGTTGGGAAGAATATCCGTTTTCAGTGTTCTCAGAATCCTTGGATGAGACTGTTGATTGAAGACCTTGCGATACTTTATGTGCCTCCCCATGCCGCTTACGAGCCCTTTTCTGAAAAGTGAGAAGTTCGTGTGGGTTGAAACTCAGTAGGAGGAAGGGCAGAGGTTCTGGAGCAGGTGGGTGTGGCTTCTAAGCCTGGGCAGGTGGGTGTGGCTTCTAAGCCTGGGCAGGTGGGTGTGGCTCGGAACCCCCCACCTGACCGCAGCACGAGGAACGCACTCAACTAACCTCCAGCCCTCAGCTTCCTCATCTGACCAGCGGGTAAAATGCTACTTCTAAGGCTTGTGTCGAGCACAAAATAAGATTTTTCTAAAGTTCAGGCACATGGTAGATTCTCAACAAATGTGAGCCCCCCTCTGCAATCTCCCCTTTCTCTCTGTGCCCTGTGTCAGAACAATTTTCCAAAATCAAATTTGTTGAGAGTTTGAAAAAGCTTGAATTTTTCTTTTTTTCTGTTCGGCGCTCTATTTTCAAGCACATTAACCATTCAGCAGTATTTTGAAAGAACTGTATGTTCTTCCTTGTGTTGCTATGATGCTAAATCAGCTCGGGGGGTGATGGGCAGTGAAGCGGGGCTCACTATGGGGTATCGTGCATCTCGTAGCATCAGCAGATCAGGCCTGCAAATTACAACATCGGTAGCTCTCAAAGACATGGTGCGCAGTGGAGAAAGTAAGGAGTAGAATGTGGTATATAACCTAATACCATCGTTATCAGTGAAAAATACATGCAGGGTCCTAGGAATCTATCCCACAACAATACAAGCACCCGTATGTTCACGTACACAGATATTTACTGCAGCTTTGTTCATGGTGATAAAACACTGAGCACAACCCACATGCCCATCTGTAAGGGAATGGCTGGGCGAATAGTTGAACATTTGTACCAAGAAATATTATGCAATGATTAAAAGGAATGCATGAGAGATGCTTCTACTAACCTAGAAGGGTGACCATGAAATAAGCCTAAGTGAGAAAAGCAAGCGGCAGAGATATGGCTTACGAATCCAATCTCATTAAGCCAGACCTCACGTGCGTGCACACGCGTGCACACGTGCACACATACACACACGTCTTTATATATCCACTAGTTTAAGGGAGTGAATGATCTGGAGAAGTTGTGGAGGTGGGCCCTGCCCATGCTGTTAGCAGTGATCACCTGCTGGGGGTGCAGGGAGATAAGAAAAAAAGACTATCAAAGACCAGGAAGAAAACCCCTTGATAGGAATGTTCCATAGAAAATGAGAACACAAAGATTCTATCTCTGCTCTCACTTAAAATGTGTAGACAATGAGAGACAAACACGGACCAGATTGTAACATGAACAGGAGAAATACTGGGTAAGAGGATTCTGAGCAAAGAGAACACGTGGACCCAAACAGCAATGTCTCAGTATCCAAAGGAACGAAATCAACCTTCAACACCTTAGCTGGCTGCTGTGGGCGGGAGCGAGGAGGGTGAGAGTGAGTCGGTGGTCAAAAGGGGATTTAAAGAAATTAAAGGGCGGGCACGTTTGTGGACCAGTGATGATGGTGTGCCATGAACTGAGGCGTCTCAGGGACTCAACAGTCTGCACCGAAGGTTAAAAACTCAAATGAGGACTGTCTCCTGGAGATGTTTATGAGAAGAACAGTGTAATGGAAACTACATGTGGCACGACAGGCCCTGGGCCTGGGGAACAACTTCTCCACAGAGTATAATCCGAGGGTGACCGTGGTCGTAATCCGAGGGTGACCGTGGTCATAATCCGAGGGTGACCGTGGTGAGACAAATCCCCCAGAGACATAGTAACTAAAATTCAGGAAGGGTCTGGGTAAGACCTACTAAGTATGGCTACTATTCCTGACATGGGAGTTCCCACGACGTGGAGGCACTCAGACTAGCGTTACTTTCTTGTAATTATCACGGGAGACGGAACAGTTAGACCCTCAGTGCACTTTCTCTTGTAAACCTCCCAGGGGATCTCTCTGGGGAGAACATTGGCAATTAATTAGTTCCCTTAACTAGTGGCTTTGAACTTTCAGAATTAAAATTAATCGATGGTCTTAAAGAATGCCTTATCATTTTTATGGCACTGAGACGTTTCCTAGGATTACTCTAACTGTTCTTCCCCCTTATGTCCCAGGCTGGCATCTTTTTAGCAGCTGACCATACTTCTCTTTTGAGCTCTGAACTCTGCCCCAGTGGATGAGTAATTTCATACAGATAAACAATTTCCAGAAACAGCACCCTGCCTGCGTCTGATGTCTGAGGCTAATGGTCTCAGGCCTACTGATGCCCAGAGCTGAGGTCCCCACTTTTTTTTTTTTTTTTTGCCACACTGCATGGCTTGTAGGATCTTGGTTCCCTGACCAGGGATTGAACCCGTGTCCCCTGCAGTGGAAGCGCGGAGTTCTAACCACTGGACCACCAGGGAAGTCCCTGCAGTCCCCTCTGTGTCAGCCGCCCCACAGGTGTGTTGCCCTCTCTCTAGGTACAAGGAGGTCGTGTGAATAAGCTGGGTTTGCAGGCCTGATCTGGGAACCGGGAGGCGTGGGTCCTGACGTGAGGTCCTGGTGTCGGCCGTCCTGGCCGTGAGCCCTCCAGTCGCTGAAGGGCCGCGTTAACGCAGTTGCCATCCGTCTGCTGGCTCGCGTCCTATACGATGTCACTCATTACAGTTAACAAGTTGTTAGCATTTCCATTAGGGACTTTTTTTAAGGGTTTATAACCTGGTAATAACAATCATTTGTTTTAGCCTGAAACTCTAGTAACAGGCGAAACGCCCAGCAGTTACTTTTGCTCATTGCTGCTGGGGTAAGGAGTTGGTTCTACCCATGTTCGTAGCAAATGAAAAAAAAAGAAACATGTCTAGGCACTAAAAATTCTATTTTTTTTTTTTTGCCATCAGATTTGGCAATAGCTCTATTTGGTATCCACAGAATATTGCCCAAGAGGACAGGACCTCGTGACCCTGACGGGGCCAGGCCTGGTGCAGGGGAGGGATGGGAGCATCGGGGCTGGTGGCTCTGAGAGGCCAGTGGGCAGGCCGCAGTGCTGACCCCACTCCCCCAGAACATCAGCCTGGCCCCCGGGGGCAGGGAGGACCCCAGACCTTCCTGATCACAGAACTCGCGAAGGCCAGACGGTCAGGCGGCCCCAGCAGTTTTCAGCGGGATCCGGGAAGGATTTGAGTTCCTCCAAATCCACAAGGAGCCTGGGCTCTGAGAAGGGTGACCCAGCGTCCTGGGGACGACAGGCAATGTTCTGTCTGTCTTCCCCACCCGAGGGGCTCGGCCTGAGACGCCTGCCAACGTAGTCCAGGCCTCCCGCTTCGGAAGAGGGTTACGAGCGTCAGGGGAGCATTTGCCCGGTGCTGTGACGGATCCCTGACCGAGGGGAAGAAATGGCTTAAAAGGCAGATGGGGTGTGTGTGTGTGTGTGCGTGTGTCCGAGGGAACCCTCTGGGTGACAGGATGTGGGGATCTGCCCTGGGATCCTGTGGCAGGGGAGTGGCCCCAAGTCCCACGGGATACAGAGCCATAAGGGGGAGTTGACAGTGCCCCAGGCTGGAGAGGTGGCCCCGAGGAGAGAGTGGTGACTTCACGTTCTAGGGGTGCAGACCTAAGTCACCTGGTGCAGAGCTTCCGAGACCACGTGCAGAAATAGGAAGGAGGAGGCTGCCGGACCTGGCAAATCCACCGACTCCTACACCTGCTGCCGGCTGGGGGCCATGGCTCTGGAGTCAGAAAGAACCCTGGGATGTCTGAGGACCCCCTCCTAGACCCAGGTGTGGAGGGACGGTCTGGCTAGACTGCTCCTTTGCCTGTGCACCAGTGTCTTCCTGAGGAAGAGCTGGTCGGGCCCCAGGTAGACTGGCTCCCGTCCCGAGAGCTGAGCTTACAGTGACCTGGAAGACACGCTTAGCAGGAGAGCCTCCAACCCAGTCTGGAGGGTTGAAAGTTTAAATCTGAGTGTTTAGTATGTAGGAAGCTTTCTGACACAGAGAGAAGAGGAACACAGCCATTTTTCAGGAGAAAAGGCTGCTGTAGGGGCCATTGTAGAGAAAGTACTTTGCCCTCAGATGTCCGTTGTCTTAGTCTATTCTGGCTGCTGTAACAAAATGCTGCACACTGGGGGATGTTTATTCCTCACAGCCCTGGAGGCTGGGAAGTCCAAGATCAAGGTGCCCGCAGATTCAGTGTCTGGCGTGACTCTCCCTGGTTTGCAGACGGCCACCTTCTTGCTGTGTCTCCACATGGGGAAGACAGAGGGGATTCTGACCTCTTTTAATAAGAGCACTAATCCTGTCATAGGTGCCTCCCCCCATGACCTTGTCTAAGCCTGATTACTCTCGAAGGCCCCACTCCAAATGCCATCACATTGGGGATTAGGGCGTCAAGGTACGGAATTTGGGGGACACAAACATTCATTCCATAACATGTATGGATTCACTAAAATTTTAAATAGGTTCTAATTTGTACTTTTAAAAAACATAATCCCTGTAGAAAATTTAGGAAAATATGGGCAAGAATAAGAAGGAAGCAAAACCAGCTCATTATCTTTCCTCCCCTCCCCTTTAGCTGTAACTACTGTTGATCACTTGTTATATTTCTTTCCATATTAGGTACTTTAAAATGACATTTTTATGCTATTTTTTATTGCAGATATTTTAGATAATCGGAAAAGTACAAAGAAGAAAATGATATATGCTACGTGTAATGCCACTACCACTGTTAACGTAGTTTTTTACTTTTTATTATGGAAAAGTTCAAACAGATACAACCTGTTAACATGTTGGTGCATTTCGTTTCTGTCTTGTCTCTCTGTGTGTGTGTGTGTATTATTATGTATGTATGCATGTATATACACATAAACAGACATATACACACATGCATATACATACAGGCAAAACTAGGATGATGTCACCTATTAAACAGTTTTGTATGCTGCTTTTGTTGCTTGAAATGACACTGTGACATATTCCTACCTCTAAATATTCTTTGAAACATTGGAGAGGGGAGCAAAGCAGTTTCTCAGGCTACCCTGGAGGAGATGGCACTCAGCAGTATGTCTCTAGAACTCAATGTATGCTGTCGTGTGACAGAATTATTTGTTCAATAGAAGTAAACCTTACAAGGGGTGAGGAATTATAAACCTTATGTCTCATGGAGCTTGAACTTTCAGGCAGTGGGGTTTATAATTTTCAACCTAACCAGGGGGACAGAAGAAAAAGCCCTCCAACTTTTTGGTTGGGATGTAGGTTTCAGGCACACTTGATTTCTCACCTGCAGACCTCTCCTCAGAGTCTTTTACTCATATTTGTTTGAAAGGCTGCCTTAGTCCATTGCTGGAGCTGATCATTCTGGGAGAAAATGGCCCCCTCAGGAAGGTAGTGAGGAAACCTCAGTTATCGTGGGAAGGGTGTTCTGGACGGGAGTATAAAATGCCGGCGTAAAGAAGTTTTCCTTTGAGCAGATGTGGCCCAGTAACTGTGTTGACGGGTGCAGTGCAGCTGCTATTCTGTTCACTCATTTCCCCATCAAACACTTACTGTGTGCCTAACCAAGGGAGAGAGGAATGGCAAAGACAGGTCTCTTCCTCGGGGAAGAGATGAAAAGAAAGTCTAGGTGACAGAAGTGAAAACAAGTGATTGCACAACACTGGGAAGTGGTAGGAAGGGAGTGTGTCCACACGGGGGGGGGGCGGGGCGCAGAGGAGGGGGAGATGGATTCTGTCCGGGGTGGACGAGGGGCGGCGATGCCCGAGGGGCTTGCCGGGCGCCGTGTGCAGGAAGTGTGTGGACAGAGGTAGCTGAGGAGATGCCAAGGGAACGGCTGAGAGCTTGGTTGGGGTTGGAGACCGTGAATGAGTGCGTGTGGGTCTGTATCGCGTGGAGTCACTGTGTCTCCAGGCAACCGTGTCAGAAATCTGGGCGTCCTCCTGGACCCCCTCTTCTCTTCCCTGTCTGCATCCACCCAGGTGTCAAGTCCTGTTGACCCGCCTCCTAGGGACCCCTTGAAGGGGATCTGTCTTTCCGCCCCACTGCCTCTGCCGTGTAGACCCTTCCCCTCACAACTGGAACATGCAGTAGCCTCTAAATTGCCCGTCCCGCCTCCCAACTCTTACCCCTTTCATTAGGTCACCTGTTGCTGTGTAACAAATTACCCCCCAGTTTAGCAGCTTAAGACAACAGGCACTTATGGCCTCACATAGCGTTTTAGGGGCAGGGACCTGGGGGGACCATACTGGAGGTCCTTTTTTTAAAAAAGAAAATTAATTATTATATTTTATTGGGGTAAAACATATATAACATAAAATTTGCCATTTTAACCAGTTTTAGCATGTAATCAGTGGCATTAAATACATTCACATTGTTGTGCAACCATCTCCAGAAATTTTTTCATCTCCTAAACTAAAACTCTGTTCATTAAATAACAACTCCCCATTCTTCCTTCCCCCCCAGCCCCTGACAGCCATCCTTCTACTTTCTTCTCTATGAATTTGACTACTTTACGTACTTCACATAAGTGTAATCATACAGTATTTGTCCTTTGTGACTGGCTTATTTCACGTAGAATGACGTCTTCAAGGCTCATCCAAGTTGTAGCATGTGTCAGAATTTCATTCCTTTTTAGGGCTGAATAATATTCTGTTGTATGTATAGACCACATTTTGTTTATTCATGCATCTGTTAATGGACATTTGGGTTGTTTCTACCTTTTGGTTGTTGTGAATAATGCTACTATGAATGTGGGTGCACAAGAATCTGTTCAAGTCCCTGCTTTCAATTCTTTTGAGTGTATACCCAGAAGTGGAATTGCTGGATGATGTGGTAATTCTATGTTTAATTTTTTGAGGAAACGCCATACTGTTTTTCACAGTGCCTGCACCATTTTACATTCCTATCAGCAGTGCACAAATGTTTCAATTTCTCCATATCCTTGCCAACACTTGTTGTTTTCTGTTTTTTTGGCTTGTTCTTTTTTTCTTAATAGCCATCCTAGTGGTATCTTATTTTGGTTTTGATTTGCATTTCCCTAATGATTAGCGATGTTGAGCATCTTTTCATGTGCTTATGGGCCATTGGTATATCTTCTTTGGAGAAATATCTATTCAAGTTCTTTGCCCGTTTTTATTTTTTTAAAAAATATTTTATTTATTTATTTATTTGGTTACATTTTATTTATTTATTTGGTTGCACTGGGTCTTACTTGTAGCTTGTGGGCTCCTTAGTTGCGGCATGCATGTGGGATCTAGTTCCCTGACCAGGGATCGAACCCAGGCCCCCCTCGTATTGGAAGCGTGGAGTCTTAACCACTGCACCACCAGGAAGTCCCGTTTGCCCATTTTTAAATTGTTTTTTTTTTTAATTGCAGAGTTGTAGGAGTTCTTTATATATTCTTGATATCAATTCATTATCCGATATATGATTTGTAAATATTTTCTTCCATTCTATGTGTTGCCTTTTTACTCGCTTGACAGTGTCCTTTGATGCACAAAAGTTTTAAATTTTGATGTAGTCTAACTCATCTATTTTTTGTTTTGTTGCCTGTGCATTTGGTGTCATATTCAAGAAGTCATTGCCAAATCCAGTGTCATGAAGTTTTCCTCTACTGGAGGTTATTTTAACTCATATTCTCCATCATTTTTCCTTGCCCTCAGGATCAAGTCTAGACTCATCATGGCCCTTAGGGCTCTTCATGCCTGACTCCTGATGAAAATGCACCTTCTCTTCATTCATTCAGAAACTCGACACACATTTATTGAATATGACCATGTTTTAGACATTGGAAGCAGAATAGACAGAAATCTTTGTTCTTGTGGGTCTTACAATCTAGTGAGCAAGCGCAGAAAACAAAGTAAAGAATAAATGAATTATACATTCATGTGAAATCATATAAAAGAGTAGATATTAACATTCTCGGCCATAAGTAGGTGATAACTGCCATGTGGAAAGAAAAACAGATCAGGGTAAGAGGGCTCAGGGGTTCTTAGGTGGAGGGCTGGTTTGCAATTTTAAGAAGGTCACTAGGGTAGGCCTCTGAGTGGGAGATATTTAAATAAACACTTGAAGCTGCAAGGGTGTGAGCCCCTTGGGTATCTGGGTGAGAGCCTGTGCAAAGGCCCTGAGGTAGGAGTCTGTCCATTCAAAAAGGAGGAGGAGGTGTGAGGTCAGAGCAGTTGTGGGAGGGGAGGTCACGTCCCATGGGACCTTATAGGCCACGTAAAGACTCTGAGTGAAGTATGGAGCAGAGGAGGGTCATGATCCGACTTGACACTCACACAGCCTCACTCTGCGCCTGTGTTAAGGATTCAGTGTAAGGGGGCGGGGCGGAAGCAGAGTAATCTGTCCGTTAGAAGATTATTGTGAGACTCCAGGTAAAAGACAGTGGTGGTTTGGATCAGACGGCCAGCCAAGGAGGTGTGATGAGGAAGGGTGCCCTGGTGCTAAATCACAGCTCTAAAGTCCCTTTTCTTTGCAAAGTTGCGGTCCTAACCGATGCTTAATATGGCACACCTCTCGTTACAACTCCTAGAAGAAAATACATTGCTATTTCGCTGAATGATTAATACAGGATCTCTTACACATCCGGGTGTAATTACTTGGTAGCCAGAACCTCTCTAGCCAAAGGCCCCCCTCTACGAAATGTTAGTTTCGAGAACGTCAGTCTGCACAGTCAGCCTCTGACCTCTCCTGTCCCTTCCAAATGAGGAGAACTATCTGAGGGTAGTTCCTTGTGAATGCAGCAGGGGTGCTGGTGTTGGAAGCGGGGATGGGGGAGTCTGGGAGTGTTGATCATAACTCATGGGATTTGTAATTAAACTCTCTTGTTATTAAAGCAGAAATTCGTAAAGACTCCTGCCTGTGTGGGACTGGGAGTTATTTATCACAGGAATTCAGCCTGCTTTGCTATAAAAATGTTGTTATATTATTGCGTTCAGGAGATCCAGACACTGATTCTTAAATATCTGTAGCTACAGATGGGCAGACATCATGTTAACGTTCCTTCTAATGTCAAACTTACTGAGACTTTTGTGCGCGTGCATGTGTGTGTGACTAACGTCCTACCCTTTCTTTGTTGAATCTTGCCTTTTTTAGGCACCAAGTAGATGTCTCAGACTCACAAGAGCAGTTAGTAGGGGAGTAGAATGAGTATACGAGCATAACTTATCCCTTTGCTATGTCCAGGGCGCATCTCTAGGAGAAGCTAGCCCCCCAATGAAGGCAGCAGCCATCAGTTAAATAAACAAGCATTTCTATGATGGCAGCAGCCTCAGTGGGGGTGCACCCACCACGTTAGTCTCTACTGAGGGACTTTGCTGACGGAACCATAGTTGAGAATTATCCAGTGAGTTTTTCCTTCCACGTGGGGCCAGTTACCACTTGGCATGTGTGAAACTGAGACAAACACACATTAAAATATATTAACCTATGTCTGTTTTAAATAAAACCTGTTAAATGGTGGCCAGTGTCATTATTACTTACACTTTTGCCATAGATTTTCCACCATCACTTTTTTTCTTCCCCCTCGGCTTACAGGATCTTAGTTCCCTGGGCAGGATCTTAGCTCCCCGACCAGTGATTGAACCCGTGTCCTCGGCAGTGAAAGCACAGAGCCCTAACCACTGGACCACCAGGGAATTCCCTCTACCATCACTTTAAATGGAGCTTTGAATACGGTTGGACTCAAGTCTACCATCTTTGTTTTGTATCTGCCCCAACGATTCTTTATTCTTTTCCTCCTCCTTTCCTGCTTTTTTTTTGGTAAATTGAATATTTTTTAGTATTCCATTTTATCTCCTCTATTGACTTTTTTTTTTTCTCCTCTATTGACTTTTAACTATACCTCTTGTGTGTGTGTGTGTGGTTGCATTAGAGATTACAATATGCATCTTTAACTTATCCTAGTCTACCTTCAAATAACATTATATTACCTCACTACCATCACTTTAGTTAATTTTTCATATGATCACGAGGGAAAAATCAATGCTGTACCTATTATATTTATGTGAAGATTAGCTGTGTTCAGATTTGCATTTTAAAATCAATGTGGACGTACAGGGCCCCTCTGCTTAATCACGGAATTGATCATGCAGTTCACAGACGTTGCCGGCTTACCTGAGGATTTTATTTCTTCAGAGACAAATAACTCTTTTGGTTTTCTCTTTTGAAATAACGGATGTAAATTAAGAAAACAAAAGGAAACATTTAGCAGAAATCTTTCTTTAAAGGGAAGTTGAAGTGGGGCTGCAGTACAGGCCGTGGTGTAATGGCCTTTCTTCACAGTGAAGGTGACAGGAGTTTTTACCTCTCAGGCATGGGTACAATTTTATGGAGGTTTGAGTTGACTAACTCATCGTTTGAGAAAGTGAATGGATTTGAGGGGCTCAGTTTGGGGGTGAGTGCCCTTTGCCTACGACAAAACCCCTTGCCATGGTCTCCGTGCCTTTCCTGCCTTCCTGTGTGACATGTGTGCCACATTCCATTTCACACCTCTGTGTCTATCCCAGAAGTCAATGTCTTGTGGACCAGGGACGAGGGGCCGCTCCTGGCACAGGGACACGCATGTGCTAACTGCTCAGTACAGCTGAGGAAGCAAATACTGACTTAATGGATCCGCTATGCCTATGCAGACTGGCCATCTCTGGAAACTAGTTTTCTTGGCTACCAAAGGAGCAACTTAAAAAAAAAAAATCAGCGCCTTTACAAATAGCATGGTGAAACATTGCCCCTGCTTATATAATTATTGGTTTGACCTTCAAGCCTTGAATCCTGCAAAATTCCGTCTGTTATTATTTTACAACGTATAGGAGTTCACGTTACCTATCACTGTTTGTGCATTTAATTTTCAAAGTGACATTTTAGTGGCGTGTCATACCTTGTAGTAGGTGATGCATGAGTGGTTATTTTAGCTGATTAGCAAGATTAATAGGTAGAAAGAACTGTGTTTATGATGATTGAGAAAGGAAAGGAGGGCATGCCTTATTATTCAGAAATACTCTCCAAAATACTTTTACCCAATGAACATACACATACATGATCAGGTAATGCTCATCATCATACGATTATGTTGCTTTTTTAAAAATAGCTCTTTTTAAATTAATTTATTTATTTGGTTGCGTGGGGTCTTAGTTGCGGCAGTCGGGCTCCTTAGTTGTGGCATGCATGTGGGATCTAGTTCCCTGACCAGGGATTGAACCCAGGCCCCCTGCATTGGGGGCACAGAATCTTATCCACTGCACCACCAGGGAAGTCCCTAACAATTTTGCTTTTAACTGGTTACCTGGAATAATTGCTTTCCAGGTTCTTATCAGGAACTATAATTGCAAACTCACTGCCATTAATATCTTTCAAAAGCTCTGCAGAGAGAAATAATATTTATGGAGGAGTGCCTGAAGTCTTTGCTGTCTATCCATTTTTTAGATGTCATCAGCAACCTGTGGTCTCCCAGACCCCTGGGGGAATGCGGAGTGATTGCAAGGTTGGTTGGAAATCCTCCATTGAAGGTATGATTATTTCTGTCATTGTTATCTGTAAGGACACCACACTGACATTGAATAGTTTGTTTAAGGGAATAGAGCCTTTTCCAACATCCAGGTCTTTACTCAGAAGAAGAAAATCGTGTGATAAATGAGGTCAGTCGTGGGATGTGGAGCTGGAGTCTCCAGGCTCTGAACTTAACCACTGGTGTTTCATGTTCCACTTTGGCATCACAGGATCCGGCTTTGGAAAAGACCCAAGGGCTGGCGTAGGTCGCTTTTGTTCATCTGTGCCGTGGGTACCAGGCAGCTGGTAACACGGGGAGGGGCGTTTCCCTCTGGAGGTGCACTTGCTGGGATGCTCAACTGTTCTTTGTACCCGACAACCTTTGTGGCTGCTTTAAATATCTGTGTTTTACAATATCAATAAAGAAAATAATTTTAAAAAAATTTCCCCTTTGAAATGGAACAGTGAGAGTGGCAGCCTCCAGGGCTCAGGTCTGTCAGGACGCCCGGTGACAGGGGCGATCAGACCAGCTCTTGCTACCCTGTCCGTCACCCAGAGCCGAACTGCGGTAGTTAGCACGGTGCTTTGTTTGCAGTCACATTTTGCTTGGTTTATGCCTGCAGTGGACTGTGCATTCACAGAGGGAAGCAGAAGAAGCACTGAATTTGAAAAAAAAAGAAGTTCATATGAAGCTTCCAAATTATAGTAATTCTGCCAGTTTACCTAAAGTTGCTCTCCATCAGATCTGTAAGTTGCATTCATCTGATCTGAATTCTAATATAGCATCAAGATGCCTCTGGTTTTCAAAAGCCAGGGGCAAAAGAGGGAAATAGAATGATGATGATATCCAATTTAGCTCTTCATTTATAGAGAATTAAAACTACCCATGGGGGCGATAGGAAAGCCTTTGCAAATAGTAACGGGAAACCTTCTTTTTTATCTTGTCATCTAGAAATAAAACAGATGATAAAAACAACATTTTTAGTGTAAAATGTGTTTCAAACATCTGGTCCTGAAGACAGTTTTTAATCCATATTAGATGCAGTTAAACTAATTAACTATATTTAATGTACATTTCATCCCCAAAGCAAATATAAAATGGAGGTTTAAAATTTGTCATCAAATCATGTTTCTTGATACAAATACTTTAAAGTACATTAAGCATGTTACTTATTAATGGGAAAAGGTCAAATTTTATAGTTATGTAATGCACATCTTTACATATGATATTTAAGTACTCTTTAATAATTTCCAACTACAATAAAATATCTTTTCTTTCTCGAAATCATTCCTCAATCATATACCTCACACAAGTGACACAATTAAAAAATTCCAGAGGGAATGTGTGAGACCGTAAAATGGGTTTGAACGTCAAGGAAGGTTAGGAAATATTAATGTAGATTACATCTTAGGAAAACAAGAAGAAAAGTAAGAGCAAGTAATGGAACGACCTGTATTATTTTATAAATGACAAACAAAATAAATTCTCCTTACATGCAGTCTTTCTCTACATATAAATGTAAGTGTATAAAGTATTAAAAGGTCTGAAAGGATTCACCCCAAACTGTTAACAGCGATTCTCTTTGAGGAAGCGAACAGCTTCAGGCTAGGTGGGGAGAGAGAAAGCAGGTATGTGTTTATGTACTATGTTTTACTTGTGTAATAATAATAATAATAATAGTAATAATAGTAATAATGGAAAGCAAAAAGCTAAGGGGTGGCCACGGCCAAGAACGTGTCTCTTAGATCTTGTACTGCAGAGTGTAACTGCCCCCTGACCCTGGCTGCCACCCTGACGTCCCTCACGGTGGGCTGTCTAGGCCACACTCCAGGGGCTACTCCCAGCCAGTGCTGGTGTGGGGGGCAGGGAGGGGGAACTCAGGCAGACCTGTTCCTGGGAAGTAGGGGGGCCCCTCGGATGGGAGAGTTTGGCGTGAGGACTCCCTGTTGGCCTTGGCAAAACTTGAAAAAAACTGCTCTGCAATTTATGACCCCCCTCCCTCCCTCCATCCTTCCCTCCCTCCCTCCATCCTTCCCTACCTGCCTCCCTCCCAACCCCAAGATCAGCATCTCACTTTGACAGCAGGGCCAGCCTTTTCCAGGCCCCCCACATCTTCCCTCACTGGTTTCTCCCATTCCCCTTGCACTCTAATCCCATCTTAACATCCACTTTTCAGAGGACCCTGACCAACATAAAGGCTTAAGAAAGAACGTTAATTACAGACGAAGCCCAACACCGTGCTGCTCGAGCACTAGAGATCACTGCTAAACTGGCGGTGCTGGGATACTGGCAGTGCTGGGATACTGGCGGTGCTGCTATACAGGCGGTGCCAGGATACTGGCGGTGCCCGGATACTGGCGGTGCCGGGATACTGGAGGTGCTGCTATACTGGTGAGGCTGCTATACTGGCGATACTGCTATACTGGTGATACTGGTATACTGGAGGTGCTGCTCTCCTGGTGATGCTGCTCTACTGGTGATGCTTCTATATTGGCGATACTGGTATACTGGAGGTGCTGCCATACTGGTGATGCTTCTATATTGGCGATACTGGTATACTGGAGGTGCTGCCGTACTGGTGATGCTTCTATATTGGCGATACTGGTATACTGGAGGTGCTGCCGTACTGGTGATGCTTCTATATTGGCGATACTGGTATACTGGAGGTGCTGCCGTACTGGTGATGCTTCTATATTGGCGATACTGGTATACTGGAGGTGCTGCCGTACTGGTGATGCTTCTATATTGGCGATACTGGTATACTGGAGGTGCTGCCGTACTGGTGATGCTTCTATATTGGCGATACTGGTATACTGGAGGTGCTGCTATACTGGTGGTGGCCAGCATGGGGAGACATGCATTTGACACCGAGTTCTGTCATGGCAGCATTCACAATATATGTAAATTAAATGTATTATATTTATAAGTGTTATTTAGGCACGTGAGATTGATTTATTTGTTTTCAGTCAATTGAGGTACTTAACATAAATATGATAGATTAAATTTACAAATGCAATTTAAATTTTTTGAAGAAGTTTAATGTCCTAAGTTAGTGAAAGGCAAGAAATATTAATCAATACCCTTAAAGGCGATGTGAATATTTGTAGTTTTATAAATAAAATAATAAGATATGAAGTCGTTCCTAAAATTTAAGGAAAAAATAGGCTTTTGAACTTGAAAACAGTGAGAATTAAGTATTGATTAGGAAAAAAAAAAAGTAATTTTCAACCCAATTGAATGTTCTTTTCTACATACTAAGATTATCCTCAAGAGTACCTCAGGGGCTTCCCTGGTGACGCAGTGGTTAAGAATCCGCCTGCCAATGCAGGGGACACGGGTTCGAGCCCTGGTCCGGGAAGATCCCACATGCCGCGGAGCAGCTAAGCCCGTGCGCCACAACTATTGAGCCTGAGCTCTAGAGCTCGTGAGCCACAACTACTGAGCCCGTGTGCCACAACTACTGAAGCCCGTGCGCCTAGAACCCATGCTCCACAACAAGAGAAGCCACCGCAATGAGAAGCCTGTGCACTGCAACGAAGAGTAGCCCCTGCTCGCCGCAACTAAAGAAAGCCCGCGCGCAGCAACGAAGACCCAACGCAGCCAAAAATAAATAAATAAATAAAGTAAATAAAATAAAATGAAATAAAAAAGAGTACCTCAAAGTTCACGTTTAGTAAGGAGTAAGGCAGGGTGTTCATGCGGTTGGTGGGCCCTGATGTGCTGGTAAATACTTAATCACCAGTTCTCTGGGGGAGGGGGGATATGCCAGAATATATTTACATAAGATGATTATAATTTCATTGATATAAAGGGTGTGTGTAACTATGGGAACACTATTTCATGCTTGTCTTGATTTGAGGCAACCGTACTGCTTTCAAAAAAGAGCCAGCCACGAATCAGAAGAAGCACAGGCTAAAGGGATTCTGGCAAAGGTCACACGTGCATCACCTGCCTCTTGTGTCCAATTCCCCCGGATTCAGCAAATATTTACTGAGAACTTCATAAGCAAGATGTGGTCGGTGCTGAGATAAGGTGTACACAGTCGTCCCTGGGAGCCCAGGGGAGGCGCCTTAGGCTTAGCTTGAAGGCCACTCCGAGGACCTCCTGGATGTGGGGAAATCTGAACTGAACTTTGAAGGACGCGTAGAAGTTGGGGATAAAGTGCCTGTTACCGACAATATACCGAGTTGATACAGTTTTCAAAAAAGTTTCAACAGTATTTCTTTTGAAAGAAAATCCTCTGGAATTAGAGTCAGCAGCTGTTGAGAAGTAGACAAGAGAGGATTCCAGCAAAAATAGGGGAAACCGTGCCTTCTGAGTATATACAGATATATAGTGGTCAGAGACACGGTCCTTGCCTGCGTGGGTGTAAGGGGACTCGAGGAAGACAGAATAACAGCAGAAGTGGGATGCCTGTTGTGACAGTGGATGACAGGATGCTTTGGGGTCACGCAGCAGCCGTGGGTCACCGGAGCCTTGTCTCAGGAAGTGATGTTTAAACCTAAGTGATGCTTAGCAATTAGCCCAAAAGGGAAGGGTAAGAGTTTCTCAGGAAGAGGGAACAACAGGAACGAAGGCCTAGAGATGAGAGTATGACATTTTATTAAAAACAAAAAAGTCTCTAGTGGCTGGAGCCAAGGGAGAGGATGGCTGGGAGGTGAGGCTGCAGAGGTAGATGGGGGGCCAGTAGAGAAGGTTCTGGGACGCCACTGACAGGAGACTGGATTCTCACCAGAGGCAATTGGAAGCCTTTGAAGAGTTTTCAGTGGGGAGGGGACATGATCAGATTTACGTTTTCAAATAATCACCGTGGCCGCAGGCAGGAGGATTGATTGGATAGTTGCGGTGCAGTCAAGTGAAACAAAAAAACCCAAACAAACCGCAAAACAGCGTTTTTCATTTGACTTGAGCGACACTGAAACCATCATAAAGAAAATATCAACACATGCTGACTTAGGAAATGCTCTCGGTTCTGTTCCTTCAACGATGCTTAATGTCTTCTATTTTGCATTCTCTTTCTCCTTGCATATTCATGGCTTAGTCCCAGTGGCAGCGTGGGGCTGCCTTGGCGTTCATTAACCACGGCCAAGTAAACCCCAGCTGCTACCCACCCCGGAGCATGTGGGGAGCTGCCCATGGAGGAGCATCTCCCCTGCAAATCCGTTTTCAGTGGTGGCTCTTATTTGTGACTTAGAACTTGGGCTCGTATTTGATACCATTGTTTGTTTTCTCCGCTCGGAGGGGCTTCATAACTGCAAGTCCCCTCAAGCTGGGTGACACTGGCGTCTCACCGAAACTGAGATTCGGTTGCTCTGAGCATGGCCGCCTGCGATAGTTTAAACTATTCTTGGCAAACATTCGTTCCCCTCCTCTCCTGCCAGGGGCAGGCTCTACTTCTCTGTGTCGTTGACTTTGGACTTGGCCACGTGACTTGCTTTGGTCAGAGGACTTGTAATTGATGTCCTGTTAAGCTGGGGCCTTAGATGTGCTTGCATGCCGGCCAGATGGGGGCCTGAACTCTGGGGAGGGTGAGAGATGCATGGAGGCGGCCTGTCCCCGGCCAACACCCACCTGGTCTCCGCCTGTAAGAGAGTCACTGTGCTGAGCCCAGCCTGGACCCCTCAAAGCAGGAAACATGTGGTCCTAAAGGCTCTGAGTCTGCGTGGTTTGTCCTGCAGCACACTGATGGCGAGAGCTGACTAAATCAACGGTCTCCTGGATGGTTTTTTCCCAGAGCTCCTCTGAGTGAATTTTCTCTGTGCCACAGAGTCTTATATTAAGACTATATTTTGAATGAGTTTAGCCATTTTGAAAGTATAGTACTATGTGTTTGTACTAAACCTCGGTTAGGGCCCGGGGCTTTAAAGTCTAATGGGGAAGATGGGCTTAAATAACCACGTAAGTAAATTGCATGATTACAGACTGAGCTAGAATCCCTTGAAGTCGGTTCTGGGAGGGCATAACCAAGGGAATCTGCCTTAGACAGTGTAGTCTGCAGCTCTGCCATGGAATCCGGGGACCTGAGATTTAAGGATGACAGATAATGATACGACCACCACTAACACCAGTCATACCCGTAGATCTCACGTGCTGCTGGGGGCTGCTCTAAGGGCTTCACCAACACTGACCTGCTTGGTCCTCACGACTCCTCTCTCACTGACGACTAACCCAGCAAAGGGCTGGTGGTGGCTGTGGCCACAGGCTGAGGGAGCAGCCCAGGAAGGGCCTTGGATGGGTAGGGACATGGTGCCCTCGGGGAGCTGAAAGGTATTCATCCAGTGTCGCTGGAGGGTGGAACGCCCACGGAGATGACCGAGGCTGGGTGGGTCAGCTGGAGGGTATTTACGCTGAGAACAACGGGAAGCCATCAAAGGGCCTTAAGTAGGACGTGGAATGGATGATCCCACCAGGTTACGTTTAGCACAGAGAGTTCAGGCTGGTGCGTGAATGGTTGGAAGGTCCCAAAGGAGGATGAAGGGAAATCAGTAAAGGGTAAGGGGGATCTTGCAATAAACCAGGCCTGAAATCATGGTGACTTAGGCTGGGGCGATGGGTGTGGAGGTGTAGAGAAGGGGACATGGTTGAGCTGTGTTAGGAGAGAAAATCTGCAGAGCTTAATGATTGGATAGAGACCTTTAGTATTATTTATTAGCTTCTCGGTTGAGTATCAACATTTTACGTGTAACTACGCAGCCCCCCTGGTGGGTTTCCCAGTGGAGGCCCAGAGCTTGGAGGGAAGAGTGGTTTTCTGGTTCAGTGACCCTCTTTGAAGGATGGGGAGGAGACCCCAGCCAGTTAGCCGGTGCATTGAAGGCAGTGACCGAGTCACTGCCTGCATAGACCACGTTCTGTGTTTGCACCTGTGTCGTCATTTGGGAATGAGAGGAACCAGACAAACGTGAGGGCATAACAATCCACAATTTGGGCATTGAAAACTCCACCTGTTTCTGAAATATGATCATTTTAGATTTCCATGAGGGGCTCAGTGGCTCACACGGAGAATACCAAATGAGCCAGGAAGATGCCTTCAGGACTGCAAGCCTCCCGACGTGACTGGGGATGAATTTTACGGTGCTTTTCCAAAGTTTAGGAGGGTATTAGGCCCTTCCCTGGGAACTAAGGGTCTGCTCACTTAATGTTCTCCAGTCTTAGAAGCTGTTCCTACCTACATGTGTATTAAATCTATAATGAATGCAAATTTAAGGGAGTTTATATTCTGTTTCCCTCTCCCATTTAAAGGAAATCTGATTTTGGCTTTAAATGCCTTTGGAGACATATTAGAATATTTTAGGTGATTAATAGGTTAGGAATAATTTGCTTCTGGCGGGTTTTGCCTCAGCATTTCATTTTTCTTTATTTATTTTATTGAAGTTTCAGGTGTACAATATAGGGATTCAATATTTTTATAGGTTCCATTTAAAGTTCTTACAAAATAATGGCTATATTTCCCTGTGCTGTACTATACATCCTTCTTGCCTATTTATTTTTTACATAGTAGTTTGTATCTCTTTATCCCTAACCCCTATTTTGCCCCTCCCTGCTTCCCTCTCCCCACTGGTAACCACTAGTTTGTTTTCTATATCTGTTTTGTTATATGCATTTGTTTGTTTTATTTTTTAGGTTCTGCAAATAAGTGATAACATATAGTATTTGTCCTTCTCTGGATGATTTATTTCACTAAGCATAATACTCTCTAGGTCCATCCATGTTGTTGTAAACAGCAGAATTTCGTTCTTTTTTATGGCTGAGTAGTATTCCATTGTACATAGACACTACATCTTCTTAGTCTATTCGTGTGTTGTTGGGCACTTGGGTTGCTTCCATGTCTTGGCTATTGTAAATAATGCTCTATGAACACTGGGATGCATGAATCTTTTCAAGTTAGTGTTTTTGTTTTCTTCAGATAAGTACCTAGGAATTGAATTGCTGGATCATATGGTGGCTCTATTTTGAGTGTTTTGAGAAACCTCCATACTGTTTTCCACAGTGGCTGCACCAATTTACATTCCCACCAACAGTGTACTAGGGTCCCCTTTCTCCACATCCTATCCAACATTTGTTATTTGTAGACTTTTAATGATGGCCATTCTGACAGGTCTGAGATGATATCTCATTGCGGTTTTGCTTTGCATTTCTCTGATTGTTATCGATATTGAGCATTTTTTCATGTACTTGTTGGCCATCAGTATGCTTTCTCTGGAAAAATGTCTATTCAGGTCTCTGCCCATTTTTTAATTGGGTTGTTTGCTTTTTTGCTGTTGAGTTGTATGAACTGTATTGGATATTAACTGTTTGGATATTAACCCCTTGTCCGTCATAGCATTTGCAAATATTTTCTCCCATTCAGTAGGATGTCTTTTCATTTGGTTGATGGTTTTCTTTGCTGTGCAAAAGCCTTTAAGTTTAATTAGGTCCCATTTGTTTATTTTTGGTTTTATTTCTTTTGCCTTAGGAGACAGATCCAAAAAAATATTGCTGTGATTTATGTGAGTGTTCTGTCTATGCTGAGTATTTTAAATATTGAATTTTCGAATAGAATTATTTGATTATAGTTTGGAGATACCAATACCATTTAATGTAATACCTTTAATACAAAGCTTTCTAAGATGAAAAATGGGACTGTACCTAATATATAAGGTGTTTTTTATCAGAAATATAGTTTTACTATTAAAATAGTTTACTATTAAAATATGAGGTACAAACTTCCAGTTATAATGTAAATAAGTCTTGGGGATGTAATGTACAGCATGGTGACTATAGTTAATAATACTGTACTGTAAAAGAAGATATTTGTTATATAAGTATATGATCATATATATATATATTAGTTTCCTATGGCTGCTGTAACAAATTACTACTACAAACTGGGGGGGCTTACAAACAGCACACATTTATTCTCTCACTCTTCTGGAGGTCAGAGTCTGAAATCAGTTTCACAAAACCAAAATCAAGGTGTCAGCAGAGCTGTGGTCCTCCCGAGGTTCCAGGGAAGATCCCAGCTCCTTGTTACTTTCAGCTTCCAGAGCTGCACTCTTGCATCCCGGGGCTCAGGGCTCTTTCCTCACCTTCAGAGCCAACAGGTAGCAGCTGTCCTCCGACTCTGCTTCCTTCTTGTTCGTCCCATGACTTTCTTCTCTTCTCTGTCAGATCTCCGTCTACCTGTCTCCTGTAAGGACACAGCGATCGCATCTAGGGTACACCCAGCATCCGTATCTTAATCACACCTGCAAAGTCCATCTTGCCAATATACAGTACCATTCTCACATTCCAGGGATTAGGACCTGTGTGCCCTTTCGGGCCATTATCCAGCTTACCACAGAGTATAAAGGCAACGCTGTACAATTCCATAGAGCAGTACCTTTGTGTAATGAGGCAGACTCAATAACCACCCGCTTTTTAAAACTGTGGTGAATAAAGATTTACCACTTTAACCATTTTTAGGTGTCATGAGTTCAGTGGCTTTAAGTCCGTTCACATTGTTGTGTAGCCATCCCCACCGTCCATCTCCAGAACTTTCTCATCTTCCCAAACTGAAGCTCTGCCCCATTAAACACTCTCTCCCATCCGCCCTCCCCCCAGCCCCAGGCAACCACCCTTCTACTTCGCGTCTATTAATGTGACTACTCTAGGAACATCATATAAGTAGAATCATACACTTTTTATCCTTTTATACATACCTTTTTAAACAATTTTTTTGAACTTGTTGATCTTAATACAAATATTCTCAGACTGTTTAATTTGTGATATAAATGTGGGTCAGGGCAACATCTAACACGAAAGTCAGATGCAGTTAAAAATAGGCACCAAACTTCTTGGCTGTTAGAATTTCCAGGAGTAGTTGCTAGAATCTGCCGGAGACCTTGACTTCTATCCTTCCAATAAAGAGACGGAATATTAAAATTTCCTTTAAAAA
Source organism: Balaenoptera borealis (assembly GCF_965194805.1). Classification (NCBI taxonomy): domain Eukaryota; kingdom Metazoa; phylum Chordata; class Mammalia; order Artiodactyla; family Balaenopteridae; genus Balaenoptera; species Balaenoptera borealis. The sequence goes on from NC_138860.1 coordinate 2,754,454, forward strand.
GCCAGGACTGATGTGAATGGCAAACGCTATTTGTGAAAACATTTCTAGATTCCTCATACTCCAGTTTGATTTCTCTGGTAAAAGAAGCAGATGTGGGTGGGGCTGGCCACAGCCCAGGTTCAGAACAAGTAGCTCCAAAAATCCACCAAAACTGTGGCAGTTCCTGACACTCAGTAGAGCATGGAATTATAACAGAAGCACGCATGTTCCTGGAAACCTCCGACAACTGCTTGTCTGGTGAGAGGAGAGACGGGGAAAATGTCCTTGCCTTTTGGCTATGCTATTTAGACAAGTGAAATAGACTAAACGTAGTCCCCTTCTCCCTTCCCCCCCGACCCCAACTCCTTTTTAAACAATTATGGGTGGTAAGTTATTTGAGGTAGAACATCAAATTATTTAAATTACTTTAAAATAAACAGTGGGTATCTCTGTATTCATTGATTGGCCAGTTGCACATCGTTCCTTAATTCCTTCATCACATGGGTGTTGAGAGCCAACTTTGTGCTGGTTCTGGGGATTCAGCAGTGAACAAGGTCCCTGTCCTCAGGGAGCTGACATTCTTCTAAGGAGGCAGTCGTTGAATGTGGTACTCAGATTGTGACAAGGGCTGCGAAGGAAACAGCTGACACAGTCACTGTGCCATGGGGATGGGTAGGACGATCTGTTGGATAGAACAGTCCTGCAGCAGCCCGAGCACCATGCTTCCCGGAGGACGAGCCACAGCCCCAGTCAACGGTCATGAACTTGGTGAGTTCGGGGGATGAGGCCAGCACAGCTGCGGCCGAGGGAGGAGAGTGGAATAAGACAGCTTGCAGAGGCCGGCTGCAGCCAGGGCCCCTGTTCACCTGTCCCTGTCTGTATTTGTCCACCCATCCATTGATGTATATACCTTCCCATCAAAAGTCATGTGGGACAGCTTATAAACATACACCTAACAGGATGAGACAAATCAAGGAGAGAAGAGGGGCAACTCGACAAAGAAAATAAAGCTGGCAGAAGATGAGCTGCAAAATGCATGTCCTAACATCTGTACCCTTGTAAGCAGGGTCTACAGACTTAGTTCGGAGCTTCCTAGCAGCCAAAGCAAAGAGAGAAAAGGGATCAGTTAGATGGGTCCATGAGAGTTAAAGGGGTCCATGAGATCAAAGCAAACTGTTTTCTTAGGAGAAATACTTCCCTCTGTCCTGGGAGTTGAGGAAACTTCTTCCTGGCATCTGTGGTGTCTTGTCATGTCACCGTGGCTGAGGGGCACCTGGGATTCCCAGCATCTGCTTCCCTGGGTGGCTCTGGGTAGAACGGGCTGAAAGAGAAAGTGGCACCTGACTTAGAAGGCGGGAGGGACCAGCAGCTTTTACCCTCTGCAGGTCGCAGAGGCCACACAGGAGGGGCAGACCCAAGGTTGCTGGCAGGTTCCAGCTGGTGCCCACTCTCCTGCATGTCTGTCCCTTCTGCCCACACCTTGCCCTGAAGACAGGGGCGGCCTGGTCCCCCCGCTTCCGTGCATCTCCGCCAGCTCAGCTCCCCTCCACGCGCACCTCTGGCAGCCCCCGCCCTGAGCCTGGTTCCCCACCTGTGTCCCCCTGCGCCAGAGCTTCAGGAGGGCCGGTGCTGACACTCCCCTGACCTTCCACGTCCTCCCCAGCTGGGGACCGTCCAGGTCCTGCAATAACTCCCCTGGTTCCTGATCTTCAGCGTGGCTCTGCTTCCTGATCAAAGCTTGAGTGAGATGGGCTCTTACAAGGGGATTGGATGGCAGGACGGAAGCCATCCCCACAGCACACGTGGTAGCCAGAAGTCCCCTCGAAGGACACGAGCAGACATGGACTGGCCACCTGCCCTGCTAGGGGGTCCTCAGTGAGGAGGGGGAAAGCTGCTCCCACCCCCCGCCTGTCACTTACTCAGGAGCTGCCGGGCCCAGTTCAGACCCACTCGGCCACATGAGGTCACCGGGTGCTTGAAAAGCGGCTCCTGCAACTGGGGAACTCAATTTTAAGGTGTAACAAATTAAAATTAAAAGTAAGAAAAACTGGTAACTCGAGTCGGTTATTGGAAAACTTTTAAGTATGATTTGGAACAACTTGAGTATGTGAGTCTACATTTTTGACTTTAAATTTTATGAAACCTAAATCCATATCCACTACCTCTGATGAAAATTTATAGTTCAGGGCTTCCCTGGTGGCGCAGTGGTTGAGAATCTGCCTGCCAATGCAGGGGGCACGGGTTCGAGCCCTGGTCTGGGAAGATCCCACATGCCGCGGAGCAACTAGGCCCGTGAGCCACAATTACTGAGCCTGCGCGTCTGGAGCCTGTGCTCCGCAACAAGAGAGGCCGCGACAGTGAGAGGCCTGCGCACCGCGATGAAGAGTGGCCCCAGCTCACCGCAACTAGAGAAAGCCCTAGCACAGAAACGAAGACCCAACATAGCAAGCAATCAATCAATCAATAAAAAAAAAAAAAAAAAAAAAAAAAAAAAAAAAAAATTTATAGTTCAAATTGAGAAAGGTTGTGACTGTAAAATATACACTGCATTTTAAAGACTCAGTATGTAAAAAAGACCATAAAACACTTCATTAATAATTTTTTTCTGTAAATCACATGTTGAGACAATAGTATTTTGAATTAAATAAAATATTTGAGTAAAATTTCAGCCATTTCTCTTTACCTTTTTTAATGTGGCTACAAGAAGATGTAAAGTTTTGTATATGGCTGGCATGTTTCTACTGGGCAGTGCTACTCTGGAACTCAAGGTAGCACCATGGATGAAATGACATTTATTTGTACATCTCTGTCAATGGTGGGACAGAATTACCTCCTAGCAATGTGGTGGAAATCGGTCTGACACTTTGATGAGGTCCTGAACTTGATTCTACTGGACCGTCCAGTTTGAGTCAGACACTGTCTTTCCACAATGGGGCATTTTTTTTGCTGAATCTATGACATGAATGGGAGACACACATATAATAAACCAAGAAACACATTTCACAATGCAGGTAACAAAGGATGTCAATCTCACTTTTCTCCCAGGAGAAATTTTGTTGGTGAATTTAAATCTCCATGTTCCTTGATATTTAGGAGAGTTTGTATTTAGGGCAGTTTTCATACTTGGGTCTGAGATTGATCAGACCTCTTTGGGGAAATCTCAAAATTCTGGGTGTAAAAAGCCTCTCTTTGTTGAAAAGGAAAAGAGGCTCAAGACATTTTTATAAATGCTGATGTGAAGTAAGCACAAATTATATGCAAATGGAATTCCTCTGGGCGTGTAATATTGACTCCGGAGTTTAAAAAGCTTTGTAATATCGCTCCTTTAATTGGTACTTGTGAGGGTCACACTGAGGTGCTTGTGAATAAGAGCACAGCTGGTGGGACTTCCCTGGTTACACAGTTGTTAAGAATCCACCTACCAATGCAGGGGACACGGGTTTGAGCCCTGGTCCGGGAAGATCCCACAAGCCTGCGCTCTAGAGCCCGCGAGCCACAACTACTGAAGCCCGCACGCCTAGAGCCTGTACTCCGCAACAAGAGAAGCCACTGCAATGAGAAGCCCGCTCGCCGCAACTAGAGAAAGTCTGCCCGCAGCAACGAAGACCCAACGCAGCCAAAAATAAATAAATAAATAAATTTGTTAAAAAATAAAAAAAATAAAAAGGGCACAGCTGGTCTGAACTTCTAGAACATTCTGCATTAATCACCAAAGATTCTTTTCTGTCCCATCAGGCCCAGGGCCCTCCCTGGGGGAGATTGGAGGGGTGAGGGGGGATGGTGGAGTCCACTCTCTGCTTGAGTTCCTAGTACTGTCACTGGGGCAGGGACCAGTGGTGGGAAAAGCACTGCCCCTGTGGTCTAAGCAGATGCAAAATAAGTATAAGCCAAAGGGAAAATCGAGAGGGAAGACAATTATCGCCTTTAGGAGTAGTCAAGGTGTTCCCTGACATCACCAGTCCTTCATTTGGCCTCCTTATGGTTCTTCTCTTTAAAAGAAAATGTGGGGCTTCCCTGGTGGCGCAGTGGTTGAGAATCCGCCTGCTAATGCAGGGGACACGGGTTCGAGCCCTGGTCCGGGAAGATCCCACATGCCGCGTAGCAACTAGGCCCGTGAGCCACAACTACCGAGCCTGCGCGTCTGGAGCCTGTGCCCCGCAACAAGAGAGGCGTGACAGTGAGAGGCCCGTGCACCGCGATGAAGAGTGGCCCCCGCTTGCTGCAACTAGAGAAAGCCCTCGCACAGAAACGAAGACCCAACACAGCCAAAAATAAAAAAATATAAAATAAATAAATAAATAAATGAAAGATTATTAAAAAAAAAAAAGAAAATGTGAATAAGAGCGAATGAGGGCTTGACCATCAGGGTTGCGGGAAGAACCACTTATGATGAATGGTAGCTCTTTGTGGAAAGCGCTTTATGCTACAATTTTAAACTTCCTTCACTGAGGATTTCAAGCAAAAACCTACCTTTTATCTGTGTGCTTCAGCCTCTTTTTCTCCTCAATTCACCTGGCCCCTGGGGGTGGCGGGGTGGTGGAGGTGGGCGGAGAGCAGAGGTCTGTCTGGGAAATAGATTATTATCGCCTCGTACTAAAATGTTACTACGAGACCTGGTAAGGCTGGGTCAATTCTAGAGAAGTAAAACTGGTGTTAATCCTAGTCACTTGGAAGAGTTCTAGTAAACACACCGTCAACGATTGTACGTCGCCCAGTCATGAATAAACAAGTCAGTTTAGCAAAGGACTTGTTCTTCTCCAGTCACCGTGCTAATCTCAAGCTGTGACCTCTCCTCCTCCCTCCTGGTTATAGGTAAGTCTACCTAGGCAGGCACCGGGTAGCCTTAGGAGTTAGAGGCTGGACCGGTGGCTTGGGTGTCGGCTGGCTTTCAGTGGTAGACAGTTTGAAGTTCCGCATTTTCTGTGTGGGCAGGGAGAACCACGGAGCTATTCCGTGGCCCCGCGTCCTCCTGCTTGCAGCAGCTTTCAGCCGTGCCCACACCTCCTGTAACCTGAGGGCAGTGTGTCTACTGGCGTCCAGTGGTTTCCAAAATGAAGTGTGTGCAGTGAAGGCCCACAAAAGGAAAATGTGAGAGCTTCCCTTTCTATTTTTATCTCATCTCCCTTTTATCTGTTTTTTGCCCTAAGTTTCACAGCCTAATGTAGTGGTAAAGGTTCACAATCCCTTATCCTGGTGTCCAACAGCTCCAAAAGTCACAAGTTATTTTTTAATTCAGTTGTCAGCTCAGCCTGAACTGACCGGAATGGATGTGTGGCTATTTATAGCTTTTATTGAGCCCAATTCATGCAAGTCATCAGAATAATCATATGTTTCTGTGCAGAAGTCCTGAAGTTTCCTCACGGCGGGGCTGAGGGGTGCCCTTGATTTCCAAGGAACGTAACGTGTTGTATGGTGTACGCACCCTATTACCTTGCTGAAATCAGAAAAATTCTGAAGCATGTTTGGTTCTGAGGATTTTGGCTGAGGGTTTGGGACCTGTAGCTGTATATTATGTATTTATAAATGAATAATATACAGGGTTCAGGCTCCTGGTAAGTCTTGTGGCCAAACAATCTTGGAGTCCAATACACAGGCCGGTCCTCAGGTGCCATGTGTGGTGACTGCCGAGTTCCCACTGGTCACCCACCTCGAGGTAAACACAGCAGGTAGAGGGACAGATGTGGGGCAAACCAGAGACAGAAAGAATAAAAGGTTCTCTGTACCTTGATTAAGAAAATCCTCACAGCTTAGAGCCTGCCAAGACATTTCTTGGGATGGGAAACTCACGGCTGAATTCTAGAAATTAGTATTTATTTTCTTGCCCTGTAAAATATTACGTTTGTCATAATAAAATTTAAGAAATAATTTTGTACGTAATGACTTTTTCACAATTGACGGAAGCAGTTATTCATATTTTAAATCGGAGAGAAAAACAGAGAAATGTGGGCCTGAAAGTTATGAATTAAGTAGAGATTTCCAGTCTCCTAACTGTCATGATGGAATGATGAAATCACAGTAACAAGAAAAATCAAATGATGGAAAACAGTCTGACAAGGGCGGCAGCATGCCCAAATGTTTGTATTAGCTTCCCTCAGCTTTCTCATAAGTTGTCACAATGTTTACTTCATACTCAGTGCCTTAAAAAATAAACTTGGTGCATGGGACTTCCCTGGTGGCACAGTGGATAGGAATCTGCCTGCCAATGCAGGGGACACGGGTTCGATCCCTGGTCTGGAAGATCCCACATGCCGTGGAGCAAGTAAGCCCATGCGCCACAACTACTGAGCCCACGTGCTGCAACTACTGAAGCCCGGACGCCTAGAGCCCGTGCTCTGCAACAAGAGGAGCCATCGCAACGAAGCGTAGCCCCCGCTCGCCGCAACTAGAAAAAGTCCGCGCCCAGCAACGAAGACCCAAAGCAGCCGATAAATAAATAACTTAATTAATTAATTAATTAAAAGGAAGAAATCTTAAAAAAATAAACTTGGTGCAATTCTGAAGGATTTTGCCAAGCAACTTTTGCATTTACCGTCATGCCAAAGATGCAAGGGTGTAGCATCTTTGGACATCTGTCTTGGTGTTTACCCCAGGGCAGCAGAATGGCCCGTGCAGTGTTTGCTCCTGGAGGTTTTTGGTCGACTCTGGAGACACCAAGTGTCACTCTGACTCCAGTAAGTAATGCCAGTGGCACAGGTGGATGGATCTGACAGGCCTGAGGACTAACCGCATCTCAGGCACCTTTCTCCAATGAAGGCTATTCATCAGCGCTCGGAATCTGCTGCAGCCGCAGAGGGTGACAAGGGAATAACATCCCTTTCTCTTCCATCGACAGGGGTAATAACTCCTCACTCCCTGGGGACAGATTGTAAAAGCCAATAGCCAGGAGCTGTGAAGCAGGGAGGGTGGAAGAATTGAAAATGAAAGAGGGAGTGGAAATTTGGCGTCAGGCTTTAGTGAGATGGAAGAAACCATCAAACGTCAGTCTTTTAATTGCCTTGTTGTTGACACGAGCGTTTGCAAATGTTCATTTTGATTGCTTAATTATTTTAAGCAGATTATTAAGATCGTGTACATTTTATAAATGTGGGTTTACGCTTCATGTCTGTGTTTCAGTAGTGAATGTTCCAACAGGCTGAGACTTAATATCTGGGTATTTTTGAAGTCACTGTTGAAAAGTCTTTTTTGACAATGGATTTAAAAATATCGCCATGAAGAAAGATGCAAGAGCACATCAGACTGCTTAAAATGCATAACCTGATGTCTTTATTTCCTGTTGCATATCTGCGTATTTCTGGCAGCAGGATTTGGCAGGGTTCCGTTTATGCATATCACATACAATATTTTTCAACGGTTAAGAATTTCTGTTTTCGAGTAACCTTCAAAATGACTTAAATGCCGTGGGGACGTTGGTCTTCTTACGGCAACTGATGATGAACAGAGAGTTCTAAGGTCTGTAGTTTTCACGAGAGCTTTGCGTTCACGGCACCACACGAATCAGTGAGTTTGGGGGCCCCAGTGTTGCTTTGCCTTAAGTGTAGCCCGAAGAAAGATTTCACGTTTTAGAAAATCATGCCGTTGGCAAACAGATGCCTTTGAACGCTGCCTGCTTTATAGGAAATGCACTTCCTTAGCTTTTAAACGAGGACTGGTGTTCAGTTAAATCTCCTGCGGACTCAGTTCACTGAAGGTGACAGCAGTCCTCACTCGGGCTCAATGAGAGGAGACACGACAGTAAATTTTTCTGGCGGCGACAGGAGATCTTGTTATAGGAGTCAGAGCAGGGGTCAGGGCAGAGCCTGTTGATGACTGAGGAAAAGAGAAATAAATTCATTCTGCTTCAGGCACTTTGTCAAGTGCCAGTAGCTTACCATTGAGAACTAGTCACCCGTCCCAGTCTTACGGCCCTAGAGGTCACCCCTCAGATATAAATCACAGCCCCGCATGGGTGCAACCACCCACTGCCACTCGGGGATGAAATAAAAAAGAGGAATGCGGCTTTCGGAAGGGAAAGGGCTGCGAATACCCCACCACGTGTTGCTGTTTAATGCGATCTGCGGCTCGATATTGATCTCCCGAATCAAGTCATTAAAATGTGCAGTTTTTGTTTATTGGAATGAAGCAATTAAATGGTTCAGTTATGCCAGACCTTACCTTTTCTGATGAAAACTATTGATTTGTTGCCACAGCTTTATAAGCGACAATGTTTTTGATTACTCTTGACAAACCTCCTTGGAGTGTTAATTAAAATGGTACCAGATGAGCAGGTGTGGGAGATCATTAGATCGGCCGGATCACACCGCCACACTTCATATTCTGCAGCCTTGCATAATGAATAGGGCGCAAGAGGGGGGAAACAATATCTTCATCAGCAGAATTAGCATCTTCACTTTTTAAAAAACTAGGGGACATTACATTTTACGGTACAGATGCTTGGGAATCAACTCCTACTGCTACGTTGGATCAAAATTTGCTTTTCAGGTTTTGCTTTAATTTTCCCAACATCTAATGAGTTGCTGGTTTTGTTTCCGAGGTAGCAAATATTTAAACACATATTTATACAGATAATTGAGGAATCAAATAAGGCTCTTCCAGTGCTTATGCAGATGAAGTCATGAATATTAATTTGATTCCACTTAACACATTCAAAATCCCCTCAGTAAAATATCTTCAACAGGATTCTAAGAAATATTTTACTACTTATTTTGGGGACCTGCATGAAATATGATTATTTAGGACTATGCTCTTTTGAAGACTACATTCTGTTGATTTATAATCCCACTTTCTCTGTAGCTATTGTAAGAGTGTTGCATTTTAAAAATTAAAAATACTCAATGATAATTTATAAAATCAGAGGAAAATAATATTCATGTTTTTGAGAAACGAATGATCTTTACATTCGTGATATTTGTTACAAAACTTGATTTAATTATTACTTCATTAATATAGGCATTGAGGTGAACTTCTTCAGTTTTGCAGAATACACAGAATTTAAGTAAATGAAATTAGATTTAAAATCCTCTGTGATCTGGTGTCTGTGGATAGCAAGGCAGCTTGCATTTCTCAGATTCATGGGCCCTGAAAAGAACTTTGAGAGGTCATCTAATCCAATCCCCTGTTGCCAAAGTAGCTGTTTAAAAATGCACAATTTTTCATTAGTCTGGAATTTTAAAAAGGATTAATGAATTTATAAATGTATTATTTACAATGTTTTGATCATGTATATCTAACTGGAGCTAACAGACTTCGAAATGGTAAGTTTTCTTTTTTAAATCTCAACTTCTCTAGTAAAATGTTTTATAGTTTACGAAATGTTTTTCCATTTACATTCCTTCATTTGATCAACAATGAAGCTTTATACCTTAAAGAAAGGTTTTATAATTTTTTAAAATATACTTCTGGCTCAGTTTATTCAGCTGACTTAATAGTATTTATAAGCTCTAATAATTTGAAGCTGTGTTGTAGTTTCACAGCCTCTGTCATGAACAGCTTCTGGAAAGCATAAGGGAAACCTACATTATTACTTGTGTTTTGTAGGTGAAGGGAAATAGGAAGTTCAGATAAAAGCTTCAGTATAGGGCTTCCCTGGTGGCGCAGTGGTTGGGAGTCTGCCTGCCAATGCAGGGCACACGGGTTCGAGCCCTGGTCTGGGAAGATCCCACATGCCGCGGAGCAACTGGGCCCGTGAGCCACAATTGCTGAGCCTGCGCGTCTGGAGCCTGTGCTCCGCAACAAGAGAGGCCGCGATAGTGAGAGGCCCGCGCACCGCCATGAAGAGTGGCCCCCGCTTGCCGCAACTAGAGAAAGCCCTCGCACAGAAACGAAGACCCAACACAGCCAAAGATAAATAAATAAAATAAAATAAAATAAAGGGTAAGCTCCTTTCAAAAAAAAAAAAAAAAGCTTCAGTATAGTCTGTTTAGTACTAAAATCTAACTCACTATTTCTAAGTCCATAAATAGTCATTGTACTCTATCAACCACGTAAGCAAAATATTATAAATAAAAAACATAGAACAGTTTTTGCAGGATCTTAGAATTCTAGTGCTAGAATGCTTGCTTGTATTCTTCTGCATAAAAACGTAGTCATCTGAAACAAAGAAACCGTCTATTTTGCTCATGTATTTTCAGTTAGGGCTGGTTCATCTGCTGGACCAGGGGCTGAGGCTCCACCTCCAAATCGGCTCATTCAGATGGTCGGCAAATTGGTGCTGGTTGTCAGCTAGGAACTCAGCCAGGTCTGTGGGCCGGGAGCCTCCCCAGGTGGGCCTCCCCGAGGGTTACCTTCCAGCTCGATGGCCAGGTTCCAAGACCGAGTGTCCCAAGAGAACAAGGCAAAGTACACGGCATTTAAAAACTCTAACCTCAGAAGTCCCAGCGTCACTTCTGCCATACTCTTGGTTGAAGCAGGCGTAAAGGTCTACTCTGGTTCGAGGAGAGGGAAGCATCAAGGTCAGGTTTCAGAAGAGCCTGTGGAATGAGAGATGCTGAAGCCATCTTTGGGTGACACAATTTGTCACAGAAACCATTTGTCCAATCCCTTTGCATAACACGTTATTTTTGGGTGTGATTTAATTTGAGAGAGGTGAGAAGTGAATGGAAAATCAAACAAGATTCTAATAATTCAACTATAGTTATTCCTTAAACAGCATACTTTAAGCTGTGTTTTGTTTCAGAGAGAAGGGCATAAAGACAGGTCATTCTTTTCAAATTTTTATTATTTTTTATTTTATTGAAGTATCGTTGATTTACAATGTTGTGTTAATTTCAAGATAGGTCATTCCTAATGAGATAATGAGTGTGAAAGCACTTTGAAATCTGTAATCTATAATGTAAGATTCAATGGGAAATAAAAACTGTGAATTAAAAAAAATCATAACAATTGTTTAGTCAATATCTACTTCACCATCCTTTGAAAATCAGTTAGGGTCTGATGAAAAGAAGCCACGCTGTTTCTAAAAATTCTAACTCTTTTGTCAGTTTTTGTTGTTGTTGTATGTTGTTACATTAGAAACTCATTTGCTGTGGTAATCACGTTCGATGTTCGCTGACGGTCGATGACTGCATTATAGCATTATGTATCTGGGATCTTTAAGAGTTCTCTCATTTATTCAGTGAATACTTGTGCTTCTATCCTGTGCCAGCCACTGTTCTAGGCCCTTCAAAAATGATTCTCAGAGTGGTACTTTCAATGTACACAATAATGTACGTATAAATTTTATTTAGCGGTTGTAATACATTTCTCTGTGCTCCTTTCTTTTGAGCTATTGTGTAGGGTTTCTTTGTTTAATTTGTAATCGTGAAAAGAACTAGGAGATAAGGGCAATTTTTAGAAGCCCTTGGAAGGTTTGTTTTGCTCTTGGTACATAGTTAATCCATAGTGTAACTTAGAATGTTTGATATAAATTATTCCAAAGAACATAACATAGAGCTCTCTCTCAAAAAAATAACTTCTTTACCTGTTTATTAATGTATTTTTAAAAAACGGTATTTGTGGGTCCTTATTTGCCCATGTAACAACTTTACATAATCAAATTTTCAGTACCGATTTTCTAATAATAATGATAATTTTTCAGCCTTTTGTTGGAATACATTACATTGTATTGTACATGACATCTTTACATGCACTGTCTCCTTAATCCTCAGAAGGACCGTACGATGGTGCATTATACCCATTTCACAGATTAGTCTATCTGGTTCTCACCATTTCTTCTTTTCCTGCAGGCTTCTCCGGACTTATAGCATGCCCCCCAAGATAAAGAAGGGCAGCACAGCAATTGTGGTCCTTGTAAGAACCACGTGTTGTCTGAATCACGTATCCAGGGTTACATAAATCATAGAATTCGCTTACGCGTAGAACTTCTGCCCCTTATTTCTACTGTCCGTCGAGATTTGGCAATGCTCCAAACACAGGGGAGTATCAGCATGTTTCCCACGTGAACAATCTGAGATCAAGTCATTACATATCCATCATCTAGTTTCTCCATCTTGTACAGTAAAATGAAATCCCACTTATTAAACCATTTTTAAACTGACATAGTAAAAAGAAAAAAAAACAAACAAAAAACAGAGTAGTGTTTTCATCTCGAGCACTCCCGGCTCCGGCGCCCGCATCCCCCAGTTTCACACAGGCGGCAGCGCCAGCAGTGGGTGCGACAGAAGGGGATGTGGAGCATCTCACAGATGTTCCCATAAGGCCAGCGGGCTGGGGAGCGAGGGGAAGACTTCTAAGCCCTTCCTTTGCTCTGCGGGGCTCCAGCTGTGCTTGTGTAAATTTTATGCTGGGTCACGAGCTTAGTTCTCCCGCTCTTTTTGTCGTGGCTGTTTCTCACTTGTGCAGCATCAGGGCCAAGAGGAGGAGCCGCTTCGTGTTAGAAGGGGCACCTACGTGCGCACAGTTGCGCATCCCGTGCTGGCTTGTGCAGGTGGAATAGGCTGTGCTTTTAAGGGACCATCTCCCCTCTCCGGATCATCAGCGGCTTTGTGTTTATTGGCGAGGTTTCCTCGGTGGCACTGTAATGGCTTGTTCCTCAGACAAGCAGAGCCTGCATCCTCCCAGGGTCTCTTTATTCTTTCCTCCATATTGAAAATCGTTCCTGTCAGCCCGAGCTCTCCAAGCTGCCTGGAAGAACTTTGGCATAGTTTTCCTAACCTTTTAAACAGTAAAAGCAAACCTCTCCTTTGATAAAAAAAAAAAAAGCCGGAGGACTTTGGCACGGCGCCATGAAGGATGCAGATCTGACAGAATATTCCACAAAACCCTGAAAGTTCTCTCTCAGGGTCCCAGAGCAGGCGAGGCACTTTGCTTGTACTTAACATACATCAACTGTCACCCAGAGGCAGTCGGCGTTCAGCCGAACACAATGGAACATCCAGATGGTCTAAACAAAGCCGACAAATGTTCACTGCTATTAAAAGCTGTTTACATCAACTTCCAGGATTTCATGCAGTGAAGTTTATGTTGTGTCACCACCGAGGTGCCTGGCCCTGTCCACAGCCAGGACCGGCCTTTTACAGAGTCCTGTCGCTGGTGTCCCTGCACTCTAGCGGAGGGGAGTCGGACAGTAACGTAGGAGATGGAATAATGGTAACTAGTCTTGCCACTGCAGACGTCCTAAGTGGCTTGGCCCCAATTCTGTTGTTGTTGTTTTTTTGGCTGCGCTGCGAGGCTTGCGAGATCTCAGTTCCCCGACTAGGGATTGAACCGGGGCTGTGGCAGTGAGAGCCCCGAGTCCAACCACTAGGCCACCAGGGAACTCCCCCTAATTCTGTTTTATTGACCGTTGATTGCAGCCTCGGCCCTGGACCCGATGAACGCACAGTGGACCCTCGCCTCCAGTGGGTGGGCGTCAGGGGTGGACGGTCCGAGGCCCCGCTATCTGCCTCTGCAGACAGGGGTCTCCTCAGCTCCTAGCTGGGGATGTTTACGCTGTGAATGGTTCTGTCCTCGTCCTCTGAGACGCTCTGCTATCAGGCCCTGTCTGCATGAGGGACAGACCTACATTCTTCTGTCTTCTTCCCTTGACCTCTTCATGGCACCTCCCTTACAAATTCCAGATGCACTGCCGATGTTGTTCAAGATGTGTTGTACTGCTGTTCATAGCAATACCGTTGGGAAAGATGTCCAGCTAGTTTCTTGTTAAAGAAGAATCTGGAAAAACTGTCCCCGTACTCAGATTTGTAATCAGTACCAATTCCTCTCATTGTAACATACTTGAAAAATGAGTAAATACGAAAAGCATATTGTATATTAATTTGCCCTGAAATTCGAACTGTTACAAGAACAGAAAGACACTCAACAGAATAATTTGAATAATTATTTTCTATATAAATAGATAATTTAAACCAATTTATATCATATTTGGCTTAAATTTTATGCATTTAAAAAATAGGCATTGGGACTTCCCTGGTGGTCCAGCAGTTAAGACTCCACACTCCCAATGCAGGGGGCCCGGGTTCGATTCCTGGTCAGGGAACTAGATCCTGCACGCCGCAACTAAAGATCCCGCAAGCTGCAATGAAGATCCTGCGTGCTGCAACTAAGACCCGGAGCAGCCAAATAAATAAATAAATAAATAAACATTAAAAAAAAATAGGCATTATTTGTTGTGTCATTTCTAAGTTACCATGTTTCAAGTTTTCTGATGTATTTTTCAAGATGGGTGACCTCATAAATGATTAAAGTAAAATGTTTAAGAAAATATGATTTGTTGGCCCATTTTCTCCAGAAACAACCTTTAAGTTAAGATCAAGATGAGTATGGAGCAATGTCATGTGACGTGATAGAGAACTGAATTTTACTGATGGTATGTAATGTCCTCAAAGCAAGATTGATGTGAGGCTTTTAGGGACACAGTAAAGACGGCTCCCCTCTATTGCTTGGGAACAAGAATCAGATCATTTCAACAGATTTGATAAGGAATAGGTTTTGATCTCCTATATTTTTATAGGTTATAGACCTTCTTTACATTATCACATGAAATTGAAAGCTTTAAGCTCCCAGGTTTAAGATGAAAGAAAAAGGTATTGTCCATAAAAATTTAACCTAGAACAGTATATTTCGTGTACGTGATGCTACTAAAACAGAAACATGGAGACCCTCCCTACAGGCTTTTAAGAGTTGGAAATTTTTCGCTGATAATAGTTTTGTCAAATGTTATTTCAGGAAGGCAGCGTGGGAGCCGTGGACACGATATGCACCTTTATAATTTGGATTAGGGAGATCATTTTATTGGCTCTTGGTATGTGTGGTATTTTTGTAGATGTCTCAGAGTGATTGGATTTTTTAAAAAAAAATATGGATAGCACAAAAAAGAAAAAAGAAGAAAATGTAACAAAGCCAGAGCACGGGCTCGTGCCCACGTTGGGTGACCCACGCTGAGCTGCCTGTCCTTCCAAACGTGGGCTGCTCCGTTTCCTGTTTTCCACACCCAGGAGCCTGCTTCAGCGGCAGCCTTTTCCACACACCCCAGGAGATCGTTTCCTTAAAGTGGCTCATTATTTATCATTGAAGTAAGCCATCGGAATTTCGTTAATTCCTGTTTGACTTAGCGCATGCAAAATGCTATCATTATCTGGGAGAAGATAACGTTAACTTATAACTGTTACCCAGAGTAATAATTAAGTGACCTTTGCAAAACAAACCTGATCAGGGAGTTTAGGAAACAGCGAAGATGGAGGTCAAGTTGATTCCCTTCCAAGCCTTTGGGTCTATAACCTGACATGCACAACAGTTAAAGCCTGTCTAGTTATTGGAAGAAGTTCTTTCATTTGTCTTGACTAACGTGGTCAAAATGTAAAAATCTCTTTAGCTCCAGCCAACTATCGAGTGAGCTGAAGTTCACCCTGTGTGGTCCTCATTCTATCTACCTCCGTCTACCTGTCTGTATCCAGATTCTCCGATTCTCCATCACTTCTGCCTGTCTCTTAGCAACACTTGGAGAGATTATGACAACCTAGTTTACACTCAAGTATAAATAGTTTGCTGAGTAGTCGACCTTTTCTAGGGCTATTTGTACTTTAAAATAAGACACAATTCTAAGCTAAGAAAATAAAAATTTGGAATTTTAGGCTTCAGTTAACTTGGTAGGAGGGGTATTTTGGGTGCATGACGAAACTTCTCAGCACCCCTGTAATCATAACAACTAAAAATTTGTTTCTTTAAACCCAGATCTATGCTGTACTCTCTTGTATTTATTAGATGGTGTAGTATGCTTGTTTAAAAAAATTTGAATTTACATACAGTCCAAGTTTACTCTTATGTAGTGAGAAGTTACACACTTGAGATGTCTATGTTTTCCCCCCGCCCAAAATCATCTGATGACCTTATTTCTTAATTTTGTCTCAACAGAAAGGAAACATTATTTTCATTTTCTTATTTCCCCTAAACTATACCATCCTTTCAAACATTTTTGAATCTCATAAAATCATTTTTATGAATGTTACATTCTTTTAAAATTTTTACTGACTTTTTAAAAAGTACCTATTTTAAACAAAAACTTAAATGCTGTCCCAGTTTCCAGTTTTCTCCTGTTCACCTACTCCTATAAGCTGGCCATAGGTGTCCTGGGCAACAAATGTCACTCAAGTATTTGGGGGAGGAAAGTATAAAATGTGTAAAATAAATGGTGATAGGCTTTTATCGAAAAGCAGATAAAATGAACATTCTGATTGAAGATTGTTGCTTTGATTCCATAACATTTGCAATATTTATTTGTAGCTTCTGCCTTAATTATTACACTAAGAGGAATATTTGTGCTTTGTAGTAATTGATGGGGAAATGTTTCAACACATTGCACTCTGATTTATAAAAGAGCACAAGATTAAAGTTGGAAAGATTGGATTAATCTGACACTAGGTTTCCCAATAACATATCTGATATATGGTGTGATACCAGTAAACAAGCAGTAAAAAGTGAAGGGATTTTATCCCAGTATAATTTCAAAAGAAATACGAAAGACTTAGTGGTTTTGCAAAGAATTAAAAGTATAGCAATTATTTATCTGATTAGGGCTGAAATACATCCAGGTCTAGATATAAGATTCTACGGGATTGAAAAGCTTGTAGCTGGAATATTATTGCACTTGGTTGTTGATTTTACTGGGCCTTGGGAATGTAGTTAATAATCAAGGTCTTGTGATCTGTAAGGAGCCTTCTTGTTCTAACATAGTATGATTTGGCTACTTTCTCAAATTACTTCCCCCTCATCTTTAGATACACAAAGTCTTTTCCCAAATGTCCTTATTGTACCATGGTTTCCTATTATCAACAGCTTGGAACGGTTTATATTTAGAATACTGGACAATACTGCTTACCTACGCTCCCTTTTTTTTTTTCTTAAAGAAAATTTTCATGAACTGTCTTACTTCTGTGTTATATGGCTAATTGATTAAAAGGCAGTAAAAATTCAGCATCTCAGCAAGTACTCCACAATCAGCCATATTTATAAACATAGCTTCATAAAAATAGGCCATGATATTCCGTTGGCCGTACAATGACTAAACACTTATATCCTTGGAGAATCGCGCTCATGTTCAGTGATGCATCAGCACACGTTTTATCTATCACCAAAAGAGCATCCCATTTAAAGCTTTTCCCCATGGTAATCAAGGTTAAAGTCAGAGAAAAATTATATTCCCTCCAGAGACTACATCAAGATGAGCTGAATAGTTTTTAGAAGACTAGCCTACTGGGTCAAGTTCTTTCCATGATATCATCTTGACTAAATTTGACTTTCCCATTTCACTGCCAAGATGTTTGTCGACTTTTTTCTTGAGAAAAATCTTGACTTCTAATACCTTTTGCCTGAAGGCAAGAGTATACTGTTTCTTTTATTACTATATGTTATCTTTCTTCAATTGCTTGTCATAAAGATTGCTATAAGATTTGTTTGGTTCAGTGCTCACAGTTTCAACAGAGTTTTAGTAACTTAGTAATGTGTTTGAAGCTGTAAAATCATTTTAGTATTCGCAGGTCAATTCTTAAGAATGGTCAGGCCTCCTAATCTTGTTTCTAATACAAGGCACTCCTGTCCTTTGGACAGCTGCAAGTATAATGAATTCATTCAGTCCACAGATATTTATTTAGACCTCCTATATGCCATTCACTGTTGACACGGTGGAGTAAGTCACCGTCCAGAGAGCCTAGTGTTTAATAGGGGAGACAACCAACATTCACCTTACAGTGTGAAAAGCAAGATGTAGGGGCTGGCTTTTAATACCTGGGAGAGTTAGGGAGAAAGCGAACCTGGGCTGAGTCAGAATAGGAGTTAGTCATCTGAACGTGCTCATGATGGAATAAAAGTTCCCGGTGGAAGGAACGGCCTGTAGAAAGCGTGAAGGTTAGAGGGCAACTTCAGGAACAAACCACAGTGTGTGCAGGTGAGGAGGGTTCAGGGTCCACCCAGGGGCTTGGACGTGAAGGGTCTTTAGGCAAAATGGGAGGCCCTGGAGGATTTTAGGTGATCAAGTGACATGACAAGAAAGGACAGTTTGATGGTTAAGGGCTGTACTAGGTGGGTTCAAATCCCATCCCTGTCACTTAATTTTTTTGATTTTTAATTTTAATTTCAGACTATACTACAAAGCTACAGTAATCAAGGCAATATGGTATTGGCACAAAAACAGAAACACAGATCAATGGAACAAGATAGAAAGCCCAGAGGTAAACCCACGCACCTATGGTCAACTAATCTATGACAAAGGAGGCAAGGATATACAATGGAGAAAAGACAGCCTCTTCAATAAGTGGTGCTGGGAAAACTGGACAGCTACATGTAAAAGAATGAAATCAGAACACTCCCTAACACCATACACAAAAATAAACTCAAAATGTATTAGAGACCTAAATGTAAGACTGGACACTATAAAACTCTTAGAGGAAAACATAGGAAGAAGACTCTTTGACATAAATCACAGCAAGATTTTTTTTGATCCACCTCCTAGAGTAATGGAAATAAAAACAAAAATAAACAAATGGGACCTAATGAAACTTAAAAGCTTTTGCACAGCAAAGGAAACCATAAACAAGACGAAAAGACAACCCTCAGAACGGGAGAAAATATTTGCAAATGAATCAACAGACAAAGGATTAATCTCCAAAATATATAAACAGCTCTTGCAGCTCGATATTAAAAAAACAAACAACCCAATCCAAAAATGGGCAGAAGACCTAAATAGATATTTCTCCAAAGAAGACATACAGATGGCCAAGAAGCACATGAAAAGCTGCTCAACATCACTAATTATTAGAGAAATGCAAATCAAAACTACAATGAGGTATCACCTCACACCATTTAGAATGGGCATCATCAGAAAATCTACAATCAACAAATGCTGGAGAGGGTGTGGAGAAAAGGGAACTCTCTTGCGCTCTTGGTGGGAATGTAAATTGATACAGCCACTATGGAGAACAGTATGGAGGTTCCTTAAAAAACTAAAAATAGAATTAGTGTATGACCCAGCAATCCCACTACTGGGCATATATCCAGAGAAAAGCATAATTCAAAAAGACACATGCACCCCAATGTTCATTTCAGCACTATTTACAATAGCCAGGTCATGGAAGCAAACTAAATGCCCATCGACAGACGAATGGATAAAGATGTGGTACATATATACAATGAAATATTACTCAGCCTTAAAAAGGAATGATGTTGGGTCATTTGTAGAGATGTGGATGGATCTAGAGACTGTTATACAGAGTGAAGTAAGTCAGAAAGAGAAAAACAAATATCATATATTAACGCATATATGTGGAACCTAGAAAAATGGTACAGATGAACCGGTTTTCAGGGCAGAAATTGAGACACAGATGTGGAGAACAAACGTATGGACACCAAGGGGGGAAAGCCGCGGTGGGGTGGTGGTGGTGTGATGAATTGGGGAATTGGGATTGACATGTATACACTGATGTGTGTAAAATTGATGACTAATAAGAACCTGCTGTATTAAAAAATAATGTAATCAAATGTATCCTATGGGAAAGAAGCAAAAATAGACCATATTTACTGTCTAAATTATGTAATAATTTAATGATATTTAGCATCTATTGCAGATGTATTTATTATTGCAGATTGTATTTGCTTTATCAATGTCTTTGCTTTGGTAAAAAGAAAAAGGAAAAAAAAAGACTTTGTCAAATAAAAAATTAATTAATTAATTAATTAAAGAAAAAAAAAAAGAAGAAAGTGAAGTGAAATATTTAAAGTGTTGAAAGAAAAAATATACCTAGAATTCTATATCCAATGAAATTACTCTTCAAAATGAAAGAGAAATAAAGACATTCTTATGCAAACATACACTTAGGCAATTCATTTTAGACCTGCCATGAAAGAAACATTTAAAGCATCTCAGGAAGAAGGAAAATGATGTAAAAAAAAAATTTTTTTTTGAAGTACAGTTGATTTACAATGTTTCAAGTGTACAGCAAAGTGATTCACTTATCCATATCTATCTATTCTTTCTCAGATTCTTTTCCATTATAGGTTATTACAAGATATTGACTATAGTTCCCTGTGCTATACTGTAGGTCCTTGTTGTTTATCTGTTTTATATATAGTAGTGTGTATCTGTTAGTCCCAAATTCCTAATTTATCCCCCCCAACATCCCTGTCACTTTAAATGCCTCTCTTTTCCTGTCTCAACGCACCTGACTCAAGACGGTATTCTGAGGATCGAATGAGGTGATACATGTGAAATGCTTTAATAGTTCTTAGCACTTGTGCTCAGTAAATGCTGTTGTTATCGTCCTAACTCTGGTGTGGCTGGTGAGGCCCTGGGGCCAGGTAACTAACTACCCTTTTGTATTAATCCAGGGGATAAATGATGAACTAAGGCGTGGAGGTGGGGAGGAAGAGGTATAAATTATGGGGGATTTAGAAGGTAAAGCAACAGGATCCGGTGATCCACTGGACATGGTGGGGGTAGGGGAAGGACCTACTGGAAGAGAGGGAGGGGTTGGGGGTCCCCGGGATTCTGGCTGGGGTATTTGGGTGGATAGTGGTATTAATCAAGGGAGAGAGAGAATGGAATGGGAGGGGCAGTGGGTTATGTCGCCTGTGAAGTGTTGGAGGTGAGTCAGTTAGCGTCCAGACATCTGGGTCAGGAGCTCAGGAAGAAGGTTCTTGCTTTGTAGTATAGCTTTGGACAAAAGCTGAGACAAATGGACAAAGCTGAGATGTCCATCTGAGCTTATGGGTGGTGATCGAAGCCACGTGCATCAGTCAGAATACTTTGGGCTGCAAGGAACTGCAGAAATCCAGCGCAAACTGACTCAAAAATGAGATTTATTAGCTCAGAAGAATGAAAGAGCACAGAGGTAGGCTGGCAGTCAGGCTTGTTTCATCTGGGGCTGTAGCCTTACTTCTCTGGGGCTGTAGCCTTATTTCTCTGCCTGGGGCTACTGTGCCCCTCCTCCTCTGGCTGGTGGCCAAGGGCTCCATCGGCTCCACCAGCCTCACTCCTGGACACATTTGACAATGTCCCAGAGAAGAGATGTCGGGTCTGAAGTGTGTCTCTTGGAAGCACAAGGCACAGAGGCGTTCCCAGAGCTCTCAGTCTGCCCACCTGAAGAGTTTGGGCCCAGGTGGGGTCAGTGGTCTAGACAGGCAGGAGGTGGGGACTTGAGTGGGAATCAGTATTCTGCCAGGAGAAGGGCCATGGTGGAGAACCAAACAGGCTGACTCTCGCAGAGGAGCGCGTGAACTTCCCGAAGGAACTGTGAAGGAGAACAAAGCAGGTCTGGGACGAAATCCTGGGGAAAGCCAGACTTCAGGAAGGTGAAGAGAAAGAAGGGTCTTGGGTTGTTTTGAAACATGTTTTTTTTTTTTCTTGTAAAGTTTTAAAAACTTTTTGGCCACATTGCATGGCCTGTAGGATCGTAGTTCCCCAACCAGGGTTCGAACCCGTGCCCCCTGCAGTGGAAGCCCAGAGTCTTAACCACTGGACCACCAGGGAAGTCCTGTTGGTGGACTTTTTTTTTTTTAACATCTTTATTGGAGTATAATTGCCTGACAATGGTGTGTTAGTTTCTGCTGTATAACAAAGTGAGTCAGCTATACATATACATATATCCCCATATCTCCTCCCTCTTGCGTCTCCCTCCCACCCTCCCTATCCCACCCCTCTAGGTGGTCACTAGCTGTTTTTTTTTTTACTGCAGCTGTTTCTCCCTCAGAAAACTTGAGAGAAACCATTGGCCAAAGAAGGATGGAGTATGGGTTTCACACTCTCTTGTGATTTGTTAAATTTTCAATCTCCACAGAAACCAAACTCAAGTCACTGGGTCCTAGACTTCAAGAGAGACGCATTTTTGTAAGGGGTCTGTGAACCCATAGCTCTGACAAACATTTTATGTGGAAAAAACCCAAAACCCTGTGGCCTTGCACATACAGAGTGCTCAGGAAATGGTGGCCAAGCCCGGGGCCGAGGGGGAGGTCGGGCCCTCATCACGGAGGGTCTGGACCTCATGCTGGAGGTGACTGATGGAGACCCAGAAGGGCGTCAGGGCAGGGAGTGTGTGGTCAGGACTGGGGGCCAGGGGGAGATCTTTATGAGTCAGAGTTTATCATGGGTTTATGTGGCCTAGACGGGAGAACGAGAGCACAGTTGGGAAGCTACTCACGAGAGTCTAGGAGAGAGATTTGAGGGCTACTGTGTTGGATGTAAAGACAAAATTGGGATTGAGGGGTGGGTAGTGGGCAAGGGTACAGATTCAAGAAGTATTTAGGAGGTAAGATGATTCTAGGCTGGTTCTCAGTTTTCTGGTCCAAGTGATCGGGTGACCGGTGGTGAGATAGCTGAAGGGCAGGAGGACGGTGGGATCGGGCTTGTCCAGGAGGGTCAGGTGTGTCCCCTACGAGGAACCCAGAGGGCAGCCGAGGGGAGGTGTCCCGTAGGTGGCTGGACGGACAGATCCAGGGCTCCGGGGAGAGGGCCAAGCGAAGCACTCCGCGTGGTACGTTCTATACAGTGAACTGGGGTGGGGTGACAAGCCTGCCCTCTGACGCTGGTTCCTTACCCAGTTCTTGACTTGGGCTAGAATTTGCCTCTTGACAGTCTCTGGAACCTGTTCTGCTGCCCTTTGGGGGGCTCAGCAGAGGAAGAGGAGGGATTGCGGTGCTGCCTGGTGAAGTGGTGACAGGCAATCTGACAATTCTTAAAAAATGTGAACACGAGGAAAGCCCCAAAGGGGAGGTGGTGGGGTTCTGGGCGCCTCACCACTGAGTCCTCCCTCGCCCAGCACGGCTTCTTTCCCTGCTCGGCAAAGCTCTGCGGGCCCGTCGGCTCCCCGGGTCCTCTGTGGCCCAGAGACGGATGCATTATTCCGAAGGAGAGCGATGAGATGAGAACACCAACAAAAAAGACAAATGATTAAAGACGTGCTCTTTCGCTTACCTTTTCAGACTCATTTTCACAAGGTGGCATTTCTTGAAATGCCGTATTTTAGAAAAATACGAGTGTTTCCTATTTATGGCGCCCTGGCCTGCGAGATGAAAACTTCTTGCGGTTCCAATCTCTCGCATCAGATCTGGGGGTAAATAGGCTTCACTCACCCCTGACAACGGCATGAGGGACAGTGCCTCGGTAGGATGGAACTCCATTGATTTTTCATAAAAGTTTAATAAGATGCTACAGGTCAAAAGCTTTGCAAAGTTTGCTATAAATTTTAGTGAGGAACTGAGCAAGATGTAATTGGATGAGAAAATGGAAATGAAACTTGTTCCAGTGCAGTGGCGTGGATGAGAGAACAGGGAGAAGGAGGCCCTCCCGCCATCTCGCAACGGCTGACCCTCAAGAGCAAGGCTCAGGCCTGATCACTGATGACTTAGTACACCTGTTACCCATCAGTCGCTTACTCTGAATGCCACTTACATTGCTCAGGTACATTCTAGGGGTAACGATTACATAGGACAATCAGTATGCTTTGCATCTGACTTAATTTCCAGGTTGTGCTTTCTGGTTATGTTGTCTAATACCATAATAAAGACTAGTGTAAATTATCTTCCTTTAAAACCAGCTGCACTATTTCCAGTACCTGTAATTTATGTTGTACTGATTTACTTTAAATTTTCTAAATGAATGCAAATTTATTTCATTTTGACATAAGATACTCTCTCTTCCTAAATATGGCTCTGCTTTTCACATTCATGATGTATCTTACTTAAAGATTTTTAGAGTCTGTTTTCTTGCAGTTGCATTGGAAATGATACCAATCTGTGCATTCCTTTTCTCTTATTATTAAAAAGTGATGATCTTCTTTAAAGACCTTTGGATAGTGTCTGTCATTGATTTACATTTTCTTGCTCAACACGGCACATTCTACCTAATCAATCTGTTTATAATCAATGTAACATCACGAGATATCACACACACACATGAATGATATTTCTTACAACTGTGTTTCCGTGGAGATACGGGAAAGATCGACTTGCTAGGTTCCCTTTGCCGTACTACTGTCTCAGTTGACACATAAACTTTCTCTCTCCCTTGTTGGTGAAATTTAGGATAGAGTTAGATGGATGCTTTTAGAATTTCTCTACTATGCAAAAAAGCAGCTAGTTCGCGTTCTGGTTTAAGAGACCCGAGCCTAATTGAGACTGGGCGGTTAAGATGATGCAGGCAAAAACATTTTCAAAAAGCAGCCTTATAATTCAGGATTCCAGTAAATTACTAGGAAGTTGTGCAACTGCTATTTAACAGACATGGACTAATTATAGCCCCGAGTGGTGAGTGTCATCCTGCGGATACACAATCTAATTCCTTTTAGAGAAGCAAAGACATGTTGTTAATACCAGGTCATATTAGCTTATATCCCCCCAGTTTCAAAGGGGTTTCTTTAAAAGGGTACATATGACAAAGAACCAGCAGGTAGCAATCTGAGCTTTGGACGTTGAACTATTCTTTGGTGGCTCTTTTGTAAATGGATGCACGTAACTCAAAATTCTGAGTCACAATCCTCTACTCTGCAACATTTGTTTCTCTATAACAACCGCCTTTATTTATTAATGACAATAATAATTACCATAGCCAAAAATTATTGAGCCTTTCCTCTTTGCTAAGTGGTTTATATACCTTAGCTCATTTAGCCCTGCCAATAACCCTGAGAGAGTATTATTCCATTATCTTATCACAGATGGAAAATGGTAGCTCAGAGAGGTTAAGGAACTTGCCCAAGGTGACACAGTTAATAAGTGGGGGAGCCTGGATTCAAAGCCAGCTTAGCCTGTGCAGTATTGCTCATCTGAGTTGGGGATGGCTAATTGGGCCATTCCTAGTTCTGGGGCTCTGTGCGACTGTGAATTTTCCTGTGCCTTGAAGATCTCGAGGGTATTGGATGCTCTTGGAGGAAAGAGGCGGTTGGCCCTTGAGCTCCAAAAGGAATGTGTTTTGTAGTTTGACTACAGATTGTCCCGAGAGCTGGGGTTTCACACCAGTGAGTCTCTGGGGGCTGCTCCAGGTCTTGGAACCTATAGATGCTCCTGGGATCCCTCATGTCTCCCTAGTGGGAAGCATATTTATCCAGATCTTGGGTTTATGCCTTGTAATATCTAGGAAATGTCTAGGGGTGCCAATATCTGAACTTGTTGGTTGATTTGAGACATCCTGGTAAGACTCAAATCCCTGTAGGTCCTCAAAGAACTCAACTTCTTCTCTGTAGCTCTTCTTGTCAAGGGCCTCGCCTATTCTAGGCATTGGTCCTCCGGATAGTTGGAATTCCTTCACACCAACCTGGGCATGCTCTCGGGTCTTTACATACAGGCAAGAGAGCCTTTCCCCGAGGAGGGCTCGCCTTCCACCAGGTCAGCTCCTCAACCAGGCACTGAGGGTCACCGACTCCCTCCTTTCCGAGTGTCTTGCCTGTGTTCACACCAGGTGACTCAGATACAAACACAAAATGATGGCTTTACTATCAATAATTAGTATGTAAATCTAGTGGTTTTTCTAGCTGACTTAGAAGCATTTTCTGAATATTTCATGATAATTTTCGACTTAGATGGAAGAACTTTTAAATCTTTTAATCACTCATTCATTCATTCGTCATCTACTATGTGCAGTGAGGTTTCAGGCTTGGGGATATGGCTGTGAATCAGGCAGACGAGGGCCCCACCCTCTCGGGCTTACACTCTGATGGTGGTAGAGTGACAAGATACACAAACACAGAAATGCAATATCAGAGTAGGAAGAGGGCCGTGCAGAGAACTCTAGCAGGTGAAAGGATATCAGGGGCTAGGTAGCTCATTTAGACCCAGCGTCCAGAGGAGGCCTCTCTGAGGAGATGGTGTGAATGACGGCATCCACCTCACGCAGATCTGGAGGATGGGATTTTAGAGAGGAAAGAGCGGAGCCCGTTCAAGGAAGAGAGACAGGGCAGCGGGTGAGAGGGAGCAGGATTTAACCCACACTCGGCTTTTTGTGCAGAAACGTAGCCCCGCTGCTCTTTGTACAGCCCCAGAACAGTTAGTTTAGGCAGTTAGAGGTCACGGTCACCGACCCTTTCTCCAAAGATGTGGTGAGTACATCCACCAGGGTCAAGCACGGGATTAGGCGCTGTCGGTGCACAGTAATGAGACAGGTGGGGTCCTGTCCCCAGGAACCTCAGTCTCGGGGGGATGCTTGAGGATACAGATGTGTCGGACGCGTGCCATGCCGTGTGATAAACCTCTGCGGGGACACGGAGAAAAGCATCTGTCCTGGGAAAGGGAGTCTTCCTGGGGGGAAGGGAAGCCTGATGGGAGACTTGGGTACAAGCAGTGTTTGGCAGGGGAAGGGATGGAAAGAGGATTCCACGTGCAGGGACTTAACCTAAGTGCGGGTCAGGGGTCACGGGAGAACAAGCTTGTTTGGGGACGGCAGTGCGGTGTGAACACAGCAAACAGTGAGGGGGGCAGTGTTCCCAAGATGCGCAAATTGTGTGATAGAGCAACGCACGAATGCGTTTTTAAAACTTGAGGTATCAATATTCTGCGATAGCCTATAAAAGAAAAGAATCTAAAAAAGAGTGAATATATGTATATGTATAACTGAATCACTTTGCTGTACACCTGAAAGTAACACAACATCTTAAATCAGCTATACACCAACGAAATTAAAATTTAAAAACATTTTTAAAAATTGAGGTATAGTTGACATATAACATTCTATTCGTTTCAGGCGGACATAATGATTCACTATTTGTGTATATCATGAAACGACCACTACAGAAAGTCTGATTAATATCTGTCGTATTATGTGCATATACCCAAATGCACAAATGCATTTTTAGACTTCAGAAACAAGAGAATGTACTATTATGAAAGATGAAACTCATAAAAAGGAAAGAAATGTAAAGTATTTGTAGTTTTCAGAGTGAAACCTTTACCCTGGGGAAGTTCTTGTGTCCAAATGACGGTTTTGTGAGTTCAAATTCTCCTTGTCACGGAACCTCAGATTCAGAAACGAGAGCCTTTGGTTTCTTGCTTGATTCTGGCATTTACTTTTGCAGCACGCCCCAGGTAGAGCATGTGTCACTTGTTTTCCGTAAATGATACAAGCACTTTTATAAACAAGTTATCTTGGTAACAAAGGATGTAGCACCAGCAGGAAGGAAGGTCAGAAGAGCCTAGAGTTACTGGGGAAACATATAATGCCTGGCCACGTTTTTTCCTGGGGAGAAGTGTTTGGCCTCAGGAGGGTGTCACGTGGGCTTGATGGGGAGGTTGCGGAAGTGCTGTGTGTACCCGCCCAGCACACACGATCGCTGGAAAGTGAAGGAGGAAAGGAGACTGTTCATTGTCCGTGAAGCAGAGATGCTACATCCTGACCCTGACGGGAAGCTCCGCTTTGGGTTGTTCTTGCCGAACGGTGGAGTGCGTTTGAATTCTCCAAAGGAAGAAGGGGATGCACTCGGTGTGGTTCATGGAATTAGATTTAGTGAAACCAATTCACTGTGCTGTCTTGCTGGATTGGTAAACCATGAGATATATGCATTTGTTTATTTTTAATTTATTTTTGTATTGAACTAACATTTGTTTGTAGTATTATACGTTTCATGTGTGAAACATTATAGGTCCACTTCTGCTTACCCCACAGCATGTTCACCACCAAAAATTTAGCTTCCGTCCATCACCATACAGTTGGTCCGCTCGACCCGTTTCACCCTCCTACCCCCGCCCGTCCCCCCATTCCCCTCTAGTAACCGCTACTCTGTTCTCTCTATCTACGTGATAAACCATGGTATTTAGTCTTCTATGAATATAAAGCGTATTTTAATTTAGCAGCTGGCCGATCCTTTTCCAAGGTGTCGTCTCATAAGGACATGTTTTACAAATTTGAAAGATGGATACTGTGCAATGAATGTGTCTTTCTCTTATCCTGAAAATTCAGTTGATTCCCAAGAGCTCTCTGGATGGTTTGCGGGAAAAGTTAGAAGAATTAGAAAGCATTTTATTTGGATGAGTGTGAGCAACTTGTGTTTACTTGAAGCAATTAAAGACAAGACTCCTGGGAATTCCCTGGCGGTCCAGGGGTTAGGACTTCCTGCTTTCACTGCCGAGGGTGCGGGTTCACTGCCGAGGGTGCGGGTTCGATGCCTGGTCAGGGAACTAAGGTCCCACAAGCTGTGTGGCATGGCCAAAAAAAAAAAAAAAAGACAAGAATCCTCAGGAAACCACATAATAAAATCTGTTTCTTAATAAGGATTCTGATATAGCCATGAATTTCTAATTTTCTTTGAAGAATCTAGACAAAAATTACCCAATACTTTGTAGTGTTTATATGTGTGTATGTTCCAAACTATTCTTTAGGGTAGAAAACTGCAGATTGCATATATATCTCTCCCCCATATAACTATATCATCATATATTTAACTGTACATAAAAATGACACTGTGGCAATCCAGCTTAAAACCTTAGAAAGAAGTGATTACTGTGTAATGGTGAAAACGGCACAGAAGTTTTACTTTGCACCCTGATTAAGGGACTCGCAACAGAACTTCCTTCCTCTTTGCAAATAGCTCACATAGTCAGGTTGTCCATGAAGCAGGAAGCAGGCACATATACAGAATGGCATTAGGAATATCTTCGGTCTTTACAAGAGATCGTATCACTCTGTCTGTTTCCCGCCTTTATCAACACCCTGCAATAGACAGCTGCTCTGAGAGAGGTGCTTGTTCCTCTGGACCTCCCCTCCCCACCACTCCCAACCCCACCCAAAGCAGGGCTGTCAGTCCTTGAAGGGCGCCCTTTCTGAAGTTGAACTTACTGGGCGTATCTTAGAAAGGGCGAGAGATAATACAAAGCACCACTGGGTAAAACTCAGGGATAGTCAGCCTTGGGGGGAATCACCACAGGCCGGGGGAAGTCAGGAAGGCTTCCTGGAGGAGAGGGGACTTGGGCTTGGCTTTTAAAGGGGGAGTGGGACTCAGGCCAAGTGAAGAAGATGAGGAGGATGGTCATTCTGGGCAGAGAAAAGCTTCCACTCCTATTTGAGCCCCATAGAATGTAATAATGAATGAATGCCTCCAAAAATGGTCCAGGATGGGATTGACATGTACACACTGCTATATTGAAAATAAATAACCAGCAAGGAAAAAGAAATAAAACAAAAAGTTTGTTATGTTGGAAAAAACAATGGTCTAGGAATTGCAGGCACCCTTGGCACTTCGTGTGCCTCATTTGTAAAACCAGGGTCTGAACACCAGTCTCTGAGGCCCCTCGTAGCTCTGCGGTTAATTGTGGTTTATAAGCACCCAGGCTCCCTTTCTCTGGTTGCCTTCAAGAACAAAGTACAAAAACATCCGGGAGATTCTTTCTTCAGCCCAAGCGCATCACAGATCTCCCATTTCTGAGTCCAGGATCTTTGTCACTCTTCCCTTTTCTGGTGTGAATCTTCCTGTCTCTGCTCCGGGTGTTTTCTTTCTCTATCTGCTGATTGAGACTAAACTGATCACTGAGGTCCTGGCAGGAAGCGTAGGTGCTGAATCATCATTTCTCCCTAATCCGTCCTCCCGCAGCTGGTTCCCCTGCAGCCTCCAGCCCAGAGGAAGAGAGAGAAGGGGACAGACTTCAATTCCCACGTCAGGCACTTGGAATGAGAACAGGCTTTCCTGCCCCGAGAGGGGTTCAGAGGCCCCTGGGGTGAAAGACCCCTGCCTCCCTGGGAAAAGGGCGAGAGACACCCACACCCAGAGACTGAGATGCTATGGGATGTTTCTAAATCTCACAACACGCCAAATGCTGAGACTATAAAAGTCTACTTGAGAAATTTCAGAAATATGCTCCCACCTCTGCGCAGGACTGGGTGACCCCTCTCTAAATGACACCGATTCTGAAGTTTCTCAAGAATTGAATTTTAAAAGTCGATCCAAGGGCCTGTGGCTATTAGAATATCAGCGTCTTCTTAAGAAGGCCCGCTTTGGGGTCAGCTTCTTGGCCCTAATGTCTCATTCTCCCGCTTTGTGTGTGTGTGTGTGTGTGTGTGTGTGTGTGGTGTGTATATGTGAGCGTGCATGTGCGTGCTTGTATGTATGTGCACATGCTAAGTGCCTATTTGCTCTTCAGACCATTCCCGAGTGACCGGAACTCGTGTCGTGCAGCTGAGATTCGCAGTGAGGATCTGGATTAAAAGATTTCCCTGTTAGCGATGGCGTTATTGCTGCAATGGGTGCAATTATACGAGTCTCATTTCTTTGCCAATTCTCATTGTGCTAAAAATAGCAACGGCTCCGGCCTGCAGGGTGGAAGATTTGAGATTTAGATTTAAATCCCTCTGACATGTTGGAAATCTCTAGGGAGAGCCTACATTCAGGTGTATCCTGAGTATCCACCTCAGGTGACAACGAGGAGGGGGAGGAAGAAGAGATGCAGGCGTTTCCCACGTCGCGTTGTATAAAGCAGACTTGCCCATACGTTGACTGAAGGGCATTTCTGCCCCGACATAGC
Organism: Balaenoptera borealis; assembly: GCF_965194805.1. NCBI lineage: Eukaryota > Metazoa > Chordata > Mammalia > Artiodactyla > Balaenopteridae > Balaenoptera > Balaenoptera borealis. The sequence goes on from NC_138860.1 coordinate 2,784,847, forward strand.
CTAGGATCCTTTGGAAAGTTGGGTAGAAAATGCTTGAAATTCCATTAGTGAAACGACTGCTCTACAAATGTGCAGTTGTGACACTGAACTGGAGACCCCTGGAAAACTTAGAGAATCATACCCTCAGCAGTGATATTATTTTTCTGAGACTTGGATATGGTATTTAGAAGTGAACTTAGGAGCAGGGTATAGAGTAAACAGTGAAAGAAGGACAACCAAGAAAACATCTTGATACTTATCAGGTGAACTTGCATCCTCGTATATCCTTGGAACACGTATTTTATTGTGGAAACTGAAAAAAAAATCGTATTTATTGAGAATAAGTTTTAAAAATACAAAACTTATCTTGATCTTTCTAGCTGTTGCTATGGTTTTGAGTAATATATCATTAGCAGCCCGGCACTGCAATGATGTATTAAAGTCATACATCATAACAATGCCGTGGCTTTGATGATATATTAATGTAATTCGTGGTTAAGGCACCATTGGCCCCATGATGTATGACTCAAAACACCACCAGTTGGTTAGATCAACACACAGAGACCTATGTGTTAGGGACAGGAGAATGGCAAATGATTCTGGACCAAAATACAATTGAACTTCTCAGAGATGTCTCGCCCACAAGGCAGTTCTGTGAGATTGGATGGGCTTCGAAGGCTAGCCCGGGAAGGGTGGGTCTGTGCAGCAGGTGAAGGGCAGGGAGATGGCCCCTCTGACCCCGTTAGAACCTGTGCCCAGGGCCAAATTGTCACGAGGTGGGGGAGGAACATTCCTCCGCTTTGCCCAGCACCAGCCATTATCTCAAGTCATCCCTGCTGAGACGCCATCGGACGTTACGCACCTGATTCCAGAGATCAAGAACCTGGGGTTCCTAGCAGGGAAGCGAGGTGACGTGCTCAGGAGTGACGGAGCTGGGACTGGAGTCGGGACTGGAGCCCGTGTCTGTCTGTCTCTAGAGCCGGGTGGGCGGGCTCGTTCTGATTTCGTGCCCCCAACTTAGGGGAATGACGTTTTCCTCTCTTAAAAGGGAAAATGGAGAACGAGTTGTCTTCTCATCTTCCTCCCCACTTTCCTCCCCCTCCACCTCTTGGGTATACAATATCAAGAGGAGGCATTTGAAGGAGCAGATCTGGGGAAACTTAGGCAGTGTTACAGGCTTCTGGCAGCTGTCTTAGTTCCTCAGGGTCCTGCCAAAGGCCTGACCTGTGGTTGCGGGAGGGGGTCCCTGGGGGGCGGCTCAGCTGGGGACCAGAAGCTCGACTTTGCCCCTTATGTCTACTGACCAGCCTCCTCCCCGGATTCCAGGCTTCCACTCTGGCTCCCGCGACAAAGCCATCCTTCACACGGCAGCCAGAGTCATTATTTAAAAGTGCAAATCCCACCATGTAGCTATTTTACTTCATTCCCTTCGAGGCTCTGCCCTGCACTTAGAGTAGAATCAAACTCGTTTCCCTGGTCCCCGAAGCCCCGACCCTTGGTGGGGCTGCGCTGGTCTTCCTCCTGTTCCTTGAACGGGCTCGCTGCTGCCTTAGGGCTTTTACACGAATTGGTGACCTTGACCAGCTTGGAATGGCCACCTCTAAGGTCTCACCTTAGACGCCACCTTCTCAGAGAGGCTGTCGCAGATCACCTGGGCACCCTTTCCCGCCCTTCCCTGCCGTGCATGTCTTATGACTCCCTGATAATTGATTGCTTATTGATCTGTTCCTTGTCTTCCTCCTGGAAACCCTAGTGGCAAAAGCCTAGACCTGGTCTCTCGTGTTCTTGCCTGTGTCCCAGGGCTTAAGACAGAGCCGGGCGCACGGGGCAGCTCGCTAACAATGACTAAAACTAAAGACGATGTGTTGATTGACGGACTGATGGTGGAGACTACGGTGCACGAGAAGCTTCGAAAACGAGCTGTCGCAGAGCTAAAGGAAAAAGAGAGAGTTCATACCAAGGGACACTGCTGGCCTGAGAGAGACAGCTGACATTTCCATGTGAAATAAGAGATGGCCCTTTCTGCAGGAATTGGAAGGCAGAGCTGGCCTAGGATTGGGTGGATTTTACATAACAGTGCAGGTGTGTACATGGTCGTGTGGGGTCACATTGACATTCGTGCAAAAGTTGAAAAAGTGAGAAACTGTAATCACAACCCCTTTCACACTTCCTCATGTTGGCTGATGTTGGAGAAGCTGCGGGTGTTTCGTATTCATAATGATCACAGACACTTGTATTTGTACTTTTACATATTTTTCGTAAGCAAGTTCCCCGAAATTGTATTAGCTTCAGGTCCCCCAAACCTAGGTTCACCCCTGGTTGAAAGCATGTTTTGGAAAAATGAGAATGGGAAAAAGAGTGTGGTTGTAGACTGGTGTCCCGATCAGTCTAGATCAGGGGTCCCCAACCCCTGGGCTGCGGACCGGTACTGGTCCGCGGCCTGTCAGGAACCGGGCCGCACGGCGGGAGGTGAGCGGTGGGTGAGCCAGCAAAGCTTCATCTGCCTGTCCCCATAGCTCCCCGTCGCTCGCATTACTGCCTGAACCATCCACCCCCATCCCCTGTCCGTGCAAAAACTGTCTTCCAAGAAACTGGCCCCTGGTGCCAAAAAGGTTGGGGGCTGCTGGTCTAGATGATGGAAAACTAATTAGTGTCCAGTAATCCTTTCACTTTACAGTGGGAAGGAATTGTGTCTTACGATTTATTATAACTATTTCTTGTCAGACAAAGAGCTCAGAGCCTGGGAAAAAGAGGGAAGTTTCTGGAACTTTCTTCCTTTTTTACAACTCATCTGTTTCTTGCCTTATTTTCTTGGGGTCTTGCAAAGCAATGGACTATTTAATTTTGGATAAATTAACTCACATTAAGATGTTATTCATTTAGTGTCTTATTTGTGGTTAGGGGGCTTCTCAAGGGATGACAGAGAATGAGGGAATTTAGGACAACATGGTAGAAGGTATGAGAGGCAAGAAGCATTTAGATAGCCCTCAAGTCAAGGACCGAAATGCCCTTTATTAAGTTAAATAAACCGATTTGTTGAGTGTCTTCCAAGTGTGAATTGTTGGGAGTTAAACGGCGACTCAAATCAGAAGCCGTGTCCTTTAAAATTACGTTTATAGGAGTTATACTTCAATTTAAAATTTAGTACTAAATGGTCATGTTTTATGTGTCATTCACTGCTGTTAGAAAATGTCGAGAGTTTGACTTTATTATAAAACAATGCAGGGTTACAAAATTTTAGTATGCTTTAAAAAAACTTATCTGGATTTAATTAATAATGAATATTAATTGTCTATAATTAACATACACAATTAGAATTCACATTGGCAAATTAAATAGATAAGTATTATTTGTGTTTATTGAAAGACCTATTTAGGACTTCAGAGATTGTAGTAAGGAAGACATTTCATGGTGCCTGAGGAGATAAAGCATTAACTCATGAAAAATAGAAATAACAGCACAAAAAAAGAGCAAAAGAATTGTATCTCTTGGTTGGTTGCTAAATGAACTGTACCGATAATAGATACTAGGGTAGTTTTTTTTTAATTTAATTGTTATTTTATATTGGGGTATAGTTGATTTACAGTGTTGTGTTAGTTTCAGGCACACAGCATAGTGACTCAGTTATACATACACATATATCTATTCTTTTCCAGATTCTTTTCCCATATAGGTTATTACAGAGTATTGAGTCCTCTGTGCTCTACAGTAGGCCCTTGTTGATTATTTTATATATAGTAGTGTGTATATGTTAGTCCCAAACTCCCAATTTATCCCTCCCCTCCGGTAAACATAAGTTTGCTTTCGAAGTCTGTGAGTCTATTTCTGTTTTGTAAATAAGTTCATTTGTATCATCTTTTTAGATTCCACATATAAGCGATAGCATATGGTGTTTGTCTTTCTCTGTCTGACTTACTTCACTTAGTATGATCATCTCTAAGTCCATCCATGTTGCTGCAAATGGCATCATTTCATTCTCTTTTATGGCTGAGGAATAAAGGAGGAAGGGAACCTGCAGGGCAGAAGGGCCAGGAGGCTTGATGGAAGTGATGGTGGGATTTGAACTCTGTCTTTCAAGGCTGAAGAGGAGTAATCAATCAATTCAAGAAGTTATGAATCCCCTATTATTCTATATGCTTATATTTTATCTCACATGAGACTAGATAAATATAAAATGATTTCTGCATTCAAGATACTTTCAACCTAATAGGGATATTACTAAAAAGAATGGACGTTTCCCAGGGGGATGGAATAGTAAGAGCTGCAGTACTAGGGGGCCGTCGCTGAGCCTGTTTGCCTGGAAGGGGCGATTTCGTGAGTACTAAGAGGATCCCAGGTAGCGGATGGCTAAGGGGCTTCCAGATTTTTTTTTTTCCTGCAGCCAATGAGGAATCATTTAAATACCATGAACATATAGTTCTTTTGTGCTCTCACCACCTCTGCCCATCATGCTAAGCACACGCATTCTTTGGAGGAGAATAACACGATTGAATCCTGGGCTGCCTGGTCCCAAGCCCCATGTTTTCAGGTGAGTGTGATTGTGCAGGTGGAAGTGGGGCAGGGTGGACGGAAGACAGAAATGACAGCAGAGGAATCAGGGAGGCAGAGTCAAGACAGTAAGTGTATGTAGGAAATCGGGAAAAGCAGACCTCTGAACTAAGGAGCATTTTAATCACCCGAAACAGAATCAAGATGCATTGCTACGGGTAAAGAAGATGTGGTACATCTACAGAAATGGAATGTTCCTCAGCCATAAAAAAGAATGAAATGATGCCATTTGCAGCAAGATGGTTGGACCTAGAGATGATCATACTAAGTGAAGTAAGTCAGAGAAAGACAAATACCATATGATATCACTAATATGTGGAATCTAAAAAATAATGCGAATGAATTTATTTACAAAACAGAAATAGACTCACAGACATAGAGAACAAACTTATGGTTCCCAAAGGGGCAAGGGAGGGAGGGATACATTTGGAATTTGGGATTAGCAGATTGAAAAACAAGGTGCATTGCCAGCGGCTCTTCCTCGCAGGCCAGCGTTTCATCATTACCCCCCCGGGTTGCAATGTTTTTTTCCAGCTATTATTAGTCATATACGACCAGAACCCCTGGCGCTGTCACCGGGACTAGGAGGGGCCTGGCTTAAATGTCATGGAGTCGTAAGAACAGCTGAGTAAAACATGCCAGTGGTATTTTTCTTCTGGGCCCTTCCAATTCTCTCATTTTTGCACCTGCCTTTGAGTTTATTGAGACCAAAAAGTCTAACAGTGAAGCACGAAGCCGGCAGCCTCTGGGGTCCCCAGGAGTCCTGTGGGTCTTGACAGCCAGACGCAGTCAGGGGCGCTGCCACAAGCTGTGGCTGCAACGGGGTCACAGCCGGCCGCTCACCCTGCCGGCAGAGTGGCAGGAGGAGGGGTCGGGACCACCAGATGCCTCTTCGCCAGTTCCTTTGATCCGAGCTTGCAGGGGGCCTCGTGGAGACCGGCCCTCTCTGTGACAGGCCTTGTCTGGTGGCTCTGAGTCTGCCGTAGGTGCGGCAGGGGACCACGATGTCTCCTCAGAGCCGGCCCCTGGCAGGGCCCCCAAATCTCCCAAGATTTACAACTGGCTGGAGGAGTGGGAGATAGCACAGGTGCGGCGTGAGGGGGCAGCGGGGTCGCCCTGATCTTGGAGAGCCAGCACGGTGAGCAGTGCGCCCTGAGCGCCTGGCCCCTAAGGAGACCTGCGCCCGGAAGGACAGAACTGGGGACGTTTTCCAGGGATCTGTGAAGTTTCCCTCGTGGTCACGGTTCTGGGATGGCTGTGTTTACACCTGAGTGTGAAATGTACCTTGAGTGATAGGTAGTGAACGTGTTGCTTCAGATGCAGTGGGAGTGACGAGCGCCTAGTTATAGAATTTCCATGTCATGTACAGCAGGTTCCTGGACCAGAAGAGGCTGGTCAGTGGGTGTTGAACCAGAATCTGTACGCCTGGCCCCAAAATCGTCATGTGTCTAAAAGAAGATATTGAACAGCTATTAGAACTAGGAAAAAAATTGGAACCTTGAGAGGATATGTCATTTCCTTTTTTTTTTTTTTTTAGGTAAATTGTGAAAGTGAATTTTATGTTTATTTATTTTTTTATTGGAGTATAATTGCTTTACAATGTTGTGTTAGTTTCTGCTGTACAACGAAGTGAATCAGCTGTCTGTATACAATATGTCATTTTCATCTGTTTCAATTTCTAAAACTCTACATTGAGAAAGTCTTTTATGAATTCGTTACCATCTAGATAGAAATCAAGAACGGGAGAAGTGTGAGAAAAAAATAATAAATGGGACTGACCAATTAGAAGACTTCTTCCATCCTTAGAATGCTCACGCCATTATTGCCATTTATAAATATAAAAAAAACCCCAAGCATGAGTAACAGATTTCAGGAGGGCTTCGCGTGGCTCAGCTGGGGAGGGCTGAGCTTGATCATTTAGGTTTTGCAAACACAGCTGCATAGTCAAGGGTTGGAGCTTAGCAGTCTGTGGTTCAAATTCTTCTGTCTCATAATCTTAACCCCTGAAAAGACCCAAAATGTAAGAAAATAGGGACACAAAATCCTACTTATGGCTTACACAGAGGCACTACTGGCATCCTGAAAACTAGAGCCAACACCTCACGCAGCAGAATTTCCTCTGAGCTTCTCCTCTTGTCTAGGGCTGGGGTGGGGGGATAGGAAATCGTAGGCAGAGGGACAAAAAATATTTCTACGTGCTGCTGCTTGGGGGTCCACCGTGCCGGGCGAGGGCTTGAAAAGGCAGTATGGCCCTGCCAGCTGTTGAAGGAAGTCCTAAGGTGCTTATGTTTGTTGGGGTTCTTGGTTGAAACTCATAGGAGCCCAGCTCAAAGCAGCTCCAGAAAGAATGAGACTTTATCAACTCAGGCCAAGCCTAAGAGAACAGAAAAGCAATGGAAAAGGCTTCTGCCTGCCTTGTCCACGAGCTCTGGGTTCACAGAAAGCCGACTCTCATCACAGAGGTTCTGCTTTCCTCTGTTGTGTCTGATTTTCAGACAAATTTCTACCCAGGTGGTGTCCGCAATGGCCACTGCAGTTACAGTTAGCTGCAGTTGCTCTGAGCCCAGAGGGAGAGAGGGCACCTCTGTCCAGGAGCTCCAGCACGAGGCTGAGAGTGTGCTCTCAGTGGCCGTGTGGGGTCAGTGTCCGTCCTTGGAGAGATCATGACCGTTCTGTGGTGCTGTGGCCAGGCCAGGGTCAAGGCTCACCCTTGGAATTGGAGGTGAAGGTCCAGCTCCCCAACCAGAAACATTCGGATGGAGGGTGGAAGGAGCCTGGTGTCCAAAAGGAAAATAGGTCTCGTTCCAAAGAGAAGGGGAAAGGTATGCTGGGCAGGTGAAGAGAACAGGTGTGTGCCAGTGTGCTCGTGGCCAAGGATCCTGTCGTCTCCGCACCTACAGCTGATGTTCTGACTGGTCCCTGAGCACATCCCTGCCCCCCCATCAGACAACAACCCCCGGGCATCTGCTCCCCCATCAGACTGGCCCTCTGGCACTACATCCCCCAGCATCAGGCTACACACTGCTGCTCTGTGACATTCCTTCCCTACTCTTTCCTAAGGCTGTTTCTTGTTTTAAGTAGTTCTTTATATATATGAATGTAAACAGTCACAGTAAAAAAATTCAAATAGAAAGTTATTATAAAATTCCCTAACCACCAGCCCCGAGTCCCTAAGGTGACCAAAATGGTAGAGGTCTGGAAAATGTCTCCGTATATGCAAGTATCTATGTATCTACCATCTATCTATCCTTTTATTTTTTTTATTAACAAATTGTTTCATATTATGTATATTGCTCTCCAACTTGCTTTTTCACTTAGTGATATTCGCAGCATCCTTCCCTATTGGCACACAAAGTTTCATTTAGCAGCTGCATAATATCCCGTTAAATGGATGCACTATAATTTACTTAACCATTTTCCTGTTCATGGACATTCATGTTATATTCATGGTTGTATTTCAAACAATTCTGTCATGAACATTGCTGTACACATAGTGTACTTTTACAAGTATATCTGTAAGCTAATTTCCTAGAAGTGAACTTGTTCAAGAGCTATATGCATTTTAACTTTGCGTAGATGTTAATAAGTTGACCTCCGAGAAGTCTGCATCAATTTCCATTCGTACCCAGAGCACTGAGAGTGTGTTTCCCGACACCCAGTCACCACTGGAGATCTAAATGTTTCATTTTAGTTAGTATGACTGGCGAAAAGGGTATATCCTTGTTTTTATTTGCAACTTAAAATTAGAAATGAAGTTGAGCATCTTTTAATATGTTTAGCCATTCTCTATTTAACTTCTGTGACCTTAAATTCTGTTCTTTCTACCCTCATTAAGACATTAACGGTTGGATTACTTCATACTCTGTTTTCCCCTTGAGAATTCATTTCTTCCTGGTTGTGTAATATGATACGTGTAGATTTATCACCCATTGAATCCCAGGATGTTAGAGCTGAAGAAACTCTTGAGCTGATGCCGTGATGCATTTTCATTTCTAGATAAACAAACTGAGGTCTAGGGAAGCAAACGATTGTCCAAGATCCAAGACTGGGTCAGAACCACAACACGTGCTGTCTGAGATGTTACCTGGGTCTTTTATTCTGCTGTTGATGACAACGAGAGGTCTATCTTGGACATTTAAACCACTCATTTTAATCTATGAGCATCCCAAAGAGTTCCTTTTGACTATAATCACAACCCAATGAGCCAGCTTCCCCATCCAGTGTTTCAAGTAATGGTGTATTTTACCACAGTCCAGCGGTCCTGCAGGCTGGATGTCTGCATGTTAAACTCCCCTGAGCGCAGCAGTAAAACGCCCTGCATGTCAGGGGCTGTAGCTCAGGGAGAGAGAGCTTCGAATGCTCGGTCAACACCAATGCAGGACAAATCAAGTGAGAAAAATCAATAGTCTCATTCCTGCCATTACTTACAGTTTTCACGGATTGTTTAATATAATGAAATAGCTACAGGAAAAAAAAAAAAAAAGTCTAAAACTCCATATTATATTCTCATCTTTGTAGAGCTATCCCAAATTCCTCATGAAATTATCCTTATTTAATTTCAGTCTTGAAATTGGAATTTTATCTTCCTTACATTCCTTAGGGGACCCTTAAATAATTACTAAAATCTGAGTTTATCATTAGGGGAATTTAAAAATGAGAATTGATCTGTCACAGACTTTAATCCAAGGCACCCTAAGTACATAGATTCCAGACTTCACTGTTTCCACTATATCACCTTGTTTTTTCCCCCCTACTAAAGGAAGACTTTTTTTTAAATCATTTTTATAATTTAGATACATCTAGGTCTTCTTTTCTTAAACTAAGATCTTTTTAAAAAATTAAAGAACTTATAAGTATGTTATAAAGTTATTGATATAATTTTCCAATTGATAGAAAAAACATAAGATTTTGAGGAAAATAATTGAACAAAACAAAAATAATTGGCCATGTAATGCTTAAGTTGCATGTTGCCAAGTAATCCACATTAGAAAGCAAAAAAGAAGTGAGGTTCAAATATAGAAGAAAAAGCATATATTTGTATTTTAAATACTGTAATTAATTGAAAATGCTTAATATGTGGTCTCAGATTTTTTCTTTTTCAGCCAAATGTGTAGAGCTCAACTGCAGTTCAGCTGGGGATCTGTGCTGAGGGGCTGAGGGGTCTAAATGCACTATTTCTATTTTCTGAGTGAGTTGTTTTATTTTTTTTCCCTTTTCATTTCCAGGTTCTGGTCAGCTAATTATTGGAATGCTGAACATTCTGTCCTGATACTTGAAAGTTCTTGACTTCTGTGTGGACCAAGAGAGGCATAATGGGTACAGGGAAATTCTCCCAGCCCTGTTTTACTGACCTTCTCTCCAAGTACCTTCTTAAGAAATTGTGTTTAAATCAATGGAATTGTACCCTTGGTTTCAGCTAAATGCAATTGGGAACTAGTGTATTAATACTAATAAAAATGTTCTTGCGCTCAGAAGCTGACTTTCTGTGAAAGTCATGGCAAAAGTCAGATATTTTTAATACATATTCAAGGGAACGGACTTATAATGAAAAAAGCAGAAGCAGGGTTGGATGAGGCAAGGGGACAACAACCCTCTCCTAGGGTTCCTTCTGGACAGAGCTGGCCTGGGAACGGCAGTGATGAAGGATGCTTCCACCTAAGAAAGTACTTAAGAAAAGATTGTAGAAATGTTCCTCTTAGTTGTCCGCCCCCCCCTCAACAAAACCCAACACCCAGTGGCCAGATTTAAGGGGATGCTGACAGTTGAAACCTAACACTGACTGAAGACAATGGGGGTACCCACAAATATCAGAAGCTCTGAACATCAAATAATGAACAGTGGTAAATTCAGAGGGGAATTATTTACTGTCAGGTAAGTCAAGGCAGAAGAGCTGTTTAGGTAGGAGGTCAGGGGAGCCTAAAAGGGGGTAATGAATGTGTGCTCCTCTCACATCAACAAGCCTTTTTTCCATCATTAAAGATGGAAGTACAGCAGAAGACTCTCACTATTTAACTGGAAGTGTACACAGAAGTTTGTTCTAAAAAGATTTTTTTAAAAATTTATTTATTTATTTATTTATTTATTGGCTGCATTGGGTCTTTGTTGCTGTGCTTTGGCTTTTTCTAGTTGCAGTGAGAGGGGGTTACTCTTCTTTGTGGTGCACGGGCTTCTCATTGTGGTGGCTTCTCTTTTTGTGGAGCATGGGTTCTAGGTGCATGGGCGTCAGTAGTTGTGGCACATGGGCTTCAGTAGTTGTGGCATGCGGGCTCAGTAGTTGGGGTGCACAGGCTTAGTTGCTCTGTGGTACGTGGGATCTTCCCGGACCCGGCTTGAACCCATGTCTTCCCGGCTTGAACCTATGTCTCCCTGGCTTGAACCCGTGTCTCCTGCATTGGCCGACAGATTCTTAACCACTGCACCATCAGGGAAGCCCTAAAAAGATTTTTTGATCAATAATTACCCATTTAAAAAGTGCACCATTGACAGAGATTGGTTCAAGATGGCAGAGTAGAAGGACATGCGCTCGCTCCCTCTTGCAAGAGCACCGGAATCACAACTAACAGCTGAACAATCATGGACAGGAAGACACTGGAACTCACCAAAAAAGATACTCCACATCCAAAGACAATGGAGAAGCCACAAGGAGGGGTGCAATCACAATAAAATCAAATCCCATAACCACTGGGTGGGTGACCCACAAACTGGAGAACAATTATACCACAGAAGTCCACCCACTGGAGTGAAGGTTCTGAGCCCCATGTCAGGCTACCCAACCTGGGGGTCCAGCAACAGGAGGAGGAATTCCCAGAGAATCAGACTTTGAAGGCTAGCAGGATTTGATTGCAGGACTTCAGCAGGACTGGGGGAAACAGAGACTACACTCTTGGAGGGCACACACAAAGTCGTGTGCACATCAGGACCCAGGGGGAAGGAGCAGTGACCCCATAGGATACTGCACCAGACCTACCTGCTAGTGTTGGAGGGTCTTCTGCAGAGGCAGGGGGTGGCTGTGGCTCACCACGGGGAAAAGGACACTGGCAGCAGAAGTTCTGGGAAGTACTCCTTGGTGTGAGCCCTCCTGGAGTCCGCCATTAGCCCCACCAAAGGGCCTGTAGTTGCTGGGTCGCCTCAGGTCAAACAACCAAAAGGGAGGGAACCCAGCCCCACCCATCAGCACACAAGTGGATTAAAGTTTTACTGAGCTCTGCCCACCAGAGCAACACCCAGCTCTACCCACCACCAGTCCCTCCCATCAGGAAACTTGCACAAGCCTCTTAGATAGCCTCATCCACCAGAGGGCAGACAGCAGAAGCAAGAAGAACTACAACCCTGCAGCCTGTGGAATGGAAACCACATTCACAGAAAGACAGACAAAATGAAAAGGCAGAGGACTACATACCAGATGAAGGAACAAGATAAAACCCCAGAAAAACAACCAAATGAAGTGGAGATAGGCAACTTTCTAGAAAAAAAAATCAGAAAAATGGTAGTGAAGATGATCCAGGACCCTGGAAAAAGAATGGAGGCAAAGATCAAGAAGTTGCAAGAAATGTTTAACAGAGATCTAGAAGAATTAAAGAATAAACACTTAGAAAAATTAAAGAACAAAAGAGATGAACAATACAATAACTGAAATGAAAAATACACTAGAAGGAATCAATAACAGAATAACTGAGGCAGAAGAATGGATAAGTGACCTGGAAGACAGAATGGTGGAATTCACTGCTGCAGAAAAGAATGAAAAGAAATGAAGACAGCCTACGAGACCTCTTGGAAAACATTAAATGCATCAACATTCGCATTATAAGGGTCCCAGAAGGAGAAGAGAGAGAGAGAAAGACCCGAGAAAATATTTGAAGAGATTATATTCGAAAACTTCCCTAACATGGGAAAGGAAATAGTCACCCAAGTCCAGGAAGTGCATTGAGTCCCAGGCAGGATAAACCCAAGGAGAAACACGCCGAGACACATAGTAATCAAAGAGACAAAAATTAAAGACAAAGAAAAATTATTAAAAGCAACAAGGGAAAGATGACAAATAACATACAAGGGAACTCCCATAAGGTTAACAGCTGATTTCTCAGCAGAAACACTACAAGCCAGAAGGGAGTGGCACTATATATTTAAAGTAATGAAAGGGAAGAACCTGCAACCAAGATTACTCTACCCAGCAAGGATCTCATTCAGATTCGAGGGAGAAATCAAAAGCTTTACAGACAAGCAAAAGCTAAGAGAATTCAGCACCACCAAACCAGCTCTACAACAAATGCTAAAGGAACTTCTCTTTGTGGGAAACACAAGAGAAGAAAAGGACCTACAAAAACAAACCCAAAACAATTAAGAAAGTGGTAATAGGAACATACATATCGATAATTACCTTAAATGTGAATGGATTAAATGCTCCAACCAAAAGACACAGGTTTACTGAATGGATACAAAAACAAGACCCATATATATGTTGTCTACAAGAGACCCACTTCAGACTTAGGGACACATACAGACTGAAAGTGAGGGGACGGAAAAAGATATTCCATGCAAATGGAAATCAAAAGAAAGCTGGAGTAGCAATACTCATATCAGATAAAATAGACTTTAAAATAAAGGATGTTACAAGAGACAAGGAAAGACACTACATAATGATCAAGGGATCAATCCAAGAAGAAGATATAACAATTATATATGCACCCAACATAGGAGCACCTCAATACATAAGGCAAATGCTAACAGCTATAAAAGAGGAAATCGACAATAACACAACAATAGTGGGGAACTTTAACATCTCACTTACACCAATGGACAGATCATCCAGACAGAAAATTAATAAGGAAACACAAGCTTTAAATGACACAATAGACCAGATAGATTTAATTGATATTTATAGGACATTTCATCCGAAAACAGCAGATTACACTTTCTTCTCAAGTGCACACGGAACAGTCTCCAGGAGATATCATATCTTTGGTCACAAATCAAGCCTTGGTAAATTTAAGAAAGTTGAAATCATGTCAAGCATCTTTTCTGACCACTACACTATGATATTAGAAATAAATTCCAGGGAAAAAACCGTAAAAAACACAAACATATCGAGGCTAAACAGTACCCTACTAAATAACCAAGAGATCACTGAAGAAATCAAAGAGGAAATCAGAAAATACCTAGAGACAAATGACAATGAAAACAGGATGATCCAAAACCTTTGGGATGCAGCAAAGCAGTTCTAAGAGGGAAGTTTATAGCAATACAATCCTACCTCAAGAAACAAGAAAAATCTCAAATAAACAATCTAACCTTACACCTAAAGGAACTAGAGAAAGAAGAACAAACAAAACCCAAAGTTAGTAGAAGGAAAGAAATTATAAAGATCAGAGCAGAAATAAATGAAATAGAGACAAAGAAAACAACAGCAAAGATCAATAAAACTAAAAGCTGGTTCTTTGAGAAGATAAACAAAATTGATAAACCTTTAGCCAGACTCATCAAGAAAAAGAGGGAGAGAACTCAAATCAATAAAATTAGAAATGAAAAAGAAGAAGTTACAACGGACACTGCAGAAATACAAAGCATCATAAGAGATTACTACAAGCAACTCTATTCCAATAAAATGGACAACCTGGAAGAAATGGACAAATTCTTAGAAAGGTATAACCTTCCAAGACTGAACTGGGAAGAAACAGAAAATATGAACAAACCAATCACAAGTAATGATATTGAAAATGTGATTAAAAATCTTCCAACAAACAAAAGTCTAGGACCAGATGGCTTCACAGGCGAATTCTTTTTTTAAATTAATTAATTATTTATTTTTGGCTCAGATCCCAGACCAGGGATCGAAACTGTGTCCCCTGCATTAGCAGGCAGATTCTTAACCACTGCGCCACCAGGGAAGTCCCTTCACAGGTGAATTCTATCAAACATTTAGAGAAGAGCTAGCACCCATTCTTCTCAAACTCTTCCCAAAAATTACAGAGGAAGGAACACTCCCAAACTCATTCTACAAGGCCACCATCACCCTGATACTAAAACCAGACAAAGATACTACAAAAAAAGAAAATTACAGACCAATATCACTGATGAATATAGATGCAAAAATCCTCAACAAAATACGAGCAAACAGAATCCAACAACACATTAAAAGGATCATACACCATGATCAAGTGGGATTTATCCTAGGGATGCAAGGATTCTTTAATATATGCAAATCAATCAATGTGATACACCATATTAACAAATAGAAGAATAAAAACCATATGATCATCTCAGTAGATGCAGAAAAAGCTTTTGACAAATTTCAACACCCATTTATGATAAAAACTCTCCAGAAAGTGGGCATAGAGGGAACCTACCTCAACATAATAAAAGCCATATACGACAAACCCACAGCAAACATCATTCTCAATGGTGAAAAACTGAAAGCATTTCCTGTGAGATCAGGAACAAGACAAGGATGTCCACTCTCACCACTATTATTCAACATAGTTTTGGAAGTCCTAGCCATGGCAATCAGAGAAGAAAAAGAAATAAAAGGATTATAAATTGGAAAAGAAGAAGTAAAACTGTCACTATTTGCTGATGACTAGATACTATACATAGATAATCCTAAAGATGCCACCGGAAAACTACTAGAGCTCATCAGTGAATTTGGTAAGTTACATGATACAAAATTAATGCACAGAAATCTCTTGCATTCCTATACACTAACAACAAAAGATCAGAAATAGAAATTAAGGAAACAATCCCATTCACCATAGCAACAAAAAGAAAATACCTAGGAATAAACTTACCTAAGGAGGTAGAAGACCTGTACTCAGAAAACTATAAGACACTGATGAAAGAAATCAAAGATGACACAAACAGATGGAGAGATATACCATGTTCTTAGATTGGAAGGATCAATATTGTGAAAATGGCTATTCTACCCAAAGCAATCTACAGATGCAATGCAATCCCTATCAAATTACCAATGGCATTTTTCCCAGAACTAGAACAAAAAATCTTAAAATTTGTATGGAGACACAAAAGACCCCAAATAGCCAAAGCAATCTTGAGGGAAAAAAAAGGAGCTGGAGGAATCAGACTCCCTGACTTCAGACTATACTGCAAAGCTACAGTAATCAAGACAATATGGTACTGGCACAAAAACAGAAATATAGATCAATGGAACAGGATAGAAAGCCCAGAGATAAACCCATGCACCTATTGTCAATTAATCTATGACAAATGAGGCGAGGATATACAATGGAGAAAAGACAATCTCTTCAATAAGTGGTGCTGGGAAAACTGGACAGGTGCATGTAAAAGAATGAAATTAGAACACTCCCTAACACCATACACAAAAATAAACTCAAAATGGATTAAAGACCTAAATGTAAGGCCAGGCACTATAAAACTCTTAGAGAAAAACATAGGAAGAACACCCTTTCACATAAATCACAGCAAGATCTTTTTTGCCCCACCTCCTAGAGTAATGGAAACAAAAACAAAAATAAACAAATGGGACCTAATGAAACTTAAAAGCTTTTGCACAGCAAAGGAAACTATAAACAAGATGAAAAGAAAACCCTCATAATGGGAGAAAATATTTGCAAACAAATCAACAGACAAAGGATTAATCTCCAAAATATATAAACAGCTCATGCATCTCAATATTTTTTTAAAAAACCAACCCAATTAATAAATGGGCAGAAGACCTAAATAGACATTTCTCCAAAGAAGACGTACAGATGGCCAAGAGACACATGAAAAACTGCTCAACATCACTAATTATTAGAGAAATGGAAATCAAAACTGCAGTGAGGTATCACCTCACACCAGTTAGAATGGGCATCATCAGAAAATCTACAGACAACAAATGCTGGAGAGGGTGTGGAGAAAAGGGAAACCTCTTTCACTGTTGGTGGGAATGTAAACTGATACAGCCACTATGGAGAACAGTATGGAGGTTCCTTAAAAAACTAAAAATAGAATTACCATATGACCCAGCAAACCCACTACTGGGCATATACCAAGAGAAAACCATAATTCAAAAAGACACATGCACCCCAATGTTCATTGCAGCACTATTTACAATAGCCAGGTCATGGAAGCAACCTAAATGCCCATCGACAGATGAATGGATAAAGAAGATGTGGTACGTACATATAATGGAATATTACTCAGCCATAAAAAGGAACGAAATTGGGTTATTTATAGAGACATGGATGGACCTAGAGACTGTCATACAGAGTGAAGTAAGTCAGAAAGAGAAAAACAAATATCGTATATTAACGCATATATGTGGCACCTAGAAAAATGGTACAGATGAACCGGTTTGCAAGGCAGAAATAGAGACACAGATGTGGAGAACAAACGTATGGGCACCAAGGGGGGAAAGCTGGGGGTGGGGTGGTGGTACTGTGATGAATTGGGAGGTTGGGATTGACATGTATACACTAATATGTATAAAATAGATAACTAATAAGAACCTGTTGTATAAAAAATTAAATTAAATAAAATTAAAAAAGAAAGTGCACCATTGTAAAGTAAAAAAATCAGTGTGCTGTTGTGTGTTGCAAAGTGGAGACAGTGAGATCAGCCAGGCTGAGACTGACCAGTGGATGGCTTCGTGCAGCCCCAATCAGCATGGTGCGCACTGGTGGGGACAGTCAGGGACGGATCAAACAGGACAGTCAAAAGTGATTTTGCATTGTGTTTCTGATTTCAAAACTTATGCTCTTGACCACATGACTCTGTATGTGTGTGCGTGTGTGTGTGTGTGTAAAGCTACCCAGGAAGTTGAAAGAAGGGGAGTTTGTACACACCTTTCATCATCAAGAAAGGTAAAGAGGTTCCATGTGAGGAGAGCCTTGAAGATGGATAGGCATTTAAAAAATTCGAAATTCTAATTATTGGTATAAAACAGTATTTTTTCTTATAAAAATAATACATGCTCTCTGCAGAAAAAATAGAGAATTTGATAATAAAAAGAAAGAAAGAAAGAAAAAAAATACCCATCTAGGATTGTGCCACCAAGAGAGATTTCCTTTTAGCAACTTGGTGTATATCTTCTTTTTTTAATTGAGGTATAGTTGATTTACAATGTAGCAACTTGGTGTATATCTTCTAAAACCTAATTTCCTTTTTCTAGGTAGACTGGTGGGTAGATGGATGGAGAAAGAGAGAAGAATAAGCATGTTTATTGGGGGGGTACTAATGTATTGTTTTCACTTGTTTATTTTGTTTTTTTAGTCAATGTTATCTTAAGGAAGTAGGTCCCAGATTTTGATGGGTGGAGAGGGCAGAGGTATTTTAGGCAGAGGAAAGCTTTAACAGGACCATGGATCCAAAAAGGATTGTAGGGTGTGATTCAAGAGTAGTTGCGCAATTTGAGGTGGTGTTTAGGCTGAGGGGAAGTTTGGAGCCAGACCGGTAACACATTAGACTATCAGACTAAAGAGTCGGGAATTTATTTGGTAGAAAAGGTGAAACCATTAAACTATTTTTGAATTTTCTAAAGCTTTGCTTTAGAAAGGTTAATTTAGGAATCATAAACTGGATGGAGAGGAATACGACGAGATTAGAGAGTTAAGAGCTTGTTAGAGGACTATACTCCAGGTGAGAGGAACCAGGAACAAAAATGAGGTGGTGACAGTAGGGAGAGAAAAGAAGAGCCACAGAAGAGGAAGAATTAATAGAGTAACTGGAAAAAAAAAAAAAAAAAGAGTAACTGGGTATCTGACTCGTGCGTGTGGCGGGGAAGGGAAAAATCAAAGACGGATGAGGGCTACAAGTGATGGGCCATAAACAGTCCTGGGGAGGTTGGGGGAAGAGCTAACCCAGGAGTAAGATGATTAGATGTTGACTCTGAGGAGTCAGTGAGACACCCGAGGTGGAGGCGGCTGTCGGGCCATCACAGATGTGAGTGTATGTTGAAACAGCACATGACTCTCAGTTACTCATAAGAAGCTTCTAGAAGCCAAAGGTGGGCGCCCTATTAAAACCTTTAGTCTGCATCTTCCATGCGTGTTGAGCTCCCTAAGAGGCCACCTCTTGCAGAGCACCAGTGCCGTCCACACAGTCCGCTTGACCCTAGTGGCCGTTGGTCATGCTCCACTGAGCTCTGCATCCACACATGGTTCTGGACCATAAATGCTGGATCATCATTTCATTCTGAGATCCTTTTCTTGGTTGATTAATTTTGGTCTTCTTGAAAATAGTGGAGTGGCTGTATCCCAAGCGTGTATCTAAATGAGAAGGAAATGGCGTGTTTTCACCAAACGGGGAGTAAGAAGAGTCACTTTGTTTGCTTTAAGAGCCAGGTGGTCCACATGTGGGAATGTTCAGGTCCACCTCTTCCTCTTCCTACTGTAACACACCTCAGCTGTTTATAGAGATGGTGTGGATCTCACCCAAGTCATTAAAAAGGTTTCATACTCTGAACCCGAGGCTCAGGGAACCACGTGAGATTTGAGAATGTATTGGTGCCAAGCTGGAAGATTATGTTAACTCTTTTAAGCCCTTTGAATCTGAATGAGCAGATGCCAGGCTGTAAAGTGGTTCCATGGAACCTTGGAGAGATGATTCTCAAGGCCTTGTTCTCAGGGATGCGGGCTGTGTGCAGTCCAGCTCAGGTTGGAGCCGTGAGTCTAGAGACCAGACTTAGACTTTCTACGGCTTCATAAGACCCAGGCTTAGATCCCAAAGCTTGCTTGATTCCGTCCATTTCTAATTTCCTCATCGCCACTACTCTCTGATTCAACTCCATCCTCTTGACTCTTCTTGACCTAGACTATTCCAACAGCTTCACTGGCCTCCTCCCAGTCAACCCCTCCTCCACGCTGCTACCGGCATGGTCTTTCTACAACGCTCCGAATATGACACTTAGCTATGCAAAAACCTTTCAACACTTGCACTGTTTATAGAGGTGAAAGCAAACTCCTCAGTTTACTGGAGCAAACCCTTGCACGCCCTGCCCTTAGTTACCTTTGCAGCCCTCTACCACTGCCCACACTTGGTGCTTCCACGCCTTAACATGTACCCATTTCTCTGTTGGTAACGCCTTCTTCTTGGCCAGCTCATCTTCATTCTCCAAAGACCGGTGTGTACGTCACTTCTGTAAATTGTTCTGTTTCCTCGTTCTCTCTCTCTCTGCATGTTGGCTGAAAAATATTCCTCTCTCATCTGTGTCCCATTAGCTCTCTGTTCTCTTTATCATAATGCACATTGTGGTGTGGTAGATTGTTAACTATCTACATGTCTTTTTCTCTGGCTGGGATATGGTTCCCCAAGGGCAGGACTGTATTATATGTATCTCTTCACCTTTTCAGGAAACATAAAGTAAGTGTTGTTAAAAAAAATGGGGGGGGAGGGGTGTATTCTGAACCATAGCTTGATCCAACCTCAATCTTTAGTTTGGGGTTTGTTATTTATAAGGCAAATTGAATGGAAAGGGTAAGAGTTCTAACCGTTTAGCAGCAAACACACATATTTATAGCTCTCGTCTTTTTATAATAAAACTGAGATTTTGTAGAATATTTAGAAAAGGGAATGTAATCGAATTTCCTTTTTCTCAACTTGCTAAGTCCAAAGCTTCCCCCTACCATGCCTTTTAACTTTATTATTCAAAATATTATAAAATGTATTGGTATGCTTGCATATCTTATTAAACGCAGTGTAGCACAAGTGATTTAGTCTTTTCTCAGGGATTGAGAATGTTAGTAACATGTTTCAAGAACCTTTGAAATGTTTCTATATCTTGCCCTGGTAATCTCTAGAATCTAAGAAATTGACTGTAAATACAGGAAAAGGTTTTTGCTGAAAAATGCACTGTTTGAGCTGAGATCTTGTGGCCGTCCTGGAGGTGTGCCCCACGGCTCTCCCTTCAAGAGAAAGGCTGCGGAGAGGAGGATGGGTGGTCAGCGGACAGCCTTCAGCCGCTGCCCCTTTGGACCCAGCATCACATACACCCAGGGCTGCTTTCACCCCAGATGGCTGCGACGTCCTCAGAGCTACACTGTGGTATAAGGCTCTTCTCTTTTTTTTTTTTTAAATTGAAGTATAGTTATTTTACAATGTTGTGTTAGTTTCTGCTGTACAGTAAAGTGATTCAGTTATACATATATACATTCTTTTTCATATTCTTTCCCATTATGGTTTATTACAGGATATTGAATATAGTTCCCTGTGCTATACAGTAGGACCTTGTTATTTATCCATTCTCTATATGAAAGTTTGCGTCTGCTAATCCCAAACTTCCAATCCATCCCTCCCCCACTCCTCCCCCACCCCCTTGACAACCACAAGTCTGTTCTCTATCTCTGCAAGTCTGTTTCGTAGATAAGTTCATTTGTGTCACAGTTTAGATCCCACATTTAAGTGAGATCATATGATATTTGTCTTTATCTTTCTGGCTTGCTTCACTTAGTATGATAATCTCTAGGTCCATCCATGTTGCTGCAAATGGCATTATTTCATTCTTTTTTATGGCTGAGTAATATTCCATTGTATATATGTGCCACAGCTTCTTTATCCATT
The DNA here is from genome assembly GCF_965194805.1 of Balaenoptera borealis. Classification (NCBI taxonomy): domain Eukaryota; kingdom Metazoa; phylum Chordata; class Mammalia; order Artiodactyla; family Balaenopteridae; genus Balaenoptera; species Balaenoptera borealis. The sequence continues at coordinate 2,805,883 of NC_138860.1, forward strand.
CATCTGTTGATGGGCATTTAGGTTGCTTCCATGTCTTGGCTATTGTGAACAGTGCTACTATGAACATTGGGGTGCGTGTATCTTTTTGAATTATAGTTTTGTCTGGATATATGCCCAGGAATGGGATTGCTGGATCATATGGTAATTCTATGTTTAGTTTTTTAAGGAACCTGCATACTGTTCTCTATAGTGTCTGCACCAGTTTACATTCCCACCCACAGCATAGGAGGCTTCCCTTTTCCCTTTTTGGTTTGAGGCTCTTCTTGTCCAGCCCTTTCTTCCTCTGTCCTTTCTTCCTCTGTTTTTTCACAAGTGTCAGACCTTTGTTTTGCTCTGAAGCCTCCCTGCTCCTTCTCCCTTTATCCTTCACAGGAGTTTCCTTGGCAAATCTCCTGCACTTTTGTTTCCATTTCGGCACCTGCTTCCCAGAGGGTCTGACCTCGCTGAGCTGTATAATGAGTAGGAGGGGTGCTTGGGGCAGAGGGGCAGAAGGGGTGCATGATGTGAAATGAACTGGGAGGGGAGGTAGTGCTACACTGTTCAATTCAAGGAAGGGTTTTGTTTGTTTGTTTACTTTATCCTCAAATCTTTATCTGTGCAATGATTTTTTAAAAATAAATTTATTTATTTATTTTTGGCTGCGTTGGGTCTTCGTTGCTGCGTGCGGGCTTTCTCTAACGGCAAGCGGGGGCTACTCTTTGTTGCGGTGCGCGGGTTTCTCATTGTGGTGGTTTCTCTTGTTGCAGAGCACGGGCTCTAGGCATGTGGGCTTCAGTAGTTGTGGCGCATGGGCTCAGTAGTTGTGGCTCACGGGCTCTAGAGCGCAGGCTCAGTAGTTGTGGCACACGGGTTTAGTGGCTCCGCGGCATGTGGGATCTTCCTGGACCAGGGCTCGAACCTGTGTCCCCTGCATTGGCAGGCAGATTCTCAACCACTGCGCCACCAAGGACGTCCCTGTGCAAAGATTTTAGTCAGAGAGGATGATCAAATTTGCATCTGAAAAGATTACTCTGGCACCACGGTAGCAAGGGGACCAGTTCAGGAGGCTACTCCAATAACCTAAATGAGAGTTAGTGGTGGTCTGAGCTAGGGTGGTGATGAGATGAAGACAGAGGTGTATTTGAGGGGTATTTAAGAAATAAGGAGACAAAGAAGAGGGAGGCATAAAAGCTTCTGCGTTTGGGCTCATGTAACTCAACGGATGGATGAGCCACACGTTGAACTTGGGACCCTTGCAGAACTGAGTGTAGAGGGAAGACCGAATCCATTGGATTCGCATGGACTGGATGTGACATGTTCAGGAAGAGAGTCAAGTGAACATTTGAAATTAGGGCCAGGATAGGTGAGAAAAATGTGTGCGTGGGGGTAAGTGGTGCTGTGGGCGGGGACGCAGAAGCTGGTGACCCTGGGACCAGAGTCTCTTCAGTGAAGGACGGGAGTCGTCGGGCTGTCAGTGGGGGACAGCAGTCCCCCCGCAAGGGGGCGTGGGGCCGAGCTGGAGGACGAGTCATTTATGGTTTGACAGAAGCACAGATGAGCTATGAAGTGGAGGGACAGGGGGCCATCCATCCTTTCTGCCAACACGGGTGTGCCTGGAGTGTGGGAACCACACACACACACACAACCACATATGCGTGCGCACACACACACACACACACATCAATACATTTATTTTAAGGGAGCCAGCAAGGCTGAAGTTTGTAGGGCAGGCTGGCAACTCAGGCAGGAGTCGATGCTATAGTCTTGAGGCAGAATTTCTTCTTTTTCTGAGAAACCTCAGTTTTTGCTCTCTTCGGGCCTTTCAACTGATTGGATAAAGCCCACCCACATTTACTGAAGATTATCTCTTTACTTAAAACCAATGCCTGTAGCCTTAACCCCATCTACAAAATACCTTCCCAGCAACACCTAGATCAGTGTTTGATTAAGTGACTGGGCTCTGCAGCCAAGGCAAGCTGACACATGAAACTACCCTCCCAGGGACTGGGGACGTGGGAGGGGTGGGTCATGGGACCTCGAGGTTGCAATGCGGACCCGTGGGGGGAGGGGAGTACCGGCTGTGTTTGAAGACTCGGGGAGGGGGGTGGGTATGCACTGGCTACGCCAGAAGGCCTGGTGGCAGGTGTGTGAGATCGGTGGAGCCGCCAGGATGAAAGGGGCTGTACCGGAGGCTCCTGCGGCTGTGGAGGGACAAGTGTGACCAGCTCCGCTCCATCTTCACCGCCGCGGGAGAGCCCGGGGCCAGCCTGGCTCCTCTGGGATCCGGTCCGCCTTTGGGGAGGCCTCCTCTGGATGGAGGGAAGCAGCACGTCGGAGATGGGGGGGGTGACGTGATGCCCTGTCCCCGCCACCGCCACGCCCACCTTCCTGGTCGCGCCATTAGGCTGCACTCTTGTAACTCCGCGTCACTTATTTTCTGGCACAGACGGCTATGTCTTATAGCGGCTTTCTAAGTTGTTTATTAACTATTGCCAGCTATGCTATGATTCGGAAAGGACACGTCTTTCAGGGGTGTGGGAGCAGGAGCTGCCACCTGTGGGAAAACAGGAGTAAAATCTGCCAATATTTTTGGTGGAATGAATATGTTTGGACTTCCCTGGCAGTCCAGTGGGTGAGACTCTGTGCTCCCAATGCAGGGGGCCCGGGTTCCATCCCTGGTTGGGGAACTAGATCCCACAGGCCGCAACTAAGAGTCCACATGCCGCAACTAAGAATCCACGTGCAGCAACTAAAGGTCCCACATGCCGCAATGAAGATCCCGTGTGCTGCAACTAAGACCCGGCGCAGCCAAAATAAATAAATAAATAATAAATGGAAAAATAAGAATATGTGTATACTTTGCAAGTACCAACTTGCTTGGAAAGAGTGGATATTTGCCCTGTCACTGCTCAAGAACTAAGTGTCACAGAGCTGTGGAGAAGGCATAAAAAAGTACTCCCCCAGAGTGACCTGTGACTTCGGTTCTCCACTCTGTAAAATAGGTGGAGAAAAACTCCTGCCTGGATTTTTCCAGATGGTTATAAGGAGCAGGTCCAGTCAACGGATAAAGTTAATTCCTGAGGACAGCTGCTGTTATTGCTGTAAGTGTGGCTACTTTTATTCTTATTCTCCTTATTTACATAGACTGTAAATGCAATTTGGAATTTTAATGTGGCCTCAACACCAGGGAAAAAAAACGGTACATGTGGGACCCTTCTGGGTCTTTCCCTGTAAAAATTGCTTATCATTGATCTGCTCATGTCTGATTTCTTAATCAGCATGATGTTTATTTAGACTTTCCCTCCTTGTGCGATTCTCACCCTGCTGGGTTAAACCCCAGTGTGGCCAGGCTTTGTGACGGGAGGACCACACTGTGGTTTCCGAAGAAGCCTCCGGCCTCCTTGTCCTGAGGCTGCTTTGATGCCGCAGACAAATTGCCTCAGGGTATCCACAGTTTACCTGGCTTCTTTCCTCTGTTTATGAGGCGGGATTTGTCTCTCTTTCTCTTCCTGTGTGGGAGACAGATCTCAGTCTTGGAAATCAGAATTATTCACCCTCATATACATACGTGCATCAGACTGAAATGTCACAGGAATCCAAGTTATAACCAAGGCGCTAATGCGGTTTCGTGGGGCACAGTTACCTGAATTGCTGGGATCCTCGGCTGCTATTCAGAGCTCAGCACTGATGGCAAACCCGGCGTGGCCATGGCCGTGGCCGTGGCCGCACTCACTCACACGCAGGGTGGCCACAGAGCAGAACGAAGGCAGGAAAAGAAGCTAGTGGTTTACGCCACTCGTTTTAATTTATCCATTTGGAAGTTGTGATTTTTAGGGCAGAGATTATTTTGAATTTTACCCTCAGCCTTAGCGAGCAGATTAAAGTGTTTATCCTTCTTATAGAATAAACTTTTTTTCAAGCACTGGGTAGATGACTATCTTGCAGATCATTGCTGTGTTAATTATATCCCATCGCCTTTACTGTGTACACTACTCACGTTATCAAGTTCACATAAATGGATTAAAAATGTATGCATTTCTGGCTTCCCTGGTGGCTCAGTGGTTGAGAATCTGCCTGCCAATGCAGGGACACGGGTTCGAGCCCTGATCTGGGAAGATCCCACATGCCGCGGAGCAACTAGGCCCATGAGCCACAACTACTGAGCCTGCGCGTCTGGAGCCTGTGCTCCGCAACAAGAGAGGCTGCGATAGTGAGAGGCCCGCGCACCGTGATGAAGAGTGGCCCCCGCTTGCCACAACTGGAGAAAGCCCTCGCACAGAAACGAAGACCCAACACAGACAAAAATAAATACATATAAATAAATAAATAAATAATAATAAAGGAATTCCTTTAAAAAAAAAATGTTTGCATTTCATGTCCCAATAGAAAGAAGCTGCCTGAGTGTCAGTGACGCTCAGAGCACGTGCCCCGTCCTCCTCCGCATCCCACGGTCATCTTCAAGATGCAGACCTGACTCTCCGCGAACACCCTTCACCCCTTCTGGTTCCTTGGCCTGCCCTCCATCCTCCCTGCTGTCCCCCTCCCCTGGGCACTCGAGTCCCATCACGCGAACAGCTTGCAAGTACACAGGGACTTATGAGCTACCAGGGCTGTACCAGGGGGTCTCCACCAGCAACGTCGTTCCCCGCTGTGTCCTCTTCCTTATCTGGGTTTCAGGAGACCACTCACGGGTCTCATCACCCCCGTGTCCTGCCCCATTCACTCTTCCTCTGGCCTCCACAGAGCCTGGCCATCGGGGCACCCAGGGCAGCTGTAACTGCTTATTCAGGTGGTTTCTCCCTCATCAGCCTGAGTCCTCACACCAGGGACCAGCTTCCACCTCTGAACCCCAGCATCTAATACACTTCCTGGTCCTTAGAGGGCACTCAGTAAATATTTCTTGAATAAGCGCTTCATATCTATTTACTAAATTTGTTCTAAAAAAGGCCATCTCCTAGTCAATCTATTCCTAGCCTAGTTTCTTAGCTTGTAGGTCTTTGCTCCTTGAAGTGTGGTCCGAGGACCAGGGTCACCTGGGAACTTGTTAGAAATGCAGAATGTCGGCCCCTCCCCAGACCCACTAATCAAAATCTGCATTTTCATAAGATCTTCAGGTGATTGTGGGACCCTTCAGATTTGAAAGCACTGCTTTAGATAACTGAAAGTAAAGCGATGGCGTTTCTTTTAAAATAATTCTGTAATTCAGATTTTTAAACCCTTTTTTGAAATACAAGTGTATTATTCTAAGCTAATTTGTAAAAAAGTTTTTACTAAAACCCTAGTATGCTAATTTCAGGAGTGATTTTTAATACAAAATAAAATTTCATTTACATTTGATGCTATTGCAGATACAGGAAATTTCTTTTTTTCTTTTTAAATTTTTTTTAAACATCTTTATTGGAGTATAATTGCTTTACAATGGTGTGTTAGTTTCTGCTTCGTAACAAAGTGAATCAGCTCTACATATACATATATACCCATATCTCCTCCCTCTTGCATGTCCCTCCCATATTTTTAAATTTCTTTTAAAATTTTTATTTTATATTGGAGTGTAGTTGATGTACAATGTTGTGTTAGTTTCAGGTGTACAGCGAAGTGGTTCAGTTACATATGTACATCTATCTATTCTTTTTCAGATTATTTTCCCATTTAGGAAATTTCTGCTTGTAAAAAGGACCACACGGCTGAGTGAAGTGTGACTAACAAGCTATGCGTTTCTTCCTAGGAGGGGCTTAGGGAGGCCCTCTGGCTGGAAGAGGGGCCAGACAATTTGTCTTAAAGTTGCATCTGTGTGACCACACACCACGGCTTGGATTACATGTGACCAAGTTCACATTCGATTTTTCTAGAGAGGCATTTGTCCACATTTCATATAGGGCTGAGGAAATGTCAGTTGTCCATTACAGGGAATGGGTTAACTTCCTTGTGCCCTTTTCTGTGAATGTCCCCAGCCAACCCATCAGCAGACCCTGCAGGCATCACCTTTGGAAGGTGCCCAGACCGCCCGCTGCGCCCTACATTTCCCTCTGTCTCCCTTATCCTAGACCCCTCGTTATCACAGCAGCCCCCAACTGTCCCCCCCTCTTCTCTCCCACCGCCCAGCCCCCGGTCTCCACCCAGGGCCGGATCGTGCCCCTCCGCCCCCCGCCTCCGGGGGCTTCGCCTCCTGCCTCCCCCTGGCGGACCCTGCGTCCTCGCCCAGGCCCAGCCCTGCACCCTCTCGGGCTTTCTCCCTTCTGGCTTCCCCACTCCAGCTCCCTTGTGCGCCACCCCTCCACACAGGCCTGCGATGTTCCCGCCTCAGGGCAGGACACCCTTCCCACCCTGGAAACCGGTCCAGACGGCTTGTTCCTTCTGTCCTCAGGCGGCAGAGTCCTTCCCCGCCCCGTCTCTCCTGCCCCCTGCAGTCCCTTTCCATCTCCTGATGCTGTTGGATTTCATCTTGGCAACTGTCACCATCGCCCCATATGTACAGATTTATGACCCTGCCTACTTTTGTCTCTTCCCACTATAATTCAAACTCCATCAGTAGAGTGTGTGTCCTGTTGTCCCCTGTGTCACCCTCGTGCCCAGAACAGCCTGGCACAGAGCAATTGCTTCATCGGTATCGGGTGACTGGAGTGCTGAATGGAGTATGGAGGGCAGGCTCTGAGGGCGTCACTGGCGAGGATTATGGGGGGCACGGCTCAAGTCCACTGTCGTTAATAAGATGTCACCTGCAAGGGACTGAACCCCAGACTTGCTAACGAGCTGCCGTACCGTCGGATTAGAGATCTTTCTTTCCTCATCCATGTTGGTGTAATTCTTGGAAGGCCACGGGTAGCAGCCAAGCGGGAGACAGAGCAGGAAGTTCTTAAATAATCACTACTGCTTATTCTCTATTAGGGTTACATCCTCTTTATTTATTCCCCTTCCCTCCCAATTTTCCTTCCTTTAAAAAAATTATTTATTGATTTTCTTATTTATTTAACCGAAGTAGAGTTGATTATACACATATACACATTCGTTTTTATATTCTTTTCCATTACGGTTTATCCCAGGGCGTTGGATATAGTTCCCTGTGCTGTACAGCAGGACCTTGTGGTTTATCCATCCTATACGTAATAGTTCGCATCTGCTAACCCCAAACTCCCAGTCCTTCCCTCCTCCCCAATTTTCCTGCTTAGACTTTAGGGTCTGTGCCACTTGGAACTGATGAGATATTTATTTCCAATGGAAGTTTTTTTCAGTGACTCCCAGCAAGTCCCAAACCATTAGCCCAAACCAGGGATCGGCAAACGTCTTCTATAAAGGGCCAGAGAATAAATGTTTCAGGCTTTTGCAGGCAACATGTGGTCTTTGCTGCAGCCATTCTGTGCTTATAGGGTAGCAGATGTAGACACTACTGAAATTCGTGTGATTGTGTTGCAACAAAAGTATACAAAAGCAGGTCTGTGGGATTTGGCTCATGGGCCATAGTGAGCTGACCCCTGGCCTAAATCAAAGTCATATATTTCTAGACTGTGAGTCCTTGCGGGCAGGAACGGTGTCTAACACATATATTAGGTACAAAGGAATATCTTCTGAATAAGGAAATATATATACATATATAAACCCTAAGACAAACCCATCGGTCATTTTATATTGGATGTAACTAGTCATAGGTACAATGCTTGACGCTTGGTCCTTCCGTGGCTCGAGGATTTGGGGCTCTGGAACTTGACGGTGAGGAGTGTGTAGCCAAGGAAGACTTTATATCATCACTTCTAAGACAAACTTTTTCCCAATGAAACTTATTCCAAGTCAGAGTATGTCTAACAATGCCAGAAGCATGTTTCCTTTTCAGTGGTGTGTACAATCATGGCATTATCTCACAACTGACATGAAATGAATTGACCTTAGATTTGAAGAAATAAGGTCTTTCTCACTTGGATTTTCAGATCAAAGAGTGGCCAAACAAAACATTCATCTAAGTAAGAACTCTGTTGTCTATGTTGCAATGACTGTGAGGACTGATGAAGCTCATAGCATCTGTATCTTAGGTGCTAAAGGAACTGATTGCTTTAACTTTCAAACAATATGAACATTCACGGTGAGTCAATTGACAATGAAAAGTCAAGTAGGTTTTCATGTTTGGACCATAATGGCTTTCAGAATTATTTTCTAAGTCATATCTCCTCTATCCTAGATAATCAAGAATCTATTGACATAGAAATTATCAGTGAAAGTACAATTTTAGATTATTAGGTTCTCTTTGGAAGCAGTTATAAGAAAGGTGAAGAGGAGGATTTTCATACAAATCAGGATCTTTCAAGGTGAAAGATCTGTTAACACTGCTTTTCAAATTATGTGTGTTTTCAAATATATGTTAAATTCCGAGAAAAGCCATTAAATATTTGATTCAATCCAAGAAACATTTATTAAGCACCTATTATGAGTAGGTAAGGAGTTACAAGCAGCTAAGGCTGGGAGCAGGATTGGGTCCCTGGCAGAGGGTCTGACCACTCACAGCTTCCCGGTGGAAGACACAGGGGGCGTTCAGTAGACTTTAATTCCTTTTTAATTCTTTAGCCCCACGTGATGGCACATGGCCCAACTGGGACGTGGGTTTTTTTGGGCTGGGAGGTTTGTGAGTGCTATTTTGCAGGCAATTCGTCAGAAAGGAAGTAGGGAGGGAGGAAGGGAAGGACAGGTCGTCGCCTTTGGGCATCTGGGCCGGGACCGGGACCACTGCTGTCTTGAACTCTGACCACAGATGGGTAAATAGCCTATTCACGTTCCTCTGGTCAAGAAAAGTACGGGACTGAAATTGTCCACCCAAGATGTAGAGCAAGGTCCAGCGAGCTGGGGACAATGTCTTAGCCTGTGTGGGGAGCACAGTTACCCGATTTAAAGGTAGTTGATGACACAGCGGGAAGGTGAGGCGGGTGGGGAGATGAGCCCCTCCACAGCTATTCTTCCCCCTCTCTTCCCTCCATCTCTGGGAGGCTGATGCTTTCTCTGGGGCGTCCCCAGATACACAAGTGTCAGGTGTGCAGCCCCATGTTTGCAAAGCCACTGCCATCCACACTTCTAACCAGGGGGCTGAAGGGAGCCGGGACCCCCTTGTAGGCACCGAGGGGGTGACAGGAGCTACTTTCCATTCCTGCCCTCCTGAGAGACAGAAGGGAGGTCCCAGGCTTTTATTCGGCTTGGAGGGCTCGGAAGCAAACATAGATGATTAACAACAAGTGTTTTACCAATGGATTACAAAATAAGCAGGCTTTGGGTTTCCCTATTCCCCCTGATAATCATGAACTGTGTTCACAATATAAAAACACTCGTAGCCCCGAGGTCCCCCGCAGTCCCCTCCCATCCCCGAACCTGTTAGGTGGCTCTGTTGCACATCAGATTGTATTTGGGAAAGTTTCCCGCAGAGCTTGAAAAACAGGAACTTGGCACCTCTGTGGGTCATAAATCAGAGCTGGATGGAAACCCCCTTCTTCTGACTCTCAGTGCCAGGGAAGCTCTTAACTGCCCTGCATGAAAATAAACGCAGGAAGTTCTGAGGACGCTTCGGTGGACCTAAAATAATTACACACCGCTAAGATCATTTGATGTCATTCCTTATTTGGCCACAGTTTTTCACAGAATGAGGTCATACAGTGACAGTGTTAATATCAGGAGAACAATGACACTTCTCATTGTTACCTGGCTGATCCCAGATTACAGGCTTGTTCTTTTGCAAGGGGGCGGCCACATCCCATCTGCCCCCCACCCCCCCTTTAATCCCTCTACGTTCTGAACTCATCCTTCTGTCCTTCTGGGCTCTCATGTCTGTGACTCTCCCTCGGCACCTGGCTCCTACTTCCTACTTCTCGTTCCTCAGCACTCACCCGAGGTTCAGCCCTTCGTGCCTTGGTGAGCAGTACCCACATCTAAATATTGCACCTTCCACCAAATCCTCTTTGGCCAGTAACATTCTAGGCACCCATGTGGCTGGGGAAGGTGACTGCATTTTAGTGTTGAAAACAACCCAGCTCCTCCTTTGAGTTCCTTTACGTTAAAACAAAACAAAGCAAAAGCGAACCAAGAGAAAATGAGCAGAGAAAAAGCAGAAACCACTGAGGCACGCTAATTTTACTTTTGGGCTTCGTTATGCCACGGTGGTTTTTACAGATGTGAGATTATCACATGATCAGGGTGTGTTTTCTTGCCTTTTCTTGATATGCATATAGATCTCAACTGAAGTTGGGCAAAGGGAGGGTTCGTCCCAAAGAGTCAGGCAGCGTGATGATGAAACAAAAAAAGCAGACGCGGAGCTTAGCCCCCACCTCCTCCTGTGTTGTTTTGCAGTTTCTGTACTGATCCGAGCGAAACGCACGGCTCCGTGGGGAAATGGAGATGGGTTGGTACCCCGGCCTTGCCACCCAGCAGCTGTGCAACCTTAGGAAACCACAGTGATTCAGCCGTAGTTTCCTCATCTGTGATGCGACAGTGATAAATAATGCCCACCTCCTAGGCTTGTTGTGAGAATCAAAGGAGATGATCTGGTTAAATGAGGGTTCAGCATGGTGCAGGGCACAATCATGGCTCTCCGTCCTCGTCCTTTTCCCATCAATGAGACTGGGAGTGGGTGCGTGGGTGGGTGTAGGAGATGTGAGGCCTCCCCTGGGCACTTGCACGCTTTCTTCTCCTTTAAGGGAGGTAGGAGGCTGGGTGAGCACCGGCTGGGCATCGCCCCGGGAACTTGGCCGCAATCCAGGCCGCACAATAGTTGTAGGAACATTCGACACTGGAATAACACAAGGCCACACGGCAGGAACAGAGGGGAAGTAAAAACTGCTATGGCCACACCAGGGCCAGCGCGACACGTGTTTCCACGCTTATTTATAGAAGCTGTTCCACCTCAGTGGCAGAGAGCTTTTGACAGTCCTAATTTATTTCTGGGGAAAATCCTTGGGACAAGATTTTTTTCTTTTCTTTTTTTTAAAATAGTGAGTACTTTAGTAAGTGGGCCGATGGCAAAGGTAGGTGAGCCGAAATGACAGGCACAAAATGTCTTTTCTTTGTAAACATTATTGCCTTGGATTCGTAGATAGGATGTTATGAATAGTGAATGCAGATATGATGTTTCTTGAATGATTTTGTGATAAAATAAATAGGGAAACTGCTAGTCGGACTAAAGTATGAGAAAATTAGGGGAGCTCTTAAAGTTACAACATGGTCAGGACTAACATTTGGGTGGTGATGATGGTGCTGCTTCCTGTCGAGAAGGTGTACAAATAAAGGTTTACAGCCCCCGACTCTTGTGTATGTAAGACTCAAAGAATTTGTATGTTGTGGATGTCCCCGAGGTCCTGGGCAATCGACACCTGTTTTAGATGTCAGTGGATATAACCGATCACTCCCACTCTTGTTGAGACAAAGAATGTTTTTGTGTTTTGGGTGCCACTATTTAAAAAACTGTCTGTCACCGTTGCTTCTTTTGAGTCCTAAAGAAAAGGCTCAGTAATGAACACAGGTCCTGCAGGATGCCTGGTCTGTGCTTCCAGGGGGTTCAAAGCACGGGGTTTAGAATCAAACAGAATCATGGGAACCCTGCCCTACTACTTACTGACTATAAGACCCGGGCAAGTTACTTAACTTCTGTAAACGTCAGTTTCCTTGTCGTAAGATGGGGTTGCCTCGAGGATTCAATAATATCATTTTTGTATATTACGGGCAATGCTAAGCTTTTGAAACAAAGAGACTCCAGAATACAGTGGCTTAGATAAGGGCAGTTAATTTCTCTCTCACCTGAGTCCACACCTTGGGTCCAGGCAGGGAAGGAGGTAAGAGCCAAAGTCCAAGGAAAGCGGCTAGTCTCTGACGCTGGAAAAGGCTGAGAAGTGGGATGATCGTTTCCGCCACGTTCCACCACCATTGGCTCATCTTAGGCACATGATCACACCAGCTGCAAAGAAGGCTGGGAAATGTAGTCTTTCACTGAGGAGCCATGTGTCCAGGAAACCAGGAAGGATGGATTTTGGGGAGACAACTAACAAGTCTGTCACAGTATGTAGCTCACAATGCCTAGCACATAATAAATGCTTAAAGAGAGATGCTGTTATTTTCTTGAATCGTTTCTAATATGTGTTCTTTGGATGCATTTCCTCAATGAGATCATTTCCTGGAACATAGTAGATGCTCAGTATTTTTCAGGTGAGAAATACTGGATTAGTAAGCAAATTGTTTTTCTTTCAGTTAAGACGTTGCTGTGGATGGCGTGGGTTTCTCCAGTGCAACCTCTTTCCTTTTCTTTTTTTTTTTTAATAAATTTATTTATTTATATTTGGCTGTATTGGGTCTTCGTTGCTGCGCACGGGCTTTCTCTAGTTGTGGCGAGTGGGGGCTACTCTTCGTTGTGGTGCGTGGACTTCTCATTGCAGTGGCTTCTCTTGTCATGGAGCACGGGCTCTAGGCACACGGGCTTCAGTAGTTGTGGCACGTGGGCTCAGTAGTTGTGGAGCATGGACTTCATTGCTCCGTGGCATGTGGGATCTTCCTGGACCAGGGCTCGAACCCATGTCCCCTGCATTGGCAGGAGGATTCTTAACCACTGTGCCACCAGGGAAGCCCCCAGTGCAACCTCTTTCATTTGCTCTCTGTTGTCAGCTGGCAGGGAGCGCTCTGAGGAAGGGCTGGGAAAGCAAGTACCAGCAACCTTCCTGGGTCACCTCATCTGACCTCAGGGCATTGTGGCCCAGAGGAGGTGTATGTGGGGAACCAGCACCTCCACCACCACAAGTTGCCTCTACTCTACGGCAGATGCTGGAGAAGCAGTTTTGAATGAATGAATAGAATTTTTCGAAAAGTCACCCTTGGAAGGACGCCTCCTGTCTCCCCTTGGCTCTGTCTCACAGACGTGGTCCTGGGGACAGTCTCAGCCCAGTGTCCCAGGGAGGCTGGGCTGGGGTCCCCAAAACCTCTTGGGGCATCCAGGGTCTGCCCCATGCTGGCCTCAGCTCAGGAGGGGAGCGTGAAGGGCCCAGCAATCACCAGTCTACTGGCTTCTTGACCGTTTAGTGTCAAACTCACATCAGGGATACTCAGCGATTAGTCTAATTACACCCCTTCTGCCTCTTCCCCCCTTTCCTAGCGACAATTAAATATGCGACGTTTCACAGACTGGTTCTAAGCTTTTCTACAAACAAAACCACCATCACAGGCTGATCTCAGTCACTGAATTATTAATTCCTCACTTAACATAAAACAAATGCCTATGTGAAACAGTTAAAGTACTGCAGGAATATTTATTTTGAGTGACTAAACCATACACTTCCTGTTCAGCCTTAAGGAAAATTGGTCTTTATTATTCCAGGGAAATGTCAAGATCACTGAGTGTCGTAGCACTTTGACCTGTGTTATGGAGAACAAACTCTCCACATGGTTCTCATAAAAATATACATCAGAGATGGCTTCAAACCGAACGTCAAACTTAGTTAAAGGTACAAACCTCTTCAAAGTTTTTGTGAATATCGAATATAACAATCAAATGCACATCAGCGAGAACCTTTTTTTTTCCCCCCCTCAGGGGCTGCTTCATGCTGATGGATTCAACAACTTTGTGAGAGTTAGAAATTCTAAGTTATGTGAGGGAGATATCTGCTCATCAGAATCACCTCTGCTGGCTGTCGGGCTGGGCTTCAGAAAAACTCCCCCTCCACCAATTTTTTAAAAAATGTATATAACCACTTATAAAAACATTAAAAACATTATGTTCTATGTCTTCCTTGGCCTGTGTGATGATTACCTGGGTGTATACATATGTAAAAGTTTATCAAACTGTACACGTTTCTATATGTGAAGTTAGTTTCCAACTAAGTATGAATATATACATATTTTTTCATATGCCATGGAATGTCAGCAAGAATTTTTTTTAAATTTATTTATTTATTTATTTATTTTTGGCTGTGTTGGGTCTTCGTTTCTGTGCGAGGGCTTTCTCTAGTTGCGGCAAGCGGGGGCCACTCTTCATCGCGGTGCGCGGGCCTCTCACTGTCGTGGCCTCTCTTGTTGCGGAGCACAGGCTCCAGACGCGCAGGCTCAGTAGTTGTGGCTCACGGGCCTAGTTGCTCCGCGGCATGTGGGATCCTCCCAGACCAGGGCTCGAACCCGTGTCCCCTGCACGGGCAGGCAGATTCTCAACCAGTGCGCCACCAGGGAAGCCAAGAATTTTTTTTTTTTAAAGTTCTTCCTAGTAAGAGGTTGACAAGGGAGATGTCTTTTGTGGGCCACTGTTTAGTTGATTAAAAATCTTAACTCCGCAATCTACTAGACTCTAGGTATGGCGTTTTGGATCTGATTCCTTGGTATCCTTTGGTGGGACCATAAGAAGAATCAGTGTCTGCCTGGCAAAGGCATGACACCTCCTGCTGGTCTCGGCAGGGGGAGGTAGGGGAAAGCAGGGTGTGTAAGGGGGAGGGCTGGACCACCACATATCATAAGCCTTGTTAAGTGTTTTGTGGCTCTTGCACTCTTTTGTAATAGAGATAATTGTTAAATTCCAAAATGGATTGTGGAGGTATTTTCTTGCTTCAAACATCTCCAAAGGCTCAATGGTATCGAAGGAGGCTAGGGACTTTCCTGGCGGTCCAGTGGTTAAGACTCCACGCTCCCAATGCAGGGGGCACGGGTTTGATCCCTGGTCGGGGTATTAAGATCTCACATAACGTGTGGCCATAAATAAACAAATAGCTAAATAAATAAATAGAGAAGGCTAATGTCTAGAACAAAAAGATGTTAAATTTTAGGGTTAAACTCCAAAAAAATTTAAAGGCTTTTATATCAATAGTATCACTGATAACACTGACATCAAGTATCAGTAACTTAGTACCTGATGCCTGATTTTCTTTTCCTTTTGAAGCAAACCCTAAGCATCACCCTCGTTTAGAGACAGCATATTGTCGCGTTTAAGGCCGTGGGTCTTAGATCCACACTTCCCACTGACTAGTGTATCACTTTGAGCAAGAAGTTGTAAGAGGAGGAGGAGGATACCTCATGGAGCTGATCTGAGGATCAAGTGAATTAACCAAACACCTGGCGGCGTGACTAGGGCACAGTGAGCTCTACGAAGACAGATACTGTAAGAGATTTCTGCCATCAGTTGTAACAGTTAATGATACAAATTGCTTTGTTTCGTGTATGGAGAGGCGATGCACAAGTTGAGATCAATGCTTCAAGTATCCAACTAAGGACAGTGGAGCACCTGAGAAAGTATCTAGAGAAGGAAAAGTATCTCTTCGTGTGGAATTCTTTGGACTCCATCCCTAGTCAAGGATCTCAGTTACGTGGAAGCTTTAGAACCCAACAGAATGAGGACACCATAAAAACTTCTAAAAATGATCAGGCTGGGCATATCAACATTTATTGAAATACTGAAAAAAAATTCCATTTTGTTGAGAAATTCCTGGCAAGAACCAACAGGACAATTTGATTTCACTGATACAGTAAGTCATGTCAACGAGGAACCAACTTCACACTCTAAACATTGCATGGGTTCAGATCCAAGGGAACAGAAGATCTGTAAGACAAATATTCAGACATGACAGATTTTCTGTTTATAAACATAGACCAACGATAATAAACCAGGCCAAGCCCCAAACCTCCATATTTGAGTCTGCTTTTACTAATAAATCCTGTAGTTGATAAAGCAGTTACTAAGTCAATGTCTGGTTGTAAGCCACTTAACGATGAACACTAGAGAAAATTCGCTTGCGGGCTTTGCATGGGCCGTGGACGCCAAGCGGCTGGCATTCTTGTTTATCAGCTTCTGCCTTTAATGGCACCAGCAGCGTGGCTGTAATCTCCGTGTTGCCCCTCTTTCTAGCTGTTCTCATGGTGTAATTTACTAGGTCAACAACATCCCAATATGTGACATTTTTTAGGTGTTAATAGTCAGTGGGGAATACTGTATATTTAAAATAAAACCTGGACTTTTGGAATCAATGTATTTGTTTTTTAAAATTTTTTTGCAATGTTAAGGACCCTCCAAATAACTATCCCCCAAATCTCAAAATTGCTTCCACCCATGTTCCATACCCATTGATGGAACCATTTCATTAACTGTTGACACTCTTCCCCTCCAACTTGGTTTTTAACTGGGGAGAGCAAAGATGCTACTGTTTTATTTACTGCTTTGGATATAGACTCTGATCAGCTATTTTTCCGTTGTCCTCTGAGCCACGGAGATGACACGGGTGACCAAGCTCTGCATGAGGAGCTGCGGACGCCCGGCTTAGCTAATGGGTACCCTTCACATGGACGCGTATTAGAGGTGATTAATAAAAATAATAAAATAATCCTCTTTGTACACACAGAAGTAATAACTAATATCTTTGGTATACAACTTACAACGCTTGGAAAGAAAAACCAGGTAAGGCTCCACCCTTGTTAAATTTACTTGAAAACAGAGGAGGTTACAAGTCACATAATTTACAATAGATATTAAATAAACTACAGTAAGAATTATGAAGATTTACAGACATTTAATCAAGTGAATGATTTTAATTCATTAAGACCCCTCTCTGTCTCTGAACTATGTTCCGCTAACTTGACATGCTACAATACACACATATATTTGGTTTCTTCAGTCTTGGCTATCTTAGACGAAGGTGAAACCAAGGAACAATAAATTAGCATCATAATTGTCTACAGTTGAAACTATGATATACAATATAAATAAACTATTCAAAAGCCAGCAACATTTATGAAAAAATTAAGGGACTAGGAGATACTTTCATTTTTTTTTACAGTTTCTACAAGTGATTGTGCCGCCGATAATCTCAAAAAAAATTAAAGTCTAAATGAGATTCCCGTTTTTGATTTTAGTGTCTCACGACATATAATAACTAAGTACTGTTAAAAATAATTACCAATCAGAAAAATAACATTAAGGAAATTACTGCTTTAGCTCTTTTGTCATATCACAGGTTCCCCCCTCCCCCTAGAGGACCTAAAGAATGTAAACACTCTATTTTATTTGACTTTAAAGTATTAATACTTTATTTTAAACAAATGTTGATCCACATCTGCGCAGCTACCTTTGAGAATTGTGAAGTAAGGCAAGACTTCTGTTATCTGTGGCATCGCCTGTTAATAATACTGACAGCGTCGTTTGGAGAGTTTGTTTCGCAATTCTCTGTCCTCCAATTTGTTCAACAGCAGACTTTTAGACTTAGAAAGGTCAGTATCACTCTCTTCCTTTCCCTTTTGGGGAAGATTTGAATCACTTTACTATCTTTCCAGGCCATATGTAAAGATCACTGTTTCCTCTCTGCGTTTAGGGGATGATCAATTGCAACGAGTCAATTTACCTGCACATCCCTTCCTTTATTTTGCATAGCTTACCACGCTTCAGTTTTGTTTTAAACTACTTGACATCCCAGCAAAATACATTTCATGTTGTATTTTTTAATGAACTACAAACCTTGATGGTTAAAAAGGCTGATGTAGTCTAACAAGCCTTTCTGCTGGAGATTTTTATGAAATCCTACAATGCTAAAGCTAAAGCTTGCAAAGTTTGTACTCGTTGCCCTTAATATTAATTAATGCTTATATAAGACCAGAAGAGGGATACTGCCTGCTTTTTTTTTTTTTTTTAACATGAACACATGACAAAACAAACCAGAACATAGTCAAAATAGCAAGCTAACATATTCATAGACTGTTCTTATTAGCTGTTTGCAGGTCTAAGACACAGACATTCAAGATTAGGCTTTTCATGATTTGGTGGAGCTACTAGTGGGTGTGGATGAGCGAGAGTCCATAGTACAGATTCCGTGATCACGTGACAGAAGGTGCTGCGTCCTTGAAAGGAAGAGGGAAGGGCTACGATTGGTGCAGCTGATGAACTCTTGAGAATGGCTTCAGTTCAGCTTTACCACGGAGGAATTCTGTAAGCTCAAATCCCCCCGCCCCCCCCCCCCCCCCCGCTGCGAAAGCCTAACGGATAACACAGATCAGTTCCTAGATTTCTTCACAGCGGAGATCAGTTTCAACATACAAGAACTGTTCTGTCCATTTTCATCCTGATGTGGTGTTGGGATCCACCTGTGAGTTCAATTCACTCCATTCCAATGTCTTTTATACGGAATTCTTTGGGGATGTGACGCCTTTGATTCACAGTCTGCAATACAAATACCCTGATCCATCATTTATTGGCTATTAAGTATCTGATTATTATGCTTTATTAAATTCAATATCTTTAAACCAAGTGTTTAATTTGTGTTGCTTGGAGCCACATTCAGAGTATTTTTTTTTTTTCCCTTTCTTCCTGTTCTTCTTTCCCCACCACCGATCTCTTTGTGTTTTAGTAGCCGCACTCCTAGGGGCTGTAACTAAGCTCGTTTTGCATGCAGCATTTCAATCAGCAGGTTGTTGTAGGGGACATCCCCGTTCAGGTGCTTGTAGTAGAGGTATTCCTCGGCCTGCACGCTAATAGCCCGGATTTCAGGTAGTCGGAGTAGCAGCTGCCCAAATTTCTCTGTTTGCTGTGGGTAGTTGCACATTGTATAGTCCAGCAGGGCAGCGTTGACTTGCTCCTGGACACCTTCGACCAGCTGGAAGTTCTCCAGGTTTTTGACATCTGGATTTAAAAAAAAAACAAAAACCCACAATAATTCGATGATGTTTTAATTCCTGTTTACCCCAGCAGCGTGTTCAGTTAAAGGAGGTATTTTCCTCCCGACATAAAGCAGACTTGATACAATGCTCGATATTCAGTCAGCCCCACTCACCAAGCTTCCTGGGAAAACGATCACAAAAGAGCTTTAGAAGAATGTCTTGTTGAAATTCTGCCTACACCTCCAAATCAATTAGACACCAATGGATTCTGAGCAAGGTCAATTCTTTTCATATCTCACAAAAGGAAAGGTTTAAGGATTCCTAAAGCAGAGGCATCATAATATATTGCCAGCAAATGAGTCCCTCTAGGAAGACCTATCTTAACCCGGTATATGACACAATTCATAGAATTCTGTATTAATTTTTCTGACCCAAGGTGAAATCTGTGTCCAGGGTATGATGTAGTTAATTCTAATAAAAAGTGACAGGGTTCTTGTTTCTGTTTGACATTTTCTAAATGATTCTGAAAGCCTTTGACTTGTCTAGCCTATGCTAATGAACCATCTGTACACTCCAGTGACTGCCAGCGGAACAGTCGCTGCTGGGAACTCTCTAAAATATATGTCTCGGTGACTAATGATCTTTATCAAATGAAAGCCTTGTCCTTTAGGCAGAATTCAAGCCAGGATGGCCGCAACCCTTTAACCTGAATGTGGTTTCTAAAGTCTGATACTTCACTTTTTTTTTTTTCCTTTCTTTCTTTTTCCTTCTGGACATGAGTCGCTCACACAGAGGAGACAGATGCAGGCAATTCACCCAGCCTAACTCCTGGAGATCCTCTGCCTTACAGGTCCTCATAAATGCTGAATAAGAGGGAAACAGAGTCAAAAGACAGACCGACACACACACACACAGACAATGAGCAAGGGAAAACGGTTGTGGTGGAATTTCTCTGGTGGAGTTTATTTATGTTAACTGTACAACTTTTACACAATGTGTATATAGAAGCCTCTGGAAGAAATGCATGGATATGTGTGTGTGTTTACAGACATCCATGCTGAGAAGGTAAACAGATGCACCCACCCCTCCCTCCGCTTTATTTTCTAACTGGAGAAAAATAAATAAGAACGATTCTATAGAAAACACATAATACTATAACTAAAAGGTTAAATGTGCTATAAACTCAGTTAAGAGTTACCAAAATAACTCTTATGCAATATTTTCGGCTCTATATGTTGTTAACCTTAGCCTGTATGTATGTGTGGGTCCATTTTGGTATCTCTAAATGCTGTTACAATAGGCTGCCTTACATTTGCTGTTGAAATGTGTCCAGGATGATTTCAGTGTTTACATTTTGAGCCGTAACTCTGCATGAAACATGTTTCCCCCTTTCTGTCCCCAGATCTCTGCCCCAAATTAAAAACAGTGGGGAATTAGTACCAACATAGTGTGAGCATTCGGGATCACATCTATTTCAAAGTACGATGGGAGAATCAGAAATATTTGATTATTTATTAATGAGATGTACAAACAGACAAATGCTACACTACAAGCTCACGCCTTCCTGTGGCATTTAAACTGACATTTAAATTGTTACCCACTGGACGTTGTACCCAGGTGGCACTTGACAGTTAATAAAGCAGTTTCCATCTATCTCACCTAAAATGTCTTAAAAGTTATTTTAAGTTATTTAAAATACTTAGAAATATTAGTTATATTTGGTTCAGAATTACAAAATGTAAACAACTGGAAGTACCTTGACTACGCTGTACCTGGGCAGATGACAGAAAAAAATCTACATTCACGTTAGCCTGGCTCTCTGCCATGCTCTTATACTTTCAGAGGCTCACACTCTGCTTACAGACAACAGTCCTTCATAAAGCTTCACAGCAGAGAACGGGTAACGCAAAAACAGTTCATCTGAATTCTGACCAACTTCTTAGTGCTGCTTCTTTTTTACCCTCCACTCAACCTAAAGAAAACATTTAAACTTAAACATAAAACGTAAGGAAAAATTTAGTTTTCTCTTTTATTTACCAGTAAGAAGTTGAAAAAAAAAAAAAAAAAACCCAAACAAGCAACTTCCGGTGTTACAGTGATTTTAACACAATCATAGGAAAAAAATCGAAATGGAATACTATTTTATGCTACAATGAAAGATATTCTCACAGCAAGAAAAGCTAGCAATAGTCACAGAGGTTTATAGGGAGGAATTTGCACGGAATGAAATGCAAGATAAACGAATAATAGTCTTTTCAGAAAGTTGTTTTTGAAACCTTCTTTTTTTGATAAATGTATTTTTTGAGAATGAGGTTCAACCTTCTGTGATAAATTATGGGACTCTGTTAAGAAAAAAAAAACAAAAACAGCCAACTGCTAACAAACGTAAAACAAAGGATGGATCACAAGTTCTGGTTTATTCACTTACTATTAGTACATATAATCATTAAAATCTTCAGATCAGCATTCGCTGGATAATTTCTGTGAACACTGGTCCAAACTGCCACCTTCCTCCCCAAAGTTTAAAAATACATGCAATTTTCCTTCTGAAGGAAAATACTGTGTTTTTATAATGTGTTTATCATTAAACACAAAAAAAGTTATGCTGCTAGTTGCCCCAAAGGTACTTACTAACTGAATGTCTATTTTGTTTTCTATGTCTGTACAGGCAATTTGCAATTTAGTGGCAATGATTCTGATATGTAAGCTACAAGGTCAAAAAAAGAAAGAAAGAGGGATTTCCCTGGTGGTGCAGTGGTTAAGACTCTGCCCTTCCACTGTAGGGGGCGTGGGTTCAATCCCTGGTTGGGGGCTAAGATCCCACAAGCCACGTGGCACGGGCCCCCAAAAAAAGGAAGGAAAGAAAAAGATTTTGATTGAATTACTCTCATCCACCGACCAAGAAGTTCCTGGAACATTGCTCTGGCTGATCTATTTCAGCTCCTGTCTCTCTCACTGCATCTTGCCCTCCTTTATTAATCGCCCATTTCCCTATGTACACTGCCAGCATCTTCGGGTGATGTGTTATATATTATGTGTTTTAGTCAAGGCTTCCCCAGGGATTTCTCCAATTAATGTTTGCTTTATATTAGTGGTGTATTTGTCCAAGGTTGATTAGTTATAAAATGACCTATTACATTAGCTGTTACGCATCTTATAAGTCTACCTCCTTTCTTTTTCTAATTTGAGAGCAGCTTTCAAAAACTGATTTACACAATAGACCTCTCCCTGAAATATTTTAAATGGAATAGTGTGTTCTGTTCAAAGAATCCTGTGGTGAATTCTTTTGTGAGCCCCTGGGTTCCTGAGTGTCTTTCATTTTCGGTCTGACAGGCAGACCTTCGTTTTTCCACTATGGGGAATGTAAATTGGTGTGGCCACTGTGAAAAACAGTATGGAGGTTTCTCAAAAAACTAAAACTAGAACTATATTGTATGACCCAGAAATTCCACTCCTGGGTATATATCTGAAAAAAATGAAAACAATAATTTGAAAAGATACATACACCTCAATGTTCATAACAGCATTATTTACAATGGCCAAAATATGGAAGCAACCTAAGTGCCCATGAACAGACAAATGGATAAAAAAATGTGGTACATATATACAATGGAATATTACTCAGCCATAAAAAAGAATAAAATTCTGCCATTTGCAACAACGTGGATGGACGTGGAGGGTATTATGCTAAGTGAAACAAGTCAGGCAGAGAAAGACAAATACTGTAATGACATCACTTATATGTGGAATCTAAAAACTACAACAAACTAGTGAATATAAATATAACAAAAAAGAAACAGACTCACAGATACAGAGAACAAACTAGTGGTTACCAGTGGGGAGAGGGAAGGGGGAGGTGCAGGATCTGGGTTGGGAACTAAGAGGTACAAACTCCTACGTATAAAATAAATAAGCTACAAGGATATATCGTACAACACAAGGAATACAGCCAATATCTTATAATAACTATAAATGGAATATAACCTTTAAAAATTGTGAATTAAAAAAAAAAAAAAAGCCAATGGAGAAGTGCCAAAACACAGATGCCACCACCCCTCGGAAGACTTGGAATTTTCTCTTTCATGTAGCTCACTTGTATGTACTTTTTAGGAAGAGTCCAGAAATTTAAGTGTGCTCCCATAATGCTCATAGAATTCCTTTTTATGCTACTCAATGCCCTTTCCTGAAAAATTAAACATGAAATACATTTCAAGTCTTCACCACTTCCTCTGGGATGCTCCCCTACCAACCAAGCCCTCCTCTAATGAATGGGTGCTAGCATGCCTGAGAGTCTTAGCTCATCCCTACCAGGAGTCCATAACACAGGAAATTCGTGAATGAACCGATATTCCCCCCCCAGTTCTTCTGTGGTGCTTCATCCCAAAGTCTCCCGCGTTTGGCACACTATGTGTTTCTTTGACGTTTACGTAAACTTCATCTTAATACAATTTAGAAACGCAAGTTAAATGAACCCTATCATTACAAAGTCTGAGTTGGAAACAGTATGTAAACAGACAGAGGCATCCAACCGTTTCTCCAGCGCCTTTAAATTTTGATGACTGGCAAAATCATTTTGAGCTTCTCCTCTAAGTATCAATCTCTTATCATCTATTCTACTTTATTCACTCAGGGACTAATTACCAACTTTTTATATGAGGCAGCATCACGATACGCTCACAGTGGGGTACTCAGATTTTTTTCCATCCTTAGTGGAAAGTAAACCCTTAGGTCTTCTTGAATATATTACAGCTGGCTTTTCGGTCTTAACGTGGCATTCAGGCTCTTTCTGAAGATGAAGATACTGATTTCTATCTCCCTGGTACCTGCCATGTGGCATAGGCTGTAAATCCTCCCGGTCAGGACACTCTTTTCAGAGACTGGTCCTTTGCTGAGCAAGGAGGTTGGGGGGCCGGGAGACTCAAATGGCCCAAGAATATAATTATCTTTGTTCACTTTCCACACGTGGGGAAAAAAATCTCATCCTGTCCTTTCAAAGATACAAAAGTGGGGAAAAGAGGTACCATTCTGCACCCGGAGAACACTTCTTTCCCCTGTGGCTTTTGGAGGGGTGACATCTGTAAACTGGCTCACAATTTGTCCTCAGAAGACCCTTTCCTTTGATAGGCCAGCAAAGGAGAAAGGAAATGAATTTTCTATAAGGAATTCATTTAAAAATTATTTTTAAAGGGCTATATTTAAATAATTTGTATAAAAAATTTTGTAGGAACTTCTGGAGGGCAACATGCTAGCTCTTTTCATATGAACCAAGTTCACTTAATAGTGAGGGCTCTTTAGGGGTTGGAGATGGGCAGACAGGACACTTTCAGTGCAGATGCCTGAGATTAGATTCTACTCTGCTTCCAGCAAAACTTAAACTCAAGATTTTAAATTAATTACTGGTAAGTCCTTTACATAAATGTGTGTGTGTGTATATGTGTGCACATGTGTATGATGATTAGCCAAGAGCTGTTTTTAGCGACCAGAACATACAATTCAATGTCTTCATATACAAATTACTCACAAGAAAATGCAACTCTTTGACAGGAACTCTGTGTAAAAATGTGGACATATAGCAGACGTATTATTTCTGTATGTAGAAAGAAGCCCTTACAACTGGTTGGTGCTTCATAAGTTACAAAACATGCTACCATGCTTCACTTATTCTTTCATACCTTATGTATACACAATCTATGAATTCATTCATTCATTCATTCATTCATTCAAAGAGCCCTGTGCCAGGTGTTGAAGATAGAGGAATAAAAGACACAGTCTCTGTGTCCAGTGCTTCAGAGACAAGAAGTGGGTGCCCTGGACACACACAGGATGGGCACCTAACCCAGGGCCTGGGGGCAAGAAGGGCTCTTGGGGGAAGTGACACCTGAGAGGTTTTGAGAAACGGGTGAGCTGAGCAACACGGGGAGGAAAAGGTGACAGGAGACGGCGACCCACACACAAAGCCTCCGAGACAGGAAACGGGGTCCTTGGAGCCCCGCAAAGCAGCTTACCTTCCATGGAGGAGAGCAGGGTGTAAAGTAAGGATGGACCCGAAGGTTTAGGACTGTGAAGGGCGCTGCACATCAGACAGAGTCTGCATTTTGTTCTGGAAGCCATGCAGAAACATTGCAAGATCTTAAGAAGGAAGGACGCGGTCAGCTCTCTGAGTCAGAAAGAGCAGGTGTGTAGAGAGGCTGTCGCAGGAGTACGGGTGACAAGCGCGGTGGCCGTGGGGGTGGGGATGGACTTGAAAGGCATCAGGATGGTTGACTACAGAGCTTGTTGGCCCCGGATTAGTCGCGAGCTAAGGTCCTGGATGACACCAGGCAGGCAGGCGGGTTGTGGCCATGCCTCCAGCAGGAGTCGGAACAGATTGGAGGGGCAGCCGTGGTGAGTTTAAGGGGCATGTGGGACATTCCCTGGGGACGTAGGGGAGATGGCTGGAGATACAGGTCTAGACGCAGCAGAGAGGCAGGCCTGGTGTCCAGATCTGGGAGCCGTCAGCGGACAGGTGATGGATGAAACCCCCGGAGTCGGTGGGAACGTGTGGACAGAGAAGAGAAGGGGTCAGTGGTGGGATTCTGGAGACAGCCAACTTGCCAAGGATTCTTTCTTGAGAAGGCATTACAGGTGTTATGAGATTTAGACTCAGAGAGATTAAACAGCTTTTCCACGATCTCTAAGTTAAGGACACACCCAGAGAATGGAGGAGTGGCTGACATTTAACAAGCGCTTGTCAACGTGCACAGGATTTTTTTTACATATCTCATTTAATACTGTTAAGAATCTTATGGGGAAGGTATTATGATTCTCATTTTCCAGGGAAAGAAACAGGCTGAGAGGGGTTCAGTGCGTCACACACGTCCTGAGCTGGAATTGGTGTCTCCCTCGAAACCCCTGGGCTTCTCCCCACGAGATCACAGAGGTGGGACCTGAGCCCCAAAGGGCTGGGGACATCCCAGTCCCAGAGCTTTCCCCCCATGTCACAGCCCACAAGTTCCTGCCACCTGCGGGGGTTGGAGAAAGGGCTGTGCTGGTTGGTCCAATAGTTCAGTTTCTAAAGGGTCTCATGATCCCTGAATGAAGAGTTTTCAGAGAATTTGAATGAAATAACATACTCCTGACACTTATATTGACGTATTACACACCGTAATCGTCTTAATGCCACAGATCATAGTTAAAAATAGTCACAGCCAACACTGAGCAGAGTCCGGCGTCACAGGCGCCCTCCTGGGGGCCTTTTCTGGGCACGCCCGAGCCCAGCCCTTGCCACCGGGGCTGTGGAGGTGCCAGGACTAAGAAGTAAGTTTCTCCATTCTATGCTTTATATTTAGAAAAGAGGGTTTCATCAATTTAAAAAGTCTGAAAGCCACTTGATTTTTGACAGGAATGGTGGTCTAATCTAGTTTCAAGCAAGTCACTCAGTCCCCTCTGAGCCAGTTTTTCCATCTGCAAAATGGGGAAATAATTCTTAGGATCGCTTAAAAGTAAAATGATACCTTAAATATGAATAAACTTTAAAAAGTGTACAAGCATTGTATACTCACGGGGCCTTACTTTTCTTATAATTTTACTGATAAAATTTGGAAATTTTGTTTGCTTCCAATACACACCTGGAAGGTAACCTTTCTACATACACAGCAATGTGATCGTTTTCCTGCCATAAAGTTTCATGGACAAAACAGAATCTCTGATGTTGCAGTTTTCCAAAATTAATGGAAGGTAGAGGGATCACTTGCAAGTTTATCCTACCCTCAATCACAAAGAATATTCAGGAAAACATGGCCAAGGCTTAAGTTTCAGTTAAAGATATTCCACCATGTTTTCTTAATTTTGAAGCCCAATTTCCCCAAACACATATGACACTCTGAACAAAAGGCTACTAATGCAGTGCCTCACATGGTTGCTGAAAAGTACAGGCTCAGGAAATACCAGTGCATAAAGAATGTCACCCGCAGTGGGCCGGCCCTTTTGTCAGTTTCGCGTTCATAATATGTCACCCCCAAGAGGCAGTGGTTTTTTTCCCAAAGGAGAACAACATTCCTCACTCATCAAATGTCGTGATTCTTAGTCCTGATTCTGTCTCCAACTGTGAGATCACGAGCATGCCACTCTTTGGGGCCTCAAGTTTCCTGGCCTGTGAAGGGCAAGGGTTGGACTTGATGATCTCTTGTCACCCAGCTCTAACAGTCTACAACTGCATGATTATGAGCCCAAATTTTGGAAGGAAGGTGCTGGCTTGGTGTCGTCAACAAACAAGTAGGGACAAGCATCGCTCTTCACCCACCCCATCACCTGCGTTTTCACTCAACTGTCCGGATAGGACTTCGATTCTCCAAGATGGTTTTTGGCCTCAATTACAAATTATTTCAAACTCTGTTTAGTATGCAGCCATGATTTGACACACCGTGCCACAGGAAAAGGGTACCTGAATTCATTTATGTCCTAGCAGCGCTCCCCTTTACAAGGAAGGGTGTAGCTTTTGCATGGACGTGAGGACAAAGCTTGCAGAAGTTGCAAAGCTGCCTCTGGGAGCTGACACGGGTCAGGCACCCTTTCCGGAAGTCTACAGATTATAGATTGAATACAAACGGTGTCACTTAAATACGTCGAACAAAACACTGTTCCATGAGTTTACATACATGTCCTTCTCAGGATAAGACGGACATCCTTGCCCCAGTCTAACCCTGAGACCACATCTCTGCCGGGCTCCTCTCTGGACACAGTGGTCCTCTTGCTTGTTTCTGCCTCAGGACCTCACACTTGCTGTTCCTGAATTCTGGATGGTTCTTCCCGATCACGTGGGGCTCTCTCCCTCACGTCACCCGAGTCTCTGCTCACACATCAGCCCCTTGGAGAAGCCTCTGTGGAGAACCATTTCTAAAACAGCGCTGCCTCACCATCAGATCACTCTGGCCCCACACTCTGCCTTAGTTTTCCTTAAAAATATATGCCATGTGTGCAAGACCTATGCGTGCCCCCGTGTTTGTTCACAGACACACAGTTCACGGTAGCCAAAAGGTGGAAGCAACCCAAGTGCCCATTACTGGGTAAAGAGATAAACAAAATGTGGTCTCTACATACGATGGAATAGTGAGCAGCCTTGAGAAGGAGGGACATTCTGATACAACGTGGACAACACGGACGACGTGGATGAACCTCGAGGACATGATGCCAGGTGAAGTATGCCAGTCACAAAAGGACAAATACTGTAGGACTTCACTCATCTAAGGTACCCAGAGCAGTCAAATTCATGGAGACAGAAGTAGAAGGGTGGCTGCCAGGGCCTGGGGGAAGCGGGAAACGGGGGTAGTTTAATGGGTACAGAGTTTCAGTTTTGCAAAATGGAAAGAGTTTGGGAGATTGGTTGGACAACAACGTAAATGGACTTAATATCTCTGAACTGTACCCTTAAAAGTGGCGAAGGTGAGAAATTTTATGTTCTGTAGAGAACAGACTGGTGGTTGCCAAGAGGGAGGGGGTTGGGGGAGGGGTGGAGTGGGAGTTTGGGGTCAGCACATGTAAGCTATTATATACAGGATGGATAAACAACAAGGTCCTACCGTACAGCACAGGGAACTAGGGTCAGTGTCCTGGGATAAACCATAATGGAAAAGAGTATGAAAAAGAATGTATATATACGTATTAACTGTGTCGCTTTGCTGTACAGCAGAAACTAACACAACATCGTACATCGACTATACTTCAATTTAAAAAAAAAAAAAAGAAATTTTATGTTCTGCGTATTTTACCACAATTAAACACTGAATAACGTACTGTACGTGTAGGTTATTAAACGTAATGTAACAGACACCTGAGAATCCACTGCTCTGCAGAGCCAGATGGCCACCGGCACCCTCCAGCTTACCTGTGTATTCCTTCCATGGACCAATTCCTGATGCCGTAGAGTGACCGCTATCCATTTTGTGTTTCCTCTTCCCTCACATCCTTAAACTGTACATTCTTACTGATGCCTGACTGACTTTACAGCATACGGTTATTTGTCTAATTGTTACGTTTGCCTGTCATCCTCACAAGAAGGAAAGCTGTGGGACTTCCCTGGTGGTCCAGTGGTAAAGAATCCGCCTTGCAATTCAGGGGACGCAGGTTCGATCCCTGGTCAGGGAACTAAGATCCCACATGCCGCGGGGTAACTAAGCCCACGTGCCACAACTACTGAGCACACGAGCCACAACTACTGAGCTCATGTGTCTCAACTAGAGCCCGCATGCCACAACTACAGAGCCCACTTGCCCTGGAGTCTGCCCGCCACAACTAGAGAAGAGAAAACCCACACGCCGCAACTAGAGAGAAGCCCGTGCGCTGCAGCGAAGAGCCCTCGTGCCTCAACGAAGATCCCGCGTGCTGCAACCAAAATCCGACGCAGCCAAAATAAATAAATAAATAAAAATGAAGAAGGAAAGCTGTGAAGGCCGGGACTTGGTCTAATTTGCAGCTGAGCCCCAGCATCTAGGCCAGTGCACAGCACAGAGAAAACCCTCACTAAATATGTGAGGGATGAATGAAAGAACACATTTCTTGGTTAAATACTGCTTGGCCCTAAACCAAAATCTTTCTTTCCTTCTTCTTCTTCTTTTTTCTGGGGACCTTTGACATGCTGTTATGCTTCCATATCGAACTCAAGGCTGACTTTGTTTTTGTTCCGTGCAGAACTGTTTCATAATCGTAAACAAAAAGCACCAGCTCCACTCTGTGTTGTGCTTTCTAGGGACGCGGTTTCAGTGGGGATTCTGGCTGAGTGCTTTGCCTGCAGCGCCAAGGCAGCGGCGTTTCTTGCCTCCTTTGCACCTTCCGCGTGTAGAACATTTATTTCCTCCGCTGCGCCGTCCACCCTCCCCGCGCACTCAAGGCCCCAGGCTGAAGGCTACAGGGTATGGCTTTATTCCGTTCGTAGATCCAGCCGCGTCCTGGACACCCTGCCTGAATGGCCAGCGGGCGTCACAAACCCGGGTGTGTAACACCACACGCTCCATTCCCTGGTTTCCGGGAGCTTGCCCCGCTCATTTTCCTGCACCGATTTTCAGACCAATGTCCCCCAGCCTCGGCACAGACATTCCGGCCTCCAGGAAGCCTCCCCCAAGCCCATCTCCGTTTGCCCATCACAGGGGGCGCTGGATGTCACCTGGTTACCTGTCAACTGTGAAGACAGGTGACCTTGATAACGGTCACCCCTCCCCAGGCCTAGCATGGTGCCTGGACAAAGTCGAACCCCCTTCACACTTGTTAAACGAGAGAATACATTTTCACATTAATTGACACATCCATCTTCGCCTTGTTTGTGTCTGGAAGGCCTTCCTGAACCTAGAGTCCCTGTGTCCTGCCTGTCCTCCTAGACGGCATCCTCGTGCAAGCCCAGATGCCCAATACAGATCCTAGGAAACTTGCTACTTTGAATTAAGCTCCCACGAATATGAACCATATGCGGAATAACTCCCTGAGGATGGACTGAACACCTCACATGAGCCCAAGTCCCAGCTACCAGACCCTTAGGCAGTTTCAGGGTTCCTCACTCGGTTAAACTCATAACCAATTTCAGCTATAATAGTGGAACACGTTTCCTATCATTCCTCTCTAAACAATGAGGAATTTTTGACTCAAAATAATTTCACAATTTGATACAAAATTGAAGAAACTGAGTTCAATGTGTAGGAGAAGGAAGACCATTTGGTTTGTTTGATGTTATGAAGTGGTACGTAATCTGAAGATGTTGAGAAAAGTCTATCTGGGGGCTGTGTGCTACGTCAGGGACCAACCGCTGACATACGACATTCATTATTTTCCTTCTCTATATACATTTGCAATTTGTTTTCCAGAATTCCGAGGGATACAAATGAGGAAGGAAGGCTATACTACAGGGGTTTTAAGATAAAGAATTGAAACAGATTGTAAGTTTTATCAACCTCTACGTGCCACATGATACTGAAAGCCACATAAAAATGCATGGAGAATGAAAGGGGAAAAAAAAAAAAAAGGTCTCTGGCTGGGAATTGATGGAATATTTTGAACCAGGAAACAGAATTTAAAGGGGCACAGGATGAGGCAATTTCCCGGTTTCCCCCTAAATTTCAAATAAAGCTGTCTGTCAAACAGACTTAATATGAAGGGCAAATACATATAACGTTTTGATAAAATAGGTAGCATTTCAAGTTGCAGCTGCCCTGGCCGGCCGGCCTTGGGAGCCTGGGTCCTTATCTTGTTATAAAGACCATCTGTCCCCTCAGAATAGTAAATGTCCACATGCATAAAAAGCTGTCCTTCTTCAGAGAAAAGCTCCTCACCCCACTCTCGTAGTCACGTCCTAAAACAGTTTTTGAATCATATGTTTGCATTTCTGATTTCCACTCAGACACGTCTGCAGTTTTGGCCAAGCTTTCTTATTCTCTTCGAATAAGGTATGGGCTTCAGTTTGTTCATAGGCAAGTCAAAGCCTATGAATAAACCAACGTTATCATATGAAAGAGAATTAAACAGGCAGATCCAAGTGGGGATATATTAAGCCAAACTTAAGCTCCAGTTGTTGAATTTAGCCTGGGCTCCATGTCTGGTTTGCCTCAGGATAAATTCAGCTTTCCAGCTAATCGAATGAGGAAAACTGCCTCAGGTATGATAAAATTTACAAGAGAGGCTGTCCAACCATTCTTGTTAAAAATATTAGCTTAAAGGCATTCTTATCGTCTTTGGGATGAATGCCGTATTTGCATTTAATTATTTGATTTCAAACTTTTGCGAACTTGGATCCCATATTAGCTGAGCCCGTTAAAATATTATTTTGTGGCAGAGTGAGTGAAAAAGAGCCCAACTTAGTCCGCTGTACTCAGCTTTAGTTAGTGTTGTACAACTTTCCTACGGACTCTGGGAGAGATTATTTCTAAGAGAAAAAAGAAAGGGTAACATTTGAGAATATAAATGTACATTTAGTAAACAAGGTACTGTATTTGCAATACACAGGTGACTTCAAACATTTTTCCACGTTAGAGCCATAGTCTGGAAGACAGAAGATGTAATCTTCTAGATATTTCTACCCATACAATCAACACTCCTTCATAATTCAGCATTTGAAAGAAACCCTTTTCTTTAAAGGGTTCCTGTTAGCCCACAGGCAGCAGCACAGTTGCATTGCCAGGGGCGGCTTGTTCTACACACAAGGCTGGTTCCAGCCAGTTTTTTCTGTCCTCCAGGCCTGGGAGGTGGCGAGGGATGGAAAGGGCCAGGGATGAGAAGGGCCGAGGGTCCGGGGGAGCGGGGGGGGGGGGGGGGGGGGAGAAGAGGGAGAAGTTTCCTTCCAACTAAAGAGCGGGTGAAAATGTCAAAAAAAAAAAAGGCATTCGACCATCTCCCCCAAATAACCCGTTTATTCTGTATCACTTGTATTACACAGACCTCAGGGCCTGTAGCTGATTGGGCAGGAACCTCAAGGAATCTTCTCTGGTACCAAGGCCACCAGACGGTAGGACTGCCTGGTGCCAGAAAGACACAGATGTGTCTCCACCATCCAGCTGTGCTCCTGACCCGATTCCCTGGGTGACAGGGCCCCGGGGATATCACTGCTGAGACTTGGCTTCCATACTTCCCACCCAGTGGCAGCTGCGATTAGATGTGAAAGAATCAAACACCCGGTGGACCGGTTCTCATCCCATTCGTTTCAACAGAAACCAAGACGTGAAAGTAACACAGGCATCATTTGAAAGAGTAAGTCTTGGTTATTTTAAAAGAAGGAAAACACATTACAGTTAAGTCGATACAAGAATGTGTAACAAGGTAAGGAATTTTGCCTCCCAAACCGCAAGAAATAGAGACTATGGGAAACTCCAGCCCTGTCTGTGGCTGGTGCAGGAATTAACACTCTGCTACTTGAGCTCTCTGCAAGTTGGGTTTTATTTTTGATCGGAAGTTTAAAGCATGCCTTTCTGAATCACAGTGTGAATATCTAACTCGGGAGAAATAAACTCTATCTGAAACCAGCAGCAGAATCATAAATTCAAGGAATTAAAAGTACTCTTTATGCGTCATCTATTTTAAAATCCATTTTTTTAACTGTTAAAGGCCTTTTGTAAGGTATTTTATGAAATATAGGCTTAGTGTGTCTTACAATTTCTGAGAATGAAACATGTGTTTAGGGCTTTGAACTTTTATCAAAGCCTTTTCATCTATTTTTATCTCCCCTCCCCCAACACTCCTGGCAGGCCGGGCACCAGCCTTCTGAGAAAGACACACCATGGATTAATGATAGAATTGGGTGGAAAACCTGTCAGAATTGGGAATTTTTTAATGCTGCATCTGAGGTTCCCAATCCTCTTTTAATTGTACCCCACTGTGATAACTCTATTATTTTGGAGAAAGCATTGGGGTGAGATCACTAAAACTGCATTTCTTTAATTACATGTGAATTCAGCTTTCTGTTGCCAAGTTGAATTAGTGAGGTTTCTTGTACTTTGCATGTTCTGTTTCCACTTGTACTAAAAAGTAACATCACAATCAGGAAAATGCTTGCAACTTTAGGCCCATATGAGAACTGGTATTTGTATACGTCTGTTCTAAACATCCAAGGTTTGTTTGTTTGGTTTTTTTTTTTTTTTTTTTAGTTTGTAGCGTTAAAATAAAACTACTCTTTAAGAGCTAGATACACTTGTTACTTATCATTACATCATTTTCCTCAGCTTATTAAAATTCCGCTCAACAAGATCAGAGGTTGAATGAAGGGGAAAAAAAAAAAATCATTCGGCGGAACCAAGACTTACTTTGAATCATTTGACTGTAAAAAGAAAAGAGAGGTCTTTGGGGTGAGAACTAAGG
This sequence comes from Balaenoptera borealis, assembly GCF_965194805.1. Lineage (NCBI taxonomy): Eukaryota > Metazoa > Chordata > Mammalia > Artiodactyla > Balaenopteridae > Balaenoptera > Balaenoptera borealis. The sequence continues at coordinate 2,839,234 of NC_138860.1, forward strand.
GGGAAGGGAAACTGATTACCTAACAAGATCATTAAAGCCAAATATTTATCAATTTTTTGGACATAAGTTAATAATTCATCCAACTGCTTAGGGATATGTATTTGTACGTGAAAGACAGAAAATCCATCACCAATTTGTTTTGTATTTGTTTAACGATGTGGCAGAGAAAGTAACAGGAAAGATGAAACTGAGAACTTTTAAGAGCTTGAAACATTTTGCAAAGGAAGCTCTCCACACCCCACCTGCCCGCCTTGATGTGATTGTGGGTTTTGCTAAGACAGTGATAGCGCAGATATTACAATACCTTATATTTGATCTTATTTGTTCTGGAAAATATTGTGCTCAGTTCTAAGCCTCTGCAGAGCAAGGGAACGATGAATAGGTGGTGACCATACCTTTCCACACCCAGGTATCATGAATTTAAGAGTAGGCAGAGGTTGGCGCTCTTGGGGCTGTATTATAGCCAACTCTTGACTATTTAGGGGAATTATTGATCCTTGCGTTTCCACCGCTGGGAAAAGGGAAAAGAGGTGATTTTAAATCTGTGAACCTCTCACTGGCCAGCTGACCTTGGGAGGAGGAAAAGGCTCCAAGCCTCAGTTTCCTCATCTTTCAAATGTATTTTAACAGTCATTCCCACGAGGCAGGACGGTGCCTAGGCTGTAGAGTACCTTTAGTCATTTCATCCAGTGATGACCTCCTCGCTGAGAAGTATCTCCAGCGCAGAGAAGGTTCTTCCTGACCCGAGGCATCCCCCAGAGCGGCTCTGGTAAGGGTCAGGGTCAGTGGTGGAGATGGCGACCTGCTCCCTGCGCTAATGCCCGCAGTCAGGGTGTCGGCTAATGCCCGCAGTCAGGGCGTCGCTCCCGTGGCCCCGAGGAGCCCTGGGTGGTGTCTGCTGTGTCTCATGGGCAATTCCTTAAGTATTCAGTGCACGAGACAAAACCCCAGATACACTTCCCCTGTGCCTCGTGGGGGCCCAGTGACTGGACCAACATCAAGTTCAAGGGCAGCTCCACACCACTCAGCGCCTCCGAGGTACAGGTGGTATTCATAACAGCTCTCATCTTGTGAAGCACAGGACTGAAATAGCTGTTTAAGATTTGATTTTTGGATAATCTGCCGATTATCTGTTGTCCTGCAGCCTTCATTAACAGAGAAAATCGGGGATAATTTTTAAAATTCCAGAGTGACATTAGATCACAAACAGCAATCTGGGAGCTGATCTGACTGTGACCAAAGGCAACAATGACTCCAGAACTGGTGAGATTCTTCCAAGAGTGAACTGCGCTGTGGTTATTCTTTGGTTGTGAAGAAATAAGGAAGCTTCCATTTCCTAAATTTTAAAGAAACACTTCTTCAAAGCATTAAACACATCTCAAAACAGAAAAAAAAAAAAAAAAGATTCTTGAGATGCTTATCTTTCTCCCAGTCTATTGTGTAATAGTGAAAAATGCAAAATCTTTTTCTGAGCTTTATTTTAAACTCTATGAATATGACATTTGTGGATAGAGATGTCTCTTTTTAAAAAGGTATACATCTTAGATTGTATGAGGTGACCAGAGCAACTGTTTGTCTTCACTATTTCAAAGCAAACAAATCCCTCATCATCTAATCAAGAACAGTTCTTATTTCTCTGATTAAAACAAAAGTCATGGTGGAAAGGAAATCAGTTGGATGTATGGAAATACATATTACCCTGTAACAGCCATCTGAGCATTTTCAGCTTGTAAGGTATGGACCTTGTATATTTATGGTGAATGGCCTATTAACTAATAATATCAGCAAGAAACATTTCTGAGGTCTCTATCTATGCTCCTATTATCTCATTTAAGGCTAAGACAACCCAGTAGGTTGACGTTATTGTTGTTGTTTTTATTATTCCACTTTGGTGCAGGTTGGTGGCAGAACTGGGAACTGGATTAGAATCCGGGTCCATTGGATTTTCAAGTTTTGCCCTCTGTGCCTTTAATCATGCCCTGCATTTTGTTACTGGGAGACTAGGTCTTTGGTGGGAGTAGAGGTGAGGGAGAAAAAGTTCCTTCCACTCTCCTGAAGCACGGTTGAATTTTGGTCCCAAAGTTGCAGCATTGATATTCCTAAAGCTCCGTCTACAAAGGGGGTCCCCCTGAGAGGCTGGAAGTGCAGAATTGATGCATCAGTGAAATGAAATCTTTTTAAACTTCTGAAAGAGCTTTCCAGCCGCTCGGGCAGATGCCAGAAGAGTGGAGATGTGAGACTGGAGTCAACAGAAATCAGGCATCAGAGAAAAAACAAGGCAGCTTCCTGAGCACAGGTCCATCACTGTCTCTGGTAAGACGCTTCCTAAACGTTTGGTTGGGCTTCCCCATAATCCCTTTATTCAGGGTGTGCACTTCCGAGCAGTGGGTTGCTGTGGGACCACCAGGAGAGGGTTCCCTCTGTCTCTTGAGTGTCACTCATTGTTCTGTGGACACTCAGGGGCCTGTGACCATTGCGATCAGTTGAACCAATGAAAGGTCAGCAGGTGTCTCCCCTGTGGCTGGATTAGAGGTGGTGAAGAGAGGTGCGTGGCCTCTGCCTCAGGACAAGCCTGTCCCTTCCCAAATATGTCAAGTGTGAGGACGGCCACTGGCGAGGGGGGCAGTCTAGCTCAGGAAATCACACCATCTGTGAGGCTGGTCCTAGAACATTCCTGCACAAGCACTCCTGACCACGCTCACATGTTCGGCTTCTGGATGCTGAGACAGATTGCAAGGGTCCTACACTGAGGAGCTGGAAGAAGCAGGGCAGACGGGGATCCCTGTGAAGGGAAGACCTCGTAATGGGGTGAAAGTGGAAAGAATACTTGTGAAACATATAAAAATATCCAAATTATTTTTCTTAACTAATTTGCATAAAGAATGCACCAACTTAAGAATTCAACTGGATCACAGAATAATATTTATGCCAGTGCAATTCCAGAGTAGTTTTTGTGATATATGAACTTCCTTTCTTTTTTCTCGATTAGGAAGAAAATTCAAATCGTATATGATTAGGGAATGAAATAAGTATAATCGTTCCTTTGCTTTAGTGTATATTTGGTTTTCTACTACTAACTGATCCTCCCTCCCTCCTTTCTTTCTTCCTTCCTTCCTCTTTCTTTCTCTTTCCCTCCTCTCTTTCTTCTTCCTTCCTCCCTCCCTCCTTTCCCTCCTTTTTCTTTCCCTCCTCTCTCTTCCTCACCTTGTTTATTTTCTCATACATTATCACCTCATTTTTACTGCATTCTCAATTCCTGCTTAAAATGTATTCTCTTTCACTGCACCTATTTTAAAAAACATCCAACACCCACTGCACGTGTGGATGTCGGACCAGCAACCTCTTTGGCGGGGAGCCAGATGAGTTGATGGCAAATCTGCTGTCATTCTGGATTTCCCCATTAATCTGACCCTACAGGGCTGAGCAAGCTGGGCTGGGAAGCCCCTCCCAGGCACAATATCCTGCTCCGGGGTTTCCTGCCAGGGCCTATGCCTTCTGTCTGCAGCCGCCAGCAGCTCAGGGGGCAGCCCCAGCGTGTTTGGTGCTAGGGTTCATTCAGTGTGTCATGGAAAGAGTTCTTTTTAACTACGCGAAATAAAGTACGTGGAAAGAGTGCATTTCGGCTACCAGACGACAGAATTATTAAAAAAGAGCACGGGTGTGACATGGAGAGAAGTGTTAGCTGAGTTCACAGGGATTGTGTAATGATGCCTGGTTGAAAACCGTCCAAATGATATTCCATTTCACTTAGATCTCCAATTACAGTCAGGACAACCACCGCTAAAGCAGGTTAAAAAAAATACTGCACGTAACTAACGTGCAAAACATCAACCAGGAAAATGGCAAAAGAAATAAATGAGAGCAAGCATATAATTAGAGACTGGCCATGTATGAATTATCTGTACAGGTTTAATTGTTGGGGACATTGGCAAATAAAAAGGGTAACTTCGTGGATGTCACAGCCACCTGACTAGCCAGGGAAAGGAGCATCTATCTCTGAGGCCATCGTGCAGAAGCCTGTCCATTCTGTTGTCAGAATTTCAAAGGGAAATTTAAAACATTCTCACACAAAATCTGGTAGCATATAAACACAGAAGGAAAAAAAAAAACAACCCAGAAGTTGGGAATAATATGAAAGAAAATGGAATATTTGAAAACTTCATCATTGAAATTTTCCTCCCTCCCTTCCCTGCCCCCCACTCCCAAACAAACAAACCCAGAGAAGTCAAACCACTTGTTCAGATTTATCTTTAAATGCTCCTTTGGGGAGGTTGATCTCCTGGCTCAAGGTTTTTGCTTGTTTGTTTGTTGTTTGTTTAATGTTGAGTGACATTTCCAAAAAATATTTTTGTAGTTCTTTAAGACTCTTATACAAATGCAAAAATTATCCAGGTGCAAGTTTCTACCTTCTCGATAAATATATTATCTCTAAAGATAATTTTTATAATGGGGGTTTGGAGTTGGAGCATAGTAGTGAAATATGAAAAACCTTTATATGGTAAGTCCTCCACATACAAACGAGTTCTGTTCTGAGAGCACGTTTGCAAGTCCAATTTGTTTGCAAGTCCAACAAACTTAGCTTAGGTACCCAACTAACACAACTGGCTATATACTGCTGCTTTTACGCTTGCTTCTGGACATTCTAGGCTTGAAATAAAGATACTGTACTACTGCATTCTATACAGTACTGTACAGTAAAGTACACAAAAGCACAATCACCTGTAGAGGATACCCGCACGTGACAATGTATGCCAGACACGTGAACTAACTTACGTGACAGGACATGCGAACACACGTTCGCATCTTTGAAAGTTCGCAGCTTGAAGGTTCGTATGCAGGGGACTTACCGTATAGATCATTACTATCAGAAAGTAATAAATATGTGTGTGTGTGTGTGTGTGTGCGTGCGTGTGTGCATGCACGCACGCACGCGCACATTTCACTGTACATATATTTTGAGTTTGGCAATTTAGTAGGACTTATGATTGCACACAGCTCAGATTCGAGACTTGTTAGGAACTGCTTTGTAGATCTCCTCTTTCTTTTGCCCAAATTGATGCCGAAATGCTAGAGAAGATCTGAGGCTTTGCCTGTCTCCCAGGCATGGATTGGTAACCAAGATGCTCTCAAGGCAAATAAAGGTACTTGTTGCTCTAAAATCCCAATTCTCCTCCCCCCCCCCAACGTGTGCTCTGTAAGAGAATTCAACTCATCCACGTGTCTGTCGGGCCTCCTGAGCTGATTAGACTCTGGCGATATCACTTTACAGGGACACGGTTTGCAGCGTCCTCGGCCGGGTGGACGTGTAACTTTTGTACCTTTCACCTCAGCAGCGGTCACTTCCTGCTCAGAGAGTCAGTCTGGGGACACAGTAACCTGGAACGTCCTCCCGCTGCCCAGAGGACCTGAAGGGGACAGTTGCAAACCAGAACCCACAGGAGAAGCATCTTTATGTCCATCTGGGCAAGAGCCTGCTTTTGTTTTGAAAGATGCTTAGGCTCTCCATGCCTGCTGAGTGGCCTTCCCCAGCCTCTCTCTACTCTTTCAAATACAGCAGCATTTCTAAAATTCCCTACAAATGATGTGCCGAATCCCACCATTTTCCGTTCGGCCTGGAAGAAACGGGTCACGTGCGCGCACCTTCCGCGGCTGGTGTGCTGGGTCTCACCAGGTATGCTTCTGCTGCCGCGGCTCTTCGCTTGATGTACACGGTAATGAAAGCTCGCTATTGATTTTTCTGTAGCTGCTTGTAACTATTATAGTTGATACATCAATAGAAAAGGAAAGCACAATGTTTCATGGGAGGCAGAAAATCAGAGAATACATGATGCTCTGACAGTAAATCACGGCATAATCTTAGGAATTGATAGATTGTTCCTGCTAACTCGAAACCCATGGCTTTCCTGAAAAAGACTGTCCTATAATCGCCCAATACGTTCTAACAGACTGACTGCACAGGAAAGTGCTAAAGGGCACCAGACCATGTTTCATCTTCTCAACAGGCCCTTCTTCCTCTGCGGGGCGAGTGAGTGGGGGTCACTTCAGCTGGGTGGTGTGCCATCAGGAGGACCATTTTCCTGTTCCCCCTCCTCCTTCTAGAGCTGAAATGTCATAACCTTTGGGACACCATTAAACGCACCAACATTTGCATTATAGGGGTCCCAGAAGGAGAAGAGAGAGAGAAAGGGTCCGAGAAAATATTTGAAGAGATTATAGCTAAAACTTCCCTAACATGGGAAAGGAAACACTCACTCAAGTCCAGGAAGCGCAGAGTCCCGTACAGTATAAACCCAAGGAGGAACATGCCGAGACACATATTAATCAAACAAACAAAAATCAAAGACAAAGAGAAAATATTAAAAGCAACAAGGGAAAAGCAACAAATAACATACAAGGGAATCCCCATAAGGTTATCAGCTGATTTTTCAGCAGAAACTCTATAGGCCAGAAGGGAGTGGCACGATATATTTTAAGTGATGAAAGGGAAGAACCTACAACCAAGATTACTCCACCCAGCAAGGCTCTCATTCAGATTCGACAGAGACATCAAAAGCTTTACAGACAAGCAAAAGCTAAGAGAAGTCAGCACCACCAAACCAGCTCTATGACTAACGCTAAGGGAACTTCTCTAGGCGGAAAAGAGCTGAAATGTCAGAGACCCTAAGAAAGCTCAGAGGGTAGGTCATTTCTGAGGACAGCAAACAACAGAGAGAAAATCACGAAGTACCACTTATTCTTAACACCCAACAGTGTGAGAGCTGGGCACTGGTAATAAGAGTATTTTAGTTATGGGGTCAGAAAAGGTACCTAGGCTGAAAGGACCTGAACTGTGGCAGTTTCTGACTTCAAAAAGGTACATGGGACTTCCTTGGTGGTGCAGTGGCTAAGAATCCACCTGCCAATGCAAGGGACATGGGTTCGAGCCCTGGTCCAGGAAGATCCCGCATGCCACGGAGCAACTGAGCCCGTGTGCCACACCTACTGAGCCTGCACTCTAGAGCCCGCGAGCCACAACTACTGAGTCCACGTGCCACAACTACTGAAGCCCGCACACCTAGAGCCCGTGCTCCACAATAAGAGAGGCCACTGCAAAGAAAAGTCCGCGCACCGCAACGAAGAGTAACCCCTGCTCACCGCAACTAGAGAAAGTCCGTGGGCACAACAACGAAGACACAACACAGCCAAAAATAAATAAATTAATAAAAAATTAAAAACACAAAAAGGTACATGGCATTCTGTGACTCATGGTGATGCTCTTATGTCATTAGAATCATGCTCAAAAAACATTTGGGGTATCAACAATGCCTGCATTCTGCCTTTATAGAACCTTAAAAAAATCTTAACTCAGTAACTAAGACCCCTATATTAACGTGCTATCTTATGACCTTTCTTTCCCTCTTTCTGTTTCCGACCCCCCACCAGCTTCACTGAACATTTTCCCACATTTAAATACACAGGGTTAACTCTACAACAATTACACCTATTCTGTACTCTCCGTGTTTAAGCCATTTTACAAGCATCTTGTAATCAGTCCATTAATTACTGGATCTCTGAGCATTGTTTGAAGCTCTCCACATCACATGTATTAATGATTTAACAAGGAGCCATATTTTTAAGTGGTACTGATAATCATCCAGAGTCTTACTGCTATAAACACAGAGGCATGAAATATAAATGATACTAACATCCAGGATTGTTTTTGTCTCTACATCAGATTGATGCTATAAAAACAAGCTAGTGATGCATAAACTGGTTTACCTATTAACTCTTTGAACGAGTAGCCCAATTTCATATTTCCTCCACTTAAGTATGTACCAAGGATGACAAAATATGGGTTAGGTTCTTAGGTTTTTCATTTGATTTTGGTCCCCTTTTATGTGTCATTCTGGGGATAGAATGAATTGGGATAGAAAAAAAGAAAGTGTGTGAGAGAGCGCTGCTTCAAATTGCTTGACATGGTTTCTAATCAATGAATGTTTCATCCAGCCATCCTTCCATCCCCCCATCCATTCATCCATCCATTCCAGGCTGCTTGAACACCTACTATTTGCCAAGACTGGGGACTTCAGCAAGGGGTGCAAACCTTAGTACAAACAGATAATTGCAACTACTATGTGGAAGTCAGTAGGAAAATGTCGTGGGGAGTCAAGCAGGGATCTTGGAAGAAGATGGGCCCTAGGGGATCGACAGGAGTCGACAGGTGGAAGCAGAAGCTAAGTCACACAGACGGGGACCATCTCCTGCACGGTCGGCACTGCACTATGCGCCCTTGGGATATAAAGCACCGCAGGACGGGCTCCCTACCGGTGGGGAGCTCATGGTGTGTGTGCTCCCAGCTCTGTGACGCTCACACACGGCGGCACACGGGGCTTTCTGAGTTCGCACCACGTCCTTGCTACATTCAGGCTCAGGTGCCAGGGCCCTCTGCCCGCACGCCTCTCCCTGGCAGAAAGGCCCCTTATCCCTGATCTCATCCCCTCGACTGCGCTTGCGGTGTGCTGAGGGGGATATGGGTGGATGTGAAAACGCAGCTGAGGTGGTTGGGAAAGGGCAGTGACTCAGTGGCCGATGCACTGACTTGACGGGCCGGGATCAGAAACAAGGAGGCTCTTGGCCTCGGCACCGGACGTGTAATTCCTACAGCGGGGTGTAGCCGGGGCCACGCAGGGTGGGAAGCAGGCTTGGTCACACACCACTTACCAAAACCCACTGTCATCGGTCGTGGTCACTCTTTTGAATACAGGGTGTGAACTTACAGCTCTAAGAAGTACGAACAAATAGACCCTGTCTACAAGCATGCTGTGTACCAAGGATTGAACCAAGAGCTGGACACGAGACGATGAAGGAATCATCTCCACCCTTATGAGGCCAGAACACGCCCACAGGGTCCCCTTCACCCTTCCTTGTGCCTGGAGATCAATTTTTATTTTATTTTTATAGATAATTTGTTCAGCTAATGAAATGTATAAAAGGAAAGAGAAAATCACTCTTGTAGAAATGGTGATTTTAATACATTTTAAGTTTATCAGGGAGGTTTTTATTTTCAAAACTTGCTTTTTGCTCAGATTTACAGTCTATGTATATCTTATTTTTGTTTTATGCTTTTTTTAAATTTTATTTTTTTACTGAAGTATAGTTGATTTACAATGTGTTAGTTTCATGTGTGTATGTATCTTATTTTTGATTCAGACCTTTTCCCTTCTGTATCAGTGTTTTCTCACTTTTTTTCACTGTATTGTACTGTTTTCTCTCCCCATTTTCGAAAGTTTTTTTTATGAACATGTGGTTATTAACTAATAATTAACCAAACTTCTATTTTTTATAACCAGTGAAAAACATAATACTGCCAGACTCAGCATGAGATAACTATTGGTATACTGACTCGCTATCATTAAGTAAAAACGAAAGAAATTTTGTGTTATTTAGCTTCGGCAATCTTATTGTAGGTAAATGTACAATTTCTAAATGGAGTCTTAGAAGTACTGAAAATTCTTGGGGTAGTTTGGGTGGTCTGGGAGCCATGATTCTCAGAGATGGACGGGATGGGCATTGCTGTGTGCTTCTCCTAACAATTTGCACATGGCAGTTATTTAATAAATCGTTCTAATTTGATTTCATTTAATATTTAAGATATTTTTATTAGTAGAAAATTAGATCTTAAATATATCATAAGTTGCCTTAGATGCTATGCTCTCCAGTACCCAGAGATAAAGGATGGCAGAAGGTTTCCATGGTGCCTACAGATGGCCATTTACACAGGCTGTTAAAATCACGGCTGTATTGTGTTAAAACAAACAAGCCAACGCCACTGTCCTGTGTCTTCCTCCACAGAGGATTTCCTACGGTAGCCTCGGCTAAGCCATCCAGAGCAACGGGATGCACTAAGGAGGGAGAAAGAAAGCAAACCTACTCTTTTTCCGTATCTATATTTGGAGGGCTGTAGACAGCTCACATTCATCTCAAAGAATTCTCCACATAACACTGCAAACCTCGTAGATGTAGTTCCACAACTAAATTAGCAACTCAAGACACATTGTCAATATGTAGCAACCTTATTGATATTTAGTAATCTTGTATTTGGATTTCAGAGTCTTTAATATTTGGTAACCTTATAATTTTTATTCTATTTGTAGTTTTATTTTGCTTTTCCAATCTTTTTTTTTTTTTTTTTTTTTTCTTGGCCGTATTGTGCAGCACATGGGATCTTAGTTCCTGGACCAGGGATCGAACCTGTCCCCCCTGAAGTGGAAGTGCGGAGTCTTAACCATTGGACCGCCAGGTAAGTCCCCAGTTTTATTTTGCTTTTTATTACAGTGAGAGGTTGTATGTGTATAACTATATATATATCCATTTTTGAAGAATACAGTTATATTTGGTAATACTTAGTAAAGCTTACAATCATTTATCCAGTATATTTGTCCCAAATATTTATTTATGTTGAAATCTCAAATCTCCAGGGCTCACATCGCCATCTGTATGGTAAACAGCATTCTTCTAGTATGTGAATTCTTCCTTGATGCTCAAGCCCTTCTTAGGGTCACTTTCTTTATTTGTGGCATCAATGCACCCAGGAACCTGCAATGTGAGGACCTAGTGTGGTCAGACCTTCTAATTTTTCAGAAGGAACCTGAAATCTACATTTTATGTTGGTTCTCTTACTTAAAAAGTTGGATCATCTTCTTAATAAAAAAAAAAAAAAGGGTCCAAATTTTACTAATGGGCCACCAATTTAAGACATTGCCTAGGTTAATATTTTTCAGACCAGGGTTAGTGGACCATCTGCTTCAGACTCGCCTGAGAAGTTGTTAGAATACTGACATCACTCTGGAAATTCTGATTCGGTAGTTCTGGGCATATTAACCTATGCCCGAGGTGATTCTAATGAGCAACAAAATTTAGCAATTACTGTTGAGGCCTAGAGTACTTGAGGGGAATAAATGCACACTCCTGGGCCTTGTCCTTGGGTTTTCCTATTTAGTAGGTCTGAGAAACCTGTGCTTTTCATAAGGACCCTGTGATGCTGACACGGGGGGGTCCACAGACAGTGGCCCAAGGGGCTCACGTCTGAACAACACGAACAGCCATTACAGCAATTGCACAAGTCCTGGGTATGGACACGTGTGAAACCGAGTGGGGTGTGGGGCGTGGGCCTGGGGTGAGCCAGGCTGGACGGTCCCTTCCTCACCACGTGCTCGCTGATCCTACGGAACGTACTCAAGCTCAGTTTTCCTGTCTGTAAAATGAGCACATTTCACACCATATCATAATTGGTGAAAGAATTACATGACATAACAATGTCTTGGGCAGCTCATGGCACACAGTAGTTTCTTAATAAATATTACTTTAAGTACCATCTTCTGTGTAAGACTATTTTTAAAAAAATTTTATTGAAGTATAGTTGATTTACAGTGTTAATTTCTGCTGTACAGCAAAGTGATTCAGTTATGCGTTTATATAATTTATCTATGTATGGTTAGACAGTACAAGACTATTTTAAGTCATTGAGCCTGGGTACCATGTTTTATAATGCTATTTCAGATTACTGCAAATGCTGTAGTAGAGATTGAAAAACACACTGATTAGTGGGAGACAGAAATTGTTTCCCAAAGAGGAGGGTTGGGAAAGTCTGTCTCTCAGTGAGGGAGGAAAGCATTTGTCTGAGCTTGAAAGACTGAGGGGACCTATGAATGGTATTTCAAGATGAGCAGAGCAAGATAGTAAGATGCCCCACAGGGTCTAGGAACATCCAATTGTCCAGTTTGCTGGGAAACACGTGAGGAGGGAATAGAAAACAGTGGGACGTAAACTGGGAAAGGCAGACTGGAGTCCCACTCCACAGGGCTTTACTACGAAATCCCGGCTGGACGTGTTATTCTGTGTGTGCGCGTATGTGTCCGTGGCGGTAGCGGTGTAGGGATCGAAGGATGTCGGGATCTTTGGAAAGAGAAGGGACCTGCTGGACTTCAGTCCAGAGTCTCCGTGAGTTCACATTTGGATACACCCTTCCTGCTTCAAACTCATCAACAACAGAAAAATATTCAGTGAGAGAAAAACGACACAGCTAGGCTCAAAAACAATACCAATGTCTCTGTCAGCAACAGAACAGAAATGCAGGGCAGTGGCCAAGGCTGAAACAGTCAACAGTAGCTGGAGTCCAGCTTCTGGAGGGTGGTGAGGGCTGAAGTGCTGTGGTCAGGCCCAGAGGTCAGGGCATGGCATGGGGCCGGGTGAGGGACTCAAAAAAAGAGAGAGAGAGAAAGAAGAGAAACTATTCCTGCTTTACTGCCTGAGCAGCACATTCTGGCAAGCTGTGGAACTAGGAAAGGTAGCAGGGAAAACCTACCCCTGGATGAACTGAGGCAGCTCACGCCCCGTCTCTGCGCCTGGATCTGACCTGCCTTCAGTGTTGCCATAGTACAGAGGCCTTATCACCGTTGTAAAACCTGGCTCCGTCTAGGGCTCTTGAAGCTCTAGACGGAAGGAAATGGGGAAATGCCAAGTAAAGTTCAGCACAAAGTGGGCTAGAGACCAAAAGCCAGAGAAGAGAAAGAGGCAGAAACAATAACCGCCAAAAATCTCACTCAAGACCAGTCTGCAAATCATATCGTGAAAAACCAAGAAGACACATATTGCTAAGGATGAAGCCAACAACGACAATGAAAACATCAATTCACTCCAGGAAGAACCGTTTCTGTGGAAGATTTGGATGAGAGTTTTCAAATTAGTTTGCACAGAGTGTTCAAGAGGTAAATAAAGGGATACTATTCATTAAAAAAATATGAAACCAATTGGCAAAAATTAAACACTAGTAGACACATACGAAAAATAATTTTTTAGAAATCTTTAAAATCAAAAATAATTATTCAAATAAAACTTAATTGATGGGATACTTGCTAGACTAGATATGGTTGAAGAGAGAATGAAATGTTATTAATGCAAAAAAGCAGCACATTTAGACAACGGGGGGGAAAAGGCATGAAAAAGAGAGACATAGTGACTTCCCTGGTGGCACAGTGGTTAAGAATCCGCCTGCCAATGCAGGGGACATGGATTCGATCCCTGGTCTGGGAAGATGCCACATGCTGCAGAGCAATTAAGCCCGTGAGCCACAACTACTGAGCCTGTGCTCTAGAGCCTGTGAGCCACAACTACTAAGCCCACGTGCCACAACTACTGAAGCCTTGCATGCTTACAGCCCGTGCTCCGCAACAAGAGAAACCACCGCAACGAGAAGCCCGCTCACCACAACGAAGAGTAGCCCCCGCTCGCCGCAACTAGAGAAAGCCCGTGCGCAGCAATGAAGACCCAACACAACCAAGATAAATAAATAAATAAAATAAACAAGTTTAAAAAAAAAGAGAGACATAAAAGAGAGATAGAGTAATAGGAGTTAACAGAGAGATTTACAAAGAAGTAACATATGAAAAGAGAATAATTTTCTTTCATCCAGTATCCTCTAGCTGGATACTGTACAAGTCACTCCTCAGTATCTACAGAGGATTGGTTCCATGGCCCCCCCGCCCCCCGCCACCGATACCAAAATCCACGGATGCTCAAGTCCCATAATTGGCCCTCCACATCCATGGTTCTGCATCCACAAGTCCAACCAACTGTGTATCATGCAGTACTGTATGTATTTATGGAAACAAATCCACGTGTATGTGGACCCATGTGGTTCAATCCCATGTTGTTCAAGGGTCAACTGTACTTAGACATCTTGGGGTGAAAGTGTAAGATGTCAGCAACAAAGAGAACACCTTAAAAGTTCCCAGGGAGAAAAGGGAGCAGACCTCCAATAGCCTTCTCAAGTGTTGAGAGATCTTGCCAACCTAAAGTTTTATATCCAACTAAACTATTCAAGATGAGGCAAAATTTGAAACATTTTCATGCATACACAGACTAGGATGGTTTACCAGTAAACAGATTGAACTCATTTCTTAAAATACATTTTATAAACACATGCTCGCCATATGGCCCTGCAAATACATTCTTGGGCGTTTATCCCAGAGAAATGAAAACTGAAGTTTACACAAATACCTGTATAGGATACTTATAGCAGCTTTATCTGTAATAGCCTTAAACTGGGAACAACCCAAATGTCCTTCAACAGATGAAGAGTGGAATGAACTGTAGTCCATCTACATGGTGGGCTACTACACGGCCACAAAAACAGCAAACTATTGGTACGCTCATGAATGGATCTCAAGGGAATACTGCTGAGTGAAAACAGCCAGTCCCAAATGGTTATAAACTGTATAATTATATTTATATAACATTCCTGAAATATCAAAATTACAGAGATGAGGAACAGATGAGTAATTACCAGGAGTTAAGAATGGGGGAAGGAGTGGGTGTGGGTACAAAAGGGTAGCACCAAAAAGCCTTGTGGTGATGGAAAGGTCCTGTATCATGATTGTGCTGGTGGTTATACCAATCTACACATGTGATAAAGTTGCAGGAACCACACACAAACGAGTGTTTAGCTGGTTAAATAAGCAAACTGAATAACTGAATAACCTCTACTTGGTCTGCACCAATGTCATTTCCTGGTTTTTACACTGAGTATAGTTATGCAAGATGCTGGCATTGGGTAAAGTAGATGTAGGGTACGTGGAATCTCCCAGTAAGATTTTTTTTGCAACTTCCTGTAAATCTATCATGTTCTCAAAATTAAATTTCAAAAGAGATGACAGACTGGATAAAAACAAAACAAAGTCTAGCAACATGCTGCTTACAAGTCACCCACCTAAAACACAGAAACACAAGAAATCCTACCGAATCAACTGAACAGTCGACAGTAAAGAGATGGGGAAAAATACGTCAATATTAATTTTTAAAAGCTAATAAAACACTCAATATCAGACAAAGCTGATTTTAAGACGAAATCATTAAAAAAAGAGGAACATTATAGTAATATAAGAAATAACCCACCAAGAAGATACAACAAAGGTATCACGAATAATATAAACAAAACTTGGCACCTAATGGACACTGTATTTTTTTTTAGTACACGTGCCACATTTAGATAAATTAACTAATATCAAATTATAAAGGACATCCTAACGTATTTCAATGAATCAACAATATGCATAACCTCATCATGCAATCAATTAGAATCCAAAAATGAAAAGATAGTCAAAATGTACCCATTTCTTTGGAAATTTAAAAACCCACTATTAAATAAATCATGGATTTAAAAAAACGTATCAGAATGGAGATCATGAAGCATTTATAGCTGACAGGATTGTCCAGGTTGTGCACCACCCTAAGGGACACACTGACATAGACAATGGTGAGAATCGCGCCCCCTAGAGGTCGGTAGAGTGACCGCCGAGGCAGGTCTGCATTCAATTTAATTCAATTTATCTGCCCCATCAGACCTGCTGCAGATTCAGCTATGGCCATGCCAAGCAGCAACTTCCTAACACTGCATGCACTCATGAAGAATAACTGAAATGCACGGCTGAAAACAGATGAACAGAATATTCAACTCAAGAAGCTAGAATGAGAGGAACAAAATAATAAACAGCAGAAGGTAAAGGAAAAAATGAAGGATAATCAGAATGACAGCTTTTTTTTTTTTTAAAGAAAAAAAGGTAAATAGACAAAACTTTTCATAGTACATTGCGGGACTTTAGAAGCATTCCCATTAAAGACTTCAATAAAGAGGGCTTGTTATCACAGCTTCAAGTCAACATTATCTAGTCAATAAAATAAGGCAAGAAAAGGAATTTGAGGGGCAAAACATAAATCTGTATTTACTTGCAGACTATTATTGTATGGAAGATAAACTACAGGAAAGCCATTTCAAATGCAGGAATTCAGCAAGTTTGTTAAACACAAGTTCAATGTTAAAAAAAAATAGTTACATGTACATTAGCCAATTGGAAAATGTAAGAGAAAAAGTTTACATTCACAATAACAACAAACCCTATACGTAGCTAGGATAAATAATTTACAAATGATAACCTCTGAGGAGAAAATGAGAAGGCATTACTGAAGGACACCAATGTACACCTGACTAAAGGAAAGATAAGCTATGTTCATGGATGGGAAGGGCTCGATTCTGTAAAGATAATCATTCTCCCCAAATTAATCTCTAAATACAAGGCAATTCTTTTCAAAATTCCAACCAGACTCCTTGTAAAATTACAGCAAGCCAATCCTAAAGTTTATATGGAAAAGCAAAAGCATAAGGATAACTAAGACTATTTTGAAATAAAAGGTAGAGGGACAAAAAGTATAACGTTACTTAAACATGTGGGATCATCAAAGAGACCATTAGGACAAAACAGAAAGTCCAGAAAGAGATCCACACATATACAGATCTTGAGTATACATGAAAGGTGGCATTAAAAATAGTGGGAAAGACAAGCTATTCAATTTAATGAGTGTTGGGGAAACTGACTACCTGTAAAGAAAAGAAGACAAAATAAAATAAAAAGTAGATCCCTACCTCATACTATACACAAAAATTAATTCTGGGTGTATTAAAAGATCTAAATGTGAAAATCAAGGTCTTAATATATTAGGAAAAAGCTAAAGGAGAATGAATTTTATGACCTCAAAGGTAGGGAAGGATTTCTTAAAAGAAGCTACAAAAAGCAAAAACCTTGTAGGAAAATATGAATGAATATGGCTACTTCTGTGAAAGAAAAGATACATTAAAAGAGTGAAAGGAAAAGCCAAACTTATCTATGTTATCTATGTATTTATGTATATATCTATATCTTTATCTACATCTATATCTAAGAGTGCCCTTCAAATCAATAAGGAAAGGCATACATCCCAATGGGCAAAGGACACGAACAGGTACTTCGAAACATGTAAAAAGATTCCTAATCTCACTTGTAATCAGAACGACAGAAATTCAATGATAGTGTTGATGACGTGGAGAAATGGGAACTCTCAGTTATTGTGGCTGGGAATGCAATTTGGTCCAGGCATTGTGAAGAACAATGTGGCAGTTTCTAGAACTGAAAAGGATTCCCAGCCATATATGTCCAGGAAGACATGTAGAAAAATGTTCCCTTAGTGTGGTTTGTAATAAATATCCACCACCTGGAGAATGAATCAATAGACTGTGGTACATTAAATAACGAAATCTATGGCCCAGTGAAACTGATGATCCAAGCTCTGGATTTATGAAGGATTCCAGATCTGCAAGAATCAGAATAGGAATCTGGAAAACAACATGGAGCGAAAAGGGAAAATGAAGATGTTTTTTAATCCTGAAAGCCTCAATTCTTTTGTAAGATAAGAATAAGTTTCTGCAGCTACCCCTTTGAGAGAGGAAGTTTCTTGAAGTTATAATTAGAAACGATACTGTTACAGTATTCATGCAACCAATCCTTTTTGATACGGGCTGTTCTGGACAAATGCCAGAACATGTGGTTATCCAATTTGCCCTGTAATTTCTTGTGGCGAGCAATAATGACAACAACTTTTTTAAAAAAAATTTTAAAAGAGATGGATAATTACTACAACTCTATCCTGACTATGAGTATCAGGAATGTACTAAAGATTTTTATGATGAAAACTTTAATTTCGGTTAGTCTTAAAATACTTTAAAACCTGCACACATTCGCCTTTCCATCTCTATTTCCTACTCTCCCACGCTACTAAGCTCAGTCCTTTGATTCTGAAGCTAGCCATGGTAGGAAAGGGAGAATCTGTTAATGATCCAGGCTCAGAATATCTGATAAATTATAAGATTCTGTTTACCTTAAAGATTTGGAGGATAGGAATTTGGCCACCAGATGCTTCTTCACATTAAAAAGAAAAATCTGCATAGAATCAGCCAGTCAGCATGAACCCGAAGTGCCCTGAAATTTCAGCAGTGCTTCTGACTTTGCATTGAGAAAACTCGCCGTCCCATTCCTAAAACTGGTCAGTAGAAAGCAGCCCTGGGTGAAACCTCACGTGGCGGTCTTGAGCGGGATGTTGGGGAGAGAGCTTGCTAGCCACGAAGAAGGTAGGGCGGGTACTCCACCCCTTGTTGTCGCAAGAAAGATGTGGAAGGATCAGATATCCTCCAGATTCCCGACTGGTCTATTTAGACTGGGTCATCACGATCCTAAATGAGAAGCATTGGTATAGTGCCTTACGGTTTACACACTTAATCACTGAGCACACTCGCTAAGTGAGTGTATTTTTTCTAACATGAACTGTATTTTCCAGGCATGGTGCTAAGTGCTAGGAATGCAGAAGGGAAAGAGGCCTGGCGTAAGGGCAGGGCAGACTACACAATGACAAAATACTGTGGTAGGTGGTGATTTGTGAAAGAAGCAACAGGAATTCAGAGGAAGAAGTGTGGATCTGTCTGTGAAGTGAGAGAAAGAAGACTTGTCAGAGAAGGTGATTTTGACCTGAGATGTGAAGGGTGACCCGCACACAAATACCCGACACACCCTGGTGTCCGTGTTTTAACAGTCGAGGGAGCAGAAGTTCCAGGGAGACTCATATCGTGAGGGACGCTCACAGTTCATCAGCCGGGGCTCCCCCCACCCTGCTTCCAGGTGGGAGAACCCAGGACTCTGAACCAAAAATATTTTAAAACATGCACAAGTTCATGTTTTCGTTTTTCCCACTCCACTGAGTTTCTTGAGTTTGAAGACAGCAATACTCGGGGGGAGGGGGGGTGGATCTGATAATATTAGAATCACTATTAGTAATTGTTATTAATAAAGCATCCTATTATTTTAAAATACGGTCATTAAAGAACAAAGTTAATTTCTCCGAAAGGTTTTAGTTCTCAAATTTCAACACTTCCCTTGGAAGGAGTAAGTTACCCAGGATTTTCATTCCAAAAGAAATAGCTTTCTTTCTCAAAGTGAAATCTTCCGTTTTGTGTACTGGAAGCTGTAATTTCTATTTAGCCATTAGAATTAGAGATGAAGTATTAATAAGTTTGAAAGAAGAATTTACAACCTTTTTAGGTAAAGTTAACTACAGAACATTGATAATTCGAGAACATGGGAGGGAAACATTGAAGAATTTCCCGGGGAAAACATTCTCCAGGGAGCAGGTGTCAACCCAGCAATTCCACGTTGCTACAATGTCATCATCGGGGCCCCAGCAGCCTAGAAAGGGGACCGGTTGTTTATTGTGTGACTTTGGTCTGATTTTGGGATGTATGGTAGATGAACTAAAAGGAAGTGGCTTCAGCTTGCTTCCTCTGACAGATTTCAAAATATCAAAGGTGATAATGGCGCCTTGGGTTAGTAGATCCAAGATTTCAAACTATGTCTTGGTGCTGAATAAACAGAGTAGTTTCTGCTGTCACAGGGAAGATCGTTTTCATATAATCTGTACACCAGAGATTGTATTCGGGGAAGAGGAATTTCCCAATAAGGGGCCTTCACTTATATGACTTTTGCTGAATGTAAATAGAGAGGCTTTGGATAATAATTATTGGTACCATGGGCCAGATGCTGTGCTAAGTTCATAATAATGACTGCATTTAACCCTCACAATAGTGCTTTTAGGGAGAACGTTACTATTTCGATTTTACCGATGGGGAAACAGGAGAGCTAAGGTGCCTAGGCATCTGGATTCAAGCCTGCAGCCTTTCCCACCTTGGTAGTAATAAGCTGGTTATGAACACCTCCCCCTTCCCCTCTTCCAACGTCAGGACCCAAATCCTAAGACTTCCTTTCCAGTGGGTGTAGACGGGTAACAACAGGTCTGGAATTAGAAAACCTGGCTGGGGTCATAGGCTCTCAGACTCCGAGCTGTGTGGCCTTGGGCACGACAGCCACAGTCTCTGAACCTAGCCACGTTCTAAAATGACTCTAACTTGTTATGTTATATGTAAAGAGTACTTTCTAAATAAAGAAGTTCTACACGGTAGTAGCAAGCATTGGAGGGAAGGGGGCGGGGGAGTTGTTTAATGCGGCGGTCCCCAACCTTTTTGGCACCAGGGACGGGTTTCGTGGAAGACAATTTTTCCACGGACGGGGCGGGGTGGGTAGTTGGTGGTTCAGGCGGTAATGTGAGCGATGGGGAGCGGCTTCACTCGCTCGCCGGCCGCTCACCTCCTGCCGTGCGGCCCGGTTCCTAACAGGTACCGGTTCTCAGCCCGGGGGTTGGGGACCCTTGGTTTAATGGGAACAGAGTTTCAATTTAGGAAATGAAAGATATTCTAGAGATGGATGGTGGTGATGGTTACAAAACAACCTGAAGGTACTTAATGCCGCTGAACCGAACATGCAACAATGGTTAAAATGGTAGGTTTCATGTTACGTATATTTTACCACAATTTAAAAAAAAATTTAAAATGAGAAAAAAAAATCTGTACCTTAAAAAACAATCCTGCAGAGATGATAGTAATACTAATATAATCATTATTTTCTCTTAGGACAAAGAGTGGAGAGAAAGGGTTATTTCAGGTGTGCTATCAATGCTTATGTATTAAGACAGGACAAAATTATACACACCTTGAATGTGGTCATTCCCCTCTAGGGACTAGGCAGAACTGTCCAATTGGAGGTCAGTGTTGCCACTCTGGTCACACTACTGCCTTTACGGATGGCTCCCCCCCCCCCCCAACTGCCCCCGACCCCAGGGCAAAGCTGGGAGAATCAAAGTGTGATGAATGTGCCCGGTGCCTTCTTCCAAAGCCGGGACACCCAGGACCTGGCACGTGCTGCAGGGCCCTCCAGAATGTAATAAAAGGCAACGAGCATTCCTTGCTTTCCTGGGAAATTACTTGTATGCATCACAATGATGACATTTTTAGATTTAGTTAAGAAATTTGGCCAAGAAATATCTTGATCTAATTTTGAAATAACGCAACAGCGGTAATTCAGTCAGTATTGAAATCCACGTCTGTGCTCTTTTCCTGTGTGTGGAGTCCAAAATGTTCAGTTCAGACCTTGACCCTGTGGAACTATGCACGAGTCACTTGACCTCTGTTCAGCTCAATTTCCTCATCCAGGAGGGAGAAGTGGTTGGACTTGGCCACAGTGCAGGTTCTTTTCAGGGCTCGGGCCAAAGTTTCTGTGAAAAATCCAGGTAGCTCAGGGTGTGGGTTGTGTGGGAGCAGTCCTAGAGGGGACCCCCCAGCCAGCTTCCCAATTCCTCCTGCCTCTGATGGAGGTCAGATTTGTGCCATGGGAGGGTTGAGAAAGGCCTTTTCATTGACAAGATAGGACTGGTGAGATGGGCATGTGTGTGGCATATGCACTGGTTCAGAGGGAGGGAGAAAAAGGAAGGAAGGAAGGAGGGGAAGGAGCGAAGGAGGGAAGGAAGGACGGAGGGAAGGAAGGACGGAGGGAAGGAAGGAGGAAAGGAAGGAAGGAAGGAGGGAGGGAAGGAAAGAAGGAGGGAAGGAAGGAAGGAAGGAGGGAAGGAAGGAAGGAGGGAAGGAAGGAGGGAAGGAGGGAAGGAAGGAGGGAGGGAAGGAGGGAAGGAAGGAGGGAGGGAAGGAGGGAATGAGGGAGGGAGGGAAGGAGGGAAAGAAGGAGGAAAGGAAGGAGGGAGGGAAGGAGGGAAGGAGGGAGGGAGGGAAGGAGGGAGGGAAGGAGGGAGGAAGGAGGGAAGGAGGGAGGGAGGGAAGGAGGGAGGGAGGGAAGGAGGGAGGGAAGGAGGGAAGGAAGGAGGGAGGGAAGGAGGGAGGGAAGGAGGGAGGGAAGGAGGGAAGGAGGGAAGGAAGGAGGGAAGGAGGGAGAGAAGGAGGGAAGGAAGGAGGGAGGGAAGGAGGAAAGGAAGGAGGGAGGGAAGGAGGGAAGGAAGGAGGGAGGGAAGGAGGGAAGGAAGGAGGGAGGGAAGGAGGGAAGGAGGGAGGGAGGGAAGGAGGGGGGGAAGGAGGGGGGGAAGGAGGGGGCCGGGTAGCCATGACGACCGGAGCATCAGGCAGGGCAGCCCTGAGTGTGCCTTTTCTGGAAGGGTGTCCCCAGGGTCCAAAGTGAAGTTCTGTATCATATGGGGGGCTTCCTTCTCTTTGGAAAGACTGTGTTGCCAGCTCAGATACCACCCAGTGCAACGGTTTTGCACATAGTAGGCGCTTAGTATGTTTTGTCATTTAATGCTTCAAAGCAATGAAAGGCCTTTATCTTTTATATCTGCTCTTGGTTCCTGGCTTGAATTGGTCTGTCTTAACCAAATATTACCCAGAACTCAAGACTGGATTTTATCAGTCAACTAGAAAGAAGGCATACGAATGACTCGGCTGTGAGTCACGGATTGGCTCCATTCTAGAATGACCCTGAGGCCTGGGGGGTCCGGCGTTAACTCGTGTGCAGGACCTGAACTGACCATGTTAAGCAACTAACCTATTCTGAGTCAAGACTAGGACAGCCACTTTATTTTTTAATTTTTTCTTTTGGCCGCGTGGCATGTGGGACCAGGGATTGAACCCGCGCCCCCTGCATTGGAAGGGCAGAGTCGTAACCACTGGACCATGAGGGAAGTCCCTAAGACAGGCACTTTATTCTGGGATTTTAACAGAGCAGCTGGCAGGACTAAGGCAGGAAAAACATCAGCTAGCACATTCAGCATTCTCATCCACTTTCCTCGTAGGTTATTCCCAGTTTGCTAGGCCAATACAACTCTGAAACATCATCTCACTAAATAGCAGTAGTTAGCAAAATGACGATATTAGTATGAACAACTGAAAAATGATAAATATCTTTAGGCATAAGCTATTCAGAAATATGCTTAAATAAATGCTACTTGGGCAATTATATTCTTGTGCCAGCAGATAACAAATGATAATCACTTCTTCCATGGCTGTAAATTCGTATTGATTCAGTTCAAACTTAGAACTCCAAAATGAATTATATCCGGTCATTGCTAAACTGCTTTGCTCACTGAAAGAAAAAAAAAAAATCCACACAACACCTATTACACTGCATTTAATTAAGACAAGCATTAACTTTATGTGCCATTATTTGCTTCTGTGAAATCTCTATGGTGTAAATATTGAACGGCGGTATCCCTTGAATGCTAATCAATCCTTTCTGAATTTCAAATGATTACATAAATTTTAGGAAATGCTTATTTGCCAGCATTACCCTCTGCTACATATATATCAGCCAGGCATTAATATGGAGATCAGTGTGGTTATTTGACAAGTATCTAGTGAGTGTTTTTCTAAATTAGAGTATCATATACGGAAAGGGAAAAACTGAGATTGAATGCTAATTGTAAGAAGAACCCAGGGAGCTCTCTTTTGCTTATCTGTTTCATGAAGAACAATTTAACCGATGCACTCGGGTAAAGATGTGAGGGGAATGTATCCATCACTAGACTTTGCAGGCCAGTTGGTGACGGCGTGTGTGTGTGCGTGCGTGCAACGTGTGAGGGTTTGCACGGTGAAGTATATTGAAAGGCTACAATAAAGCAAATATTGTGACCAGCCTCAGGAAGGACAATTACCACATCACGGGAAGACTAGTTTTTGCTGTTTCATCTTTTATGCAGATACTTTGTAAGCAGCGTTTTATGACATGCGGACAGTTGTGATTGTTTCAGAATTGAATTAATACAGTATTCAGATATACATGGTGATGCAGATACAAATGTGTGCTAGTGTTCCAGCCTCAAAAGCTTTTCCAGTGCTTCTGGAAGGAGGCTGTGAGCTGAGGATGGGAATGGGCCCTCAAACGCGTCCTGGCTTGGCTGTGGGTTTGCTCCACAGTGGTCCATACACTTGGTGCGCCGTTGTCTGATTGACAAAGTGATCAGTTCATTTTGCTCTAGGCACTGCAAACACAGTGTTTAATCACTGTGATCAAATCTGTCTGTTGGATTTGGAAACCTCTTTCATGAACTGGATTTAATGTTGCAAAAAAGCAAAGGAGCATTCGAGTTTCCCTTTGTTCCTGTTTTCTTAGATTTGTGTCTTCTTCCCCCCACTGCCCCTTCCAACTCAATAGGGGCACACAGTTTGATGGCAAAAAAAACCCTCAGACCCAACAAGTTGCTGGACCTCTGCTGGAGAGGTGGGCAAAACCAGTAGCCTTTTCTGTAACCCCTGGCATTCCCTTCTCCAAAGGCGCTCGTCGCTATTTCCAGGCTAGTCTAGAAGTGCCGGGGGGGGGGGTGCGGGGACGGAGCACGGGGCCTCTGCTGTGTCCACATGTGCGCCCCCCGCCAGGGATGCCCAGCTGGGGGAGGGCGGGGTGTCCGGGCACAGCCGGGGCAGAACAACCTGACCACCCCACAACTCGCCAATCATCAGGGGAGGCTGCAAAAACTGCTTGCTCCCCTTGGGAGGCGGGGACTTACACTGATGCAGCGCTGACCTCCTGACTGGGACTGGCAAACGGAATGCAGTTTAGCCAAGAGGTTGCGTATGCCCTCCTCTGCCATCCTCCTCAGGGCTGCAAACACCCGGGCGGACGGGAGGAAGCGGGTGTGCACGGTGAAGTCTTCTCTTACTATAGGAGAGCACGCGCCATCTGTGCTGGTAGCTTCGAGGTGGTCTTTGTCATCCAGCAGCAAAAGAAACGAGTCCTCCCTTAAGGGGGCCAGGATTGAACTGCTGTGGTCTCCAGGCCGGTAACACGGGAGCCTTTTGTGTGCGTACTTAAGGACGGAATGTCTGCTATTCCTGCAAGTCCTGTGGCCTCTGGTTAATGAGATGTGAGGGCAATAGCTGCTCTGCAATTCCTGGCCCGTTATAAAGCCTTCATGTTTCAACTGAAATCTGCAGATATAAATAATCTGGTCCTGACAGCGATGGGAGTTCCCTTCTGTGACAGAAGTTCCAAGCTCTGCACAGAGGCCCTGACTACACGTGGGTCACCTCCCTACTGGCATTTTGCTTTGCCGCCTTCTCTGCGGGGAGCTATTACAGGGCGTCTTGGCCACGTTCTGACCTTGAAAGCCAGGAGGAGAAAGGACATATGTAGGAAAAGAAAACAAAGATAGATCTTTATGTAAAGCCCCAAGCCGAAGAATTCCTGGACAAAATTCAAACCAGAAAAAAATACCTATCCTATCAAAAACTAAGCCCTTTGGAAAACCAACGACTGAAAATACATTTCCTTAACCCAAAAGACTATGAACTCACCATCCACATTCTCCAGCTAGAAAACATGGTGCACTTTTATTCACTATTAACAATGTCAACATCATATTGCAAGAGTCAGGGTGGACCCTTTAGCAAAGCGGAAAGTTGTACCTGAAGATAGAACTTACTAATTCTTCCCCTCCCCACCAAGGAGCTTCATGCCCTGAACCTCCCAGACACCTATGGCTCCACTTTTTCTATTTTAGGGTTTTTAATGCCGAAGCCCACCAAAGGGGAAGCGGAGAATGACCGTCAAGTTACTTTGGCTTATTTTCTCCTTTGAACATCAGAGTTCAAATAGAAAGTAGACATGCAAGTAATGAAAGCTTATGATCGTGCAGCTTTCCTAATGCATAGTGAGTGGTCCAAAGAAAACGACAAACCTAAGAGGCAACAACAAAACCACAAGGAGGGATTCTCCGAGAGGGAGGTACCAAGGCTTTAAGGCCAATGCTTTCAACAAGCTTGCTGAAATCCTGAACCCAGAGTTCACACAGACATACAGACACACACATGCAAACAACTCACATTTAGAAACCAAGGGAAGTAAAAAGCTTCACAATTATTTAGTATATTCAGTAAAAACTGGAGATTCATGTAAAGCAGTTCCCTGCTTTTACCCAGGAGAGGCTGGTTTTCTTTTCGGTCCGTATTCCTCAGATGATGGTCCCAATTCCCTACATCATTCTGTCTGTATAGATGGTGCCTTAGGGTGTAGGGAGCATTTTAAAAATATTGATTGATGAGCTCATACGTCCCTGAAGAGGACAGAGTACTGTAGCAGGGAAAACACGGACTGGAATTTGGGGTCGTTAGTTCCAGACCTGGCTCTGAGCCTAAAATGTTGGGGGTAAATCACCTAGTTTTTTAAATTTCAAATGCAAAATGGAAGGGAGATAGTAAATGATTTACCCGCTTGAAGTATTTTATTATTAACACTACAGAAGAAAAGCCTTCCTGCTCCCTCCTTCTGTAGCTCACTTTGATATCTGACCTGCTTAGTGTCACAATTCCAACAGAATCTAAATACTGATCATTGGCCCTTAATTCCATTAATTATTTTGTTCCCAAAGGAGAAGATTCTGTTTAGTCTCTACTTTCCTTATAAGAATTCCCTTCACAATGTGAAGACATGTCCTTATTTTCTAAAATTAAAAGATGTCAAATTGTCTAATACGTATTATAGGATCTATTTTCTAGTCTCCCTTTCTTCAAATTTTGCGCATTTTTTTTTAAACTAATTTTTCCAGTTCCCATTACTTTTTTTTTTTTTAACCTAGAAGTTGGAAGGAAAGGCTTTCTTTCACTTATGAATGCAATAAATATTTCTTAAAAACCTACTATGTGTCAGAGAGTAGGCCAGGAGCAGAATGCAAACTGGTAATAGAAATAATGTAATTTTGCAACATGGATGGACCTAGAGATTATCCTACTAAGTGAAGTAAGTCAGACAGAGAAAGACAAATATCATATGATATCACTTATATGTAGAATCTAAAAAAAAATGATACAAATGAACTTACTTAAAAAACAGAAATAGACTCACGGACAGAGAAAACAAACTTATGGTTACCAAAGGGGAAAGGGGTGGGGAGGGATAAATTAGGAGTTTGGGATTAACATATATGCACTACTATATATAAAATAGGTAACCAAGAAGGACCTACTGTATAGCACAGAGACCTATACTCAATATCTTGTAATAACCTATAATGGACAAAAATCTAAAAAAGAATACATACACACACACACATAAAACTGAATCACTTTGCTGTATACCTGAAACACTGTCAACCAACTATACTTCAATAAAAAAAAAAAGAAAACAGCTGTTAGAGAGTTCTTTGGAAAAACTAGTCTCCGAAACTAACCTGCACTTGGATAGGACTTCGCAGCTTAACCACTTCCTATTACAGATCACAAGCTACTTTGGTAAAGGCTTTGCCTTGAGTTTAAAACTGAGTAAGTCTAACTGAATCACACTGCTATACACTTGAAACTAACACAACACTGTAAATCAACTAACTATATTCCAATATAAAATAAACATTAAGTAAACTATCTGTTTAAAAAAAAACTAAGTGTAAGTCTATTGATGCATCTATCAGCAACATTTCCTAAGTCCCTCCGGTGTACTGAGCAATGTGCTAGAAATCTGGGATGTAGAGAAACATAAAGGACAATTTCTAACCCCAATCTGCTTTTTACGCTGGGGAAATCCTCTCAAAGAGAATAAACAATCTCTTTAACTCAGCTGAGTATGAAAAAGTGCCTTCAGAAATATTGGCTGACCAGAGAAGAGAATAACTCACAACCAGTCAAGGGCACTCATCAGGGGAAACAGGATGCAATATGCCTCTACTTTCTCCTGCCACCTGGGATCGAACAAGAGTCCAGCAGCGTCTAGCCACGGAGCCTCAAGGCTGAGAAAATCCCAAGCCAGAGTAACCTCTTAGCTGGCACATTCTGGTCACTTGCTGCTCTGAGCACTTAGGCCACATGTGTATTCCTGATGGGCTCGACCATGTAATGACATTATTCAGGAAGCTGCAGTTAAAGACCAGGTGATTGCTTCTCAGCTCTGCGTTTGTTTTCAGGAGATACAGTTAATGGGAATTCTACTGGTCTTTGGAATGCATGTGATAATGATGCTATTTGGGGATCATGATCCCACACACCTCTTCCTCTATGAGATTTATTTCTGCCCTGGTGGGTGACAGCAAATTTCATCAGTCACTTTGATTCCTCTTTAAAAGGTGGGAGTATAAACCAATAAATAGACAAAAATTTTATTTTGGCCTCTCTTGGGTCGTCAATATTAACTGGTCAACTTAGAATTATCTCCATGGATGCAAATTATCTCACAGTTAGGTGAGAAAAAGGGTCGGGGGGAGAGGGGAGTAATAGGATTTTAAGAAAACATTCCAACCAGCAAAGACTGCGCCTCCAGAGTCTGTTATATCACACACAGAGAAATATCCTGGGAGATGGGCATTTTTTACTTTTATTCTTTTTTTTTCAACCAGCTTACCCAACTGATGTCTGCTCACGGATACTATTTGAGGAAAAACATCAGGCAGCAGAGTGGAAGAATTTTGGTCAACTGTACTTTTTACTTTAGTCCTGTCATTAGCTTTTCATGAAATCAGGACCCAGCTTCAGTGAAGGATGACTTTTGGAAGGAAGGTGGTTGGACCTCAACTAATCAGCCGCCGTTCCTACAGAGTTTCCTATTCTGGTTGAAGCACCCAGGACCCTGAGATGCATCCCAGCTGTTTCCTCCGAACCCCATCGCATCCCATGGTCTGCACCCTGTAACGTGTCCACACCCCATCTCACTCCTGTCTCCAAGGGCGTTAAAGCCACTCGGAACACAGTTTCTAGTCCCTTTTCCACACGACTACCAGGAAGGCAAATCAACTTCAGTGACGCACCTCATCCCCCTTTAAAGAATCCTGCCGTCCGTCTAGATTTTTTGCAGGATGAAGAATCCGTGGTACCCAGTTTTGGTCGCAGCTATATCCCGATGGCTGCTCACAGGAAGTGCTCAGTTAACTGCGGAGTGTCTCTCACCTGCCTCTCCAGCACCTCCGCTGCTTCCCTCAAGCCACACTGGTCTCCCAAGAGTCCCGACCTTGAACCCATCTTGCCCTCTAGCCTCCGTGCTTTTGCCCCAGGCATCCATGAGGCTTAGGAGACTGTACCTGCGTGGGCTCACACCTACTCTCTCACCACGTCCATCAGGAAACCCTGCTTCATCTTTCACCAAGAGCACACAGTCTCTCTCTACACAGCTCCTGGCCTTGGATCAGTCCACAGAAGCCTCGTGTTCCTCCAGGATCCCAGAGGCTCAAGGCTGGGCTGGGATCAGAACACAGCAGGTTTCAGACTCAGGGGCACAGGATCGGCTTTCGAGGGAGGCCCTGGTATGATTTCACTCCCATCACAGGTAAAACAGGCTTTTGGAGGCTGGCCTGGGTACCCAAAGGTTAATTATCCACATCCCTCAATGAAGTTGTCCCCCAAAGATTGATTATTCATCGTTTCTATGGGGGGAGAAAAGCTTTCCATTCACAAATTGGAAACTACCTGAACTTTACTGCCAGTTACTTTATTCTTGCTTCTTTAAAAATGAACTCTTGGCCAAACTTGATTTACCTCTGATCGATCGGAAAGCCATGCTGTCCTTTCCTCCTTAAACAACAAACAGACATAGTTTTAAGGGACATTCAACTAGGTATTCCCTGGTGCCCAGGATCCTGAAACAGTTAACACCCTTATTAAACCAGAGAGTTCTGTGTGGTTGAGGGTCTGGTAAACACACGACCCAACTAACTGTTCAGGAAGATGATCTGTGAGGTTCAAGTGCTGAGAGCACTTCGGGAACACCCGAACCCCACCCTGACCACCCATCCATAGTGTTTGGCAGAGATATAATAATTCGGAAAAATGATGAAGGAACGATAAAAGGGGTGAAAACTAAACATGGCTGATGGTTAATCTCTACATCTTCCAATGTCATGCAGTTCTTCAACTAATTTAAAATACCACTGAAGTGAGATGAATCTCTTTAAATATTTTATCACCAAGATGCTATAAGATTTCTTACACACACATTACCACATTTTTCATTTAATTACTGATCAAACGTACGAGTTGAAAAGACGAAGATCTTGCCATAAACCAGAATAATTTGTGAGATGACAGCAAGCAGGCCTATGCTATCTTCCTCTTGATTTTAAAAAAAACTGTTCTTGAGTAAAACACGTAGACTTAGTTAAATAGAACTTTCCTATTTCTTGTGGTTAATACAGAAACCATACAGGACCCAGTGCTGGCATGGTAAACCTTTGAACACTACATCTATGAAATTCTGTTGTCT
This sequence comes from Balaenoptera borealis, assembly GCF_965194805.1. Classification (NCBI taxonomy): domain Eukaryota; kingdom Metazoa; phylum Chordata; class Mammalia; order Artiodactyla; family Balaenopteridae; genus Balaenoptera; species Balaenoptera borealis. The sequence goes on from NC_138860.1 coordinate 2,869,134, forward strand.
TTTTAAATTTTCAGTAACATTTCTTTTTGCTATATTTATCACATTTTCCAAAATATGAAAATGTTCCTTTTCTTTTAAATGTTGACTACATGTGAAAAATTAACTCTGGTTCTATTACTTCAAACTATCCCTTTATTAGCAACAGTTGTGCAGTGCTGTCAAGAAGCATTTTAAAATGAAAGTACCAAATTTGGAGTGTAGACACATCTGTTTTACTTTGCAGTATGTTTTATTGTTTTATTTCTAAGGATATGAATTCACAACTATCTTATAACTGAAGACTAAAGAAAAAACATATGTTGGTAAATCTGATTTCTGCATTTTTTTCATTCAAGGGAAGTTGCCCCTCCCTCAGCTGTCTGCCAATAAGTAATAAATGGACTTGGCAAAAAGTTTATTTAAGTTGGCTTTATTAAGCCAAGAAAATACTGAAATCAAGTACGGGACAGGCAGAAAAATCTGTTCCTTTGAAGTCCATAAAAATCCATCTCCTTAATCCTTTTTTTATTCCAAGCAGTGGTGATTTTTCTCAACTGACTCACTGGGAGCCTTGATTTAGCTAATCTGTCTTGCTTAGTTATCTTTCTTCTCCAAAGCTTTCCTAAAGAAGCATCCTTTCCCCTTGACAACCGTCATCTTTTATGCTTGCATAGTGGTGCATCTGGTTATAAACATTCTCTAGTTAATCCTGATAGAGATTTAGGAAACAGGTTTTTAATTACCATCCATATTTTACAAGAACAAAAACAGCAGTAGCTTGCAAGCTAAAACAAAAGGTGCAGAGAAACGACCAACAGCGGAAAGGTGGCCAAAACGTGACACCACGCGTCTTTCCTAACCCTGTGTCACGGCTGTCTATCAGCGTCACCCACTCATTACAGCCATCAGGGAAGAACACTCAGGACTCCAGTCGTAACTCCTTCCCCATACGCCAAACCACCCACAACAGGGCTATGACTCAGCCAGGAACACACACAGGAAAACATAATCGAGCTGGAAGATTTCACGATTAGAAAAGAAGGTCATTATCTTGGAAGAACAAAAACATGGATGGACCTCAAGACACTTAAAGGTCGGTATCATTTAGTCATTTTTATGAGAAAAGGATTCCTTACCTAAACTAAAGAGCACCAAGAATTTCAGACACACGAACTCTCGTTGGTCAAACTGTAGAGAACGAAGCTTTGCCACCAGCTCCTGTGCGTGACTCATGAGGTTGTTGAGTGTGGCCCCCGCTTGTGAGGCTATGATGGTACAGTCCACCTGCAACACAGGATCAGTTTAGGGGGTTTTCAGAACCGGAAATTCTATCTTTATTTGCTATTTACGTTAAAATCTATATATGTATATACACATATATTAAACATATGTATACGTATATATTTCCCTTGAGACTTTTAAGCACTGTGGGTAAAAAATCAGGTTGCAGTAGACATTCATAACACAGGGGACTTTCCCCACGAAAACAGTTTGAGACACATTCTATTATTATAAACTGTATCATAATCATCCTGATCAATCTAATCATTTTGATAAGCCCTGTAGGAAGCAGGTCTTGACTGCCTCAATTGTACATGTAGATACCTTTATCTTTTTTCCTACTGTGAAGTGACATTATCATCTAAGATGAAAACTGTTAGCTCATGAATAAGTTGAAAGAAAAATATACTGTCCATAAAAAGTGAATCCAGGGTGGCATTCTATATGCACATGAAGTTAATTAATGAGGCGAGTGAAGGCAGAGATATGTTTCTAAATTTTATTAAGAGACTTCATGTTAAAGTAATCATTGCTCAAGATTGCATGCTTATGGATGATGAAAGAATCACATTTAGATTATTCGCTGGTTTGCTGCTTCCTCGAAAGCGACAAAGACTAGCTACTTTCCTATGCTTGTCAATACATTTCTCTCTAATGACAGCAGTGATCTTATTTATGAGAAGAATAATTTCTTGATTCAGAAAACAAAAAAGGTTTATTTCCTTCTTCACTGAAAAAAAAAAAAAAGGTGGTGCAATACATCCATCTCAGATTATTCACGGGGACACCAAAAGTTCAATTTATAATAATAAGTTAAGATGTAGGGGTGGTTATCAATGGCAGAACTGGCTTTGCGGCTGCAATTACAGCATAATGGGAAAGCCCAGTTGGTACCTGATGCTCCCATCCTTTTTTTTTTTTTTTTTTACTGGCAAGCTCTCAGGCAACCAGATACTCTTTTAGGTGCATTTAATATTTGCAGCAGCAGCAAATTTGTCTGGGAGGCAAGCCCTCATCTGCCACTCACCCGGAGCAGACTGTATTAAATTTTTATATTTATTGACATTTCATTACCATAATTGACTGCACTTGCTTCTCTAGGAGAAGGCACAGGGCTGCCTCCTAAGCAGGAGAATGAGTCCCTTGAGGAGAATTTGCAATTAAAAACAAGGCAGGATGGATTTTTTTTTTTTTATTGTGTAAATATGATGAGTTGAATTTTCAGCTTTAACTTGAGAATACTGGGTGTACAGAAACCTTCTTTTGAGAGTGAGAAAAATTATGAGTCAGTGGAAAGACGGCCCCCCCAAAGGTGTCAATGAGTTTATAGAGGGTCAACTGCGCGTGATAAAGCCCCAGTCTGTACGTGTCCTGGGGAGGCCCCCGCATCACCACTGCACTGTCCCACTTGCCTGGTCCAGGTGCCCACATCTGCCCACTAAGTTCAAACATCAACTGTCCTAAGCGCGCCTGTGGTTTCTGTTGCAGATTGTGTGAGAGGAAGGGCCAGCACACAGGCAGCCTGAACCCTGAGCCGGAAGCAGAGAGGACAAGTGGATGGATGTCACGGACCACGTGAGGGTCACCTGCCTGACACACCCAGGGATGTCCCAACCATCACTGTACCAGTCCTCTTACAGGAGAACTTTCTACTCCAAGGATGTTCTTACTTAACAGGAGCGGCTGAGCTCTGAGTCCCTTAGAAACTGTACGTGGTCTAACTACTCCACATAATAGTAATATAAATCCTATAGGGACAACTGGGGTAGAATTGGGAATGGCAGCCAGGGCCAGAGGTAGAGGAAACCTGGGACAAGACAGGAGAGGGTGTGGGCCAGTGCAGCCACTGATGAAGCAAGAGCCTTGGGTAGTCACAAGAAGCTCCATCTTTCGTGCCTCCATCTCTCAGTGAGGCACTTCAGCTGGATAATACTAAGATGCCACCCACTTCCACTGTTATCAAGAAATGAGAGTAGTTGGGACAACACCGCCAACTTAAGCTTGGAATCAATTGCTGAAAGCATCGTTGGTGTAGCTCAGAATGTACATAACCCTTTTTTTTTTTTTTTGACTGCAGCGTGTGGCATGAGGGATCTCAGTTCCCCGACCAGGGATCGAACCTGCGCCCCCCTGCAGTGGAAGCGTGGAGTCCTAACCACTGGACCGCCAGGGAAGTCCGGGTACATAACACATTTTAATAAAAATCACTAGTGGATCCCTAAACCAGGAAGGTGTACTACTAAAATAAGCCAGAATTATGTTGGTATTAATTGATTTTTCATTATTAAGATAGGGTTAATTCAATTTTGCTATGTCTGTGGTTCTAACAGGTAGGCAGTAAGTTCAAATACTAGAACTTCACAGTTGCAAATGTAGTACATTGTAACTGAAAGGACTCTAAATAATTAATTTTTTTAAAAATATGGATTAAAATTTGCTATGTGTGTAACTTGAACAGGTATGAAATAAGTTCAACTATTAGAACTTCATACTTGGAAAATAACACGCTCTAATGGAAAGGGACTGAAATGGTTTCACAGGATTCTGTACTTAGTGAGATGGACTTCAGGAAATCAATTGTCACACCAACAACTTTATCGCTATATATTTATTTACATGCTAATTTGAAAGCCCAAACATACTTATGAAATGGGGGCTCAGATAACATTTCTTTCAAGGATAATTTATCAAATTGCATGGCTCTGAAGGAGGGGCAGTGATTTATTCCTGAAACAGAGCCCAGATCGGCAACTTCCTGACATTTTATTACAAACATAATTATATTTTCATTGTTGAATGCGGAGTTTGCCCTCATTTCAGGAGCAGCTGGCCTTGTCTTTTATGTACTTAGTAAAATTAATTTATCGCTCTCTTACATGGAATCTTTGTGCCATTAAATTCAACAGAGATATTGAAGAAATACTATAAGCGGATATCCCCTTTGGATAAAATCTCACTCACCATGAAGGTAGCAACAGTTGTAGCTAAATTGCTTTTAGTCCTAATAGCTGAAATTTTTGATGACTTGTACGTTGTAAGATGCCTGTCTTTTTAATACGATACGCAATAATAGAAGGTAATGAATAAGGTGCCAGTAGTCCTTTCCCTTAGGAAAATGTTACAGCGGCTGTTAATTAGCTACAATATGCAAATACTGAAAGTGGTGCCACATCAAAATCCTCTACTGTTGTTTTATATATACACATACAGCCGTATGTTTTGTGTGCGTGTATTTTTAAAATACTGAATACAAACGAATTTTTGTCATAGCGATAAGATGCTAAATATTTGGAATTGATTTGGCAGTGCTTAACGTTACTGATAATCATTATTTCCTTTTGGCTTAACAAGGTTATTTAATGTACACTTATAGAAGCCAGACTAAAAGACAGAATTAAAATAGCTAACTTTAGGGTTAAGTAAGAAGTTCCGTTGTGTTGGCAAAACGCAAAGTCGCAATAATTGATACTAAAGACCAGAAATGCCATCTACTCCTTGACTGTTCTTGGTTTGGAAAATCAGAGAAAGAAATGCACTTTCTCTACTTTTTACATGGTAATTACCTTTACCCGGGGGCAGCACTTAAGGCAAAATGAAACGTGAAATAAGGAGCATTTCTAAAGAGCGGGAATGGAAGTGCTCTGAGAAAGAATGGCACAAACCCATTTGATTTCTGGAACTCAGAAGGATGAAATCAAATTAATTTGTGGGCTGAGTCTTGTTCTTCTAATGCAGCTCCCAGTCGGGTTTGGGAGGGAGGGGGTTGGGAATCAGACCCGTGATTCAACTCTGAAAATGGGTACACTTCTCCCAAAGACCTGAGCCACGGGATGAAAAGGCTCAACAAAAATTCACAAGATCGGGAAGTCAAGCCCACTGAGGCTTGATTCTAGAAAGCCTTTCTCATGAATAGTGCGGAAAGCAGAGATCAGACTAATCCAATCCGCAAAAACTCTGAAAGAATGCTTTCCTTTAATTTGCTTGGGAACATGTGATTTATTTATAATTCAGCAAAAGATGTGGAGACAGCCTTTCATTTTGTTGACTGAACAAATACCTATTCAGAAAGGAGCAGGATCTCACTGTAATTTCCTCTTTCCACCTTCCTTTTCAATAATGACTGGTTCTTACTAACTAACACTATCACTCCCTTCCCTTCTCACTTGCTTGCCATTAGGCCAAATATTTAGATGATTGATATATCATATTTGAATCGGTCTCTTCCACCAACATGATTCCAAAATAGTGAGGATTCCACCATTTCTAAGGTTTTTTTAAAAAAGGCAGACAAACAAGTGTGGTAGATTCATGCAGACGCTTGAGGAAACAACCCTAGGTACTAACCATTAATTTTGACTGAGCAATTGTTTTGACCCTTCAAAGCACAACTTTCAATCCCAGAAGCCTGGAAGCGGCAGGCTGTTTGTGATCACGCCAGCTTTTACAAGTTTCACTGTAATCATCCAAGCAGGAACGAAGCACACCAAGTCAGCTTTTCTAAATTATTTGCAGTCAATGTCCCTTTCAAAGCACAAAAGTGCTCCTGACCTAGTTAAATTCCTGCCATCTTGAACGTGCTTAATGAAAAGACACTTTTTTTTTTTGGTGTCTACACTCACCTGTTGCCCAGTAACCAGAAAGATGGATCCTTCCTTTCCGTGAACCACTTGTCGGTAAATGTGGTCGAGAATTAAGAGCTCACTCCAGCAGTTCTGAAGCAGCTTCATTTGGTCATCAACCTGTAAAAGAAATAGAAAAAAATGACACTGTAACTCAGTACTTTTTTTTTTTTTTTGGCATGATTTTTTACCTGAGAACACACTATAAGCAAGGAAGGACCACCAAAGGTCACCGAAGCACAGATGCTCAGAATTTCCATCCTTCCTCCTGAAAATCATTCTTTTCATTTGGACAAATACTTTTTAGGCCACATATAAATACTTAAACTAAATATTTATAATCAACGAGCTGCTAGGAAAAGGTACTCTATTAGATGAGTCTATCAGTAGATCTATTAGCATTTGCTTGTGGGAGGTACAGGCGCCTCAGACTATCCTCAGTGGACCCCATTAGAATGACCCCAAATAGCCCAGGCTTGGGTAGAGGTTAATACATTGAGCCCAAGCTGAAATAGGATATGGATATTAGCAAGCCACCAAACTGTGAGGATTTATATGAGAGGCAATCAGCAGAACAGCCCAAATGACTTTTTTTTTTTAATTTTTTTTTTAAATTAATTAATTAATTAATTTTTTATTTTATGGCTGTGTTGGGTCTTCGTTTCTGCGCGAGGGCCCTCTCCAGCTGCGGCAAGCGGGGGCCACTCTTCATCACAGTGCGTGGGCCTCCCACTATCGTGGCCTCCCTTGTTGCGGAGCACAGGCTCCAGACGCGCAGTCTCAGCAATTGTGGCTCACGGGCCCAGTTGCTCCACGGCACGTGGGATCCCCCCAGACCAGGGCTCGAACCCGCATCCCCCGCACCTGCAGGCAGACTCCCAACCACTGTGCCACCAGGGAAGCCCCCCAAATGACTTTTGAATTTAGAAGCACACGGCCGTTGTTTGTCATCCGTGTTCACCCAAAGTTCAAATTGTGCTAGACTTTGACTAGAACAATCACCAAGCTTGGTCTTGATGTTCACCTGCACTTGCTTTATGATTTGGACAATTTTCCCACAAACCCCCTACACTTCAGTTTCCACATCTGAAAAATGGGCCGAGTACAGTACCCCCCTCACAGGATGGCAGTGGCGAGTAAAATGAAGAGGGCTGCGTCATGGTGAGTATTTTATCCACATGGTGTCGCCCCCCCCCCCCCCAGGGGACTGCATTCTTTAATGACAGTAACATACCTATTTCAGGTACAGGCCACATATCCACGGTCAAACGTGGAGGGCATATTGATCCATTTCCATGGCTATTTGTGACAGTTTCTTTTCATTTTGTAATACGTACCAGCCAAAGATCTTGGTGTGCCCAAATACATCATGCATTTATACCAACAACACCGGACATTTAGATGTCATGTAACAGTTTTGAAGAGTTTTGCATATTGTTTTAGATTTAATTCAGAGAACCTGCCTGTGGAGTTAGCAGAACCGGCATCATTTTCTTCAATTTACATATGAGAAAATATGGTCTCAGAGACCTATTAACTGGTACACCTAGAGGATTCTCTTTCTCTCTCTCAAGCTTTAGGATGTCTCCAAATTACATGGAGAGGTGCCAGACTCACAGACATAAGAAACAAACTTATGGTTACCAAAAGGGAACCAGAGGGTTGTGGGGATAAATTAGGAGTATGGGACTAACAAATATACAGTAAATAAAATAGATAGGCAACAAGGATTTACTGTAATAACACAGGGAACAATCAATATTCAGTATCTTGTAATAACCTATCATCATGGAAAATAATCTGAAAAAATATATATATATGTAACTGAATTACTTTGCTGTACACCTGAAACTAACACAATATTGTAAATCAACTATACCCATTTTTTTTAAAAAAAGAAAAAGAGGTGCTAGAATTTTCTAAACTGAATTAATTTAACTCACTTATAACAAATTCATCTTTAAGCAGATATTTAATGAGATTCTGGATGGTTGGGTGATTCTTAGGAAGTTTCCACTCACATATTACCAGTGATAGGAGCTTAGGGCTGACTATTTCCATGAGTCTAGAAAACAAGACAGTACTGAACTTAGACTAATGCAAGCATTCGAGGTACAACTGTGCACTTTCCAGCTCTGAGAGCTTGGCCAAGCCATTTAGTTCTCTAAGCCTTATCTTCTCACCTAAAAATACAAGAGAGAGTTTTTGTCTTGAGGATGGAATGAATAAAGAGTGAAACAATACACGAATGAAGAAACAATGCCAAACACAAGGCTCCCAGTTGGAAGACCATATTGATCCTGTTGAGAAGGAAAAGGGTAACTGCAGAGATTGAAGCTACAGTCAGGCTCTGTGATCAGGAAAAGGCATCCCCAAACATCTCCGTCAGAAATGATTTGTTCTGACCAAAAGAATTTCACTCATTAAGTAAATAGATATTAAGAGCCATTTATTTGTTGAGTCTAAGTGCCGGGTCTGGGGTATAATGGTGAACAAGGCAGAAGCAGTCCCTACCTTGTGGAAATTACCCTCCTAGGGGAGAACGCTCACCAACATGGGTGAGTGGGTGGGTGACAGAGGGAGCTCATTCTTCTTCAGAGGAAAATCTCCAGTGTTGTGTGTACACGTCGGGCTGTGGGCAGCAGTTGGAGACCCACCTTGCTGCTCTCTGCACACAGCTCACACTAGAAGCTGCAGCCAAACGTCCTAACAAACATCCTGGGTGTCCTCAAGCCCAGAAGTTTTCAGGGACCGTCCCTCTCAGATGCTCAGGGCAACTTCAGAAACAAATGCACTTGGTTCTACTGGGTTTACTACACTTCATTCCAGCTCATACCTTATCAGCGTCTTATTTCAAATTTATCAGTCCACGGTGGCAATTCAGTTCCCCTGCACATTTTCTTTTGTGGTGTGAAGCTTTAGCTATTTATTTAGCACTCTTTCCAGGGAAGCTGAAAATACTACACTTTGAGATCGTTTCCCCAGAAACAGTTATCATACCCAAAGGATGCCAAGAATTGGGGAATAACCTCGAAGCGTGGTTCAAGACATCTGGACGGAATTCCAGCTTAAGAACCTATTTACGCGGCAGGAAGATTTATGATTCCCATCTTGCAGGTGGAAAAATGAAAAAGCTAAGAGATGATCTTCTTGCCGTGTAGAAGAGGAGAAAAGGCGAGTGACCATTAAAAGCAGCCTGTTTCCTGGAGCCATCAGTGACGGGCTTTTCCTCCTCAGGTGCATGTGGTGGCCCCTATCTTTGGTATAGAACACGAGAGGAATACTTATGGCAACAGTTTGCCAGCATCGAAGCCTGTTCAAATTGTAAGGTAAGAACCTCACTTTCCCTGGCCTTCTTTTCTTTTGTGATCAGGATACACTTCCAAATAAGGATATATTTGTGTGTCCTGCTCAGAAAAAGAGTGGAGTGTATCATTTTCAGACCTTATTCCTAACTCTGTGTGTGTGTGTGTGTCTGTGTGTGTGTGTGGAAATGGATTGGCTTTGAAAATCTGTCTATATTTCCTGGGCCCTCTGCTGCTTCAGAAGTTGCAGGAATAGATGAAATTAAGCATGTCTATTTCCCATAACTAGCACTTCATTTTTGGTTTTGTATTTTGTGCCGTTCATGTCATCATTTCTTCTGTTTCCACCAAGTCCTGTAAGTGCTTGTTTATTTGTCTCCCGGCGGGGGGGGGGGAGGGGGGGGTCCAGCGCAGCCCCAGCAAAAACACTTGTGAAATAAATGAAGGAACACGTGACTGACCGTGGTGCCTTCACTCCTGCAAGTGTCTGCTTTTGGCCGGTGTCTCTGGTACATAGACAACAACGGCAAAAGTGACTCCTTCGGGGCTCGTGGAGGGAAGGGTCATCTTCACCCGGTGATGAACACGCGCGTGACCCTCCCCACACGGGCCGGCAGGTCTGGACCCACCGCTGGCCCTCGGTAAAGACTTCTTGACTGATTGTAATTTTAACACCCCTCTCGGGCAATTGATTCCTTGTTTTAAGGCTCTCTGAGGAGGTTTTCCAGGCTGACATTCCATTTCAATATTTCCATAATTGATTATGTGGTATTTTATGTTATCTTGAAATTGGAGAGTATGCAGCTTCATGGGGCTTTGGGTGACATAGTTTTTATGCAGCTCTATGAATGAAAGGACAAGGCAAATATGATGACCGACTTGTTCCTTATCTCCAGATAAGAGATGCTGGCAATTTTGAAGATAATTTCTCTTTAGGAAGGAGTGTTATAGGTGATAGGGTGGAGGGGGTGGGGAGAAGAGGAGAAAAATAATCTACTACTTTTGAGTACATTTCCGGGTATGAATGCTGTCAACAAACAATTTCGGGTGGCATTTGGGGAGCCCAGACAGGAGACTGAGGGAGTGTAATTTCCATGACATATCAAAACCTCTCACTAGTTGGTAATACACCCTCGTACAATCCTGTGTTATCAGCTGTAATAAAAAGAAGGGCTTATCTCAGAACCCTAGTCACTCATCAGAAACGACTCACACTGGTATCACAGATGAGCGTGTGAGGGGACACAGGGCTCATATTGTTGCGAACACACCTTCCCACAACCCAGGATGTTAATCATTAGAAACCTGTGCTTTCTCATAAGAGGAGTGAATTTGGCAAACAATTAGAAGAAGAAAAATGTGTAGATCTTTCTCAAGCCCAGGTTGAACTTATCAGACCCTTTTTGTTGCCCCCCTCAAATTTACCTCTGCTCAGTCTGGCCACTAAACTGTTATTCCACTTTCCCTCTCGCAGGGGCATTTATTTGAAAATCGACATCAGGAATCATTGTGGTTAAGCTTTAAGGAAGATATGTTTAGGAAAACATTCAACTGACATGGGTTGGTAATTTAAAGTGGACATGAACCCATTTCTAATTTCGGATCATTAAATCTGGTGTGTGCCAGGCCTTGTGCTAGAAAGTTGGGGGAAAACAGAGGTGGCCAGGACACAATCCCTGCCTTTAAGAAAGTCACACTCCAAGGAGAGGAGACAGAAGTGTACATCCATTATAATAACCCCATGTGCACTAGAAGCTGGGGGTCACTTTACCCTACTTCGTTTCTTGGGGAGACTTCCAGGGGGTCACAGAAGTTTCTGAGAAGGGTACGTTTAAGCAGGTCTTAATGTTGTAGAACCACTTAATAAAACTCTTTTTTTTCTCAGTAGCTCCTGTTAAAACAACGCTTGGAACAAAGTATTTTAAAAAAACGTGAAGACTCTTCAGAACCATTACAAATAACATCCAGTTATTATTTCTGGACAAAACAAAAAAAAATCCTTGCAGGTGGACCTCCATTTCCTTATACTTTCTTTTGTGACAATGATGACAGTTATAAAGGTATAGTCAGAAGCAGGGAGAGAAAAATCAAAACCCAAACAAATCAGCATCAACTTAGCAACTCCTAATGAGAACCTACTTTGGTCAAGACAGACACACAACTGCTTGAATCCTTTACTGGCTTTATAAACAACACTGATGATTATCTGCAACCTCTGTAATAAACTGCTACAAAGTCCAAGAAAAAATGATTTCACACTAACAATGATTAAACAAGCACTAAGAACAATACTGTACAAGAGAAATAACAGCCTAACTCCCCTGTCAATTGTTGCAAAACCCAACAGATTTATGAGCAGAAGTTCTTCCCCGCTCAGAGACAACTGAAGTGATTCCTGTGTATTTGTTAATTGCGGGCTGTCGGTCCAGAGTACAAAGACCTGCCTGGCAACACTTAGCCAGGGACTCAGCTCTTCTGGCCCCTTCTCCGTTTCTCCAGTGGACCAACAAAGGATTTTTTTCTCCCTCTGGGATCAAAACTCTCTTCCAGGTGAGAGAAGCAGGAGGCAGAGAGGTTTGACTGCAGGGTACCTGCCCTGTGTTTCCACTCCCACCAACTCCTTCCCATCTAGGTCACGACCAAGAGTCCACGGAAATTAGGACCCCGTGAGTCCACGGGCTTCTCCATCTAGTTGTCATTCATCACATACACCGTCACTAGAACGATCTATTTCGGTCAGGCTATTCCTCTGGAACAAACCTCATCCACATTCCCTAGATTTCCCTCCGAAGACCTCTCCCAAAGCAAACCTCCCTGACCAGCGTGTGGGGATCAGACACCGATCAGTGTGCCCACTGGCCCATCATCCAGGAACTGAGGGGGTCGAATGGCTGCCCTACAGCTGATAGCCTCGACCTCCAGGGACACGGGCCACCTCCACACCATCAGGGGTGAAGTGGTTGGGAAGTGAACACGGGAGCTGTCAGCAGAAGAAGGAGACAGAAGATAAAACAGACCAGCCCTCAATCTACTTCTTGAACATCTCAATCCAGGGGCAGCAGAGGCGTCAGGGGCACGAGACCTCAGGGAGCCCTAAGGGGACCACCCTGAACCCAGGGTCCAAGCGCAGGCGCCCTGGACCATGATGAGTCAGCACAGTCTCAAAAAAATCCTCGGTTAGGAAGCGAGGGTATCATGTGATTTGTGTTGGAGGCTTTCCATCAACAATCACTAAATTTCTTTCAAAGACGAACGCTTCCAAGGGTAAGTTTCATTTATCCGGAACATTCAGATGCCTGCTACGCCTTATTTCCCAGGGATGCTGAATTCAATTTTCTTTTATTTAAAGATGGGCTAATGCCAGATATTCAATGCCGACTTTTTTCATTTATATACATGTGAAGTTATTACATCAGTGAGAGACACCTTTGAGGTCTGGAAGAAAAAGACTGCATGGTGTATGTAAATGTGAGATATCACTATTGAGATCTATGTCATCACCACACAACATGATGTAATTTAACCAATTTCTTTCAAACAGAAATGTAGCTACATTCTCAGAATTTGTCAAAGTGAAGGATAACTTTTGCCCGGATTTTCCTCTTCCTCTTATCCACATTTCAAACAGCTTCTTATTGAAATATGAATTAATTATAAGTTAACAGTACGTTCATCGTACTTGTGGGGTCAATTAAGAGTTTGCACCCAGTAGTACTGGTAGTGTTTTCTGTTCAGGTTTCTATGTCCAGCCACATGGAATTTACGTGATCTGACTAAGCTGAGCGCTAAGAGGTAAAGAGACCATTCTTCCTTGTGGTCTAAGGAACTGATCACATTCTGCTGTTTCAAAGTCAAAGCATGTTCATTCTTTTACACAGTTGTCCAGTTTTCCCAGCACCCATTATTGAAGGGACTGCCTTTTCTCCATTGTATATTCTTGCCTCCTTTGTCGTAGATTAATCGACCATAAGTGCATGGGTTTATTTTTGGGTTTCTATCCTGTTCCATTGATCTATGTGTCTGCTTTTGTGTGAGTACCGTACTGTTTTGATTACTGTAGCTTTGTAGTATAGTCTGAAGCCAGGGAGCCTGATTCCTCCAGCTCCATTTTTCTTTCTCAAGATTGCTTTGGCTATTCGGGGTCTTTGTGTTTCCATACAAATTTTAAATATTTTGTGTATAGCACAAGGAACTCTACTCAACATTCTGTAATAACCTAAATGGGAAAAGAATCTGAAAAAGAATATAGATATAGATATAGATATAGATATAAACATGTATAACTGAATCACTCTGCTCTACACCTGAAACTAACACAACATTGTACATCAACTATACTGCAATATAAAATAAAAATTAAAAAAAAAGTCAAAGCATGTTCATATGCAAAGAGATGGGAAGAAAAGGGGGTTTTTGCCACTCAGAGAAGGTGAGCTGTGTCCATCATTCCCCTAAGAGGGGCTTTGACAGGACAATTCAGTCAGCACGACAGGGGTGATTCTTCGTAAGGTGGCAGTCTTTTACAAAGTCAAGAAGTAGGAATTAGCAGATTGGTGACCTTCATGGCCAACCCAGTCCCAGATTTAGTGAGATTGGCATTAAAAAGTTTGGTTTGTACAAGGGCATGCTTAACCTAGGACTCATTCATCTTGTCAGGTTACAGACATTTCCCAATCAACAATTAATCAAATTACACAGATTGGTGTTGGGTGCCATTGAGACTTGAATGAAATAAGACCTAATTCTTATGCTCAAGGAACTTACAAACGAACTGAGCAAACACAACATATCCATGCAAAATAACCAGTGCACAGGGTAACATATAACGTGTTAAACTCCATGGAACCAATGATTAGAAAATAAATAAATATGTGTGTTGTGTGTGTGTGTAAAATAAAACATCCTACACACTACTATATACAAAATAGATAATCAACAAGGACCTGCTGTATAGCACAGGGAACTCTATTCAATACTCTGTAATAATCTATATGGGAAAAGAATCTGAAAAATGTATATATATATAACTGAATCACTCTGCTCTACACCTGAAACACAACATTGTAAATCAACTCTACTCCAATATAAAATAAAAATTAAAAAAATAAAATGCAACATCCCTAAAAATTTTTTGAAGCAGTTTGTACATACGAATAATAAAAGATGAAATGACAGAAGGGAGAAAATGGAGATCAAGGGAAAATAAAGATAGGAAAATAAGTCGAAGCCAAGAATAGCATCGGTTCCCAAAACAAGCTCGATAAGGGCTGTTCCAGTGGCTGGCAAAGGGCCACAGTTTGGGTCCTCGTCACCAGAGCACCACTGCTAACATGATTTGTGCACACGTGACATTCGAAATGTACTGGACTCCCGAGAGAAACTTCACGTGTGTTTCCACAGGAGGGTTCTAGATGACACATAAACCAGGCTCTGATGACATCCCCTCCATAGCCAACACTGAGCTTCACAGCGAACGCTCCCTGTAAAGCTGATGACAATGTTAAGAGGAGCCAAGATAATCTGATCCTAGAACACAAGTTTCTGATGGTCTGTTTTCCAAAGATAACCTGAGACACTCCAGAAATGGAGAAAAGGTATACATTTTAGGCCCCTTCATTTATGGCCTAGTTCAGGACCATTAGACAGTACGAAGGAAATATACGGGCTTTACAGCTCAGAAACCTGGGTTTCTGCCTTGACACCCTCACCATGTAACTTTGGGCAAAGAATTCAAACTCCTTAAACCTCAGCTGCTCTCCCAAGCCATTGTTTTTGTTAAATGGGATAAACACAAGTGTGCCCAGCTGGATGGCTGGCACAGGGCAGACACCCTATTAATGGTAAGGAAACCTGAATCTCAATAAACAAAGGAAGGTCAAATATAAGAGGTGTTGAATGAAGTACAGAGGAAAAAGATTTCAGGTGATGGCAAAGGTTGCTGAACAAGAAAAGAAATAGTTTAAGGCAGATTAATGTGAAATATTTTCCAGTGCTTTCTCCTAGTAGGTATTGTTTCATTTATGACCACTGCCTGTTTCCTGTTCTCTAGTTTAGAAATCTCCTCTGTATAATTAAGGCAATGTTCCCCACATGTCTGACCAGGCGGATCTTCCAGCCATGAGGACAAAGCCCTTTAAGCCTGGTTGGAATGTCCAGAAAGCATCTGTGAATATGATTGTCATTTTCGGAATAGGGTAGCGAGGTTAAGATTATAATCTTCATTTTCCAGACACTGCCTTAAAGACAATAATGACACTAGCCACAGAATTCCAGGTATGCAACAGCCCATTGTCTGGACAACAGTGATTAAGGCATAAATTAGGGAAGGTTTTTGGCAGCCCTACATGCCATGAAATGGACTCACTGCTGGAGTCCTTGGGACACCAGATGCAGAAGAAAGGAAGATGCATGAGCTGTGACTCCCGTAAGGTCTGAATGCAGCTTCCTCCTCCTGGTAGACTGCATTTCAAAGCCAGAAGAAAAAAAAAAAGTTTTTAAGAGGCTAAAATGTCCTTGGGTCCCTTTTGGCTGGCTGCTTCAATCAGGCTTTTGGCCAAAGAAAGGAGGAAAGAACCCAAGTGGCCTAAATATCACTCACCAAAAATACAACCCACATTAGGGCAGAGGCAAAGGAGAGGTCCCTCAGGACCGTTCAGTGATGGGAATTCGCTGGGTACAAAGGCTCCTGGGAGAATCCCTCCACCCGGTTCCCCAGTGACACAGGAGGACATGGTCCCTTCACAGGATTCAACTTCCCCCTTCAGGTCGCGGTGCTGAGGATACATGAACCTGCTCCTTCAGAGGTGCCCAGAAATATGTTCACAGAAGTGGTGGCAACTAAAGAGAAAACTCCAGGAGTCGAAAAGTGCAGGATGATTATTTCTAGGTAAACCAAACCATTTTCGCTTTGCCTAATTAATGTCTGCTTGGTCAGTGCTGAAAGGACCCACCCAGTAACCACCTTTAGTTCAAAGACTTCATTTTACAGAGGAGGCCATTCTGGTCAGGTGGGCTGTGATGTATAGCAGGTTAGTCGGGGGCCAGAAACGGGGTGGGAATCCAGGTGTTCTGAATCCTAGCCCAGTGTTCTGTCACTAAGCCTTTTTCATACAGGAATAAAGAACAATCTTTTTCTCTAATATTTTTTTAAAAAGGGAACATTGCCTCAATTTATTTCCTGCAAGGAAATATATTAATGGTAATTTAATGTCTCTATTTCAAATGTGAAGAAGGTTGACTTGAGAAATAAAGTCCTTTGGAAATATACAACAAATATGGTTACCCAACCAACGATAGAAGCTTGGATTTTTTTATCTGGACATAAAATCTAGATAGATGCTCTTTCCTATTTTGGGGGAAAGACTATGAAGGTAACTTGAACAGAGGGTGAGCTAAGACCTGGCATTTACTTAATCCCAAGGGGATCTGTTCTGTGCCCCAGTTGAAATGGGGATACGGTTCTTCTGGGTAAACTAGAATCAAGATGGAGAAAGGGCCTAGAGAAAAGAAAAGAAAAAAAAAAAAGAAAAAGGAGTACCCTCTCTTCCTATTTTTGAAAACCCACAAATTATGATTTGATATTATTTACTACATTTTTCCCTCAAGATACTTAGGCAAATATTAACTTAATTTGATCCTGGGGCCTTTTTCCTAATAGCCCATATATAACCTCATAGGATGTGTCCATTCGGTCATGACAGAAAGAGTGGCACCTGGCCAGCCATCTGTGGGGACCACCTTTTCCCAGCTGTGTCCCTGGAGCAGCGTCTGAGGTCACCTCCCTCAAACCTCTCGGCCCTGCACCTCCACAGCCATGCACCTGGCTTCCTAGTGCCCCCCGGTCCCAGAAGACCCAAAGGCAAACTGAGTCGTCACATAACTCCTGGTTGCCGGCGCCCCTTCCTAGAGCTCAGCAGGGAGGGATACAGCAGGGGTCCCCAACCCCCGTTAGGAACTGGGCCGCCCAGCAGGTGAGCGAGTGACGCTTCATCTGTCGCTCCCCATCACTTGCATTACCACCTGAAGCATCCCCCAGCCCCCGTCTGTGGAAAAACTGTCTTCCACGAAACCGGTCCCTGGTGCCAAAAAGGTTGGGGACCGCTGGGACACAGGACTCCTCGACTCCACTACAGGGCCCAAAGGGAAACATGAAGGATATCAGCATCATGGAAACACTATTTTCCAATATTGTATCGGCACTCATTTCAAATAATGTTTTAGTTCCTCAGTTCTGGCCAGTTAAAAGGGGAAAGAAAACATCCTACAAAGCTGCAAGGTAGTGATATCTGGAATCAAAATCACACGAGCTAGATTTTTATCGATACCACCCCTAGCTCTTTGCGCCTGTGTGAGGAGGACGGGCCTTACAATACATTTCCCGTTACTTCTACTTTCATACTCTTTCTATTCGAGGTTCAGAGAGAACCGTGTGGGCTCTGATGCTGTATTGCCCCGTTGAATCTTCCCCATGAGGCCAGTGTCCTACAGATCAGTCCCAAGTCAATCCCTTTATGCCTTCTGGTATTTCTCAGTAGTGTTTCCTTTATTCACTCTACGTAAGCTGCACAACTACAGGGTTTATATCTGAATATAATGATGCAAGATCATTGTATTATTATATATATTATATATTATAGCAAATCAAGATCTGAGAGAATTATGCATAGCAAAGCTACCCTGCTACACAGAAGTTCCTGCAAAGACGGCTGAGAGGCGAAAGGCAGATATTGAATTCCATTTTCCCAATTATTCTCATTGTAAAATGGGAGAACTACCTTTGGGAATGAAGGAACCCCTCTAAGCCGGGGGCGGGTTAAGCATCCTCAAGAAAGAAGAGGGAATGAGAGAACTGTGTCCTTTTCCACTGCCTCTGGGTTTCACACAATAGAAGTATATAACTCAGTTTAAGTGATTAATTTTGTTTGCATTTTATTCTAAGTATGGATCACATAGAAAATGGGCCTAATATTAATAGGAACGAATTATTGACATTTTCTGCATGCGACCTGGTTCTTCGAGGAAAAGCATTCCTCAGAGAAAGAAGGAGAGCCGTGTGGTTCTGTTTTTAGAGGCACATCCTTGTTCATACATCCCACATTCCTGAGTGTCCCATGACAGTCTGTGTCTGCAGCGTGAGCTGGTTGGCTGTATTTTTGGTATAGGCTGGTCAATTCACATCCACCAGGAAAGTAGTTCAGCCAACTCATGAAGTCGATTAATTTTTTTAATTGGACTGATCAACAGTTTCTAGATTGTGTGGACGGATACAGGCCTAGAGATGGGTTATGACTACCCATCAATCACACAATACTTCTGCTTTCACACAGCTGGTCATACAATGAGCACCTGATTGCATTTGGGTGTTAAGAAAGCAGCATTGTGGTGTGAGCGGGGTTCTAGCCATTGCAATAACAAAAATGCAGCAACAGGAGCACAAGTCTTCAGAATTAGTCTGTCACGTGTCTTGTCTTAATGATATTGGCCATTGCACACGAGTTAGAAAGCAAAGGCCTTTCAGGTCCAACATGCAGTACTTTTCCTATTATTTCTTTATGACCAATTGGGACTTTTCCCTGCCCCCCAAAAAATATTTTAAAAATCTTTCTTGACTGTGATTCAGAACCTGGAAGATACCAAATAATCATAACTCACTCCTAGGCTAGAGTGCCTAAAAAAATCCACCAACGCAGGACCTAGCCAGGCCGCAAGTTGAGCTGAATGGTGCAGCTGTGTCCCATCCCGGTTCCCTGGGACCCACCTCAACGTGCTCTCAACTACCTGCTGCTTCCTCTCCAGCAGCCTGGAAAAGGAGCTCAGACACAGCAGATTGTTCCTTACTGTGACCTCCTGCCTTCAAAAAGGTGGCAGACGGGGGACGTAAGAGGTAGAGCCTAAAATGTGGAATCTTACAAAGGTCTAAAGAGGCAACTTTTCCTGTGAAAAATACTTTCAACGGGAAAAATAACTTCAAAGAGGTATTTTACAGATGTCAATTTCAGAAATCCCCATCCAGAGAATGAGGTGTAATTCTAGTTGGCAAAAATTTGACCTAAGTCTACTTGCCTCCGACTCAAGCCTGACTCTCTCTCCCAAAGCAAAATCTGCTTTTGCTTTGGGAGAAAATTAGCAAAATGGAGTCTAGGAGAAGCCCATGGTGTCTCTAAAGCGACTGCTCACTGCCGTGCACGGCACCGTCCTGGGGCTGGGAGGGGTCAAGGGTGAACAGGAAACACTTGTCAAAGAGTTTGTCACCACATGGGATGGAAATAAGGAGGGCTGGGGGGCTGCTGTCTGCCCAAGAGCCCTTGGAAACTCTGCCTGAGAGTCAGAAGGGCTCTGAGTGTGCCCCTGTCCAGCTTGAACCTGGAATCTACACTTTTTTTTTTTTCTGATGGGAAATGTTTGCTTGTTGGCTTGTTTCTACCTCACCTCTAGAATTCCCATGGCCCATTACTTCCAGGAAGAAGTACACAAAGGTCACATAAATGTTTTATGAGCTGGATTCACCCAGCCACTGCTTCCTCAGTGCTCCGGCAATGAAAGGATGACTGTATACAGGAATGGCAGGGACTTTTGACAAAAAAGGAACACGGGAGTGACTCCTGGGCCCTAAAGACCACACCGAGCAGGTATTGTTTAATTAAGAAATGAGCTGTGGTTGAGTAATATTCCATTGTATATATGTGCCACCAGTAAAGATGTTTAAAAAAATTAAAGTTAAAAAAAAGAGAGAAATGAGCTGTGTTTTGGTACCATTCACGTTATACTTGAAAGCAAGCCATCTGCCTATATTCAAATACATTTAACCCCTACGTCGAACAGACATGATTTATAGAAACTACAGAAGAAAAACAATACTCCTCATAGTAGAAAAGCAACCTATGTGTTTTAAAATCTTTTTTTCTGAGTAACTGATACACAAGTCACTTGGAACCGAAAGGAGGACCTAAATGAGGGTGTTAAAACCTCCACCTTTTGCCCTGGGTGGCGCCCCTGCTGGAATCCTCAGCTCAGAGAGACCTCCATCCACACGTGAGCCCATCGCTTCAAGGAGGGGAGCGCCCGTGAGCTCAGATGGATACGGTGAAGTATGCAGATGGATCTCATCCCGGACTGAGCACGTGAAAAAGCTCCTCTCCGTGACCTTTGCCCAGTGGCACAAACCAGACTCCACCACAAACCACATTCTTCGGTGCGGCCCTTCCGTCTTTGCTTGCTTTAATCAAGCACACTGCAGGCAGACCTCAAAGATGACTATGAGAAATGACAGTGCATCTTCTCTACAGACTAGGTCTTGAAGGATTTGTACATTCTGTCTGAAATTATGGGCAAGACAGCGTAAGTGCCTGCTTTGAAAGCATATTCTCTTAAGAAGCACCCTTTTCCTTTCTTCTTCTTTTTTTTTAAAACTGAAGGTGCTGGATGTCTCTCTAAGCAGGAAGCCTCATAACAGCTTCACTTCATCCCCCCTTAAGAGCTCGGGAGATGTAGCTGTGCTCACCCCCTGTGCTTCTCAAACTTCAAGGCACCTTCAGTTAACTGGGATCTTGTTAAAATGCAGGTTCTGATTCAGCAGATTCTGGGACTGGGGTCCTGCACATCTAATGAGCTGACCAGTGAGGCCGGCACTGATGGAATCACCACCCCTTGAATAAAAAGTTCTAGAAAATTCCAGCGAAAAGATGGGTATCTCCCCTCCACATGTGCATGTGTGTGCACACACGGCCTCACACATACACTCACACACCATCGTTTTGGGCACAGGAATATGGTACGAGAAAATACACAGAGATGGTAAAGGGTGAGAGCTTGGGAATCGGACAGGCCTGATGCAAAGCCAGACTCCACCCGTGTGTGACAAGAAGAGGGTGACCTTGGGCAAAGGACTTAACTCCTTGAGCCTTACTTTAGTCCAGCTTCCATCAAATTCTTTTTTTTTAAAATTTTATTGGATTATAGTTGATTTATAATGTTGTGTTAGTGATTCAGCAAAGTGATTCAGTTATACATATGCATATATTTATTCTTTTTCAGATTCTTTTCTCATGTAGGTTATCACAGAATTTGGAGTAGAGTTCCCTGTGCTCTACAGCAGGTCCTTGTTGGTTATCTATTTGATGTATAGTAGTGTGTGGATTTAATCCCAACTCCTGATTTATCCTCCTGCCCCAGCTCCCATCAAATTCTAATTAACACTGACATCCTGAATTTGGGAGGAGAGTTCACTGAGCTAGCGCATGCATGGAACTTGGGCAAGGCTTGGACTCAGTAAATACTTGCCCTGTCTAGAGGACACCACTGTGCTTCTACAAAAGTCTGGCTCAGTCCATCACCCTCAGCTCAACGGTTACTACCAACCAAGAGTTCAACCCAAACAAAAACCAAAGCAACAACTCCAGGCTTTTGTTGGGACGTGGTCCCTCCAGTAACTTCCTTCCCTGTCCCGGGGGCTGACCAGACAGAAACTGTAGCTGCTGCACGAACCCAGAGGATCTTGACCTCAGAAGGACGAGGGCCATGGTACCCAGTTGTCCCTTTACCGGCCACTCCCAGTCATCAAGGCGCAGGCGGCACTGGGGTGAGTGAGGGTGTGTGCGCTGGGGAGGGGCCAGGGCTGGCCAAGGCAGGGGAAACCATGACCTCCACACACATCCGTCTGCCCCCATGGTTGCTCTGGCCTTGCTGGCATCCCTGCCCTGGCCCCGGAGAGCGACTTCTCGACCACCGACAGCCAGAAGGGCTTTGTTCCCCTGGGTGTCTCCACTGACTTGCTGATGTGAAAATTCTGGTTTGGGAACTGCATTCAGCTGACATCAAGCTTTAATCCCTATGAGAGAGTAAATACCCACAGGAGTGATATTTAAACCACTGGTTTTACAAGTGCGGTCAGAGGGTCTAAGAGGTGAAAACCGTCTTCCCATTTGTGCTCAGATGCTATTTGCCCTTTGACCCTCTGCCTCTCAGGACAGTGCAGAGGCCCCAGGATGAAATGACGTCACTCTTGTGGCAGATGGAATGTGTGCTGGTGAATTCTTGTGCTTTAACCATTTCTCAGTTTTAACTCCTAAGACATTAATAGAGTTAAAACTCACATGAACTAAAGGTCTTGGGGTCCTCAGTCATTTTCAAGAGTGCAAAGGGTCTTGCAATTGAAAAGTCTGAGACCGCTGCTTTAAATCAGTATCAATCATTTTCATATTAACATGGGTGAGTTTCTGACAAGTTAACAATCCTGTGCAGTGAGTTCAAAACCCTGCTAGGGTTTGTGGGAGGATCCTCAACAGTGACAAAGAAGGGGTGGGGACGAATTGGAGAGAGAGACATAAGTAAATACCACCGGGAGAAAGAGGGTAAGATGATCAACGTATGTCCCAGATTTTGTCAGACAGCCCCAATTCCAGAGAGTTCCGTGACTACATTTACACCTGTCACATCAATGGCTTTGAGTTTGGTGGTGGTGTTGGTGGTGGAATATATGGACATATTAGCTAAAAAAGAACAAGCAAAATACTATAGTCATATAGGAAGGAGGGAAATTAATTCCAGGTCAGGCCACTGAGGAAGGTTCCTGGAATTGGGGTTTAGCTCAGCCGCGTCGGATAAATGCTGTGAAGGGGTCTCGCTGTGAGCCACGCATAGCGGTGGGAAGGCTGCAGAGGTGGGAAAGTGTGAGGACTTGGGTGTGTCTAGACTGGGGAGGGAGATGGAAAGGTGGAGATGCGGACATGCCTGCTGAGGGGTTGTTAACTTTTTCTGCACATGGCAGCGCACAGCTGAGAGCCGTGTGATGAAATCAGAAAACCCAGGATAACAGCTGGAAGGAATGTGCTGAGAGTCAGGGAAGGAAAAATTGGGGGCAACTGCAGGAGACCTCTGAGTGGTGACATTGGTGACTGAGCGTCTGTGTTCTGCAGGCAGTGCACACGCTCCTGCGGAGTCTGGAAGAGAAGGTTTATGGGCGGTATCACCAAGAACGTGTAGTGTGAGAAGGGAAGGGACCAACAACAGATCTCAGAGGAAAATATTGTTTTGGGGTTGGGTAGAGGGAGCGGAGCCAGGGAGGGAATAATCAAGAGTTGGTGCCCGGGAACCTCAGGGATGCAAAACGGAGAGCAGACGAGGCCGGAGAAGATGTGGTCAAGGTCACCGGGAATGTCTGAGATTCGTGAGCCGTTTCCACTGAGAAGTGTGGGTACAGCCCCCGTGCTGGTCCAGCTCCAGACCTCCCGGCTGTGGAGACACCAGGAGCAGAGCCGAGGGCGCAGGTACCGTGATGGGAAAAGGCAGGATGACGACAGACAGGAGGCCAGATCAGGGAGGTGGGCTTTGTTTTTTTAGGAGTGGAGACTTGCACATCCCTGTGGAGTGAGGGGACCCAGTGGAGGCGGAAGACTGAAAAGAGCTGACATGGAATGAAAAATCTGACAGAAGATGTTCTCTCAGAAAGTGGGATGAAGAGAACAGTGGGAAAGTGAGAAGAGAAGGGACCCTCAGACTTCACAACAGGAAGAGGGGACACGGAGCTGAAAGCACACACATGAGCCTTCCTGGAGGAGAGGTTTTGAGAGAGAGAGAGAGAGAGAGAGAGAGAGAGAGAGAGAGAGAGTGTGTGTGTGTGTGTGTGTGTGTGTGTGTGTTGATGGGTTGATGGGCGGGCGTGTGCATTTGTGGAGTATACCTGTGGCTAAAACACGGCAGGTAGGTCAGAGCTAAAAGAAATCACCTGAACAAAGCCCCCAGCTTCTTCAGAAACTACAATTTGCCTGCCCTTTGCTTCTTTGTCCCAGTTTTAACCCAGGTCAGGGTTGTAGAGAAAAAAAGGGACTCCCATGTGTTGAGATTTTCCTCTCCTCGGGGGACCTCTATTATTGCACTCATCATATTGTAATGCAATTATCTGAGGGTTGTTTTTTTTTTTAATTTCTAAAAAAGTTTCCGGAACTCATTCTCTCCCTACCCTCATACCTTTCCATTAATAATAGACATAATTATTTGGCATAAATAAGCCTGTCTGACATACTAATAAAAGGAAGCACAAAGTCACTTAGCAACAGTGAGTGAATCATATTTGACTCTTGTAGTTCTTTTCCTTCCCTTCAGCCTGAGTGCACCCAGCATTTGTCTCCTGACCACGGAGTTCGATAAACTGATGGTCTCACAGCCATCCTCCCCTCCCTCCATCCTTCAGTGGGGACGAGGGACTGAGCAGTTCTTACATCAGACCCAAGAGAAACGGGAGAGAGTGATACAGACTTCAGAGAATTGTCTCGTAAAATTCTGCTTAACTACACAGCAGATACCAAATGCATACAAATAACACATCTGCTGGTTTGAACAATAAACTGTGTTGGTCTTTACCGGGTTATCTCTCTACTTTAGAATTTCAGAAATTTAATTCTTGTTGAGGAACAGTGTTCTAGCCTCTCCCCCCAGCCCCCAAGCAGCACTGGTGCTCTCATATTTTACACACACGAGGCCTCCTCTTTGAAGATGGAGACCATTTCATCTCTGTGCATCCAGATTCTCGCACAGTGCACTCTGCAAATATTATTTTATTTAATTTAAAAATACCACGTCAGTAGTACATGATCCCTATTATATAGACAAGGACGCTAAAGTTAAGTCCCTTTCCTAAGAGCATATGACCAGAAAGTGGCAGAGCTAGGGATCCGAGGCAAGTCTGACTCCAAAGCCCATGTAATCTCCACATCAGGAAGCCTCTGTTGTGATCAGAGGGAAGTAACGAGTTACCCAGCGCCCTGCACCAAGCCCAGGATGTGTATCAAATACAGCACCAGACCATCCAGCATCAATTAAGGAAAGAAGAAATTGACATTTCCTGATCATAGACTACCAGGAACTTGATTTGTGTGAAGTCCTGTAATCCTCCATTACGCCTGTGAAAGAAGTAACCTTGTGTTCTGCAGACGGGAGCCTGACTCTTACACAACATAGGTAGAGACCCACGACTGGGAGAGGGGACACGTCCAGCTCTGACCACTACCCTCTCCATTCCCAAGAGATGCAGATCTGGGGTAACTCATGCTGGAGCCTCCTTGGGGCAGAGCCCGGATGTTTCTGCTGCCCGTGACCTTCAAGTCATTTGACCTGTTACAAAACTGCTTACAATATGGCCCGATGACACAATTCTTAGTACATCGTTACCAAACCGAACTTGGGTCCGCTTGCCAACCATGCAGCAAAGCCAATCTACTGACATCAGGTTGTGGTAAAGGAAAGTACAGCATTTATTGCAAGGTGCCAAGTAAAGAGAATGGGCATCTCGTGCTCAAAAGACCTGAAGAACTCCCGAACGGCTTTCAGGGAACAATTTTTAAAGGTAACATTTAGGGTGAGGGCTGCAGGCTGTGCGTCTTTCTTCTGATTGGTTGGTGCTGAGGTAACGGGGTGATGTTTGGGGAATTTTAATCATACTCTTGTTTTATTGCTGAACTATTTTGTTTCCTGACTGCTTTTCCTTTGTTTCTGCATCTCCTGACTTCCCTAATCAGTAACTGCTTGAGTCTGCTCTTTGGAACTCAGGAAAGGCCCAGGAGGCTACAGCCTTTTTTCTACAAACATGAAACGGGGGACGCAGAGGAACTTTTGTACCCAGGAGGGCCCCAAAGGCTCCTGCTCGGTTTCAATATTAGATTTTAGCACTGTTCAACCCAACTTTATTTTGTAGCTAGAAAACCTGCTTCTCTTTTGGTAAGTATGTTTGCTTTCCTGTTACATTTTGTACTTATGGGTAGAGTACACTTTGGTACTGCATTTTGTGATGCCAAAAATGTTTATTGTGCTTATATTATCAAATCGATGAATTAGAGAAGGTACTCCAAAAGGATTAATGCAATTTTAATGAAACTGCGTAACTCATTATTCTCTAAGAATAATGGCAGCTCTGTGGAGGTTACAAATGAAAGTCTACAAATGGGTATCATTTAGCTGTCACATGGAAAAAAAATTTCTAGAGATTCCATCAGGCTTTAAAATCATTGTTTATTTGTATGATTTCCACCCTTCTCTGACTAGTTCACCTAAAAAAGTTACTTTTAATTTATGAAAAAAAAATTATTATTCTCCTTAACCATTACTGTTCCTTTTTACCTTGACTCTGAGCTTCAGAAAGGAACACTAACTATTAAAATAAACTTTGGGACTTCCCTGGTGGTCCAGGGAAGTTCAGGGTTAAGGCATTGCGCTTCCACTGCAGCGGGTGCGGGTTCGATCCCTGGTGGGGAGCTAAGATCCCGCATGTTGCACTGTGCGGCCAAAAAAAAAAAAAAAAAAATCTTTGAACATATCCAGGGAATGTACTTGAACTCATACTATTCATTGGGTGGGAGAACTGGGGAGTCTCTTGGAGGCTTAAACAGAGGAGGAGCAGAAACATTCCATGATTTGTAGCTTTAATCCTTGATTAGGCTAGTTTGATAAATTTGAAATGCTTTTATTGTCAGTGTAATTATTCAAAAAAAATTTCATAACCACTAAAATACATATAAAATATATTCCTCAAAAGGAGGGATGTTGAATCTCTAAGTCCTAAAATGTAAGTGGCACACAACTGACCTTTGATAAGTATTTACTGAATGAAAGAAGGAATCTTAAAATTATCTGACCAACGCTATGGTAGCTCAGCTGTACATTTGTGACTTCAGCTGTGTAAGTGTAAGGAAATCGGGATTCATGTTGCTTCGGTAGCTGCTTGAGGTTACACACAGGATCCAGTCTTTCATTCTCCAGGGACTATTAAGAGGCTGTACCGGAATCCACAGAATCCATAAAAATTGGTATCATCTCACCGTTTAAATTGATTTAAAAACCATGTATGCTCACATATTTAAATTTTAAATTACTTTTAAAGTTGATAAGGAAATTTAAAGGAAACCTCAAATGAGATTTGCATTGAGAATAATTTGGATAACAAAAGAGAATATTTGTTACTCAAGAAGAGGCAGCTGGAATTAATGCCTTAGGATGAAATGAATTGATTTGATTTCAGAAATACAGTGAGTTGAACTACGGTATACGTTTCTTTAAAAATTCCTTCTTACTCTGCCCTACCCTATTAGTAGGTAAATCTAAATGGTTTATGAAACATCAAAATATAATGACAATAAGGTGACAATACTGTTTCATGTTGTTGATAGTCTGATATCTGTAACCCATTGTCTTGTTTAAAGTTACCACTAGAAATCTAAGTTCTGAAAAACATCTTAACTGGTAGAAAAATTGTGACTTTTTACCTTTAAATGAAAATAAATGCTATTCGAAAAATCAGAATTTCTAGACTGGGGACTTCCCTGGTGGTCCAGTGGTAAAGAATCCGCCTTCCAATGCGAGGGATGCGGGTTCGATCCCTGGTCTCGATTCCTGGTTGATTGGGGAACTAAGATCCCACATGCCGCGGGGCAACTAAGCCTGTGCGCCACAACTATGGAGCTCGTGCGCCTCAACTAGAGAGAGAAAACCCGCACACCGAAACTAAGACCCGACGCAGCCAAAAATAAATAAAATAAAATAAATAAATAATAAATAAATCTTAAAAAAAAAAAAAAAGGAATTTCTAGACTGAAAAACTTAAGAGACATCTGGTCTGAGTTTAGTTTCTTAGAGCTTATGTTAGATTCACAGCAAGTGTTTTGGGGGTCTATGTTGAAAAGCTGACAACTAATTATAAAAACCTGACTGGACTAATCAATTACTCAGATCAACATTAGGTGCCTATTATAGACATAAACATGGGAATTATATCTCCCTTAAGTAATGTACTAATATCAAGAGTCTAAAACATTCTAATATGAAATGTGAAGGTATAAGCAGTCTAATTATTAAAAGTCCTTCCAAATAATGAGTTGACTTTTATGTGAACATTAGACACATAAAAGACATTTTTTTGTTTCAGTTTGATTCCTGAGTTTGTAATTAGCTTTATATTTTTACAATGACAAATGTCAGTCAAATAATTAATACAAAGTACCCTGGTGCAAGACATCTAATGTGATGGTCTCATAACAACCACAAAAAATCATTTTTTGTTCTTCAAGGAAATTTTAGAATTGTATACATGAATATGATTATGATTTCTAGAATGTAAACATACTGATCTTTTAAAAAGTGCATCTGTGATATCCAGGTCTTTTTTCAGCATCTTTCCCCTAATTCAGAGATATCCTTAGACTAATGATAACAAAAATGTCCTCCTACAAACGAGCTTTCGGGGAGCAGTTGCCTGTCAAATATATACTGTTCCTTCCCTCCAATGAGAACTCTCTCTCTGTGGCATTGAGGAAAAAAGCAAGCTCTTACACAGATTCAAACCAGAGGAAAACCAGAAACAGAAGCAACCAGACACCTGCTGACAAACAGTGACAAATCCCACTGACACCGCAGTGACCCCCAGTTAGTCAAGATTTAATTAAGGGCATAATTAAGTCAGTGGAACAGAACACTAATGAGTGTTTTTTTAATACGGGTAATTATACGTAAAAATACAAAGTGTGATGGAGACTTAAATATATCATTAAAATGAACAGTATAGAATAACAAACAGAGGGCAAAGTGTGCATCTTCTATTGCTGTGGAAAAAAAAGAAAAAAGTTGAATCTGTCTCAGGCTGAGTAATACTCTAGCAAGTTTATGTTGGCTTCATGCTGGGAACATTTGTTATTCTAATTTTGCAACAATAAGCAACTATGGGTACTGAGATCCTGTTTTCAATGCAGATTCCATTGGCTTTGAAGCCTTTCTGTGCTTAGCATTTTGTCCAACTGCAAATGAGCAATTAAGAGACTGCAAGTGTTTGGCTTCCTCTGGCTGGCCTTCTGGAAGAGTCCATCTGAGCGGGAGACCTGACAGATGCAGAAGACTGGGGCTCCTCACTAATTCAGAGTGAGCCCCCATTATGTGAGAGCCTGCGATTTGATCGTTGCTTTAGGCACGGCCATCACCCACAGGATGATGGTCTACTGATGGGGAAATACTGAGGAGGAAGGGTGAATAGGGCTGAAATAAAGTTGGTAACTCTTCCAACGTGAAAATGAGGCGTTTAGGTCACAAGCAAAAAAATCTAAAACCACATTACACTCTGTGACTGAAAAGCATCCTGGTGTGGTTTGGGACATGCCCTTCTGCTGGGATTCTTTTATCTACGGTGTTCCCCGACTGGGGGCCTCATTCTATCCAAGCAACAAGTGGAAAAGCAGATTCCACTCACCATCCAACTGTCTCTTTACTTAGTGATTCTGAAAGCTTTCCTTTAAAAAATTCAGGCCATCTTCTTCCTGCAGGTACTAAACAGGTCCCCCAGTCTGGTCTAACCTGCGCTTTTGCAATATTCCAGAGGAAAAGAAATGAACATCTCTATAAGCCTATTATTAGCAGGGCCAGTGGTCAGTGCATCTTTCTACTGAGAGCTGGGCTTGATGTTGCCTGAATAAGGATTGGGACAAGGGTGCCTTGTAAAGTATGTGTGAATTATTTATAATTTGTGGCACAGCTGCGTCTCTCATTCAAAAATTAAATTCCTATTGGTACTTATATATTATCAGACTGTTTGCCCAATATTAACTTCTTATAAATCCCCATGTATCTATGATGATAATGAATTTGCCTTTGACAAAGCTATTCAGTGTAATAAAAATGTCCACAAACAGAACTTTAACACTTCATACAGTGGTGTGAGTATTCACCAAACACAAGGGCAGTGGAACACAAAAGAACTGGAAAGAAAACTTACCTGTGTTTAGATAGTGAGTTTACAGAACTCATTTCTCCTGAATGCCTGCCATAAAAATAAGCATTATCTCTCTGACAAGGCTAGTATAACAGTTATCAGGAATTACAAAGTCAAAGATTTTATATATACACACACCCCCAACCAGAGTTAATAATTAATTTCAGAAGACTTATAAGTTAAGGCATATTAGAATTCCTAATATTTTAGTGATCATTAAATCTATGAACACTAGGAGGCAGAGATTAAGTGACTTCTGCAGCTTTAGAATCTGTAGTACAACTTCTGAGAGGCCACACAAGGTTCATGCAAGACACTGGTTCCATTAATCTGGTGTCCAGTTCAATCCACTTGTACCATGTGAGCCATCAGACATATTTTTTGGCGGCGTCGACCAGTGGTTCTCGTTAGGCAAATCCATCATCGGTCTGTGTGTAAAGCATCTTTTTGCAAAGGTCTTGTTCTCTCCCTTCCCCAAATCACCTCAAACTTTCTGAACACAATAATAAAATAGACTAAGCCCTTTATTAAAAGCTTAGGGGGAGTGCAAAACAGAAAGTCCAAAGCTGTTTGGTGGCATCTGTCTTTTCATGCGAGCAACTTTTGAAACCCTAATGACCGAATATCCCCCTGGGTCCACCTTACACGACCCACACACACGTCTGATACCCACCATCCTTTCCGCCCTCATTTTTTTGGGCAAGGCCACCCTTATCAAGTACTGTATGAATGAACAGAAGTCTCTTTCATCCCCCACTTGCCTCATGGTTCAAAAGGAACTACTAAAATAGCAACAGAAATCCAGCCGCAGCCTGGTAGGCGGCTTGCACACGTCCCATTCTTGTTCCTCAGGCCCGTGAGAGGTTGGAGAGCTCAGCAAAATTTTTATGTACGGGAGCAGGCCCAAGGAAAACTCACACGCCATAACCAATTGCGGACAGGGGGTCATCTATCAGCAGACAAATGCAGGAACTCCAGAATGTCTCTCCCCAAATGAAATAATATATCTTTGAAAGCCAATGCCCGTTTTAGGCCCGAGGCCCATATATCAAGCCTGAGCGGCTTGTGGAATCGCTCCAAGGCCATTAACCTTCCACCTGTTTCCCCTTGTCCTTCAGGATGAGACCCTGCCCTTGATTTTACTCCCTTCCCCTGTTCATCTTCCGACAGAGTGTAAATGTAAAGCAGCAGGCCTGTGAAATAATTCAAAGGCAATGGACCAGGGGCATGGTTACAAATCTCTGCCACTGGCACTGTGACTTATGCAGGCAGTTTGTCACACATGAGCCAGGTGACCTCTGTGACATAACAGAGAAAAATATCGCCGGAGATCAAAGATGGGATTCGAGCGCTCTAAGGAACTCTGCTCCACAAAGCGAGAGGGTTTTCTGGTACCCAAGGATGTCCCTAATACCAATACCATTTGTTCTAGTGAAATAGGAAAGGTAAGGCCGGGGCGCCCTCATTGAAATCATTTCTGTCAAGTGGTATTGGGGCCCCCCTGTAACATCAGGATTAGATTTCTGTTTTCTGGAGAGTGCCTCTGACTTGCTGTGAATGCCAGAAGTAGGCAACATGAATCTATCAATTTGACCTTAATACAGAGAAGTTAATAGAATTCGAAAAATGTAAAAGTGTGCACATGAAGAATGTGTCCACTTAAGAACTTAAAAGCTACAGTTATGATGGTAAAAACAAAGTTTTACTGAAAATTATAAATTTGCTGGATGAAAGAAATGGGTTAGTAAATTTTTTAAGACTCACACTACTCATTAAAAGGAATTGTACACGTTTAGTTATGTATGTATCATGTGTAAAAAAAAAAAATGATAGTATCAAATGAGATCACCTACATGAAAGTACTTTTTAAAGTGCAGGGAATTCTCTGGCAGTCCAGTGGTTAGGACTCCAACCTTTTACTGCTGAGAGCATAGGTTCAATCCCTGGCCAGGGAACTAAGATCCCACAAGCCACACAGCGTGACCAAAAATAAAAAATAAATTAAAAAAATAAAAAAGTCCAAACCTTTCTCCAAATGACATTAGAATTTAGGAAAATGTCGAATTACCCTTAGGTGGCTTAAAAACACAGAGATGTTTGCTGGAAGGAAATTAGCAGTTTAGATATTCTTAAAACTGAATTAGAATTAATTCCTACTTAGTATTTATCACTTGAATTATGATTTTCTCCAGTCACTTTGTGCATTTGAATATTCTGTGTTGGGTACAGAAAATGAACAAGGCTGGAAACAGTCCTCCCTAGGCCGGCCCCTTGTCTCTTTGGTAGGAGCATTTAATTTTGAATTTTTCATAAATTAAAAACAACAACAACAGTCTTGATTCACTGATTGGGAGGTGCAAGCAGAGCTCGGTTCATTCATTTCCTGCTCTAAAGCAAGGCCTCAGCTGGGAGGTATGACACCCTTTGTCACCCGCTCCTCTAGTTGTGTACACACAGGATCTCTTCCAAGTGTCATACGTATTAGTCTTTAGTTGGCCAAGTAACGTGACTTTCCATTCTTCAAGCAGGTTGACACCAATGTCAAATGTCTACCATGTGGAAACGTTAGAAAATAAAAATAATTAACTTAAAGAAATGATTAGAAAGTTCTGCTGCTGAAGTCTTGAGCCATTTTTAAATGCCTGCCTTAATTTTCACAGAAACACGAAGCTACCCAGACACAGGGTTCTTAATCAGGGGCTGCCCCTGGGCTCCAGGGGGGTCTATGAAGCCCCAGGATGGCGTGCAAACTCCTGTTTATGCATTTTTCTGGGAAGAGTCATAATAACTTTCATCAGATACTCAAAGGTGTCTGTGATCCAAAGAAGGTGAACAGCGATTGACAGAAACTAGAATTCGAAGCCCCGAAGTTTTTACCACCAAACTAGAATCCAGAACTGTGAGAACTTGAAAGGTCCCTAAAGGTCACCCAGCCTGACCTGTCATCTTGCAGATGAGGCAAAATAGGCTGATAAAGGCAGCCACATGGCCATGATTTTATAATAAAATGCTAGTTAGTGAAATGAGACCTCCGGACTCTTGATTCCTAACCTAGGACTCCTCCCTTACATGTGATCCCAATCTTTCCACTGACTGTTGTTTAAAAGTCAGATTTTGTGTCATGTCCCTTAAAATAATTTCTCTGTGATACAGAAACCTAATTCTAAGAGATACCTACATATTTTAAAAAGCATAGAACATTTTATAATTACGGCCTTAGGCATCTGCTGTTATGAATAAACATTAAAAGACTTTCCTCTGCGGATTAGAGTTTGTTTTGACAAAAACGGCAGTAGAATGATGGATACGATGCCTTGAATTCTTGTTAGGTTTCCTTCCTGAAATAGATGGTGTGTGTGTGTGTGTGTGTGTGTGTGCGCGCGCGTGTGTCGTAGGACAGGGTGCGCCTAAGTTTTAAGTAGCTTTGTTGTACCTATTTCATTGTAAGCACAGTTTAAGCTTCTCTAAAAATTAATATTTAATTTGCACAGATAAATCCGTTGTCTCTTACGGTAAGCGTGGATGCGCCTTTGGAATATTCATGAAAATTTCAAATCAAGATCATGTAACGCTACCTATTACCAATAAATATGTTTCTACTTAATGTTTATTTTGAATTCTCTCTGCTTCCAAATTATGAACAAAAGTACAAAGCAAGGCATGCCATTCAATTACCTGAATCCTCTGACTAAAGTAAGGCATTGAATACTTCCAGTAAACCACCTAAAATAGTTGCTCCTTTTAGAAGGAAATGCTGGACCCCCAAAATGGAAAAGATCTGCTAATAATAAGCTATCCTAAATTTTTTAATCCAGTAATGGTCTATGATTTTAAAACAAATAAAAATATGGTTAGCCTGCAGCCAAAAAAGAAAAAAGAAAAAAAAGAAAAAAAAATTCCTGGGCATGAATCATTGCTTACATTCTTTTCCATCCACAAACAATTTCGTTTGGGAAAGTTGCCACGTAGTATCGACGGTGACAACAAATGGCATTGTCCCGTGAACATCTGTTTCCGACTCCTACACTGATACTGCAGGCTAAGGACTCAGGCCCTGGTTGGTGTAGTTGCCACAGAGGAACTGGAAGTCACTGGTACGTTGAGGTTTTATTATTGGAACACAGGAAAACTTTATCATCGTGCTGGGAAGTTCTGTATCTTTTGAAATATTGGAACCGGGGTTATGTTAGCACATTAAACCATGCGGAAGACTACTTCTGAAGAAAAGGGAGGAAAAACATGGTTTCTTGTCTATTATGTCCTTGGGCTGATGTTCCCACTCAATCTTCA
The DNA here is from genome assembly GCF_965194805.1 of Balaenoptera borealis. Lineage (NCBI taxonomy): Eukaryota > Metazoa > Chordata > Mammalia > Artiodactyla > Balaenopteridae > Balaenoptera > Balaenoptera borealis. The sequence goes on from NC_138860.1 coordinate 2,903,348, forward strand.
TATAACTTCCTCACCCACCCTCAACTGCAAACTGTTTTGTTTGCTAAGGTTGTGATTGAGTTTAGTTTCTTGGAAAAAATTGAGAGAACCGAGAACCAAAGAAATTCTAAGCCAAATATGATAAATAAACACCATTGTTTCTTAACAAAAAAATCAAATGAAACCAGAAGAGTTTTTATATACACTTTGGTGTTTTTTTTCTAAATTCAAACTACCATGCTTACATTTTTTAGAAACCTGGCAACACAGGGCTCATAAAGGCTCCTAGAGAATCCTCACCTCAGTCCAAGCTGTTAAAAGAAGGAAGGCGAAAGAGCTTCCGGAAGAAAAGCCAGTGTGAATAGAACACAGGGAGGGGTGGACACAGGATGCAGACCTGGGGCTTGTGCCTTTGAACTTGAACCTGGGCTGTACCAGCGATGGTTTATGCTAACCTATCAATAGCCGTGCAAGGACACAGGAGAGATTTCTCCTCTGTTTTACACCTTTTCTCTGTTTCACGTCTACTTTTAAACAAAAACCATATGGGGAGTAAAAGTTATTCACAATGGTAATTCTAAATGCTAACGCATTGTCTGCTCAAATTATTTGCATACTCCAAATTAATTTGCATATTGCTGAAGCAGAGGCTTCCCTGTTTTTTCCCTGATTCACTTATATGCATGGAGGTGCTGAGGGGAAACGCAATCAATGCCTGACTTCCATGTATTTTTTAAAATGTTTCGTTCTATCTACAAAAGAGCGCATATATGTATATGTATAACTGATTCACTTTGCTGTTCAGCAGAAAGTAACACAACATTGTACATCAACTATACTCCAATAAAAATTAATTTTAAAAAATGTTTCACTCTAAAAAGACATATTGGAACGTATTCTATAAGATACTGTTTGCCCTGTTTGACACTGCACATAATAGGCACTCAAAAAATACCTGTTGAATAAATCACTAAATCAGAGTCAGCTATCCAACTGAGGATAAGAAAATAATAAATTTCTACTGGACAGAGATAAATCTAATACTTAATTTGCCTAAGAAAGATAACCTTTTTCACCAGAAGACACATAGTTTTGTGCATAAGTAATTTATGTTTTAAAAAAATAATCTACTAATACTAAATACCTCATCATCATAACTTCATATCCTGAAAATCACCACGAATATAACTGTTTTAAAAATAATTACTATCATTACCACATATGGAAAAATATAGCTGTATTTGGGGAAGTTATCTTTTCTTCTTTTGATTCTGGGCCATACTGATGAAAAACAAAAACAAAGTACTTGAGATTTGTTTTTCTGTCACTTAACTACAGTTAATCAGTTCTCAAATAATTGCACTCATCACTAGTTATGAAAAAAGAAAAAAAAAACTTAGCAGACAATGTATGATACTATTCATGCATGTGAATCCTTTGTTATAAAAAATAAGATAAAATAGAAATTTGTTGTATGTGTCATATGGGACAGTAGTAGCCTATGTTTATATTGTCTTTTATGTTTTTCAACTCACCTTTATCATGCCATTGGTTCCTCACCAGAGCCTTGTAAGATAACCAAGTACAGCCATTTTCATCCCTTTTTATAATGAGGCATCCTTCCAGATGGAGTTGATTCAGATGGCCCCATTTCTACACAGTTTTCCTGGGTGCCCTTTCCTTAGATAGAGTACAGTTCTGCCCTGTGTTCTTGCATAGGGATCATCTCTATGATACATTCTTTGTAAACTCCAGTTCTGCCCTCCCAGCCACAAATGGCCTGTGAGCAAGAACAAGGTACTTTTATTTACCTTGTAACCCCACTGCTTAGCGTTGGGCCTGGCAGCTCAATACATGTTTGCTACATTCATCAATCAGGAAACTGGCACAGGGACACATCTATAAGTGCTTTGACCCAAAGCTCACTGGTGGCTCAGGTGATGCTGAGACCTGACTCCTGGTCCAGGGCTGTCCACTCCCTCTTCCAACTTCAGCCACATCAACTAATCCTCTAGAGATATAATCTGATAATAACCAAATAAGTTAACAAAAAGGCAAGCCCTCAGTGCCGATTTTAGTAAGGAGGTCAAGATAAAATTCTTCATCACACCTTTTGTCACCCAGAGGAAATAACAGCCTGCCAACTTTACAAACATGCCAGTAAAAAGAATTTCCTTGGCAAACAGATAGCATGGAAATGTCCTCTTTAAAAATCAATTAACCCCCTAAATTCATGAGCTTGCTAGAAATATTTCCTATGCCATGGAATACAAGGCTCTCCGAGAAGCTCTTCCCCTTTCTATTTCTGGATTCTTCTTTTGTTCATCCATGCTAATAATAGTAGCAGACTTGGGGGGTTATTTATAGCAGTGTGAGTCTGTGAACACTTTATTCATTTATATTTCCTGTGTTTATTGTTACCTTACCATTTTGGTAATTAAAAGTGTCCCTCCAAGATTTTATTTAGTAACAAATCACCTGTAAATAGCATTTCTTTTAATATATGAAAGCCTATATTTAGACTCAATAAAATATTTTACTCCCATTTCCTATTAACTAAAAACAGATTTCAATGGTGGGGTGTGGAAGGGGTATACAACTGTGTGTTCTTTCCAAATTTTATATGAATTATTATTATTTGACCTTTAGATGTTTTGATTAAAAGAATCTCACCTTATGTGGCAGCTCATGTATCCTCAAATCACTCAAATTTTGTCTTTTGAATATTGAAGCAAAGTTGCTACTATAACTAACCCACAAGGAGTTTATTAATCAACGGACTATCATTTAAAAACATATCTGATTGCTATATAATATGGTTAAAAATATAATATTAAAAAATGCCTTGGGACTTCCCTGGTGGCACAGTGGTTAAGAATCCACCTGCCAATGCAGGGGACACGGGTTCGAGCCCTGGTCCGGGAAGATCCCACATGCCGTGGGGCAACTAAGCCTGTGTACCACAACTACTGACCCTGTGCTCTAGAGCCCGTGAGCCACAACTACTGAGCCCGTGAGCCACAACTGCCAAAGCCCACGCGCCTAGAGCCCGTGCTCCTCAAGGAGAGAAGCCACCGCAATGAGAAGCCCACGCACCGCAATGAAGAGTAGCCCCTGCTCGCCGCAACTAGAGAAAGCCTGTGTGCAGCAATGAAGACCCAACGCAGCCAAAAAAAAAAAAGCCTCATTTTCTCCCCCCCTTGCCCCCTAAACTGCTTGCTGGAATCCAGTCTCTGTAAATGGTCCCACCTAGGGATTCCCTTTGTAGCCAATGGGTTTTCTGGTATAAGAAGTATCTAAAATCGGGAAGATCAATTTTGCCAAGTTTACTTCTGCTGTTTCTTTACCTTGATTTTTAAAAAAAATTTTCATTTTATATTGGAGCATAGTTTGATTAACAATGTTGTGTTAGTTTCAGGTGTACAGCAAAGTGATTCAGTTATACATATACATGTATCTATTCTTTTTCAAATTCTTTTCCCATCTATTACCTTCATCTTTGATGAGTTAGAGCCTATCTGTTTACAAGTATTTCCTTGTGAAGACAGTCATAGCAAAGATAAATCAATTTCTCCCTCATATCTAAGACAACAGACAAACACATTCTGTCAACCTGAAGCAGCATTCCATGTCCCTGGATCCCTTCATAACACAACACAGACTGTTCTAATCACAAAATCAAATGCAAGATAGCCTGTGTACGTCTGTTTTTAAATTGATCAACTTTTAAGACCTTCAGAAAAAAATATCTGCTAAATATTATGATTGGCTCTGTCTGGGAGGAGTGAGATGCTGAGTAAGCCAGGTGTACCGGCCCCTGCGGTCTTCCTGAATATCAGCTCTGCTTTGCATCACAGCTTTAAATCCACTAGAATGGAGACAATTAAGTGGTTTTTTTAAAATTGAAAATAGTCTATTTCTCAAAAACTAAAAATAGAACTACCATATGACCCAGAATTTCCACTCCTGGATATACATCTGAAAAAAAACCCCAACTAATCCGAAAAGATACATGCACCCCAATGTTCACAGCAGCATTATTTACAATAGCCAAGCCACAAAAACAACCTAAGTGCTCATCAACAGATAATGGATAAAGAAGATGTGGTACACATATACAATGGAATATTGCTCAGCCATAAAAAAGAATGAAATTTTGCCATCTGCGGCAACATGGATGGACTTGGAAGGCATTACGCTAAGTGAGATAAGTCAGAGAAAAAAAAAACACTGTATGATATCACTTATATGTAGAGTCTGAAAAATACAACAAACTAGTGAATAAAACAAAAAAGAAGCAGACTCACAGACACAGAGAACAAACTAGTGGTTACCAGTTTGATGGGGGGAGGGGCAATATAGGGGTGAGGAGGGAGGGTTATTCTGCGATTATATGAAATCATGTGTGTGAAGCTTTTGAAAACTGCAAAGCACTATAGAATTTAATGAATCTTTCATGCAATAAATAAGTGAACTAATATTACAAGAAAAAAAGAAGATAGTCTATTTAGAGAAATAATCAGCAGCTAATTAGAGGATTCAATCTCAAAAGCTCTCTTTTAATAAATTTTTTTTTTTTCTTCTCTACTCTAAAACTGATCGAACTAAGAGAGTCAGGAAAAGTGGGAGCAATTATATAAACATTTATTTACCAATTCTCAACATGAGATAATTTAACAACTGGATTTGCCCGACACTCAAATGTAACGGAACAATAGATTCCGGGCAGCTTTGCTGTTTCAAGTGCCCTTTCAATGTGTTTTTACCTAGTGTTCTATTTTGATAAAGTTAAAGCTAAACAAATACTCTTTACCTCAGAAACCTCTGTAAAGATATTACACCTTTGCAGCAAAGTGCTTTCAGATCTAAGCTAATCATTGATTTAGTGGGGTTTTTTCCTTCCTCCTGAAGTGAAGTGGGTTAGGGCTCAAAGCCGTGGAAAAACCTACTGCAAAAGCACGTGAAATACTATTTTGTGGATATAAGCACCGTGATATATCCACTATTTTATGGATATAACACTGTGAAAGTGTGTTCTGTGTGGCACATTTGATTTAGAAATCAAAGAACGTTCATCTAAATGGTTCTATACGACATGTGACTGATCTCTAATTTCTCACTAGGTAGTCATCTGGGTAAATAATTCCTAACCAAAGAAGAAAATGGCTCAAAAAAAAAAAAAAATCTCATAAAAGGACAGGAATCTGGAAAAGTGGGTAGTCTGTTCTCATTTCAAAAAATAAATTCATTTTAATAAGGACCTACTGTATAGCACAGGGAACTCTACTCAATACTCTGTAATGGCTTATATGGGAAAAGAATCTTAAAAAGAGTGGATATAGGTATACATATAACTGATTCACTTTGCCGTACAGCATAAACTAACACAACATTGTAAATCAACTATACTCCAATAAAAATTTTTAAAAATAAATTCATTTTCACTCTCTTGTTCCAAAGGATGTCAACGCGTTTCTCCTCTGCCCTACAAATTCTTCCAGAATTCTCTCACTTACTAACCATCGCCACAACTCATGTTTATATGTCACGAGGTAGGGTATCCTGCCACGAAGCCAGAGTCAGCAACCTGAACCAGCTCTAATCCAGATTCATTGATACATTCAATTTTTAGAACAGATTTTCTATTAAACGTTATTATGCAGGAACAGTCCATGAAACCTCCTGATTGATCATTTTATTTAAAGGAGATCCTTGACTTGTAGTTTATTTAGAAATAATATATAAAAACCACAAGACACTCCAAAGTATGACTTGGCTCATAGAATTTGCTAGACTGTCTTTCCTCTCTACCTTAATTACTCCTCAAAACAAAAGTCCATAGTTAGTGCACAAAGGGACCCTGTTACCCATCCGTTCAACAGATACATACTCCTTTGGTCCCCTGTACAATAAATAAATGAATTTATTTCAGTTTTATCGATGTATTCAGTTGACATATGAAATTGTAAGATATTTAAAGTGTACATTGTGATGATTTGATTATACATCTACTTTTTAAAAAAAAATTTTATTGCAGTAGAGTTGATTTACAATGCTGTATTAATTTCTGCTGTACAGCAAAGTGAATCAGTTATACGTATACACACATCCACTCTTTTTTAGGTTCTTTTCCCATATAGGTCATTACAGAGTACTGAGTAGCGTTACTGAGTGCTATACAGTAGGTCCTTATTAGTTACCTATTTTATATATAGTAGTGTGTATCTGTCAGTCCCAATGTCCCAGTTTATCCCTCCCTGCTACATTTTGAAAGGATTCCCCCCATCTAGTTAATTAACACATCCATCACCCCATTTCTTTATTTATTTTTGTTTTGGCAAGAACATGTAAGTTCTTCTGCACAATTTATATAGTCATACCATCTCACAAATGAAAAACACTTGAGAAATTCACTTCATTTCTTTTAGCGATACTAGAAGTGAGTAAAATTCACTTTTTAAAAACCTCTCAAAACCTTTAAACTTTATTTTGAATGTTGAGCTCTCGAGACTAAACTCTTCATCAAAACGTTCTGCAAGGTCCCATTTAAAAGCCGACAAGTCCAGCTTAGAGGTAACCACTCATGGATGTGCATACTACTGAGACCCAGTTAGAGATTCTATTTTCCAATGTTCTTCCTAACGAATCCCTTCAGAGCTCTGATCTTTTTACTCAGATGTGTAAGTCAAAGACTGGGTAAATAAAATCAAACAGGAAATGTATGATCACGTAATAGTTTACAATGTGATTCTAAGAGGAAGGAAAAAACTGAATTTTTCCAATCTGAGGACCCCCAAACCTTTATATCCTCTTTCATCATCTCACCATGGGAAACCCCTAACGTTTCTCATGAGATCACTGTGGCACCTACATGTACACGAAGTACTACTGTTATCGGAGAGTCTGAATTCTCTATGAATCCTTCATCAAAACTGAAATAGAACTTAATGGCACTTTCTGCATAAACTGGTTGGATATGTGTATGAGACATGTCTTAGGGCAAGGAGAGTGGAGTCAGAGGAACAGGATGATGTGTCAGAGAGGCCAGTCAGTGAGTCTAGGTGAGGAGAAGGTGGACCAGCCAGAGAGCATCTAACGATGCTGTAGTTACGTCTTCAGTCTACAGGCAAGACTGTCTTTTGTCCCATGACCAATGAGGAATTATTTTTAGAAAGAAAACTCGGTAAAGGTGTCTGGGCTTCGTATCTGTGTTATTCAATTTGGGTGGTCCACACTTAAATCTTATTTGACCACCATGCAGATTCTTTATCCCCACCTTCCTCCTAGCCGCAGTGATAACCTATGCAAGAAATTCCTTGGCAGAAAGCAAATCAGAGGCATTTATACCTGAAATGAATGAGCTTAAGCTTCAGGAACCTTCCCATGTATAAGCGCTCTCCAGACTCTTGAGGGAATCCAAGCAATTCTATGCACAAGAACTAAAGTTTGTAAAATGTGCAAAAGAGAAGATATTTTTGTTTTTATCGAGTGCTTCCTAAATTGTGTAAGTTTCAGGGTCCACAAAGCTGAGGTCAGTCTGTGTTGCAAATGACCACTGACTTGGGCTAATAAGTGAGTGGGCAAGAAGTTGTTTCAACTGCAAAGATACTGGACAAAATAGTATCAGGGTTTTTTCAGTGCCTAGAAGTAAATTAAGTAAGGTACTAAGCAGCGGGAAACAAAGTCCTTTCGGAGTAGATAAAACACTCATTGCTGCTGGCAGGGTTATTGATTCTGGTATGTCTGGCATATTCATGCCCATCTATAATTTTGTAGGTAAATCCCTGGATTTGTTTTATAATCCAAACACTGCCCACTGCTCTGCGCTGAGGTGAGAGAAGCTTTGGAGAGACTACAGTTTACATTATCTCTGACTTCTACTACAGGAAAGAAAGCGAAAGTTGTTAGAAAAGCAACAAAGATAATGAAAGGATTGGAGATAAAGCTTAGAAAGAATATTTAAAATAACTAGCAATTGTCTCCTCATAAAAAGGACTGTGAAAAAAAAAAAAAAAAAAGGACTGTGGAGGAAAACAAACTGAGTCCATGTCAAGGTGGTGACTCAAACTTTGGGGTCAAATTCTAGAGAATCCACACTGAAGTAAGAAAAATCCTCTTAAAGGTTTGATGATCCAAATCTGTTTTACATTCTTGGAAGGGGGAAGTCACGTGGGATCAAGCAGTGAATGTCCTCAGCCACTAATTTCCCTGAGGTGCCACTCCGATTGAATTTGCATCCTGGTCAGTTTGTGTCGGCAGAGGGGTCCAGTCTTAACCAGACTCCTGTGTCTTGATTGCTGAAATCAGTTTGAATCCCTTAATGACAGTATCTGTAGGTTTTCATGGAGCTGCAACTCAACAAGCTGTAACTCAGTAACAGGTTAGAATCAAGCCAAGGGTACCCTCCTGTTTTGACTTTATGACAGAGGGGGTGACACTTCTGCAGAAGGAAGGGTTTAAGTTGCAAATCAAAGAGCATCCTGACTGCTGCTAACTCTGAAGTACACTGCAGGGGAGTGTGGAGAATCCTGCCCTCTAAGAAGAGCTTGGATTCTTATCTGCATGGGGTGGTTTAGTTGTGTTCTCCAGAATAATCAGTGGTTCCCAAAGCAGGCATCGAAGGACCAGCCCTGGCCTCTGCGTCTATCTGTTCCAGGAGCATTTTAGGAAGTTTGCAGGCCCTGCTCCCAGAGATGCTGGTTCCCTTTCCTTCTCAACAAATGGCTCTCAACGGCTCAAGCCAAATACCCAAGTTGTGCTTGTCTCATCTTTTTCTCCCAAAGCCCCTTTGAGCAAATTCTGTCGGCTTTACCTCAACCTGTGTCCTGAGTCCATCCGCTTCTCCCCATTCCCACCGTCATGCCCTGTCTAAGCCGCTGGGCTTAGAATCTCCTACACCCTTTCTTGCTTCCTCCTGACCCATTTCCCACCTACAGCCAGAGCAACATTTCCTATAATGAAATTCGATGAAGAGACTCCATTGCCTAAAATCCTAAGAGTTCGTATCCCAAACAATAAAATCCAAGCCCTACATGGGCTGCACGTTGCCAACTCTTTGACTTATGCACTTTGGCCTTCTTCATGTTTCTTGAAAATACCAAGCTGGTTTCCACCTCAGGGCTTTTGCACTTGCTGTTCCTGTGCCTGGACTGCTACATCACTAGATTTAGCAAGGCTGGTTCTTTCCTGCTGTTCAGATTTCAGTTCAAGTGTCCACCCTTCACGTCTGTCTTCTCTGAAGCCCTCTAACTGCTCCCTCTCTTCCTATCTACCCTCCTCACTCATTTATTCTAACTGTTCACATTATCTTTCTCGGCAGTTTATCATCTGCTTCCCTCCCACTACAAAGTGAATGTCAATAAAAACGGTACCCTGTTGGTCTTGTTCACAACAGCACCCTCTGGTTTAGAGTAGGGCTTGGCACTTAGTGGGTATTTAATTAACATGTATTGAATGAATAAATGAATGAATGATTCAAACAAATAATTTTAAAAGCTGGTATGTGACAGCTCTAGGTCCATCGGGCTAGATAGCACCCTCCCCCCAATAACGTGAATATAAACTGATTTGGGGCCACTAAATCAATGACTATGAAATAAACAGCAACAGATAAGTGTAAGGTTAAAAAGAAAAAGCTTTCTGGTCAAAACACATGTTATACTGAAGAAATTTTCAAATGTCACATTTGTTTAAATTAAACATGAAACAAAGACCAAGACCTCAAATATATCCATGTCACCAATTAACTGGAATTTACCTAGAAGGAAAAGGCCTATTGGAAAGAATAGCAGAAAGAACAAACTATACAGAAAAGATATCAACTATATGCCTTCTTTACAACAACAACAAAGTTTTAAGCGATACATAAAAAGAAATCATTGGAATGTATTTCAGCTAAATGCTGGGAAACGAGGGAAAACCACACCAAAGCTGAACTCAAAAAAGGAAACAGGACTTCCCTGGTGGCACAGTGGTTAAGAATCCGCCTGCCAGTGCAGGGGACACGGGTTTGATCCCTGGTCCAGGAAGATCCCACATGCCGCGGAGCAACTAAGCCCGTGCGCCACAACTACTGAGCCCGTGTGCCACAACTACTGAAGCCCACGCGCCTAGAGCCTGTGCTCCGCAAGAAGAGAAGCCACCGTGGTGAAAAGCCTGAGCACCGCAACTAGAGAAAGCCCATGCGCAGCAACGAAGACCCAACGCAGCCAAAGATAAATCAATAAACAAAACGAAAAAGGAAACAGTAGGCATATATATCCAACAGTCACTGTGGTACACTTCCAATCCCTCTGGGTCACCCCGTCTCAACTTCCCATGGTAGCTTCCCTTTGCCTTGAATAAAATCCTTACTTAGGAGCCCATGTGAGTGACCTTTGTCTCCTGTCCAGCCACCTCCCTACATGCTCACCTTCCCACCACAGGAATTATGCGCTGGTCCCCAAAGTACAGCGCACAGGCCTTATGTTTTTGCACCAGCTGTTCTCTGCTGGGGACGTCTCCCTGACTCCCCTCACTTCTACCTGCTCAGCTGGTTGACATCTCCTACTCATCCTCCAAGACTTCCCCCTCCCCTGCCCCAGGCTGGGTAGGCGCCCCCCAAGAGCTTACCCTACATTCTGGACAAACCTCTATCTCTCAGTTTTAGTCATTATTGGACTACTGCCATGTTTCTCAGAGGTCGGCCTGTTGTCTGTGAGAAGTCAATTGTCTTTTCCAGTTCCAATACATTTCAAACATCAGCGGAAGCATAGTCACAAGTAGCTGCACAAGCTTTCAGAGTCAGGGTTGGCTGTGGTGTTTGGTGCTGCATTTACTTTAATTGAGAAAAGTGCCCAGGAGGATGTAACTTGTGTCCGGCCAGGCCCACTTTTGTCTTGTCTGCAGTAATGTAGCAAGGGGACCGACACACAGTAGGAACTCATTACAGGTTTGACGAATGAGGGGGTGAACAAGTGAATTCATAAATGAATAAAAGCTGAAATCTGTCCTAATCCTAGGTCACAACTCATCATTTATGCCAGAAATGTTTTACAGGTAGCTTGAGAGTGGGATTCAACCCTAAAGAAAAATGCTACGTCCTGGTGAATGAAATGCAGGTGTAATATGTTTTGATTCTTTTCAAAAGCCAACCCTCAGCTGGACCCATCCAAATACATGACTGGAATGAAGTTATGTTTTCAAGATTGTGACATGTCATTGATAAAACCGTAAAAGGAATTCTCAATGGTCAAATAAAACTCCTTTGAAAACATTCATAACCACAAATCCCAATACATGAGTGCAAACTATTAATGCTTTTAAAGCAAGTTAGACCCCGCAAAAGTGAGGGCTACTGTTTGTACTGCAAATATCTGGCATGATTTAAACCTAATATAAACAGTAATATTATTGTGCTTAAGCATCTTCCCTCCTTAATTTACTTGCCAAACAGATCCAGAATTTTTTTTCTCCAAAACTGGAGCAAGAATCAATTAAAATGTATAATAATGTGTTAACTAGTTAATACAGCAATTAACATTAAGGGGCATTTCAAGCCCTGAGTTTTTAGCAACAGAACTGTTCTTTCTTCCCTCTGTAAGATTTATAATTGAAAGAATACTGTGAGAGATGCCTTTCATCAGCTCCACGAGTTACATTTCCCACTTTGATAACTGTACAAGGAAAATCTAAGGCACTTCAAGCTCCCCAATTAATTTGATTAGCTAGTCAAAATAATATAACAGCTTTCATCACCCAAAGGAAAACTTTTGAAGAATTCTGTTGCCAACACTTCTGCACAAACACTATAATCTGTATCGTTATTTTACAAGGGGAAATGTAATATTTAGTAGTTTTTTTTTTTTTTTTTTAAATTAGGCAGTAAGCCAAGCCTCTTATCCATCACGACTTCAGATCAAAAAAGCACAACCGTGGTGCTGGGATGTGTGTGGTAAAGAAGGATTTGTGGTGATTTCAGACGAGGCAAGATACAGTGGTCAAAATAAAACAGGTCTTAGAATGAGCCAACATTTCAGAGAACACATCTGAGAACAGGATATGTACTCAAAACTCTGTGATATATACACACAAGATCTGCCCGGGGGAACCACGTGGGACCCAAAACCTATCCACGTGGGACCCAAAACCTATATGTGAGTGGAATTATTTTTTACCAAATGAATGTGAGTGTGTTTGTATCAATCACATCAGGAACACTGCTTAAGAAGACACTGAAAACATCCTGAGAATTTTCCGATTACCAATTAGCAATTCAGTGTCGCTTAAAAGTGAAGACAGAATGTTATCTCTGCTGCCTTTACCCCCATCCCTCCCAACCCATCCTCCTCCTCCACATCTTGGGTGTATCCATTCAACACGGATCTGGTACCGTCTGTATTTCATCCCCCCCTAAAAATATGTTTTTAATTTAAATGAAATAATTATCCTGCTCTCACAGGTAAAGTATTCTGTAAACAGGGTATTTAGAAATGTGATAGTCAATTCACAGGAGGTGGTCCCGCTGTAGACTTTAAAAATCAACACTGTGAGCCATTGGATGAAAGGCCAGTTATCTCTGCGCTCCCCAAATGAAAGACAAGAGGCACCCATCTGGGGTTACCTTCTGCCTTTGCAACGCTCTTATTGTGCAATAAAGACAGACTTTAGAACTATTGGCCAATTAGTCTATTTGCCATGTAAAGAAAAAGCATTCTTACAGAATTAGAAGTCGGATCAAGGTTGGTTGTAAAGTTAATCCCGAATGTTGTGTAATCCTGGTGACACTTCTAAATATTCAAGCTAACGTGGTGTTCTTTTAGTTTCTGGAGAGAAATGAACAGCAGCAGGGCCCAGCAGTCCTGCGCACTTCAGATTTGTACAATTTCTCCTCCAGGTGTTTGGCTGTTCCTTCAGAGGACGCTGTATGTGAAGAACTCACAGACTTGGTCCTGGGAGGTCAGAAACACGGCATTTGAAAATGATTTCCAGGGAGGAAGTTAAAAGGGAGGGACACATTGGTAGCCCTTTGTGGGATTGTGTGGAAATGTCGCTACACAATGTACATAGGTAGCAGGGCCTTGCCACGCACCGCTGCTGAGAAACAAGGAGAATTTCGAAGCTGTCTTTGCATGGGCGTTACAGGGGTCCACACATTCCCCCGCTCAGTCTCCTTTGCCCTTGCCCTTGAAGGTGACCTTCTACCCCCAACAGAAAACCCCGCTGCGTGGGGTCCCCTCACTCAGAGACAGGGCCACATAGACGTACCATCTACTGTCCTTGAATGCAGCCCACTCCTAGGGTCTATGTACTCAACTGTTTCTCATGCTTCTCCATCCATCCTCAGACCTATGGGGTTCGGGTGCCCTCCTGGTCCACCACATTCCACCTGCAGGGAAAACGCAGATGCAGCCGAGGACAGGGGTCCCAGGAACCACGACGCTGTACAAAGCAATGCCTGCAGGTGCCTCTAGGAAGCTGAGGCATCCCGAGGGAAGGAGGAGAAGCCACGTGAGTGAGAAAAGAGAAACTAGAGTCTGTCATCAGAGTGAAGTCAGTCAGAAAGAGAAAAACAAATATTGTATATTAACACATATATGTGGAATCTAGAAAAATGGTACAGATGAACCTATCTGCAGGGCAGGAATAGAGATGCAGACGTAGAGAAGGGACATGTGGACACAGGGGGGAAGGGGAGGGTGGGACGAATTGGGAGATTAGGATTGACATATACACACTACCCTCTGTAAAATAGACAGCTAGTGGGAACCTGCTGTATAGCACAGGGAGCTCAGCTTGGTGCTCTGTGATGACCTAGATGGGGGGGACAGGGGGAGGGGGAGAGGTCCAAGAGGGAAGGGATATAGGTTTACATAGAGCTGATTCACTTCGTTGCACAGCAGAAACTAACACAACATTGTAAAGCAACTGTACTCCAATAAAAAAAAAAAAAAATTGGGGCAAATCCAACGAAATCTCAAACCGCAGACCTATATTGGTTGGGAGAAGTGAACTAAGGCTTGGGAAAAGTGATCTAGGGTGTTAAAAATAAATAAATAAAACTCTGCTCAAAAAGCTTCTGCACCAGAGCAGAGAGAAAAGGCTTGCTCCCACCCCCAGTCTCCTCACTTTCGAGAAAACTGGCTTCGGCACGGCTGAATTCCTTTGGCACAAACTCCCTGAGCCTCTGAGCCCTATTTTCCACAGGAACACTAGTTATGTGTTTCACTCAGGATTAATTTAGAATTTTTTTTTTATTCCTCCATGTATCAGGATCATTCACGGAGGGGAAGTTCTTCTATACCCATTCCCAGAATCCTCTGAAGACATCTGGTCTCATTAGAAGATCAAATAGATCCTCCAGATTCATTAGTTGTTCAACAAAGTGGGAATTATTTTCTCACTGCTCTTGTGTTTGTGAGATACTCAAGACACAGATGGGAGAAAAATAACGGAAAGAAAAAAGCACAATCTTCTTGACTCACAAAGACAGTGCTTTCTATGATATGGCGGGCCGGGGGGGAAGGGGGGATTCTGGAATTCGCTCTTGATTTCCAAAAACACAAGGAAAAGTCAAGAGTATAGGCCACTGTAAGACAGACAAGGTTTAAAGATTTGAAGGGAGGGACTTCCCTGGTGGCGCAGTGGTTAAGAATCCGCCTGCCAATGCAGGGGACACGGGTTCGAGCCCTGGTCCGGGAAGATCCCACGTGCCACGGAACAACTAAGCCCGTGCGCCACAACTGCTGAGCCTGCGCTCTAGAGCCCGTGTGCCACATCTACTGAAGCCCGCGCGCCTAAAGCCTGCGCTCCGCAACAAAGGGAAGCCACCGCAATGAGAAGCCCGTGCACCGCAACGAAGAGTAGCCCCCGCTCGCCGCAGCTAGAGAAAGCCCGCACGCAGCAATGAAGACCCAATGCAGCCAAAAAAAAGAAAAAAGGATTTGAAGGTATAGTGAATGCACGACACTACCCCAAAAATATGGTCATACTTCAGTAATTCGTGGCCCATCTATCAACTGGTTACAATCCTAAATTCTCTTCCTTCCTATTTTCGCAAACATACATAAAAAGGAACCCATGCTGTTACACCCAGCATCACGTAGGACCCAGGACGTAACTTCCTTTAGCCATTTTCCTGCAGAACAGAACTGCACGTGGTTGCCACACCAGATTCTCCCAGAGAGAGGGCTGTGTGCAGAGGGAAAGGCACTCAGAGAGCTCTGGACACTCCTCCAGGGCTCAGAAGTGCCGGCTGGTAGATGCACTTCACTGAATGATGCCCCAGTGGCCTGCGAGAATTATAGTAGCTTTCTAAAGTGACTCACTCACTCCCAGGGGGTCGTCTGGGCTCAGAGAAAATCTATCTCCCTGATTATTAGTGATTTAGTAATTGGGTGGTAGTGATGGACTTCTGATAACGTGGAGATTTGCTTTAGCTTCGCTGGCAAAGGCGTGTATTTTTGGAGTCAAAGGTTACACGGCTTCTTTGTGTGTGTGCATTGTGGGGTGGGGTTCAGGGCTGCGGAGAAGCACAGCTTCTGGGAACCTGAATCAACCAGTCCCAGTTCTGCCCTCCGGTAGCTGTATAATCTGGTACAAGCCACAGGCCCCCTGCCTCAGCTTCTTCGTATGTAAATGGAGGGGGTAGAATCAAACGACCCCCACCGTCTCTTCCAGATCTGGAAAATCTGTGGTTTCCAGGCAAGGGGTATCATTGGATACACACGTGCTGTTTGGAAACCTACTAGTTTCAGGGTGTTCATTTCAACTTTTCCATGCCATGCTTTTGGATGGAGATCAAGATTGTTCCTTACCGGTAGAGAGAAAAACGAAACAGCTCACTTACATGTACCCTCTATCTCTTTTTCCCTGCTCATCATCCAGCTCTGAAATTGCACGCTCTCTCTGAGTATATTGTATTTTTCTTTTTCTTTTTTGCTGTTCATGTGCTATGTCTCAAGATGTGTGTTTGGGAGTTATACTTTCCTCTTTCCCGTTCCAATATTTTGAATGGGAACCAGAATATCTCTTTTTGCACCTTGTAACTATGTAGAACAACAAAACAACCCACCAAATTTCCTCTGGCCCTTCTGATCCCTTAAATAGTAAACAAATGGAATCTGTATGCCCTCTTCTTATCCACGGAGAGAGTGTAACTTGTCCTGGGAGAGCGAGCAAGGGGTCATTTGCAAAATTGCCTTATTATCCTATTACTCTCCAGGAGCAAATATGTGCCTTTTCATCTTGGGGTTGTAGAGGTATAAGCAATCTGATCTGCCCTATAAGTATATCGCTTGATGGGTAATTTGCAGTGACGTTAACAAGAAAAAGACAAATGTGTAAAGGGGAGCATTCATCTTCCCAAACGATATTTTTAAAATCACAAGTTTAAAAAAAAAAAAAAAAAAATCACAAGTTTTGCAGGAAGGTAGGCAGGGACCGGGCTGCAGGTTTCGGGGATGTCTTGGAGGCCAGGCGGTGGGGCCGGCGGCGGGGGTGGTGGTGTCGGGGAGAGGCCTTGTCCAGGAGTCGTTCTTAGTGGTGGCAGGTAGACAACACCCAGAAGACCCATGACACCTTCCCAGGAGCACTGTTTCTCGGACTGCTGGTCATACCTCATTAGTGGGTCGTGAAATCAATTTAGTGGGTCATGACCAGAAATTTTTAAAAAGCATGAAATAAATTAGACTAAAGCAGAACAGAATAGAAAATATCAGAGTGCATGACATGGACAAAATCATGTACTGTCTAGTGGAACTCTGGCTCAGTTGTATGTGTGTGTGCATGTGTGCATTGTGTATGTGTGTGTGATGTGTTTGGTACACCAGGATTCAGGGTAGAATGTATTTCTTACTGCAGGTCTTAGTTCAGAAGTTTGAAACCCTCTGCCCTGGAGAAATACACGGCAACCCACGTCTCCATGCTGGCTTCAAACGCCTTGGTCTGGTTTCCACAAAGTAAATTTATAAACAAAGGAAAAGGAGTTCTTCTGAAGCAAATGGTCACCTCGCAACTCCATATTTAAACGACCCCTAAGTTATTCTGAAATTCTACTTCTCTTTCTCTGGAAAATACTTAAAACGGAATCAGTGTAAGCCCAAGGCAAATGGTGAAGTGGGTCCAGTTTGTCTCTTTCTCCTGGGGGCACCTCTCACCCCTTACAGGTGTCACCCCCAGGGTTTGTATCTGTTCCCTTTCCCTCTTAAATGCATATTCTCATGAAAGACTGATAAATGCCTTAAACAACAGTATAAATGACTGATATTGCTTTAATATGTCCCGTTCTCAAAAGTGTTTACATTTTAGCCAAATATGAACTCTCATGCCCTAGAAAAGAATCTCATACCATTTAATTACAGGGAAAAGAAAAGAGAAATTTGGAGAGAGTGTTTTCCTAGCACTCTTAAAGTCCTACCTGGGGGGCTCTATATTCACTTTATAACCTTCCTTTCTTTTTTCACATGTAATTAATACACATGATTTCTTTCCCCACGCTTTTGTGAAACAGACTTCAACGGTCTTTTTCTTTTTTGAATAGATATTTATGAAATTGTCTTATCATAAAATCTTTGAGAGCAAATATTCTGTCTTATTCCACTTTGCATCCATCTTACACCAACTAACTGCCTGACAAATTTGAGGTCTTCAACTGGCAGTAGTTAATGACTATTATACAATTTTACTTTCTGCCACACATGTGGTAATACTGTTTTCCAATGTCAAACTAATCAGAGTACAAGTGCATGTTTTTTTCCTGAATATAAGAGTAATACGTAAAGCCTCCACAGACTTGTCATAAAACAATAAGAGCAATTTTAAAATAGCACTGATTTATTGAGTATATAATATAGGCCGGGTTCCCAGGACTAGATGCTTTGCCCATATAGTCTCATTTATTCCTCGAAAAACCTCTTCAATACACGTATTGCTATTCCCTCCATACCCTCCATCACCCCCCAAACACCACACCTACAATTTTACCTACAAGAAAACTAAGGCTTGGGCTTCCCTGGTGGTGCAGTGGTTAAGAATCCGCCTGCCAATGCAGGGGACAAGGGTTCGAGCCCTGGTCCGGGAAGATCCCACATGCCGCGGAGCAACTAAGCCCGTGCGCCACAACTACTGAGCCTGCGCTTTAGAGCCCGCGAGCCACAACTACTGAGCCCGTGTGCCACAACTACTGAAGCCCACGCGCCTAAAGCCTGTGCTCTGCAACAAGAGAAGCCACCGCCATGAGAAGCCCGCGCACCGCAACAAAGAGTAACCCCCGCTCCCTGCAACTAGAGAAAGCCCACGCGCAGCAATGAAGACCCAATGCAGCCAAAAAAAATAAATAAATTTAAAAAAATATATATATATATATTTAAAAAAAAAAGAAAACTAAGGCTCAGAGATTGAGGACCTGCCCACAAAGACAGTTACTAAGTAGCAAAGATCTAATGCAAACTGGTTTCCTCTGACTTGGAAGGCTGTGCTTTCCTCACTTGTACATTTCCTAACCTTTCAGGCTGTATGTAAAATCATCATTTTCATTTTCATTTTCCAATTTCTTACCTGTTCTCTTAAGGGACAAAGTCGTGAACCTAAGAGCGCCGGGAAACTTTGGTTTGGTTTGGTTTCTAATGATAAGCGCCCTGACTATCCCAGGGTGGTTCCATCCTCAGAGGGTCTGGCCTGACAGCTAACAGTGCATTCTGTTCGCCCCCCCGGAGTGATCCCCGCCATCAGCCGTCTGTACGCGCGGGACAGAGGCCTAGACAGAAGGGCTGGACCGCTCAGCATCCTAACAGCAGGCTGGTGGTAGCCTAGTAACTTACTCGGATCCATTCAGATAATTTTTTTGTTGCAGATCACAGTGCCAGGTGAAGACGGCCACGGAAAGCACTGTTTTCCGTTTGCACGTGGCTTCCACGTTCCCCAGCCCATCCACGCACACACCACTTTAAACAGAAACCTTTAAATTAAAAGTCTGCTTTGTACTGTCCTTCTCTCAGAGATGTTTAAATCTCCTCCCAAAGTCCTAGGTGTCTGAAGCAGCCACAGGAACAGGAGGAAATTGATTTTGTGACAGACAGACTAGAAATCAAACCCAGGATTCAGTTTTGTTTTCAACACAGAGAACGAAATCACTGACCACCAAATACAGTTTTGGTAGCTACTCTCGGATCCCAAACTTCCCTATAACTTTCCCATATTAATTCGGTCTTCAGTTTCAGGAAATAAAATAATTATGTAGTTAAACAGAGATCCTTAGACAAACAAGGGCTGTGTTTACAATGTACCAATCCATTAAAATCAACGACAGACATGGATTATGAGTAGCAAAGCCCAGCCAAGCAGGCTAGCACTTGCCATGGGCCCATTCCCCAGCCAACAGCAGTAAACATCCTATTGGAATCTGCTCCGAAAACAAAGGCTCTACCAACCTAATGTCAAGGTAAACAGGTAATAAATACCTACTTGCTAACTACTAACCAGTGGTACCACTTGCATTCTTTAGTGTCTAAACACAACTAAATGTTGGCCTTTTTTTCCTTCTAAAATGGCACCATTATAACAGAGCTTTTTACTGGGTAATTTTTTAAAAGTTTACTAGGTTCTGTTTCACACTGGCTTCAGTTTTTTAGCCATAAACCATCTGAGGTTAAAGGGAGTAAGTAAAGACATTCTCCTACTCAGAAAAAAAAACAACAACCAACTGTCCCCCCTGTGTGACATGAAATGCCATGCCCCCAGATGAAGAGCTACAGGCAAGAAAAGCCCCATAAAGTTAAGCTGCAAATAGTTCTGAAGTCAAGGTCGAAAACATCATTTTACAAAGAAGAAAAGTAAGGAAAACGTGTTTTCCACACCAAGACCCTATTAAGCAGGGACCACAGAGCCCCGGGTCTCCGGGAAGGGGAGCTCTAAGCCCCCGAGGGCTGTCACGTACCTTGAGCTCCCTGAAGAAGACGCTGCTCCGGGCCCACTCCACGATGGAGAAGAGGGTCTGATCTGCCATCTTGCACATGAGCCCGAATGTACTCAGCCTCTCATGTTTGCTGCGGCTCGCCTGCTCCTGCTGCAGATAGGCCATGATCTTGGCCTGGACCTGGGGCTCATCGGGCTCACACTTCAGCAGTTCCAGGATCAGGTGGGGCATGCTGGCCGGGGAGCTGGTCTGGTAAGTGTCCAAGTAGGAGTAGCCCAGGATGGACTCCGGGGAGCTGGTGTAGGGGTCTGGGTACTCAGACTTGATGGCCCGGCTGGGAAAGTGGCTGTAGGTCTGGTACCCTTGCAGGCTGCCAGGAGGTGGCATTGTCATGCTGATGGGGGACGTTACAAAGGGACTCCGGTCGTAGTCTGGAGGAGGCAAGGCAGGGTGGTTCAGAGGTAGGCCTTTGGAGACAGAATGGATGTTCTGAATTGCAGAAGAGATGCTCAACTCGGAGGGCATGGCTTGGATCACCTGAGACATGGCTTCTAGCTTAAGTCCATTGGCTCGGATGAGGGCTTTTTTCTGTTGCTTCAGGGCCCTGTCCCTCTTGTACATGGGCCCAAACTTATTCCTCCCTCCACGCATTCGGTCCGCCCTTACCGCTGTTGGGATGGGGGAATAAAAAAAAAGAAAGTAAGGGTAAAAAGAAGATGTAAATTATTAGCATTCTCCAGATCTCCAGATAGTTAGAAAGGCTGAAAATGGACTGGAAGTGGTCTGTGTGTGGTTGTTTTCACTACAATAGCCAAAAAAGAGCCATGCCCTCTTTATTTATGAATTCTTTCCTCCAAGTGTGTTTGTCATCAAAAAAATATTTCGGATACGTAGGGACATATTAACCCTTTGGCGACTGCAGAGACTTCCTAATTTTTGCTACACACAGGAGATGCTTCATGTTGTTAAGGAAGAGGATCAGGGTCTGTCATGCCAGGGATGCTGTGATTCTCTTTATGGAAACCCAAACTGCTAAAAGGGGAAAAAAAAAATCAAAGGAGCCATTTCTGGATTCAATTGTGACTATTTTTCCTTAGAACATCTTTCTCTCTCAAAGTCTTTTGGTTAATTTGCTGCAAAAAGTGTTAGGTACATGCTCTTCTTGGAAAATCATCCTCACCTGGACTTGACGGGCACACACCAGGGAGCCACCGGTTATTGTTTTTCACTTAAGCAGAACTGGACATAATTAAAGCAAATTCATTTCAGAAGCTGTCAAAACGGTCCACCGTCACAATGCTATGGGGCGTCTGGGGCCACGTCTAGTAATTTACTTAGCGGGACTCTCCTAGCTCATGGTGGCCAGTGGCAATTAGATAGGACCCAGCAACCCTCTGACAGCTTGTGACATACTGAAATTGCTGGAGGTTAAGTTTTTGAGCTTTTCATCTTCGGATTAGTATAGCATTAAAAATTTATTGTGAATACTAGGTATCCAGAACACCGCACAAGATAATCAAGAGTTTTTCATCTGGATGATAATTTATTGAATACTTAATTGTTTCATATCACTGTGAACAAAGCATGAGCATGCAGTGCAAGTGACTTACTGTTAAGAAAGCACACTTTTTAAGGTAAAGAAATGTAACCTTTTCCCTTTGTTAAGAAAAAAAGGAATCAAATGACATCATATGCAATCACAACATTTAATTTTTAACATTTTATCTTCTGAGTCTCATACTATAGTAAGCATCTACCACACTGTTTTGCTGTTTGGAAAATAATAACAGGGATTGGTAACGAAGAAATTAACAAGAATCAGTTATTTCTTTTCTCGATCTTGTCTTAAAAGCAACACTGACTTAACAGTCCTCCTGATAACCGAAGTGGCTACTTCTATTGGGAAGGAACCTATTAGCAATTCAGCAGACGTATCTGAAATTTTTTGAGTATTGCCATCAGGTCTGAGTGCCACACAACAGAAAAGCCCCAAACACAACTAGTCTGTGCCTCACTGATCAAATAAAATGCACTCCTGTATCTGGCACATCTCAGGGATCTGTATCACTTCTTGTTACTTTATTTACAATATATTTAATCTCTGGAAAGTCAGTAGGTCAGAGGCTGAAAAACAGCAACACACCATAATAGTCCATGAACTACAAATTATTTACAGAAGTCACATATTAAACGTTACTTCCTGCCAATCTGTACATCGTAAATGCAGGTTCTACTTTTTCAACGTAAAGTTTAATGTGGCTTTTGAGGAACCATTCTCTTGTTCTTGTCATACCAATGCTACCGATGTAATGGTTCATTATTTTTCATGTTTCCTGCTTCTCAAAAAATTTTTTTTATTTTGCACTCAATCATCATCTTAAAAAAAAAAAAAAGAAATGTGCTTTCCCACACAATCAAAAATGATACTCTACATGACAAAATCTTTTTATAATTAAAGGCTTTAACTCTTGTTCAGGAATCATGAAACTAATAGCAACAATTATGACAAGTGTACCTATTTAAAAAGATTAAAATCAAACTTTTTTTCCTGATTTGAAAACTTAAAGGATTTTAAAAAATATTTTGGCAAATTATTTTTACCTGTTCTCAGCTGAATCATGTTAGTCTTGCTTTCATCTAACCTGACCTTTCATCTAACCTATGAAATGCATATGCTCCTCAAAATAAAAAAAGAGGTGAGGAGGCGAAACTCTGGTATTAGAATTTTTTTCCTAGTAAATTTCACCAGCATTTAAATGAGACTCGGACTATTCTGCTGACAAAACATCAAAAGATCTTATTGTCAATAGTGTTAAAAGACTAGGAAAATACTATTACCATGTTATAAGTACAATGTTGTTTTAAATCCTATGTCCTTGGAGAGTTTTAACAGGCAGTGGTCTTTAGAAAAAACTTACCTTCTAGCTTCATTCCAACACTTAGACATTTTTGAAATCGACAGTAAGGACAACGCTTTCTCTGTGTCTTGTCAATTTGGCAGTTCTGGTTTTCTATACACGTGTACCTTTTATTATTTTGGACTGTTCGCTTAAAAAAGCCCTATAAGAGAAAATAGTGAGACATATTATAAAGCTAACACCCGTCTCTTCCATTGTTTCATTTTAAGGACATCACCAGTAAATCTTTTCATTGCACCGTTTGAGCCCTTATGTGGTTCTGTGGTTTGTTTTACATTTTAACAAGATCAACCCTCCAAAACCAGGATATGGTAGAGATTTTTCTGGCATCAGAGTTATATTTCAAGAATCGTATCAAATCTTGGGGAGCTTTAGCTACACACCATCTTATCTCAACATTCAGGGGAAAATATATGCATATTAACCAGTAATTTTTTGAAGAAAATCTGTTTTCCTATTAACCTTCATATTCCAGATAAGGCACTTATATAGAGAGCGGCATTGTTTTTAAGTAGTCTGATACAATTTCAGTGGCAAACTACTGTAAAATAGCAATGGAAAAATGGAATAGCAAAACACCTCAGATTTTTTACAAATGTCAGCACTAGATAGTTAAAAGCAAAAGGATTTAAAGAATAAAATGGGAAAATGTTCATAATTCCATTGGAATACATTCAAGTTGGGGAACTGTGTAAAGAAAAAGGTGAAACTCATGAGGGAAAAAAGCATATATAGCAGAGAGCTGAATTTTAGCAGAGTGTATGCCTTCCTTATATTTCACCCACAAGAATTAATCAAAAATAAAATCTGTAGCTTTGTAACATAATAACAGCTTGGATGGTATATTCTGTTTGTCCTACTAGCCACAAAGTGAAACCATCTTACTTTGTTAGAAAGAAAGAAGGGATTTTCTTGGCAGTGGTTTAAGTAATTGTACTGAGTTTTCTACTTTTAAAAATGTTGAAAAATAGGGGGTATCAGATTTACTGGGAATATATGAAAAAGGTCTGAGATAAATCCTTAATGTATAGTTGACATTGTTAGTAATAATACAGTACGTCTTACATATTAAAATTTCTTGCATTTAAACAGGTCATATAATATATTTATGAAAACTACTCTTATTATAAACTTAAGATCTGGTTTCTAATTCTTTATGATATAGATTTCAAAAAAATCTTAAAAATTATTTTTGGAATAAATCAGGATGAAATCATGCAGTTGGGAATTTAGACTTTTATGTCTGTGGGTAAAAAATGTTTGGACGTGTAGCACAGAATACTCTGAAGTTAAAAAGTATTTGGGAAATACTCTGTCATGTTCACTCTCAAGAACAACGATGCTTTAAATATATATAAGTCAAGCAAAATCAATACTTTGGACCGTTAGAAATAGAAGTCTTTCTACAGCTCTATCACCTTCCTACCATAAACTATTTTAAAGCCATGAGACTGGCAAAGTTTTCTAAACAGCATAAATCTCTTTGCCTTTTGAATTAAATTGGACACATATTTCGAAGAATCATCTCACTAAGACTCACTCATTCCCTCTCTCATTTTTAATTGAGTCCGAAAAAGACAGCCTATATTTAGCTTTAAGAAGTAATCCAATGGTTTATTTTGGTTTTGAACATTGTATTTCTCAGGTAGCAACGGAGAAGGCAAACCTTGCAGCTTTCACAGGTGAGGAGCCCATAATGGTACCCAGACACTTTATCTCCACAAACGGGACAGAGTTCCTCAAGATCTTCATCATAGGAGTAATTCACCATTTTAAACTGAGACACTGAAACAAGAGAAGTGCATGCACATATCCGATTAATTTACTAGGTAGGTTTTAATCCTGCAATAAAAACCATTTTGGTGACTGGTGGGCAAACATCACCAGGTAAAATAGAAACTAAAAATGTGTTACCCAGATGTACTGCAGAGAGCTATTTTCATACAGTGAAAGTAAAACATCTTTTGGCATGCGCTTTGCATTATTTTAGTTTAAAAATAATTCTAATTTCTTGCGTTAAAAATTCTTAAGCTGACCACTGTTGAACACGAGTCCCCCTAACTCTGCAAAGCAACAGATCAGAATAGAAACAAGAATTGCATAAAGTAACAACTTCGAATTTCTTTTAAACCTCCTTGACGTTAAGTTCCAAAATGTCACCTTTGCCTAAGGGAGAGAAAGGAGCACACGGCGTTATCTTCCCACTGGAATGAGTTTGCTCAAAGTGCACCGAACTATAAGGGTGCTTGGGGAAAGCAACACCAATATGCAAACACTTGGCAGGGGAACGGATGCCGCAGAAACCTTCTCAGCAGTCCCAATTTAACCACAGCCTGCGGCTCCCAGCGTTCAGATCTGTTAGATTAATCCAAACATTCAGTTACGTATTGATAGGGCTTTCCCCTCCACACTTTGCAAAAATCTCCTGTAAAAATAAAAAGGCAAAAGGCAGGACGCCCGGACGAAAAAAAAAAAAAAAGAAGAAGAAAAAGAAGGAAAGGAAAAGATACACACGAGGGTTTGGTTTCGTCGCAAAGTACTGAAGTCGTTTAATGAACTTCACATGTTTCCGATCATCCCCGCAAAATATAAACACCTCGAGTTCGCCCTGTTAAACAGAAATCAGGCCGCGGCTCTGAGCGGCTCCCTGCAGGGATCGGGTAACCGGCCTTCCTTCCGACGCAGCGCCGCGAAGGCGTCTTCACAGCTCCAAGATGGATATACTGCATAGCGGAGGCAGTGGCCCGGAGACCCCAGATAATACCTGATCCGGTCCCTCCCGGAGACTCGGTCCTCGCCGATCGAGCCTCGCAGCGCGCGCCGCGGGGGACGGATGGCGAGGGCAGGTCCGCGCAGCCCGGCCGCCGCCCGAAGCCTCCCGGCACCTCCGGTGAAACCCCGGGCGCATTCGCCTCTCGCCCCTTGCTCAACTTTCGGCTACACCCAGGCGCACAAACGCCCCAGTCAAGTTTGTTTTAAGTTAATCAGTGGCATTTGCAGGGGGCGGGGCGGGGCGGGAGGGGGTGGACGGGGAACCGAGGGCCGGGCAGAAGCTTCCTCTGATTTGTTTACCAAATAGGAAAGGGAGAAATAGCCCCCAGCCCACCCCCAAAGTACTCGGCCGCTCTACCACCATAGTGGCCTCCTTGCCAATGATTACTGATTTTCTTTTTCTCTCTTTAAAATAAAGTTCTGTTTTCTTTACGGACTCTGGGGGCCTCCGGAAAGGGCCGTCGGGGTGAGGGTCCTTGCAGCGCTTCTCGGCTGAGCCGCGACCGGCAGAGTGGGGCCGGCTCTCTCCCAGGAACTCAGAGCCCTGGGCTGGGGCATAAACCTGGGTGAGTTAGCCAGAGTTTGGGGGGTGGGGGTTGGGGGGTGGGGGTCCCGGGAAGAGATGTTCCAGCCGAGGCAGACGTGTGGGCTCCGAGAAACAGAAATAAAGAGACGCAGAGCGCAGTTCTCCCGGCGGTGCCCTGAGAGGTCCGCGCTCGCGTTTGGGGAACCTGGGGCTTTGGCCGAGGCTGAGAGTTCCAGAAGTTTGTTAATAGCCCCATCCCTCCTAAAGCTCGTGATTATTGTCTTGAGGCACGTTTTAGGGACGGAAAAAGGTGTGCTTTACCAAGTGTGTTCTCTTCTCCCTCTCCCTTTCCCCAACAAAGTAAACTTTAACTTCGCATCTGAGAGGCTCGGAGAGGCAACCGTTTCCAGGCGACCCGGTGCGCGCCTCGGGGATCCGACACCCAAAAGACCGGGG
This sequence comes from Balaenoptera borealis, assembly GCF_965194805.1. Lineage (NCBI taxonomy): Eukaryota > Metazoa > Chordata > Mammalia > Artiodactyla > Balaenopteridae > Balaenoptera > Balaenoptera borealis. The sequence continues at coordinate 2,929,890 of NC_138860.1, forward strand.
CTGGGGGTGGGAACCCTCTTGGAAAATTCAAAGACAGAGGCCGTGTGGGGAGACCGACGCTGCGGTGCGAGACCGGGGCACCTTTCAGAAGCGCCCAGGTGCTCTTAACCCAAGTTAGCGTTTGGAGCACGGAGTGCGTCCGAGCAAATAAGTCCCGGTCTTGCCAAAGTAGAGGGCGCGGTGGGGCCTTGGACAGCGAAGGCCTCAGAGGCGCGCCGACAAGTTCCCCGAACTGTCCCGGGACCCGGTAGCGGGTCCTCTTTCTGCCCCCCGGCCCTCCGCCCCGCGGGTCGGACGGCGGTGCGTCCCCGGCCGAGACCAAAGCGAGCCTGGTCCTGGGGTGCCTGTCCGCAGGGGCTCCCCTCCGGCGGCAGGCCGCGTGGCCTGGAGGAAGCCTCGCCCGGGCGCTGCCCACCCGCTTTCGACCCCGGGGCTGAGCCAGCGGCCGGAGGCTTCCCGGAGCCCTAGGCACCAGGGAAAGCCAGCTTTCTGCTCTGGGGCAGTAGGTCGGGTCGAGAACGCCCCTCTCGAATTTTACAAAGAAAATATTGCAATGGCATCTCCCTCCCATCTCCCCCCAAACCCTGATTCTTGCCTCCCCGGCTTCCTGCTCCGGCTTCTCCCTCCGCTGCTTTTCCCGAGTCGCCCAGAAACGCGCGCGGTAAGGAGAAGCAGAAACTTTCCCTTGGCCCAAGAATCTCGCCGGCCCCAAGGACGCCCGAAGGATAGTCCTTCGCGGCCGCTGGCGGCGGAGGGTTTCGGAGGCAGCTCCCCGGCGCCGCTTCCCCTGCGACCCCCTTCGCGGAATCCCAGGTGCCAGAGGGAAAGCCTCTTTGGGCCAACCGGGTCCCCTCGTTAGCCAACCTACAAGTTAGACTCTAGGGCCTCGGGCCCAGGGGACGTCCACGGCCCCAGGGGACGTCCACGGCCCTCCCTGGAGGCTGAGCGAGACCCCAGGATCCGCGAGCGGTATCCGACCCCACCAGCAGGACGCACGCCTTCCCGCCGCCCCCTCTTCTCAAGGCAGCGGGGCGACCTCAGGCCCCGGGCCCAGCGCCGCCTCTCCCGCACAGCCGCGTGCACCAGCCCTGAACTCTGCTCTCAACGCCTCCCCGGCCCTTTCAAGTCCGTTCAAGGGGATGGCAGGAAGCGTTCCGGGATCACAGGCCCGCCGGCCCGCACATCCTGCGCGCTGGCAGGGGCGAGGATGGAAGGGCACCGGTGACTTTTCCTAACATTGTTCCCTCCCCGGCCCCGAGCAACTGCGATACACTTCGGAAGGGCTCAATACGGCCAGATCTAGACTCGCTTAGTTTGGAATGCGGCGAAAATACTGCCTACGGGATTTACTTTTTTTTTGGCTGTTGTTGTTAGCAATCAAAAGCTGGGATATGAAAACGGACTTCCAGATTCCCAGGTCTCAGACAGAAGGGCTTGAGGCTAAACCGCCGCCCCCGCCCAACACTCACTCCGCAGCGCCCGACCAGAGGATGGGCTGGGAATAACTGGTTCTCTCCAGTTCTGCCTGCAGTTTTATGAAGTTGTTCAAATTCGAGCCGGCTCCCTGGGTGCGCCTGGGCTGTGGGGTGCCCATGCGTCCTAACACCGCTAAGCCCGCTCTCCCCGAGGCTCCATCTCTCTCTGCAGTTGACTCTCCCAGGCAGTGTTCTTCCACCGCTCAAGAGCCCTGGTTCAAGTTCCCGCCGATTCCAACGACTGGGAACCTGCTCGGGTTTCCCGCGAGACATTCCGTTCCTTAGAATGATCTTTAGAATAACAAGATCTTTAGCTTGAAGCTGCCCCGCTCTAGTAGCCAGAGCTCGAAGCCTCTCTTTTCTTAATGAGAAGTGGCCAATTAGGCATTGCTTGGAAAATCCCCGCCCCGCATTGTTCAAGAGCCATAAACTTTTATGCCTGCCCCTGGGGAAGGGGCCCGAAGCCCGCGCGCCGCCCCGCAGCTCGGCAGCCCCGCGGCGACCAGCGCTCGGCGGCCGGTCAAGCTCCCGCGCTGGGCGGGCGGCTGCAGCCCGCGGGGCGAGCCCGGGGGCGCTGGAGCCGCGGAAGCCAAGCGCCGCGAGCGCCTCCTTACCTTGCATGTTTTCCGGCATCTGCCCCTGTTCCCCATGCGACCGAGCCAGTCCCAGAGCTTCCGTCTCCACTTTGGGCAGCATGACAAGGCGGCCGCGGGCGGGGTAGGGGGTCCGTGCCGGTCCGGAAGCCCAGCACCTGGACGCCGGCGGCACAGCTTCAACTCCGCCGGGAAAAAGGAGGGGGCGACCGGGTGGCTGCTTCCTCGCCCGCCGGCAGGAGCGCGCCTCCGCCGCCTCCGGGGCTGCCGTCAGGACCCCCGAGCCCCGTCCAGGTTTGCGGCTCCCGAGCCGCCCCCGAACCGCGAGGAGGAAGCAGCGGGCTGCAGGCGAAGACCGCGTCCGGGCGCCCCGGTCCGGCTCGGCAAGGGCGCAGCTGCCCGGGGCGCGAACGCGCTTACGGCCGAGCTCCGGGCGCGCAGCGGAGGCGAAGGCCGAGCTGCTGCCGCCGCGGCGGTGCCGCTGCTCCCGGACGGCTCGGCTCGGGCAACCTGCACCTCGCCCTCCGCCGCCCAGCGCTCGGGATCCGCAGGGCCTCTCGCGCGCGCTTTCTCTGGCCTCACTCTCCTCTCCCTCCTCGCCTTTCCTCTCCTCTCCGCCCCTTGCCCGTCTCTGCTTCCCTCCCGCTCACTATCAGGCTTGGAGTTAGGAAGTTCCAGCCTCCCTCTGTCGCTTCGTCTATTCCTCTCGCCAGTCCGGGAGCAGTCCTCTCCAGCCCGGGAGGCGAGGCTGGGAAGGAGAAGGGGAGGAAGAGGAGGAGAAGGGAGGTGAGTAGGGCTGGGTAGGGGAAGAGGGGATGAGGGGTGATGACAGTGAATGGGGACGCGGGCTCCGGACTCGGGTCGGACACCAGGCGCCAGCCAATGAGGACGAGGCGCAGGCTCCAGTCCCCTCGCCTGCCCCAACCTCTTCACCCCGCCTCGCCCCCTCCCACCCCACCCAGGCCCGGGGCGGGGGATGCGCACGCGGCGGGTCTTAACAGCGAGTGAGAGGCGACCTCTGTCTGAGCGCAGCGGCCAAGGAGAAGCTCGGGCGGAGGTGTCCGCGCGCAGAGGGGAAGCCAGAGGGACGCGAGTGGGAGTGGGGGTGAGGGGGCGGCCCCCGTGTGCGCCGGGTGAGGGGCTGCAGGAGGAGTTAAACACATTTAAACAACCCAGAAATGAAAAGAAGAGCTGGCCTGCTCTTGAGGGTCTCCTGGCCTCGTTCCCCTCGGCACTCAGTCCGCGGGCCCCCGGGAGTGGCGGAGCGTCACGGTTCACCTGCTCACCGAGGGGACAGCCGTGTCGCCGGGAATCTGAACGGCTATCCCCGTTTCCCCATTCTTCCCCAGTTCCTTCTCTCACTTATAAACACCCCCCCACCCCGCGCCCCACCTCGAGCCCAAGATTATCTTGGCGGCAGACTTCCTAAATTTTGGTGAACTGGGTTTCCATATAGAATGCGAAGAGCTGCCTGGGCTTTCTTTTTCATTTTGCTGCCTCTTGGGTGGGACGATCCACATGAGGCCCAGAGGCCCAGCACTTTAAAAAAAGTTTTAAAGAACCATCTGTTATGCAAGCTCTTCCTCCACCAGCCCAGCCCCATCTTCAAAGTTTTCAGATCTCATCCCAACAAGATGAAAACATTTTTTTTTTTTTTTTCCCCAGCGTCCTGACTGCATGTGAAATGCCTCATATTCAGTGTCTGCTGTGAGACCCGGGTAATTATCAGAGTCCACCCACAAGGGGGTGAATTTGAATCTCAAAGGCTCTGAATTTATTCTACTTGAATGCTATAGAGATCACACAGTCAAACTGGCCAGTCCAGTATTTGATGACTTGAAAAATACTCCCATCATTGCCATGCATAATCTAAACTTTTATATGAGATGGGTCGTTCATCACCTCCCCGCGCCTGGCGATTCAGATACTGTTGCCTCTCGAAACTGATCTGTCATTTTGCTGTTTAACATGCAGCATGCAGAATCCAAGTTATTTAAATGTCAGTGTTAGTAGCATCTGCAGGTTTCATGAAAATGTTTAACCCTGGTGGGAGGGCTGCCCATTAGTTTGTAAAGGGGAGTGGGCTGAAGTTGCCAAAACTAGTGACCCTTAAGATGCTCAGATTTTGGGGACAGTCCGTCCATTTGCAGGATTTCCTATAGTTATTTTAAGTATCACTGTGAATTAAATTCAGAAAGGGGATAAAGTCTCAGGGCTCAAATCAGTGCTCGCTGCGCTTTCCTTATGGATGCAGGTGAACTTCGAGCCTCAGTTTATTACAAAGCCTTAATTTAAGAGCACCTCCATCCCACAGCAACCAAACAGCATAGGGGGGCACTTTTGCAACGTCTTCCCAACACCAGGCTGGAGCTCTGTGGGACGGAAGGCCCTCTGGTTGCTGGAACGGGAGGAGGAGGTTAGGAGAGCTGAAAGAAGTGGACAGAGGGTCTGACAGCACCAGGGACTTGTAGTGTGGCCTAAATCTTTGCTGGGACTTGGCGGCTGAGCCTGACCTGGCTGGAGGCAAACTTTGTGTTCATGTTCAGGGCCCAGCCTCAGCCCCAGAAGGGACCTGTTTAGGCCACACCTGATGCCTCTTCCCGTCTAGGCCAGTCTGCCCTCCCATCACACCCCCAAAGACCTGGAGCGACGGTGACAAAGGGCCAGCTGGCATCCATTTGTCTCCTCACAAAAGCGAGCGGCGATGGCGGGAGAATAGGGGCTGGGGTCAAGGTTTTAAAAATCCTCCCTTAAGAGAATCCACAGTTGAAGCTGTACTCCAGGCTGACGGCTCTGCTTAGTCAGCTGCGAGCCCAACGGGCACCGAAAGCGCACGAGGTCTCAAGCCGAGAGAAAACTTCCCTTTCCGAGAACCAAAGGAACCCCAAGCCCCCAGTGCCCCAGGCCTCCAGCTCCAGGAACGGAGGAGCTCCCGAGGGCCCCAGACCTATCCAGGTCCCCGCGGGGGACGTCGAAACCCCGTCTTCGGTGGACAAGGCGGGAAATCTCCCGCGGGAGAGACCGGAGAGTACAGTCACCTTTACTCCGGGCGCTCTGCGTGGGGTTTAGGGGAGCAGACGCAGAGGCGGGGTGGGGGGGCAGGCCTCGGCTTCCGACCTCGCGCTCCTTACCCCCCTCCAAGTGCATCCTTCCCCCATCCTCGCCCCCCCCCCCCCCCAGCACTTACTCTGGTCCTTTGCCCCTTCAATTCCGCTGGGCTGGGAGTCCCCACTGGAGCCCGGGACCTGTTTGCCCCGTGACCCGGGATGGGCCTGGGCGTCTCCCAGAATACCCTCGCGGAAGGAGCGCTGGGGGAGGAGGTGCCCGAGCCCTCCCGCGGTGCCGGGTCGGTTACCTGGGGATGGTTCCAGGTGGCAGAAGCCTCCGCGCGAGGCGGGAGGGCGAAGCGGACGCCAGGAGGGGAGGCACCTGAGATGGGGATGGGGGACTGGGCCTGTGTGGTCTAAACATCTGGGCTCGCGGTGGTCTGCGTTCACGGAGAGATACACCCACCGCCTTGGAATGATAAAGCCCCGGCAGGCGGGCCGACGCCTCCCACCCTCCTCCGGGGAAGTCTCACCTACTGCCTCTTAGTGGGAGCGCACTTAGGAATCCACCCCGGCTGCGGGGCATTTAACTAACTGGTGGGGACGCGAGGCCGGGTGAGACAGCTCCGGCTTGAGCCACCCCGCGCGTTCTCAACTCGCTCCCCGCTCCCCTGCCAACTCCTGGCAAACTTCGCACCCCTTTTCCCCCACTTCCCCCGCTCCTCCACCTCCTTTCCTACGGGGCTGGTCTCCAGGGTCGTCCTTCCCGGTTCTGACTGTGTCTTCGAGCGTTGATTGACGGTTGCAATTACAAAGGATGATGCCTCGGGGAGGCTCCCGCAGCCTTGATGAGCCCGAGAAGCGCAGTCCCGGCATATTTTATCCAGACTCAGCGCCACGGGGCCGTGCGCCCCGTCCACCCGCGGGCAGGAGCGGAGGGGGTCTCGCGCTCCCCGCCCGCGAGGATGCGACTGCCTTGCTCTCCCGCCGCCGCCTTCCCGTGGCTCCGCGCCGCGTTCCCGAGCGCGCGCCGGGCACAGCCTGCCCTTGACCTGACCTGAGAAGTGTCGGGCGGCCCCGCGCGCTTCCCGCGTGCAAAGAGGGAATGATTTTCAGGACTGGTTCAAGTTTCCTGGGCTCGGCAGACACGGGTCTCCGGAAGAACAGCGTGGAAGACCTACGTCTCCCGCCCGCCTGGGTGGGAGAAGCCTCCCACGACCCAGCACGACCCGCCCAACCCCCCACGAAACTTGCAAACCTACATCCTTGGAAACAATGTCTCCAACCCCGCACGAAACTTGCAAACCTACATCCTTGGAAACAATGTCTAACACCTCCTCCATTCCTACTTTTTGGTGCTTTCGAGAAACCAGAATACTTTTCTCGTAGCACGTGCCTACTCTTTAGCCGCAGAAGAAACCTAGATTTTTTTTTTTCCCCTCCGAAATTCTCCACAACCAGGCCGGGATAGCCCGAGGGGAAAGAGAAACAAGTTTATCAGTCTACGGAAGCTCGGGTTCTGCCTAAGTTCTCCGCCCCTCCCACTCGAAAAGCCCATCAGAAGCCACTTTTGCTTTCCTCTGAAAATTAAGTTCAGCTAGAACTCCAGAGTTCCGCTCCTGAGCTGGAGCCGGGAAGGGGGGTGGTGCTGGGCTACCCACCCCCCACCCCCGCTTTTAGGCGCTCCACCCCCGCGTTCAAAGCACTTTTTTTTTTTAAGACAGGTTAAATTTTAGTGCAGACATATAAATTAACAAAGAGCATCGAATTGGCTGAAGCTTGCAGAAAATAAACTGGAATAGGTGAGAAGTCGTGTCATGTTAAAAAAAAAAAAAAAATCCCTGTCTGCTGCCTGAGTAAACAGCCTGTAGTCCAGGAGGAAAAACTGCGGCCAGTCTAGACCTCCTACCCCTAGAAAGGTGCCTGGTAGGGGGTGGCCAGCCAATGGCGACTGATTCACAGTCACTATGGGGGTATCTTAGTATATCAGGGCCCCGTCTTTACCAGCGAGGAAAACGCAAGGTGCCGCAGTTATCTGGGTAATCAAGACTCCTCCACACCCCTCCAAACAAACTCGCATCCTTTCCCTGAAGGACAGGTCAGGTTTTTGGAGACTTTGGCCTGTATTATTGGAATCTACAGCTCTCGGTAATAAGGCTTCCCTGTAGAACTTCTTAGACTTCATTTTCTTTGGGGCGAGTTGCCCCTGCCCAGGGGTCTAGGCGCGTCCCACCTTGGTCGAGCCGGTGCCCTTCGAGGTGAATGGGGAGATCCGGTCTGGAGAAAGGAGCCGGCTGGGAAATAACCTTGGGTAGGTGGTCCAATCTAATCTAGCTCTTCCTCTCTGTAATTGAAATGGAGATGTGAGTCAGCTCCAACTCAACACTGGAGACCCCACTCTCGGAACCACCCCTGTCCATTCTCGGGACAAACCAGAACACTGAGTGACGTTCTCGAGGACGACGCTGGCGCCTGCAGGCCACCAAGCCCTGGGTGAAACCTGCTGAACGCTCACACGGCCACTCCACTCCCCATAGCCCCTCCCGCGCCTCAACCTGGACCGGGAACTCAGATCTGAGCACTAGGTGATCCTAGGCTGACATCCCATTGAATCTGGCCAGACTGGAAGCTTCATGAGGGAAGGGACGACGTGCCGCTCAGCTTCCGAATCCCCGGCTGTGGCCGCGCGGGGATGGACCATGGGGAGCTTCCTGCCTTAGGGAAGCCCCCGCGCAGGGTGTTCTGGTTCTTAAGATCAAAGAGTGCCGGACCCGCAGAACTGCGGCCGTCGAGCAATTCAGGTCCCTCTTGGACAACAAAGAAAGAGTGGGTTTGGAAAGGCGGCACTCGGGGTGGTCTCGTCCCCCTGGGACTTGCCGCGCGGGCGTAGGGAGAGCGTTAGGGGCCCCGAGATGCCGCGGATCGCGCTTTTCGGAGGGTGTCAGCTCCTTTTCCAACTTGCAGACAACTTTCGTGGTTAAGAGATGGTGGCCAGCGTGCGCCGAGCCTTGGGGACGAATTCTTTCGCTTTCCCCCAGGGTTTCTTGTCTAGACACTGTGGGGCGTCGCTTCGGGGACCTGGTGGCGGGTTCCGAGCAGTTTTCTTTCCAATCCTATAGACACCGCTGGAGGCGGCGGAGCTTTTGGGCCCTGAGGCTGCGGACGTCCAGAGCAAGCCTCAGCAGCATTAACTGTGAAAAATGTTAGCGCCGGGCGTGGGACCAGCATCTCCCTGCAGGAGACACACCCGGCTTTGTCAAAAGTGCTTAAAAAGGGCGGGGGAGGGGGTACTTAAGCTTTGTCAAAAGTGCTTAAAAAGGGCGGGGGAGGGGGTACTTAAACTATCTCTTTCCCTATGCCCTCCCCCCAGGAGATCTTTACTCGTTTCTTAGGAATAAAAAGTCCTCTCCAAACTCACTCATTTTGAGTGATTTCCCCGCCGTCCTCATATCACTGACTCTATAACAAGTGGATGCAGTGAATTTCCTTTTCATCCACTCAGGAGCCCCGCGAGTTGCTACCATAAGCCACAGAACTGCAAGCTCAACGTCAAACTCCAGAGATCCTTTCAGGAAATTCCGGAGTCAGAGACCAGAAGTGCCTCCCCGCCCCCCCATCTCTGCTCAGCTCTCAGGGCTCCAGATGGCTCCACCCCACCCATACGCCAAGCCCCAGCCCACCCTTCCAAATTCTTCGGGGTTTCCACTGCGGATTGAAGAGGAAGATACAGAGCGATTGACAAATGTCTTACTTAAGCCCAAAATGCCTTTCGGAAGAAAGTCTGAGTAGACAAACATTGTCTGTAATCATACTTTCTTTATATCAACAAGGGCAATTTCCTCAACTGAGGAAAAAGCATGGATTTCAGAGTCACATCCATGATTTCCATTTACAGCCCACTCTTCTGACAAACTGAGTGACCTTGGGTAAATCACTTGACCTTTCTGAGTCCATTTTTTTTCTTCATCAGTAAAGTAAGGCTAACAAAGAAAACTTTTTTCAAACAAAATAAACTTTATACACAGGTGATCGTGTCAGGAGAGCAGCCCACCACACTGTTATTAATATCAGTTCTTTTATCTTTTTCTTTTGCTCCCTAATTTCCCCCAAACCATCCTCTGTAAGGAAAACAACTAGGAAGGGAATCACTAGCCATTCTAAGGACCATTAAAAATAGATCCTTCCAGTGGGAGGTTCTTGCCAACACCACCATCTTGCAGTGTTCGACACAGTCCTCAGGACTCAATCACATTACCCGCAGATATTCAGCTTATTTGAGGTTTAAAAGTAAAGTATATCTTTTCTTACTTGTCAGTCACACAAAAACACACATAACAGAGCTTCCTCAAAGACTGAGAAAGAGGCAGCCTTTATTGATCGGTCTGGTCAATTTCAGTCCACATGTTTCCCCAGGCTCAATCTCTCATACACCGGTCATATTTCAGCTCTTCCCCAGGCCCTTCCCACACACAATGCCCCCCAAACTCCTGAAGTTCCTTGAAGCCAAGTGGGTTTCTCAGAGAAGTTGTTCCAGCAAGGTAAAGAGTGAAGACATACCCTCAAATAAGTAGCTTTATCCTGAGGTAGGTTCTGGACTTGGGGAGTAAGACGTCTGACTCTTGCCCTGCATAAGGGCATCCCTGGAGGTGTTTGGGGAGGTTGGGAAAACTGGCGGGAGACTGTTCCAGAGCCCCTCTCTAGCTCAGCTCAAGTTCAAGGCTGAATCCAAGATAACCCTAGACATTGTGTCTGCGTGGAGGGGTCAAGTAAAGAAAAAAAGCATTCCCAAGCCTCTGTTCTGGCTTCATCCATACATCTCTCTTGGTTTATTAAAAGAGGCATTAAAGAAATTCTTTAAGTCCCATCACAATTGAGGATCCAGGCCAGCAAAGAGAATCTGAGAAGCATTGTTTTGGAAGTGGGCAGGAGCCGGGAAGGAGACAAGGCTCCAAGGCTTAGCTTCCTGGAGGCAACTGGCTGCCTAAACCCAGCAGCAAGAATCAGACCACGGGGCTTGGGTGACTGGTGTTCTAAACAGCACTGCAGATAAAGCCGGCTAGAGGTTAGGGCGACATAACAGGCTTTCTCACTTTCCACTGTGTGACATTGACTTCCAGAGATCTTAAGGGCACAGAGCTTACTGGAGGTTATCAATGGAATCAAACCAGACTCCGAGAGTGCTAAGGGGACCAGATAGCAACGTTTACATCACAGTCTCAAGACAGCATGTGCACTGTGTATTACGTACCCCTAACTACACAGACAGAACTTCCTGTGGTCAGGATGCAACATTATATGGACTGTATAATATTCTTCAAAAATGCCCTTAAATCGAAGAATTACATAAATTTAATACAAATCAAACATAACGTTGAGCACATTGCAAGAGGGTCAGTAAATACTCGTTACATGACATGTTTCCTACCGCACAGATTTGGCTCTTTTGCTGACATAGACAGGTACTTTATTCTCTCTCTCAAAGTCGTACTGCGTATCATTCAGTAAAATCACCCCATTTGTGAGAAAGAAAAAAGCCTAAGCCAGAAACCAAGAATCTGGACAGCATCCCAGAGCTAGTTAACTTTAGGGGAACGATCTGGTTATAACCCAAGTCAGCTGCTCTTACACCGCACAGATTATCTTGCAGGTAGGCAGAAGGAACAACGGCATCTTATTTTCACTTTTCTATATGAGCACAGACGTCTATGTGCAATTTTCATGGAACCACCAGTGTGCATAAAAGAAAAATGTCATGCCATGTCTCTAGGGCCCATAGAGACAGCTTTTTAGATAAACAGAGGCACATTTCCCAGAAGAACACAAATGAGCTGACGCAGAATTCAAACCCTGACTGAGCTGTACATACACTGGGCTTAGTTTTGGGAACCTCTCCCCACTCCATCCCAACGTGCAACTTGCCATCAAAGCCACCGGGACCTCAGACCCTCCGAGCTGCACCCGTGGGTTCTCCTCACTGGGCCTGCCTGGGGCGGTCAGACCCCATCCAAGAGGCAACTGGCCTTCAGGGACCCACTGGAGGACCTGATGGCTCCACTGTCCCTCCGGGTGACGGTCTAGCCAAGAACCCCGGGAATGGCCCCACTGTGGAACAGACCGACCCTCAGTGCCAGCAGCCGCCTCCGGGTAACCAAGATGTTCAAAATAGGGACACCTCACAACAAACCGTGGGGCTGCAATACCCGGGGACGGGGGGAGAGAGCGTGCCTGGGCCGGGAGGGGGCGGTGGCTGCGAATGAGATCCGGAAAGAGGGTTTTTTTTAACCGGAAAATTCACTGTTCTTTTGTCACCCCAGGATCTGGCGCCCGGAAGTGCCCGCACAGGTTTCGGGTGTCGGGGGTGGGCTCGCGGAGGCCCTGGGCTTCTCCTTCGGGGTCTTCTTGAGGCTCAGCCTCTAGCGATCCCTCCGGGGCTAGACGGACGCCCCGCCGGCTGCCGGCGCTCCGGACCCGGCGGACCCCAGACTTGCAGGTGGTCCAGCTTCACGCCCGGGACGGACCCGGCGCGGTGCTGAGTGCCGGGCGTCGGGTGAAAAATACGCTTCTTCCGCGGTAGCCGAGGCAACGCGACAGAGGCTCCTCCACCATCTCACCCGCATTCCTTCACCCTGGGCCTGCGCCGCGCCGTGGGGGTCCTCGTGTGTGGTCTCGGGAATCCCCTCGCCCTGAATTCGCATCCGCGGGCGGGTGAGTCTCCGAGCGCGCACTCGCCGCGCGCCCCCGCCTCCGCGGCCCGAGCGCGCCTCTCCCCGCGCGCCCCCGCCTCCGCGGCCCGAGCGCGCCTCTCCCCGCGCGCCCCCGCCTCCGCGGCCCGAGCGCGCCTCTCCCCGCGCGCTCCCGCATCCCCGGCCCGAGCGCGCCCTTGCCGCGCGCCGCCGACGCCAGCAGCGCGGTGGCCCAGCGGGGCCGCTGCCTGTAGGGACCCTTCGCCCACGCGCCCAGGCGGCTGCGCCCCGGGCAAAGATTTGCAATCGCTCTGTGTTCTCTTCCAGCTCCTTCTGTGCCCGTATTTTCTTTTTATCAGCAGAGCAATTGATTCTCTGTTGCACTCTGCCTGCCTTCCCGGTGTTTTCTTTTTCGTAAGTACAGAACATTTTTTTTGTAACCGTTTCCTCAATTGATATACTTTAGGGTGTAGTTGGCCCATAAAAAAAAGCAATCACTGCGTTCAGTGGAGTCAGCTGGTTATCAAGGGAGAAAGAGGAAAAGCCGGAGCCTTGATTTTCCTTCTTGTTCCAGCGGCGCTGGAACTCAGCGCCGATGACAGGCCTCTGCCAATTACAGGGAAATTCCATTTCGAAAGTCTAAGAAAGTGCTACAAGAAAGGGCTTAGGTCCTTCAAAAACTAGTGGGAAGGAAGAAGGGCAAGATTTCCAACAGACTAATAATTACAGACCCCTGGGAATTACTTCCCTTTAGTCCTTGACTTTCAGGATTAATTAAAGGTATTCTTGCTGTAACGTTAACGTTTGTGACTCGCCATTATTTTTTAAAAATGAAAATAAACTTTGTTTACTTACTCTGTTTATGAAAAGAAGACATGCTCATTATTTTGAAAAACAGTCACCCTTAACTTCTAATCCTTAACTAATGATGGTATTTTTTTGTTTGTTTTTGTTTTTGGCTCGAAAAACAAAAGTTTTCTACAATATCTGCAATGAATGAGACATACTGTGATGTGGCTTGAAACTCCACAGATACGTGAAAGCACTTGTTAAAGTTTGATCAATGGTGACTCCATATGGTTAACTTGTTTCAAGTTGTTCAAATTTTAGTTTATTATTTCTCATTTAAAATTATCAGAAAATATTAGGGATGAAGATGAGATATTGTACATTTTGTTTTCTGGCTGTTTTAGGCTAATAGGATGACATGCAAAAACAGGATATAATGAATATTTGAAATATGCGTTTGCCTTTTTTGAACTTCAAGAAAGATAAATGTGTGATATATATGCGGACTTATGTGCTTTTAATAAACACAATTGGAAAAGCAGTGACTTATAATAGTAAATACATCGATGAGATTAAATTACATGTATTAGTGTAGTAGCAGGATAATAAATAGATGATAAAAAGAGCAACTCCTACTTACCAATAGGTGTAAGTCCGTGCTTTAGAGATTCTTGTAAATCCCCAGTATCCGAATTAGAAGACATTGTTAATGAAATTATAGGCAGTCCTTTGGCTTAAAGCAGAAATCATTGAGCATAAGAAAAAGTGCAGCTTGTCAAATTTTGTAGCCTTGGGGAGGACACATCAGACTACAGTAACCCTTAGTGAAAGTTAAGAAAAAGCAAAAAACAAAAACCAAAAAAAAATACAAGAATCCAGAAAGTTACAAGCAAGTATTTCCCTGGACTCTGTACTTTTTCCAGCATTAGTGACCTGCTGTAAACAATGTATCCAGTTTCATGATGGTTTCTAATCAGAGGAATGGAAACTTTCGATAGGCTTGGACTAATCACATGACTCTATGCAGGTTGATAAGAGGACCCTGTTATAAAGTGACAGCAAGAGAGATAAGAACTCTTGGCAGATAATGGCAAACAAATGATTAACTCAGAAACGGAGAGGTGCAGTGCAGCTCAGAGAGTGCAGAGTTGTAAAACTGAGGGGTCAGAAGATCGTACTTAGTGGATAAAACTCCAAACCAGCTTAAATCCACTAACTAAACTTAGGCTTGTGACATACCCCCTTGATGTCATCACCTCTTTGCATAGAGGAGGACAGATGTAGCTCTCCTGACCTCTGTAAATATATTTTAGATGATAACGTTGGCAGACATTCATTCTTTAAGTGATGACTAGGGATATGATTGACACTTTGAAAAACTACAGGTAGCATTACCGAGCTTGTGCTCATTTATTTATTCATGTTTTGTCAACCAACTTTTTTTTATCATGCCTGTTCATTAGCTGAGGAGTTCACCGTAGCTTGTTTGTACATTGGTCAGTTGATTAAAAGGGCAGCCTATCTCTTTACCCCAATAAAGTAAAACTTACACTTTGAGGTTAATGCTGGCAAAATGATGAATGTGTAATACGTTTTCCATAATTTAAAAATTATCATTCTTTCCTTGAATCCATGGAAAAAAATCTGGATTACTCCTGACCATGAAAGAACTATTACTCAAATGACCAAGGGTAGTTTTAGGCTCTTGTGAAATATCCCTGTTGTTCTTTAAAGTAATGAAGTCTGGATTCTTAGAGCAATGTATGTCTTTTCCTATGTTGTGGAACAACAGTTAGTTATTTTCTTGTATGTTTTGATTTTGCTAATGGAGCAAATTTTTTTTTAAATTTTTTATTGGCCTGAGATTCTATTTGGAAAACCCAGAATGTTTATATATAGCATTTTTTCCCATCAAAATTTTAATTTTTTTGGATTAGGTTTGACTGCATCTAATAGAAAAAGCAGAATGCCAGTGGTTTAAATAAGACATTTATTTCTCTCTTGTAAAAGAAATTCAGAGGTAGTGATGGTACAGTGGCCCTACAAAGTTGTCCAGGACCTGGTTCTTTCCGTTTTACTCTCCTCTGTCTCTTGTCCTCATGTTCCAAAATGACTGCTAGAGGTCAGCCATCACTACCAGGAAGCAGTACAGAGGAAGGGAGAAAACACATATTCCTTTTCCAGGACATTTCCTGAAAGCGCCATGTAAACACCTTGCTTACAGCTCACTAGGCAGAAATTTGACACATACCCACACTTAGCTGCAAGAGAGGCTGGGGAGTGAAGCATATAGCTGGGCAAGTAAATGTATGTTTCAAACTAACAAGGATTAGGTAATTATAATCATCCATGTCAGTTCTTTGTTGTTATTTCTTTAAACAGTCAAACAATAATGTGGCATAATACCAGAAATGTACATATGTAGATAGTAAAGGACCTATGACCCTGAAAAGCAGCTATTCTCTTAAAAATTATAAGGCTCTAAAAGCTTTTTGCTTATGTGAATTATATCTATTAGTATTTATTTTATTCGACATTAAAATTGAGAAAGTAAAAAAATTATTATTTTTAAAATTTTTATTGGAGTATAGTTGATTTACAATGTTGTGTTAGTTTCAGGTGTACAGCAAAGTGAATCAGTTTTATATATATATATATATATATATCCATTCTAAAAAAGTATTATTTATAAATATATTAATTTGTAGTTGTTAAAGTATATTACTATAAATAACACATTGAAAATTGAAAATAGCTGTTTTCCAAAACAAAATAATCCATAAAAAGTGACATTTTCAGAAGTCTTTTTAATGTCTAGCTTAATAGAAAGCTGGATTCTCATATCTCCTTCTGCATTCAGTCTGTTGTGATATGTTGTTTTGGCTGAAATATATAAAAAACATGGGACTTCCCTGGTGGCGCAGTGGTTAAGAATCCACCTGCCAATTCAGGGGACACTGGTTTGAACCCTGGTCTGGGAAGATCCCACATGCCGCGAAGAAACTAAGCCCGTGCGCCACAACTACTGAGCCTGCATTCTAGAGCCTGTGAGCCAGAACTACTGAGCCCATGTGTCACAACTACTGAGCCTGTGCTCTAGAGCCCATGCTCTGCAACAAGAGAAGCCACCGCAATGAGAAGCCCGCACACCGCAATGAAGAGTGGCCCCTGCTCGCCTCAACTAGAGAAAACCCACACGCAGCAATGAAGACCCAACACAGCCAAACATAAATAAAATTTAAAAATAATAATAATAAAAACATGGTCTTCAGAATATGAAGACAGAAGAAAAGAGCAGTGTTACAATAGCTTTTTCAGATAATTATGGATCTTTTTCTTTGATACTACACCCAAATTCCACAAGTGATATCTTCTTCGTAGTGGAAATGTGGAATCCTTAACCAAATCTGTGAACATTTTGTCCTCTATTGCACTAAAATTCATTGACCTTTTTTACACTTCAAATGCACCTTTTCCTGTGCATGATTTTATTACATCTTACACTGGTGATTTGGAAAAATATATGTTCATCAAATTTGGCAAATGTTCCAAATGTTGAAAAATATCAAAACTTATACTCACTAATATCACCACTGATCTCATCAGAAGTCTTTAAATACTGGGAAGCTGTCCAACTCTCAGTGGAATATACAGATTTTCTAAAATCCAAATGTTCACTTGAAAGTCTGAGTTTTATCAGTGAAAAAAGTACTCTCAGTTTTTTCCTTGAAGTAATAGGGTTACTTCGTATTCAAGAAATGTCTCCAAAATACCTATGTCTAAATAACCATAGTCTGTCAGCCATTCTCAAAATGTAAAAATAACATTTCATAAAAAAAGCCACCACGTTCTTCAAGAGTAACATGGTTTTTAAAATTTGAAGTAGAGTTGACGTACGATGTTGTGTTAATTTCTGCTGTACAGCAAAGTGACTCAGTTATATGTATACATATATATGTATATATGTTCTTTCTTATATTCTTTTCCATTATGATTTATCCCAGGGCATTGAATATAGTTCCCTGTGCTCTACAATAGGACCTTGTTGTCCATCCTTTCTATAAGAGTAGTGTGTTAATAATTTTTTACCAGCCAAATCATATATGGAATTCGCGATTGTTCCGGTCAGAGAATACAATGTTTGGAATTTTTTATGAAACAAAATGGTCTGTTGGGACTTCCCTGGTGGTCCAGTGGTTGGGACTTCGCGCTTTCACTGCCAAGCACGAGGGTTCAATCCCTGGTCGGGGAATTAGGATCCTGCAAGCTGCGCAGCGCAGCCAAAAAAAAAAAGGTCTGTTAATTTGGTCTGTTTTAAAAATGTGCTTTCATAATTACATTTGCATGAAATTGGGGGTATGGAAGAGATCTGAATGCAATTAAAATAGATAATATCTTCTTTTGTTAAATATTATGAGCCATATTCCCCCCCAAAAGTTTGAAAAGAAAGCGCTTTGGAATTTCTTCTGTGAACAGAAACTTTTCCTGGTCCCATCAACCTCTGCGTCCTAACCGGGGCTGCCTGTTCCGAACAGGTTGTGGAAAGATTTTTGGAACTTGGAAGAGCTGGATCCTCACCATAGGGACCTGAGATTCGGGCTGTTTTTATGACTTTTCTTGTCTTTGAGATAAATGTCAAGATTATTTCAAAATATAATTCTCTACACCTCAGGGTTACTCCTTTAGGGGAGTAAAGTTAGGAAACTCAACACCATATGATCCAGCAATCCCACTCCTGGGCATGTATCCGGAAGAAACTATAATTCAAAAAGATACATGCACCCCAAAGTTCATAGCACTCTTCACAATAGCCAGGACATGGAAGCAACCTAAATGCCCATTGACAGATGAATGGATAAAGAAGATGTGGTACATATATACAATGAAATAGTCCTTAGCCATAAAAAAGAATGAAATAACGCCATTTGCAGCAACATGGATGGACCTAGAGATGATCATACTAAGTGAAGTAGGTCAGACAAAGACAAGTACTATATGATATCACTTATATGTGGAATCTAAAACATGATGCAAACAAACTTATCTATGACAGAAACAGACTCACAGACATAGAGAACGCACTTGAACACATTATAACCTAATTAGATCAGTTGTTTAAATCAAAATGTTAATAAAAAAAAATGTTAATAAGGCTAAAGTCGAAGTTTTAAAGTTTTATAAATGGAAAAATTATTTGCAAGATCATATGGACACATAGTATTGCTAGCTAACACTCACAGACTTGGGCCTTAATTAGGAAAGGATCAGTACAATATACTGTTGTGCAGTTAATAAAAACAAAGTGACCTTTTCTGAAATTTTTGCTTGGATGGGGGTACTGGGTAAGTTGGAATATAAATTTATGACACTAGCTAATTTTCATGTTAAAATTGAAATTTTATTTTATTCTTTTAGGTGTCTGGAAGAGAATCTTTCTCAATCAGTGACTAAAGCCCATGTATGAATATTTTCAAGCCTTTAAGTGCTTTTAAACAATATTGACATTGATGCTTCTTTTTTTAATTTAATTTTTATTTTATATTATAGTCGATTTACAATGTTGTGTTAGTTTCAGGTGTACAGCAAAGTGATTCAGTTATACATATACATACATCCATTCTCTTTCAGGTTCTTTCCCCATATAAGTTATTACAAGAATATTGGGTAGAGTCCCCTGTGCTATACAGTAGGTTCTTGTTGATTATTTATTTTATATATAGTAATGTGGATGCTTTTTTTAAACTAAGTAAATGGGGTGCGTATGTATGTGTACAGATCATTTATAACTGAATATATGGACATTGGTTGTAACATAATTTCACACGTCATATACCGTAATAGATTAAGCAGTCATTGTCTGAAGAGTCACATTATAGAATTCATTATCCCCCCTTTTTTTCTTTGTTGTTTACTCTGATTACTGTTATGTTTTCATTTCTCCTCTTGCTTCATGTTATTTTGGTTGAAATGTTGGAATACTGCATCGGAATGATAAAAGTGCTATATGGAAAGACCAGTTAGAAGAGAAATGAGAATAAAGGAAGACCTCTCACCTCCTTCCTCTCTGCCGCGGTCTAGCTGTGTTGCTTGCTCCCAGCCCTACTGGACGCACACTCTCCTCTGTATCCGGTTTGGGTGGCATGGGACCTGGGTGACTCCTGGAAGTCAGGGTGAGAATTGGCAGTGGCCATGACTGTGGTCCAGAGATGGCATTTGATAAACATGCTGTTTTTTTCTCTGAGCTTTAAGCTCTTGTGTACACTCTACTTTGCATGAATACATTAGGTATTATTTACTTAGATTACTTTTTTTCTTTTAAATATATCATGGATTTCAAAATACAATTTTTATTGAAACCAATGATTTCTTCTCTAATTTTCAGATAGAAACCCAGAAGGAGCATATATTTTTGCAGGCATATGTTACACCTGTAACTGCTTTGGAAGATGTAGGTCTTCTTTCACACATGCCTGAGTGTTGGACACACATTTGTTAAGGCTTTACATATTATTCAACCCATCAAATAGTCTTGCCCATCGAATCCTCCCAACACGCTGGCTGTACACCTAATTGTCTTTACCTGAAAAACCAGGAGAGCACATTATAAGATCATGGTCGCTATGAAGGTAGTAGTTAAGCATCTGGGATTTGGGATCAGAAAGTTCACAATTGCCATACTCACTTTGTTCCCTACTCAGGGGCAAAGCAATGCTTGACCTCTTTGAGCATTAAAGTCTTCAAGTAAAAATGACAAAAATTACGGAATCCCATAGTGTTTGTTGTGAGAAGTAAATGAGATCCTATATAGAAAGTGTCCAATACATATTTTGATGTCATTAAAAACCAGTATGGACCGTGTGACTTGGGTTCTTGGGTGAGAAACTCATCTTCCATAATGGAATTTTGGAAAACATAGGCAAGTTTCTTCTTTTGTCTTTTGTTTTTGACCCCAGTTCTTAGTTTAGTCACATACTACTTGACACCCTATAGAAGACCTCCCATGATTTATAATTTAATAGCATTATGTAGTGCTTTGCTTTGATTCTATTCTTTTTTGTGTATGGCTAATAAAACATGGAACAATAAAAAAAGATTGGATTTCATGCTTTGTTACATGCTTCTGATTAGACAGAATTATTTACAAAATATACAAAAAAATGTTAAAGGATGATGGCATTACTGGGTTCCTAATAACTCCCACCAGAACTTTTAAAACATACTGTTTGCTATTTGTCACTCTTATTCACGTTCCTGTAGAACTTACTGGCATGTGGAGGAAACGTTGCATTAATGAGTTACTTTGGTCTTTTGAAGCTTATCTAGGAGGCTAATTGAATAGAAATAGATACTCAGTACTTTGTGAGAAATGAACATATTTTTGTGAAAGAAAGGCTGGAATAACATTCACATGTGATATGAATAACAGGTGCTCGGAACTCAGCCCCAAAGATGGGTTAATGAACAATTTAGGTTCCAACCGGGCTGGGGGAAAAGCACAAAAGAAATTACAACCTCAATTTTTAGTAATTATTTTTCCCAATCAAGGCAGTCTAACCACTTCCTTTTGGTGAATGTGGGCATTTAATCACCTTCATTATCCCACCGAACTCAGATACCACCACAGAGCACACTTACAGTGACTCACATGTACAAGGATACATGTTGATAATGATAAAACATTATTTGCTAACTGATTTCAGAAAGGATTTGTAAATGATTGACAGATAACTAATGACCCCTAGGCATCTTTGCCAAAATCCAGAAGGCATTCGGTAATGTCATCTGAACCCGTATTGCATGAGGATGTTGAAGTTCAGTTAATGAATTACAGTCACTGTAAACTTCCTGAATACACTCTTCCAAGACATTATGACATATCTGTTAGGAATGGATATTCTTGTAAAATCGGACTTCTGGTCAGCACCCTGCATAAGCATATACCAGAAAGGCCCTGTGGGTACGTTTATACTTGGATTTATCAAGAACAAGCACCCGAAATGACTCATCATTCAAATGGACTGATTGCACCAGATACTGGGGAGTTTACAGAGGACTTATAAGAAGAACCAGTTAGTTTTTGCCAAACCATGGCTTACTGGGGCATTTTTGCTGATACCCTTCACTAACAATGCCATTTGTCACTGATTTCATTTAAGACCTGGGCTAGCATTGGCACCGAATAAATCAATCAATAAATAATCAGCTTCTTTAACAACCCCCAAGTCCCAAATTATGTAAGACGATGGGGTGGCAGATCTGGAAAAATAATGACTATGTAAAGATTTCTTTTCATTCTTTTTAATAACTGTGAGAAATGTGGCACCTGGCAGGAAAGATAAGTCACTTTTACACAGTACTATTATGGCCAGGTAAATATTACTCACTTTTTATAGCACTAATAATTAAACAGAGCCTTAGTCAATCTTTCAGCAATTGAAATGTTTAAGACTTTATTCTTCTGTAGGCTTGTGTTGAGTTCCCCACGTTTATCACAGTCTGTGATTTGACTTACGGTTCATATCTTTATTTAGAGTAAATGAAATAAACTCAGTGCCATTTTGTTTCCATTTAAGGCCTTTTAAAACATTTAGGCAAATAACTAAATTATCTAAACTGTTTTTAAAAGAGGGATATGTAGAGCACCCAAAGTGATTTCCCTAGGAGTTATATAGTAATTATTTTCTAAAAAATATAGAGCCACAAAATAGATCTCAGACATGCTTAATTCATGCAACTGAAGGTTATATATTACCTGACATTATCTCGTTGACCACATGAATAAAACACTTTTTCAAGTAATAAGTGTTCCTCTAGAATGGAATATTTTATATGGTTAAATCTTATATGGGGACATATAACTCAATCTTGATTGCGTTTCAGTTATTCTAATAGACATTGTTTTATTGTTTTTTTGGCCCTCTCAATCCTTTGTGAAAAAAAAATGTTTAATCAAAAATGATAAAGTAGAATCTAAAAATATCTATTCCTTAAACAGTTTCTCAACTCAGCAATCTGTGATTAGTCAAAACATCAATCATCAATCTACTGACTGTAATAAAATAATGGCATAAATGCACATTATATTTTGGGAAAGGAAAGATAAAACCAAAAAAGAAAGGATTAATTGAAAAAAAACTGAAGATACTTAGAAAGGTCATCTTATACTACATGAAACTGAGAAAAACAAAAATGAGTTTCAAAGAGGGAGGCATACTTTCTACCTGTTATTTTTATTTCCATGAAAATAGCAAGTTATACCCTCAAGTATATTTTATTTAGATACTAATGTATTTTAGATTTTTCAAATTCTTTTGCATTTCCCAGAAAGCCACAAACCATCCAATTTTTCTATTTTACGCTAATAATTAAGAGAAAAAAGAGTTGATATTACAGGTAAATAAAAAAACTGAAATTGTTGTGAGCTTTCAATTATCTATTCTCTCTTTCATTAACTTCCATTACCACCCAAATTTAAATGTGCTGTTTTTAAATTTAGTGCCATTTTTGGCCTTTATTATGATCTTAAAGCTTTATTCATATTAATTATATAATATTAATATTAGAATATATATGATATTTAGAACAGTTGTTACTAGATATGTGATGTTTGACTACTTTTTCGACCTCTCTTTACCTCTATAGCCTCATGTATCATTTCTCCATTTACTGAGCACATACTATATGCCAGGCACTCTGTGAAGTGCCTTACATATGCTCTATCATTTAGTTCTAAAACTAATTATTATGAATTAAATGATACATATGCCTGGCACACAGCAGTTATTCAATAAATATCAGCTGACAATATTAGTATTGATGGCTGGGAAGATTTACACTAGGGAAATGCAAAGACCTTTAAACATAGAATTGGTAATGCATGATGTCCTTAAATGATGTAAATATATATACATATCAACAAATCATAAGTGCAGATCCAGTTCATCATGTCCCAATGGAACTCATTATCTTTCATTTCAAATGCCATTTTTTTTTTGGATGAATGACACCACCAAATTGTTAAATCGGAAATTTGGGTATCATTCTAAAAATCTCCCTCTGATTTACTTGCTGTGTCTATTCAGTTACCCAGCTCAGTCCATTCTGTTTCAATAACATCCCTCAATGGCATCCCGTCCTCTTGTCCTGTCATTGCCTTGGCTTCCGACATCCACACTAGACAGCTTACGGGCTTTGAGCCAGAGGGACTCGAGGTCTGGTCCGGGCACATCATTGATTAACATGGTGACCCTTGGTGAATTCTGTGTTCCCTTTAACTCTGTTTTCTCAGTGTGGGTGCAGCATGAACCACGACTCCTGAGATGGTGGGAAGGTTAGATGAGAACTCACGGGGCAGGTGTAGCCTGATGACTGATACATACAGGCCCCTCATCATTTCTCCCTTTGATCCTTTCTGTCACCTCCCGAGGGTTCCTTGTCTTTGCTCTGGCTTCCTCTAGGCCTTTTCCCACACTCCTGCTTAACGACTTTTAAAAAATTGAATAACGATTCTGCTGCTTAAAATTCTTCAATGGTTTGCCATACTCTTTTTTTTTTTATATAAATGTATTTATTTTATTTTATTTATTTTTTGGCTGTGTTGGGTCTTCGTTGCTGCGCAGGGGCTTTCTCTAGTTGCTGCGAGGGGGGGGGCTACTCATTGTTGCGGTGCGCGGGCTTCTCGTTGCGGTGGCTTCTCTTGTTGCAGAGCGTGGGCTCTAGGCACGCGGGCTTCAGTAGTTGTGGCTCACGAGCTTTAGAGCGCAGGCTCAATAGTTATGGCGCATGGGCTTAGTTGTTCCGCGGCATGTGGGATCTTCCCGGACCAGGGCTCGAACCCATGTCCCCTGCACTGGCAGGCGGATTCTTAACCGCTGCACCACCAAGGAAGCCCTGCCATACTCTTTAGGATAAAAAGTTCATACTGTTTAAGTTTATTACACAAGACCCTTTAAGATCTGACCTTTTTTTTTTTTAAACTTCTCTATCTTCTCCCCCACTTTCTCATTCATTCTGTACTCTACCTATAAAGAACTACTTGTCAATCCTCAAAACATCATAGTGTTTCATGCCTCTGTCTGTTCAATCATCTCTTCATTTGTTGATTTATCCATCCATCCATCTGCTTCATCAGCTAAAATGTACAAGAGGCTATAATGATGCTGGGGATAGAGTCAACCTCGCGAGGTTCGATTTGGTGGAAGAGAGAAAAGAGGAGAGTTAATTATCAGAGCATAGGGTGCTGGGGGTACAGAGGCGTCCCTAATCCATCTTGAGAGAGATGAATGGCAAGCGTCCTGGAGGAAGTGGGGCTGGAGGATCCTTGAGGACAAAGCAGAGTGAGCCGAGGGACAAGGGGGTTCCTGAGAGGAAGCAGTTCGCACCAGCCATGGAAGCGTGAGGGGCTGTGGAGTGCTTGGGGTCCTAACCCCATTCCACAGGTGCAAAGCCTGGCCTGTGTTTAAGATACGTCCTTGGAGCGTGGAAACATGCAAACAGAGAGAACGGCCAACAGTTGGGGATGGCTGAATAAATGATACTATCTCCACTTCACTGGCTACAATGCAGCCATTGAAAAAAAAAAGCTAAGCAGAGCCTTCACTGGATGGCTTGGAGGGATTCCTGTGAAGTATTTATTGCTGCATGGGCAAAGCAAGGTAATTGTGTGAGTGGGAGAACCAAGCGAAAGAGAAGAAAAGATGATAGAGGCGTATGATCACATTTATGCATTTAGGTAAAAATCTGTGTACATGTAGATATGTATACAAATAAAATAAAGAGATTAAAGCAACTTAGAAAATGCAGTCAAGTATAAAGGGAAGATATACAAATCACCTGTAATCCTGACATCTTGAGATCTTAAAGCTCTGAAATACTTTCTTCTAATCTTTTCCTATGTATTTAAGGATTGAAATACAGACAAATTTGGTATCATATTGTATATATTGTTTTATGTTCTGCCCTTTAAAAAAAATTGTTTATAACAACCCTTGCTTAATAGATATTACAACATTTATTTAATTTTATTTATTTATTTTTTGCAGCATGTGGGATCTTAGTTCCCCAACCAGGGATCGAACACGTGCCCCCTGCATTGAGAGCATGGAGTCTTAACCACTGGACCACCAGGGAAGTCCCTATGTTCTGCCCTTTTAAACATCTACGTTATATGATCAATATTTTTCCATCCCATTATATTTTTTCTAAATCATGATTTTTAATTTCTGGCTGCTGTTCCTTTAGATCGCTCTTTTGTAATTTATCGTTCTCTTGTTGTTGGACATTCAGTGTTCATTCATTAATTTTCCTGATTTAAATAACCTTTGCCTTGTCACTTATTAGCTGTGTGACCATGGACGGCTTACTTAATCTTTTTGTACCTCAGTAAAATGGAAATAGTAATAGTATAGGGTTGTTATAAAGAGCAAAATGGGGACTTCCCTGGTGGCGCAGTGGTTAAGACTCTGCGCTTCCAATGCAGGGGGCCCGGGTTCGATCCCTGATCAGGGAACTAGATCCTGCATGCGTGCTGCAACTAAGAGTCCACATGCCACAACTGAGGAGCCTGGCACAACCAAATAAATATTAAAAAAAAAAGAGTAAAATGACTTAAAACGTACTTCCTTGTAAGTGAGGCTGGCACAAAGAAAGTACTCAATAAACACTCTTTGTTTTTTCATTTGTTTGCTTTTGTTTTCTTTTCTTTTTTCTTTTTTAAAAGCTCTCTCTTTGGAAGCTGTCTGAAGCAGCATATGAAAATTTCTTCTCTTCTAGACTGAAGATGACAGTGCCTCCCTCAGACCACTGTGTGAATATTAAACAAAATGTTCCAAGTGGTTAACGTGATACCTGACACCCCACAGACCCTTAGTCCACTTTCCCTGGGTGTTTTCAAGTCTCCAGTCTCCATAAAATGTTCTTCCTCTGTGCTCAGATGGCGCCCAGAGTATACTCTATTATATATTGTATGCTATGTTATTATCTATATTATATCTTATATACAGGACTTATGTCTCTGTACTGTGTTGGCCTATTTTCTCTTTTGTTTGTGAAGAGGTGAGTCCTTTGTTTGTCTGTCCCCACCTCCCGACACAAGGATTATACGCTGTGGGCACTCAGTGAATGTCTGGGGAAGGAAGAGTATCGAGAAAGAAGATCTAAGATGAAGGTTATTTGAGAGAACAAGAAAGAAAAAGACAAAAGAAAAATGATCATGGGGGACTTCCCTGGTGGTGCAGTGGTTAAGAATCTGCCTGCCAATGCAGGAGACATGGGTTCAAGCCCTGGTCCAGGAAGATCCCACATGCCGCGGAGCAACTAAGCCCCATGTGCCACAACTACTGAGCCTGCGCTCTAGAGCCCACGAGCCACAACTACTGAAGTCCGCGCACCTAGAGCCCATGCTCCGCAACAAGAGAAGCCACCGCAATGAGAAGCCCGCGCACTGCAACGAAGAGTAGCCCCCTCTCGCCACAACTAGAGAAAGCCCACGTGCAGCAACAAAGACCCAACGCAGCCAAAAATAAATAAATAATTAATTAATTAATTTAAAAAAATGGTCATGGGAAGTGGGATTAAATATTAAGGAAATGGAGAAGGTGAAAAAAGGGAAGATAGTGTGAAGATATGGTGAGGGTCTTGGTAGTGTGAACTGGGGCTGATCACTTGGGGAAAGAATCAGAGTGAGGAAACTCTGGCTAGCAGGGTGCAGGGTTGGCTACAGTACACAATTAACCGCTAACTTTTGGGTCCCTGCTGTGTGGCAGGCACGGGGCTAAGTTCTAGTACAGGTTGTCTCATTGACTCATTTCAAGCACCCTGGGGACTTCCCTGGTGATCCAGTGGGTAAGACTCTGCACTCCCAATACAGGGGGCCCAGGTTCGATCCCTGGTCAGGGAACTAGATCCCACATGCATGCTGCACTAAGAAGTCCGCATGCCACAACTAAAGATCCCGCACGCCGCAATTAAGACCTGGCACAGCCAAAATAAATAAATAATTTTTTAAAAAGCACCCTGTGTTAGGTAAATAATTTTAATTCCTCCATGAGGGAAATATCTCCCAGAACTATTTTCAGAATGAGGAAACTGGGAATTCCCTGGTTGCCCAGTGGTTAGGACTCTGTGCTTTCACTGCCGAGGGCCTGGGTTCAGTCCCTGGTCGGGGAGCTAAGATCCATAAGCTGCATGGCACAGCAAAAAATAAATTAAAAATGAATGAGAAAACTGCCCAAATGTCCATCAACAGATGAATGGATACAGCGAATGTGGTACATATATACAATGGAATATTACTCAGCCATAACAAAGAATGAAATAATACCATTTGCAGCAACATGGATGCAACTAGAGTTGTCATACTGAGTGAAGTGAGTCAGAAAGAGAAAGACAAATATCATATGGTGTCACTTAAATGTGGAATCTACAAAAAAAGATACAAATGAACTTATTTACAAAACAGAAAGAGACTCACAGATATAGAAAACAAACTTATGGTTACCAAAGGGGAAAGGGGAGAGAGGGATAAATTAGGAGTTTGGGATTGACATATCCACACTACTATATATAAAATAGAGAACCAACAAGGACCTACTGTATAGCACAGGGAACTCTACTCAGTATCTTGTAATAACCTATGAAGAAAAAGAATGTGAAAAAGAACATATATATATCTGAATCACTGTGCTATACACTTGACGCTAACACCACATTGTAAATACTTCAATGGAAGAAAAAAGAATGAGGAAACTGGAGATTTGTGAAGCTAAATTATTTGCCCAGAGTCAACCAGCTAAGGAACGGAGGTGCGATTCGCAGGTCTGTCTGGTCCCAGGGCCTGGGCGTTCATTGCTCTGCTTTCTCCAATCCTTTACGGAGCTCGGACCAGACCTGGCTTCAGTGCTTCTCCAGTAAGGTCAAGTGTGTCCCATCAGTCACCATGGCAAATTACACAGCCAGCCTGGCTCTCAGTATTCTTCTCCGTTAATAGTTTGGCATATGGTCGTTGACATTCTTATGGCGCTCCCCGGTGATCCGTGAAGAGACAGAGCCTGTAGTAGGAAACCAAACGAAGAAGGTCAGGATGTCCCCCGAGAGATGGCAGAAAGAGCCTGGTCTCAGTGGACCAAGTGAAAGGTACACTGTGGTCATGTCCCTCTTCATCCATAGCCGTGCGGCTTGGCCTGCCTGGCTTATGAGTCATCAACGAAAAGACAAGAAAATTGAGGACGACGTGTAGACACAGGACAGGAGGCGGTATTTTTCCGTACTTAGTGGTGGAGGGGTAGCACAACGTTGGTTCACCAGACAGGGAGACATTCATAGCAAAACCAAAACCGATTTTATTTTTGAACAGGGATATGAACCTGGAAACCTTCAACACTTGAGAAGCTAAAGGCTAAAACACTTGAGAATATATTTTTTAAAATCCCAAACATGTAAGCTTCAAGAAAGCCAAAGCTAAGATGCCAGAAATGAAAAAATCACTTAAAAAAAATAAAAGAGCAGAGCTTTTAGGCTGAGGGCACCAGGCTTTCTAGCTGCATTTCAGCCCATTTTGATAGGGTAATTGCAGCAGAACCAGAAATAACTACACATTCTTCCTGGCCCTGATTCTGCATCTCTTAGTTCTGAATTCTGAGTTGGACATACAATTTTTAGGGGCTTATCAGAGCTGGCAGTGCTCCCATTTCTGATATGACTGGAGTTTAGATTCTTGCAAAGAGGCTACCGAACTGGAGGAAAATTTGAGGAATGTTTTCCTCTTTATTTAGTTCATCAGAAATAAAGACACTTTTACATTCTCCCAAATTTAGTCTCAGTAACAGGTTACCACGGTTGGTTTGGGTTGTCTGACGCTAATCACTGAGATTTGGGGTGTCAATGAGAGCGAATGATTTGAACAATTAACATTGATTTTCTTCTCATAATAATGACTAAGCTAAGTTCCATACTTCGTAATGTGGGATGGATGCCAGGTTTTACTTCCAATTTGACTGTCTTATAAACTTGAGGCGTTTGACGAATATTTTAAAGTGATTTTGGTCTGCACCATGGATAAAGGCCACACTTCTGTAGTCTGTACGGCCCCAAGTATTTTTTTAAAATAATTTTTATTGGAGTATGGTTGGTTTACAATGTTGTGTTAGTTTCAGGTGTACAACAAAGTGAACCAGTTATACATATACATATATCCACTCTTTTTTAGATTCTTTTCCCATATAGGTCATTACAGAATATTGAGTAGAGTTCTCTGTACTATACAGTAGGTCCTTGTTGGTTATCTGTTATTTATATATATCGTAGTGTGTATATCTCAATCCCGATCTCCCAATTTATCCCTCCCCCACCAAATATTTTTCATACAAAGTTTATTGAGGGGATGTTAAAAATCATCTTTTATGTAAGTTAAAGGATAGGCCATTCTTACAATTAAAACAATAGATGAAAATATATCCTGGATCCATCATTAAGCAACTCATATCTCTCCCCCAATCCCTCTCCTTCTCACTCTCTTTCTCCAGGTCATCTCTAGGTTATTTTATTTTATTTTATTTTTAAAAAGTATTTTTCATTTACCTTTGCATTAGCACTTAAAATACACATTTCTATTTCAAAATGCCATTTAAAAATTATTCTAATATAACAGCAGCAAAATATAATTCTGCAATTACAAAAGAGCTAAACGGGGATCTACAGTTAAGTTCTTCTCATGTTTACAACTATGATTCTGAAATAGATACTATTTCAAAGCAGCTGTTACCAGCTCTTTAGGTTTGGTTTAAAAACACACACATAGTTGCCGGGAGGTTTAGAATGTTGTATTCTGTGCACTGTTCTGAAAGCGTTCTTCAAGAGCCAACCAGCCCTTAAAAACAGTACTCAGTCCACAAAGCAGTCAGAAAGAGTTAAATTAACTGGGGTAAATAGGATTCCTACATTACATCAAAAGCATATGATATTCTGCAGCAACTGGGAGCATTTTCAGGTTTGGCATGTTGTCCTCTTTACAACTAATTTTATCAGAAGAGTTTAAGAAGGTGGACATTGTACGACTATCAAGTGCATTTAAAAGTGACATGTTTTTGTGCTAATCTGACTCCCCTGAATGACCTAGCTAGTGAACTAGTCACTAAGCAAATCAAGCCTGCAAGAAAGGAAGCCAATACTCAAATTACCATGTTATTGTTCGACCCACAGAATTTATTTTCAACATAAACATATAACCTCAATATGAGATGTCTAACTAAAGCAAGCACCACCAAGATCAAGACAGCATCTCCTCTTCTAAGGTTTAGGTTTTGCCCAGAATTCTTGATACGTGGAAGAGCCCATACCAAGAACCATTGCTCCCACAACAAAGCCTTGGGCTGCCACGTGCATGTGGATCAGGTGAACAGTTTAGTATTGCCCCAGCTCTTCCATTTATATAATCCATATGCAACGATTGCTGCAAAACCTGCTGTTCCAGTGGGGACAAATGGTGCCTCTCTAGCTTTTCGGATAAGTTTAGATCCCTGATCTTCATCATAGGACGGAAAAGAAACATCTGTGTCACTTGACATAGTGATTGAAGAATCTTCAGACAATGACAAGATGTCACAGGCTCCAACTGGCTTCTCTCTAGATTATCTTAAAAAGGCATTGCTTTCCCCTTGGTTTAGTGAAGCTGCAAGTAACAGAAAGCCCAGCCTGAACTGCTTCAACAATAAGGGAAATATCGTCTCTCTCCCATCCTAAGAGAGTCAGCGATGGGGCCACTGCAGGGCTGGGTCACTCATGACTCGCTGATGTCACCAGGGCCCTGGTTCTCTCTGTCTCTGCCGTTGCCAACATGATGCCCTCTCCTCTGGCAGCTTCATGGTTGCCAGGGGGCCGCAGGCGTCCCAGGAATCACACTGGACAAAGAAACAAGGTCCAGTGCATTAGATGAGGGTGTCCTGTTTTCTAGCTTTCCATCAGGAAAGAAATCCTCCCAGTAACATGCCAGAAGATTCCTCTCCATGCCGTGGGCGAGATCCTGGTCACAAGCCCGTCCCTAAACCCGTCCCTGGTGGCGTGGCCGTGAGAATATTCAGGACTTAGCCTTGAGCTGAGCTCACAATGGGGTCACTTTTCCAGTGGGGAGAAATGAGGGTTCTGTTGACAAGGAAGCAAGAGAGAATGGACAGGGTAAGCAACACATACTGTCAGCCCTGTCCCTGAAGTTTCGTTCTCTTGCTACCTTCTTTTTTTTTTTTAAATATGCCATCTTTTAAATTTTTATTTATTTATATTTATTTTTGGCTGTGTTGGGTCTTCGTTTCTGTGCGAGGGCTTTCCCCAGCTGTGGCAAGCGGGGGCCACTCCTCATCGCGGTGCGCGGGCCTCTCACCGTCGTGGCCTCTCTTGTTGCCGAGCACAAGCTCCAGACGCGCAGGCTCAGCAGTTGTGGCTCACGGGCCTAGTTGCTCCGCGGCATGTGGGATCTTCCCAGACCAGGGCTCGAACCCGTGTCCCCTGCATTGGCAGGCAGATTCTCAACCGCTGCGCCACCAGGGAAGCCCTTGCTACCTTCTTGAGCACCTGTGGCCCACTAGCCACCATTAATTTCACATATGTAAGCAAGACACAGTTTGCAAAGGGAGAATGGAACAGTCTGTGGCGGGGGGGATTTAACACTGTGACTCGGAAACGAGGTGAGAGACGTGCACATGGATCAGAGACGCGGGTTAGCGGGTAGGTCACACTTACGGACACACCACCATTTCCTACCCAACTGAATTGAGATCAGATGTCCAAGAGGTACGAACCTTGAGAACCAAAGATGAGCTTCAGACCCTACAGAAGCTTGGAAATTTCCTGTTTCCCCTGGGATTTTTATGTTGGTGATACAGAGCTGTAGAATTCGCCATCAATTCACTGACTTGGGCAGTCATTATCAGGATGTACAGCTACTGTGCAGAACAAAAATAAAATTGGGCTCATTGAAACATCCACCGGGAGGCTGGTAGAGAGCAGACCAAAAGGTACGTGGTGCCTTTATAGAAATGATCTCACTTGAGTATTCCTGTCCTATCTTCTATCTCACTAATTATAGCAAACATTCGAGTACTAATTACTATGTCCAGACACTGGTACATACGCTTTATATCAATTAACTTATTTGTTCAACAGCCCTGCGAGGTAAGAGCCACAATCGTTCCCATTCTAAAGACCAAGAACTGACCCACGGTGAGCTTGTGTGATTTGCAGAAGGTTGAAGAGACTGTAAATGGGAGGAACTGTGATCCCGTGGTTTTTGCACTGAACCACTACACCCACTGTCTCTTTAGGAGGCTTGAACCTGCCACCGATGCCACTTGGATAAGTTTTTGTCTTATCAGGGATTTCATTTAACCTCAATACAGGAGAATGTTAAAACATGATTTGGCCATTCGTTTTCTCACTAGTGCTTTTTTTGTTTGTTTGTTTTGTCTTCTGTCTTTTTTAAATGATTGTTTTGCATCTCACAACATCTCCTAAGTTTAAATTGAAAATCCAGAGAGACTTTGGTTAACACCTCTAATAAATATAGAGCTAGAAATCAGACATTATATTGGGCTGGCCAGAAAGTTCGTTCGGGGTTTTCTGTAACATCTTATGGATGTTTTTGGCCAAGCCACTACGTGTGTGTGTGTGTGTGTGTGTGTGTGTACTCTCTGATGAGAAATAGCCTTAGAGGCTATTGATGATTATAGCCTTAGAAATAGCCTTAGAGGCTATGATGATTATATTTGAGTGCTTAAGTCACCATTTTCCTAGAACACCCTTAAAACCTACACCTAGGGGGGCTTCCCTGGTGGCGCAGTGGTTGAGAATCTGCTTGCTAATGCAGGGGACACGGGTTCGAGCCCTGGTCTGGGAAGATCCCACATGCCGCGGAGCAACTAGGCCCGTGAGCCACAACTACTGAGCCTGCGCGTCTGGAGCCTGTGCTCCGCAACAAGAGAGGTCATGATAGTGAGAGGCCCGCGCACCGCGATGAAGAGTGGCCCCCGCTTGCCGCAACTACAGAAAGCCCTCGCACAGAAACGAAGACCCAACACAGCCAAAAATAAGTAAATTTAAAAAAAAAAAAAAAACCTACACCTAGGGCTTTTATTCTTGTATTGTAAAGATGTTTAATTAGAAAAGGTCAATCTTGGACTTCCCTGGTGGCGCAGTGGTTGGGAATCTGCCTGCCAATGCAGGGGACATGGGTTCGGGCCCTAGTTCGGGAAGATCCCACATGCCACGGAGCAACTAAGCCCATGTGCCACAACTACTGAGCCCACGTGCCACAACTACTGAAACCCACGTGCCTAGAGCCTGTGCTCCACAGCAAGAGAAGCCAACGCAATGAGAAGCCCATGCACCACAACAAAGAGTAGCCCTGGCTCGCCGCAACTAGAGAAAGCCCACGCACAGCAACGAAGACCCAACGCAGCCATAAATAAATAAATTTATTAAAAAAAAAAAAAAGAAAAGGTCAATCTTAATATCTAAATGACCTAGCAATAAAACTGAGCCACAGCATGGGACTTGTGGCATCTAGTCCAAAAACTCTGGAAATAATGCAGATCAAACTTTTGCAAATGTAACTGAATATAGACCTACCTTGCTTTATATGATAGGTTTGTTTTTAAAACATTTAGACATAAATCAAATTTAGCAAAATAAAAACAGAGTACTTGCTGTTCAGTGCAAATCTGTGTTCCTTTCACAAGATGGAAACTCTTTCTGCAATGTTGATATCTGCTTTCCAATTGATGCGTTTAGACGTTTGCAGTGTCGGGCATCAGGTCTGCGGTGTAGACACTTTCTCCTCTTCTCCCATGTTCCATCTGTCTCAACTCTCTTCTTTCCTCAGTCCCTCACTAAGTCACACAGAGTACCTCTCTACACTCCCTTAAGACTGAGAGCCACAAATCTGACCACTGGGCAATACTTTTTAAAAATCTGAACAACAATGAAAGTGATCCTGCAGTCACATCCTACTTCCTTGCCCCCAGGTTACTCTGTCCACGCCATGGTCATTATCTAGACTGGCTGGCTGGATTCTGAGCAGCTACACAAAGTTTCAGCGGTTGGGCTGATTTTTTTTTTAAGTTCCATCATCCATCCTTCAGTATCATTAAAATCAAATTAATAGGCAGTACTGAGAACTTACGAGGTCCTCCCAGAGCTGTCCTGGGCTTTGTTGAGGAAACACTGAGCCAGAATAAGAGAGCAGCAGACTTTGGACCTGTAGGATCGTCACAGTTTTGTTCCTTACTTGGGTTTGGAGTGTTATTAGGTCACAATGTCCCCTGCGTGTCCACGAAGAAGGTACATTCCTAGTACCAAATGGGAAAGAGGGTGTTCCTTTGGAGTTAACAACGTGTGTGTGTGTGTGTGTGTGTGTGTGTGTGTGTGTGTGTGTCCGTCTAGAGGCAGTAAAGTGCTGGAGTTGGTACTCGGCTCCCAAGGCCAATGGCATTGATGTACGCTCAGCTGTGCCAGATGACCTTGGGCAAGTTAAACCCTCAGTGTCTCAATTTCTTCATCTATACAAGAAGGATAGTCGTTGTACCTATGTCCTAAGGTTGTTGTGAGGATTAAATGGGTTAATTACACCAAAAGTCTGGCACATAGTAACAACAAATGTTGGTTATTACTTCTTCCCCATTGTTTGCAAACCACTCAGATCTTCCAAGGTGAACATTTTTGACTAGAGCTAGAAAATTATTAAATATATTTTTAATAACTTTATTTATTTATTATTTATTTATTTATTTTTGGCTGCACTGGGTCTTTGTTGCTGCACGTGGGCTTTCTCTAGTTGCGGCGAGCGGGGGCTAACTCTTCAATGTGGTGCGCGGGCTTCTCACTGAGGTGGCTTCTCTTGTTGCAGAGCACGGGCTCTAGGTGCACGGGCTTCAGCAGTTGTGGCTCGCGGGCTTAGTTGCTCCACGGCATGTGGGATCTTCTCGGACCAGGGCTTGAACCTGTGACCCTTTCATTGGCTGGTGGATTCTTAACCACTGTGCCACTAGGGAAGTCCAATAAAATTATTAAATATTGATTGGAATTGATTCCAACAATCATTTATTCATCTTAAACCTACGTATGAAGAAAAACCCCTAATGTCTGCTTGGAAAAAGTTCTGGGAATTGTCATTGTGGTAAAAGCTGCTTTCTAGACCTTCTTTTGATATCAAAGTTGATATGGCATAAATAGAATTCGGAGAGCAGTCTGGTGAAGTGGGGGCAGTGTGTACTCAGATGTTCTTTTTCTTTTTGCGTTGCTGGGGGGAAGAGGGGTGTCCCTGATTTTGCTGACCTGGCCTCAGCTTGTGAGAACTTGGTGAGATTGGCAAAGCACAGATGGCATCCTCATGTACCCTGGCCTACATGTCTATTTCCCATCTACACATGCCGGTGTCATATTTTCTATAGAAAGTATCCATCCATTCATTATTTGTTCAGTGAAAGTGTGTGAGATTCGCCCACATTTAAAAGTGAAAGGTAAAAGGCAGAAAATCAAGAAATACTTGCATGTGTGAAATGAGTTAGGGGATTAAATTTTTTTTATTTTTTTGAAGAATGGGTTTCCAAACAATTAGATAACAAATTAAGTATTCCTGGCTTTATCTTATTTGATATCAGTAAAAGCATTAGCAAAAGTTGGCCCAATTTAGGAATCCACAATACTTTGTACTTCGTCTTAAGCCTCAGTTGATGCCTGTCAGTGTCCCGGAAGGTGGTTGGACAATTTTGATTTACTGCAAGGATCTGCCTCAGTCCTCAGGTCACTAAGAGATACAAAAGACCTATTGTGTTGATAACTTTTGAAGTTTTATGTGAACTGCTATTGTGTTAACACCATCTAAATATTTTATTAGATAATTTCAAACATGCTTTAAATGCAGCTTCTTAAAAAAAACAGGGTTCAAAAACATTTCTGAATGCTGATCTAAACATCTAAAGACATTTAATTGAACTTGCAATAAAATTGTGAATCTGAAAACAAATTCTTTTGTTATATCCAAACACTGGGGAGTGGGATTTCAAGAGCTTAAATTTGAATTTTTTGTGATGATGCTTTTTCTTTTATTCAACTTTAGTTATCTCATCTGTACAAACTGGTTACAATTATAAATGTCTCAGACTCCTGGAAGGGCTGATAGAAATGATTCCAGAGCCCTTTACGGAATATTTAATTACTTTTCTACATTCAGCATAAAAGTTATACTTTATAACTTTAGGGAATTTTTCTTTACAGCTCTTATAATCTACAATCTATATTAAATATTTTATTCTTCTTGGCTTAGCTTAAAATATAACTCTGTAGCTAGAGACACACACTTGTGCGTGTGTGTGTATCAAAAACACAAAGTACTATCTTGGAATTTTAAAATCTTATCACTTTGAAAGCTAGCTAGTGTTTAATTTCATTTTATTTTATTTTTTTAAAATTGAAGTACAGTTAATTTACAAGGTTGTGTTAGTTTCAAGTGTACAGAAAAGTGATTCAGTTATATATATATATATACTTTTCCAGATTCTTTTCCATTATAGGTTATTACAAGATATTGAGTACAGTTCCCTGTGCTGTACAGTAGGCCCTTGTTGTTTATCTATTTTATATATAGTAGTGTGTATCTGTTAATCCCAAACTCCTAATTTATCCCTCTATCCACCACTATCCCTCCCCCCACCCCCAATATCCCCTTTGGTAATCATAAGTTTGTTTTCTATGTCTGTCGGTCTGTTTCTGTTTTGTAAATAAGTTTCTTTGTATCATTTTTTTTTAGATTCCACATATAAGTGATATCATATGATATGGTGTTTAATTGTACCACGAGGAAAGCACCAATAGCATTACCTTCCCTTAATGAGATAGAAAAACTCGAGCCTGAGTGCTTGCGTTGTGAAAGCCAGAGCAACAAATCAATGGTGGGGCTGCGGTTGTGTAAGTGGTGACCCACAGGGGTTGGGGGGGTCTGGCCCCACTCAGCCCCCTCACTGGTCCTGTATGATACTACCCACAGGTGGATGGCCTCCCTGAGAAGCCTGACCTTGTTTCTGCTGCATTTTTACACTGAATTAACGTTAAAAACCTGGTTATTCTCTTTCCTTGTTTCACATCTGAAAACCAGCAAATGTAGGTCCTCTCCTAACTCCTTTCAAAGAGCAAACAACTCCCATCACACCTGTGATGCCGGAACGTTAACCCCAAATCCCTCTGTACCAGCAATACATTTAAACAATTCAACTTCTCTCTTTGTAGAAGCACCATTTTTGTACCCCTGACTTGAATCTTGTTCAAGGTACTGCTGAATAGCAGGCGAGACCTCTCTGATTTGTTAAGGATAACTTCAGAATCCCAGAGTCCCCGAATCATTTTATCATGAGGTTAGGTGGGCGTTCCATTCGGTGATGCCGGGTTTAAGATTCTTCCTTTTTCTTTTTGTACCTTTGTAAGAAACCACCGGGAATTCCCTGGTGGCCCATGGTTAGGACTCCACGTTTTCACTGCCCAGGGCTGGGGTTCGATCCCTGGTTGGGGAACTAAGAAACCACGAACAAGAGAAGACCACTGTACCTGTCCTTCTCCTCAGGAACCAAGTGAGTCTTTTGCATCTGGG
The DNA here is from genome assembly GCF_965194805.1 of Balaenoptera borealis. NCBI lineage: Eukaryota > Metazoa > Chordata > Mammalia > Artiodactyla > Balaenopteridae > Balaenoptera > Balaenoptera borealis. The sequence continues at coordinate 2,967,102 of NC_138860.1, forward strand.
ACCAGCTAAGAGCAAGGCCCATTTTTTCCCTGAGACATGGCCGAGCTGCAGCCGCCCATCCAGAAGGTAAAGCTCAGTCCAGCTGCCTGTGTTTCAGTCTTTACAGTATCTTGATTTGGACCTGATTAGTCAAAAGAGAGAAACAGATAAAATACCCAGAATGTTTAAGCTACTGGGGAATAAGCACTTTGGGGATAGATAAAGAAAAAAGCCTAGTATTTTCAATAAATGGCATAGTAGTATGTAAATATAGTTAGAATCTTAAGGTCAAAGACGTTTTGTTATTTTTAGAAACAGACAAATGTATTAGGCATAATTAAATTTGCTCATAAATGATTATTTCTGATTTATTTTAAAATGAAAGTTTGAAAGAATAATCCAGGACAAAAAAAATCCTCCATTTCTTCTACCTCTCAACCACCCTCTCTCATATTTTTGACAAAATAGAGGAAGCACCCTGCATCCTCCTCTTCCAAATGTTTCTGGGTTCTTTTCTCCTAGGTTTCACACTGCTCATCACTTTCTAGCCCTGTTTTCTCAAGTTATGGAGGATTTTTTTGTTTTTTTTTGTTTTTTTGACAGAGTTTGGTAGCCTTGCTTTAGTGCCAATAGTAAGCAAAGGAGAGTTTGAAATCTTAACAAGAAAAGTTTTCCATTTATAAGAACTAATGATCAAGCTGCTGGTGTTTAGGTGTTTCCTCTTTGGTAGGAATGGAAGCCTGACCAGCCATTCTCATAGCTTATCACCTCCAAAAAGCACCACAATAAAAGTCTCTGCACTTTCAAAAAGATTAAATCCTCTTTCATTTACTTACTTTTCATATTTAAGGGAACTACAAACATTTAGACAGTGGTATGTGGTTATAGAAGTGGATACGACTTATATTTTCAAATATAGAAGACTGATCACTCAGCATCTCTTATCAAAGTGTTATCAAGCATCCTCTAGCATGTTGGTCCTTTTTATGGAAAATACAGTAGAGGCCTAAGACGTTATCCTTGCCCTCAAGGAACTTACAGCATTTGAAGAGAGTCTATTTGTTTGTTTTTGTTTTGGGGGTGGGGGGAAGGGAGTTTGGTTTGGTATGTTGCTAAGCTAGTTAATTCCTTTTTCACCTGGTCAGTGAGAAAAATAAAATGTAAAAGTACTATATCCGAGTATAGCATTTATGTACTCTGAGATCTCTGGTTTCTGATTCTCTTGGCTTTGAAAGTATAGTAAGACAATTCTTCTTATAAATAATCATAAATGCAGACCTCTTTCATACCATATGGACATTGGAAAGTATTTATAAAAGTTTATACAATGCCCACATCCAACTTTTATCATTCAGTTGCCTGGGTTTTATAAATCTTAAATGTGAGTGTTAGAATAGATCTATATGGTCTTTTAATTAATCTTCCACCATTTCCAACTGCATTTCCTTTATCTGTTTGAATCTAAATATTCTTTTACAATCAGTTACATGCTTTGTACCTTTAATCTGCAATCCCCGACCAGCTGAGTTTACACCAGTGTAGCCTGCAGAGCTGCTCACCAAACACACATTACCAGGCACCTTTTGAATGACACCCGATGGCCGGAGCGCTGGTGATAAGAAGAGCAAGGGGACAGTTCATGGTCACATGGGAGACAAAAATATATTGTGATAAGAGCTGCCACCATATTACCTATGGGCTTCAGAGGGTCCCAGTAACTGGTATTGGGAGACTTGAGATGTGGTCTTAGTTTGAGAAATAAAAATTACTGCTCAGAAATTATATTCCTTGGGACTTCCCTGATGGCGCAGTGGATAAGACTCTGAGCTCGATAAGACTCTGGGTCCAATCCCTGGTCAGGGAACTAGATCCCACATGCATGCTGCAACTAAGATTTCACATGCCACAACTAAGGAGCCCACGTGCCTCAACTAAGACCTGGTGCAACCAAATAAATAAATATTAAAAAAAAAGAAATTATATTCCTCTTCCTAAATTATTCTGAAGGGGCCATTCTTGCACATTGTTCGTTTGTGGTGTTAGTATTTGGCTTTTCCCATAACAAGACAAGAGGTTGATTGGAACAGAAATGATCAAAGTGAAAAGGAGCTTTTCTGTTGTTTGTGGTTGGGGGCAGGGTGGGTGGGTCTTGTTCTCCAGAGATCTCTCCATCCTTGGGACAATTGTTGGTGGGTAGACATTTCTGGATCACCGGCAGCTGAACCTGTGAGAGCAAAGATGAGAATCTTGAATGGAACTGAGAGTTTTTGCACGTAAGGGAGTGGGTCCTGGGCAGTTGAGTCAGGAAGGCTTTTTCTTCAACTTCTGGTTTTAATTTGGGGCAAGTGTTGGGGCTAAAGGCACAGTGAGAGCTGTCTGCCAGACTTTTTTTTTTTTTTAAATCAATCGGACACATTGTTTGTTCCTCTGGGTTTGATAGACATGTTGTAATAAGGTCCTGAACTGCTCGCTACCTCTTTATGTACCTTCTGTCTAAAGGCTTGTTACTATTGTGACCTATATTCATGGAACCACAAACAATGGGTTTAACCATTAACTTTCAAACCACCTTTAAATGAATTCCTTTATAAGATGAGAATTATATGGGTTTCCACTGGTTGCTTAGAGGAAAAAAGAAAAGGACTCAGGTTGAACCAGATTATTAAGGACCTGGGAGTTGGTTAGGATGCCCCTAGACCGGGCAGATAACTTGCCTTGACCTGACCATGTCAGATAACACTGTTTAGCTGACAATCCAGTGTCCCTGAAAATCATAAGGCTTTCTGAAGTTGGTCTGTCTGTGAATAAAATTGAATTGTGGCAATATCTTGTATTCATTGAGTTAAACCTCGCAGTCTATTTCAATACTTAGTGTCCATTAAGGTACAATTTGATGTCAGTTATCTATTTTCAGGGCCCTTCCTGGTGAGCCTTGGGAAAGTTACAGGCTACAAAGAATACATTGTTTTGTCAAGTGATAGGAAACACTGAAATCCTGTCCCTTTAGCTTCATAATTATCTCTATGAATTTTCTATTTTTAATTGAACAACAATCCAAATAAAGGGTAGCTTCCAGAAAACTATACAATCCAGTAGTGCCTGATGTTTCATGTAAAATAAAAAGACCATCCCATTGGAGTGGGGAAACTGACCTTATTTGGATGGCTCATGAAATATCATCAGTAACACAGGAGCCCATTTGGATTCTTCCATAGTTTCTACATTTTTGCTTTTTAAATGGGGTGTAATTTGCACATGCTGCTTTGCGTCCGTTGAAATTATGCCATAGTGTAGGGATTTTTTTTTCCCCATAACATTAGAAAAGCCTTTTCCTGTCCTTCTGGTAGATTAATTATTTTTCAGAATCTATCTCTGGGCTGCTTTAACCTGCTGGCTCCAATTTTCAGATCAAGAAATAGAAACACAGCGAGGCCAAGGGATGGGTTCAGCACAGTGCAGGAATCAGCAAAAGCCAGCCTCGTGGTTCCAATCCTGAGTTCACTGCCTGAGTCATCAGGCAGTTCCCAAGTAACTACTTTATTTATTTATTTTTCATTTATTTATTTTATTTATTTATTTTTGGCTGCGTTGGGTCTTCGTTGCTGCATGCGGGCTTTCCCTAGTTGCTGCGAGCGGGGGCTACTCTTCATTGCGGTGCGCGGGCTCTAGGCGAGCAGGCTTCAGTAGTTGTGGCACATGGGCTCAGTAGTTGTGGCTCGCGGGCTCTAGCGCGCAGGCTCAGTAGTTGTGGCGCACGGGCTTTGTTGCTCCGCGGCATGTGGGATCTTCCCGGACCAGGGCTCGAACCCGTGTCCCCTGTATTGGCAGGCGAATTCTTAACCACTGCGCCACCAGCGAAGTCCCCTGAGTAACTACTTTAGCGTCAATTCTCTAATTCACAAACATACAGGCGGCTTCTGATTAAATTACTTAATCTGCTTCATCAATGTTTTGACATATTTATTGTCTATGCTCTTATTTAGCAATTAATTATATAATGTGGCAGGTTTTTCCTGTCGGTATTTTGTATTGTTATTTAATCTTTTTTCTCTCCAACTTTATTGTGTTGTTATTTATTCGTGTACACTTAAATTTGTATTCCTTAAGAAAGACTGTGCCATTTGTGAATTTCCCAAGGAAAAGAACTGGCACTTATAATTCTTTGCGGCCTCTCAAAGGCATAAGGCCTTGCATACAGATTGCTGGAATTTGAATTGATCTCACTTTCATTAGATAAAACATCGTTTTAGGTTTTGAAGCACTTGTCTGCTGGTATTAATTGATGTATTACTGAAGTAGAGCTCTTTATTACCTAGTTAGTATCAAAGTAACCAAAAAATACCTTTAAGTCATGGGATGCTGACAAAAGTATTTGTTCGTAGGTACAAGTGCCACAGTGTCTGAAGTTCCCAACCTGTGGTGAAATTAACAAACAATTCCCACAAGGACCTATATAAAATCAAGGGTACAACACACCAGCCCGTTATGATTTTAGTGTATAGGCAATGCTATGGGCAGGTTTTCAGTGGGTACAAGGCACTGGGATGGGAGACTGAGTCAATGTGCTCTTTATAATATTGTTATTATTATTATTATCATTATTGTTAATTGTGAGACTAGACATTTCTTGATCATTACCATATGATATTCAAAAGTGTTAATTAACCCTTAGGACACCACAACATCCTTATGAAGTAAGTTCCGTTATGACCATATTTTATATATGAGGAAACTGGAGCTCAGAGATGCTGAGCAACTTGCCTAAGGTCACACAGCCAGTGACTGACATGGCTAGCAATCAGGTGGCCTGTCTCCAGGACCTGAGCTGAGAAGAACAGTGCTGGGGGGAGGATGGGGGGACAGACGAGGCTGACTGTGCAGATGAGACTTGGCCTGCCCTCGATTTCCTTAGAATTTTCTCTAAGGTAGAATCTTTGTCTATGACGTATCCCCCGAGGGTCGGCCTAAAGACACATGAAGCCAATGGAGAGAGGAAATCAGTCTTTGCAGAAGGTATTTTTTATCATCAGCAGCAAAGTTCTTGCTGCTTGGAGGAGGGCAGTAAATGACACACAGGAGGAGACTGGATCCCACACCCGCAGCAGAGCTGGCGGGGAAGACAGAAAGCTGCGTGATCAAGCAGCAAACGTAGACCCATTGACTTGTGCGTGGAAGTTCAGCGTCTGGGAGCCGTGACCGCAGCGAAGTAGGAGAAAGCCGCCCAGGGCACATTCCTCCTCAGGACAGCTTCTGTTCAGCCCCATCAGATCACAACCAGAGAACGTGCCAACTGAATCAGGTTTCTGGATCTTCCCCCTTCTTTTCATTTCATTTTTGTTTCCTGCTCCTGTACGTAAAAGTCCATCCTGAGGTGCTGAAGACAATCTGCTCTAAATTTTCACTTAATATCATACCCATTGTCTCTGCACAAAACACTGGAGCTGGACTCTATCTATTCCTCCATTTTTGTGTGTAAGGGAGCAAAGCACAGATGATGTAGTGACCCATGGCACCTGCACACTTAGCTCGCACCTGAGCTGGGACCAGACCCAAACCCTCCCCCATCTCAGCGCCCTTTTCTCCTCCAAAGTTGGCAAAGAGTGGTCAGTTTAGCGTGTCTGTGCTCCCTCTGTGGTGACAGAACATTCCATCTTAATTCTTTCACCGTGAATTACCCTCCTGTCTACTGTGGTACTCACCTCCTTGAAGTTGGGCGTGGCCATGTCTGTGAATTTCTTTGGCCAATAAAATGTGGGCAGAAGACACAATTATGTGATACTTCTGGGACAAAACATGCAGTTGTCGTTGTGAGACTCTCCAGAGCTCTTTTTGCCCAAGAGCTGTGTCTCCCAGACAGTAAGGATGATGGAGCTTTCCCCAGCATGGACCGCTGCCTCGCTGCGTCCGAGACCGTGGTCCCTGCAGAGACTTCGAGCACGTGAGAAAGGAAGAACTCGCCAAGATGACAGCCATGTTTGTTACTGCAGCCTGACCTGGCCTGTCCTGACGATTACAAACGGGCTTTAGGAATCTGTATTAGCTGTATCAGTGAGCCCTGTTGGGTGGCAGACACTAGGATAAGTACTGAAGACGATTTCCTCATTTAATAATTTAATACTTACCATAACCCGAAGGAGGCATGCATCTACATCATTTGCAGACGAAGACATTGAATCTAAGGGCAGGTCAATAAATTCCCCAAGTTACTCAACTAGTAAGAACCAGAGTTACTCCCAGGCATGTCTGGCTCTAAGCCTCCGTTTCTGTTTTTGTTTTTCACTCCGTCCACTGCCTGCCTTAGCGTGGCGTTACTCTGAGTGTTGACCCACATGCATTCTGCAGAGCGCCTACTGTGTGTTTATCCCTGTGGATAATGAGGCAGGGAGCTGAGTCTTGTACTTTAGGAAATCAGAGTCGAGTGGAGGGTAGGAAAGGACGTGAAGCAATAATGACCAAGATGAGATGTGAGTCTGGTGTTAAACAGCCTCTAAACCTCGAGTTGGGGCTTGGAGGTTAGTTTGGAGGTAAATAGATGGGAACCACGGGAGAGACCAGCCTACACTCTCTGACGTGGTGATGGACAGTGTGTGAGCTCTGGAGCCTGAATTTGAATAGCAGCTTCACCACGTAAGCTTCCTTTAGCCCCTGTGCCTTTATTCGTGAACTGGGGTCAGTAATAGTACTCATGTCACGGAGTTGTGGTGATGATTGCATCGGATGATGAATATTACTTAGCAAAGTGATGCACACAGTGGGTGCTCAATAAACGTTAGCTGTCTCCAGGCCCTGGAAACGGTAGGCATTGGTATGAAAACCAGAATGGGAAGTAAGGATGTGTGTGATCATATCCTTGGGCTTAAAGGCTTCTGTTTATGTCTGATTCTTCTTTTGAGACACACAGAGGGTGGAGCAGCCTCTACCAATGCGGCAGGCTTATCTCCGTGTTCAGTGCTATCAGGGTACAAAGATGAGCTAGGTACGATCACTCTTGCATTGAAGAGCTTGCGTTTATTCAGGAAGAAACGCTCAACGGAGTTACCCTGTGAAGGACGGGAGAGCAAGGAGGGAAGGAGGGGCAGAGGGCAGGGTGACTGGGACTCCCCGGGCCCAGGGTTAGGAGACAGAACACAGGTTTTATGGGACAGATGCAAATGGTAAGCAGAGTGGACATTGTTCTTACTGTCTTTACAAATCCACTCCAGCAGCTGCGTGGATGTGAGTTCCTACACGTCTGTATATCTACCTTTCACTTTATGAAGTCATGCTGAGGAAAAGAGCATGGGTTTTTGAGTCACACTGATATGGATTTAAATCCTCAGTCCCTTGCTGCCTGATCTTGGGCAAGTTTCTTAACACATTTGAAGTTCAGTTTCCTCATCTGTAAAATGGGGATAATACCCATATCTCAGAGTTTAAGATGGATGAAGAAATGTGCGTTTAAAGCCCCCAACACAGGGACTTTTATCAGAGTTCTTGCTAGTGGTAGCTGTTACTGTCATTACTAAAGGATCTTTTTTTTTTTTTTAATAATAGATCTTTATTGGAGTATAATTGCTTCACAATACCGTGTTAGTTTCTTTCGTTCTACTGACTTTGGGTTTTCTTTGTTCTTCTTTCTGTAGTTGTTTTAAATGTAGGGGTAGATTGTTTACTTGAGATTCTTTTTGTTTCTTGAGGTGAGATTGTATTGCTATAAAGTTTCCTCTTAGAACTGCTTTTGCTGCATCCCATAGGTTTTGGGTCATCCTGTTTTCATTGTCATTTGTTTCTATGTATTTTTTTATTTCTTCTTTGATCTCTTCAGTGATCTCTTGGTTATTTAGTAGTGCACTGTTTATAGCACCCATGTATTTGTATTTTTTACAGTTTATTTCCTGTAATTGATTTTCAATCTCAGAGATTTGTGGTCAGAAAAGATGCTTGATATGATTTCAATTTTCTTAAATTTTCCAAGGCTCGATTTGTGACCCAAGATGTGATCTATCCTGGAGAACGTTCCATGTGCACTTGAGAAGAAAGTGTATTCTGCCACTTTTGGGTGGAATGTTCTATAAATATCAATTAGATCTATCTGGTCTATTGTGTCATTTAAAGCTTGTGTTTCCTTATTTATTTTCTGTCTGGATGATCTGTCCATTGGTGTAAGTGGGGTGTTAAAGTCCCCTACTATTATTGTGTTACTGTCGATTTCTCCTTTCATGGTTATTAGCATTTGCCTTATGTATTGAGGTGCTCCTATGTTGGGTGCATAAACATTTATAACTGTTATATCTTCTTCTTGGATTGATCCTTTGATCATTATGTAGTGTCCCTCCTTATCTCTTGTAACAGTCTTTATTTTAAAGTTGATTTTATCTGATATGAGTATTGCTACTCCAGCTTTCTTTTGATTTCCATTTGCATGGAATATCTTTTTCCATCCCCTCACTTTCAGTCTGTATGTGTCCTTAAGTCTGAAGTGGTTCTCTTGTAGACAGCATATATATGGTGTTTTTTAAAAATTAATTAATTAATTAATTAATTTTTATCTTTGGCTGAGTTAGGTCTTTGTAGCTGCGTGAGGGCTTTCTCTAGTTGTGGCGAGCAGGGGCTACTCTTTGGTGTGGTACGTGGGCTTCTCATTGTGGTGGCTTCTCTTGTTGCGGAGCATGGGCTCTAGGCACATGGGCTTCAGTAGTTGTGGCATGCGGGCTCAGTAGTGGTGGCTCGCGGGCTTCAGTAGTTGTGGCTCACGGGCTCTAGAGCGCAGGCTCAGTAGTTGTGGCACACAGGCTTAGCTGCTCTGTGGCATGTGGGATCTTCCTGGACCCGGGCTCGAACCTGTGTCCCCTGCATTGGCAGGCAGATTCTTAACCACTGTGCCCCCAGGGAAGTCCCTCCACACCACCTTTTGAAGTCCATGCGAGGGTGGGCTCTTTCTTGAGGTGGACCCAACCTTCCACGATGGCAGGTCCCTGTCTGTTACTTACACACTCTTCCCACTTCCCGTGAAGCGTCTGTAAGGATAGATGGTTCCTGAGTCAGCCTTGACTCAGAGTAGGTCCAAGTGCGTAAAGAATTGGGGTGGGAAGAGGGGGTAAACAAGCTTTCACAGCTCACCGGGAAAAGGGAAGTGCCAACCTGCTTGATGGTTGAATGTTTCATTTCACTGGAGAGTAGAAATGGAGAGGAATTCGCTCTTACAACAGAGGGAAACGCACGGGCTCTGCCTACCACCTCCACCAAGGGCCAAGCACCCCCTCAACGCCTACGAGATTGTAAGTGACTGATTTCTCTCTCTGCTCTTGTTTCTTCGAAACCACCTCCCTCTTAGTTCAACTATTGGCATCACATCTCACTAGCTCTTTTATACGAGACAAATGACTTCATTACTGTGAACCTCAATGTTTCCATCTGTAAAGCAGAAATATTAATACTATCTCCAAAGATAGTTCTGAAAATTAAAATAACACAGAGAGCATGATTCTCATGGCACTTGATAAATAGAAGATGTTCATTAAATGTTTCTTTCCTTTTGCATATTATGAGAAGAACGAGTAATATGGACAAAAATGACTGAGCACGGTTTAAAATCCCTGAATTTCCTCATTGTTGAGTACACTTCAAGCTGGAAATGTCTCACCTGGGTAACCAAAACTTTCTTAGGCTCAGTTCCACATCTGTAAAATTGTGATAAAATTGCTTCCTCCTTGGGGGATTTGTGAAAAGAAAAAGATAGGATAAAGCCTCCAGAATGCTTCACATAGTATCTGAAACATGGTACTTTTCGATAAAAGGAAGCAGCTGATAATCCATTATTAATCATCAAACAAGGTACTACAACCTTTTCTAGCTAATTTTAAATTCAAGTTCTGGGAGAGCAGAAAACACCTCTAAAAACCAACCCTAATATGTGTTTACATCTGTTGATATTTATGGCAGCTTGTTATTTATATCTAAGTGAGAAGAATACTACATAGCTTTCTCACATTATTCGATAAATCCAATAATTTCTTGAGTGAAGAATAACTAAAAGAGCAATAAATTTAATTTATCAGATTAGCTCTAACTGATCAATGTTGAGAGAATGGAGCATGGAGTATATATATTTTGAGGAATGAGGTCCTAAATAATTTCAGACGGAAGGAAAAGGGCAGAAAGAGAATTATAGGGGCCATAAACCTCCTATGTAATAATTTATTTTGGCTTAGGCTTACCCAATCTACATGTTCCTGGAGCTAAACAATGCTAAGGTAGACCTAGCCACCTGCATGTTTTTTCTCATCCACCATATTTCTTGCACAGATGTATGTTTCTTTCCCCTGATAATTGTATTTAAGGAGTCTGAAAAATCATAGAATCCCTCTGAGCAAGTATCTGACTTTTCCTGATGTTTGGAAATTCAGGCATAGACAAATGACTAAGCTGGCAAAGGAAACTTAATTCTGTTCCCAGCTTTAAATTCCTATGGGAACATCGATTGGGTTTTCACCATATTCATATGCATCCTAAGGAAATGTTCCCACTGATGAAGTTCAGAAGGAGAATTCTAAGAAAGAAAATTCTCCTCCTTTCTTGGTTCTTCAAAATCAGTCATCCCATAAGGGGCTGCTAGTGTTGGAGGGACTCCTGCAGGGTTGGGGGGGGGGTTGGCTCTGCTTCATCGTGGGGACAAGGACACTGGCAGCAGAAGTTCTGGGAAGTACTCCTTGGCGTGAACCCTACGGGTTTGTTTTTGTATCCATTCAGCCAGTCTGTGTCTTTTGGTTGGGGCATTTAATCCATTTATATTCAAGGTTATTATCGATATGTATGTTCCTATTACCATTTTCTTAATTGTTTTGGGTTTGTTTTTGTGGGTCTTTTTCTTCTCTTGTGTTTCCCGCTTAGAGAGGTTTCTTTAGCATTTGTCGTAAACCTGGTTTGCTGGTGCTGAATTCTCTTAGCTTTTGCTTGTCTGAAAAGCTTTTGACTTCTGCATCGAATCTGAATGAGATCCTTGCTGGGTAGAGTACTCTTGGTTGTAGGTTTTTCGCTTTCATCACTTTAAGTATATCCTGCCACTCCCTTCTGGCCTGCAGAGTTTTCCCTGAAGTATCAGCTGATAACCTTATGAGGATTCCTTTGTATGTTATTTTTTGTTTTTCCCTTGCTGCTTTTAATATTTTTTCTTTGAATTTAATTTTTGTTAGTTTGATTAATATGTGTCTTGGTATGTTTTTCCTAGGGTTTATCCTGTATGGGACTTTCTGTGCTTCCTGGATGTGGGTGACAATTTCCTTTCCCATGTTAGGGAAGTTTTCAACTATAATCTCTTCAAATATTTTCTCAGACCCTTTCTTTTTCTCTTCTTCTTCTGGGACCCCTATAATTCGAATGTTGTGTTCCTCTCTTACTGGTTGTTTGGCCTGAGGCTTCCAATACTAGAGTTTGTAGGCTATTGTGTACAGCTGGGTCTTGGTGCTGAGATGAGGAACTCGGTGAGACCTCACTCTGATGAATATTCCCTGGGGTCTGAGGTTCTCTGTTAGTCCAGTGGTTTGGACTTGGAGCTCCCACCGCAGGAGCTTCGGCCCAACCCTGGGCTCATGAACCAAGATCCTGCAAGCCACTTGGCAAAAAAAAAAAAATAAATAAAAAGAACAATAACAAAGTAAAAAATAAAATTAGGCTAGGAAACTAACAGATATATTAGGAAGAATATAAAAATAAATTATAGGTGAATCAACAACTGGAAGGTACATCAGTACCCCAAAAAAGAGGAAGAGGGAAAAGAAAGAAAAAAGGTGGGGGAGGCCTTGGCTGTGGAGGGCAGGGCCTAAACAAGGGTGATGTTTGGGTGGTGGGCAGGGCCAATGCTCAGGACCCACAGGGCTGGAAAAGGCCCTGGGAGCCTGGGGGGGTGGGGCTTAGGCTCAAGGAACAGAAGGGCCCCAGGCGATTCCTCCACCCCTGGTCTCAGAGGGCAGGGGACCTCACCTGGGAGCCCAGCAGGCTTCCTGGGCTCGAGTGGGCGGGGCAAACCCCTCCTCTCCTTTCCTGCTCCTCTGGTTTTGGGTCTGGAAAGGCCCCGCCCACCTGCCTCTCCTGATCTTTCCGGCCTCCCTCCTATGCCCCCAAGGGCCCACGTGGCCTGGAGGGGGGTTTGGAGGGCAGGGGATCGGCCTGGGAGCTCAGCAGGGGTTCCTCTCATCTCCCTGGGCAACAGAGTCCCCCACCAGCAGCCGGCAGGTGCCCTAGTTGTTGGGAGACACTAACTCTGAGTCTTCCCACACCGCCATCTTGACTTCGCCTCTAAAGGATCTTAAAGATTATGTCAAGCAGATCTTGTCAAGATGTGATCTGTGAATTTGTACATCACAGAGAGCCACTCAAGAAGAGACCATGACATGTTAATCCTCTACTCTTACTGTTTCACTTAATCATTCTCTCTCCCTTTGGTGATTTTTAAGAAAAGGAATAAGATCTAGAAGTTTGTAATAAGAGCACCAACCCATATGGAATATGAAGATTGTCACTTTACTCTTATTAATCTTAATTAATCACATATCATGTACAATTGGTTCCTTAAGATGGCTATTTTCGACATACCTAACAGCGAACCAGTTGAGTTGCTGTTTTCACTTCTCTCTTCTTCCCGCTTTAGTCTAAACTCAGCAAATAATTACATATATGTCAAGTGAAATCAAGTGCGGTGATCTCACCCTTCTGTTGAGGGACTCTGCTGGCCTCTGCTCTCCTGGAGATGCGGCCACTTTGGCTGCAAAGCCCGGTATGGTCACCCCTGCAGGCCAGAGCCCGCCAGCTTCACATGGAACTCCTGGGTTAACTGGCTGTCACAGCGGGACCTCAGGGCATATTTTCTTGCCATTTAACTGTTTCTGAGCTGTCCTTTCACAAACAGTCCTTACAATCTTGCTTTATTAGTTCTTGTCAAACTGGAGTTTGCGTCCATTATGGAGTTTTCAGATTTAAACCGGTTTTCATGGCCCCATTGGGTCTTCATCCTGAGGAGTAACCAGGGCTACACCTGAAGGAGGGAGAGCAAGGAGCCTCGATAAAGGGTCTTGTGGCCCTTCAGTTCCTTCACTTAGTTATTTCACAAATATTTATTGAGTGCCTTATTCTAAATGGGTACAGTGGTTCTGGAGATACTGTGGTAGATAAAAACGTAAACCCTGATTTTCTAGGCATTTTTCTAGTTCAGTATGCGATTGAGGCAAGTCAGCATGCAGTTAATCAGAAACGAGGGGTCACTGGCTATGGAACGTCCACAGAAGACGCTGAGCTCCCCCAGCGAGGAGTGAGTCCTCTGACCTCTTTCACGGCACTTGTCACTTGCTGCCTTGTGGTGGTTCTGTGTGTATATGTCTTTTTTTTTTTTTTTTTTTCTGAACTATAAGACAAGATTTTGGGGGGCAAGGACTTTGTCTTATTTATCCCTGTGTCCTCCCATGCAGGCAGTTCAGTTCCTAGTATGTAATAACCACTCAAATGCTTGTGGGATAAAAATGTCATCTCTCCCTCATGATACTGGCTTTATACAGAAAAATATTATGCAAGTGAATCCCAGCCTCCAATTAAAAAAAAAATTTATTTCATATTGGAGTATAGTTGATTAACAATGTTGTGTCAGTTTCAGGTGTACAGCAAAGTGATTCAGTTATACATATAGATATATCCATTCTTTTTTAGATTCTTTTCCCATTTAGATTATTACAGATTATTGAGTGGAGTTCCCTGCGCTATACAGTAGGTCCTTGTTGGTTACCTGTTATATATATAGTATTGACAGTTAGTATATGTTAATCCCAATCTCCCAATTTATCCCTCCCCAAGCCTCCAATTTTAATCCTGTAAGAAGAATATTATAATATCATAAAAGAAAAAAGGTTATAACACATGATCCCAGGAGCATACCTCATTCATTAATGAGTTAACGTTCATGAGGAAATGAGTAAAATTTCAAAAAGCGTTTAAGAGTTCCTACCATGGGCAGACACTGTTGTAAACATGAGGATGTTTCAGTAAAGAACCCAGACTTAGCCCTTCCTTCATGGAGCTTAAAGCCCAGGGGAGGAGATGGCAAACAAACTCGGATTGAAATTCTAGGTGTGTTCAGCCTCTTCTCTCCCACGTGCTCCTGACTAACCTCAAGCTCCAGGGGTCATTGGTTCTTTGCCCTGGAGGCAGGGATGGAATACAGTTGACCCTTGAACAAAGCAGCCATCAGCGGCGCCTGCCCTCTGTGCAGTGGAAGATCCATGTATAATTGATGGTTGGCCCTGCTCTCCGCAGTTCCTCCCTTCTGCGGGTTATCCATATTCGCGATTCCAAATCCGCGGATTCAACCAACTGCCGATCGTGTACTGTGATATTTACTATTGAAAAATATCCACATATAAGTGAACAGACGCAGCTCAGACCCGTATTGTTCAAGGGTCAACTGTAGGAAGAGGGAAGCTCCGAGGAGTTTGTGGGGGAAGTACAAACCTGAAAGGGAAGCTTCCAGCCCTCAGCCATCCGTTCCCCCCCACTTCCCACCATCCCCGGCTGGCTGGCGGGGGAAATGCCTGGGTGAGCCCTGGCCCTGCAGAATATTTACAAATCAAAGGCTGCTCTCAGGACAAAGTCTTCAACTTTCTCAGAGTTCCCAGAGAACGCCCACCCTGTGGACCAGAAAATAGCTTTGCTTTACATCCATTGCTGAGATGTCTGTTTTGCTGCCTTCCAGAGAAACTTCAGGGAATCAGAAGCAGCCTTTCCAGTTTTATCAATGCAGCTTTGATTACTACAGATATCCTGGACCAAAGCATTGATATAGTTTCTTCTGATAGTAAAAAAGATGCCTTCTACATTGAAGATAGTCCTAAAGAAACTCTGAGAAATGCAACAATTTTTTTGCGTCGAGTGTAATGAGTGTGCTAGTTAGGACTTGGCTCAACTGTGCCAAACCAGGCAGCGCTTCCTTTTCCTCTCACACAAATGTGGGTGATCTGCGTCTGCTATGGCCACACCATGAGCATCAGGGACACAGGGTTCTTGTTTCTCTCAATATGTGCCTTTCACCACACAAAGATCCTGATGATACAGCCACATTCCACCCAGCAGAAAGTTAAGGGTGAATTAGAGCGTGGTGCATCCTGGGGTTTGCACACACTATTTCTGCTTGTATCCCACTGGCTAGATCTTAGATATACAGCCATGTGGCAGCAAAGGTAGCTGGGAAAAACATTTATTTATTGTAAGGATCATATATCTAGCTTTTAATCTCTATTTTATTTATTTCCTCTCTGATCTTTATTATTTCTGCTGACTTTAGGTTTTGTTTGTTCTTCTTTTTCTGATTCTTTTAGGTGGTAGGTTAGATTGTTTGAGATTTTTCTTTTTTGAGGAATGCCTGTATTGCTATGAACTTTGCACTGAGAAGTGCTTTTGCTGCATCCCATAGATTTCGTATGGGTGTGTTTTCATTGTCGTTTGTCTCGAGGTATTTTTAAATTTCTTCTTTGATTTCATCGTTGATCTATTTTTTTTTTTTTTAGTAGCATGTTTTTTAGTCTCCATGTAATTGTTTTTTTTCTCATTTCTTTTTCTGTGGTTAATTTCCAGTTAAATAGGAGGATTTTACTCACAATGAGAAGACAGAGGGGATATTTGGAGACAAGTAGCAGTTTCCGACATTCTGGGCCAACTCGAAGACTCTTGCTACCGCTGGGGCAAGATATGATTGTGCTGCAGGACTAAATTATAGCTGTTACAGAGCACTGGGTTTCTCCAGAGAACATCCAAATCCATGCAATCTGATGCAAACCACTGTCTCAGTTTGAGCACGGTATGCAGCCAGCAGTGTAGTGCAGGATGGTGGCTTTCAATGGTGGGGCAGAGATGGGTAAGTTGGCCGGACTAATTTAACACTAAAATTAGTTCTGTATATTGCCCTGGATCATTCCAAAGCATTTAATCGACTGAATTGTGATGAAACAAATCGACTGAATTGTGAACAAATCGACTGAATTGTGATGAACAAATCGACTGAATTGTGATGAACAAATCGACTGAATTGGGATGACACTGAAGCCAGTGTATACGTGGAATACCATTCATTTAATCTGGGGACTTCGGCTGTGTCTTTGAAGTGGGAACTGGAATTGTTTTAATATGTGTTTATTTGATATTGAAGATGGCTTTTCTGGTTCCAGAGATGAGAAGCTCAAGTATGAAAAGATAACAAGCCATCAGTGTAGCAATGAATGAGGATTCTCTAAACTTGCATTGCCCAATACAGCAGTTACTGGCTATTTAAATTTAAATCATTTAAAATGAGATTTATTTCCTCAGTTGCACTCACCACATTTCAAAGGCTTCATAGCCCTTCATGGCTAGTGCCTACCATAATGGACAATGTGGGAGGGGAACATTACCATCTTTGCAGGGAGCTCAGCTGGACTGCATTGCCTTTACTCTTGAGGCAGAACCAAGCTGAAGTAGTCAGATAATGTACTGCATTCACTTTCACATTTAATATTATTGCCAAAATATTATATTAAAGGAATGGATAAATTCTGATGACAAAGATGAACAAGATACCAGAAGAAGGGATCAGAATCAAGACAGCAGGAAGTGAACACTGCCGCATATTATGGACCAGTATATTGGATCACATATATATATAACGTTCACGTTAAGCATCCAAAACTGGGCTCAAATCAGATGAGACTTGTTCTTCCAGTATCAGGCGATCTAATACATGATGGCCTTGATTGGATTGTTGAGTGCCGTTGTTCTAGAAATTCATCAGTGTCATTTTGGAGACTGTTTGAAAATATCAGGGTGCTTATACTGTTGCTATATGTAGTTTTTTTTTTTTTTTTTATTTTGCAAAATTTGGATAAAGAGTCTAAGTGTAGCTTGGTCATAGTTTGAGATGCTTAGGAAACATTCAAATACTATAGACGTTTCCTTCTTTTCTGTATTTCCTTTCAATCTTTATTTACATTTTAGATCATTGTAATCATAATGATTAAAAATAACACTTGTTTATCTTGGTGTTACCTTATACTTGAACATTTTCCTATGCTGTTCTATGTTGCTACTTCGTATTTATAAAGGTGTTTTTAAAAGTTGCCTAATGGTCCGCTGTGCTCCACCTTGCATTTGTGCCAACATTTACTTGATAATCTCTATCTTCCTGAGAATGGTGGTTTCCAATTATTTGTTATTTTGAATTAATATGCAGTAGACCTCTTTATGAAATCATCTTTTTTTTTCTTCTTTTAAATTATTAGGATGAATTCCTAAGAAATGAGATTATCAGTACAAATGGGACAAGTGCCATTACGGCTTGATGCCTGTTGCCATTTCTCTCACGAGAGTTACATCGGTTTGTACTGATCAACATATAAGCTGACTGTTTTCACCACCACCTGCCTACATTACAAAAAACCCGTTGTAAATAGGTATCCTGAATGTATGCAGATCTGTAATGTATGTAACTGCTTGTTCACGTTTCTGTGTCCCCAGATACTAGTTATATGATCTGGATAACATTTTCAAGCCTCAGTTTTATTATCTATAAAATGGGAAGGAAAGTGTATACTCTTAGGTTTATTGCTAAGATTAAATAATATAACATCTACAGCCCAGTGCCCAGCACATAGCAAAAGTTAATTATTTTTACTGTTGTTATTAGTATTTATTTTTATTTCCTTAACTACTAACATGTACTGTTTTATAATTTTCATTTTCTTTTGTGTGACTTAGCTGTTTCCATCTTTTGTCTTTTTGTTTTCGGGGTTCTGTCATTCTTAAACCTTAAGATGAGATATTTATGACACTCCTTATTTGACATTTATACTAATTTTCCTCTGATCTTGAATTTTTTATTGTATAGAAATTTAAATATTTTATTTTATTTGATCCAGTTATCTTTTCTTTCAGATTTTCTTCCATTGTGTCAAGAATGAGGAACATATGATCATTCTTCCAAAGACCTAATTGGCTTTCTGCTAATTTTTAATGATTTAAAAACTATTTAATGTACTCTATCTTGGAGTTTGATTTTGTGCATTAATATAAATCATTGCCTCCTTTTTCCTGTCCACAAAGTTATCTAGTTATCATAATACCATTTAAAAATAATCTTCCCTTTTCTATTGTCTTGTGATAACTGATTTTCCACACCTTACCTTCTGTTATGTGACTGTTCTAATCAGTAATGAGCTATGATTTGACCATTTCTTTGAGGTCACTGGGGCAAGCGGTGTCCAGGAATTTTCACTGTCTCGGGAGAGTCCAGCATTTACAAAGAAACTTGGTCACCATATTCTGTGTCACAAGGTAATTGTGGGTAGTACACAAGAGCTTAGTCGTACTCGAAAGCTGTAAATCTTATCTTAGTAAATAAAATAAAACTGGCTAATGATCACCGACTGTATTTTCTTTTCTTCTAAGGGATGGGCTTGAAAAAGAAAAGGGGGGCGGGTTTCTTACAACAGCACTAAAACAGCTTTTAAGCAAAAAATAGCCTTATGTCAACCAAGACAGTTTATCCTCATTACACAAACACGCCTTTCTCAATTCCGTCCTTTTATGCTATAATTGTTTCCACTCTATAGAACTCCATGAGAGATTATGTCGAAAATACATTTGCTTCTACAAAAATATTTTTAAAGTACTTTATTTTCCAGAAGGACCAGGAGTTGGCTTCTGATAAGGCACGTCAGGGCAAATTGGTTTAGAGGACATATAGCACAGTGCTAATAATTTATCTGTCATGTACAATTCCAGATATCTGTGCAGCAACGTGGTGAACCAATTGGGTGTGGAGTTTGGGGGAAGGCTGGCCTGGTTAGCTGTAGGTTATTTAATTATCTAGCGAAGGTGGAATCACTGTGCTTGCTTCTTGATTGGGAAGCTTTGCTTGGAGATAAATCTGGATTAGTCATCGTGAATCAAACCAGTTCAGGTTTATGGCTCTGTTCTAGTTCACCCAAGGCATAAAGAGCCTTTATATAGCCTTTTGACTGTACCTACTTTTCTTACGGTGGAAACAGCATGGACTTGGGTTGATGACAGTTAGTGAAATGTGCAAAGAATTTCATGAGCTGCATCTGTAAGCATGGATCGAGGCTTTCCCTTAAGGGGAGAACAGAGCCCTTGTGTTTTAGTTGTTTACAATTCAGTTGGGGAGACAAGACCGACACCTATAAAAATTTAACTAGCAGTAAAAACCAGTATATGCATCGAAGCCCAATGATGGAGTAGTGACCGAGTGAGAGTTCAGAGACGGGAAAATCACTGCTGGGTGGAGGAACCGAAAGCAGCTTCCTAAGTGAGCTAAGACACACCTGGGTCTTGAAGGATGGATGGGTGATGAGCTGACGGATGGAGAAGCAGCCTAAAGAAAGATAAAGGGGCTTGAATGAACAACATGTGCTGAAGAAGCAGTGATTAAACAAGACAGGCTGGGGTAGAGATTAGAGGGAGGAACTTGAAGTCTGATTATGAATAACCTTGAAAGCCAGACTTTTTTTTTTTTCTAAATAACTAAAGGAAAACTAAGTTTTTTCACTTATTAATCTTCTCCAACAGCTCTCTGTATTTGAATGCCAGATATCATTGTAGATACATTTGGAATTTTGGCCTTATATTTTTCTTGAGTAGGGTAATAGTGAAGGATTTATTTGGATTTTTAAAAACACAAGAGGCTTCCCTGGTGGTGCAGTGGTTAAAAATCTGCCTGCCAGGGCTTCCCTGGTGGCGCAGTGGTTAAGAATCCGCCTGCCAATGCAGGGGACACGGGTTCGAGCCCTGGTCTGGGAAGATCCCACATGCCACGGAGCAACTGGGCCCGTGAGCCACAATTACTGAGCCTGCGTGTCTGGGGCCTGTGCTCCGCAACAAGAGAGGCCACAATAGTGAGAGGCCCGCGCACCGCGATGAAGAGTGGCCCCCGCTTGCCACAACTAGAGAAAGCCCTCGCACAGAAACGAAGACCCAACACAGCCATACATACATACATACATAATAAAAAAAAAAAGAATGTAAGCAGACAAGAATCTCATTAAAATATAGAAAAAAAAAAAAAAAGAATCTGCCTGCCAATGCAGGGGACATGGATTCCAGCCCTGGTCCGGGAAGATCCCACATGCCGCAGAGCAACTAAGCCCATGAGCCACAACTACTGAGCCCACGAGCCACAACTACTGAAGCCTGTGCGCCTAGAGCCCATGCTCCGCAACAAGAGGAACCACCAAAGTGAGAAGCCCGCGCACTGCAATGAAGAGTAGCCCCCGCTCGCCGCAACTAGAGAAAGCCTGCGCGCAGCAACGAAGACCCAACGCAGCCAAAACGACAACAACAACAAAACCCAGAAAAAAAACAAAACAAAGACCACAGAGGATTTTTAGGGCAGTGAAACTACTCTGTATGAGACTACCATAGTGGATTCACGTGGAGATATATTTCTCCAAACCCATAGGATGTATAACACCAAGAGTGAACCCTAATGTGAACTAGGACTCTGGTGATGATGATAAAGTCAGTGTAGTTTCATCAGTTGTAACAAACATACCACGCCTGGGAGATGTTGATAATGGAGGAGGCTATCCCACAGATGCTCCCCTTTCCCCCGAGAAGGTAGTGGGAAATCTCTCTACCTTCCACTCTGCTAACCTAAAACTGCTCAAAAAATAAACTCTATTAAAAAAAAAAAGTTTAAAGAAAGAACACGAGAGTAATAGAGCTACATAGGTTTCTTTCTTTTAAAGATTTAAATTGAGATAACTAAGGTAAAACTTTTTCTATTTTTTAAATTTTTTATTGAAGTATAGTTGTTTTACAGTGTTGTGTTAGTTTCAGGTATAAAGCAAAGTGATTCAGTTATATATATAATATAATATAATATATATTATATTATATATATATAACTGAATATAGTATATATAATACAGTAATATAGAGTATATATAATATATAGTATGATATATATAATAATATGTATATTGTTTTTCAGGTTCTTTTCCATTGCAAGATACTGACTAGAGTTCCCTGTGCTAGACAGTAGGTCCTTGTTGTTTACCTGTGTTATATATGCTGGTGTGTATCTGTTCATCCCAAACTCCTAGTTTATCCCTCCCCACCCCTCTCCCTGCACCTTATGGTTACCACCCCTTTGGTAACCATAAGTTTGTTTTCTATGTCTGTGAGAAGGTAAAACCTTTAAAATGCACACCTCCTAGGCAGAAAGATGGGAAGGATTTGATTTTTCATCTGTGATTTAGAATCTCATGTTTGCTTCTTTAAAGCCATTCTCTTAGAAATAATTTGGCTCATGGTATCCTAAAAATTATATTTCTATCACTTGTCACTTGGGCTGTCCCCTTTCAAATAGTCCTTAAAATATATCACCGTAATCACGGTGGATCTCCCAATCGCCAAGTCCTATTTGTCAGCCAGCCACACGAGTTGGTGTTCTCTACAAAGCAAGTTCCAGGCTTATAGTCCTACACCTGGCCAGGTGATGCAGAAGAGGGTCCCTTGGTACCCAACACCCGGATGTGCAGGACCAGAGGAGGGCAGCAGGTTCTGCATCATTCAGGACAAGATCTTCCTCACTGTTTTATGTATGCTTTTTGGGTCACCCCAATTCTCCCCCCAGGTTGAGGAAATTCAGGCACACAGTTCAGGGAGTTAAGGGATTTGTAATGAGACCTAAGAGGTGGCAAAGGACCAAATTTGTTTATTTTGTCTATCTGTTCTGTATCGCAGGATTCTCTCATCTCATATTTCTTATAAATATTTTGACGTTCTGTTGCGTTTTCTCAAATTTCTTCCATCTGGAAAAGTAGCATATTGGTCAGACAACCACAGCCATCTTGTCTACCTTCAAATCCTGGACATTCAGTTGCTGGCCATAGAAAAAAGTATAACATATACCTGCTGAGTTGGGTCATGCAGATTTCCTTTTTTTTTTTTAAATTGAAGTATAGTTGATTTACAATGTTGTGTTAGTTTCAGGTGTATAGCAAAGTAATATATATATTCTTTTTCAGATTCTTTTCCCTTGTAGGTTACTACAAAATATTGAGTTTAGTTCCCGGTGATATAGAGTAGGTGCTTGTTGATTATCTATTTTATATATAGTAGTGTGTATTTGTTAATCCCAAACTCCTAATTTATCTCTCCCCCCACCCTTTCCCCTTTGGTACTACCATAAGTTTGTTTTCTATGTCTGTGAGTCTATTTCTGTTTTGTAAATAAGTTCATTTGTACCTTTTTCTTTTTAAAAATTTTTAATTTTATATTGGAGTATAGTGGATTAACAGTGTTGTGTTTGTATCTTTTTCTTTTAGGTTTCCATTTTGAAATGACATTTAAAAAAAGAGTGGGAATTGAAACTAATGAAATACAAGGAGGACCGATGATTTCTTTCATTGGCTGTCAAGATTACTTTTGTTGCTTATAGAGTCTCAATCCCTCGGTGAGCATCCTATCATTATACACATCCCATCATATATGTAATGTATACATTATATACATCCTATCATTATACATTTCCTCTTGTGCTCAAGAGGAAAAGCCTGCCCGGATCCCACATGGGCAGCCAGCGCTCACTGTGGGGTCAGCTCTGTGTGGCCTCAGAGGCTGAATCCCATCACCTGTGGTCCAGCTCAGCTCTCCCCCGCACAGGCTTGACACGTGCTGTTCGGAGGGTATCCCCTGCATCATCTGAACTTGGAGTCTGCAGTGCTTGTTGTTTGGGCAAATGCCAGCACTTCTAAAATTCTAGGACTTGATAAAGAGAAGAGGGCTTTCAGAAGATACGTCTCATGATGTTATCTTGTTTACTGTAAACCTCTCTTCAGGATAGCAACACATTTAGGGAAACTCAACAAAATGGATTCAGATGGGATTACTTTTTACATCAGTGACTTTCTTCCTTACTCTTTTTTTTTTTTTCCTGTCTTCAGTGTTTAGATGACATTTTCCCCTCAGTGTAACATTACTCCATGAATATTGTAGAAAAATGCAGAAAATATTTTTTAAAGTGTAAAAAATTTTTAAAAATTTATAATCCCACCATCAAAGAAAATCTGTGTGTTAATTTGAGGGTTTTTTTTTTTTTTTTCATTCAGCTTTTTTGGAAACACAAATATATTTTTGGAAAACATAAAATCTTGTAGCTTCCTTTTATTTCTACTTGATGTGTTACCAGGAATATTTTCTCCTGTCATGCAACATTCTTTGTAAATATGACTTTTTTGATGGTTGCTTAATATTCCATTTTATTAATTAATTAATTTAAAAGACAAATTCCTATTGTTAAAAATGTCCTTTGAGTGTTTTTTTTGGCTATCATAAATAAGGCTAAGATGAATAATGTTGTATATAAGCTTTTTGAATTGTTGCATAAAAAGAATTGAATGTTTTTAAATTTAAAAAAATTTCTTGTTGGGATTAGCAGATACAAACTACTATATATAAAATAGATAAACAACAAGGACCTACTGTATAGCACAGGGAACTATATTCAATATCTTGTAATAACCTATAATGGAAAAGAATCTGAAAAAAAAATATATCTGAATCGCTTTGCTGTATACCAGAAACTAACACAACGTTGAATATCAACTGTACTTCAATGGAAAAAAAGAGACACACACAAAAATATTCCTTGAAAATGTTTTTAATATGAAAAAAATGCAAACACAGAAGTCGACTCTAATACAATGAATCCGTGGATATCTGTCACCGAGTTTCAAGTTATCAAGATTTTCACAGTTATCAATATTTCTCCCCATTTATGAATGATTACTTTTACTGTTCCAGGTACTCATTAAAAAAATTTCAGGTTTTGAAAGGTCGTGCCAATTTATTATATTTCCAAGAGCTGCCTTGTTAAAAATATGAGTGTAAAAAAGTAAATTTTATAGGCAAAAAAATTATTGTGTTGCTTTGATTTGCATTTAATTTGAGAGCCAAGAGTTTGAAGGTACTTTCAAATTTTGTCTGCAGTTAGTATTTATTCTTTTTGGATTGTACATTCATATCCTTTGCCCATTTTTCTTTTCTGGTATTGATCCTTTACTTATTTAAAGAGTGCTATATAAAAACGATAATAGTTTGTCTGCCATAAATGTTACACATATTTCCCCCAGATTTTATTTGCATTTTAAGTTATATGTATGCTGTTTTCTGACAGACAGCAGTTTTCATTTTTAGGTAGATGTATCCACATATCAAAGCATTTGAAGGAATTCCCTGGTGGTCCGGACTCCGTGCTCTCACAGCCGAGGCCCCGGGTTCGATCCCTGGGTGGGAAATTAAGATACCGCAAGCCCTGCGGCTTGGCCAAAAAAGTAAAAAAAAAAAAAAAATTCACCAAAAAAAATAACAAAAAAATCTTTTTTTCCCCCTGTTTTTTAAGGCTTGTGTCCTCTTTCCGCCTTCAAGGTTTGAAAAAGTCTTGCACTTGGAGGCGATATACCAGGGTGAATAAGTTTGTGAGCCCCGGAGCCTCGTGCCTAGATCACATCCTCACGTGGCACGTACAAGCTTTGTGACTTGAAGCCAGATCATTACCTTCTTTGTGCCTCAGTTTCTTCATCTGTAAAACAGAAATGATTTATATCATCACGTGCTTCCTAAAGTTGAGGTGGGGATTATGTGAAAGTATCTGTAAAATACTTTGAAACACACAGTAAGTGCAAGGCAAATAAATGGGGGTCATCGTTAATGGCACATTTACCTCTTTAATCTGATTGAAGCCTTTGGGTGTGTAAATGATAATTATAAAATCCTTTCAGGAAAGTCTGTTTACAAAAATCTTCCTTGCTTTGTGGTGAACAAAATTCAGCAGAGGGGGAAACATTTTTAAGAAATGGTTAAAAAAAAAACCCCTATGCGTTCTCCCCTAATATTGAAATAAAAAGATAGACACTTGCTCATAAAACATCTTAGAATTATAGAAAAATATGTAATTATTAGAGCTGGAAGAAGCTTTGCCTATTATTAGTTAACCCTTGTTACTCAAAAGACTGAGGGGATTGGGGTGGAGAGTGGGCAGGGTCTCAGAACTGGGAAGCAGCTGAGTCCATTTTTGTTCCAATTCTTTCCTAAGTAAAGAGTAAAAAACAAAACCAACCCAAAACCTGCTGCACACAAATCCATAACGCATTAGGGCTTCACTCATCTGAAACTCCCGCAGTTGTTGAGGAAGGAGGAAAACCCCTTGCCCACTGGGAGACGGAAAGGAGCCTTTTGTGGGCAGATTTACACAAAGTCAAGTCCAGAATTAAAGGAACTGGAAACATGCACTTTCTCTTGAAATGGAGATTTGAAGTCAAAGTGGGGTTTTTGCACCTGAACACTCTCTGGTTAATTGCCACAGTCTTTGCTTTTGACTTGCTTATGAGGGATTTAACCCATTGAAATGCAGCCATTGGAAAAATGACCTTCAGACTTCCGCCACTCAGGCAATGCAGGTCCAGCCTTTGCTCATTGGATAATAAATCTTCATTGGGCACCGTGCTGGCCCCGGCCCTTTAGTGGAGGACCAGACGGACCTGCCGCTTGCCCTCACGGAGGCTATATTCCAGGAAGACTGCAAAAACGAATAATCAAGATCATTTCCGAGTGACAAGTGCAGCTGCATCAAGAGGGCAGTCGTCTCACTGCGGGGTCGGGGTGGGGGGATGGCAGGGTGAGGGTAGACCCCACTTTAGAAGGGGTGGCTGTGGAAGGCTCTTCTGTCGTGAAGTAAGAGCTTCAGAAGCTTCTGGGAGAAGCAGCCAGCTAAGTGAACATCTTGGGGTTGGGGTTTCAGGCAACGGAACACAAGGTGCCCACCGTCTGTGATCCAGAAAGGCTGGCTGTGTGATCTACTGGGTCTCCCCCCATTACTCGACCTTCTGTGTGTGAAGCTGGGCAGATGTGGTCTACAATGACCTGGGGAGGAGATGGTATAGACAATTTTAGCCGTGGTTCTTGTAGATGGAAGGGGCTGGACCCTCTCTTCCATTATTACCTTGTGTACACGTCAATCTCATAGAGGAGAAGGCGGGAGGGGGAAGCTTTGAAGAGGCCCGACAGCCTTAAAGAGGACATTTTGACTTTCCTTGAGTGTGCTCGTGCTAGCACCAACAGTGCCCGTGCTGCCAGGGTGCTTCCACACACGCGGCCGTGGAGATGGTGGAGGCCGGCATTTATTGATTCCAGTAGTTGCAACATTTTTTCCTTTTAACTAGAAAACTGGCCTCTGGCCCTTTCTTCCGGGGAGCTCCCTAGGGAGGGAAGTTTTGTGAGAATTATGTTCCACCTTGATTTCTCACCTGTGGATGCTCTAGAAAGCGGTCAGGTTGACCACTTGTTTCAAATTCTCCACTGAAGGATTAAAAGAAAAAAGAAAAAAAAACAAGCAAAGGAAAAGCCAGAGAAATCTTGTTACCAGCTCACTTATTTTTAACTCAAGAACTCACCCTTGGGAATGCTCAGGATTTTAGCTCTGCCTTTGGATGGGTCGTTCTGCAGAATCATGGACTCGGAGAAGAAGAAACTCGTCCCATGAGGGCAGAGGTTTGTATTGTTTTCTTCTTTATGTTTGTATCAGCACCTTTAATAGTGCCTGACACATAAAAGGCCCTCAGTGAAATAGATACCATGGACTTCCCTGGTGGCACAGTGGTTAAGAATCTGCCTGCCAATGCAGGGGACACGGGTTCGAGCCCTGGTCCAGGAAAATCCCACATGCCGCGGAGCAACTAAGCTCGTGTACCACAACTACTGAGCCTGTGCTCTAGAGCCCACAGGCCACAACTACTGAGCCCTCGTGCCACAACTACTGAAGCCTGTGCACCTAAGCACATGCTCTGCAACAAGAGAAGCCACCGCAATGAGAAGCCCATGCACCGCAACGAAGAGTAGCCCCCACTCGCAGCAACTAGGGAAAGCCCACACGCAGCAACGAAGACCCAATGCAGCCAAAATAAATAAATAAAATTTTTAAAAATTAAAAAAATAATAAAATAGATGTCAGATGAATAAATTAAAGCTACAAGGATCTAAAAGATATCTTTTCCCAACTCCTTCATATGATTTTCTCCTTCAGGAGTGACAATCTGGAGAGTTTTCTGATGTGGTCACCTAGAGGAGGGCCACTGTGGACCCTTTGTTCTACTTTTACTACTGAAGGACAAAGTGAGCTGGATGGTAAGAAATACATTCATTTTTCTTCATATTCGAATTATGGGTGAAAATTCAGCACATTAGGAGCAGATAAAATTTCTTGTCCTTGTGGATATTCGATTTCATAAGAAATCTCAGTCTCTAGCATTATTTTAATTTCTATGGTCTTTATATTTAAAGTGGGTTTCTTGTAAACAATATACAGTTGGGTCATGCTTTTTGATCCACTCAGACAATCTTTTAATTGACATTCAAAGTGATTCTTAATATAGTTGGATTAATATCTACCATATTCCTTACTGTTTTCTATTTGCTGTTCTTTGTTCCTACTTTTGTTCCCCATTCTTTCTTCCTTTCATGGTTTTTAATTTAATTTTAGTATTTATTTTTTAAAATTGAGGTATAGTTGACACATACTGTCATATTAGTTTCAGGCATACAACATAATGATTTGATATTTGTATATATTGTGAAAGGATCACCTCAAGTCTACTTAATATCCATCACCATACATAGTTACAGTTTTTTGTTTTTAATTTTAATTTTATTTTATTTTGGCCGTGCCACGCGGCTTCCAGGATCTTAGTTCCCAGATCAGGGATTGAACCCAGGCCCTCGTTAGTGAAAGCGCTGAGTCCTAACCCCTGGACCACCAGGGAATTCCCACACATTTTCTTTTTTTCTTGTAAGAACTTTTTTTTTTTTTTGGCTGCGTCAGGTCTTAGTTGCAGCACGTGGGCTCTCTAGTTGAGGCGTGCAGGCTCAGTAGTTGTGGAGTGGGGGCTTAGTTGCTCCTGGCGTGTGGGATCTTAGTTCCACGACCAGGGATCGAACCCGCATCCCCTGCATTGGAAGGCAGAGTCTTAACCACTGTGCCACCAGGGAAGTCCCTCTTGTGAGAACTTTTAAGATTTGCTCTCTTAGCAACTTTCAAATACGTAATACGGTATTGTTAACTATAGTCACCATGCTGTACATTAGATCCTCATGACTTATTTATTTATTTTTATCACTGGAAGTTTGTACCTTTAACCCCCTTTACCATTTTGCCCCGTCTCTACCTTTTGTGGTTTTAATTGAGCATTTTATAAGATTCCATTAGCTCTCCTTTCTTAGCATATCTGTTATACTTTTTTACTTTGTTTAGTGGTTGCGCTAGAGCTTGCAATATACATTTACAACTAATCCAAGTTCATTCTCAAATAACACTGTAGCAGTATCAGTCGTGCAAGTACCTTGTAATAACAAAGTAACCCTAATTCCCCCCCTCATCATTGCTGTCAATCATTTCACATATATAAGCTTACATAAACATAAATATATATAAATATAATGATGTATATAAAAGCATAAATATATATAAATATAATGATGTATACATAAGCATACATAAGCATAAATGTATATAAATATAATGATATATACATAAGCATACATAATCAAACACATTGTTGGTATTATTTTG
This sequence comes from Balaenoptera borealis, assembly GCF_965194805.1. Taxonomy (NCBI): domain Eukaryota; kingdom Metazoa; phylum Chordata; class Mammalia; order Artiodactyla; family Balaenopteridae; genus Balaenoptera; species Balaenoptera borealis. The sequence goes on from NC_138860.1 coordinate 2,995,711, forward strand.
AACAAACTGTTACCTGGTAGATCAATGAAGAATAAGAAAAATAAAAGTTTTCATTTTACCTTCACATATTCCTTCTTCAATGTCTTCCTTTCTTCATGTAGATCTGACTTGTGTTAGTTTCCTTCTTTCTTGAGAACTTCTTTTAATATTTCTTGCAAGGCAGGTCTACTCGCAACAAATTCTCTCAATTTTTGTTTGAGAAAGTCACTATTTATTCTTCTCTTTGGAAGGATAACTTCACAGGACACGGAATTCTAGGTTGATGGGTTTTTCTCTCACCACTTTAAATATTTCATCCCACTCTTGCTTCCAGGATTTCTAAGGAGAAGTTGGATGTAATTTTTATTTTAATTCCTCTGTAGTTAGGTTTTTTTCCTCTGGCTTCTTTCAGGCTTTTTTTTTTTTTTCAATCTTTCTGTAATTTGAAAATGATAGGTTGAAGTGTAGTTTTTTGGGGGCATTTATCCTGCATGGTGCTTTCTGAGCTTCCTGAATCTGTGGTTTGGTGTCTGACATTGGTGTCTGATTTGGGGGAGATTCTCAGTTATTGTTGTTTCAAATATTTCTTCTGTTCCTTTCTCTTTTTCCTCTCCTTCTGGTATTCCCAATACACATATGTTCCTTCTGGTATTCCCAATACACATATGTTATACTTTCTGTAGCTGTCCCATCGATGTTGGATATTCTGTTCTGTTTTTTTCCTCAGTCTCTGTTTCCCTTGCTTTTTGGATTTTGAAATATTTCTACTGATATATCCTGTACCTCAGAGATTCTTCCCTCAGCTGTGTTCTGCCTCCTTTAAGAAGTCCATCAAAGGCGTTCTGCATTTCTGTTGCAGTGTTTTTGATCAGTAGTGTTTCTTTTTTGATTCTTAGGATTTCCATCTCTCTGCTAACACTGACCATCTGCTCCTGCACGCTGGCTACTTTATCCATTAGCGCCCTTAGCATATCAATCACAGTGTTTCAAATTCCTGGTCTGATAATTCCAACATCCCTGCAATATCTGGTTATGATGCTTGCTGTGTAGTTTCAAATTGTGTTTTCTGCCTCTTGGTATGCCTTGTAATTTTTTCTTGATAACTGGTCTGATAGACGAGGTTAAAGGAACTGCTGTAAATGAGCCTTTAGGAATGTGGGGAGAGGTGTGGGTGAGGGGAAGTATTCCACAGCCCTGTGATCTGGGCTCAGTCTTTTTCTTTTTATCATTTAAGTTCATCGTCTTATAGGGGCATGGTTTGTGGTGCCCCCAAACAATTACATAGTAACATCAGAGATCACACATTTTCAGACTTCTTAATTTTTGCAAGCTGGAAGGTGTGAAATGGAATTTCAATGTGGTCTTAATTTACATTTTCCTGAAAACTAATGAGTCTTGTATATCTTTTTCCATGTCTAGTTGCCATTGGTTTCTTCTTCTAGGAGACGCCTTGTTCATTTGTACATCTTTCTTTTAGATTGTCTATTTTCTTATTGATTTTAAAGAATTCCTGTATCTTCTCCCCCTCCACCCCCCGGGCCCTTTTACATGGAACAAGATGGCTAGAGTGGGCTGGATGTCGTTATTTCCTTTCCCTGGGTCAGTTAGGCTCTGATAACCCCCAGCAGGTTAGCCTCTGGTTAACTAGTTTCTCTTAAAGGCAGCCTGGTTAAGAAGAGCAGAGCTCTGGTCTATTTCAAATGGCTCCTTTGTCCCTCCCCCTGCCGGAGCCAGAGGGGATTTTTCTCCAACATTTACTGTGGGAATCAGGTTGAGTCCTGGAGGGAAGTCTTACAATATTGTGTCCCCTGGAGTTTTTACCTCTCAGAGACGTCTGCACTGAGCCATCAGCAATTTGTCAATCTCAGCTCAGGGGTTCCTACAGCACTGGTTCCCACGGCCATTCCTCCCTCCCCACCACCCCAAGCTCCGATCCCCTGTAGCCACTTGCCTGTCTCTCTGATCTGAAGTTCTGGGGTTTGTTCTTTGTCCTCCCCTCTCTTACGGATCCAACAAGAGTCGTTGATTTTTCAGTCTGTTCAGGTTTTTACCTTTTTTTCCCCCAGTAGACTGCTGACTTCCAAGCTCCTTATAGGTAGAACCAGAAACCAGAAGCCCTTAGCATTATATCCAATGATCATAAAACAACCAGAATGAAAGGATGTATAAAGCAAAGAGTAGACCGTCAGAAACATGAGTCTTAAATTGCAATTAGTTTCTCCATTTCCCTTTTAACCTGGCTACAGTCCTGTCTGTCTTCTCCCCTGCCCTCTGCCCATCGCCTTGTCTGACCTTCCAGCCCCTGAAGCCTCTGGCTGTCCCCTACCCTTCTCCAACATCCCCATGACTCCTGGCTGTGCTCTCCTCTGGGAATCCCCTGTCTCCCTTCCTCACCCAGCAAACTTGCTCATTCTCCAAGATTCTACCGTTTGCCTCTCCCCTCCTGGACAGAGCTGCTTATTCTGAACTCTGGCGGCATTTTGCTCCTATCCTGTAACATTTACGTGCCTTTATTTTTTATCATACATCTTTCCTTCCCATTTATAAATCCCAGGTGAACTCTCCCCTGAACTCCGAAATGCCTTCTCAGCTTCTCTACTTGAAAGCCTAATTGCTCCAACTTCACGGGTCCCAAACTGAGCTCTGGGTCTCCCTTACCCCCTCCCCCCCTCTCCCCCTCCCCCGTTCTGACAGCTCACAGCTTCCGCTGGGTCATGACAACCTCATCTTTTTTCTTGCTCACGTTGAAAATCTTGGTGACGTCCCTGACTCCCACTTTCTCTCGTAACACGCATCAATCTGTCAGGGGATCCTGATAACTGTGTCTTCATCCAGAATCCGATCACTCACTACCATCTCTCGTCCAAGCCGCCATCATCTCTCATCTGGTTTATTATGATCGCTGCCTAACTGGTCTCTTTTCCTCATCCGATTTATTCTCAAGAAAACAACCAGATTGATTAAAAAAAATTAATTAATTAATCTTATTTTTAAATTTTTGGCTGTGTTGGGTCTTCGTTGCTGTGCGCGGGCTTTCCCTAGTTGCGGCTAACGGGGACTATTGTTGTGGTGCGAGAGCTTCTCATTGTGGTGGCTTCTCTTGTTGTGGAGCACGGGCTCTAGGCGTGCAGGCTTCAGTAGTTGTGGCACACGGGCTCAGTAGTTGTGGCTCATGGGATCTAGAGTGCAGGCTCAGTAGTTGTGGCACATGGGGCTTAGTTGCTCCGCGGCATATGGGATCTTCCCGGACCAGGGCTCGAACCCGTGTCCCCTGCATTGGCAGGCAGATTCTTAACCACTGCGCCACCAGGGAAGTCCAGATTGATTCTTAAATATCCAGGTAAGTATCTACATTTGTGTCTGTGTCAGATGGATCATGTCCTTCTGTTTGACAGTGGCTCCTGTTTGACTCAGTAAAAGCCAGAGCCTCACGATGGTCTCCAGGACCCCACAAGGACTATGTCCCTTCCCATCCCACCCTTACCTGCTGCCCATCTCCTGGGGCTCACTCTACTCCAATCCCACTGGCCCTCTGCTACTTCTTGGTTGGATATGCTGCTCCCGCAGGCCCTTTGCACAGGCTTTGCCCCTGCCTAGTAATTGCACGGCTGGCTCTTTCACCTCCTTTAAGTCTTTGCTCAGATGGTACTTTTTCAAGGAAGCTTACCCTGACCACCCTATTGAAACCTGCAACCCCATCCTCTGCCCTCCCAAATCCCCCTTAGCCTCTTCTGTCTTGTCCCCCAGCACTCATCACTTTCAAACATAGTATAGCATTTCCATGTGCATTGTTTTTGCACTTTCTTCCATTATATTAATAGATCCACAAGAACAGGGATTTTTGACTGTTTTATTGATTGGTGTATTTCCAGTGCCTGGCACATATTAAGCACTCAAATTTTCATTGAATGAATTAAGGAAGTCAGCTGTGCTTTCAGCACCTGCTCTGTGTCCTATTATGTGACCAAAATGAACTAATTTGTTTCATTAGCACCTACGGGTGTCAGGCACAAGGGATAAACTGGTAAGCTAAGGAGAAATGGCTGCCGCCCTAAAAATATCTCACACTTATTGAGCATTTCTGTGTGGCAGGCACATAGAAATACTAAGGGTTTTAAAGATTTTATTTAATTCTCACAACAACCCTAAGAGGTAGATATTTTTCAGATAGTGAAACTAAGGTGCAGAGAGGTTGAGAGACTTGCCCAAGGTCACACAGCAAGGAAGCGGTAGAGCCAGGATTTGGATGCAGGCAGTGTAATTTCATAGTCTTGTAACTTAGCCGCTGTGTTATATTTCCTCAAGGAAGTTACAGTGTAACGTGGGAGCCAGACTTCAAATAAGTAATGACACAAACACGTATATAACTACAAACTGGAGGAAAAGATGAACTCCTAGAGAGTTGACATAATTTTTTTTCTTGAGAGCCCGACACCCAGTAAGCTCTCAATGAATGCTCATTGGGTGAAGAGCATTCTCTTGATCCATGAACCACTGCTCTGAGAAGTTAACCGTTAAGTGAAGAACTATCAGAAGTGTGTTAATCCACAGTAAGAGTTTAGAGTTCTGAAAGAGGTGATATGACTCCTAAAGGTGTGAACAACCCAGAGAATCTCACAAGATAAAAGTGGGCTGATAGCAACATGTCAAACATTTGGGGCGGGGGGACATTTTTTGATGGTGATGATAATAGTATCCATTTTTCAACCACACCTTCAAAAGGCAGCTGTTTTATTTTTATTTTATTGTTTTGATAGGTAAGAAGTGGATTTATTTAGAGAGAAGCACACTCCACAGGCAGAGTGTGGGCCGTCTCAGAAGGTGAGAAAGGCACCAGGGTATGGGGTTTTCAGCTTTTATAAGGGTGGGTAATTTCATAGGCTAATGAGTGGGAGGAGCATTCCAGCTATTTCAGTAAGGGGCGGGGATTTCCAGGAATTGGGCCACCACCCATTTTTTGATCCTGCTGGTCGGCCTTGGAACTGTCATGGCACCTGTGGGTGTGTCATTCAGCTTGCTGATGTGTTACAGTGAGCGTATCCTGAGGCTCACGGTCTAGTGGAAGTCGACTCATCTGCCATCTTGGACCCATTTGGTTCTAATCAGTTTATGTCATGGCCTCGGGCTATGTCATTCTTTCAAAGGTTGTGCCCTGACCCTTTCTCTCCTGTTTCATTCTCCCCTCAGAGATTTTACTCCCATATTATGGGAAGCAGAAGGGCGATGGTCATCTTCTGCAACTGCTTCAAGGCTGAGTAGGGGCGTTGACCCTGCCTGTCAGGGAAGGCAGCTGTTTTATATCCTTTGTGTTCTAAGGCCAGTACAACACTGTGTCTGTAGACAACGCACTGGACTGTACCCATAAACATCTATTAAGAGGGTCGACCTCATGTTACGTGTCCTTACCTCACACGTAAACATTTTGTTAAAATCCCCTCTTCTTACTTCAGATATGCTTTTGGTAACAACAGACTCACTCTTCACTAGTTAAGTGTCTTTTTCTTCTTCACTAAGTTGCAGACACTAGAGGCCAGATTCTAGCTTCATGTCCTGGTGTCACTTACTGCTCAGTACCTGCTCGTAGGGTGGAATCAACTTTGCCCATCCCCCCACCGATAATTTTATCTTCCAAACATTGTAGGTGACCAACAGAATCCTTCCCTTATGAGGGAAGATGTGGACATTATCCTTTTATTTTTTATTTTTTTAAAAAAATTAATTAATTAATTAATTTATTTATTTTTGGCTGCGTTGGGTCTTCGTTGCTGTGCGCCGGCTTTCTCTAGTTGCGGTGAGCGGGGGCTACTGTTTGTTGCGGTGAGCAGGCTTCTCATTGTCGTGGCTTCTCCTGTTGTGGAGCACGGGCTCTAGGCGTGCAGGCTTCAGTAGCTGTGGCACGTGGGCTCAGTAGTTGTGGCTCGTGGGCTCTAGAGCGCAGGCTCAGTAGTTGTGGTGCACGGGCTTAGTTGCTCTGCGGCATGTGGGATCTTCCCGGGCCAGGGCTCGAACCCGTGTCCCTTGCATTGGCAGGCGGATTCTTAACCACTGCGCCACCAGGGAAGCCCAAGGACGTTATCCTTTTAGAAGCAAGGTTTGAGTATGTGTACAGTGCATAGAAAAACCAAGATTTTAAAATTTCTAAAAATGGCTGAACAAATTACAAAGATGATTTGGGAAGGGGAGCACAAAATGTTTAATGCTTGGGAAAAAAACTTTTGGGAACCTTTGAACTATTTTCTCCATATCTTATTAAGTTTAGTGAAACTGCATATGTATGGTCATAGTATTTCTACACAAGATGTTTAAAATGGCATTTTCTAATCTAGGTCTCATGAAAAAACCTGGCTCACATAGAATATTTTCCTGAAAAGTCTCTGGTGGTTTCTAGTACCTGTGGCTTCTGAAAATTTAGCAAAACTTGTTTTTAGATTCTATTAAACCTCATTTAATAATTTATAGTTAGAAAGTTGAATAGACACATGAAATGCTAAAAGCAAAAATTCAAGTATTTTCTTCTCATTATATCTAGTGGAATTTGTATATTCTGCTCAGTTTATCAAACTACCACTAAACGATCAATGTTTTGCAGGGTCTGGGTTGCATGAGTTCAAATTAGATTTTATTAGCATGATACTATGCTATGACAATATGACAATTTTACCATTTTACTATTCCTATACAAGTTGTTAAAAAAGAAATATTGGGTCAAAAAAGTCCATTCAAGATATTCCACCAATCTATGTTAATGAAATGGAAAAAAACAAAACAAATAACATCCTTACAGGTAGAACCATCCTGTATGTGTAGGAGTTGTGAGTCTAAAGTAATAGGACTAAATTTTTGAAAACCAAATACACCATTATTTGCATTCAAATAATGCTCTTTCCTCAAAAATAGTTACTTTGGAAGAAATTTACTTAGTATAATGATGTTATCAATGTACAAGCTATTTTTGGAACCCATCTTTTGATATTTTTCCAAAGTCCAAGGCACAACCCTCGGATTCTTTTATTAGTGTGGTAGCCAGGACCCCCCTTCAGGAAAGGACTTGTTTGTTACCCAGCTGCTGTGGGTGTGGTTAGCTGACAGCTCCACTTGGTGGCTTTTCAGAATTGGCTTCAGCTTTCAAGTTGAAGTCAGCCTCTTCTTAGAGAGGTCCCCACCAATGTCTAAGCAAGGCCTCAGGTCCAGCTACTTTGCCCAGTGTGAGTCTCCTTTGATGGGCAATCTCTACTCCACACTCCCTGCTGAGCTGGCAGAGACATGGTCAGGTGTGCATCTCAGCTTGACATCTCCCTCTGCCCACCTGGCTTTTCCTCCTTTGCTTCATAGGTGTTACTCCCCAGTACATATCTTGGGCTCCTAACCTTTTATTGTTTACTTTCCACAGAAACCAACTTGTGATCATTGGTAACACAGACACACATTAATTTTTAAAAAAATGTAGTGCCTCGTATTTGCTAGTCACTTTCTTATCACAAGAGATACACTAAAGAACAAGATATAGTTCCCACCTAAAAGGGCATATTATCATCGGATGGGGGTACAGACAGATAGGCAATGATACCAGAATGTGGTGAGTGGCATGGGGAGGTAAGTACAGCATGATGGCAAAACTGAAGGTTTGGGGAAGTCAGGGAAGATTTCTGAAAGACATGGTTTCTAAGGTGATATCCAAGAAAGCTGATGGGCAGGACGGAATGTTCTAGGAAAATGAAACTGTGTGTGCAAAGGCTCGGTGGTGGTGGCAGAGTGTACAGCGTGTCGGGTGAACAAAAAGGAGTTCTGGAAGGCCGGAGCCGAGAGGCAGGGAAAAACTTTGTGAGTAATTAGAAGAAACCTTAGGAGGGAGATTCTGGATTTTCTTCTACTTGGCATTGAGAGTAAGAGATGAAATCAGAGAGATCAACAGGGCTTAGATTAGGAATGCCATTTGTAAACTAGGCTAGGGAATTTGGTTTTTATCTTGAGGATAGAATTCGGAAGGCAATTAAAAAAATCAGATCAGGGGACTTTCCTCGTTGTCCAGTGGTTAAGACTCTGTGCTTCTAATGAAGGGGGCGTGGGTTCGGTCCCTGGTCGGGGAACTAAGATCCCACATGCTGCGCGGTGAGGCCCCCCAAAAAAATATCAGATCAGATCTATGGTAGCAAGAAACATTCTGGATGCACTAGGGTGACTGGATTGTAGGGAGGCAAGGAGAGTCGTTATGCTGTTGCAAAATATCAAGGGACAGATTATGGCTGCTTGGACCAGAATGGTGACAGTGGGATGGGGCTCAGTGGATACCTTCGGTACATATATGGAGATAGAATTCAATAGACTTGAGGGAGAAGGAGGAATTAAGGAAGATGGCCAAATTCTTGGCTTGGGCCACTGTGGTGGGTTGCCGTGTCCTTCTAGGCCACCTGAGAAGGACTGGAGGTCCTCTTGCTGGTTTGGAGATGGAGAGGACCACGTGGCACACAGGTGGTCAGTGTCTAGCAGCTGAGAGGGGCCCCTATCTGGCAACCAGCCTGGAAGTGGGATTCCCAGTCCCACAACTGCAAGGCTCTGAATTCTGCCAACCACAAGGTTGAGCCTGGAGGTGGGAAATTGGTAAAGAGACAGAAAGCCTGACTTCCAGACAGTAAACAGGAAAATGGGGTCACCTGAGAGCCACCTGAGTTGCTGTTGCCAAGGAAGCAACAAGGACTTAGTTTGGGGATAGAGGGGTGAAGGAGACTTGTTAAATGAATGCGTGTGTAGAGGGGAGGACGGGGGCTGCAGGATAGTAAATAATGTCGCTGAGCTTCCAGGTCTGAGCTTCCCAGAAGTGATCGACCAATATTTTCTGAGCAAGGGGAGAGGGGAAAAAACAAACAAAGAAACAAAAAACAAATCTCTGTGTATCAGTAGCTGACACGATAGTTTGGATCTTTGGGAGGAAAAAGAAGGCAATGATTTTGATCCAGGAAGGCTGGACCACAGTGCTCTCAAGCTGCCTGGGAGCTGAGAGCTGGGGGTGGCAGTGGAGCCATGGGGGGTGTACATGACATCAGAGTGGCCATCCTGCTCTGGGGTGGGCCTGTCACTGCCTGCCCCCTTCAGCTTGCATCCGGCGCTGGGGTTGGGGGGTAATTTAGAAGAGATTCTGGTTTTCTTCTCTCCTGGACTGTAGGACAGAACCCGAGTAATATTTTGCTGTGGGGCGATTCATTACAATTTGGACTTAAGGAAAACCCAGGCTGCAAGCAGACTGACGCTTCTCCAGCAGAAAAGGCTTTAAGATACCTGTGTTTACTCTGTGTGTCTTCTGGGCCCGAACTGAAAACACTCCACAATAACGCGTTTATCTGATTCTCTTATCATCTTGAGGCCACATCCCCTGATTTATGTCACAGACTTCTGACTATGTCATAGTTGGCCATGTGTTCATTTCTTTCATTTTTTCAGTGGGAGGTAAGTGGGTCTTTCCTGTAATCTGAAGCTGGAAAGCATCCGGAAGGCAGGGGCTGTCTTTGTTTTGGTTATATGCCTGAGACATATCCCTCTTTTAAAAATGGCAATTGTCATATCGTAACAGTAAATAATATTCATTTGTGCATTCAACCAGTATTTGTGGAGTGCCTATTATGTGGCAGGTACTTTTCTGGGTGCTACAAATTCAGCAGTGAATAAACCAGACAAAACTCTGCTTTCATGGAGAGGAGACAGAGAATAAGTTAAATGAATGAAATATATCCTACGTTAGGTGTTGATAAGTACTAAAAAGGAAAATAGCGCAGAGAGAGGATGGGGCCTGGGGGGAGGGGTGTTGGGAAGGGCGGCCAGGGAAGGCGCCGCCCCGACTCCCGGCCCGGAGTCCATAGGAAGGAAAGGTGTGGGCAGTCTTGCAGGAGGCATCTTTTATTTATTTATTTATTTATTTATTATTATTTTTTTGCCTGTGTTGGGTCTTCGTTTCTGTGCGAGGGCTTTCTCTAGTTGCGGCGAGCGGGGGCCACTCTTCATCGCGGTGCGCGGGCCTCTCACTATCGCTGCCTCTCTTGTTGCGGAGCACAAGCTCCAGACGTGCAGGCTCAGTAGTTGTGGCTCACGGGCCCAGTTGCTCCGTGGCATGTGGGATCTTCCCAGACCAGGGCTCGAACCCGTGTCCCCTGCATTGGCAGGCAGGTTCTCAACCACTGCGCCACCAGGGAAGCCCTATAAGTGCATTTTATTCTTAAGTATTTGAATGGCTCAATGATACAGTAACAGGATTGGCCCAAAGGCTTTTACATGTGACTATGAAAATGTTTATGAGTTTGATTTGCATTTATCACGGAGAGAGTCAATTTGTCCCTGTCAGGCGGGGAGGTGGTGCTTTATCTTGGTGCACAGAGAAAAACTCTAATTTTTAATAATGATTTTGACCTGAAATTTAACTTCTGCCACTTCTAAGAGCACCTTAGCACCTCTACACCTGATGCGTATCGTGGGAGAATGGCCACGTCTAGAATGGAAAGTAATCTAGTCAGAAAATGTTAAAACTGTGGGGAATCTCAAAGATTAGTTCATGAACTCCCCACCCCTTTACAGCAGAAGAAAGCAAAGGATTGACTTAGGTGAGGGCTGTGATGATTTAACGGCAGACTGGGTCTCAGCCCTTTCTGCTTTGAGTTTACCCATCTGTCCACTGGACCACACGTCTCCCCAAATGAGGATGATTACAGACCCCTAGTACCCGCCACTGAGAATCAGCGGTAGTTTTATTACTTCCCTGTGAGTTGATCACACCCAGAGGAGGCGAATTACGAATTACGAATTACGACATCTGGCTGGTTGAGTCATACTCCATCCTCTGAAACTCCTTGCCCGAGGCGGGCTTCTTCAAACAAGCCAAGGAAAGTCCATTCCAATTAGCTCTCTGTGCATGATGTTTTCTGGGTTATCTCACTGGTAGCTTCTGATGGCCACAAAAAGAAAACAAACGCGGTGATTGACAGAAGAAAAGGAATTCTGTGATTCAGATTATGAATGTGTACAGAGTGGTTTGGATGGGACCTTGGAAAATTCTGCTGATTCCTGTGGAAGTACTTATTTTTTTGACGGCATGTTATTACAGATCATCTACAAAATGTAAATGGAAAAAATATGAGTGGGTTGGAGTCATGGGTGTCATTATGTGCCCAAGAAATTTCCCCCAAATGTCTTGCATGTCACTACTACAGTCCAATGTATTTTGCTATCTGTAGTTTTTTCTACCTAGTTTCAGGGATATAATGATATACCTTTTTAAATTTATTTAGTAATTTTTAATTTTTAATTTTTTTTTTGGCACGCCACACACCTCGAGGGATCTTAGTTCCCTGACCAGGGATTGAACCCGTGTCCTCGGCAGTGAAAGGACCGAGTCCTAACCACTGGACCGCCAGGGAATTCCTGATATACCTTTAAATCTCTGTATATTTCCTTACATAAAGATCTATATGGACATGATCTGTTGGGCCTAACAGATCTTTCTGTGAATGTGGGACAGGCTGAGGTCAGAATGGGCCATGACCAAGAACCAATTCATGAGCTGGTGACACCACCAGCAAGCAGAATAGAGACACAAAATCAGAGTCACCAAGAGCATATGGTCAGGCGTATAGAGGTTAGAAATCCTGTGCCAGGGTACATATGGAGTGCTGTGGACCGTGTTCCACTGCCAGGTTGCCTTTGCTAAAGGCCCACGGCAGAGCCCTTGTGGTCTGTGTGGGGAGGGAAGGAAGGAGAGGGGCTTCCTTGGTCTTAAAGCCATAATGTGCTAACATCTGCTCAATGAAATCTTTCCTGATTCCTCTGGAGATATGGTCACTCCTGCCTCTGAGTTACCAGAGCAGTTGTGTTTCTCCTACGACTCCTCACGGCTGTGTACCGTCTTGTAGCATAATCGCTTGTGTTGCAATCTTTATAGCCTCCAAACTGTCTAGGACTGCTTCATGCATAACAGGTGCATGAGAAATGTTTATTGACTTGAATAGATAAGTCCTGATTCAGATATAGATACCGTAAAACAGGAATGCTAATAATACCTAGCATATAGGGGGACTGTTAAAATAAATGAAAATAATTGATCTAAAGTGCTTTGCTCAGGGCTGGGCACAAAGACACTCATTTAATATTAGCTATTATTATTATTAATGTAAATATTAATTGAAACAATAAATCCGAATTTAAATGCTTGTTCTGCCAACTGGTCTTTTGGCTTCTGTCAATTATTATAAGAACTCTGGAATAAGTTTTGATGATTAAAATATGATATTTTTAAAAATTTTTATTGGAGTATAGTTGATTTACAATGTTGTATTAGTTTCAGGTGTACAGCACTGCACAGCACAGTTATAAGTATACATATATAGACTCTTTTTCAGATTCTTTTCCCATATAGGTCATTACAGAGTATTGAGCAGAGTTCTACAAAACAGAAATAGAGCCACAGATATAGAAAACAAACTTACGGTTACCAGGGCAGGTAAGGAGGGTGGGAGGGATAAACTGGGAGATTGGGGTTGACATATACACACTACTAAAACGTGATATTTTTAATGTCCAGAGAAAACTGTGTTTTAAAATATTTCTTGTGCTCTGTTTACTGATATTGAACTCAGGACCAAGGTTGGAATGATTGAAACGAACACCGTAGACTTCAAATATTTCGGGTCCACAGAGGCCATATTTCAATCACAAAATAATGAAGAATAAAAACACTTCATTTGTCACTGAAGAGTTGTATGGAAAGATCCTTGAACAACCCAAGTAACTCTCATGAAGAAATCATCATGTTCACAAGAAATGAGATAATGAGGTATTTTAAAGGCCAGGAGTTGCCCAATATGCACGATAAGTTTGGAACCATAAATGAATGGTGAGGATGAGACAGCAGGAGTTTAGCTGCGGGCTGACCTCTCAGACACGGAACCTATGGCAACGTCCCCAGCCGTGGACCACTAATTCAACAAGCCTGTTCTTTTGTGGTTTGGACATTATAAACTATGACGTTTCAAGGGTTCCCATCAACAGGGCAGGAAATGAGTTTTTCATCCTTTTGCTTTCTTTATTGGTGTGACTTACGAAATGAGTTTCCTGAACATAGGAATGAATTATGATGATCTATACGGTGGTGCATACCACCTGAAAATGATATTATTACCTTCTGATTTGAGATATCTTTTCATGTGGTTACTCTTTCATCAGAACTAGATGTGAAACCTGATGAAGGCGGGAATCGTGCTTTATTTTTCTGTGTATCCCTGAGTGTGTTATTATGGGTGCTTATTAATTACAAATTTACTTTGATTTAAGAGCTTGGTGTGATGTTTAGTCCAGTTTGATTTAGTAAAAAGCCAAAGGGGAAGGTTTGGCAATTGTCTTATGAAGGCTGGTGGTCAGTCTGTTTGGAAAACTTCACTCCAGTAATTAGGGCCTTGACTTTCCAGTATTTGGGGGATCTTTTTTGAAAATTCCTTTATAGACTAACATCTATAGATTGAAGGTCCATGCACTGGTTCCAGAGTCTTTGATCTTAACCTCTGCTCTACTCTTTCCCCCTGACAATATGGAGGCTGGAAAAGTGCACGTCGTCCATGCTTACCTGGTTTTGAGGCAGTTTGGTGTGACCTCGTGAAGTTGAACATGTGCAGACCATGTGACCTGGCAATTCTTCCCGGTCTTCACTGAAGAGTCACTAATCCTTGTACGTGTGGACTAAGAGATTCAAAGTGAAAGATTCAGAGTAGCAGTGGTCGTAAAAGAGAGGAAAAAGCTTGGAAACATCCAAATGTCCATTAATAGTAGAAAAGGTAAGTAAATTGGAGTCTATTCACACTGCGGGCTACTTACTCTGCAGCATTTATGAAGTGGACTAAATGATTGTTGTCGTCTCTCCTCCCTTATGAGAAGTATTCTAACTCCATCGTATTATGACTCAGCCTCCAGCCCCACTGCTCTGATACCTGGCCCTGAGCACTGCGTGTACGTGTCCTGTGTGGGATATAACTCACACCTTTGTACCCCCTCCTACAACCATTATATTGTTCCTCACTGTCGCAAAGCTTGGCCCACTTTTTCTAGATGGTCATAGGGTCTCTGTTGTAACTCTGATCTAACTCTGCATCATAGCCATAGACAATACAAGGAACAAACGGGCAGGGCTGGGTACCACTAAAGCTTTATTTATAAGACAGGCTCTACTTAGGTGATCTGTGGTCTGCAGTATCAAAAGGCATGTTGTACAAGCCCCTTCATCTTCTGATCTCATTCTCCCCTATTTTTATTTCCCCGATACACTGTGAAGCTTTCCTTCCACACTTCTGCACAAGCTCTTCTTCCTAAAAGTCCTTCTCCACTTTTCTCTACAAATGAACTTCTTCCAACAGCCAAAACAAAACAAAACAAAACAAAAAACACCCAAAGAAACCCCAAACAAGAAATAGTACAAAGCAAAACAAAGCCTCACCTGCGAAGCCTTCCCACCTCTGCTTCCAGGAAGAATTGGGTGTTTTTTCTTGTTTTCCCATAGAACCCTTCCACATTTCTATTACAGCACTTGCTACCTGATTTCGTGATTCTTAAATATTTTTGCCCCTTTCTCAACCCTTCCCAGTAGGCAGTAAATCCCCTGTGAATGGAAATTTGTCTCAATCATATTTGAATTTTATTTATTTATTTATTTGGTTGCGCCGGGTCTTAGTTGCACCCGGAGGGCTCCTTAGTTGTGGCACGTGGGATCTAGTTCCCTGACCAGGGGTCAAAGCTGGGCCCCCTACACTGGGAGCTCGGAGTCTTAACCACTGCACCACCAGGGAAGTCCCTCATATTTGTATTATCAGAGCTAGCACAGTGGCGGGCACAGAGTTGGAGTTTAATAAATGCTTAGAAAGATGATACAGAAAACATGCTGTAGAATAGGGTGGGGAGTGCAAATCACGTGAACTATGTCTATTATCGTTAATTTAATTCATTTTTAGAGTAATGACTTTAATTTTTGTTCCAGATGTTTTTGGTTTTTATGGCATCGCATAGAGAGTTCGACTGGACTTTCAGCATTCTACCCACAGAATTTTCAGGGTCCCACCTGTGTAGACACTGGTGTCGACCATTTAGGGATGTTCCCTTTTTAAGACTCCAGTAATAACGTGGAAGAGAAAAGATATGGGTAATGGCCATCTCTATTTGGCTTTGTCCCACAGCCTTCTATGCGTACCATTCACCACAGAGTAAAGTATGGCTTCCTCTTTCCTGTTTCATGCTATATATAAACAGAATCCTGCAGTATGTATGAATTGTGCCTTCTCCCCTTTCGATATCATGTTGTTGAGGATCCTCCACAATGAAACATGCAGCTATATTTCACTCATTTAATATTAGACTTTATTTTTAAAATTTTATCATTGACTTATTTTTTTTTTTAAATTTATTTATTTATTTTTGGCTGCATTAGGTCTTTGTTGCCGTGCGCGGGCTTTCTCTAGCTGTGGCTAGTCGGGGCTACTCTTCGTCGCGGTGCGTGGGCTTCTCATTGCGGTGACTTCTCTTGTTGTGGAGCACGGGCTGTAGGCGTGCGGGCTTCAGTAGTTGTGGCATGTGGGCTTCAGTAGTTGTGACACTCGGGCTCAGTAGTTGTGGCTCGCGGGCTCTAGAGCGCAGGCTCAGTAGTCGTGGCGCACGGGCTTAGCTGCTCCGCGGCATGTGGGATCTTCCCGGACCAGGGCTCGAACCCGTGTCCTCTGCATTGGCAGGCGGATTCTTAACCACTGCGCCACCAGGGAAATCTCTGACTTACTTTTTTTAACCATGGTGCAGCATTTCGTTGTACGAAGGCGCCACCCCCTTATGGATCTGAGGCACATTTGGGACATTTGATAATTTTTCAGACGGATGAGTCAAGGAAGAGAGAAGGCTCTAGAAGGTTTTTCTGGTTGCCTGTGATGCCACTGAACTGGGATCCGAACTGTACGAAAAGGATGGGTTCTCTGGGGGAAGAGGATGAACTCGGGTTAGTGGATGGAGATCAGAAACGAGGGTGCTAGGCTGGGTCGGAGACCAGCCAGATTAGAGCCCCGTGTGCAGGGGGCTGGGACTTCCTGCAGAAACAGTGCCTTTAGCGGCGCTGGGTGCCAGAGCTGGGCTGGGTGGGGGGCTGCAGTGACAGCACACGCAGGGGGCAGGTGGGGGAGGAAACCTGGAAGACGGAGTGGGAGTGAGTGATGCACAGGCTTGGAAGTGTTTCTCACCGCTTTGGTCCACATTCCATTGTGTGAGCTCTGCTTCGTGACCTGACCTGACCGTGGAAACAGCACAGTTTCATTCTCAGGTTTTAGGGACATTTTATGGGGGACAAGAGCTGAGGGAAATGTGCCATCCGTGAAAAGGCTTGCTTTGGAGGTCACAAGTAGCTGTTTGCTTTGCTTTTTGAGCTTCCTCCAAAGAAGAAAAGCTCCCCCAAGACCATGCCAACAAATACTTGCTTATCTGTTGCTTAAACTGGCAGCTTGGCTTAAACCTAAGTACTGTCCTTTCAACCCAGAGCCACAGAAATGTGGAAACAGCCTCTTTCTCTCCACCACATGCAAACAGAAGCATGAATTCTGGGTCTCATTCCCGTTGGGAAATAGCCAAAGTTATTGTGACAGGACGGTATTTTGAGCAATGTTGGCTATTTGTTTTTTGGAACACAAAGCAAGCAATAAATCTGTCACCCTGAAAAATCAGGTTGTGACCTAGAGGAAGGAGCAAATTGTGACTTTAGGTAAAAAAGAGTGACCTACCAGGGAGGATAATTTATCATGATAACAAAATTGCTGGAGCTCTCCTGACAGACCAGGAAGAAGGGCTGCAGTAAGCAAATTCAGGAGATGCAAGCGTCCGAATATTTTTAACTGATCAATATTTCCAGGGTTCCCAAGCAGCCAAAAAACTGCCATCGTTCAGAATAAGTGCATTGCTCACCTGATTTGTAAAAGGGAAAACTGAGAGCTCTGATTATTCTCTTTAAAAAAAAAATGTCACCAATCAACAATAGGTGTTCTTTGTAGGATGAAAATAAATATTCTTCTGGGGATTGAAGTGAGAATGCTTGATTTTGAGGGGGAAGCGGGAGATAATGTGACCTGGAAATGCTTAAGGAAATTGACTAGTGGAAAGTAATGTCCTTCACTCACTCTTGTGTTAAAACTGGTCCTCCTTGGGACTTCCCTGGTGGTCCAGTGGTTAGGACTCCGCACTTCCACTGCAGGGAACTAAGATCCCACATGCTGTGAGGCATGGTCATAAATAAATAAATAAAGATAGATACATGAAAAAGCAAAACCAAAAACAAACCAAAAAAATACTAGTCCTCCTGGAGGGGGAACCAAGCAAATATGTCACCTTGGGAATTACTGATATAAAGACTTAGGTGACACCAGAGATTATTTAAAACAATAATTCTGTCTTTCCACTTATACTGGGTATCTTTCATTGGCCCCTTTCGATCTGCTTTCCCTGCTACTCCGTCCTGCTCAGTGCCCCTGAAGGTGACTTCAAAGGGCTCCCATGTCCCCCGGATGTTGGTGGGGTTCAGTCAATGCCACCTGCTGGAGAACAGAGGGAAGAGAGGCTGGGGACCCGTCCATCCTCCTCCTGCAGGTGCCTGTAGATTGGCCGTGTCCCTCTTCTGAAGTCACAGCTCCTGGAGGGAGCTCTTTTCTGCAGAGCCTTTTCTATCCCAAGTTTCCAGTGACCTCTCTCTTGCCTTGACACTTCTGTCGCAGGGGTGACGGATGTGCCGGGTGTCACCACCCCCCGGGATCCTGCACGGTCCTGAAGTTTCCCTGTACTCCGCCCACACTTTTGTGGATTAAGCCGTCCTCAGTTGCTGTGTGCCAGTTTCTGCTTGGTCCCTGACCCATCCATCACTCCACAGACCACCTTCCATAGACCTCAACCTCATCATGGCTTTTCAGGGACCCTGGGTGAACTCCAACAGGCCTTAAACGGGGGTGGGGGGGTGGTGAATGCTATCAGTTGCTGGATGAAGAATGCAAAGTTTACACGATGTGGCTCAGTGTTGGAAACCACAAGATACATCCAAGCTTTGGATATTATCAAACTATGGTCTTTATCTCTAGATTCTGCTGAAATGTACAACTACAATGAGCCCGACTTTATGTCATCATCACGTTTCCTTAAAGTTGAAGGCTAGATAAAGCTCTCCACTTCTGAGCTTGAACACCCGTGATCTTAGCCACGGTGACCACAACCTCTACGTATTTTCACTTCAGTGGCCCACGGATCCAGCCGTGCTGCCACGGACTTGCCAGGCTCATCCTACGTCTCAGAAGAGATTTAACAGCAGGGAGTTCACGTACGACAAAGACTTCATTACTTTTATTAGCTCTCCGTGCTTCCCTCCTTACTGGTGCACTGAGAGGTATTACTGAATAATCCATACTTGTCAGAAATATAAATGTGCCCTAGCTCAGGACAGCTTTAATTCTGCCTATTGTATTTTCTTATTTAGGACATTTTGGAAGGGATTCGATAGATTCCTTCTGTAGGGGACCTTTGCTGCAGTGTGGTGTTGGTTTATGTCCAGTAAATGAGCAAACCAGGAACATCTAATTTTCTTGTGCCCGAGGCCCCTGATGAAATGCATTCTTAATGTCAAGTGGCACGCGGATGCCTCTAGCTTTTCAGGCTAAGGCAGATTTTTCAGGAAGAAAAGAACTTATTTGCTGCTTCTTTCGATTTTATTATTGCCCTTAAACAGGTTAAATATTTTTCTGCATCCATTTCCCCAGTCATCATATGTGTTATGTGCATAAACTGCGGCCTGAATGTCTTTTTTAAAAAAAACACCACAACCAAAACTATTGAATAGTATCTTATAAAATATTTGGTTATTAAATCTCTATTAACATAATTATAATTAATTATAATAGAAGAGTATAAGTACTAAAGGGATATGAAAGAGGTGAAAAAAGTAGAATTTATCTAATTGGTATTAATATTGATAGAGCAGAACCCTCAACATCACACAAACATTTTCAATTGTCTTAGACTTCAGTATTATTCATGTAAAAGAGAAAAGAGAAGATGGATATTTGTGTCAGGCACCAAACGAAGAACTTTATGTACCTTATCTCATTTGGCTATTTACGTTAAATTTACCTCAACAGCCAAGACATGGGGACTTCCCTGGTGGCACAGTGGTTAAGAATCCACCTGCCAATGCAGGGGGCTCAGGTTTGAGCCCTGGTCCGGGAAGATCCCACGTGCCGCGGAGCAACTAAGCCCGTGAGCCACAACTACTGAGCCTGCACTTTAGAGCCTGTGAGCCACAGCTACTGAAGCCCGCGTGCCTGGAGCCCGTGCTCTGTAACAAGAGAAGCCACCGCAGTGAGAAGCCCGTGCACCGCAACGAAGAGTAGCCCCCGCTTGATGTGACTAGAGAAAGCCCGTGCACAGCAACAAAGACCCAAAGCAGCCAAAAATAAATAAACAAATAAACAAACAAATAAATAAATAGAACGTCCTTTTAAATAAAATAGCCAAGACATGGAAGCAACCTAAATGTCCATCGACAGAGGAATGAATAAAGAAGATGTGGTACATATATACAATGGAATACTACTCAGCCATTAAAAAGAATGAAATAATGCCATTTACAGCAACATGGATGGACCTAGAGATTGTCATACTAAGTGAAGTAGGTCGGACAGAGAAAGACAAATGTCATATGATATCACTTATTTGTGGAATTTAAAAAAATGGTACAAATGAACTTGTTTACAAAACAAAAATAGACTCACAGACATAGAGAACAAACTTATGGTTACCAAAGGGGAAAGCAGGGTGGCAGGAGGAAGGGAAAGATAAATTAGGAGTTTGGGATTAACATAAACACACTACTATATATAAAAGAGATAAACAACAAGGACCTACTGTATAGCACAGGGAAGTATACTCAGTATTTTATAATAACTTATAATGGAAAAGAATCTGAAAAAGAATAAATATATATATATATATCTGAATCACTTTGCTGTACACTTGAAACTAACACAGCATTGTAAATTAACTATATCTCAATAAAAAATTTACTTTTAATTTTTATTTCTTACAAACCCCATGAGAAGACTGACACGTACTGGGTGTTACAGAAATCTCCCATAGATTTTAAACTAATACGTATTTTTCCTTCTTGACAAGACATCTTGGAGTACTGAATTTGACAGTATTCATAGCCTTGGGGATTTTGTTTATAAAAATAGCACCTATGGCAGACTCAGGGCCGAGCAGCGCGGTCAGAGCAGCCGGGGCAAGCTATCCGCATCCTCGATAATCTCTCCTCGTCCTCCCAGCCGCTTCTGCAGTCTCACCCCTGAGCTCCTTCGTCGCTCGAAGATGCCCGGGATCCTGCCTTGTCACCGACTCAAGGTCCTCCTTCCACTGGCTTCTCCATGGAGCTGGACATGGTTGCCACTCCTTCCCAACGTTCTCTCTGTTGTTGGCTGCGGTGACTTCGGTCTCTCCAGGCTGGTCCCCTCCCACCCTGGCCCATCCCTTCTCAAGTCTAGACTCTACCCAGCCATCACTCCCTGGGGTTCTTAAAGACTCTGCCTGGGGACCACTCATCTTACTCAAGGGCTCTCTTCTGAGGGCCCTTTTCACAGCTTCAGACACACACTTCCAGTTCAGTCATCTGTCAGATGCTGGCGAGACCCAGGTTTGCTTTTC
The DNA here is from genome assembly GCF_965194805.1 of Balaenoptera borealis. Lineage (NCBI taxonomy): Eukaryota > Metazoa > Chordata > Mammalia > Artiodactyla > Balaenopteridae > Balaenoptera > Balaenoptera borealis. The sequence continues at coordinate 3,016,414 of NC_138860.1, forward strand.
TAGCTGCTCATGTGCCTTACTATGTTTAAGATACAACTCATAATCCACCTCTTCCCCCACCTGGTTTCCCTACAGGGGTGCCCCTACCCCATTCTGGCACAAGGAACAGTTATCTTTCCTTCACTCCCTAACTCCAGTGTTATGTTTGTTTGAATCATTAAAGCGTCTTTGAATCCAGTCACTTGTCCTCACTACCACCCACCCCAGACCAGATTCCTAATGTGTCTTTCCTTAGTAACTCACGCACTTCAAATGCTTGAATCAGTTACCTCTTCTACAGTCAGAAGGTTTTCACAAGACGCACATCTGATCGTGTCGCCTGCTTAATTAAAACCCTTCAAGTGACTTTATTTTTAGGAGAAAGATCCAAAATCTTTCTCATGGCTTGTAAAACTGTGCAACTTCTGGCCCCTGGTTTTCTCTTTAGTTCATTTGAAGCCAGTCTCCCATCTGTTTCCTGTGCTCCTGCCCCTGTGACCTTATTTCAGTCTCTCAAACACACCAAAGCCCCTCCCACCACAGGACCTTTGCACTTGTGGTTTCTTCTTACTGGAATGCTCCGCTGCTTGTTTTTTACTTCCTTAAAGTCTGGCTCCATTGCTAGACCTTAGGTACCATGAAGATAAGAGCTATGCCTGTTTCTGCTTTTTATTTTATCTCCAGATGCAGTTGTGACATACAGAAGAAGCTCAATAAATATTTGCTATGAAAGCATATATAGGTAATACCTGTGACCAAATTCCATTTTTTTGTTTGCCTTTTAACATCATATCAAAATATAAGCATTTTGTGCCAAAGTTAATACTTTAAATATGTACTGATGTTTAAAAATTTTATATCGTTAGCTCTATCAGTCTCTCTGCTTTGGTTTATTGGCACCATGCTTAAATAGGACTCTCTCAGTAGAGGATGATATGAATTTTCATCTATTTTTTATGATATAGCTCTTTCTTTAACAAAATATTAATTTTTTTTTAAAGAATCTTTTATTTATTTATTTATTGTTGGCTGCGTTGGGTCTTCGTTGCGGTATGCGGGCTTCTCGTTGTGGTGGTTTCTCTTGTTGCAGAACACAGGCTCTAGGCGCACGGGCTTCATTAGTTATGGCACGCGGGCTCAGTAGTTGTGGCTTGCGGGCTCTATAGCGCAGGCTCAGTAGTTGTGGCACACGGGATTAGTTGCTCCATGGCATGTGGGATCTTCCTGGACTGGGGATCGAACCGGTGTCTGCTGCATTGGCAGGTGGATTCTTAACCACTGCGCCACCAGGGAAGTCCCCAAAATATCAGATTTTTAACCATATGGAGTGTATTTGATGGCGAGATGTCAGGTAGTGAAGTTTTTGTTCTCCGTATAATACCTAATTTTCCCAACAGACCTTATTGAAAGCTCCATCTCTTCCCCAAAGACTTATCATGCCACTTTTATTTTTTATTTTATGTATATTTCAGACTTTTTTGAGATTTAATTTTGCTCTGTTGCTCTGTCATTTTGGTGACCTATTGCTCTGTCATTTTGATGACACATTAGAGTTGACCTTTGAACAATGAGGAAGTTAGGGCACCTACCCCCTCTGCAGATTCAACCAGCCACAAATTGCGTAGCCTGTAGTGTTTGCTATTGAAAGCAAATCTGGATATAAGTGGACCTGTGCAGTTCAAACCCATGTTGTTCAAGGATCCACTGTATTTTAGTAATGGTGACTTTATAAGGCATTTAAATATATATTGACATATTTATATATAGATGTATTTAATATATGGTTGTGACAGTTATCTATTGCTGCAATTATGCTGTATAACAACAATCCAAAATCCAATGGCTTAAAATATCCCTTTTTAATAGGGTTTCAGCAAGCAGTTAAGCCTTAATGCCCTAAGCCATTTATTACATGTAACAAATTAACTGTGCTGCATGGGGGAGAATTGAGAAAATTGTCACTCAAATATTTTTTCTATAGGACTTAATTTTCTCATGGAAACCCCTTTGAGAAGGTATGGCTTAAAACAGTAAACATTTATTTAGCTCATGAATCTGCAGCTTGATTTAGGCTAGGCTAAACTGGTTTTAGCTGGGCTCATTGTTAGTCTGGTGGTTTGCTGGCCGTGGGCTGGGGAGATGCACTTAACCAGGTCGCACATCTTTTATCCTCCACGAGCCAGCCCAGGCATTCGTACCGTGAGGGATAGAGGGCAGGGTAGGAAGCAAACACAGAGCATTTTCAAACCTCTGTTTGCAGCAAGTTTGCTAACATCTCATTGGCCAAAACAAGTCACATGACCGAACTCAGCTCTGAGGGGCAGGGACGTATACTTTACCTTTTGATGGAAGAAACTGCAGAGGCACCTTGCAAAGAAGGTGCATGCAGGGAGGGAGAGAGAAATTGAGACCATTAAGGTAATTAATGTACCACGTGATAGTCTCCTATTATTACTCTTTAAAGCTTTTATACTGGCTCTTCCTGCGAATGTGTTATGTTTTGGAATCATTTTGTCACGATAAAAAATGCCCACTGGGATTTGCATGGACACAAAGTATAAATTGAATACTGAGCTAGATGTTTTTAGGTATTCATGTCATTTGGTCTTTTCAGTAAATGAAAGTAGCTATCACCAGCCCCCATTTCACAGGGAATGACATTGAGGTTCAGATAGATTAAATGCAGTCATCTTTTGGTATCTGTGGGGAGATTGGTTCTGGGACCCCTGCGACTACCAAAATCCGTGGATGATCAACTCCCTCAATGAAGGTGGTGCAGTATTTGCATAACCGACACACATCCTCCTGTATACGTTACATCATCTCTCAATTAGTTATAATACCTAATACAATGTAAATTGTTATGTAAATAGATGTAAATGGCTGCCTGCAGGTGGCAAATTCAAGTTTTGCTTTGGGGAACTTTCCAGAATTTTTTTTCTGAGTATCTTCCATTTGAGGTCGGTTGAATCCGTGGATGTGGAACCCATGGATACTGAGGGCCGACTGTAACTTTGTATCAGGCAGCGAGTACGGTGAGAACCTGGGCTCAAACTTAAGCATTCTGCTTCAAGTCTGCTTCAAGTTCACATCTTCCATCATCTAGGGCTGCTTCCTTTGATAACTGCCGTGAGGCTCAAGCACGACAGTGTCCATGAATGGGCCTGGAGAATTAAAGTGAGCTAAGACCCAGTGATTTTGAAGTCCTTTAAGTATCCATGTTTCTGTAAATACAGGCATGTCTCATTTTAACTGTGCTTTTTACACATTGAAGGTTTGTGGCAACCCTACGTTGAGCAAGACTATTGGTGCCATGTTTCCAACAGCATTTGCCCATTTCGTGTCTCTGTGTCACATTTTGGTAGTTCTCACAAAATTTTAAACTTTTTCATTATTATTACATTTGCCATGGCAATCTGTGATCAGTGATCTTTGATGCTCCTATTGCAAAACATTATGATTCACTGAAGACTCAGGTTAGCATTTTTTAGCAATAAAACATTTTTTAATTAAAGTATGTACCTTTATTTTAGACATAATGCTATTTTATGTGTAATAGACTACAGTATAGTATAAGCATAACTTTTATATGTACTGGGAAACCAAAGAATTCATGCGACTAGCTTTATTGTGGTAGTCTGGAACTGAACTGGAAATATCTCCAAGGAATGCCTGCAGAGCTCATGAAGTTTAATTTGTAGAGGAATCTTTTGTGTCTCCTTCCTATTTCATCCATTGGGTAACAAGGTTTATAAAATCGACTGAAGGAGATTAAATAATCACAAGAGAAGTGTAGTTGACATTTATTATGGAGGCACTAACTTTTATAGCTCTATTGTGTTATAATCCATTCAATTTTCTGGCAATTTAGAAGAACAACTATTTATAAGGGGATTAGCTGTGTCTTCGGGCTGCCAAAATTTTCCCTTGGGAGGCTTTGATTGGGGTTCAGAAATGATGTAAAGGAGCGGAGGGCAAGTGGCATGTGCTGGTGGCAGTGGTGCCAGGGGTGGTGTCAGATGCCGACTTACTTCATTTTATCATTTTGGGAAACTATGCTCAATAGGTAAATTCTCTGGAGGATGCCATACAGCCATTTGAAAAGTGAAATATGTATTCAATACATGCATTTTGATTAAAGTGAAAGTGTTTTTTAGCTAGAAATTCTGGAAACAAGCAGCAGTGGAAAAAGCAGCAACAAAATTGCTTGAAGTTAAACTTGTTTTGTTGTGAATATTCTTTATAAGAGCCAAACCATTCTGTGTATGAAAACCAGTCCTATAGCCAGGCGTCTTAACACTTTGGGTGGTCCCATCAATTCAGATCGTGAGTTGACCCCTCATGGAAATGGCTGAAAGTCAGACGGGGTCGTTGAATTCTGGGAGCCCTGGCCCCTCCAGCTGCCTGATGGCCCAGCACGTGGCTTTGCATGGGGTTATTCATACTGGCTTGAGAATTATGAGTACATTCATTTCCTATGAGTTCCTTAATCTCTGCCGTGCCTGCAGCCTGAGGACAGTATCGTGTATCCCTTAAGGTCCCAGTAAACATCCCTGAGGGGCTTCCCTGGTGGCGCAGTGGTTGAGAGTCGGTCTGCTAATGCAGGGGACACGGGTTCGAGCCCTGGTCTGGGAAGATCCCACATGCCGCGGAGCAACTAGGCCCGTGAGCCACAACTAATGAGCCTGTGTGTCTGGAGCCTGTGCTCCGCAACAAGAGAGGCCGCGATAGTGAGAGACCCGCGCACCGCGATGAAGAGTGGCCCCCACTTGCCGCAACTAGAGAAAGCCCTCGCACAGAAACGAAGACCCAACACAGCCATAAATAAATAAATAAATAAATAAAATTAAAAAAAAAAAAGATCCCTGAGAACCTGCTGCTGATGAGAAATGCAACTTAATCACTTTATCTTCTTGGCTTAGATGGCAGGACTTGCTGGGGCAACACGTGGAAACTTCATAATGTCCATCGAGGATTAACTACCTGAGAACAGTGCCGAACATCTAGAGAGAGGAGACTGTAGGAAGTTGTCTGCTCGCAGCGGGAATTTAGGAGGAGTTGTAAGGACCGGAGATAATGCAGGTTAAGGTGTCTCGTCCACAGTGGGCACCCCACACTTATTAGCTGTGATTCCCACAACCGAGGGGTTGTCTGCATTTGCATCCTTCTGAATGGAGGAAGGGGGGTGAGCTAGATCAGTGGGGTCCACAGCCTACTGGTCATCGGAATTTCAGGAGGCGCTTCCTAAAATCCTAGATTTCCAGGTTGCGGCACTGGTGATTCTTATTCAATAGATTTATTTTATTTTATTTGTTAATAAAGCTCTGCAGCTCATTCTGGTGGCCAGCTAAGTTTAGAAACCACTAGAGGAGGAGATATCTAAATTCCCTCTCAGCTGCACCATTTGGAATACTGAGAAGTTTCCTTTCTCAGTATTTTCTGCTCGAGCTCCTTGCAAATTTGCATTAACCGAGGTCACCTGGTATTGTGCCCGCTCTCGACGTGGGAGAACTTGAAATCTAACTGAAAACACAGACAGGGACCTGACTGAGGAAACCAAACAGTCCCATCTTTCTCTTAAGCCAGAATCAAACTAAGAATCTAGACTTGTGAGCGGTCATATCAATGCACCGTGCTCTTGTCAGAGCTGGTTGTTCTCAGGGCAAATTGGCTTAATGGGCTGAGCTGCCCTCATAGCCACGCCCATGCTTCAGGGAGTCCAAGACCTGGGATGTCTGGGGCACACCTCAGTCCTTAGCCTTGTGCAAATTTCTTGTCTTGATTTCCAAGTTTATCTTATGGCATGAACAGGAAGAAGGGAGTGCCCAACAAAGTATCTGCCGTCACATTTTCCTGCTGTCACACACAGCACTTTATGCCCACATGCAGGACACATCCCAAACATGTACCCTGTAGCCTGTGCATTTTGCTCCTAGACAAGAACGCCCATCAGAACGCGGATGACTGAGAATAATTTGTTAATGCGTCCTTATATACAATCAGTATCTGTATGAATGTGTATGTGTGTATCAACATATCAACTTGAAAAAAATCAATCATTTATAAATGACTAATTGACACATGTTGCATAACTAAAAGAGGACACCTTTGTGTCCAGACATCACTGTTGAGAGCTGCCAACGTAGAGATTTCTGATGCTCAAGAAAGGTGCATGTTTTAGTTCAGGTATCACCCGCTGTTGAAAGTGGACCCATAGGGTCCTCTCTGCTCTCAGACTAGGTGATGCCTGCCTTCTGCACTACTTTGGGTTATACTGGGCAGCTTCTGGCTGGGACATTTCTCTGTTATCCTACCAGTGGAAAGGAGGTTTGTGGAAGACTTGTGGGTTTTGAGGAGGCTGGGATATTTAGCACATGGTAATTTAGGAATCGTACATTTTTCTGAGTATGCATTTGCCAGGATCTTGAACTGAATCGAGCCAGGAGCCCAAACCAGAGGCTGGTTAACCAACTTCAATTTCTGAAACAATAAATGAATCGGTTAACCACAAACCCGTGGAGAAATGTTTCAGTTTTAACCTACTCCACCTGTTTAAACCAGAACTGGTGGTGAGTATTTTTTTTCTAAAACCACAGAACCATAACACCAAAATGTTTTCAAATCAGACCTAAATTAAATTTGGTTTGAGCTCCTGACTTCAACTTTGATAGTTGAAATGCTTTCTTTCATATTCTACACGCTTAGCATTGATGATAATTTGGTAGAACCTTGTGTCTGAAGATCAGAGGAATGCTGCCAAAGTTTACAAACAGCATTTCAAATATATTATCTTTATCGCATAGGTTGAAAAATCCTGTCATAGACTAGATTCACTCAGGGTTCACTGAAGGTGAAGTCATGAGTCAGAGAGAGAGGTGCATGGTGCCTGGGAGACCTCTTTAGATGTTTGTTGCATTTGCATTGGTCGCTGAGCCAAGTGGCCGACATTTATATAAAGTTTTTTGCATTATTCACCAAAGAAGGAAATAATAGACCCATCTTCTTGTTCCTATACTACTTGTTACCTTGTACTACCAATGAACAGATGCTAAGATAATTTTAATTCATTGATAAATATGTTTCTTTGGAGCTTAGTTAAGAGCTCCATTCTTGTTTTTTATTGGAGTTATAGTTAATTTACAATGTTGTGTTACTTTCAGGTGTACTGCAATCCATTCTTTTCTTATAGACAGAGGCCCAAGGCTCTGAGAGGGTCAGTTCTTACAGCTGTGAATGGAAGAGCTATGTTTAAGCCCAGCTCTCTTTTGAGTCATGGTCCAGCGTATTAACTACCATGAAATATGCCTTCTGGCTTGAGACATTGTTCTGTTTATTACCATATTTCCTTCTGTCTTGATAGGATTAGATAAAGACCACGCTGATTACTTTTATGCTTTGGCAACAGCATAATGAATTAAGATTTTTTTATGCCATTTTCTCTTCAGACAGTTTATAACTGAGGGAGAAACAGCCAGGGAAAGCCCTGCTCCATCCATTCCATCTCAGTGGCGTGCTACACAGAAGAGGAGCTTGACCATCACGAGACCCAGCTCAACTTTCCACTCTGAGCGCCGTCTCAGGCTGCTTTTCTAAACTACAGTGGAAAATGGAGATAGCAGAAAGCCAGCTAGTGAACAAAAACTACAAAACTGGCCCTGCCTTCGGCTTGACATCTGCTCTGAAATGAACCTCTTAAATCTCTTCTTCCCGCTAGTGGATGGTTTTAAAACATATTCCCAAGGAGATGAATTTGACTCTTTATGTCTCCAGGTTTCTTGGCCTTCTATGACTTTAACTGCAGGCTTACATTTTCTGAAGTCTGTCTGCAGGGAAACCAGGCAGAGCATATTAACAGACCCCGCCTGCCACGGCTAAGTAATCCGGTCAAAGTATTCTTGTTGGGCAGTGCGTGCATTCAGAGGACCATTTTCATTATTGCTGTAATTTGTTCTGATTCAAGTATTCCACGGAGAATGAGGTTTCTAGACCGAAAGTGGTCAGACGCAGCATAGCAGTGGTGATGTGGGATGCAGATGGCAGACAGAGCTTGAAGGAGAGATGGCAAATGTTTCTACATGCCTCAATGTGTAGCATTTCTGATTTTTATATGGACATTAAATCTGGTCAAGCTCAAGTGCCATTTGCTCCAAGAGAGGATAATGTACACGTATCCTTCTGAATTCTAAAAAACAGACTGAAGCTGGAGGTGGCAACCTATGTAGTCACAGCTACATTTCAGGATGCCTATAATCTAGGGCTTACAAAGAAGAAAAGAATATGCATATTTTGCCTGTGGAGTTCTAGGGAAAATTATTTTGACACTTGATGGATGATGTAAGATGATAAATCATGTAGTCTTTCTTAAATTGCAAGTACGACAGTTTTTATCAGTGAGTCAGCCGAATGTTTATGATGGGACGGGAACGACACTGGGCATTAGGATAAGATGAATACTACACAGTACCCCTTTCCTCAAGGAGTTCACAGTATATAGTAGAGGAGACAGAAATTTAAATAGTTTTTCAAAAGCATGTGATGTGTCATTTGGCATCATGGTACCCTGGCAGTTCAGAGGGGCCCTCGGACTGCCTGGGGCAGGGTTCTGTAGAGTTGGGAAGGATGTCAGAGAAGAAATGCCTCTTGAACGGATATTTGAAGTATGCCGGGAAATCTCTGGTGGGGACGGTATTCTAGGCAGCTTGAGTCTCAAGTGCAAAGGTTTGGTACCGTCAAAGATCACTGTGCATTTAGGGAAGTAAGAAGTTCAATAAGGCTAGAGATTGTGAGGGAGTTAACAGGAGTGGAGACTGAAAAAAATCTCTAGGTCATGAGAAGAGGCGACATTAAAAATTAGGGAGCATGTGTGGACTTCCACATATATGCCATTGGGGAGTTACTTGGGATTTTGAGGTGACGTTCAGATTTGTCATTTTCTGGTAAAAGTGAAAAAAGGTGGATTTTTTTGTTTGTTTTGTTTTGTTTCTTTGGCTGCACCACACAGCATGTGGGGTCAGATCCCTGACCAGGGATCGAACCCAGGCCCTTGGCAGTGAGAGTCCTAACCACTGGACTACGAGGAAATTCCCAAAAAAGGTGGATTGTTAACTGTAAAAAATAGTATGGGGGAGACTATACAGGAAGGCATGAATTAAGGCAGTGGGAATGAAGAGGAGGGGACTTATTTGGGGAACGTTAAGGAATGGAATTGTGGAATTGACAGGGGATAAGGGAGTGGAAAAGTAAAGGAAGACTGGCAGATGTGTGGCATGGAAAACTGATGGGATGGTGATACCATTAGTTGAAAAAATAAATGCAGTTTTGAGTGAGTATAAGTTTGAACATAGAGAGTTTGAGATTTTTATGGGATATTCAGGTGGGAATGTCTGCTTGTCCATTAGAAGTATATTTCTGGGACCGAAATGAGATGTCCATGTCAGAGATAGAGATTTGGGAGTTAGTCAGCCTATAGACAGCAGCTGAAGCCATGGGAATAAATGCCACCCACTGATGGTTTATAGAAAAGGGAAGGAGAGCATTTACGGTTCTGAAATATGGCAGAACGGGAACTCGAGAACCCACCCACTGCAAACACACAAACATGTAAGATACAAGGCAGCAAAGCTTATTAGAGCAGAGCTGCACTCAGAAAGTAATGGATGGATGGGGAGTTTGGGTTTAGTAGACACAAACTATTACATTTAGAATGGATAAACAACAAGGTCCTAGTGTATGGCACAGGGAACTATATCCAATCTCCTGGGATAAACCCTAATGAAAAAGAATATAAAAAAAAAGAATGTATGTATGTGTATAACTGAGTCACTTTGCTGTACAGAAGAAATTAATACAACATTGTAAATCAACTATACTTCAATAAAAATAAATAAATTAAAAAAAAAAGAAAGTAATGGGCATTTCCAGGGACCAGACATGCGGAGCGGGTGGAAAATTGCCCCACACCCTCCAAGTTACCTCCCTGAAAATGACTGGCATGGTAAATGAATAAGCTGAGATGGTGCCTGCCTGCTGGGGTGAAGTGGAGGTTTTGTGGTTCCCAATAACCTGGAAGATTGGGTCGTAACATACATGTGGGGTCAGGGGATGAAGCTTTTGTCCCCACTGAAGTAAGGAATTAAGACTCAAACCCATTTGGGACCCCTGAATGGATTTATGCACTTCAAAGGGTGGATTAGGAAAAAAATACCCTCTGGCATAGAAAGAAGACAATTAAATGGTCTCATTCTGGTTTTGAGATTAAAAAAGAAAGTCTCATGTGGGAATTTTTACATAATAGTTTCTACCAATATGGGTTTGGGGTTAAAACATTCTTAAATTACTTTTGAGGTATGATTTACAGACTGTAAATTTCGTTCTTTTAAAGTAAACATTTTGATGAGTTTCGACAAATGTATAAGAGCCCCATAGTCAATTATCAATAAAGATACAGAACATTTACATCATCTCAAAAAGTTCATAGGAATTCCAAAAAAGGAGCCATCAAAAGAAAAAGTCAATGGACACAAAAAGCCAGGATTATACTCTCCAGAACTTTAAGTAATCAAATAATCTGGTAGAAGCCAGAAACAAGAATTTTTGAAATGACTAAACTTACAAAATAAATTACTGAAAATATAAAAAAGAATAAGACACTCTGAGAAAAGAGCAGATAGATTGAATAAGAAAAAAATAACTTCTAGGAATAAAAAATATGGTCTGCAGAATAGAAAACTCAGTGAATGGATGAAATGACAAATAATCTACAGCTGAAGAGAAGATTAGTGACCTGGAAGATACTGTTGTGAAAATAACCCAGAAAACAGTTTAGAGAAATTATACATATTATGTATATAACATATATAATATATAAAGTATGAACATGTGCAATAATATAATAAATAATATTATAAAATTATATAATATATAAAACATAAACACAAATATAAAATGAAAATATAGTCATATTATATGTACTATATTAGGTATATAATTTCCTTAAACTGTATAGGGAAATTTTATATATATAATTCACATATAAATATATGTATATATACTATGTATACATATATTGTATATATATACACACAACAATGACTAATATGGGAAATATAAAAATAAGTTAGGGGGCTTCCCTGGTGGCGCAGTGGTTGAGAGTCTGCCTGCCAATGCAGGGGACACGGGTTCGAGCCCTGGTCTGGGAAGATCCCACATGCCGCGGGGCAACTGGGCCCGTGAGCCACAACTACTGAGCCTGAGCGTCTGGAGCCTCTGCTCCGCAACAAGAGAGGCTGCGATAGTGAGAGGCCCGCGCACCGCGATGAGGAGTGGCCCCCACTCGCTGCAACTGGAGAAAGCCCTCGCACAGAAACGAAGACCCAACACAGCCAAAAATAAACATAATAAATAAAAATAAGTTAGTACTAAAATTCTGGACAAACACAGCTGGTACAATAAAAGAGATATTAAAATTAAAGTGTTTTTAAGTCATTGTATTTTTCAGGAGGATAGAACTGTTGATTAATTTTATATTTTGTAAACTCAAATATGAATATTAAATAGTATTATGAATATTAAAAGGTACATGCAACCTAATTTCTGCTTGTGGTAACAGGAGACATTCTTTTTTTTTCTTTTTTTTGGCTGCATTAGGTGGCTTGCAGGATCTTAGTTCCCTGACCAGGGATGGAACCCAGGCCCTTGGCAGTGAAAGTGTGGAGTCCTAACCACTGGACCACTGGGGATTCCCACAGTAGACATTCTTGTAGAAAAAAATCTGCTGAGCACATTAGAAAAACTCAACTAAATATTTAAAAATCTGTTTGGAGGCCTACAAGTTCTAGCAAGGCAGCAAGGATATATATATATATATATTATACCCACACATATATAAACTATCTCCTTGAAAATCAGAGGAATGCAAATTAAGATGAGAGGTCATTCATACCCATCAGTTAGGCAAAAATAAAAAGCAGAACTGCCAGATGCTGGGAGTGTATCTGAGACAGCCTCTTTGGAGAGAAATTTGATGGCATCATGTAAACACAGAGCTCTTCACCTTCTGTATACCTGAGAACAGCAGCTCTCAAAATGGCCTGGGACCCTTGGTGGCCCCTGAGACCCTTTGGAGAGTCTGGAAGATCAAAGCTTTTCATAATACTATTATGAAGTTATTTATTTTCACTCTCATTCCCTCACCAGTATGGTGGAGTTGTTCAGAGACTACGTAGTGTGTACGATCGTCATTGCTGTGATGGTTAATGGCTAGTGTGCTTGTGAATTCTTGTGTTGAAAACATTTCTCTCTCGATATCTAATATGATAAATATTGATAAATATAATCCACATTAAGAAAATAGTTCTTTGGGGTCCTCAGTAATTTTTAAGAGTATAAAGGTGTCCTGAGTCCAAGCAGTTTGAAAATCCTTGGGAAATTGTCACGTGCACAAAAAGAAAGGAATGCTCACTGCAGCATTATTTGCAGTTGCAAAAGGCACAGAACAGCCCAAATCCACTAAGTAGGAGAAAAGATCAATTGTTCTAGATTTCTAAAAAATAATGTTGAATATTTGAATGAAAAGGACAAGCTGTGGAAAGACATGCATAGTTTGTACTATAAAGATTTTTTCAGTCTTTAATACCCCCTGCCCCACACATGCACAGCTTCCCCCGTTACCAACATCCCTCACAGAGGGTACATTCGTTACAAGTGATGCATGTGCACTGACACTTGCTCATCACCCCAAGTCCATAGCTGACATTAGTGCTGACTCTTGGTGTTGTACACTCCATGGGTTTGGGCAAATGTATAAGGACACGGATCCACCATTATAGTAACATACAAAGTGTTTTCACTGCCCTAAAAATCCTCTGTGTTCCACCTATTCACCTCCTCCCCACTCCCAATCCCTGGCAACCATGGATATTTTTGCTGTCTTTGTAATTTTGCCTTTTCTAGATGTCATATAGCTGAAATCATGCAGTGTGTAGCTTTTTCAGATGGGCTTCTTTCACTTAGTCATATCCATTTAAAGTTCCTCCATGTGTTTTCAAGACTTGACAGCTCACTTCTTTTTAGCAGTGGTACCATAAAATTTAAAAACATGCAAAATTACTAAATGTGTACATAAGTAGTTAATAACTGCCATGAATTGTAAACAGAAGCATGAGGGTGGTGAACACCAATGTGAAAATAGTGGTTACATCTGGAAAGTGAAGCCTGAGAATAGTGTAAGTGAGGGGCACCCAGAACAATCCTATTGTGTTTGTAATTTATTTCTTTAAAAAACTCTGACAAATCCGTGCCATGTCTTTTTGGTGTTTGTCGTATTATATTTTATACTTTTCTGTGCTCTTGAAATAGATCATAATAAAAATTATTTTAAAATTGTAAAAGAACCAGTGAAGAAACCCTGAGGAACCAACATCAAAAGATTGGGCAGCAGAGCCAAATAAGGATTATTAGAAAGAGAGGGCAGGAAGTAGAAGAAAACCCAGGAGAGTCCAGTTCCGAGCACTATACGGTGTTGGGACCGCATCACAGTCAGATGCTGCAGAGAGGTGGGGTGGAGTGAGACCTGGATGCAGGATGGGAAAGGCAAGTGGTCAAAATGAATGGTTAGCAGTTCGGGGAGCAGGTAAGGCTGGAGGACAGGGGCTTAGCTTGTGGAAGGTGCTGGTTAAATGGTTCCTAATGGTTCAGAAAGTAAAAGTAAGGGAGATTCAGTACTGAAACCAAGCAGGACACTGTGGGGCTCCTGGGGATGTGAGCCTTTCTGTCCCCAATTCTTGTAGGGAAGAGACTCCAGCCTCCATGACCTTCCCTGAGTTCCAAAGGGCAGATTCAGACAGTTACTAATCAGGGAAGAGAGGGGATGCAAAGACAAGGGAGGGGCAGCCAAAAAACAATAGTGCAGCCTTGGGGCAGGGCCCTGATTCCACCTCAAGGGATACACATAACAATGTCTTTAAGCTCTTTATAGAATTAAAGCCCAATAAATGGAAGATGTCAACAATCTTCATACCAGAGAAAGACCACCTGAGGCCAGGAACCAGAAAAGCTCATCAAGAAGATTATCTGAGACCAGATTAGAGCAGTTGCAGGCCCTGCACACACCCTAATCTTACAACAACCCCACCCTTGAACCGTTGCTATAAAACTCCTCATCAAATCCCCCCGGGGTTGGGACACATCATTTTTCGGTGCAGGAGCCCGCTGTGTCCCGCTTTGCCTGGCACAGCTCTAAAGGTATTCCTTTCTACTTCACCCAAAACTCTTGTCTCTGAGATCCTATTTGGCACCAGTGCACAGAGGCCAAACTTTCAACACCAGTAGGGAGTGGTTAAAAGGAGTGGAGCCCCTCATGGGGGAGAGGAACAAGTGACAGGGGGTGGTAGAAGGATAACGTGCCCTGCAATTTGGAAGATTAAGGTTTCGTATGTGGAGCGGTTCCCGGTGTCCACAGACTCCTGGGTTTGGAGCAGGAGCTTGTCGTGGATGTAGAGAGCACTATGGTTGGCAAGCCCAGGAGCTGTGTGGCCACGCTGTTCGGTTAATTTCGAGACAGTGTAGGACGTAGTTAAACGTGCAGCTTGGTGGTCAGGCCGCCTGGGCTTCACTCCCAGCTCTGCTACCTACTAGCTGTGTGACCTTGGCCAAGTGTCAGATGGAGTGTGTAAGCCTCCATCTTTTCATCTGTAAAGTGGGCTTAATTGTAGCACACCTTATGGGATTGGTGGGAGGATTATACAAGATAATTCAGGAACACACTTACACAGTGCTTGGCTCAAAAATGTTAGCTAGTATTTTTTACTATTTTTTAACGCTTCCACACAATTGTTGAAGTCACCTGCAATCATGTAAGAGATGAAAGGAAAAGGGTCAACTGGGTGCCAAAGGCATCCGTGACTTTTGGGCGGTGGCTCGAAACAGGTAATTGAAATTGACAAGGAGAGGGAGAAGCATGAGCTTCAGGGGAAGAGGGTTTTGTGGACAAAAGGGCAAGAGAATAGTCTGAGAGTGGAAAGAAGCAGCTAAGAGAACACTGACCTCTTCCCTGCAGATGTAGAGATATAAATTCTGGAGAGAGAAAGAGAGAGAGGGAGAGAGAGAAACACGAGGAACACGGGTACGAATATGAGAGGACACAGTTGTACATACAGAGTTGTTTGAGTCCGAGACTTCCCTAGGGGGACAGTGGTTAAGAACCTGCCTGCCAATGCAGAGGACACGGGTTTGAGCCCTGGTCCCTGAACATCCCACATGCTGCGGAGCAACTAAGCCCGTGTGCCACAACTACTGAGCCTGCGCTCTAGAGCCCACGAGCCACAACTACTGAGCCCGTGTGCCACAACTACTGAAGCCCGTGTGCCACAACTACTGAAGCCCATGTGCCTAGAGCCGGTGCTCCGCAACAAGAGAAGCCACCACAATGAGAAGCCCGTGCACCGCAACGAAGAGTATCCCCCGCTCGCCACAACTAGAGAAAGCCTGCGTGCAGGAACAAAGACCCAACGCAGACAAAATAAATAAATAAATAAAATTAAATCTTTTTTTTTTTTTTTTTTAAAGATCTTTTTTTTAATTTTTATTTATACATTTGTTTATTTTATTTATTTTATTTTTGGCTGCGTTGGGTCTTTGTTGCTGCACGCAGGCTTTCTCTGGTTGCGGCGAGCGGGGGCTACTCTTCGTTGCGGTGCACGGGCTTCTCATTGTGGTGGCTTCTTTTGTTGCAGAGCACGGGCTCTAGGCACGTGGGCTTCAGTAGTTGTGGCATGCAGGCTTCAGTAGTTGTGGCTCACGGCCTCTAGAGCGCAGGCTCAGTCGTTGTGGCGCACGGGCTTAGTTGCTCCGTGGCATGTGGGATCTTCCCGGACCAGGGCTCGAACCCGTGTCCCCTGCATTGGCAGGCGGATTGTTAACCACTGCGCCACCAGGGAAGCCCCTAAAATTAAATCTTAAAAAAAAAGAATTGTTTGAGTCCACAAGAGGATGTGTGTCTGGAAGGGCTTGCATTTTGGGTGTGACTGAGGAGACGTGATGGGTAACTTGGGTGGAGTTAAAGTAACTGCTTGAGATGTAACAGTTATGTTAGTGCCTACATATATTCTTGTGACTTTCAAAATCCTCCATTTATTGAGATTACAATTGCAGTGCTAGGGATACAAAAATGTCTAGTGGCAGAGGGAGGTACGTAACTATATACATGACAGCATTGGAGGAGCAGGTGGGGTTAACTTTCTAATTGGAGTTGGGGAAGGCTTCACCAAGGAGATGGCATTTTAAACTGGGTTTTGACAGATGATGAAAAGATAATCATGAATGAGAAGACAGATGAAAGAATCTAAACAAGGGACTTCCCTGGTGGTCCAGTGGTCAAGACTCCACACTTCCACTGCAGGGGGCACGAGTTCCACCCCTGGTTGGGGAACTAAGATCCCACAGGTTGCGTGGCTCAGCCAAAGGGGAAAAAAAAAAAATCTAAACAAGAGAGAGGAGTAAAAGTCAGAACATTTAAATATAGCACATAATCACTGACAGATTTTTAAAAAACTAGTGATAAAATGATTGATTTGGTGAAAAATTGATACGCAGCAAGATAAGTACGTGCCTGGCACTTTGAATAGAGCCTTTTCTTGGCCTTTACTGAATGTCAGTTTAACAAAACTGCCTTTATTTATTTGTTTTTTAAATATTTATTTATTTATTTGACTGCTCCGGGTCTCCGTTGCGGCACGCAGGTTCTAGTTCCCTGACCAGGGATCGAACCCTGGCCCCCTGCATTGGGAACGTGCAGTCTTAGCCGCTGGACCACCAGGGAAGTCCCTAACAAAGCTTCCTTTAAAATTGTATCCCAGGAACTTCTTTCCAGAGCATCACGCAGACATCTTGGCCATCTCCCATGTTACTCTGGATACCATGATGCTATAACCTAACAATTACCTTTATTCCCGTTGGTGAATATGTTTAAGATGAGAAATTAAAAATTATAAACCATGCATGCATTGGCTTTAAAAAAATTTTTCCCCCTAGTTTTAGAACCAAACCTGCTATAAGTGTGCAATCTGGTTTGGCACTTAGATGAGTTTGGGGTAAGCAGATAATCAATCACAACCAGGTAATAGACATCAGTGATATTGCTTTGCAAGGTACATGCTAGGATTTATGTTAGTGGATGGTTGTTTATGATACCTTTAAAATATTTGTGATGGAATAAGTCTTTTATAAACAAGCACCAAAGACAAAGCCATTCTTTTATTTATTTATTTATTTATTTAAACAATCTGCTTATCCTATACTGATTAAATTTGAATGTTTGGTGTGGTTGTTGGTAGCTGCAGTTCATATAACTTATAAAAATGAAGGCATCTCACACCATGAGCATATTAACCAATGGGCAATTCTGACTCTAGTTGTCTTCGAAACTCGTTTTCAGTTTGCCATTTAAAAGTGTATTTACCCAGATCTCTGAACATTGTCTAAAGCTAGAGGGTTAAGAACATCATTTTACTTGCAATTTACTTAACCTGTGTTCAAGAGTGGGTCATGCTGGCTTTGGCAGCACACGTGCTATTATTTATTATTATTTTTTAAAATTTTATTTATCTATTTATTTATTTTTGGCTGCGTTGGGTCTTCGTTGCTGTGCATGGGCTTTCTCTAGTTGCGGTGAGCAGGGGCTACTCTTTGTTGCGGTGCGCGGGCTTCTCATCGCGGTGGCTTCTCTCGTTGTGGAGCACGGGCTCTAGACGCGCAGGCTTCAGTAGTTGTGGCATGCGGGCTCAGTAGTTGTGGCTCGCGGGCTCTAGAGCGCAGGCTCAGTAGTTGTGGCACACGAGCTTAGTTGCTCCGCGGCATATGGGATCTTCCTGGACCAGGAATCGAACCCGTGTTCCCTGCATTGGCAGGCGGATTCTCAACCACTGCGCCACCGGGGAAGCCCTGCTATTATTTTTAAGAGTGAGAGAAACACTTTGAAGTATCCCCAGAATGTTTCTTCCATTCAGCTTCCTTGACGGGTATTCCAAGTCAATGTGCAGATAAAAACTTGTATTAAAAAAATCAACCTCTGGGGACTTCCCTGGCGGTTCAGTGGTTGAGACTTTGCCTTCCAATGTGGGGGGCATGGGTTTGATCCCTGGTCGGGGAGCTGGGATCCCACATGCCTCAAGGCCAAAAAGCTAAAACATTGGAACAGAAGCAATATTGTAACAAATTCAATAAAGACTTAAAAAAAAAAAATAAAACATCAACCTCTGGAGGCTCTTGTCACAGCTTATTCCTCTCCTCCAACTTTATTTCCCCCTCTTCTCTCTTGTCCACTGTGGCCCCTGATCCCACATCCCTCTCGCCCCTCCTGCTGAAGAGAGCAAACAGATGCCGTCGCTGGAGAATGCCCTCTTCTTCTGGATACCAAACATGTTTCTTTCTTTACATCTGCACCTGTTTCTCGTCCCTATCCTGTCAAAGGACTTGCCAACCTCTGCTCGGGGTCACATGCCGTCCCACCTTCAGGAACCTCACACTGTTGATGATTTTGATTATTTCTTCTTTCTCAGGCATCTTCACCCTTTCTCTCAATCAGATTCTTCCCATCCATTTTTAATCCATTTTATCCAAGTAAAAACAAACCAATCCCCACGTGGCTCCGGGTCCCTGCCTGATCAGTCATCTTTCTTTCACAGCTAAATTCCCTTAGAGATTGGAAAGAATTGTCCGTCCTGCAGTCTCCATTTCCTCACCTCCTACTTACTCGCCAGCCCACTTCGACCCTGCTTCCAGCCTTAGCACTGGGTAGAAACACCTCTCCCTCTTTTCTCTTACATTATCGATGACATTATCCTGTCAGCAAATCCGGTGAATATTTTTCAGTTACCATGTACTTGGGATCTCACCCACGGTGACTTGTTGACCTTCCACACCTAGAAACACTTCCTAGCTTTGGCCTCCGTGGTACCAACCCTCCTGATCTTGTTCCCCCATCTTCTTCCGTGCCTGTTCCATCCCCTCTATGGGTTGCCTTCTTGCATGCAGTTATTAGATGCTGGAGGACATTAGAGGCTCTCTCCTGGAACACCCCTCTTCCCACTCTATTCTCTCTTAACCTGACTAGGGCTGTGACTGATTATGGAGAGGAGAGGTTCCTTAAAGGAAAAATCAGACGTTGTTGCCAGAATAAGGAAAATGGATACTGGAAACAGATACTGGGTAAGCAAACAACAGCAACACAAAACAAAACACAAACTCCAATTCCATCCCAATGGGCAATCGATCTGTTATTTACAATCTGTCCTCAGAATTATCCTTCCCGTTCTTTCTCACCCATTCTACGTCCAACATTTAGAATTTTTGTTTCTTCCCCAAACCTGCCAAATGAGATCTTACCCACTTCCTAAGACTCAGAACCCATCTCTCTGGAAAACCTAAATGAAACTTTCCTTCTGTATGTTCTCATAGCACTTTTCTTCTCTCCTTGGCACTTACCACATTCTAATTTATACCATAACTATTTCTGTTTTGTAGGCCAACCCTTTACTAGAATGTAAACTTACGCTCTGAGAGGCCAAGGACTATACCTTGTTTACCTTTTTATTCCATCCTGTGGCCAAGTTCATGGTAAGTGCTAAGTACTTTTTGGTTGGTTTGATGATCATTATCTACTCCTAGTGAGTCAGAAGCAGGCATATTGGAACTCAAAGAATTAAAAAACAGAGACAGTTGAGGAAGGAAAAGATGTGGTTTTATTTTTTTACACTCTGTTACTTAAATAATTAAGTCCATCAGAAATAGCCACAGATTTTACATTTCTGGGAGCCACAATGGTATAACAAGAGCCCCTTCTGTCTCATACTGTTACATAGAGAAGATATCTGAATCCTAAATATTGTGAGTTTTTCCCCTATTCTGGTTTTATCTCTAATAAATGACCTGCCCTTTGGTTGTTTCTGTTGGTCAGACATGAGCTTCATGTCCTGAACAGATGGAAACAATTATGGAATAACCTTTCTAAATAACCAAGTTCTAGGAAAATCAAATCACAACTGTGATAATTTGGTAAGAATACTGATGACCTTCAGCTTCAAAACAATGCAATTGCGGCCTCTTGCAGCCATGATTGATGAGGACACTCACTCTATAAGTCCCCTGGGGAGGGAAGCCGCCCTGTTTATACCCTGGAGGTGGCTGGGCTTTCCCAAGGATGCCTTGGGAGAACACCATTGCTCTTATCTTTTCTAAACACTGTTTAGGTCTGAGGTGAATGTGACCTCAGTTTTTCCTTCTCCAAGTCAGTTCTGCTTATAGAATTCTAGAATAATAATTCCAGCAAAAGTAACTTTTAATCTGAATACAAGACCCTGACCAACACTGGTGTGTCAAGCTGGATGAGCTCAGCACTACGTCACAGTGAAAGCTGTTTTTCTGACAACATCAGTGATGAAGGATTCCATGGAGACAGATGTCAGGGATGTTCTGCAGGATGAATAATACGGCTTCTGCTAGTGGACCCTCAACTCTTTTTTTTTTTCCCTAAATTAATTTATTACTTATTTATTTATTTATGGCTGCCTTGGGTCTTCGTTGCTGTGCACGGGCTTTCTCTAGTTGCGGCGAGCGGGGGGGCTACTCTTCGTTGTGGTGCGCGGGCTTCTCGTTGAGGTGGCTTCTCTTGTTGCGGAGCACGGGCTCTAGGTGCGCAGGCTTCAGTAGTTGTGGCACACGGGCTCAGTAGTTGTGACTCACTGGCTCTAGAGCTCAGGCTCAGTAGTTGTGGTGCACGGGCTTAGTCGCTCCGCGGCATGTGGGATCTTCCCGGACCAGGGATCGAACCCGTGTCCCCTGCGTTGGTAGGCAGATTCTTAACCGCTGCGCCACCAGGGAAGCCCGGTCCCTCAACTCTTTATGTTGAGTATTCCAACCTCCATATCGTTTTGGATTTCCTCTTAAGACCTGTCTAGTTATCTGCCCTGAAACACAGTGTTGCAAATTCTGAATCACTTAGCTTCTACAGTCTTTAAGCTTATCCTACATACATATTATATCTGCTGCCAAGAACAGAGTAAAACCTTAGTATATCGTATTTAAAGAGCAGAATACCGTGGAGTCCATCATATTCTGGTTGATTAAACTGATGTCTGGCAAAGGCAGTTTTTCTTCCTCATTTGTTCTGATGTCTTTGTCTTTACGACACTTGAAGCTCATCACTTTCTTTGCTGCCTTAATCCTTTTATGAATATGCATTTCTGTGTTGTTTGAGTCTGAAACAGACAAGAAGAGTCTTTCTCCCTATTTTAAAATTACACTTTCAAAGGTGTAAGATACTTTGAGAAAAACACTAAACAAAAATTCAACTGTGCAAAAGTGACACTTTGGGGCAGGATTATTATACAGAGGGAGTCCTTGCTCCATACATACTTACCCAGACTTCCTTTAAAAAGGGAGGCCTCCTACTGTTCTCTACTCAAAAAATGACTTGTTAGAAAGCATGGCTAGCGTAAAAAGGAACGAAACTGGGTCATTTGTAGAGACGTGGATGGACCTAGAGACTGTCATACAGAGTGAAGTAAGTCAGAAAGAGAAAAACAAATGCCGTATATTAATGCATATATGTGGAACCTAGAAAAATGGTACAGATGAACTGGTTTGTAGGGCAGAAGTAGAGACACAGATGTAGAGAACAAACGTATGGACACCAAGGGGGGAAAGTGGGGTGGTGGGGGTGGTGGTGGGATGAATTGGGCAGTTGGGATTGACATGTATACACTGATGTGTATAAAATGGATGACTAATAAGAACCTGCTGTATAAAAAAATAAATAAAATAAAATTCAAAAGAAAGCATGGCTAGAAGAGAATTTTTAAGTTATTCTTTACCAATGGGGTTGCCAGGTAAAATACAGAATGCCCAATTACATTAGAATTTCAGATAGAAAACATAATTTTTAGTATAGTGTGTCCCAAATGTTACATGAACATATTTATACTACACTAAGTATTGGTTATTTGTCTGAAGTTCAAGTTTAAGTGGATGTCTTGTATTTTTATTTGCTAAATCTGGCGACTTACCAGGTAGAAGAAAATCTTAAGGTATTTATTAAACATCTTACTACAAAGTTTCAGTTTGTAAGCAACATTTCTCTTTTTTGGCATCAAAAGTGACCCCTGTTAGATGATATATGCAAAAGTCCTTTGTGAACTGAAAATATGGGCACAGAAATTTTGTTTAGATGCACTAGCAACACAGCATGATTCAAAAACCTAACACTGAAGAGCCTAACAGGGCACCACAATTAAGGCTGGTGTGGAGGAGGGGAGTGATTTTTTTCTCTTTCTACAGCATTGTTTCAAGCCTCCCAACTTCCAACGAGTTGTGCAAACTCTTTTAGAGGAACATATATATGAAGTGAGTTGTATTGGATCTGAGTTGAGGTCAAGAAATAGAAAAAAAGAAGCAGCAGAGGTGGCTTAGGCAGTGCAATAAACGTGACCTGGGTTCAAATTCTATATGCAGAAAACTCAGAAACTAACGACATTGATCACATTATGTAACTTTTCTGATTGTCATCATTTACTTTAACACTTCAGATAAATGGCTTTTCTGCATAAGTGGCTGTATCATATTAGGCATTTACTATATGACAGCTATTATAATTATTGGCTAGGGTATAAAAGAACAGCAAAGATGAGAAAACAAAGAAGGGGAAGGAAAGGACGCAGGAGAGAGAGAGATCAGAGGATGGAATTTAGGAGTTTTTAAAAAAACCCTTAAGGAATAAAATGAAATGCAAACAACCATCCCCACCGCCCAAGGATAATAAAAATCCCAGGGTGTTCAAATTCTTTCCCCCAGGTCTTGCTGGGACCCATGCAACAAAGTTGCAACTGGTTAAACAATTGTAACAATTTGCCTGATGAAAGGAAATACTCAAAACAACTAAGAGAAGTTTATCCAAACCCAAATTCCAGATGAGAAGTAAAAAATTAATATTTAGAAATCTCTGGATGAGTAACATTCCTTTGCCAGTTTTCTAAATGACTGATCGATTTCTTTTTTTTTGTTTTACTTTAAAAATTTCCACATAGATATAGGCTACTATCTTTTAGGCCATTTACTTTATACAACATACAATTGAAATTAAAGAAAGCATTAGTACAAAGCAAGTTCCATTCCTATGAAGTGATTAGCATACAACTTGAGACCCCAAGATTTGAGAAAATTGTAAGAATCCTACTTAAAGAATATTTAGGATATCATTGTCTTTAGAGAGAGAGAAGAGGTGCTTTTTATCTTTTTTTCCTTTTTTCAAAAAATTGAGGTACAATTGGTATATAACATATAAGTTTCAGGTGTAAAACATAATAATTGTATACACTTCACAGAGATCACTACCGTAAGACTAGCTATTATCCATCACTATCTTTTTTTCTGATAATAGGAAAAATAGACTTGAATGGAGGTGCCCAAGATGCATACATTTTGGTAGAGCCTTATAAATCAGTTGGGATCCAGTCGTGATTAAGTAGTATTTTACCCAAATAAATGCTGCGTTTGGCAATATGTAGATGAGCAAACTCTGGCACATGAAACTTCCTGAGAGTTCTGAATATAAGATCCAGCTTAGCTTGCCTACAGTGAGGGACTTGCCCTAAAGGATGAACGATTTCCCAACTTCCTAGCACATTTCAGGATGTGTGAAATCCCCAGACTTGGGTGGAGACCATCGATCCTCAGCCCCTCAGGTCATCAGCTCATAGCCTGAGGCGGGTTCATTACAGCCCATCCTCATCAGCTGGCAGAGCTGCAGATACAAACGACAGTAATGAATCTTTATTTTCAAAGCGATGGTGTAGGAGGAGCCTTCCGTCTTTCCCTGTGGCGTGGGATGGAGCGACCGTGTTGCTATGGGTTATGACCTCTGACAGCAACCTCAGCTCCCTGCCCCGAGTGAAGCTGAGCTAGACCAAGCACATGCTAATGGATTTAACAGCCGCATTTGGTAACTCTGCTCGCCCTTAATCGTTCGCAGAAACGCTCTGGGAGTTTTCAAACAGGCATCCATGGAGAAAGCTTTGGGCATCAGGCGACTGCTTCCTGCACGTGCCCTCCTACCCACAGCCTGGCTGTCAGACGCCTGTGGTCAGGTCCCATCTGCGTTGGGGCGTCTACGGGGCTGCGGACTGAGGCGATCAGCTTAAATGGACCCAAACGAAGCTGTTATTGCCTATTATTTATTTACTTGATCTTGGAGTCACAAAAGATTATACAGGTCAAGATCTGAGGCTCTTCTCTGTCTGCTCTGGCCCGCCTTGCCCTCATCCTTTGTGTAAAGCTGCTTCCAAGATGGCCCAACCTCTTTCTGTGGACCTTTTCCGTTTTGGACCATTCTGAACCTTCTTTGGGACATCGTAACCCTCGCGGTGGTTCAGTGCCCATGTGTCTGTAGTGCAGTTTCTTTTTCATTCTTCCCGAGACACGTATTTGATGCTGTTTTAGATGAGCAGCTACTACATTAATTTAGTTTCCTGGTAGTGCTTGAAAGGCCACAGAGAATTACATGAGAATGCACCATTAAGGAATTAGGAGGAGGAAGAATTTAAGAATCGAGGTTCTTCTGTAACGCCTCAGGAATTCTCTTCCATTTCCCTGTAGCTGCGAGAAAGGGGTGTGTCTTTCTCTGGAATGCTCTGATGGAGACACCATGCTCTATCAATAGCTCCTCCTTTGCGCATTTTCTGCAAATCTTATGTTCAATTGGTATCAGTGTAAATCAGGTGCCTGTCAACCTTTTTCGCTGTCACAGCACACACAGAAAAGTAACAGTTGTACTGCACACTGGAATAAATGGGGAGGAGGGGGGGGTTCATTATTTTTTGTGTTAAATGATTACGAGAAGAAAAGAAATTACAAAGCATTAGGGGAACTATTACATATAAAGCCACCAAATAAAATATTTTCAAAAATGTCAATGAGAAACTTACTTTCATGATCATAAATTTTTAAAAAATTTTTATTGTAGCATAGTTGATTTACATTGTTGTGTTACTTTCAGGTGTACAGCAAAGTGAATCAGTTATACATATACATGTATCTTTTTTTTAGATTCTTTTCCTAATAGGCCATTACAGACTATTGAGTAGAGTTCCTTGTGCTATACAGCAGGTTCTTATTAGTTATCTATTTTATATATAGTAGTGTGTATATGTCAATCCCAATCTCCCAATTTATCCCTGCCCCCGCTTATCCCCTGGTAACCATAAGTTTGTTTTCTAAATCCGTGACTCTACTTCTGTTTTGTAAATAAGTTCATTTGTACCCTTGATCATAAATTTTTAATATCAGGTTAATATTTATAGTTAAAATGGCTCTATGCAATTTCTGACTTTTTAATAATAGTCTCTTCAACATATTTAGTCAACCTTGACAGTAGACTCTCTTCCCGCAGCTATATGATAAAAAATTTTTTTTAAAAATTTTATTTATTTATTTGGTTGCACTGGGTCAGTTGTGGCTCGCTGGCTCCTTAGTTGCAGCTCGCTGGCTCCTTAGTTGTGGCATGCAAACTCTTAGTTGTGGCATGCAAACTCTTAGTTGTGGCATGCATGTGGGATCTAGTTCCCTGACCAGGGATTGAACCCGGGCTCCCTGCATTGGGAGCTCAGAGTCTCAACCATTGCGCCACCTGGGAAGTCCCTATGATGAAATTTTTAAGCCACTCTTTACAATTATTAAAAACATTTATGACACTTGAATTCTGTTGGAAACAACACATTTTCCTTCTCTTCCACTTATAAATGTATTTAATGCTGAGACTTCTTATGATAATATGATTTCTGTAAAATGTTTTCCTATCAGATATTTCACCATAAAAATAAAGTGACATTTTGTAGAATGCACTTGCATTGTTAGAGTGGTTGGTAGCAAATGGGCAGATTTTTGTCACCTAAGTGACATATGTGATGACAAGAGACTAGCAAGCCCAGTGCCTGCCACGAGCCCCATCCAACCCCCGAAATAAGGGGCTCCTGGAGGTACTGGAAGCATTTACCTAAAGGATTCCTAAGGCACGTTCCGGCCATTGGTTTAGGGTGGAGGATGGTGGTGAGATTGATATGGTTTCCCGCAGGCGCCGGGCAGGGAGCAACTTGAATCTTTGTCACCATGTGTGTTGGACGCATCTGTCCATTGGTATTGATGTGTTCAAAGCGACCGTTCTAAGAAGGCAAGCACATTCTGTAAAATAGCTTTATTATTATTTTGAAATAATAGAGAGAGCTGGCTCCTGAAATCAAGATCCAGGCAGTAGAGCTGTTTTGGCCATGCAGAGTGGGTGGTGGAGCAAAAGCGCCAGATAGCCTTCATTTTGCTTGTCCCCTGCGGCCACTTCTGAGATGTGACAGGCTCTACTCACAGCCCCTCAACCCTGTGGCGCATCCTCAGAGGGGGCTGTTTACGGATGGAAATGACGGGCTGGGGGCCAAGCCAGTTTAGCTGCTCTGAGTGTGCCTGGGATTAGTATCATCTGCCATCCATTTGCTGGGCACCAGGATGTTTGGACACCTCGCTTAACAAGCTCTAGTGTGAATAATGTTTTAGAAAGAGGTCTCTGTACCCCATTCCCTGTGCCATGTACATGCCTGACTAAGATGCTCTAAAACCTGGTTGAGTCACACTGTGATTAGAAGAACCTGAAATTCTATACTTACAGAAAAGTTCTGCAGAAGAGACCTTCCGCAGCCACATCACACAAAGACACCGGTGGTCATGGCAGAGGGATGTCCAGTATGGCACTCAGCCAAGGCCAGCTGAATTGTGAAAGGCTGCAGGTCTTCAGGGTATATCAGTCCAATAGATGCTCCTCCTGGGGGTGGAACGAAAGGGTTCACATTTCCTGACACTTGCTGTACAAAATTACCCGTAGTGACATCGACCCTCACGTCCTTTCCTCTTGCTCAGAAGCTGAGACATTTCTGCTCTCATTCAGGCATAAACTTTCCATCTGTGCTTTTCACCCCTTTCCTTTTGACTTCTTATAGGACCTCCTTTATCTCTTTTCCACCCTGTTTTGAGCTGTTCCTTCCTTCTCTGATTCCTTTTTCAGCCTAGCAGTGTTTTGTTTTGTTTTGCCTTCCTAAAATCCCTCTCTCTTCGTCCAGCTGCAACTCAGTTTTCCCTTTCCCTTCTATGAATATCTCTGAAGTATAATAAACTTCGATTCATTTCTCATGCACGTGAACTTGACTTCGGCTTTAACTGCTGCCCTGAACTGATGTCATTTTGGTTTCCATTGGACTTCATATTGTCAAATACAGTGTACATTTCCAACTCCTGTCTTAGTGATCTCTTTGCTGTGTATACCACTGTTTAATCATTCCTTCTTTGGAGATTAAAGAGGCTCAAGAATTCTTTGACGCTTCTTCCATTGAGATACAGGTGTTTTTCTGTCCCCTCCCATTGAATCTAGGCAGGTTCTGTGACTGCTTTGATAATTAAAATATGACGGGAGGGAGGGACTTCCCTGGTGGCACAGTGGTTAAGAATCCACCTGCCAATGCAGGGGACACGGGTTCGAGCTCTGGTCCAGGAAAATCCCACATGCCATGGAGCAACGAAGCCCGTGCACCACAACTACTGAGCCTGCGAGCCACAACTACTGAGCCCGCGTGCCACAACTACTGAAGGCTGCATGCTGCAACTACTGAAGCCTGTGCGCCTAGAGCCCGTGCTCCGCAACAAGAGAGGTCACTGCAATGAGAAGCCTGCGCACCGCAACAAAGAATAGTGTCTGCTCTCTGCAACTAGAGAAAGCCCGCGCACAAAAACGAAGACCCAACACAGCAGGAAAAAAAAAAAAAAAAAAAACCATGATGGAAGGATGCAGTGCCGATTTTTGGTCCCAGGTCTTAGGAGGCCGGCAGCTTTCACATCCTGTTACTTAGAAGACTAACTCTTGGAGCCGTGAGTCACCTTGTAAGAAATCTTGGTATCCTGCTGTGAACTACGTGGACAGGCCCTGAGACCACGTGGAGAAGGGCAGGGGCTTAGCTGAGCCCAACCTTCCAGCCGTCCTCACAGGGTATCAGACATGTGAGTGAAGCTGTCTGGGTGTATCCAGACCAGCCCGGCCACCAGCTGAATGTCCCTAGTGTGTCCACCGGTACCACCTGGGAGAGAAGAATTGCCCAGCCCAAACCTGCCTTAGTTCCGGCCTCTTAAAATCGAGAGATATAATAAAATAGCTAGTAAGTTTGTTACATAACAATAGATAGCCAGAAAACCACCTTCCTCCTTGAAACTCTCTGATTTATTGACTCCTGATCTCTTGCTGTGCTCCTGCCTCTCCTTTACTCTTTTTTTTTTTTTGGCTGTGCTCAGTGGCTTGCGGGATCTTAGTTCCCCAACCAGGGATCGAACCCATGCCCTTGGCAGTGAAAGTGTGGAGTCCTAACCACTGGACCGCTAGGGAAGTCCCTCTTCTCTACTCTTGACGTCACCTCCCTGCCCCGTATGGGCTCTCTCTTCCTAGGCCATCCCCTGGGATGTTGGTACTTCCTACCACTCTGCTCTACCTAAATGCATTTATTTATACACACCCATTTCTCCTGCTATGTTTTCTCTCTTTAAATTAATAAACTTTATTCTTTAGAGCAGTTTTAGGTTCACAGCAAAACTGAACTGAAAGTACAGGGAGTTTTCATTGCTGTGTTTTCAAGTTCCAGCTCACATACCATTATCTTTATGAAATCTGGGATTTCTCTGGATGAAAATTTTCTCCTCCAAAATTTCATTGCCCCTTTGCTTTACATTTTCACCAAGATTTTCATTTTCTAACCTGTTTTATTTTTCCCGTACCTATCTTTTCTTCTTTGCTAGACTGTAAATTCCTTAAGGGCAGGGTCCATCTCTGATTTATCTCTGAATTCCCCACCTACCTGCCATGGTTCATTCACTGTTTTGGCAGATATTGGGTTATGCATGTACCACATTGCACTGCTTATATATTTGTAGGTCTGTCTTATTAGGCTGAGCGCTATGAGATCAGATATTTTTTGTTTTTGTATCTCCCAGTGCTTTGTGCAATGTCAAGTATACAGTAGGTGGTTGATAAATGCCTGCTTTTCCAATATGAAAGGAAGCTGGCTGTTGCATGGTGAAATTTTAGTTAAAATATCAATACATATTTAGTAGTAATCATAAACAATTAAAGATCAGGGAAAAGCATAAAAAATTTGGTTTTAACTGAATATATTTATTGTGGTCTCAAAAGCATAATTTTCCATCTCCTAATGTTTCCTAAGGTCACCCAGTCTTCATGACTCCCGTAGGATTAGACATCTCTCATAGATTAAAATAGATCTGGAATTGTAACTTCTTATGACAGCAGAAAAATATCAAGGAAATGAAATTGAGTCAAAACACATCTTTAAAGTGCTCTTTTGCTCAGAACGTCTGACATTTAAAACTCATCATCTCTTGCCACTTGAGTCTCAGTGTTGACCTCATGGATTTTATAGAAGATACAGGATTTAGAGGGCAAAAAAGAGTGCAAGAAGGCAAGGTGGTTGAAAATGAAGAGTCGTGGTGTAACTGGGGCTTGAGGATGTTAATTTCAGACCAAGAGCAGGAAGGATGGATCAAAAAGGAAAAGGATGCGTGATTGACCATAAGGCAAGGGAAGAATGACAGTGAGAGCAGCAAAGATGACAAAGACGGAAGAGGCCAAAGGGCAAGGCCCTAAAGAGTGAGGAGGGAACATTTCTACAGTAATAACTGTGATCTGTTAAGTGCACAAATAACTTCAAAATATCATTGATGAAAAATAAAAGCACCATCTTCCCAGCATATCAAATTTGTTTGCCTTGGTTATTTTTTTCAGGAGAATGGACATATTTGGAGAGACCAAAACCTATCAAGCATCCCTATAAATAACTATGAAGCTTCTACTCATATAAAATTCCTGAAGCATGACTACAAACCCTCCTCCTGGGAGAAAAAAGGACATTTTTGGAGTTGGCAGATCTTATCTTGACTTTAACTGAGTTTAGACACCTTCCTTCAAGATGATTCTCCTTCCAATCCTAAAACGCTAGAAACCTGGAATCAGGATGTTGACTCGAGGACGTGTAGACTTTAGTTCTTTATGCCGTTATTCTCATTAATTTGGTAGACATTCTGGAATTTAGAAGCACATGTTTTTTTTCTGTCCTAACACACATTAATTAACATTCAAAGGTACACCATATGCCCGTGAGCATATTTACATTTTGAAAAATCTCCTCCTTACCCCCAATTTGTGGAGCAATGAAGCACGGAAATAATTCCCAATTCCCTTTAAAGCTTATTAACTATGGATCACGATACAGACAAGGTAGATGGCAGTTTACATTTGATCCCTTAGAATTATCTGAAACTATAATTTTCATCTGCAACTCAGAAAAATGCCAGGGGATAATTACGATAGCATATCGATGGGAAATATCTTGAGCCTAAACAGTAATTTAATATAAAAACAGCATTCGCCAATGTTAGTAATTTATTATTTGTAATAAGTTCTTCCCCTCCCCATTGGTTCCGATGCAGACAGTGGTTGAGAGCGGTCGCTCTAAAGTGACACTGTAATGAACTATCACCCGTCGGGCCACTGGGACAATGTTTTAGCCCCTGATGGTGAAGTCAATGATTATGGACCTTGAAATCTTTCTTGAATGTCCAATACATTTTCCTACCTAGGTTTCAATATAAACCACTTTTATTTCTCTTGCTGGCTGAAATTCAAGGTCCTTTTCCAATGCCAAAATCTAAAATCTCCATTTCATCAGCTTTGAATACACTTAGAAAATGCCAGAATGCATCATGACAACTTTACGATCAGCTAATGCCAGAAACATCCTTCTATTGTCTTCAAATTCTCAGAAGATTAAATGCTTGAAAAAGTACCAGAGATGCTTCTCTGGAAACTTAGCTTTGGGTTTGAACCTGCCAAAAATTTACATTATGGTCTTTCAGCCTAGTATCTTATATCGCCTACCACAAAGGGAGAGAGGGGTTCCAGCCCGTGAGTTGTACAGCTCATGCCTGGGTTCACTTTTTCCTTCTGCGTGAGAATATTCTGAAGCATCAGACTACAGACCACGTGCAAAGGACCAGAGGTGTCATTAAAACTATTGAGTACTTTCTGTAAACAATGTGTATTAATTCTGAGACTCAGGTTCTAGGTTTAAAACAATGAATGACATAGTCCCAGTCTTGAAGAGTTCAAAGTGTAAGTGGGGGAAGCCAGTATGAATAGGTGTTAATGTAAGGTTAAAAATATCCTCTAATTGAAGCACTGTGTCACAGGTCCCTTCCCAGAAGGGAGAAACTTTGATCTGGGCCTTGAAGAATGAGCTGGAACTTGATAGGGGAAGGAGAAACCTAAAGGTCTTTCAGCCAGAGAGAGCAGCACGTGAAAAGGCTTTGGGGAGTAAGAGGTTTGGGAGAAATGCAAACTGTTCTGAATAATTAAATTAAAAGAGTGGGCGACTGTTTTGGCTTGACTCCCACTTACATTTTATTTCTGAGGATACCCTGTGGTGTCTCCTGTCTCTTGCTTCCTGAAGAGTTAAACGAACGGTGATCCGAGACAAACTCTGCACCCAGGAGCCTCCATGCTGTTGTAGAGCGGGTTACATTGACTCTCTAGGATGTTTATAAACCACACTGTTAAAGCACTCTCAGTACATCGACCGAGACAAAGGAGAAGCATTCTGCTCCTGTTTGCTTGTGGTGGTGGCCGGGAGAGGGCTGAAGCAGAAAGATCAGAGAGTGACTCATTCTGGAGGGGTCAGGACGTAACTCTGGACCCCTGACTTCCAGGGCAGACCTTGATTCACACCCACACACCCAAGGTCTCCAGACATTGTTTTCCAGGTACCAGGCTCTTGACCATCTTAAGGGAAGGCTCACAAAGAGAGGGACCATCTCTGCCAAACTGAGATGCTTTCTACTCTGGAAAGAGGGACCAATGGGACTTGCTGTTTACCACCCACCAAGAAAGGAAGGACTTGGCAGTTCAGTCGTGGGTATCTACTGAGCCTGACCCCGTGCTGAGCACAGTTCAAGGGGAATTGGACATCGACAAGGCATGTTCTTCACCCTCTTGGAGTTCACAGAAGGATGGGGATTGATTACACAGAGCTGGGTGTAAGAGCACAGGAATTCAGCCTTGTTTTCCTTGGATGATCTCAGTCATTCCCATCAGTATCAAATTTACTGTGCACTTTGAAGACTTCCGGAACTTTTTTTTCTGAATCAGAATTTCCAACGGCTGGGACTTCCCTGGTGGCGCAGTGCTTAAGAATCTGCCTGCCAACGCAGGGGACATGGGTTCAAGCCCTGGTCCGGGAAGATCCCACATGCCGCGGAGCAGCTAAGCCCGTGCGCCACAACTACTGAGCCTGTGTGCCACAACTACTGAAGCCTGCATGCCTAGAGTCCATGCTCCGCAACGAGAAGCCACCGCAATGAGAGATGCCTGTGCACCGCAACGAAGAGTAGCCCCCGCTCGCCGCAACTAGAGAAAGCCCGCGCACAGCAACAAAGACCCAACACAGCCTAAATAAATAAATAAATAAATTTATTAAAAAAACCCAACCCATATGATCATCTCAATAGATGCAGAAAAATAGCTTTAAAAAAAGAAAAAAGAAAAAGGATTTCCAACGGCCTCCTGGACGTCTTTACTAGGGTGTCCCTGAGGCCATTTGAATTCAGCAGTGGAGGCTGACACTATCAAAGACCAGGTGAGACTAGTGACATCAATGATGGTTTAGGGAAAAGAGAGGCTATACTCCCCAGGGAGCAGCAGCAGGACCTCGCAGCTGGAGACCAGCAAGGAATCAGGTGACAGGGACTTCCCTGGTGGTCTAGTGGTTAGGACTCCACGCTTCCACTGCAGAGGGCCTGGGTTCGATCCCTGGCTGGGGAACCAAGATCCTGCATGCCGCATGGTGTGGTCAAAAAAAAAGAAATCAGGTGACAGCATGTATGTCTCGCCCCTTTTATTCACCCCAGACACACACACACACACACACACACACACACGACTACACCTGACAACACTTGGGCTAGTGGTAAAGATATAGAAATGCCATTGGCAGAGAGAGGTGTCCCAGGAGGCGGACTTTATTCAACACACAGCATATTGTGCAGAAGATCCAGAAGTTCCCATCTGCCGGGGACGCAAGCGCACACTGAGAGGGCCTGTGAGGTGGCAGGGACCCGGGGTCAGCATGCAGGAGCCACAAAGAGCAGGTCTCTTTTTTACGGGGAGAAAAAAATACTTAATGAATAATGTGTATTTTTTATTAAAAATTTTTGTATACACATGATATTTTACATAATCGTTTGGACAAACTTTCTTCTTAAGTCTTGGACCTAGAAATGTAGCAGTGGGGCAATGTAATTGCCTTTCAGCGTAGCAACATCGCCTTTGAATTTCCATCTGCGTCTCAGCTCTCTCTGCGTCTTCCTGGAGCATCGCGACCTGAAGCTCTTCGCAGCAGGTATCCCCATGGGATACGTACCCTCTCGTGACCGCTCCAGCCAACAAACTGCTTTTTCTGCAAGGAACCACTACCTGTCAGTGGATTCTGCGCTGTAGATATTCATCACTACAAAGTACAATGCGAAGGCTTTCTTTCGGAAAACAGTTTAAAAATGTTTTTGCTTTGTTTTGTTTTTTTAAAGACATTCAGTAGTTACAATTCTTTATTGTTTGGCCATGTCACATGAGTAGCTGGTCAGGCATTTCCAAAATGTCTTACATGCCGTGCTGTTGTCTTCTGCCGCAGGAGAATGAAGAATGTGGCCACCATCTTGCTGCCCACAGCCTGCATTTCTGTTACTTTACACTCAGCTCTGTTTACTTCCTGAGCCCACACAACTGAAGGATGTGGACTGGACATAGGGCTGTGCTTCCTAAGCCACTCAGAGCCTCGTTTGTTCCATTGTCAGTGACAGTGGCATGATTTCTCCTTCTATAGAGATTCCTTTAATTATATTGATGTGTAAGATTGGTATTCAAGATAGAAATGTTTCTCGACATGAAAGTAAAACCAAACACGGTTGACTTTATCATGAATACGTGCTTCAGAAATATAGACAAAAGACTTCTGGCTGTTTCTAAAAGTTCATACATCTAAAATACAAGGTATTGGATATTTTTAGTAATATTAACCATTTTGTACAAAGTAGAATGTAATTCAGGAAACTATTTTTCAGTGACATGAGTATTAGAATTCACACCCCGGAGAGATCTCAAAAATCCATTGTTCTCAGTGTCTGAAAATCACTGACAATCTATGGCAAACATTTCCACAAGCTTTTTGTTTAAACTCGTAGCTTTCACAGATTCTGAACTATAAGGAGTTATTTGTCAAGTCTGTTGTACAAGAATTTACTCATAAAATATATTTGGCAACCTCATTCGTCCCTCTAACTCTTCCTTATTTTTTTCATACTAATCATCTCTAGAGGTTCCTCTAATTATATTGATGGGTAAGATTGGTATTCAAGATAGAGACATTTCTTGACATGAAAGTAAAACCAAACACAGTTGAATTTATCATTAATACATGTTTCAGAAATGTAGATGAGAAGACTTTTGGCTCTTTCTAAAAGCTCATATGTCTAATATACTAGGTATTGGATATTTTTAATAATATTAACCATTTTGTTCAAAGTAGAATATTATTCTACAGAGTCCTTTAAATTAAATCTCTATAGAATGAGCATCTAGAATGCTGAAGGACTTAAAAACAAATATTCTGATATTAACACATAACTCTGCTGACTGGTTTCACTTTAAATTGACGACTGTGAACTGTGAATTGGACCTTGATGGTACCTGGTAGTCAGACTACACTTACCTGGTCTACGTATTGTCCTGGTCTCTTAAAACACTCACACCTGTATTCTGCCCAGGAGCCACTTGGGACTTTGAAAAGAAAATTTCAATCGAATCAGTTTGCAGGAAGCTTCTGAACCACACACACTCCTGAAAGTATATTTATGACACCTTTTACTGCACTTCACTCTGGGTAAGTTTGTGCTCACTTCCTGCCCTTTCTAATTCTCATGACACTCATAATAGTAACAATCATACCATCTTGCATATTTGTAGCTTCTAATAATTGTCAAGTACTGCACGCATATTGATCTCTAATCCACTCAGCAATGCAAGGTTGGTAATTACCTTGCCCATTTTCCTGATGAAAATACTGAATCTCAGAGGGGCCACGTTCCTTGTCCAAAGCCACATAGGACCTAAGTGGTGCAGCTGCAGTTTGGCCCAGGATGTTCTGGCATTAATACCATACGCTTTTGGACCCGACCATGCTGTCCTCTCTCCTGCGTGTCAGGGAATGAGTCTTTCTCAGGTTGACACTACTGACAATGACTGCAAAAAATGTGCTACTGAGTTTGGCTGTAATGGCCTAATTTTCATACTCATGGCTCTCAGAGTGTAGTTGAGGGGCGCACATCAATCCTTCTTGTCATGAAAGCTCTGTCTTTAACCACTTAATGAAATAGAAAGCTGTTTCCAAGCAAGGCTGAATAGCAGTATATCCTGCAGATCAAATAAAGTATTTTCAGGGCAAATAGAGTGTGCTGATATTACACGGGAAGTTGGCTCTATTTGTAGGGCATGCATTTCATAGTTCGTACTGAAGCTTCACCCTGGGTCGCTGTGTCAGGTGTATTACTAAAGATTTAGTAAAATCAGAACCAGGATTTGCCATTTTGCTGCAGGGGACTTTAAGAGGTCCATAACTCAGCTAACACTATTTCTGGGGTGATGGGTATTGGGTGTATCGTTAGGAAGATCAAGCTCTCCCGGAGCTGAGGGTGGAGAGCTGGCGGCAGGAAGGAAAGCGGGGCAAGGGTTGACGTGTTGCACAGCCCCTTAAAAGTCTCTAACTCTGCTGTCTTAGGAAAAAAAGAATAATTTGGCAAGGTCCTTGAGAAATCATTTAATCCATGTTCCGGATGTTTGAAAGGACTAGTCCTATTCCTGTATTTTTAGAGACTTCCAAAGTAATTGGTTCTATAACTTCTCAGAAGCACCAGGTTAGGTAAGGGAGTTCTACCTTATATCTCACTTTTGCCTCTTTCTTTTTCTTCTGTCCTCAGTGGAGTAAGAATTAGAAGGATCTTGTGGCAGTTATTCCTCAATTTTCCTTTTCTTCTGATGTCTAGATGCTGACAGCAAATCTGGGTGGGGTTAATTAGCATATCGTGGAGCACCTTTTGATGTTATTAAAAATGTGTAACTCTGTGGTGAAATACTATTTTAGGCTGGATTTTTTTTTTTTACAGCTTTTTTCATCAGTGAGATTATGCTAATATCATATTAAAATACACTTATACACTGGAAAATTAATTATAAGTTAGGTATGCACTTCAGTGCTCTATTTGTGACATTTTCCTTGCTGATATGCATTTTATCATTTCGACCAGCATTAATTCTTATATTTCTGATTCCTATAACCCTCAAAGAATGTTAGCTGAGCGATGAGTCATTTATTGATGTCCTAGTGTTCAATTTATTTGTTAAGTCGCTTCTTTGTAAAAGGCAAAGGTAAGAGATGTAAAGACATGTCAAGATTAGGATCCTTGATTCTTGGAGTTCACAGTGAAGGATAGATGCTTGTAGATTAAATAGCAATTTGGTGATGTAAGCCAGACAGGAAAAGACAAATATTATATGATACGGCTTCTACGTGGAATCTAAAAAAATGATACAAATGAACTAATGTACAAAACAGAAATAGGGGCTTCCCTGGTGGCGCAGTGGTTAAGAATCTGCCTGCCAATGCAGGGGACATGGGTTCGAGCCCTGGTCCGGGAAGGTCCCACATGCCGCGGAGCAACTAAGCCGGTGCGCCACAACTACTGAAGCCTGTGCTCTAGAGCCCGTGCTCCGCAACAAGAGAAGCCACCGCAATGAGAAGCCCCTGCTCGCCGCAACTAGAGAAATCCCACGCACAACAACAAAAGACCCAATGCAGCCAATAAATAAATAAATAAAATCTGTTTTTTAAAAAAAAAAACCAGAAATAGACCCATGGACATAGAAAACTAATTTATGATTACCAAAGGGGAAGTGGGGCAGGGATAAATTAGGAGTTTTGGATTAAAATGTATTGCTATATATACAATAGATAACCAACAAGGACCTACTGTATAGCACAGGGAACTCTACTCAATATTTTATAGTAACCTATAAGGGCAAAGAATCTGAAAAAAATAGACATGTATGTATGTATAACTGAATCACTTTGCTAGACACCTGAAACTAACACAACATTGTAGATCAACCATACTTCAATTAAAAAAAAAGTTAAATAGGGATTCAAGACAGTCTCTAATTATGTACAAGTTAATTATGTATAAAGATTTTGAGATTCCAGAGAAGAGGGCATGAGCGTGGGCTTCTGCTGGTGGAGAACATGTTTTCGGGAGAAGCTGTGACTTCAACTGGGTCTTGGAGCACAGACAAGATGTAAGTAGTTGGAGAGGGGCAGGCCGCGTCGGGTTTGGGGAAGGAACAGATTAGAATGAGCTGGAATGTGGCAGGGGGGTGCAGGGGTGGGTGGAGTTCATCCCGAAGGGAATGAAGTTTGTGTTGGGGAGAGTCAAGCTAGTAAAGCAGGCTGTGATTAGGTGACGAGGGCCTCGAAGTCCTGGGCTCCTGCAGTGGATGGGTTTTGGAGAAGCGAGTGACACAGTGTTTTAAGGGAATGCATCTGGTGACCGTGAACAGTCCGCACAGGGGACGAGAGCTGGAGCGCTGGTGCTGCGTCAACTTTGGCAAGAAGTCTAACCATTCTGGGCCTCAGTTCCCTCATTAACAAAATTTAATTAATTACTTTGTATTTTTAATTGTGGTGAAAAACACTGTTTCCTCATTTTTAAACAACTCTAGCGTTATCGTGAGAAGTGAATGAGGTGAAGTATGTAAAGTGCTTGGTACTTCTCCTGAGTGCCGGGCACATAATAATCCCTCAGGATAGGGGAGCTGAAAATATTATTTCAAAGGGAAGAGGCTCTAGAGAGTGGGGTTATAATAATAATTCAGTTGTGAGCTGGTCAGGCAGTTTCTAGTAAATAGCTCCCAGGTGATCTTTGTCACGTTGCATTATTTGTCTGATTTGAACTCGTTGGAGGCAAGAGCATCTTGTGGTGTAAGATGCGTAGACGGGGTCAAGAACGTGTAATGTGTACACACTAAACACTCGTTGAATCCACAATTAAGATGCAGGCTGAGTGGGTCAGAGTGCACAGGAAGGATGGATAAAAAGGCCTGGCGAGGACAGAATTAATTATACCTGAAAGGCTGAAGCTGACAGGGCAGAGCAAAATGGGTAGTACAGATCATACCAGGGGTTCTGAGTCTGGGCAACAGAGCAAATGATTATATTATTAACAGAAGAAAGAATGAGCTTTGGAGAGAAAATGATGAGTTTGGTTTTATTGCAGTTGCTTCAAAATTAATCACTCATTTACTTATTCATTCAACAAATATTATTGAGTTTTGACCATGTGAAATCAAGTACTTTGCCCGAATTTTGTTTACAATGCAAAATATTGTGTCTTTCCTGTTACACATTTTGCAGTTTCTTTCCTTTTTCCTTTAGTTTCCTTTTCTTTTGCTTAACTGTTAGAGGAACAGCTTTATGACCTTTTCCTCACACTCCTTTTCTTTTATTTAAAATTTTTTTTTTTATCAAACTATAGTTGTTTTACAATGCTGTGTTAGTTTCAAGTGTCTAGCAAAGTGATTGCTTTATACATATACTCTTTTTCAGATTCTTTTCCACTATAGGTTATTACAAGATATTGAATATAGTTCCCTGTGCTGTACAGTAGGAACTTGTTGTTTATTTTATTGATTTATATTTGGCAGCACCACAGGGCTTGTGGGATCTTAGTTCCCAACCAGGGATTGAACCCAGGCGCTTGGCAGTGAAAGCGTGCAGTCCTAACCACTGGACCGCCAAGGAATTCCCTATCTACTTTATATATAGTGGTTTGTATCTGCTAATCCCAAACTCCTAGTTTCTCTCTCCCCCACCCCCTCTTTTTTTGGTTGTAACACAATTGCTGTTCTGCTCCCCGTCGTCTAAGAACTACTTCTAACCCTCTCATTGCCCTTTCCTTGCCTCCCTTCTCTGCCTTGTCTTCAGGGCTCATTTTCTCTCTCTCTCTTTTTCCCTGTAACTCGTGAAATTGAGGGTTCTCTAGCCCACAGGGAGCCCCATGTGAAGAGCTGAGTCGTGAGCTCAAATGCTAAGGAGGGGGCTTCCCCGGTGGCGCAGTGGTTGAGAATCTGCCTGCCAATGCAGGGGACCCGGGTTCGAGCCCTGGTCTGGGAGGATCCCACATGCCGCGGAGCAACTAGGCCCGTGAGCCACAACTACTGAGCCTGCGCGTCTGGAGCCTGTGCTCCGCAACAAGAGGGGCCGCGATAGTGAGAGGCCTGCGCACCGCGATGAAGAGTGGCCCCCGCTCGCCGCAACTGGAGAAAGCCCTCGCACAGAAACGAAGACCCAACACAGCCAAAAATAAATTAAAAAAAAAAATGCTAAGGAGGGCACTGTGATTTACAAGGGCTGTGTGTGTGTGAGTGTGTGTGTGTGTGTTTGCGGTGGGAGATTGGACTCAACATGTGGATGGCCTGCAGACTTTTGCTTCTGATTACCTGTGATAGTTCGGTTATGGCAAGACAGAGATATAGGACATGAGTCTGAGTGCAACAGGATCAGATCTGGTTTGGATAAAGCCAAGCTTTAATGAGGAATTTCCGTGTGGGGAGCCCTGAAGTTTTCAGGCTGCACTGACACGGGCCAGCGTAATCCTTGTGGGCAGAAAAGAGCACGAGGCAGGTGTACAGAATCAGAACACCCAGGAGCCTTAATTCTGAGACCTGAATTTAGAGACTCTTTTCTTCCCATTCACTGCTTTACTGTGATCTCCTCTGAGTAAAACCAAATGGAATTGGAACTTGGGTGATTTCCAACTGGTGATGGTTGAGCTGGGAGCAGTATTGAGGTTTCTTTTGCTAAGCAAATAATTTAGAGATACCATACATTGAATCTGTAAACAAGATCTGAGGGTGGGAGGAGATTTTTAAGTTGTTCAACAGAATACATGTTTTGAGGCACTGAAAAAATTCCACTAAGTACTTCAGAAACAGAATATCTATGTGGATAATTGATGTGCCAATTGCAATTTGAAATCTTCTAAAGATCTCTATCAGGTGATTTTTTTTTTCTCTATGTTAATTATGTTGTTTGTACTTGAAAGGAATGAATCTGTACTTCAAGAATGTTTATAATTCAGATGCTTCACAAATTCCAGTTGTTTCTCATCCTTAATTAGTGGTGTTTTGCGGTTTATTTCCATCTTGTTTCAAGAAACTCCTAAAAGGACTTCTACAGGAGGGGTGTGTGTGTGTGTGTGTGTGTGTGTGTGTGTGTGTGTGTATTTAAATTAAGGTTGGGCATTCCCAAGTTTCTCCTCTCTGGTAAGAATTCCTCCTTGCTTTTTTTTTTTTAAATTAATTTACTTAATTTATTTATATTTGGCTGTGTTGGGTCTTCATTGCTGCACACGGGCTTTCTCTAGTTGTGGCGAGCGGGGGCTACTCTTCGTTGCAGTGTGCGTGCTTCTCATTGTGGTGGCTTCTCTTGTTGTGGAGCACGGGCTCTAGGTGCACGGACTTCAATAGTTGTGGCACACAGGCTCAGTAGTTGTGGCTCGCGGGCTCTAGAGCACAGGCTCATTAGTTGTGGTGCACGGGCTCAGTTGCTCCGTGGCATGTAGGATCTTTGCGGACCACGGCTCGATCCCATGTCCCCTGCATTGGCAGGCGGATTCTTATCCACTGCGCCACCAGGGAAGCCCCAACGTCAAATGTTTTCCAGAGTGGTTTCACTAAACCCACCTCCACCAGCAGTGTGTGTGAGTTCCCACTGTCTTCCATGCTGGACAACACTTGATGTTGCTCGGAATTTAAATGTATGCCACTCTGGTGGGTGTGTTACAGAATCTCATTGTGGTTTATTTTACATTTCTCTATTACTAATGAGCATAAGCATCTAATTAGTATGTTTGTATTGTTTCTTTTGTCAAGTGTCCATTCAAGTAATTTTGCTGCCTTTTTTATTGGATTTGTTGTCTAATTAATTTGCAGGTATTTTCATATATTCTGTATGCTGATCATTTGTGATATGTGTTGTAAATATATTTTCCCACTTGTGGTTTTGCTTTTAACTTTCTTGCATCTTATTCATGAATGTAACTGTTTTTTCATTTCAACAAATATTTATTAAGCATTGAATGTTAAGTAGAAACTCTTCTAGTACCAGTGCTTAATGAGTGAACAGAATAGGCCCATTCTTTGTTCTCAGCCTATATTCTGGTAGAGGAAGGCAGGTAATAAAAAATATAATAAGCAAATGATGTAGCATGTTGGCAATATGTTGAATTTATTATAAAAATAGAAAATCCTAAACTTCAGTGAAATGCTGAGGTTCCTCTTTGTTCCGCTGGGGCAGACTTCAGGCTTCTAGAAGCACTGAGAAGGGGGGGTGGTTTCTCAGCTGCTTCTCATTCATCAGTCCCTCACCCCCCTTGCTTGGCTGTCTCTGGCTGCACTAGAGTCAGAGGAGAGATTGAAAGAGAGGTAATGGGCAGAGCAGGGCATCTTGGTCTGTTGTGGCCTGATAGCAACAAGTTTGACAAGTTTGACCAAGTTTGAAGGTGATTCTTCCCTCATGGTGATGATTTCCAGGTGTTTTCAAAGACCCTCAATGTGGATCTATCCATCCATCCAACCATCCATCCGTCCATCCATCCAACCATCCGTCCATCCACCCATCCATCCATGCATCCGATAATTTTATATTGAATAGGCATATGTGCTCTGTGCCTATTTTCTCCACAGTCTTATCTGAAGTTATATTACTTATTTTTTTGTTTACTGTATTTAAAAACTGTGTATGATCTGTGTCCCTCACTAGAATGTGAGCTCTTTGATGGCAGAGAATTTGTCTGTTTACGCACCCCCATATCAACAGAGTCTAAAACAGTGCCTGATGCATAATAAACACCCAGTAATTATCTAATGAGTAAATAGAACTGAGATTTTAAATCTAGGAAGTTCAAGCAATGGTGGTAGCTTGAAGCGCATGCTTGAAGATTCTGTCTTCATCTTTTTTTCTTAGTGTAAATAATTTCCAGGCTTCTAATCTATTTTTATGGAATATGTTATGTAATTTAAGCTAAGTTGTTTTGTTTGCCTTGTTTAATCCCTTTTGCAATTTCCCCCTAAATTATATATGAAAAACTGCATATTTATTCATTTATTTTACAAATATTTATTGAGCACTTTCTCTGTGCCAGATGCTGTTCTGGGCACTGTGGAAACATACTCCCTTTTATTAAAGAAGCCACATTGCGGTGTGAGAGACAGATCATTAAAAAAGCTAAAAATAAATACTGTAATTTCAGATAAGTGCTATGAGGAAAAATAAATCAGGGAAAGGGTACAGAGAGTGACTGGGGCATAGGTGGGCAGTACTGAATAGTGTAGACAGCAGGTGATGTTCGACAGAGACTTGAATGCTGTGAAGGGGTGAGCCATGCCAAGAGCATTGGAGGCAGAGAGGGGAGCTCATGCAAATGCCCTGGGGAATGAAGAAGGTCAGCGTGTCTGGAATAGAGTATGGGGGAAGCTGGGTAGGAGATAAGGCTACAGAAGTGAGAGGGACAGAACTGTGTGGGTCTGAGAGGCCACATTAAGGAAGTTCAATTATAAGATGGGTGGTCCTGATTTTAAAATAAGCAGTCAAGACCAAATAGTAATATTCATTCTTATCCTCGACATCTTCTCCCCTCTTTGCCTGTTCTCCTGCAGCTTTATTTGGTTTAGGTGCATCAGGCCAGTTTCTCATTTTAGTACAATTAGAATGCATAAGTATTTGATAGCAGCTAGGAAAAAAAATGGGTGTTTTCCACTTTGCTTCTAGGTATGGGGATGTTCAACATAAAAAAATAAAAACCCTTCATGGATGATTTTCTTTTCTTTTCTTTTTT
Organism: Balaenoptera borealis; assembly: GCF_965194805.1. Classification (NCBI taxonomy): domain Eukaryota; kingdom Metazoa; phylum Chordata; class Mammalia; order Artiodactyla; family Balaenopteridae; genus Balaenoptera; species Balaenoptera borealis. Next base: position 3,059,524 of record NC_138860.1, read on the forward strand.
AAAATTGAAGTGTAGTTGATTTACAATGTTGTGTTAGTTTCTGGTGTATAGCAAAGTGATGCACTTATACACATCTATATATACAGATCCTTTTCATATTCTTTTTCATTATAGATTATTATAAGATATTGAATATAGTCTGCTGTGCTATACAGTAGGACCTTGTTGTTTATCCATTCCATAGATAATAGTCAGCATCTGCTAATCCCAAACTCCCAATCCAAAACTCCCCATCTCCCCTCCCCCTTGGTAACCATAAATCTGTTCTCTATGTCTGTGAGTCTATTTCTGCTTTGTAGATAGGTTCATCTGTGTCATATTTTAGATTCCACATTCACTGATGATTTTCTCAAGTGGAATAGCACTGATAGTCTAGTGTATAATAGCTACCTTTATTTATGGATTCTAATGAAAAATCAGGAACTGTGTTCCACTGTGAGATCTTAGAATAATAGAGCCAGAAAGGGATTTTGAGACTCTTGAATCCAGGTTCGTCCTTTTGCAGATGAGGAAATTGAGACATCCGGTTTACCTCACATGTCAGGTGGCTTCGTTACACAGAGGCTGAGCTGGGGGGGAGTCTCATTGTCTGATTCCCAAGAGAGTGTGCATGTGTGGTATGGGACCCACTACCTTCTCTGTTCTCTTTGTGCATCAGAAGTGGTTCTCAGTCCTAATGCTTCTCTTGATGACATTTAACGGGCACGTGATCATGATGATTAAGCTAGTTTTATCAATTAGCTGGAAAGCAAGAGATGGGGAAGAGACCATATCTTTGTGTTTTCAACACCAGTTTACTGAATGCCACCCATGTCGTGTATCACGCTAGACACCGGGACACGGCAGAGGCCGACAAGGATGAGAGACCCACCAGCGACTCTGGGGACTTCAGTCCAGGTAACCCATTCAAGGTGGCACGTGGATATAATTTTTGTTCCATCGGTAAGATGTAGGTTATTGGATTGTCAACACACATTTTACCTGTAAGATTTCCACATATTTCAGGTTGTGAGATATTTAATACAAGCTGTCCTGTGCAACACAATTCTCTCTCTTTCCATCACCTAGAATATAGTTTCATTTGTCGACTAAAATTATAGGAAGGTGTTTGTCCGCGAGGCCCTGAGATCTGGAAACAGAACATACTTTAGGCCTCTTGTCCAGGGTCAGGTGCGGTCCCGCCTGCCTGTAATGACCGTCTGTGCTCAGGAGAGCCATGCTGGGGGAGCAGCGGCCGGCAGGCGGGAGATGTAATAGGTGATGCCGGGCCAATCACAGACAGCAGGCTGGAGGCAAGAATCCGGCAGCGAGGGCCCGTCGGACGAAAGCCTGGGCGCCGGGGTGGAACTGTAGAGCCTAAATCTGGTTTTCAGGGCAGGAGGCCCGTCACCTGGAGTATTTAGGAAAGGAAGGTGTCAAGATATTGGGAGGGGACTTCCCTGGTGGCGCAGTGGTTAAGAATCCGCCTGCCAATGCAGGAGATGCGGGTTCGAGCCCTGGTCCCGGAAGATCCCACATACCGTGGAGCAACTAAGCCCGTGCGCCACAACTACTGAGCCTGTGCTCTAGAGCCCGCGAACCACAACTACTGAGCCCGCGCGCCACAACTACTGAAGCCCGCGCACCTATAGCCCGTGCTCCACAACAAAGACAAGCCACTGCAATGAGAAGCCCGTGCACCGCAACGAAGAGTAGCCCCCGCTCGCTGCAACTAGAGAAAGCCCACGCAGCAGCGAACATCCAACACAGCCAAAAATAAATAAATTAAAAAAAAAAAAAGATATTGGGGAGGGGACCCACAGCAGAGGCTCAAGAAAGGGCACGATAGCAGGGTTATTGGAGCTGAGTGACAGGGCGAGCGAGGCCCGACTGAGCGAACACAGAAACAGCTAAGTGCTCAAAGCAGAATTCAAAGCTCAGAGGGGAACCCTGGTAAAGCCCGGTTTATGCTGAGCCGTCAGAATTTTGTCCCCGTATTTTTCTTGCCTAAGGACCAGATCAGCCTATAAATGATGTTTAAGGGCTTCCAGGTGTGGGGAATAGGGACTAGGGAATCTGTGGATGCAAAGAGCTTGCCATCGGGGGTGGCTTTGATTGACATTATCTCACAGAAGTGGCTTTCACACACACTGCTGTGCATCAGAATCACCCCGCAGGATTATTGAAACACAGATTGCCAGGCCCCACCCCTGGAGTCTCTGATTTGGTAGGTCTAGGCTGGAGCTGACTAGATTTAATATCACAGGCTCCCGAGTGATGCTGATTATGTAGGTGTGGGGACCACACTTCGAATACTCCCGTCTTGCAGTATCAGAGATGCTTAAAGTAAGATAATGGAGGTGGTGAGGACCTTATAATGGTCCCCGGATTCTGGTGGATTTCTTCCGGGAAGAAGCAGGAAGCTCAGGGAACCTGTCTGTTTTGAATTCTTTAGAGTACATAGTGAAAATTTAAACTCTTTGACAGTATCTTTCAAACACTACATTTTTTCCCCATTAACATAGGTCTCGAATTGATATGTAGCAATTTGCTTAAAAATGGGTATGCGTTAAAAATTAAAGTAAGGTCAAGTATTTGCAGCCTGTTTCTTTCTAGCACAACGTCACTCCTCCGTGAGATCGGGGCTGCCTGCACTTTGCTCACGGCTTCATCCCAAGCACGCGCTGCTGGTACATGCCAGGGAGGCTGGGGTATTTGTTAAGTGAGCAAATAGGTGAATTTAATATGCATATAATTTTTTTTTATTGGGATATAGTTGCTTTACAATGTTGTGTTTGTTTCTGCTGTACAGTGAAGTGAATCAGCTATATGTATACATATATCCCCTCCCTCTTTGACCTCCCCCCATCCATCCCACCCATCTAGGTCACCACAGAGCACCGAGCTGAGCTCCCTCTGCTATATAGCAGGTTCCCACTAACTATCTATTTTACACCTGGTAGTGTATATATGTCAATCCTAATCTCTCAATTCATCGCATCCCCCTTCCCCCCCGTGACCACACGTCCATTCTCTATGTCTGCATCTCTATTCCTGCCCTACAACTAGGTTCATCTGTACCATTTTTCTAGATTCCACATATATGCATTAATATACGATATTTGTTTTTCTCTTTCTGGCTTACTTCACTCTGACAGATTCTAGGTCCATCCACGTCTCTACAAATGACCCAGTTTTGTTCCTTTTTATGGCTGAGTAATATTCCATTGCCTATATGTGCCACATCTTCTTTATCCATTCCTCTGTCGATGGACATTTAGCTTGCCTCCATGTCCTGGCTATTGTAAATAGTGCTGGAATATGCATATAATATTAATTTATACTTTATTAACTTTTCTTCTAAGGCAGCCTTAAGATAAGAATGCAAAATAATTGACGTGAAGGGGAAAGGCAGGGAGCCACAGCAGGTGTCAGCAAGCAGCACATCAAGAGGCGGATGCAGACAGCAGCCCCTTAGTGAGATGTTGTCTGGCCGGGAAGAAACCAGCCCCCGCTTCCCTCCACTCTTGCCCATGACCAGGAGAGGCACGCGGTGGCTGGTGGGTCTGTTTACCCAGCTTCCTCCTGTTCTCACTGTCAATCCACAGTCAGGTTTGTCTGCTTCCCAGATGAGTGACGGGGCCACGCCTCCTCCGCCTGCTCCCTGCCTGCCTGGTCCACCTCTGCCTTCAGGAAGCCGGCTCTGCTTTCCCTCACTGCTCCTTTCAGTGTGCTCTCTCTCCTGTGGGCGGGAGTCACACAGCTGGCCCCCCAACACTCCTGCAGGCTGATGGCAATTCCGCCACCTCAGTTTCCACACTCTAATACAGAAATAAAACTTCTGTGTTCTCTTGGGACGTCCCTGGCGGCGCAGTGGTTAAGAAGCCGCTTGCCAATGCAGGGGACATGGGTTCGAGCCCTGGTCTGGGAAGATCCCACATGCCATGGAGCAACTGAGCCCGTGCGCCACAACTACTGAGCCTGCGCTCCAGAGCCTGTGAGCCACAACTACTGAGCCCGCATGCCACAACTACTGAGCCTCTGCTCTAGAGCCCGCATGCCACAACTACTGAGCCCACGAGCCACAACTACTGAAGCCTGTGCGCCTAGAGCCCATGCTCTGCAATAAGAGAAGCCACCGCAATGAGAAGCCCGCACACCGCAACAAAGAGTAGCCCCTGCTTGCCGCAACCAGAGAAAGCCCGCGCACAGCAACGAAGACCCAACGCAGCCATAAATAAATGAATAAAAACAAATAAATTAACAAATTTAAAAAAAAAAGGGTCTTCACACACACACACACAAAACACTTCTGTGTTCTCTAAAGGAAACTGTGCGAATAAACTGGTATCTGCAAGGTGTCATGAGCTGCTCTAGACAGCAGAGAATTTAGAAATGCAAAATTTTATTCTTACCATCGGGTATCCTCTTCTCTTTTACTCCCCACACGTGCCATGTTTCTCTTTTAGTCAAACCCATAATCAGCTAGAATAATTGTCTTCACCTTCCTCACCTTTGAGACCATCCAAAAAAAATTGGATCTTTTATTTTAAAAATCATTATTATATTTATTCTGTATTTGTAACCTGTTGTTATGGAATATTTCAAACACATACAAAAGAAGAAAAAGTTTATTAACCATTTGTTTTTATTGGAGTAGAGTTGATTTACAATGTTATGATAGTTTCAGGTGTACAGCAAAGTGATTCCGTTATACATATATATTATATATTGATATATATCTATTCTTTCTGAGATTCTTTTCCATTATAAGTTGTTACAAGATACTGAATGTAGTTCCCTGTGCTATACAGTAGTTTCTTGTTTCCCTTCTTTTTCAAAACCATGAAATCTTTGAATCAAACAACTTCCCGTAAAAAGTCAGTGTCTGCACCAGAAGCGAAGGTGTTCTAGGGACTGGGGGTGGGCAACCCTGTGCTCTGCAGGATCCTGGCGAGGTCACTCTTTGTGGCCATTCAGCCCAGCACAGTATGTGACAATAAATTAGCTAAGACAGATTCAACACAGCTATTTCCTCAACAATAACATACTGGGTGCCTGCAAATGACGGCTTCGCCGTTTGCTCATTTCAAACAGAGTCAGAGAGAGGAATTAAAATGGAATCAAATGCTGAGAACAAGGGATGCTATTTGTGCTTCATCTTCCGAAATACTCTATTTTTTTTTTTTTCCCTGGGGATTTTAATCTGACCACAGGCAGAAAGGTGATCATTAGAGTAAGATGCTATCTTCTTTTTTACATGCTCCATTACACTGTACATGGTAATAATTGGTAGGCACGTGCTCACCCTGCAGGGAAATACAGGAGATTGCCTTGGGTCCTAGGCAACACCAGCTTCTGTAAAACTCATCCTCCAGGAGAAGTCCAGGCTGAGCGGGGACCAGCGAGACTTCAGGGGCTGAAGAGCAGACCACACTGGCCACCACAAGAGCTGGGGCGAATCTCTGGGCCTTCGGGACCCTCATTTTCTAGGTGTAAAAATGGGGACAGTCACCCATGTCTCCCCCTCTGCAGGGGGCTGTCAGGACTCAGTCCCCTCGAGTGGTCGTTCAAATCATATAATGTACAGGAAAGTGTTTTATAAAGTTCGAAGCAAAAATGAGCTTTCATGATGCAGGCATTTAAAAAATATTTGTGGGTGAGGAACACAGGCGTTTTGTGAAGGTGCCCTGTGTGTACGTAGAAGGCTGTCTTAGGCTCTCTGGGGAAGGAGAATGGGACCAGGTCCTGCATTCAAGAGGAGAATGAACGCATCGTCATAAAAGGATGTTGGTGGCTATTTATCTGTTGAGCATCTTCTTTGTGCTAGGCCAGGGACGAGGGATCTCCATGCAGCCTTACTAAGTGGGAACTGTCATTCTCACGACAAAGGAGGAAACTCAGGTGCTGGGAGTTTACAGTAATCTTCTACAGACACACACATACACACACACACACACACGCACACACACACACACGCACACACACATGGTCTGTCCATCTCACATTTAAACTTAAGCGTAGCTTTTATCATTATCAGCCAACTGGATTAGTTTTCCTGCTGATTTATAAGAATCATATTTTAATGTTCTCATGGTTTAATTTTAACGGTTCTTGTTTTGAGTTTTCATGTTTTAATATTTTTAAACAAATTGGGTGCTCGAGATGATCAGAGTTTCAAATAAAATATCTGGGAGCATGGGTTGTTGGATCTGATATCAAATCTATACTTTAAAAATATGACTGGCTGAGTAAATGAAGCCTAGTTCTTTCCATGTTATATTAAATCTCTGAAATATTGGGCGATTCATGCAGTAGAAGTCCTGTTGTAGAAAAAAACCCTTTCAGTTGTAACTAAAACTTCTTCACGTGACAGCAGTGAGGTGTGCTGTGCTTCTTACTGACAGCATTGCTCTGAGCACTAGAGCTTTCTTTTAACCAGGAGTGGAGCACATGTTTTAACACAGTTACCATCTATTAACTAGTAAATTCGGCCACAGCTTTATACTCAGCCCATATGATGTAATAGCTTTAGCTTTCCTAGATTACTTTCTAACTTGGCGTGGGAGATAAGGTACATGGTAAAGGTGAGAATTTTTAGCAAATGCCACACATGCATCTCCTGTATTTCCCTGTGGGAATGTGTTTACATTGATATAAATTGGGTTGCAAATTACGTATCTAGAGTTACCATGTATGTGGTGGAGAGCTTGTCATGAGCAAGTCTCAAATATGCATGAAAAAGAGTCTAACTTTTCAAATCATCCTTTGGAACTCCTCATGAATAAAAAAATATATTTAAACAAGCACAGATTGGAGCAGGGCGTGGAAAGTAATGTATGTCTCTCCTTCACACCTGAGGGGCACACACCTCTCTTCAAGTCTGGTCCAGGGATCTTTCCTTGAGGACCAAGGAAAGAGTGATTACTTGTGAGCTAGGGGTCTGGGTGGAGTTTTTCATTTTATCTGCCAAAATTGATTTGCAAAATACTTATTGCTAATATCTAATGAGCGCTTACTATGTATGTATGTGCTTACTATGTTTGTGGTTTTTTTTGTGAATCGTTTTTTCCAAATCCTCTACCCCATGACGTACTTGGTCTTATTATCCCCATTTTACAGATGAGAAAACCCAGAGGCCATCAGCCTGGTCGAGAGGGGATCTGGAATTGAACCCAGTATTCTGACTCCCAAGCTTAACTGTTCACCTATAACACCAATGTGAAAAAAGTTAATACTAAAAAAAAAAAAAATTACACAGCAAAAAGATTAAATCTAAAAGGAAAGATAAAAGTGGGAGATAGACAAACATTTACTCCTGCTTCACATCCTTTCCCGGGTCAGTGTTGGCTTGTCCCCTTCTTAAATCTTTGGTTTTCTCCTTGACGGTTTCTACCCCAGGGACTGTCATATAAATACCTCCTCCAAAGTAGAATAGTGCTGCGGATGAGGCTCTGCTTGGGCACCACCAAAGTGAAGGTTTCTGTGAAGTAAGTCCTCTCTGTTTTGGAAGGGACTGTGATTTTCCCTGCAATAATGCATGTGGTGCCAGTGGCGGGTGAACACGGATTGGCCCACTGTGGGAGAGAAGCAAGGATACGGCCACCAACTGGTGTAAGAGGAGCCACAGAGGTTAGGTCCCTGGACAAGTGTTGCTTGATAGTTCTGTGGGGTGGGGAAAGGGGCAGGTTTGGGGCATGCCAGGGGCGGAGGGAAGGAAGCAGACGATTCCATTTCTATGGAAGCAGAATCAGCCACGGGCTGATAGTCTTTGGCAGCAGGAAATTGGACATTATTTCTGGAGAGCACTTCCTGTCCAGAAAGGAAGGACTTATCCACTTTGCACATTTCCCCACGTGCAGGAGGGGCTTCCTAAGAGGGAAACACTGTTGTGTGGACCCCATGTCTGTGTGTTCAGCAGGGGTCTGCGACAGTAGTGGCTTCCCAGGAAGCCCCGTGGGGACTCACACGCAGGAGAGACGGGGGCGAACGTTCTCACGCCCCTCCACACGTGTCAGCCCACACCATCAATTTGCCTTTAAGCTAACTGGCCACTAATTTTGTTTGGACTGTCATCTGCTGGAATTCTCTAAGCTTTAGACACACAGAATTCAGATGGTCCCTGTGTGAGCTGGGGTTCTGAACCAGGAGGCTCTGGCCAGCCCCAGACAGTCCTTCCAGACCCAGCTTATCCCTTCCACCCCAGGAAGCCTTGAAGAATATTGGTGGAGGGATTACCAGTGGCTGGGGCCTCTGCGTCGTTCGGGCTGGGTGAACGCGCAGGCAGATACTGCGTGTGGCTGTTTCTAGGGGACCAGGTCTTACCTCTTCTGCCTCCTTGATACTGTGCCCTTGTCCCTTCTCGTCAGACACCCCCTTTCCCATCTGAAATGTAGCAAAGCCCCATCCTCATCCTTTCTAAGTACAGCCTTGCTCCATTGGGTTATAACTAGCTGGGAGGTTTCACGGACCACTCATTTTTATTGGACACTAACTTTGGGGGCCAAATTGTGTCTCCCAAAGATCACAAACACCACGCACGTCACCAAACTAAAGCTGAAAGTTTTGAGACAAGTGCTTGATCCAAAGCAAGGAGCAAAGTACAAAGTCAGGGTTGTCGCATCACACTTCATGTATTTTTTATTAAAATCAACTTGTCGAAATAACCTTGAAATGCTCATAGAATTATTTTTATATTACCACAAAAAGGAATATGGAACCTCATGGATTTTTTTGTAATGTATTTTATTCACCTCGTTCTATTTTTTGTTTTACATAAGCGTTTTCCCTCGTCTTTCACGCAGACAGATGGTCTCCGCTCTGAGCAGGGGCTCCAGCCTCCGCGTTGCTATGCTACAAAATGCATCCTATCTGCCTTCTCTCTCTGTTGTATCCCGTTTCCGTTCAACAACTCAAAATAACTAGCCGAGTGCTTCAACATGCTACTTCCTCCTTTCTACAGAGTTGAATATCTATCAAGTATCTTCCTGGGCTTCCTATCTCTTCCTGTTACAGCCTTGAAAAAAATGTGTTTGCCCCAAATTGATTTCCCTCATCACTTCCTATTTACATCAACCCTCTCATTGCTAAGGCAGGCAAAACATACAGCAGTGACTCATGCAGCTGTTGGCCCATAGGAAAAAAAAAATGGGTCAGCCAATTGTGATGTTTGAAACCAAGATTTCTTTATTGCGATCAGGCGTGGGGTCTCTGTTTGTCCTTTTTATCGTGACATTGTTTCCCAACAGATACTAGAAAGTAAAAAAATAAAAAATGAAAGCTAACCAACCAAACAAACATCAAAGCAGCTCTCTTCTCACTTCTGGCCTTAAGGAAGAGGATAATAAACTGGACAATTCTTACAAAATAAGAGGCAAGGAGAGGAGATGAAATGTTCTTCTGTATTTTGAAAATAGGAAGTTTTTGAATTTAAAGAGAAAAATCCCTCAAAAAAAAAAAAAAAAGAAAAAACAAAAAGAAATGCTTTTAAAGGCTGTAGGTCACGTTGGGGGTTTCTCTCTCTTGTTTAAGCTCTAGGACATTAGATTCACTTTTGGATTCTTTCAAAACTCATTTCACGGCCCCTTAATTCACGCCATTTTTCTTGTCCCTAGCAGTCACAAATCTCAAATAATTAAAGTCGGCCCCACTAAGAAATCAGTGGATGTGGGATGGAGAGGTGGTAACAGGGAATTCGGAGCACTTGGGGAAAACGTATTCATCCTTCCTGGCTCTTGAGTGAGTTCAAATTCCAATTTCTGAAGGAGAAGCTAATGTCAAGTGGGGAAGCAAGCGTGTATTTGAAAATTCAGAGAACACATGTGATTCACGTTAGTGTTATTTTTCCTGATTTGAAAAATGAGGGTGCCGCAACGTTGCCTGTTTTGAAACGAAGTGTAAAACACACAGCATTGGGATGCTGCACCGTCACTGTAAATTGAACAGAAGTTTCGGTGACCTTAAATTTATGTGAAGTTGTGCAAAATGTTCTCTTTAGAGGTAGGCACGTTGATCTTTCCCGGGACATTTTGGTTTCTCCGTGGGGTTGTTGTAGGTTTCTTCCCGCCCTGGCTGGGGCGGGGTTGGGGGATGGGCTTACTTCCATCCACACTGGTGTTCGTGCCCGACTTTGCAGCGTTTGTGTTGGCCTCGTGCCTGGAGAAGGTTCTAACGACGTTTATCAGAACAGATGGTAACTGTGGGCAAGTCCCCCACCACACTCTTTATCTCCACACTCAGAACACTGCGAATTATTGATGCGATCTTGACCGCAGGAGAAGCTGAGTCATGGTGAGGACCTGAGTTTCCTGGTACCACTCCTTGGAGGTTTCTGGGACCTCCTGGGAGGTCTACTCCCAGGACCTTATCGGTGTTGCCCGAACACCACATGTCCCCTTGAGCGCTCTGGCTACGTCACGTGTGAGCCAGGACAAGGTGAAGCGGGGACTCAGGCGACGGCAGTGTCAGGTGGGACCCAATGGAAAGCAGTGGGATGAGCTCTGTCTGCCTTTATCATCGATTGTGCAGGGCTATGCGTGTTCACGGGGGTCTGAAGGTGCTTGCTAGACAGATACTGGTGTTCTTGGCCTGGTCAGATAAAAACGTAGATAGAGGATGGCGATGTGGACATGTTAAGTTCATATGTATGTATATATGTGTATGTATGTATATGTGTGTATATATATTTATGTGTGTAGGTATATATATGTAAATATATGTATTTATGTCTATCTATGTGTGTGTATATGTGTATATATGCATGTATGTATGTGTGTGTATATATATATTTGTGAGAAGTAGTGTGTATATGTGTATATGTGTGTGTATATATATGTGTGTATAGTATGTGTGTGTATATGTGTGTGTATATATATATATAATATATGGAGAGAGAGAGAGAAGCAGTTATTAAAAATAATTAAAACCACTCAAAACCATTTTAACTCATTGCTCCAAAATGTGCATCAAATACTACCTTACATGTCATCTTAGTTTATCTGTGGGCAAGAATCATCTGATATCACTGATATGTGGAATCTAAAGTATGATATAAATGAGCTTATTTACAAAACAAAAATAGATTCACAGACATAGAAAACAAACCTATGGTTACCAAAGGGGAAAGATGGGGGGGAGGCATACATTAGGAGTTTGGGATTAACATATACACACTACTATATATAAAATAGATAACCAACAAGGACCTATTGTATAGTACAGGGGACTATACTCATTATCTTCTAATAACCTATAAGGGAAAGGAATCTGAAAAAGAATATACTGAATCACTGCATCACTTTGCTGTACACCTGAAACTAACACAACATTATAAATTAGCTATACTTCAGTACAAAAAAGTTAGATACAATAACTCTCTTCCATTAGATATTTTAAAAATATTTAAAGGGTTGTAATACTATAAATTTCATCAGATCTCCAGGTTGTTTTTTTTAATCTTGAGATTGAGAGTCCCTTGTCCTCTGATTCACATCATACTTAGAAAAATAAACAATAGATTCAAGGAAAAAGAAATTCATTTTTGGAACTTCTGTTCTGAGGGCTCGGGAACATACTGTCCACCTTCGTCATCCCCCTCGGAGTATTTCATCATGTCATTTTAAACCATGAATCTTAAAATCCCTTCCCCTCTTGACCATGGTGCACATTCCAGGCAAGATAGTGAGTCCGCAGTGAGAATCGGAGCTGCCTGGCATGTGAGGAGAGGAGCAGCCTGAACTACGTAGACCGTTGGGCACAAACATTGGTGACTGGGTGTGATGGCTTATGTCTAAAATTCATGCAGCTGGTATAAGGATTGATACCGGAGTCTTTTTTTTTCCCCATTTAACTAAGTTTTGTTATTTCTCTTAATACTGGAGTAAAGCATGTTCATTGCAGAAATCTTAAAAAGCCTCAGGGTGAGAAACACACCTTATCGATCCATCACCACCAGGAACATTGTGGTGTGTTTCTTTTCCCTCCTGTCTTCCTTCCTTTGGGTTATGATTGCTCGGCAGATGGTTTTCTAGCTGCTCTTTTTCTACCTATGAATGGTTTTCCATGTAATTAAATATCTTAAATTCTGATTGGCAATAGCTGCATTTATATCTCATATACAAATAACATTGGTTACTTGCCCAAAGGGTAAATTCATTCTACTTTTAAAAATAGCTACAAATTTTATTATGAAATAATGCAAGATTGTGAGAAAGGCAGATTTTGTATCTGGTCCCCACCCACCTCTTCCTTCTGATACCTCCCCTTGTCCTGGCGTACAGCACATACCACACCCTCAGGGAGGGGGTCTGTTCAGGCTCACTTCTTCCAGAACAATCAGATGCTTGAAAATCAGACCTTTCTCCTGAACTCAGCTGACACTTTTATTTTAGGGCATTCTTCAGAAATTCTACTCTTTCCTAGATATTTTCAGTTCAAAGGGGAGACTGAAAATGCAGAGAAGCAGATCTCTCACCAAATTTTAGGTAGTACATCCTCAGCGTTATGTGCGGAAGGCATCCTTTGGAGGAGACGTACCACTCTGTCAACGTTTGTGGCCAGCTCTGTTTAGGGACCGTAATTGTTTCCCGATTATCTCATAATTTTGGCACCTGTCTCCCCAGTAATATGGTCAGTTCCTTTTTTTTTTTTTTTCTGTGCCATATGACTTTATTCTTTTAAATTAATTTTTATTGGAGTTCAGTTGCTTTACAATGTTGTGTTACAGTTCCTTTAATAGAGGTCCAAGGAGGGAAATTTCTTGTCCCTGTTCAATGCTTAATACGATTCTCGGAATGTTGCCAATAATGATGGTGACAATGACGATGACAAAGACGATTATAGAAAGCAGTTCACTTAATTGGAGTGGTCAGATAGGCACTCAGACTTGAGACTGTGAGATGTGTCCAGTCTCAGCAAGGAAGGGATATATCTTCTAATACCATACCCAGGGCACAAGTCACATGGAGGAAGGCCAGTGGAGGCGAATTTATTAGGCAAATTTGCCTGATGGAAGAGAGATTGGGTGATATTAAGCAGAATAGTTAGGCTTCTGTCTAGGGTTAGGGCATCTTGGGTACATGAAGTAAATTTTGAGATAATATACCCCAGAGTCATAATGCTGTCAGAATTTTTAATGAGCCTGGCATTCTTTTCTGTTGAACCATATCCAGTGAAACAGATAACCCTGGTCGTCAGAGGCATGTTTCCACGAGTGGAAAATGAGTAACTCTCTCTGTTAAGTAACGGAGATAAGAACAAGCCTGACGTCACACGCCTTGGCCATTCCTGCTCCTCTCCTGAAAGCGTTTTTTGTCTTCTGACAAACTCTTACCCATCCTTCAAATCCAATTCAAATATCCTTTCAAACACCTACCGATGCCCCAGCCTAACTCTGTGAACCCTAAGTCTTCCACTTCAGTGTTTTCACAACATTCTTGATCTTTTTTTTAAAAAAAACTTTTAATTTTATATTGGAGTATAGCCGACAGTTTCAGGTGCACAGCAAAGAGACTCAGCCATACATGTACATGTATCCATTCTCCCCCAAGCTCCCCTCCCATCCAGGCTGCCACATAACATTGAGCAGAGTTCCCTGTGTTATACAGAAGGCCCTTGTTGGTTATCCATTTTAAATATAGCACTGTGTACAACAACATTCTTGTTCTGTGTTCACAAATATTTAATTATCACATGTAGGCATCATGCTGTCATTGAATGTCCCCCAGCCCCACTGTCCTGACAACTCATCAGGTGTAGGGGCCATGCTCTGTTTTGCCTTGCATGTGGGGGACTTACCACCATCCATCACCCATAGTAGGGATACAACAAATTTTATCAAGTGAATGAATGATGTTCCATAAACCATGTTGCAAGTTTCTGATGAAGCCAGTAAAGCCCAGTACAGAGATGGGGTTCATTCTGCTCTCTTTCTTGGGCTGTTTTGGTCAGGATGCACACACAGATTGGGGTATTTAGCCTCAGCGTGTGATTAATAAGGCCGTGTTTTCCTTGTTGCCCATCCTTTGCCTTAGATCCCCCCCTCGAACCCTAAAGGCCAGTTTCCTATTTCTAAGCATACTGAGCCCGTTCCTACCACAGAGGCCTTTTCTCTTTCGGTTCCCTCTGGCTGGAATAATTTTCCTCCAGTTGTTTGCATGACTCAATTCGTCACTCCATTATGTCTCGTATCCTCAAAGACCACCCCTCTCAACTCATTCTCTCTATCCCGATTTAGATTTCTGTATAACACTTACACTGTTTGCTATTACAAGGCACACTTTGTACCTACATGTTTCTTGTTGGTATCCTCTCCTAGAGTGTATCCTCAGGGACATGGACTGTTTGTTTTTTTTTTTCATTGCTCCATCCCCAGCACAGGCCACAATGTGTAGTTTAAGGTAGCTTGTAATTAAATATTTGTTGAATGTTCAGTGAGCTTGCCTGCTCTGTCTGGGTCTGAGAACCGGGTGACGGCTTAGATGAACTGAGTTTGCACTGGTATGCAAAAGACAATTTTCTTTCAAGAAGAAATGTGAAGGAATTTTTTTATTGTAGAATACAAATCATGGAAATGTCAATATTTCTCTTAAAAATCCCATTAAGTAACTCTTATTCCAGTTACTTAAGTATGTCCAGTGGTTTTTGACAACAACACAAAAGCAATGCAATGAAAGAAGAGCAGATTTTTTCAACAAATGCTGCTAGAGCAATAGGACATCAGTGGCAGATAAATGAACCTCAGATGAAGCCCCCCAATTATCTCAAAATGTATCATGCAAAATAGGAAATGCAAATCTATCAAACCTTCAGAAAAAACAAAGGAGAAAAATTTTGGAACCTAGGGCTAGGCAAAGAATTTATAGACGTGACACCCAAAGAACAATTCATAAAAGGAAAAATTGAGAAATAGGACCTCGTCAAAGTGAAAAACATTTGCTTCGTAAAAGACCCCATGAAGAAGATGAAAAGATAAGCTACAGATTGGGGAGAAAATATTTGCAAATCACATATCTGACAAGTGCCTTGTACCTAGACTACGTAAAGGCCTCTCAAAACTCAACAGTAAAAAACAAAAAGCCAAAAAAAAAAAAAAAAAAAGAACACACACTCGAACAATCCAATTAGAAAACAGACACAAGATATGAAAAAGGGTATACAGATGGCAGATAAGCACATGAAAAAGTGTTCAACATCATTAGTCATTAGGGAAATGCAAATTAAAATTATAGCGAGATATCATTACACAACTATCAAAATGGCTAAATTATAATATAGTGACTACCCCAAATGCCGACGGGGATGAGAAACTGGATGGCTCATACCTTGCTGGTTGGAATATTCGATAGTGCCTCTGCTCTGGAGAAGAGTTTGACAGGTTTTTTGTTGTTTTTGTTTTTAAACTACACATGCACTTATCATATAACCCAGAATTTTCACTCTTGGACATTTATCCCAGAGAAATGAAAACTTATCTTCATGTAAAAATCTGCACGTGAATATTCATAGCAGCTTTACTTATAATAGCCCCAAAATGAAAATAACCCGAAGTCCTTCAACAGTTGATGGTTAAACCAACCGTGGTAGCACTTCCAGGCCATGGAATGGTCCTTGGCAATAAAAGGGAATAAACCACTGATGTTTGGATGGATCTCGGGGGAATTTTTCTGAATTAAAAAAATGACATTCTGGGCTTCCCTGGTGGCGCATTGGTTGAGAATCTGCCTGCCAATGCAGGGGACACGGGTTTGAGCCCTGGTCTGGGAAGATCCCACATGCCGCGGAGCAGCTGGGCCCGTGAGCCACAACTACTGAGCCTGCGCGTCTGGAGCCTGTGCCCCGCAACAAGAGAGGCCGCAATAGTGAGAGGCCCGTGCACCGCGGTGAAGAGTGGCCCCTGCACCGCGATGAAGAGTGGCCCCCGCTTGCCGCAACTAGAGAAAGCCCTCGCACGAAACGAAGACCCAACACAGCCAAAAAAATAAAATAAATAAATAAATAAATAATCCTTAAAAAAAAAAAAGACATTCTGTATGATTCTGTTTAGGTAACAGTATTAAAACAACAAAATTATAATGATGGAGAACAGATTAGCGGCTGTCAAAGTTCAGGGAAGGGGAGGGAGGAAGGGGTTGTTCAGGAATGAAGGGGTGGGATAGGGGAGGCTTTGCTGTTCCGGGTTTTGATTACGGTAGTGATTTCACAAATGTGCACACGTGATAAAATTGCATATAACTACACACACACATACGTAAACCAGTGCATATAAAACTGGTGAAATCGGAAGAGCGTGACTCTAATTTAGAGCCGATGGACTAAAAGCAGGAGAATTAGTTTGTCAATCAGCTTATTCGGGTGTTACAGAGACCCAGCAAGAGATGCACATCTTTGCAAAATGGCACCTACCTAGATACGAAAGAGGAAATTTCCTGCTAGCGTGTTGGTTTCCCAGGGCTGCTGCAGCAAATTACTACGAATTGGGTGGTTTAAAACACCAAAGTTTATTCTCTCACAGTGCTTGAGGCTAGAAGTTTGAAAGCAGGGTGCTGACGCTTGGCGTCTCTCTTTCTCTGTGTCTTTCCTCTTATAAAGACACCAGTTGTTGGATTAGGGCCCATCCTAATCTAGTCTGACCTCATCTTAACTTGATTCCATCTGCAAAGACCCTATTTCCAAATAAAGTCACAGTTAGAGGTACTGAGGTTTGGGACTTGAATACATCTTTTCGAAAGACACCATTCAACCCCCAATGGCTGTCATTTTTTTCTTTAGAAACGTAATAAGGGACAAAATCTTGTACCAATCTTGAGGTAACATGGATCTATTAGTTGTGGCCAGGTATTACCTTAGAAAACATGCGTGTCTGTCTACATGGAAAGTATCGGTGGCCATTTGCTGGTTTGGGGGAGCAGTAAGGGAAAGTACAGTCAACACCCCCTCCCTGGAAAGGGAGGACAGCATCTATATTGCTAGGATTCTTCCCAGTTTTCTCTGCTTCAACACCTATTACCCAGGTCACAGAGCCTGTGAATAACAAATTCAAGATACAGTGTTTCTGTGATTCAAACTCAGTTTGCCCCAAAGGAAAATGCTTTTCTTTGTGGAAACGTTTGAGCATGTGACAGTCTAGCCAGTATCACTGCTTACTTTGCTTTTGAGCCAATACAGGCATTCATTTTAGGTAAATACCATTTATAAGGTGAAAAATGGGGATAAAACATGTCTTACACTACGATGCTTCTAACTGGGGCAGGAAATCAAATCAAGAGCCCGAAGCACATTCCTTCTGGAAAATCTGTTAAAGGAAGGAAGTTCCCTGAGGGATTTTTTAATCCTCCTGCACAGGACTTTTTTTTTTTTTTTTCTTGAGGGTCATTCAAAAAAAATCTGTACACACTGCCCTGTAGGGCACTTATGACACGCTTGGGGAAAATTTATAATGCTGCAGCATTAAGATGCAAAAGGCCCTGTCATGCTAAAAGATAGAGGATCACTGTCCTTGTTGAATAAGAAGAGTTGCATGAAGAAGCAGCAGATGTGCTCGGAGTTTCCAGCTTGTTAGAAAGAGTTAGCAGTGGCAGGGAACAACCTAATTCAAAAGTTCTGCAAACGGGACTAACCCAAAGAAAACAAATTGGGATGCAGCAAGGGAATAGGTTTTTTTTTTTCTTTTTGTAAGGAAAATTGCTTTCTTGTATTTCCAGAACCCAGGAACCAAGAGGCTGGGTCCTGCTGGCTTTCCTGTTGATACTTAGTGGCCTGTGCGTGGAGGCATCTCTCACAGCAATGCTAGTTATTTGCATTCGTGCCTTCTTTCATTCACTCCAAATTATTTGTAGAGCAGGTGCCAGACGTTCCGCTGGGAAACCACAGTCACAGACTCTTATAGGCCACCCAGATCACTAGGGACCACATGACACTCTTAGGCGAGGGGAAGGAGAAGGCAGAGTAGCCAGAGCCCAGGAGAGGAGAGCAAGCTTCGATGGATAGCGGTGGACATACTGATATTTGGGTTTGACTGAAAAATCCTTTCATCAGTCTTAGTATCAGGATGAGATGGAGTCAGTTGTCTGCTCTGTAGGCAAAACGGGGCTCGAGAGCTGAGTTCAGTCATTGGAGATAAATTTCCCCTCTGCACACTGAAGTTAGAGCGAACGCACTTTGGCCCCTTCATCCCAGACATAATCCTTTCAAAAGCTACCTTGGCTGCTGCGACTAGAGCAGGGCAGCAAGAGTGAAAACAGGAAGACAGTTTGGAGGACCCTGCTTGGTGGTTCGTAGAGAGAGACGAAAGTGGATGGATTCAGATCTGCTTTGGGGGTGGAGCTGGCAGGCCTCCCTATTGGACTGATTGGATTTGATTGGGCAAGAAGAACAGGAGATTTAAAGAGGCCCCCTGGGTCTTTGGCTTGAGCTGCTAGAGGGTGACATTACCTTTTACTGGGAAATCAAAGACTGGGGAGCGTCAGGTCATGATGGGAAGGGGCACGGCATCTTTGAGGAACCGCAGAAAGAAATATGACTGGAGGATGGAAATGGGGGGGAAGAGGTGGTTCAAAGGTAGGGTTGTACTTGGACCATCAGGACCTGTCTTTATTTCCAGGGGAAATGAAATTTCTCTCTCTCTCTCTTTCTCTCCCCCTTCCCCTGCCTCTCTCTCTCTCTCTCTCTCTCTCTCCTCCGATGATTAGATGTAGTTAAGGTCTTGCTTCTGTGCTGTTTTTCTTGTGAAGCTAAATGTCTTAAGTATATTAAGAAATAATTGTATTGTTCCTCTACTTTAAAACAAGTTGCTTCTATGTTATCTTATTCAGTCCTTTTAACAAAACTGAAAAAAAAAAAAAAACCCAGAAAGAGATTATTATTATTATTTAATAGTTGAGACAACTGAGTGCAAAGCAGTTCATCCGGAAGATGCTGTGGTGTCGGATCCCGCCCTTCCCTGCTCGCTGGTTGACAGTTACCATGAGGAACCGTGAAGAAAAGGACGTGCTTTGTCTCAGATGGAGAGACTGAAGGGGCACCTGGCAGAAATCTCCAGCAGCCTGGAGGGTTCTTCTCCATAAACCGCGTGTGTCATCTGTTGCTCCAAAGAGCACATGCAGAATCCAGCTGGGCAGGTTGACACACGAGACCTGTGGTTAGAGAGACAGGTTGGTGGGTGAGTTGAAGACCCCGAGGTGATCCCACAGTTGCTTAGGTAAGAGACCATGGCATCTTAACGTAAGGATGGGCATAATGGAAGGATGCAGATATCCTGAAATGAGTCAGAACTGGAAAGAGGGCACAGAGAGAAGGAACACTGAGGAGGTAGCCTCGAGAAGGCTTCCTAAGTGACTGGACGGGCGCGCCTGGGATGGAGCAAGAATGTGCGTTTCTAGCTTGGTTCACTGGATAAACGTTCATCAACATAGGAAGTGTACCAGACACACTCTTCTCACCCCAGTTGTAAACATAGGCATATTGTACCCACAGTACCCATTTTCTCAGGATTCCTATACTTAAAAATCTCATTCTTACTAAGTTTACTTGTTTTTTTTTTTTTTTTTTTTTTAAATATTTATTTATTTATTTGGTTGCACCCGGTCTTACTTGCGGCATGCAGGCTCCTTAGTTGTGGCATGCATGTGGGATCCAGTTCCCGGACCAGGGATCAAACCCGGGCCCCCTGCATTGGGAGCACAGAGTCTTATCCACTGCACCACCAGGCAAGTCCCAGTTTACTTGTTTTTAATGACAGGATTCAGAAATAATGTGTGTCTCATACAAATGGCCAACAGGCACATGAAAAGATGCTCAACATCGCTAATTATTAGAGAAGTGCAAATCAAAACTACAATGAGGTACCACCTCACACCGATCAGAATGGCCATCATTAAAAAGTCTACAAATAATGAATGCTGGAGAGGGTGTGGAGAAAAGGGAACCCTCCTACACTGTTGGTGGGAATGTAAATTGGTGCAGCCACTATGGTGAACAGGATGGAGTTTCCTTAAAAAAACTAAAAACAGAGCTACCATATGATCCTGCAATCCCATTCCTGGGCATATATCTGGAGAAAACTATAATTTGAAAAGATACAGGCACCCCAGTGTTCACAGAAGCACTGTTTACAATAGCCAGGACACGGAAGCAACCTAAATGCCAATCAAGAGATGAATGGATAAAGAAGATGTGGTACATATATACAATGGAATATTACTCAGCCATAAAAAAGAATGAAATAATGCCATTTGCAGCAACATGGATGGACCTAGAGATGATCATACTAAGTGGACTAAGTCAGACAAAGACAAATGCCCTATGATATCATTTATCTGTGGAATCTAAAATATGACACAAGTGTGAAGTTATCTGTGAAACAGAAACAGACTTACAGACATAGAAAACAAACTATGGTTACCAAAGGGGAAAAGGGTGGGGAATAAATTAGGAGTTTGGGATTAACATGTACATACTACTATGGATAAAGTAGATAAACAAGGACCTACTGTATAGCACAGGGAACTATATTCAATATCCTGTAATAAACCATAATGGAAAAGAATATAAAAAAAGTATATATATATGTATGTATAACTGAACCACTGTGCTGTACACCAGAAACTAACACAACATTGTAAATCAACTATACTTCAATTTAAAAAAGAAATAATGTGTGTCTCTTGAAAACAAGAATTTTTCTTTTTTTTTTTAATCACCTGAGACACTAGAGAGATAGCAAACTTTTTTTTATTCTCTTTCTTTTGACCATCCAACTTAGCTCTCTACCCCTTTTAAATGAGGGCTTAAGTAATTCATTGCCAGAATTGTTATTTACGATTAAGATTCACATTTAATTTTTTTCTGCACATGGCACTTTGAACAGGTGCCGAGCAGTACTGAGGTGATGTACCTTATGAATGGAATTCAAGCTCCCTTCATTTGTCTACAAACCTACATAACCGCGGAGATCGACGGCTAATTACAGTAGTCGGCTGTCTCCATTACAAAGTCAATAACAAAGTTAGTGCCCCTTATGGAACACTTCAATATAATTGACATCTGTTTTAAAATCTAGTAGAATAAACTTCCCCTTACTCTCATATTTATGTGTGTGTTGAAAATAATCAGGGAGCTATTGAAAACAAGCCACATGTTCAATGACAACAAACGCTTTTCATAGTCTCTCTGGACACATACTTCATTTGGAGTACACCAGATGATTAATGCAGATTATTTTACAATTTCCACGTGGATAAAAGGATTTCAAATACACTTTCTTCTCACCTCAAGTGCACTGTTGACTGATGTGCACTTCTGGTGTTTATTGCTACCTAAAATAAAAGAGCAGAACATATGTTTGCTGAGACAGCAGTCACAGAGGGGCGAGACAGCGGGTCAGAGCTGGCGAAGATTTATTTCCTCTGGTTACATATTGCACAGTTATTCTTGTATTTATTTGGTTGTTTAGAAGGAAAAGAACAGAAGAGTATTCCTGAAACATTCTCTTCGCCCCAAACATCCAGCGTTCAAGGAAATCTGAAGTCAAAAATGTCTGAGAAAGGAAGAATGTTTAAAAACATTCTGGTCAGTAAATGATTACTACTAATAACGGTGCTAATCATGTAAAGAATTTAAAGACAAAGATCAACAAATCTGGTTACACAGGACATGTCTGCTCGTTCAGTCACTTATTCCCCATTTGCATGTTAGAGACCCCAAATAATAATATACTTCTTTTTTTTTAGATACTAATTTTTATTTATTTACTTTAACATTTTAAATTTTATATTGGAGTGTAGTTGGTTTACAATGTTGTGTGAGTTTCAGGTGTACAGCAAAGTGATTAAGTTATACATATTTGAATATATATCTATTCTTTCTCAGATTCTTTTCCCATATAGGTTATTACAAGATATTGACTATACTTCTCTGTGCTACACAGTAGGTTCTTGTTGATTATCTATTATATATATAATAGTGTGTATATGTTAATTCCAGCCTCCTAATTCCACCTTTTCCCTCTGGTAACCATAAGTTTGTTTTCTAAGCCTATGTGTCTCTACTTCTTGACATCTCTCCATCCCTTTTGGGTTTGTTAAAATAGTTACCTTTTAATATTTAATTTAAAAATATTTTTATAATATTCTGAAATATCAATACAGTGGAATTTCTCTGTACCTTCTTTTATTTCATATTTGCTGTCTTGAATTTCCCTTCTTAGAGGGAGTTGACTCATTCTCCGTGGTCGTTGATCTGCTAATCTTTATGGCAGATACTGTAATACCTCCTTCTCAGGGACTCAGTGAGCTCAGAATGAGATAATTATGTGACAATGCCTGAAATAGAGCAGTTCTAAGTAAAGATTTTTTCTCCTTCCTTCCTCTCTTCTTTCTTCACTTACTTATTTTCTTATTTCCTTTCTTCATTCTTCCCTAGTTATAAGTCTTAAATCCATTATTCTTGCATATTATCTTTCTCAATTTAAAATTTTGACCATAGGACTTCCCTGGTGGCGCAGTGGTTAAGAATCCGCCTGCCAGTTCAGGGGACATGGGTTTGATCCCTGGTCCGGGAAGATCCCACATGCCACGGAACAACTAAGCCTGTGTGCCACAGCTACTGAGCCTGCATTCTAGAGCCTGTGAGCTACAACTACTGAGCCCACGTGCCACAACTACTGAAGTTCGTGTGCCTAGAGCCCGTGCTCCGCAACAAGAGAAGCCACTGCAATGAGAAGCCCATGCACCGCAACGAAGAGTAGCCCCCGCTCACCACAACTAGAGAAAGCGCGGAGTCTCAACCACTGCGCCACCAGGGAAGTCCCTGGTATTGTATTTTTAATGTTGATGTCCCTGTGCTCACTGCTAGTATACAGACACACCACTGATTTTGAAAGTTTTTCTTGTATCCTACAATCTTGCTGAACTCATTTATTAGTTCTAGAAGTTGTACTGTAGATTCCTTGAGATTTTTTACATAGACAATCATATTATCTTCAAATAAGGATGGTTTCATTTCTTCCTTTCTGATCTGTATGCCTTTTATTTCTTTTTCTTGCCATATTGCAGTGGGCAGAAGTCCCAGCACTATGTTGAATAACAGTAGCAAGTGTGGAGATTCGTGTCTTTTTCTCAATCTTAGGGGAAGCGTTTAGTCTTTTATTTATTTATTTATTTATATTATTAGTAGTAGTATTTTTACTGAAACATTTATTTTCAATAGCTAATGACTCTATCAGTGAGAGAATCAGGTTGACCATATGTCTAGGGGTTTTCAAATTTAAGGAAGTATTTAGTCTTTAGCATTAAGTATAACATTGACTATAGTGTTTAATTTTTAGTTTTTGTAGGTACTCTTTATTAAGTTGAGGAATTTCTACTGCCTTGTTTTTCTGAGAATTTTTTATCATGAGTGAATATGCAATTGTCAAGTCCTTTTTTTCCATTGGTTGGTATGACCATGTGAGTTTTCTTCTTTAGCCTGTTTATGTGGTGGATTATATTAATTGATTTTTGGATTTTTTTGGCCATGCCACACTGCATGTGGGATCTTAGTTCCACAGCCAGGGATCGAACCTGTGCCCCCTTCAGTGGAGGCACAGAGCCCTAACCACTGCACCACCAGGGAATTCCCTGATTTTGGGATATTGGACCAGCCTTACATCACCGGAATAAACCCCACTTGGTCATGATATATAATTTTTTCCATATATCACTGAATTCTGTTTGTTAGTTTTTTCTTAAGGAATTTTACATTTATAGTGTACTGTCTTTGCCTAGTTTCAGTATCAGGGTAATACTAGTTTTATAAAATGATTTGAGAAATATTCTCACCTCTTATGTTTTCTGAAGAGATTGTGTAAGACTGGTGTTAATTGTTCTTGAAATGTTTTGTAGAATTCTCCAGTGAAACCCTCTGGGCCTAGAGATTTCTTCTTTGGGAGTTTTTTAAATTACAAATTCATTTTCCCTAAGACCTGTAGAACCATTCCAATGATTTATTTCATATTGGATGAACTGTAATAGTTTGTGGTTTTTGAAGAATGGGTCTATTTCATTTGAGTTGTTCCATTCATGTGTGTAGAGTTGTTTATAGTGTTCTCTTATCCTTTTACTGTCTGCAGGGTCTGCAGTGATACCCCAACACTGTTTTATTCCTAGTATTGTCCTCTCTTTTGTTTTTGTCAGTGTTGCTGGAAGTTTGTCAATTTTACAATCTTTTCAAAGGACAAGCCTCTTCATTTCATTGATTTTCTCAATTATTTTTCTGTTTTCAATTTCATTGATTTCTGCTCTTATCTGTATTTTTTCCCTTTTATTTGCTTTGGGCTTATTTTGCCCCTTTTCTAGGATCTTGAGATGGAAGTTTAGATTATTGATTTGAGACTTTTTCTTTTTTCTAATATCATTTTTCGTTGAGTTTTAGGCTTCCTAGTTCTTTTATTTTATTAGAACCCGGACATTTTGGATATTAAGTTCTGAGATTCTAGATCTTATTTAAACCTTCTGCTTTAATTGGATGTCTCTGGTAACACTCAGGCTGGGGAAGGGGGTGGGGGTGCCTCATTACCGCTAGGTTTATTTTTTTTTTAAAGATTTTTTTTTTGATGTGGACCGTTCTTATTTTTTTTTTAAGAGCATTTTTAAAAAGTTTTATTTATTTATTTTTGGCTGCATTTGGGTCTTCGTTGCTGCGTGCGGCCTTTCTCTAGTTGCAGTGAGCAGGGGCTCCTCTTTGTTGTGGTGCACGGGCTTCTCATTGCGGTGGCTTCTCTTGTTGTGGAGCACGGGCTCTGGGCTCATGGGCTTCCGTAGTTGTGGCATGCAGGCTCAGTAGTTGTGGTTCACGGGCTTAGTTGCTCCACGGGATGTGGGATCTTCCCGGACCAGGGCTCAAACCCATTTCCCCTGCATTGGCAGGCGGATTCTTAACCACTGCGCCACCAGGGAAGCCCGACGTGAACCATTTTAAAAGTCTTTTTATTGAATTTGTTACATTATTGTTTCTGTTTTACGTTTTGGTTTTTTGGCCCTGAGGCATGTGGGATCTTAGCTCCCCAACCAGGGATCAAACCTGCATCCCCTGCATTGGAAGGCGAAGTCTTAACCTCTGGACTGCCAGGGAAGTCCCAGGGCTAGGTTTAAGTGTAAGTGCACCTTCCCTTTGGCCTCTGTTGACGACAGAGGTGGAGAGTCCTCATCATTGCTGGAGGGGATGGGAGTTCTGGCTCACTGACACCTGCCTGCCAGGGAGGTGTAAGAGCACCTCTTTACCACTCTCTCCCCCTCTGCTCCCCACTCTGCGTCTATTGCCAGCATAGGAGGCGTTGACCTCCTTTCCTCTGGGTGATGATAGTGGTCCTGACTCTGGTAGACCTCCTCTAACACCAGCCCAGAGGAGAGGGGAGGATGTTTCATTACTGCCAAGTAGGGGAGGAAGTCTAGGCTCCCATGTGGTCTCCGCTGACTCCATGAAAGGGGGGCTCACTTTTGGCAGGTGGGGCTGAATGTCCCAGCTCCCTACTTGGTCTCCTCTGACATCACCCTTGAGGGCATGCTGGGTTGCCTCAGCAGTCTTGTGAAGGTGGACTCGAGGCTCCCCACTTGGCCGTTTTAAAGATTTTTATACAAGTTTTAGAGGTTGCTTTCCATCTCCAATTATTACAAAATTATTGGCTCTATTCCCTGTGTTGTACAGTACATCCTTGAGCCTGTCTTACACCCCATATTTTGTACCTCCCACTGCCCCCACCTCTATAGAACCCCTCCCTCCCATCCTCCCTGCCCCCAACCCCGTGGCCTTTGCTGGCACACGTGGGCGTGGGACCACAGTTTTCCTGGTGGTGTTTGATGGGAGTAGACTGGTTATTGTCTAAAAGTTTTGTTTGTCTGCTTGTTTGTTTTGGTCTTGCTAGTCTTACCCTGCCCTGATCGTTTGGCTAGAAGGAGCAGAATTTTCTTTCTTTTTTGGGGGTTTCTGCATTGGCCTTTCCAGGTTGCCAGCTTCTTTGGCAAATCTGGGCTACATGGGGGAGAAACAA
Source organism: Balaenoptera borealis (assembly GCF_965194805.1). Lineage (NCBI taxonomy): Eukaryota > Metazoa > Chordata > Mammalia > Artiodactyla > Balaenopteridae > Balaenoptera > Balaenoptera borealis. The sequence goes on from NC_138860.1 coordinate 3,085,523, forward strand.
TCCAGGGGATTCACATCGTGTTGTTTCTTTAGTCCTAAATTCCCTTGCTGGGCTGTCTGCCTCTTCCCTCCAACTTTCAGTTTTATGTTTGTTTGTTTGTTTTTTTTTTTTTTTAAATAATAAATTTACTTCTTTTTTTTTTTTTTTTTTTTTTAGAATTTATTTATTTATGACTGTGTTGAGTCTTCGTTTCTGTGCGAGGGCTTTCTCTAGTTGCGGCAAGTGGGGACCACTCTTCATCGCGGTGCGCGGGCCTCTCACCATCGCGGCCTCTCTTGTTGCGGAGCACAGGCTCCAGACGCGCAGGCTCAGTAATTGTGGCTCACGGGCCCAGTTGCTCCGTGGCATGTGGGATCTTCCCAGACCAGGGCTCGAACCCGTGTCCCCTGCATTGGCAGGCAGATTCTCAACCACTGCGCCACCAGGGAAGCCCTTTATGTTTGTTTTATAGATAACACCCAGGACTTGTAGTTGAACTTAGCGGGAAGAATAGGAGAAAAATATGTCTACTCCATCTAACTAGAAGTGGAAGTCTCCTCAAATAGAAATTTTGGGACAAATATTCACTGAATTTTGTTCAGCGCTTCCTCTAGGCAGTGGTTTCAAACATTGAAATTCATCTTTTGACCTCCAACCCCCTTCTCCCACACACTTTTTTTTTTTTAAAAGAGCAAGTACATCTGAGGTTAACTAAAGTCAGAAGTGGCAGTACAGCTTGTGGTATTTTTTACTGTAGTATTTAGATTGGCTCTGAATTCTTCAATATAGTGCTTATTAATTATTAGTTAATTCTGTTAGGGAAGATGGCATTATTAGTAATAACATGGATTTTTGCCTGCTAGGTAATGTTCAAGACTATTTCGCATCTAAACATTATTGAAGTTGCTCACAAGGGACAGATAATTTAATATTGACACAACCTTAAATAAATTGAAAAAGCATAAATCAGAGTAATGAGATTCATAAAGCTGTTAATATTAATGGGAAAACCTTTTGGGAAGCATGATATAAAATCAAAGAAACTAGGAACCCTAGATGTAAATGATGAAACTAGTTAATGATTAAAAAATTGGTTATTTTTTGTTTCAATCTCTTTTCAAGCCAGACTACGTCCTCAGAAAAAGTGCAGATCTTTACCAGCTGTAATCAAGAAATAGAATGCAGACTTCTCAGAAAGAAAAAACAGGGTTGAAATCTATAGAGAATAAAATATACTTCTTTGGTTTTGCACAGAAGGAATCAAGACAGCGTTAAACTTTCTTTCTGAAATACATGTGTTTACACGTCTGTAAATTTGTGAAAATTACCAAGTGATTTTCCTAGTCTAAGTACGTTGCAAATTTGTTTATGATTGAATTATTAGTGGCCTTTAGTGTGCTGACACTGAAGATAGATTTTCGTAGTACTGACCTTTTCAGCAAAAACATTGGTGGTGTTGTTGAGGTGACGTTGACCTTTCCCAGCTCAACAAGGTGTATCCCCAAAAGCCACAGGCATCGGCCTTCCTACCAACTGTGTTCTCACCAGAGGAACTGAATCCTGTTGTCTCCATACCCACCCAGAAGAAAGCTGCTTTCACAGACGCACAATGTACTGCTCAGGTCTCCAGTTAGTGAATTAGGAAGTGGGGCTCTTATTGTTAACAATCCAATAAGCCCTCAAAAGCCATTCAAGTGGAGGGTCGAAATAACACCCATATAATTCAGGACAAACATTCTTTGGCCTGAAAATACTCCGTTGGGAGTTTCCCTTTAAATCTCGCTGAAAGTGGTCTCAATTTTGCTTGACCAATATAATCAGCTCTATGACAATATATTTAAATATCTTTTTCTTTCAGGAACTTCAGATACATCCCTTTCTCTATTTTTTCTAATCTCTACGACACTGTTTGGAGCCCATGGGTCATGCACGATTACCCGGCTTATGGATTTCTTCCCAAGAAAAACTCGGAGGAGTCATTCCTTAGCTGTTTGGCTAGAAACCATCTTCTCTGCTGCTCACTTATTATTTATCTGAACGTACTTGCTGTCTGGCTTTGTGTGGTTATCCATATTCTAGGAAATACTTAGCTTTCTAGGTATCTTCGTATTTGTAAAAGATGTGCGTGTGTGGGGCTATGCCTGTATAACATATATTTACTTACTTTGTATCTCTGCATAAATCCCCCAACTATCACGCTTCCGTGCTCAATCTATTGATAGCTGCATTGCTCAGGGAAGTCTGCACTGGAGATCTAAATTTTGAAAATACATAGCACAAGGTAGTATTTAAAAGAACGAGACAGGGAGAGACTCTTAGGTAGACAAGGTCTAGGATCAAGTGATAACTGACATCTATGGCCACGTATTGTAAAAGGGTAAATCCCTAAGAGATAGAAGGAGAGCTGGATGTGGACTAACCCACCACCAGCAGGTGGGGAAGAATGTTAACCTCCCCCTCAGAGCCCCCAAAACCCTACGGGGTAGCCAGGACCTTCGGCGAAAAGAAGGAAGGCAGTGCGAAGGCTGAGAACTTGGAGGAACGTGGATGGAGGTCTAGTCCTGAGGACCAGAGAGGCCAGTCTGGGGCAGTGGAAGTAGAAAGAAAATGAAGTGTCGAGCTGGGTATCTCTACTCTTTTTTTTTTTAGAGTTTTACAAATCTTTGAATCTATTTATAGAATAAAACTTGTATTTGTACATTTATATTATATATTTTTAGAAAATATTTGTATATTTATAATGCATATTTATAGAGTACAAACGCATGAAAGTGTGATTGAAAAATATGTATAACTCTTAGACTTAGTGACTCCATGAATGTAGGGGTTATGTACCTTTTCGAATTAATATATTCTTTTTTTTAAAAACATCTTTATTGGAGTATAATTGCTTTAGAATTAATATATTCTAATTGGAGCATTTGTTAATACAGTTTCAAAATTTCTTTATGTTTTTGTACGTAGCAAATGGAAAATGTGTTCCTGTTCTAAATCCAAGTCACCGCTGGGTATCTCTACTCTTTAGGGTCTAGAAAGAGAGGGAAAGAGGATGGGTAGGTCTATTTCTAAGTTATCCATTTTAGCTGTGGGTTCTGGGGCAAGTTACATAAACTCTCTAGTTGCTCATTTGTAAGATGGAGATCATTATAATAATTTTCACCTAGGAATTAAATGAGATACAGCACATAAAGCATTAGCACAGTGACTGACACCTGGGCAGGACTCACTCTGTTTAGTTCTTCTTATTTCAATATCTTTGAGAAGCATTTATATATTGGCCTTGTGTATCATTTAGTACATATTTGTTGAATGAATAAGTATATACATAGTAAAGGCGGAGCAAATCTCAATGCCATTAAGAGATTTTAATGATAAACCGTCAAATAAGCAAATGTTATATAAAGGCACAAACAAAAAATATTTCAATATAACAAGACAGTCAAGTTAAATTTTAAGGCATTTGAAAAAAATTATTGTGTAATTTCTTTGGCTTAAGAATCCCAGATTTTCTAAGAGGGTTTACAAGTGAATTTTTAAAAAGTGAACTCTTATAGCAGTAAAAATTGTAGACATTTCATATTTTGCTTTGTTTAAAAAATTCTGTAGCTAATGCTTCTTCAGATATAACTGACTACCATACATCAATACTCGTTTCAATTCTCAAATCAATAGGCTGGATGTTTTTGGGGAAAAAAAATCTAATTAGTCTCACTGAGGGGTTACCTTGTAACGCAGGGGAAGAGCCCCATTGCCCCTGAGGTATTGACCGGAATGGAAGCCCTCCTTAAGGGCCCCTGCGAGGTCAATTTAAGTGCTCGGGCAACACGTGGGAACCCCAGTAGCTGTAAAGACAACCTCTGTTCTCTCGCCAGGTGCAGTTAGTACCATTTTGTTTACATTTGGTAAGGTATGCACTTCACTTTGGATGCTGGTTTCCTGTAAGTGGGATGCTGTTTGCCCAGAGAGACAGGAATCATCCTCAAGCAAAACAAAATGCGTCTTGACATAGATCCTGGGCCGTTAGTAGTTCACTGGAGATGATGCCAGCACAAGGTTGAAGGGAAAATGAAGCGAGGGCAGTGCTCACGTGTTCCGGACGGAGCCTCCACCCCCGCCCCACCCTAACACACTATTCTCTGCATCAACTCCTCTGGGAACGCCTTTCCCCATCCTTTCACTCGCTGGATTCATAATTCATACCTATCTTTCAAGATCCAAATGTCACTTTCTCTCTGACTCCTTCTTCTCCTGTCCGGAGAGCTTTCTCGGTTTTGCTACCAGAGTATCTCCTGTTTGCTGAGACTGAAGTATTTTTCCCAGACATCCTCACTGCTTCTCTCTGAGACTCCACCCCTCTGACTCCTTGAGCCTGTGCCTGTCTTATTTCCCTTTGTATCCCCAGAACTCAGCGCAGGACCTGGCATTGACTTATCCAATAAAAACCTTTACCTGAGAACCTCTTCCTCTGAATGCGTGGACCCCTGGTAAGGTGAATGACGTGGTGCCTCATTGCTCGGATACACTGACCAGTGGTCCTCACCGGAAGTGTTCTGCCCCCGGCGGATGTTTGGCTTCGGACGTTTTCAGTGGTCACAGCTGAGGGCAGGGTGGTGCTACTGGCATCCAGTGGGCAGAGGCCAGGGATGTTGCTAAACATCCTACCAGGTACAGGACTGGCCCCCAACAAAGAATCATCCGGCTCAAACGTCAATCATGCTGAGATTGGGAAACCCTGTTCTAGAAGAAAAGAAGGCTGCACAATCACACTTTCCACGGGGGTCACATCGACCTACACAGTGTCAAGGACTGTTTATATACTTACTGCTACTGTCACGCAGATTCTCCAGCCCGAATCTATGCCTTGAGCTCCTGACCTGTGTCTGTGTTTCCACCCCCTCCCTGCCTTGTTTCCTCCCTTCTGTTTCTTATCATGTTTATTCAGCATCTCCACCTGCACATCTCAAGACACCCAAAACACAGGTCAAAAATAAAATGTATCATTTTCTTGAGAACTTCCTTCTCAACTACGTATATTCTCCTAATTAATGCTCTTGCCATCTACACAGCTGTGCCAGCCCAAAAATTTGTATTCACCTTCTACATGAATAAGCCCTTTTAATAACTCCTAACTCCTTCTCCTCTGTTCAGGACTTTACCACTCTCTTGTCTTGACAACTGCAAGTTCTCCTAAGTAGTCTCCTTGACCCTCTGCATCCATTTCTGCATTACTACCAGAATAATTTTTTTAAGGTATTGCTACTTCATGATTATAAAATTAATATGCAACCATTTTAACAATTGTAAATACCAAAAACAATAAAGAGGAAAATTGTATTCATTTTGTTATGCTACTACAACCCAGCGCATTTCTTTTAGTTCCTTTTCCTATGCAAATGCTCTACATTTCTCATACAAAGTTGGAAATATATATATATATATATATATATATAGTCTTTTTCCGCTTGAGTCAAAAATCCCCCATAACATTATTGAATGCATTCAGAGACAACTGTGTATCTGAACTTGGTTCTAATTATGCAGGGAAACACTTGGATCAGACTCTTCTGGCTGAGAAAGACTGAACGTAATAAATGAGGCTTGTGTCCGTGCCTCATGGTACTGTAGTATATATCACGTTCTGGTGACGTTGTACATTGAATAACACTGATTGGATGGTCTCTGACCCAGATGCAGTAGTCCCTAGCTCCCATCCAGATTTGCCCACGTGACGATCTGCTTTTGCTGTACATGTTAAGCTTTAAGATAGTGTAGGTAAAAAAACAGTCAAATGTGAGAAGCTTCATGTATTATAGCCTCGTCTGTAAAGCTGAGCTTGGCAGGGGGACAGCCAAGCTTCTAGAATGTCTGATGGGACCCTCACTGCCTTAGACTTACCCTGTGTAATGCTGGCCTTCTGGTGAGGTGTTTTGGGGGCATTTGGAAAATTACGCCTCTGTCTAAAATGTTGAGTGTCCCAACTGCAGGGACTGCTTCCTAAATCTTCCTGGTTAGAAAACCTTCGTTAGTTTGCTCAGTGGTGTCTGCGTCCGGTTTCCGGTCTGAGAGGCCTACTGGCATTTGGATTCTTCATAGTCCCTCCTCTCTGCTCACCTGCCTCCATCAAGGGATGTAGCGTCTGTGTCCACCGGTCCATCCCTCCAGCACCAGCTGGTGGCTGTGGGCTGATATAGATCTAGTCTCTGAGCCAGTTCCTGACCCACGGCTATGGTGAGGAATTCACCCCAGACCCAGGCCTCAAGCCTGGGACCAGACTCAGGTCCCCACCTTGAGTGGATTCCTTTGTCTTTCTTTCTTTTTTTTTAAATACACTTATTAATTAATTAATTATATTTTTGGCTGCGTTGAGTCTTCGTTGCTGCATGCGGGGTTTCTCTAGTTGCGGCGAGTGGGGGCTCCTCTTTGTTGCGGTGCGCGGGCCTCTCACTGTGGTGGCTTCTCTTGTTGCGGAGCACGGGCTCTAGGTATGCCAGCTCAGTAGTTGTGGCTCGAGGGCTCACTAGTTGTGGCTCGTGGGCTCTAGAGTGCAGGCTCAGTAGTTGTGGCGCATGGGCTTAGTTGCTCCGCGGCATGTGGGATCTTCCGGGACCAGGGCTTGAACCATGTCCCCTGAGCTGGAAGGCAGATTCCTAACCGCTGTGCCTCCAGAGAAGTCGCCCTTTGTCTCTTATTTTAATTAAGCCAAGTATAGTTGAGCTTTTTTAAACCTAATCTGAAAATTACACTCTTTTCATAAAAGAATTGTATGTTTTGGGTTTCTAAAATGTTTGGTCTTTCACCGTTTTACGTTATGTGTTTTTAATGTTTTCCTTGGTTTTTCTGTCTTTTCCCATGTGGATTTTATTTCACTGGCTTGGTTCTCCCACATTCTGAACCTCTCGGGTGTGAGAAACTTTCCAGTCCGCACCATGGGCAGCTCAGCGGGGCTCTGCCCTCGGTCTTCCTGAAGACACTCTTATTTATGGTGGGTTCACCTCCCAGGATCTGATGTTGCCATTCTCTCCAACTTGCCTCCTTACCCTGTAGTTTTGGGGGAGTTATAGTTCTAAAGGGATACGAAAAGAAAGGGGTTAAGGGCTGGAAGTTGGTTTTCAGATTGGTTCAGACTCTGGGTGATTAAGATAGGGAACAGAACTTGGGAGGGGGGTTAAACAGCTCTGTACAACATTTCAAGAGGGTGGGCTTGATTTCACCCTGAGAACTAAGGAAACTGTTAGGGATTCTGAGCAGGTCGATGACGTGTCCAGATTGGCACCGTCGCTGGGTCCCTTTCCACTCGGATCAGAGCTGGCATCTCCCCTGCTCTGCCCGAGTCACAGAGACTCACCATTCTTCTCCAGAATGTATGTAGAGTGTGTGGCGGTGATAGAGAGAACCTAAGTAATTATAAGGAATTTCGTGTTGTTAGGATATAGATATCTAAAGACAATGGTCTATTCTCTGAACTTTCCATTTTTTACAGTTTACCCAGTCCTTGCTTTTTTGTGCATTTTCCATCTGTTCCAAAGCCAGGAATTTCTGAATGTCATTTCGAGTTCTAGTGTATGTATCCGAAGAAGTCATTAAACATATAAAAAATGAGAAACAGTTAGTTGCCTGCATCCTACAGCTTGGGTATGTGTCCCAGAAATAACAGATGAATGGTTAGAAATGTATTAACCAAATATTTTATGAAACTACGCATCTTACATCTAAAGTTCAATGACATTTGATAGTTATGGGGAGGGAGGTCCCAAATTTCTATAAAACGTCTAGTCATTTCTGAATCATCAGAGAAAAAGTATTATCATTATTTATTTATTTTAGTGTATATTTTATCGTGGTTTAATTCTTTGAATATTTGTGATCTTTGCCTGTACACACCATTCTATATTTAGCAAATTTTTTGATGAATTAGAACATCTCCAACGGGAATTCATCTCCCTTCCCATCTCTGCCATTTTACCCTCATTTTAATAATGCTCTCCAAACTCTGCTGTGAATCAGAGCTATCTGAACATGTGACTTTTCTTCTTGTTCCATTGTTTGCTTTTGGGAAACAGAGGCTGGGCCTTTGTATCATTTTATTTCCTGTATCAGTTGGCACAATTCTTGGCACACAGTTTGTTTAATAAATATTGGTTAATATTCATGCTTAAGAGCTGAATTTACTTTAGCAAGGAAATGAATCAGCTGGTCTACTATGGAACTGCAATATCCTCTCCTGGCCCATCTCCCTCCATCCCCTGTGGTCCTGGTTCAAAGTGCCCTCCTGCATGGGACACTTAGAGCAGAACTTCTCAAGTTCCACGGACATATTCTCTCAACCACTTGGCTGATTTCTGAAATTCTACCAACAGAACCTCATTTCTTTAGCATTAATTCAAATGCAAATGTATTTGAGAAGGGTAAGTCTTAAAGGAACGAGGCTCTTTTCCAGTCCATGACGAATGAAGTATCTAAGTGTTCATTTTACAACAAGGAGGAGAAAGAGTCCAGTTACAGGTCAGAAATTTGGAGGCCAGGGATACTCAGGAAGAGCTTCCCCACCCTCACATGGTGCCCAAGTCTGGGTGCATTCTCTGGTAATGAAATATCCCCAGGGGATAAAAAGGCTAGGCAAAGATTCATTAATTCTGCTATTTCTGGACTTCCCTGGTGGCGCAGTGGTTAAGAATCCGCCTGCCAATGCAGGGGACACGGGTTCAATCCCTGGTCCGGGAAGATCCCACATGCCACGGAGCAACTAAGCCCGTGTGCCACAACTACTGAGCCCGAGTGCCACAACTACTGAGCCTGCACACCTAGAGCTGGTGCTCCACAACAAGAGAAGCCACTGCAATGAGAAGCCCACGCACCGCAATGAGTAAGCCCCCTCTCGCTGCAGCTAGAGAAAGCTGGCGCGCAGCAATGAAGACCCAACGCAACCAAAAATAAATAAATAATTAATTTAAAAAAAATCTGCTCTTTCTCTCCCATCTGGCTGAAATCACTCTAGTTTATAATTGAATTCCATTATTCTCGTTAGTGGCAGCAGAAGGCAGCTGGATCTAGTGGCACCCCTCCCAAAGCCTCTTCTTCCGGGGAATTTAGTATCAATTCCTTTAGCCTTTAATCTGCCAGCCACACTTTTAATTATTCCTCTGTTCTCCCTAGAGTCCTCTTGAAGATTTTCACAACTTCCAGGACTCAAAATGTTACAATGCTCTAGTGAACGGGCCTCAGGTAAACTCTGTCTTCAGCAGGAGAGGACTTTACAATCTTCCTTGTACTCTTGTTTATATAGTTCATATTTTAAGTGCTGTAATCCCTTCCAGAACACTATCTTTGTGGCTGCACTTTCCCCTAATTTCTTGCTTCAGTGCACAGAACCAAACTTTGTCACTCGGTGTTTTAAACAGCAAATTACCTTTAAAGGTCAGCTTTTCTGGGACCAGTGTCAGGGCCCTGACAGCAGCGGAGGAGTAGGGATAAGTAATGATTTTCTCTGAGTCTCACAGAGTCCAGTGTCTACTGGGTAAACCTAGAACAGCAGAGGCTTGCAGTAAATTCCTATCTTCCCATTCATTGTGATTTGATGAAACCAACCTGTTTGCATATCAGCGTCCTCCTCTGTAAAATTAGGTTCACAATATTTCACTTATCTTGACCTCACATTGGGGTTTATGAAAAGTAAGGAACAGGCAAACATCACCGTGAAATAGTCTGAGCTGAAAAATACCACCGGTAACTGTCGATCATTTATCCGAAGTTCATGTTGGTATCAGTCAATCCAAGTCAGAATAAATTCTGTCACTAAAATTCATTAGTCTATTTCCTTTCTTCAGCCACGTCTTCATTCCTTGTCCCGTAAATATTCATTGAACGCTCCATGTGCCAGGTAATTTTGGGGGTGTTACATTGGTAAATACGGCAGGTGAGAGTTCTACCCTCGTGCAGGGTGTGTTCCACTGTGCAGGAGGGAACGTGTTCGTGGGAGGAGAGACAAACCGGTAAATAAATGAAAATACAAGCAAGTTGCACCTGGTGAACATTACTGAGAAAGAAAGCGAGTGATGTGTGAAAGTAGTTAGGCCAGTCGACTGCAGGTGGGGGTGAGGTGGTGAGTGGAAGGTGAGGGAGAGACTGTCCTCTAGGGTGAGCAGTTTGGTTTTATTTTATTTTATTGAAGAATTTGTTTTAGTGATGACTTGTTTATTTTTATTTTATTTTTTTTCAGAGTTTTTTTTCCCCCCCACCATTGGAGTATAGCTGAGTTACGATGTTGTGTTAGTTTCTGGTATACAGCAAAGTGATTCAGTTATACGCATACGTACATATTCTTTTCCATCTTCTTGGTTTTATTTTCAGAGCAAGCAAAACCCACTCAGGTGTGAAGAGTGTCATGAGCTGACTGCAATTTTCAAAAATTCACTATAGTTGCTCTTTGGAGACCCCACGATGAGAAGGAGAAGGGGGGGGCAGAAAGAGAGGCAAGGAAGCGACTGCAAGTGTTCAGAAGGGGGGCAGTGAGAACTTGAACTGGGGTGATGGTCATGGGGAGAGAGAGGAGGAGATGGGGTCCAGATGTACAGTGAGAGCAGAACCAGTGGATCTTAGAGATGGATTGGGCTGGCGGGGTGGTGAGGGAAGAGGAGAATCAGGGATGGGTCTTGTACCGTTGGCTTGAGGATGGAGCTGTCTTTATAGATCTGGGAACATGTGTGAAGGAGAATTAGCCGTCCTCTTTCTGTTTTTTATGTTTGAGACCTAGTAGGTATCCAAGGGGAAAAGGCAAGTAAACAGCTGTCCAATTAGGTTGGTGCCACCAAGGAAATGTCGGCTCTGGAGATATTTATCTAAGCGACATTAATACCCGGGTGTTTAAAGCATGGGATTGGATAAGGTTCTCCAGAGAGAGTGGACAGTGCAAAGACAGGAGAGGTTAGGGCTGAGCTGGAAAGAGGGCCCTTCTGTCTTGACAGTTCGCTAGAGCAGAGGTGAGTGAACCACAGCCTGTGGCCCTGTTTCTGTATGGCTGCCAGCTAAGAAAGGTTTTGTTTGTTTGTTTTTGTTTTTTTAAAGGCTTGTAAAGAAAACAAAGAAGAATATGCAAGATTGCACATGGCTCACCAAGTCTAAAATGTTTATGATCTAGGCTTTTAGAGAGAAAGCTTGAAGTGGAGGATATGAAGCCAGCAGAGGAAACTGAGAAGGAATGTGCAGGGGCGTCAGGGGGAAATGAGCGTGATGTCACAGAAGCTACCAGAAGAACGTGCTTGACAAAGTTCTCTGAGAGCTTAGGTAAGGTGAGGAGAGAGGATGGAGAAGCCAGCGTGGGCGCGCTAGTTAAGGTAAGCAACTCGGCATCTGTAACAAACAACCCCAACATTTCGAGGGCTTAACTAACGCTCTGTGCAATTTGCAATTGGCTTGAGGTGCAGGGGGCGTGTGCCCTGTTCCATAGTGTCCCATTGGGATGCAGTCCTTTTACCTTGTGGCTCTGTGACACTTTGGGGCTTTGAACTCTGAAGGTGGATTGCCAACCTCAGGTCTGCAGATGGAGGAAGAGAGAAAGGATCACAGGTGGAAGTTTCTTCAGGGACCACGTCGCTTTCATCAACGTTCAGCGGGCTGGAGCTGAATCCCGTGGCCACGCCCACCAGCCAGGAGGCTGGGAGCTGGGGTCTGAACGCGTCCCTAGAAGGTAAAGCTGAGGGGTTTGGTGAACACATGGTAGTCTCCACGCGGGGATCTCCACAAGAACAGTCTCTGCAGTAGAGAGGTGGTGTATGCTGCAGCCGTGACTGTGGATGTGCACTTAGGAGGTAGACAAGGAAAGTATGGACTTTTCTTTCAGTAAGTGTAACTGTGAAGGGGCACGGGAAGTGGGATAGAGGCTGGGGAGGAACGCAGGAAGCCCTGTGTGGTTGTTACAGCAGTAATAACGATGATGCTGACCCCATCCATTTCTGAGCACTTAGTACGTACCAGCCATGGTTCCAAGAACTTGTCCTATGTCAACTCATTAAATTTCTACAATACTCTTAGTTGGTAGGTGCTCTATTCCTATTTCAATAGATGAGGAAACTGGAGAACAAAGAGGTTAAGTAACTAACCCAACATCACATCATGTCACAGTTGGGATGAATATCCAGTCAATAAGTTTCCTGGGCTCATGCTAGCTGTAGCGCTTGGTAGAGAGGGCACAGCTTTTAGACGCAAACAGACTTGGATTTGAATTCTTGACCTATTTCTTACGAGCTATATGACCTTGGAGAAGTCATACAACTTCTCAGTTTTCTCACCTATTAAAAAAAGACAATACCTACTAACCTACTAGAGAATTATTGCTGGGGTTAATATAATATATGTAAAGCACCTGGCATCCGGCCCAATATCTAGTAGACAGATGATAAATGGCAACTTAATTTACCCATTAAGAAAGGGATATGTCTGAATTGATTTTTTTCTGTTACGTATTTCTTCCTTTAAAAAATTGGGTAACAGCTTTAGAAATTGTGCTTTTGCTTTATAGTCCAGTAGATAGTGAAAATGTCATTATGTATATGTATTTTAAGAGGTTCTGGCATAGAAAATCAAGTTGTGCATGATTTTAAGTGTGTAGACTGCTTTATAGTCTCTGTAACATCTTAGGGGAAACTTTCACAAAACAATCTCTGTCTGATAGCAAATTGATGTTCGGTGACTTTATTGTCATTTATCCCCTTATCTTGAGCAAATGTGCCTTTGTTTTACACCAGCTGGATGTGGAGGGATAATCTATTAAAAGACTTTCCCACCTTTCACATTCAAAAGGTCACTTGCATTTTATAAATACAAGTGAATGGATATATCATCCAGTCAGAAAGATATTTCACCTATCAGACCAGGCCTCTGTCCAGTGCAATGTGACACCTCCTAAATTCTCAGGGCCTTTTAGAACAAGAGAAAGCAGAACAGGCCGACACAGGTTGAGAGAGGAGTCAGCAAGATTGCAGACAGATCTTCCTCACCTTAAATTTTCTAAAAAAAAATAATGTCTACCACATTCGGAAGTTGCTTCAGGTGGTTTTTCATTGGTGGGATTTGTGCGAAGAGAGCCTGTCTTTTTTCTTGTTGTTGCTTATTTAGTGCTCATTTATTTGTTTCTATATTTCTTAACTGTTGTATTGAAATGGATTACTTTCCTTCTTTAAAAATTTTTATTGAAGTAGAGTTGATTTACAGTATCGTGTTAGTTTCAGGTGTACAGCACAGTGATTCAGATAGATAGATATCTACCAGCCATGGTTCCAAGCACTTGTCCTATGTCAACTCATTAAATTTCTACAGTACTCTCAGTTGGTAGTATATGTGTATATATACACACACACATATATATATATATTCCTTTTCAGATTCTTTTCCCTTATAGATTATTACAAAATATTGAGTAGAGTTCCCTGTGCTATACAATAGGTCCTTGTTGATTATCTATTTTATATATAGTAGTGTGCATATGTTAATCCCAAACTTCTAATTTATCCCTTCCTGCCCCTTTCCCCTTTGGTAACCATAAATTTGTTTTCTACGTCTGTGAGTCTGTTTCTATTTTGTAAATAAGTTCATTTTATCATTTTTTAAGATTCTACTTACAAGCAATGTCATATGATATTTGTCTTTCTCCGTCTGACTTACTTCACTTAGTATGATCATCTCTAGGTCCATCCATGTTGCTGCAAGTGGCATGATTTCATTTTTTTTTTAATTTAATGGTGAAAAGAGTCTGTCTTAAATCCAAGATAGTTTTATTCCTGAAAGTGAAAGGCCTCGGGGTAAGGCACTTACAGAACCTGGACCCCACCGGGAGAGCAGCAGAGGGGAGACCCAGGTACTGTATCATTTACATCAGAGACTGTCAGCCACTAGTGGTGAAAAAAAAAAAACCCTCTGGAAAAAAGCTGTGTCCTCTGGGTTCCAACCCCTTTATGAATTAACGAGTCTAGAAGGGCCTCACAGAAACATCCATCTGGCTGTGTCCCCAGCTCCTTCGGGGACTTTCAGACCAGCACCAACCTTTCCTCTGCGGCTCCTGGGTGTACTCAGGATGCTGCAGGCTGATTAGAAGGGGCACCCAGAGCAATGCTGGTTGGGGGTCATGTAGCCCCGGAGACACAGGCTGTGCCACATAGCTTGTTGGTAAAGGGCTGTGGACTGCAGCGACCTTGTCACTTCTCACAATGGCAAATTTGTTTCATCTCTCTGAACCCTGGTAGCTCCTTTGTAACATGTTGCTTGTGGTGCCTCTGACCCACAGTTGCTTTGAGGATAAAAGAAACAATGGCCGTAAAGGGCATCGCCCGGTTCCCGATAGTGAATCCACGGAGGGTGGGAACCCCTGTTATCACCCGGCCGTTATGAAGCCATCTACTCCGGCAGGCCTGAGAAGGTTCTCAATCTCAGAGACCGAGTGAGAGAAAAGAGGGAGACCAAAGCTGGGTCCTTGCTCTGCCCGGATCCTTTAGTTCAAGTATAGCCTTGTAGGGTTTGGGTCTGGGAAGCCAGCGCAGGGGATACAGTGTGATCACGGTTAGAAAAAAGGGCTCAAAAGGTAAAGACTTGATTCAGACAGACGTGGAATTGGAGAGGATGGAGGCCCTATTGGGACACTAGGGCTGGGACTAGAGGGTCATTTCTGCCGGTGGCCATTTGGGGGGAGCATTCTCCTCTGGCACACGGACGGGGCAGCAACGACAGGTAAGGGCAGGAGTCGTGAGCTCGGACCAGTGGACGAGGGTCCAGAAGGGAGGGGGACTTGGGACCTTGGGAGAAGAAAACCGGACGGGGCCTCAGTTGACACTCTTAGGTTGTAGTGATGGGGAACCGTGGGCAGGATCTGATCCGTAGATCTGAGACATAGGGTCTCTTAGAGAAAGAAAGCAGAAGCTGAGGCCAAAAAGGCCAAGCCTGAAGGCAGAAAAGCTGCGGGATTGGGACAAGGACCGTGTCCCCAGAGGGTGGAGAGGAGGGATTGCAAAGGCAGAAGGGCGCTTGGGAGAAGGAGGCTTCCAGGTGAGCGCGGGACCGCAGCCAGCCCGACTGTGCGCTGGAACCTTTCTCTTGCTCCTGCCCGTGGTGAGGGTGTGTCCTAAAACATGGGGCTGGACTGAGCCCCATTTGACCCCTGTGTGTGGGGTCTGAGTCACACCCAAGGCAAGCCCCTCACAACTGCTGGGTGATCTTTCTAAAAATGCAAACCTGGTCACACCTCTCCCCCTCCTACAACCTTCGGTGGCTCCCATGGTCTGTGGGATGGAACCCGAATTACTCAGGTTGGCGTTCAAAGCTGGGACTTAGCTCCAACTTCCTCCCCAGGTCTGATCTTTTCCATCAGGGATCCCCCGCGTTCCAGCCACGCAAAAGCCTTCACTTCCCAGATGTGGCTCTCCCCTCTCCCAAGCCAGAAGACCTTCTGTTTTCTAGGCGTCCTGCTCTAAACAAAGTGTATGCTTATGAAGAAGGCAAATTGCAAGAGAATTAAAGCAGTGGAAATTCAACTCGTGTCTTAAGTTTGTTCCCCAAATATTAAATCTGTAAATGCAAGTATTGATACTTCAGGTATATTTGAACATCCTGGCAATGTCTTAATGTATATCTCCCCTCCTTTGTGCCAGGCCTCCTTTCTGTGTTAATAGGGCATCTCTGCACTTCTTTGCTACGGCAGTTGTCACATCGTGGTAGACTTTTGTTTTCTTCTTCATCTTTGTAATCCTGATGCTAAGCACAGCATCTGACACCCAGGTGTTCATTTCTTAGGTACCGACCCCCGTGTCTATTGCACATGGAATGTGCCCACATTATAACCTTTATCTGACGTGCACAGATCATTGATTTCCACTCTGTGTCATCTCTTAACTATAAGCTCAGGGAGGCCAGAGGCTGTAATTTTTCTTTCTATATATCCTGCACCTGGCCCATAGTAGATGCTAAAAAAAAAAATTTGCTGATTGAATGAATGAATGAGTGATTACGATTGGACCCTGTGAATGAAAAAAAACTCAAGTAAACTTCCAAAAAATAAATGACCTCCGTACAGAACCTGTAAAGATTGTGTTTCAAAACGGTTACTGTCAATTAAAAGCAAGTAGTCCCAGAAGGTTTTTAGCTGCATAAAAGTTTTCCCATTATTCTCTAATTGGTGCCCAGTAGCTGAAACTCTTGTTGTTTTGTCTATTTCCCTGACAATAGATACGGATTCTCTTCTGGGTCTCCCTAAAGTGAAAAGCAGTCTGTAAACATACTATAGCTTCAATATATTGATTGAAAAACTGGAGACTTCATATAACTTTTATCTTTTTTTACTACTCATATTATCTTAAAGGTTATATTTATATGCAGAGCATATTTGTAAAAGGTTTGAAGAGATTTGTAAAAGATTCTTGGGTGGGGATGGGAGAGAAATTTCTTAACCCTCCAGGAATTAATTCTAAAGAAACTGTATTCTAGTGCCATAATTATATCTTAGTCAATATCTTGACTCTGGGGAAAAAAATCTTTATGTTGCAAGTTAAAAAATATTCTAAACATGAAAATATTGGGAAAAAATCTCAAAAGGTCACATTCAGAAAATTACATTAAATATTTTAGTGGCATTTTCTTCTTTCATTAATATATAATTTTTTAAACGAATAAAAACCAGACAATTCACATCCATAAGGAGATTATTTCTCTGAAACTCAAGGAAAAAAAAATCCAGCTTTGAGTTAGAAAGTAAGTCTTTATGTTGAAATACTTCTAGTCATTTTAAAAAATGATATTTCTTAAAATATATTTAAAAGTACATTTTTACAAAGAAGGAGAATTATAAGACAATCAGAACAGTGAAAATTCAATAACTGTCTTAGGTTTTTTTCCCCTAATATTAAATCTGAAAATGCAAGTGCTTTAAACACACTTGAATTTTTAGCAGGTTTACAGTAAAACAGAATGGCTCCCTTCAAGAAATGGAAAAAGTTAAGAGGTAAATAAAAGTAAATAGCTGTTATATCCTGTCTAAAACAAAAAACTTCTCTATATTACAGTGTCATGGTGTTATTACTGTATTCTTTTAAGACATGGATCAAAGACTGCAAGATTGTGGGATTCATTAATATATTTTATGCTATTTGTATTTTTGTGTGTCAAGACACTTAAGCATCTATGAGTGCAGGCAGGGTTGGGGGGATGGGTATCTTGGGAGGGTGGATAAGAGATGTTGACGGTGGTCAGTGATAGATGAGTTTCACATCACTGATGCAGCGGCCGGAAACTTCAGGGTGGCCTCTTTGATGAAATCCCAAGGGCAGAGAGGGGAGGGTGGTCCCTCACTCAACCTATGTGGTGTTGATTGGCCAATAAGGAAGCCGAGTAATCCAATATATCTTTGAGTCATTTGAGACATGAATAACGGAGTTATCTTCGTATCAAAGGAGATAAAGGAAGCACAACCCTGTTTATCTGGATGATCATTTCTTATCACACATCAAGTTCATTCTTCCACACTTTTCCTTTCAACAGGCTACAACTCTATTCTGAGGGACGACAGGGGAAAGAGGATGAGGAATTAAAATTCTTGCTTTGTGCCTAGAAAATGCCATACAGTTGGTTTAAAAGTGACAAAAGGAGCTCCTCAACTGATTGTTTTGTCTGTGTTCGAGGACCTCAAAGTGCTGTCTATTCACAGGTGGTCCACAGGCTGGAGAAGCCCAAAGGAAGGAGGAAGCTGAGGTTTGATGGGTGGTCCTGGAGGTTGCAAAGGGAGGGAATGGACCATGTATTGGGGGTGAATTACCTGGCCGGAGAGGAGAATATAACAGGTCTGGGGTTGTACCGTCTGCATTTACTGGGGTGGGTCTGAGTCCCTCGATCTTCATTCTCTTCCTTTGTCCCTTTAAAACTCCTCCCTCTGATATGTCAAAGTGAAGGGGGAGATTTAAGAAATTAAGAAGATATTATTTACAGGCTATTTTGTTTCACGTACATAATTTCTAGGCTCTAAAGAGAAATACAGAAAGGAGAACAAGGAAAAACATTGGTTGATGTGATTCCAGAATGTTTATCTAACTGATATTTGCGACAGTTGTGTCAATTGGTAACTTCAGAGTCACATAGAAAAATAAGATTGTCATCCTCATTTTGGATTTTTAAAAATCTTCAACAGTCATTATTAAGAAGAGCTTCTAAATAAGTACCGTTTTATGTCTAGAAGAAAATACTCTTTGCGGAGGTTGGTTTCCAGAATTATTAATCGGTTTTATCACTAATGAGATATGTGTTTTTGGAAAGTCTCTCTCTCTTTTTTTTTTAATTTATTTTTTAATTTATGGCTGTGTTGGGTCTTCGTTTCTCTGCGAGGGCCTTCCCTAGTTGCGGCAAGCGGGGTCCACTCTTCATCGTGGTGCGTGGGCCTCTCACCATCGCGGCCTCTCTTGTTGCAGAGCACAGGCTCAGTAATTGTGGTTCACAGGCCTAGTTGCTCCGCGGCATGTGGGATCTTCCCAGACCAGGGCTTGAACCCGTGTCCCCTGCATTGGCAGGCAGATTCTCAACCACTGCGCCACCAGGGAAGCCCTGGAAAGTCTCTTTACTCTGATATTTACTTTCTTCATTTTCAACATTAGGTGGTGTACTAAATAATTTCTAAGGTCTCTTCAATGTCTTGACAGTCTCTGGGTGTAATGACTTCGGACTAAGTTGAATTTTCTTCCTTTCCCCCATTGGCCCCATCGATGCATAAAGAAAAAGATTTTAGTATCTAGTCGACAGTGAAACAAGACATTTGAAGACAAAACATCTCACAAAACTGGAAACTCCTGAATAACTGAGATTGTCATACACACAATTGCAGTTGTTTTGAATAATTCGATCTGTCAATGAGTTCACAGCTTTCTAATTCAGTAGTGGGAGGAGGGTTGGAAATAAAGCCCCTGATACTAAACTGAGTAGGTTGGCCACCCTGCTGGTAGGATGTCTGATGAGACCCTATGGAACATGATTTCAATGAGTGCCACATTCTGTTTTTATTTACATATCTCTGTCTGGAATGGCTCTCCAGGCTAGAAGCTATCAAACAAGGAGGAGTTTCCCTACATTTTCCCTCCTGACAGCACCCCTCGATGGCTTAACCTCCCCAGTCAAAACACCAATCGATGTCACTGTGACAGATACTTTTTTCTATCATGATAGTGTCTGTAAATCAAACCCCATCAGGGTATAACAGCAGCTATCATGACACTACATCATCCTTTGCAATTCCACCTGTGTCAAAGAACTATAAGCATTACTTTAAAGGAAAATATTTTTTGAAAATAAATTGAGGCAGTATTTCAAAAAGGTGAATTTCGTAGTGCAAAATACGGTTGGAAATATGGTTCCTGCTTTGTGGCTGGAATGCATGTCCTTCTCTTCTTTTTCTTTTTCATCGTTATTGAGCGTGGAGAGAGAGGGGAGAGGACCCAAGTAACAAAAGGAAGGTGCTGTGAGAGAAAGACTAAGAAGAAAAAGATGTTTCTTCCCTGCTTACCAGTTAGCAGGGCGTGGACCTTAATAGTCCTAATAGGAGACAAGAAGTGGGTGGTGGAGACCGTGGGGCTGGCAGGGAGGCGGGGGGAGGGCGAGCATCCCGGGATGAGGAGGGTGCTGGGCGGGAAGTGTTGCTTGGAAACAGAGTTTAATATGAAAGATGCTTGAAAAGAGCATGAACGACCAGGGCGGCCTGAGGCCGGAGAGGAGAGTGAAGACCGAAATCCATTCCTCTGCCTGGATGTGAGCTCGAGGGTTGCTGCTGGGAGTTCACTTCGGTGACTTGAATTTAGGGCGGAGGGTCTGCGGGCAGCAGGTGCAACTCAGGTGTGCTGTGCGGCTCTTCTCTCTGAGGTGACAGATAAAGAATTGTAGTAAGTAGGTGGGAGTGGGTTTTTACCCCGAGGTTCAAACGAGATGGGGAGCTTCCTTTCCCCCTGGCTCCTTGCTAGGGCCAGGGCGGCATAGGACATGCC
Source organism: Balaenoptera borealis (assembly GCF_965194805.1). Classification (NCBI taxonomy): domain Eukaryota; kingdom Metazoa; phylum Chordata; class Mammalia; order Artiodactyla; family Balaenopteridae; genus Balaenoptera; species Balaenoptera borealis. Next base: position 3,105,496 of record NC_138860.1, read on the forward strand.
TGAGGGCTCTGGTTCTGCAGCCTAACTGCCTGGGTTCAAGCCCCAGCTCTGCCATTTATGAGTTATGTGACCTTTGCGGAAGTTTCCTAATGACTCCAGGCCTCGGTGTTACCATCTCTAAAATGGACATAATGATGTGTACCTACCTTGTAAGGTAGTTGTGAGGACTAGGCACCTTAATGCCTGCAAGGTGAAGCTTCCAGAATGCCTCCTGGCACGAAGTACACCCCTCTATCTAATGGCCAGGTCTGCACTCCACCCCACCATGGCTGAGACTCTCCACCCCGACCTTGCTTCAATTACCAGCGGCGGAGGAGAGGTGCAGATAGAAACACTTGAACTTCACATTCATAAGGTATCTGGGTAACTGCTCAAAATACTTTGATGTTCAGAGAAAACCATTTTGCCTGGGGTCATTCTGAGCGTTGGGACAATGGAATCTCCAGGGCATAGCCAGGAAAACCCCTTCTGTGGACTACAGAAGAATCTAGGATCATTTAAATATCCCTGATTGGGAAGAAGCACAGAGCCCGATATTAAAGAAGAAGAAGAAGAATCTATTAGAATTTGAGAGAAAGCTGATTACACATGGATACAGAGAAAGGAATGTTAAGAGGATTAAGAGTGCTGTGGCGAAGCCCCCTTTTCCACGGGGATCCTCTAATACTGATACCATCCCAATCAGTGGTACCCAAAGGCAATCCTCACCTCTCTGTGTCTCTCCTGCTCAAGAGTGAGCTCGGGCTTTGGCCAAAGGTAACAATAAATATTAAAACCTTCATTATCAATGTTTGATAACAGCATGAAACATTTATATTTACGTATTATTTCATTTGCTGAAAAGATGCAGGTGGTTTTAAAGTTGCTATGGCTAGGACGTTTTTACAAAGAAGATCTAATTATCTTCCTACCAATTTCCCTTTGTTCGAGCTGAGCAGAGCGCACCAAACAAAGAAAAACTGTGCTGGAAGGAGGGCTGGGATGATGTTAGCTCACAGATAAATAATTTGTTCTCAATCAAGGTCAACAGTATAGAGGCTGTTGTGTTTTGTTTCTTTCTTAATTTTCTATTTAACTTCCTTCACAATCTTTCCGTGATTTAGAAACAAATGCGTGCAGACATTTTGGCAATTAACAAAAGCCGGTTTCAAATGATTGAAAGCATCCACACGGGCCAGGACATTAAGAATTCCTTTCGGCGTGGATGTGGTGAGATCTCGTTCCATCTGTAGATGTCTCTGTGTAACGTAAAAATGAAGAGGACCCGGAGTCCTCCATCAGCCACCCTGGTGTGTATTGACATAATTATGCCGGTCATTTCACATCTTTTGTTATGATCAACGTTGGACATACATGAATATTTTAAAAATGTGTAACACAATGGGATTAGGAAAAAAAAAATCCCACTTGTATTTGTAATCCTAAATCCCTCACTGGCGAGATGGTCAGACCTTAGAAAGAACATTGGTTCTGGAGGGTGGCATGCCTGGATTCTGATCTCCACTCTACCATCACTGCCTGGGGGATCCTGAGTGTAACACTCTCTGAGACGTAATTTCCTTGTCCATAGACTAGAGATCATGACACCTACGTTCCTGGTCAATAAGAGCGTTTATAGAGATTCTTAGCAGGATGTTTGGTGTAGAGTATTCTGCCTGTTAAATGGTAGGTGTTTTGCCACTACTGACAATGCTTCTTTTCCTTCCTGGTTTTAGACATAAAAATAATTAATCACATTCTTCTTTTATATGTAGTTATTCTGTCAAGTCATTTGAAAGTTGCATTTTTGGTGTATTGAAGGGTGTCTAACTTCTTGAAGCTGTTCAACTATTTCTAAAAAGTGAAGAATTTAGCCTCTCAAAAATTTCACTGTTTCTTGAACATGCTGCGTGCCAGATCTATGTGGATAAACATATAGTTTCAGAGCATACTTTGTGTGTGTGTGTGAGACTTCTAACTCTTCTTGGATATGGTTATGTATTTCTATTCTTACCTGGCTGTGATTTAGTTAAAGTGACCATGGAAAATTTTTAGATATTTGTTCTAATCTGTTTAATAATTTCTCCCACTGGGTGTCTGGGGGTCTGACATGATGTAGACCATACACTTACTCAATAGTTAAGTACATGTCTTTCAAGGAGCTGACAAGAACACCCCCGATAATGATTTCCCAATGTACAAAAGACCATTCAGCCATCCGGTTGAGATACATGTTCATTGAAAACAGAAAGTCATAAGCAATTGAATATTGATTTAGAGTTCCTGCAGGGCAAGTTGAGGACTCTGGAAAATTTGTCTAAGAGAGAACCCTCCCGCAGGACCCCGTGTCTGTAGAAAGCCCTTGTTGAGCTGAGTTTGGTTGGTGGTCTTAAGGCTCCAAACACTCATCCTGACCAATGGCTCTTCTTGACTTTCCATGTCCACACAGCCTTGGTCTTGTCACTGCGTGGCGTGGATTGGTCCCATGCTCATCCAAGGACTCTGGAGGCCAGCCTGAGGATTGGGGATGCTTGGAGACAGGATGGCAGCAGCATGCAATGGCGAAGTTAGGCTAGCAGTATTTCTGTTGCATGGGAAAGTATGTTATGGTGCTCAACGAAGCAGAAGGCATATCATTTAAATGATTTAGAACAATTTCTTTTGACTAAAAGAGTAAGATGTGTTTTTTGTTTCAAATGGGAAAAAAATCAAGAAAGGCATAATAGAAAATTACTCGTAACCTTATTATCCAGTAAGCAATGTCTGTTAATGTCTTGGTGAACTTCCTTCTGCTCTCCCTGGCCCATACCCACTTCGCTAATTACTACTTTACATCATTTTAAAAGAAGAGAATATGAAAAGGAGAAATGAGAAAAAAAATTAATGAATAGAGTCAGATATTGAGTGATTCTTATATTCAACAAAATAATCCCAAGGATATGGAAATTAGTATACTGTCTCTATTTATTACAATGTCATTTATCTCAAACCAAAAAATATATCCATGAGTTACTTGTTTACTTTTTCACATGTGTGAACAAGGGGCATGTATTATCTGCTTTTTTTGGCAACAAGTGTTCCAGGAATAGAAATTTCGTTCCATGATTAACACCTCAGAATTCCGTATTGCTTCCTATATCATTGTATTTTTGGAGGGAAGGGAGAGAAATTATACCAGAAAAAAGAATAATTCTGGCTTTGAAACAGCTGAACACTAAGGATGAAATCCAGAACAAATGTTATACAGCATCATGAAAGTTCAACTGCTTTTGAGGATTGGAACCTTGTTTGATTGTCAGTAGAATTTTGCATAGCTTAATACTCAGGGGATCTCAAATAAATATTTTATTAATTGCTTGCTTGTAAAGGCAACTCTATAGAAGAAGAGGATGGTGTTTAGGTGATGTATATTTTTTCTTTTATTTGTTCTGCTGGCACTTGAATTCTGTGAAACAAAAAGGAAGAAAGAAAATGTTCATTCTGATGGATCATAGTGCTGACTTACTGGAGGAAAATCATCTCTTTTAAATAACACTGTTGTAGGTAAAAATTAAAACTCCGTAAAAGATAGGAGGTTAAGTCTTCTGAGTCTTGAGTGAATTTCTTATATGTTATGTGTGTTTGTGTGTGTATGTACACATATATATGTACCTAGTGTTGAGAAGGGATATGTAAATATATTCCTATATAAATGTGTGTATATATGTCTACATCTGTATATAAAATATCAGTAAGTAAAAGGAAGAGTGAGTCAGAAGAAAAAATGTTTATATCCTTTGGCATCTTCACTAAAATTCAATTACACATGAACACTGTGAAACTACAGCAGAAAACTTAAGAGAAGAAGCTGAAATGAAAAGGCAATTGCATAAAGTATAAAGAAGTTAGGAGAGGAAAGGGTTTGTATGAATCTAAAATCTTAATAGCAAGATTAATATTCAAGGTGCATGTCTTAATCTGTTCGGGCTGCTGTCACAGAATACCATAGACGGGGTACCTCATCAACCACAGAACTTCATTTGTCACAGGTCTGGAGCCTGGGAAGTCCGTGCTCAGGTCACCCGCAGTGTCTGGTTCAAAGACAATGTGTCCTCACATGGAGGAAGGGGTGTGGGAGCCCTGGCAGCGGGGGACAGGGTGTCTCTTTTATCAGGGCACTAATGTCGCCCAGGAGGGCTTCACCCTCACGACTTATCTCCCAAACGTTCCACCTCAAAGGACCAGCACATTGGGGGTTAGGTTTCAACACATGAATCTGGGGGGACACAAACATTCAGACCACAGCAGTGCACATGAGAAAAATTAAAAGTGTGCTCTTGAAAACTTTATTGCTGATTTGGAGAGCAACTGCCCATAATACAGAGTAAGAGGTGAAGGGTTGAAAATGGTGAGAGAAAGCAGATGTGATTATAAAGTCTAGAGATTATTGTCAAGAAGTATTTCTGAAGAAAAGTGCAAAATGATTAGATATGACCAAAACTGGTTAGGAAAAACCAGGCTGTTAACATATTTTGGCAAATAACTCATTAAAAAGTTAAACAAAAAGTATTTTATATGCATGTAAGGAGAAAAAGAAATGACTTGTAAAAAATCAAGGTGCTTTAAGTCTTTTCTCCTATAATATCAAAGATCAGAAGACAGTTTTGAGGGAAAAAGACGTCGACTCCCAAATTTTATACCCAGACACATAATTCAAGTTCAAGTGCTCCAAGCTGTACAATTCTTTTTTCTACCTTGAAAAAAATTGCTTAACATCTGTCACCAGGTCGATGAGAGAGATTTGAGTTCAAGGATGGACACTTCGTGCTATAAAAGAAATGGCAGTGAGTCGCAAAAACTTTTAGGTATAGAATTTAGAATAAATACTTTTAAGTATTTGTGGAAGAGTTTAATGCCAATACAAATACCATTTTTAAAAGAAAAGACATAAAACGTAACAGTTGTTTCGTGTAATAACCTGGGAGCTGGGGGAGAAGTAGGGATGAGGGGGGAGGAAAAGATCCAGGTGGTAAGAGCACATAGGGGTCTTGTATGAGGGAGACGCAGGAACAAAGCACAATTCATGCAGAAAAAGGTAGGAAAAAGTCAGATGGTAATAACCTAAAATGGAAAGGAATCTGAAAAAGAATACATATATATCAATATAAATATATATAACTGCATCACTTTGCTGTACACCTGAAACATTGTAAATCAACTATATCTCAATAAAAAATAAAAATTAAAAAAATTTTTTTAAAAAGTTAGCAAAAAATAAATATGAAAGTAAAAACAAATGTTTCAGTAATCAAAACTAGATGAGTTAAAATTTCAAATTGAAAGACAAAATTTCTCAAAGTTAAAAAACAAAATCTGACATACATGTATATATATTATTTATAATCCCTACAAAAGTTTTTAATTAAATGATGAAAAACATTCATTACAAAATGAAAGGGGTGGCAGTGGTAACCTTGGGTTTACTAAAAAATAAGACAAATAGAATGGAATTGAACAAAGAATAGTATTTATTGGTAAAAGATAAAATTCACAAGCATGAAATATTTTTAGGTTAAAAACATAAGAAAAAGTAAGTATAAGAAACAAATGCTCTTTGGAGATGGCATTTTTCTCAGCTTTGAACAAAAACATCTTTTGTGACTATTGTGAATAATAGTCAATAAAAGTGGATATAGTCAATAATAGTAAATATATTACACTATTGTTGGTACATACTTGATCAAAACAGTAACTAATGTATCTCAGATTTTGATAATTACTAAACATTGAAAGTAAAATTTTATTGAAATTGTGTCACTTCAGATGATAAATGTGGCTATTGCATTTAAACAGGTGGCAAAATACCTATAAACTTGAAGAAAAGGAGAAACTGAAACAAACATAGGCACACAATGATACTAATTGTGAGTCTGTGTGTATGTCCATGTAAAATATGTGCATACATAGAGAAAAAGGCTGGGAGAAAATAAGACAGTGTCAACAGTATATGTCTCTTGGTAGCATTATTTTCTTTATCCTTTGCTTTATTTTTAAAAATTTCTACAATTCTAGAATGGTTCTGTACACTGTGATTTCATCTAAGTAAAATGTGGGTGCTTAACTGTGCATAATGTATGAAAATAAGAATTGTATTAAGGCAGTAGTGTTATGGGATTTACTATGGCTTCAAATAATTTTAATGTGCTATTTTTAATTTTAACAGATCAGGAATTTATGGAGAGTTGAAGACAAAGACACTTTAATATTTCTGAACCCTCCAGTGAATTTTTTTGTTGGAAAACTATCATCGAGATAAAATCAGGTAAGAGCAAAGTAAATGTGGCTCCATTTGCTATACTTTCTTGTGCTTGCCTGGGTTCAGGAATGAGGTGCAAAAATTTTGACTCACATCTTCCCTAAAAGAGCTTTGAAAGCCTAAGGACTCTGTGACACATTTTTAAACTGATGTGTGCAATTTTGTTTTGCATTAATGCCCAAAGTACAATAGTAGTAATTTTTGATGAATTGTAAATGTTAAAATTGTAATGTAAATTTATTAGATCACTCTTTATATGCATCCAATGGAATCAAAATAACTTAGCCCTACAGTCTTGAAATGTGGTCCATGGACCCCTTTCTGGTCAATGCTCTTTTCATGATGATCATTGTCACTTGGATGAGCATTTACATTGATGATGCAAAAGCAGCGGCTGAAACTGCTGGCACCTGAGCGTGAAGCAGCCAGTGGCACCCAACAGCGCTTGTTATTAGTCAGTGTTTACTTCGCTGCCACACAGTCTGGTGAAAAATATGCTAGTTGCACCTAAGAACTCCTTTAATTTTATTAAATCTTGACCCTGAGTCAAGATCAATATCTTTTTGATATTTCGTGGGACAACATAGGAAGTACACACAGTCATTTCAAGGAAAAGCATGTGTGCAATGTTGACAGCTGAACTAGCCTCTTTTTTTCCCATGGGAACCCATTTTTACCTGAAAGAACTATTGACAAACTATGGTTATGTAGACTTGGATGTTTATTAGACATTTAAAAAAAATGAACCAAGTGAGCCTGTCATGTCAAGAAAATCAACTGACAGTATTTGTTGCCAGTGATACAATTCAAAGTTTTTAAGCAAAACTTAAATTTTGGAAAATTTGTAATTGCCACTAGGAACATGGCGGCTTCCCAGTACTTTAAGATTTTCTGATGAGATTAGTGGTGATAACTAATGTAAATTTTTAATATTGTAGAGTGAGATGTGTCAACACTTGGATGATCTGCTTAACTCAGTGGCAACATGTTTTCTGAGTGACCAATGCATAATGTTACAAAGTCACGCATCTGTAAAACACATTCAAAGTGCAAGATAGATCAATGGACTCCAATGTAAAAAGTATAACTTTGTTTGGTTTCAGATTCCACATTTAAGAAGCTACCACTTGTTGAGTTTTGGTGTTGTGTCAAAGAAGAATATCCACAGTGATACGAAAAGGCTATTAATATACCCCTCCCTTTTCCAGCTACATATCTTTGAGAGACTGGATTTTCTTCATCTACTTCAACCAAATGTATTATTGTAACAGGTCACATGCAGAAGCAGATAAGAGAATGCAGCTGTCTTCTGGGCCAGATGTTAAAGACATTTGTAAAAATGTAAAATAGTGTCCCTCTTCTTACTAACTTGTTTTGGTTTGGAAAGTGGAGTTATCTTTCATAAAACATGAAATTGATATTAACATGAATGGGTTTATCATTATCATAAAATGAATTCATAATTATTTAAAAACTTACTTTGCTTGAATTTTGAAAATGGTAAATATTTTTAAATGCCGATGTTGAAAACATCTTTTGTGACTATTGTGAATAATAGTCAATAAAAGTGGATATAGTCAATAATAGAAAATATATTACACTATTGTTGGTACATACTTGATCAAAACAGTAACTAATATATCTCACATTTTGATAATTACTAAACATTGAAAGTAAAATTTTATTGAAATGGTGTCACTTCAGATGATGAATGTGGCTGTTTTTCCCCTTCAATTAGTTCATGTGTCTATGGATAAATATCACTCTTGCTGGTTTTGAGACAACATTCAAGAAAAATTAACATTACAGGAAGAGAAGTTATTGGGCTGCTGGGAAGTACAGCCAGCGCTTACAAAAGTTGCATTATTTTTAAGAGCAATTGTAACATTTGGATCCAAGACATCTTGACCTTTTGAGTACATTTAAGTTAAATAGGTGTATTGGAGGAATAAAGATGTGATCAGAGAAAAGGTTGAGGGTAAGCTGGAGACCAGATCAAGGGGGAAACAAATGAATATTCTACCCAATGTTCTTTTGGAAAAGTAGTGAAAATGTTTCTTTTATTTGTTTGAACACATGGCCAATAAAATGTAACCCCCAGCCCTCTGTGTTCCCTCTACCCAAGATGTAATGTTGAGCTGTCAAAGGTCCACGTGAAACTTTTCACCACCTGAATACATGCAAAATATACAACCGAGAAGCAGACCCACGTCTTGATTAACAGGCACACACATTTCATGTTGTCCCTTTGCTGCCTCAAAGCATTCATACCCCAGGGGCAATGCACTGAAATAAGATTCGGAAGGGCAGGTGGGTAAGGGTAATTGTGCGAGGAGGGTGGGAAAGGAGAATGGTATGATGCGCTGGCCATGACTTGCTCTTGAGCAGGTCAGTTTAGGAGGGTATAGATGGCATATGTGGGTCTGAAATTGATGACCTTAAAACTAAAATAAATTGCTATATCATTCTTCTAAATTTATCCTATGGGATCCAAATATCTGAGCCATTTGTTACTCATTATCACCCATTTAAAAAAATACATGGAAAAGCTCTTCTCTATAGTTGAAATGTACCATTTATTTTCTCACTTAAATTCACATTTTATCCTTTATACTTAAAAGCTTTTTACTAATCACTGTGCAATTAATATGCCTTCCACTGGGGATTAACTGGCCCCCTGTTTGAAGATCTCTGTCTTAGAAGTTCACGGTAGGAATGTGAGATACACCTAGTGAGACATCTGGTTCTCTTGACTCCTTCTTTAATGCTGCCAAACACTGCAATGGGACTCGTTATTTTGCTTTTAGTTTTGGCGGGTTTCTTACTTTAGAATGAAGGCCAATTAAGGATTACTTATACTTCCTGCAAATTCCCTTGACTTTGATTTCTATTTGAAATATTAAAGGCAAGGGTTTTTTCCCTCTTCCACAACTTTAAGGGCGGGAGGTATTGACTACAGCTACTTATCAGTAGACTGATCCCAGCAGGAATAATATAAGAGGTTGGTAGAGACTATTTTGATCTGAGACTCTCTTAATCCCAAGTGCCTCCCTATTCAGGGCCTTAGTGCCTAAAAATCTCCCTGAAAGGTTGCATTGCCTTTGACTAGTAATCCTTTTGCTTTTCTCAACCAGTGAAGTGATAGGGTTCCCAACACAAGGCCAAGCAATTTTCAGACACCAGCAGTGTGTCCCAGAAGTTAACTCAATTCTGACACAATGTACCCAAAGATAACACCAGATTCCATGGGCGAAGGGTTCAGTCCTACAAGACTGTACCCCCAGCCCCCTTGCCCCCAACTCAGATGCCAGTCTCGAGCCCAGGTTACCTGTGCCCTGACTGACTATACCTGAGAAGTTCCCACGACCCCCTCCTTGGGTTGGATCATTTGCTACAGCAGCTCACAGAACTCAGAGAAACATTTTATTTACTAGATTACTGGTTTATTATAAATGGATACAACTCCGGAATAGCCAGATGGAAGAGATGCATAGGTCATGGTATAGGGAAAGAATGTGGGGCTTCCCTGCCCTCTCTGAATGCACCAAGCTCCCCAAATCTCCACGTGTTTCACCAAAATAGAAGCTCCAGAACCCTGTCCTTTTGGGTTTTTATGGAAGCTTCATTACACAGGCACAATTGATTAAACCCCTGGCCTTTGGCGATTGATTGAACATCTAGCGCCTCACGTCTCCCTGGAGGGCAGAGAGGTGGGACTAAAAGTTGGTTCACATGGCAACCAGTTCCCTTCCCTAGATGGGGTCCAAAAGTCACCTTGTTTACATAAGAAAAGACACCTCTCCGGCTTTTCTCACTTATAAAATTCCAAGCTGTGAGCCAGGAGCTGTGAGCAGAGACCACATATATATGAGAATGACCAAATATATATTTCTTATACATTACAGGATCACAGAGGCCAAACACTAAGCAATCTGACTTCACGATTTTGCCTCAGACTAACTGTGAAACTATTACTGTACATTAGAAAGCCTAATGCTAGATTAAAATCTCTATCAGGGCAGGTGATGCAGACAGGAAATTTTAGATGTGACTCCTAATATCTGAAAACTAATTTCAGTGAAGCTCTTATGTCAAGACATTTGAGCAATTTAATATTTTTATATATTAAGGAAGTCTTGAATTTCTTGTGTCTTATCATGAAACCTTTGAAAAGGGACAGTGTGGATTGTGTTTGGAGACAAAACCAATTTGACCATTTAAACCAGAGGTCCCCAACCCCTGGGCCTTAGGAACCAGGCTGCACAGCCGGAGGTGAGCAACGATCTGCCACTCCCCATCGCTGGCATTACCACCTGAACCATTGCCCCTACCTGCCACCCGTCCGTAGAAAAATTGATTGTCTTCCACGAAACCGGTCCCTGGTGCCCAAAATGTTGGGGACGGCTGATTTAAACAGAGTTGAAGAGTTTTTCATCTCAATTGACCTGCCACCTTTTAAAAGGTAGGAATGTCAATGCAGGATGACCATGGTTAGTAATGATTTTCCTCTGAGGGGCACGTTTTCATGTGTCCCAATCATTTTTATTGCTTCTCTGACAAAGCGATGCCACACAGCATATGCACACACAGGTTCGCTTTGAAGGCAAGCACAGCTCTCAACCGCTAAGCCTATGTTGGAATTGATTTTAATTCATGGTACAGTGAATGGTGGCCAGAGAAGACCTTCAGATTCACACATCTATAGAGATTCTTTTATGTGAACTGGGTCACACATAAATTAATTTTTAGCTACAGTGTTAAAATCATAGGCTTTTAGAGTTGTAAGAAAAGTTAGATCCCTTTTAGCATTATCAGTATTCATTTCTATACAATAGAAATAAATATGCAGTTGTAAAATTACATCATATATTAGCCAACTTAGAAATTAAATATTTTATAATTAGTATAATTGAATATATGTGTAGATATATAATTGAATATCTGTATAATTAAAAAACGATTGAGTGCATAGTAGGCTTTGGGGTCCTGGTTTTGAATCCCAACTATGCCACTTGCTTTGGACTTTGGACAAGTTACTGAATTTCCCTAGGACTCAGTTTCCTGATCTGTAGAGTGGGGATAACAGAAATACCTCCATAGAGATGCTGTAAAGGTTAAATGAAGTAAAGCCAATGAAGCAAGTAGCACAGCATCTGACATACTAAGTGTTCAATACACATTAGCCACATTATTTTTATTTATAAAATAAGAAATTAAAATAAACTGCTTCTTTTTTGCAGTCATGTGGCGTATACACTCAAGTAACATGGGAGTAGATATACACAAACATCTTATCTTTTCTGTTGATGCCAAGGGTAAAGAAATACATATATATTATATTATGTCTAAATAAATGGGTCAGCATACATGGGAGGCTTGGTTAAGCTCAACAGACTGATATGTGTTAACCTGATCATGATGTTGTTGGGGAACAAGGCCAGGACCCACCGAGACAAAATTAAGTCTTAAGGTACCAGGCTTTCAACTCACATTATATACAGTGATAAAGCCTCTCTGTTACATTAATACCTAAAGTTTTTTTTTTTTTTAACTTAATACAAATCCATTTCCTTCTTTCATTTTTTAAAAATATGAGCCAGGGGAGAATATTACAATCGCTCGTCATTGAACATTTGCCTTGTAAAGACTTTTTTTTGGTAAATGTCCACAGGAGTCCTCAGATGAGAATGAATCTATTTGAATAAAACCAGTAATCTGAAGGTAATTAAAGTTGTTTTGTAAGGTGCAATAAACATCCATTGTTGGGTCTACCGAGCATTCGTTTATGCTATTGTGAAGATGATGTCTTTTTAGGCCGTGAGCTGTTTTGAAAAATTTCAGAGACCTCAAGTCTGAAAAAAACAAGGACAAGATAATGACTGGAGACACAATTAATCCTGGTGCCTCTGCACAGTACAAACTGTTAGGAGAAGCAAAGGAAAAGCTGCACAGAGGTTATAGAAAGAGAAGTTAATGCATAGTCTTAAAAAAGAAAATCAAAAGCCTAAATGTAGAGCATATGTCAGTAGAATGAATAATAGCTGAGAAATTAAAATAGCACAAGACAACACATTGTGCTCTAAAGACGGGGAAAAGGAATTGCAAACGTCTGTAGAAAATAGGAAATAAATTTGTGTCGAGGTATATGTGAAGACAAGATGGCAGGTAGGTAAACACTTTTATTTCTTTAGGCGTGACCGCAGGTGGTGTGGAGGCAAGATTTCAAAAGTCTCGACTACATGACACATACTCCTGACTCAGAATTCTCACCCACCACATAAAGGGGTGAGGAGCCCAGAAGAAATTGCTGGTGTACCCTCTGATGGCCAGCTTTTATCTCGTAGCAACTTCTATATGACTTTCAACGCTTTTCAAACTTCTTTCACCTTGACCTATATTCATGAGAATAAACAAGAATAAATAAGACACTTCTGGATCTGACGCCTATCCCAGAGGCCTCAAAATTAGGTACCGATGTGATTTTGGAAGTTTGGTCTCAACTGTGAAATGTGAAATGGTCAGCTTCCCCACCCTGTTGCTGAATGGTCCAACAGAGAGATTTCAGCTGCCTTTGCTTCCCATCCCTTCTTCCCAAAACAGATTTCATCAGAGTGTTAAAAATTTTTTTAAATTTTTATTTTATTTATTTATTTTTGGCTGCTTTGGGTCTTCATTGCTGCATGTGGGCTTCCTCTAGTTGTGGCGAGCAGGGGTTACTCTTCCTTACGGTGAGTGGGCTTCTCATTGCAGTGGCTTCTCTTGTTGCGGAGCACGGGCTCTAGGCACATGGGCTTCAGTAGTTGTGGCTCGCGGGCTCTAGAGCACAGGCTCAGTAGTTGTGGCGCATGGGCTTAGTTGCTCCGCGGCATGTGGGATCTTCCTGGGACCAGGACTCAAACCCGTGTCCCCTGCATTGGCAGGGAGATTCTTAACCACTGCGCCACCAGGGAAGCCCCAGAGTTTTATTTTATTTTATTTTATTTTTTATTTGGCTGTGCCTGGTCTTAGTTGCAGCACGCGGGATCTAGTTGCACCCGGGATCTAGTTCTCTGACCAGGGATCGAACCCAGGCCCCCTGCATTGGGAGTGTGGAGTCTTACCCACTGGACCACCAGGGAAGTCCCTCCATCAGCATTTTAGAAAAACCTTATTTTTCATCCGTGTGGTCACCGTTTCACTTCGGATTTTAAAATACAACAATGGAGTATTCAGTTAGCCCCAGTGACCTCTTCCAGATTCCAGGTGGGTATTTAGGGTCAATGGTCAGTTGAACTCACTGTGACTTAAGACAGGTAAGAAGCATCTTCCTGCTCCTGCATTCAGCTTGGGTAAAGGGGTTTAGCTGGAGCTGGGCTCTGTTACAGCAAACCTTCTCCAGGTTGCATGAAGTAGATGTACATCTGATTCAGGTCAAGTATTGCCCCTCATTCTCACCAGTCATATGCCAAGTTTTACCCACGGAGACAGCGGCATGGATTCCCATATCTTGGGGCACATCTTTGCTTCCCTACGTGCAGAGAAGCGCTCACTGCTGCTTTCGGGCTGAGCGCAGTGAGGCCTCTGAAGGATCCAGCCTTGGGCTTCAGGAGAACCAGGAGGCCTCATCTGAGTGACCTACCGCTTGAAATGCCATCTGCATCAGGCACCGAAATCCTCTGCACACACAATAATCTCATTTTTCCAAATGAATCTCTGGCTGCCCAGTCAAAAGGCATTTTTTTAATCAAAATACCAGTGATTCTGGGCTAAAGCTCTAATGCTTGCATTCCCTCAGAACAGGGCTGCCGGATGCTGCAAAAGACAAACAACAATAACAAAACAGCATGCTCAGTTAAATTTGAATACCAGGTAAATCCTGGTATTCAGGATTTTTTAAAATTTTTTTAGTGTAAGTATGTACCATTAATAGTAGGGACATAATTATGCTAAAAATATTCACTGTTTATGCAAAATTCCAATTTAACCAAGCATCCTCTATTTTATCTGGCAGCCCTATCCTGGAACCATGATGGCTAACAGTTAGGAAAGATGGTCTCTCTTTCACAGCCGGAGTAATGAAGGCCCTGAGGGGTAAAATAGCTTTTCTACAATAATCCAGTGAGTTGCTGTGCTTGGTTATTTCACTGATGGCACCTTTCAGGAACAGAAGTAGAGGAGGCAAGATTATCACGGGCATTTTCACGTGCTCTGATTCTCTTTGATGTTTTCCATTCTAGGTCTGCCATACTTGCCATGACAGTACATTCTCAGATAAATAGATATTATTTTGCCATTGTGGGTAAATGACTGATTTACTGGCGTATTTACCTTTCCCTCATGAAGTGAATCTATATTGGTGAAATTTCAGGTACCAGTTAGTGACAGGTGGGAGAAAAAATGTGAGGTTGGGGTGTGTGTCCTCAAAATATTATTAGATTCGGCCAAATTTCAGTAGGTCCTAAATATTAAATCCTGTAAACTTGTAGCCGATGGCCTTATGAAACGCCACTTGGCAAACTGAACAAAATGTAGGTAAATGCAGGTTTGTACCTCAGTTCCCCATTTCTGCCCCAGTAACTCTGGAATGGAAGACCCAGAATACATACTTTACCTCCAATATTGTATTATAAAATTTTTGAATACAGCAAAGTGGAAAGAATTATAGTGACTACCTGGGTACCAATGGTCAGGTGTCAGCAATGAACATTTTGCCGTGTAATTCGTCTTGCGCTTCAAAGTAAGTGAACATTAGTTCACTTTACTCCTAAATATTTCAGCAGGTGTATCACCAACTAGAACTCATTTATTTATGACTTTTAGGTTAAAATTACATATAGTGAAATGCACGACTCTTAAATGTACCATTTGGTACATTTTGACAAATATATACACCGGTGTAAACTACAGGTGACACAGATGATGTCTGTAAGATATAAAGCGTTTTCACCACTTTGGAAACTTTCCTCATCACCTGTTCCAGAACAGATAACTGCTCTTATGATTTTCTTTGTCACCACAGATAATTTTGCCTATTCTAGAACTTCATAGAAATAGAATCACACAGTGTGTGCTCTTGGAGGTAAGGCTTCTTTCACTCAGCATAGTGTTCTGAGATTTATTCCTGCTGTTGGCTGTATCAGTAGTTTTTTCCTTTTTATTGCCGAGTGGCATTTCATACTATGAAGATACTGCAGAAGGTTTCACCGTTCTCCTCTTGAGGAACACTTGGGATGCTTCCAATTCCTGGCTATTATAAATATAGTGGCTGTAAACATTCTAGTATATGTCTTCTTGTGGACATATTTCCTGCCCCTCCCCCTCCCCTCCCCTCCTCCCATCCCCTACTTCTGGGGTAAACACTCAGGAGTGGAATCAACCAGATTTGGGAAGCGTTTTATTTTATTTTATTTTTTAACATCTTTATTGGAGTATAGTTGCTTTACAATGGTGTGTTAGTTTCTGCTTTATAACAAAGTGAATCAGCTATGCATATACATATATCCCCTTATCTCCTCCCTCTTGCATCTCCCTCCCACCCTCCCTATCCCACCCCTCTAGGTGGTCACAAAGCACTGAGCTGATCTCCCTGTGCTATGCGGCTGCTTTTGGGAAGCATTTTAGTAGCTCATGTTATTTTGGAAAATATTGGTTATCACACTGATTACCTACCAGCTTTGTTCTAGGGTACAAATCTAGACTGATCTTAATTTTTCTCATGGCTCCTTCTTACTTTGCTTTTCGAGCTCACAAGGACTTACATCCTCTCTCAAGGGCTAGGACCCTCCAGGACACTTTGGATCCCTGAAACTTGCTTAGAATAAATCCATGTTCTATTCCAGATTTGGGGACACTTCTGGGAGGGTCTTTCTCAGAGTCAAATTATATCATGAGGATAAATGTGTCATTGGCTTATTTTCCCCTCCACTGAGTGGACGCTCTATGCTGTGCCCTGGGAATGTGAAGATGAATAAAGCTCGGCCCCTGCTTTGAAGAGCTCATAGGCCTGTGGACAGACAGACAGGACAAATGGCCATCTCAATGCAATGTGGTAAAGACGAACAGGTACCTTGAAAATGCACTTGACCTAAAATGAGGAGAGGAAGACTAAGTAATGTTATGATGAACCCACGAACAGTCAAACAGCAAGTCGTAGAGGGACGTGTGTTGCAGGCAGAGGGTTTCCTATGAGGTGCTGGGGGCGGGAGATTGTAAATAGCTTTTTTTGTTTGTTTGTTTCACGTCTTTATTGACGGGAGAGAAACAAAAGGGTCACAGCATTTCAGACTTTATTCAAACACACAAATGGTAACAAAGGGCACCCACAAGTGACAGGCACGGTCCCTAAGGCCTGGCTCAAAGGCCATGCTGGAGGGTGTGGGTGACTTCTCAGCCCTACTCCCTCAGCATCTCTGTCCCTTCCTCCTCTGCACCTCACGGACACTCCCTGAGATCAGTTACAATTATGCAGAAACTAAGTTACTCCAGAGGAGGCTGGGCCCTGCCTCACTGCCAAGAAAGAGGAACAGGTTATGAGGAGAAGATGGAAGGAGGTTACTGGGTGGTCACTCAGGAGATGCCAGGCTGTTCCCTGTTGAAAGAAGCTCAATGGTCACGGGTGAGGATAGAGAGAGGAAGGAGATAGATCGTGGTGGGGTTTTAGATTCATTTTAGAGCTACTTTATATTCTGTAAAGCTTCTGTGCACTTACATGTATGCATGTGAGGAGTAGATCATAGACCACCAGTTATTTCTGTACTAATTTTGATAAACTGAAAAGGGCCCCCGTTTGGTGCCTTAAACATGGGTTCCGTCTTCAAAATAGGGCTCCCTTGAGTGTAAGATGTCCAATTGATGAGGCTGCATGAGATCTTCTTAAAAAAAAAACAAACCAACAACTTAGTTATTGAGTCATACTTGAAGGGACATTTCAGAATCTTTGCTGGAACTCGATAACTGCTGACCCCAGCATCCTTAAATTAACCTCTCAGGAAATGCAAGATTTATAAGTTGTGGGCTTTTCTTTTCTTTTGAAAAAAGGTCTTAATAATTCAAAGAACTTTTTAATGATTTGAAAAGTGCCTGTTAAGTACTTGATGGATTGGATCAATTCCTTCTTTGTAGTTGAAGTAGGTCTGCGTTGACATCTTCCTCTCTACATATGGAAATTCGACAGATGTACAGAAATGCCACACAGAATGGGATGTTTCTTTATGACATTTCCTTGTGCATTTCATTGGAGAGAAAAATGTGTATATGCACTTTAGAGTTGGTCATTAACTATAAAAACAAGCTTATTCGCAAACCCGCTTTGATCTGAATTTCCTGTGATTTATCTTTGGTGTCTCAGCATGCATTGAATTCCTCATTGTTATTAACTCCCCAAATATTTATATCACTCCAGATAATCAATGCTTATCACAGTCAATACAGATGTTACAGGATCCTAGAAGAAAGATGGCTCAGCATAATAACATTTTAATTATTATAGCATGTGTTCTTTACTGTATCCTTTGTTTATAGCATCAGCTAACACAGCTACTGTAGATATCTAATTCAGAGACAGTATTAAAATGATTGAACATATAAGTTATAGCTTTTTCCCACCAAAGACTGAAGCAATAGTGTGCCACTGCTTGAAGGTATTAATGCTTGTTTAATTAATTTAAATCATGCTGCTAAAACTATATTTTCACTTTCTGTTCCCCTGGGCTTGCATTCGCTACAGGGTTACTCAACTGTTACGTAAAACAAATTTGCTTGTGGAGGTTTTAATGGTACAAAATATCTGACTTGAACTAGCATATCACTTTTGTTAATGAAATCACAAGATGGACTATTGTGAGGAAAACTTCAAATCTGGCAAAAATCTGTTTGATTTGTAAATTTCATTTTTGAGCATCGTACACTTCACTTTTGACTAAGCTTAGAATGAAAGACTGCAAAGTTCTGTTGAGACCTGGGCTATATACTTTTCTAAGCCCCCCACGTATTTCACAGCTACTATTCCTGCAGAGTTGAGAACTGCGTTTTGGAGAGTGAACGAGCAGGATCCGGAGGCTGGTACAACATTGCTTAGCTTTTCCACAGTAATATCTCACCACTTCTCTTGTAAACGGCATAGTTCTGCCAAGGTATGGCCACATTCACTCTTATTGGAAGAACTATGCTTTTACATGGAGCTGTTGTACCAAAGACGATGGCATGAAAGTGATGCTGTGTGGAGGGTGCAATACAAGGACCAGCCTCATCCATCTCCATGGCTGCATCTTCACCTGAAATCTAGAAGGACCAGCATCCTCCTCCTCCATCAGTGCATTCTTACCTGAAAGCCAGGTGCAGATAAAGGGTGAGAACTTGGTGATGGTTGAAAGTTGAAGCTTCTTTCGCCTGCTTTTTACAATGAATATTTGCTCTGATACAATAAAAAGCCCTTACATTTTCCCAGATGTTGGACTGGGCAAACTGCAAACTGCATCTTCTATATATAAATAAGAGATACCACAGGGACCCAGTATTTTTTTTATGAAACACCAGAGGAAATATCTGGCGATATCAAAGCTGTAATTTTTTTTTTTTAAAGGCAGATGCCTGTGTCAATCTTTTTTTTTTAAATTAATTAATGAATTAATTTTTGGCTGCATTGGGTCTTCGTTGCTGCACGTGGGCTTTCTCTAGTTGCAGAGAGTGGGGGCTACTATTCGTTGCAGTGTGTGGGCTTCTCTTTGCGGTGGCTTCTCTTGTTGCAGAGCGCGGGCTCTAGGTGTGCAGGATTCAGTAGTTGCAGCACGCGGGCTCAGTAGTTGTGACTTGTGGGCTCTAGAGCGCAGGCTCAGTAGTTGTGTTGCACTGGCTTAGTTGCTCCGCGGCATGTGGGATCTTCCTGGACCAGGGCTCGAACCCGTGTCTCCTGCATTGGCAGGCGGATTCCTAACCACTGTGCCACCAGGGAAGTCTCAAAGCTGTAATTTTAATAGGAGACCTTTGATTATTGATGATAGCTAAGAATATCCTTTTTTTTTTTTTTCTTTTTGCATCCATTGAAATAAGGGCTTATGGAAAGATACCACGGCTGAGTTTGTAAACCTGGGTTCTGTACCCACTACTGCTTCTGTTGAGGCTTCAGGAAAGGGGCCATTTCTAGAAAGGAAGAAACTGGGTAACAGAGAAAGACTATGTGACGTGTTCTGCTTTTGAGGCCTTCTTCTTCTCCAAGGACCTAACTTGGTTACACTCTCTCAAGCAAACAAGTTTGTGGATAATTTTCTTTTTCAGTTCAAGATACTGAATATGCTGGACCTCCTCATAAGCAGACATGGATAATGATATTGGGAACTCCTGGGGGATAGTCGAGAAAATCAGGGGTCAGTAAAGAGTATTACATTGGGCCACAATTTTAAAGACAATGTAGAGAAATTAAATCAGCATCAGCTTCTTATATTATGGTAATGCAAGAAAGTCTGTGAAATGCTGAGAGGCCATGAAGGCAGGTGGTAGCATTTTTTTTTTTTTTTTTAATTTTATAGCTACTTTATTTATTTATTTATTTATTTTTGGCTGTGTTGGGTCTTCGGTTCGTGCGAGGGCTTTCTCCAGTTGCGGCAAGCGGGGGCCACTCTTCATCGCAGTGCGCGGGCCTTTCACTATCGCGGCCCCTCCCGTTGCGGGGCACAGGCTCCAGACGCGCAAGCTCAGTAGTTGTGGCTCACGGGCCCAGTTGCTCCGCGGCATGTGGGATCCTCCCAGACCAGGGCTCGAACCCGTGTCCCCTGCATTAGCAGGCAGACTCCCAACCACTGCGCCACCAGGGAAGCCCGCAGGTGGTAGCATTTTATACTCTTTAAGGAAGCTTGAGAATTTGACCAAACTCATGCCTTTGACTTAAAGTACAACTTAATAGAAACTATTCTGGAAAAAAAAAAATGAGTATAGCATTTACTTTAGTTTAAAATAAAAGTAAACAAATAAAGCCAAAACCTCCAGAGAAACAATAACAGCTTCCATTCTATTCTATGAGGTATCATCAGTGTTGGGTTCCTTTGATCAATTTACCCAAACCTGGACTATTGCATGTTGACTTTATTTCTAAGAGTTTTGCCATTTGTTCCGTCCTTCATTTAGGCAACGTGTTTTTGAGCTTCCACAGATTAACAAATAAAGAGATAATTCTGATAAATTGTGGGAAGTAAAATAAAAGAGATATGCATGAGATATTACTGAGAGTTATAGGTTGAGTCCTGAGTCCAGCATGGAGCAAGAGTTGATCAAGGAAGGCTTCCTGGAGGAGTGTTGGTTTTGCTGGAGGACAAAGAGTGTCAGGAGGGATGAGAGATAAAATGTCCTTTCTGGGCTGGGACATCTCACAGTGTGTGGACTTTTCCAATGACATCCATTCAGAGTAATTTTTCTCGATGTAAAACTAAAATGTGAATACATTTTAAAGATTATATATACATGAGAATGAAAAGAAAGAGTTACAATCACTTGACAGGGTTGAATTTCAAATATGTGAGAGAACTGAAAGATTTTTTTGGGACCAAACTTCATTTTCTAGAACTACATTATTGTACATCTTTTAAAGTCTCATTCATTGCCTCTATTTGTATGAGAAAAGTGATTCATCAATGACTCAAATAATCTAAATTGTGTGAATCACTTTTTAAAGAGTGAATCAAGTTATCTATAAATGCCCTGTTTCTCTTTAATGTACATTTTTACCCAAGATGTCAAGATTTACAAAATTTGTATTATTTTGGACTGTGTCAACTTGGAATTAATACTACATTAGGACTTGGGGTAATTTTCTAAATGAATAATAGTGTTAATAGTAAATTAATTGAAGATAGTTTACGTACTAATTAAAATAATTACCATTCCATTTATTAAAGTTGGATCCTCCAGGGCATGGATCCCAAAGATACAAATTATGTTCTTTCAAATAATAAATTTACATTTCTTTGAAATATTTCATAATTTAAACTTTTCTCCAAGTCATATTTACCTTTCAATCTATTAATACTTTATTTCTCCAGTGAAATATTTAAACAAATTGATTTCTATATTGCGTATAGAACAGATATTGTCTATATGCTACAGACCCCAAGGTTTAGAAAAATCAGATTTGGGGTTGGAGGCACACTACCCCTCAGGCCCTACATGGGGCAACTCCAGGGGGGCACCATTTATGTAAATAAAATCTGAAAAGCAATGATCCTTGGAGTTGGGCACAGTGGCTGCCCTGGGGCTGGGATGTAGGGCCTGGGGAAGGATGTCCTCTAAAAAATAGACTCTCACTGAATCAACTGGTTATTAAATTACTTTACTTAAATTTAACTGTTTAGCTTTCCTAAAGTCTCTAGAAGAAAAGCTAGTTCAAAGAGATGTTCAGAGGTGTTTTTGGACCCAAAATTTCTATAGTCTAATAAGTTTGAGAAACTCTGGGATAAACAAGTTTTTCCTTCGTAGGACCTCTCAGTTTTTAAAAAATGCTAATGTGTATTGTGAATCTATAAATGAGGACTAGGATAGGCATTACTTCCTAAGCTTATCCCACCATGGAAATGGGGGAAATGGGAGAGAATCCTGAGTAAGGAACAAGGACAGAGCACTCAAGTTCTCTAAACTATAAGATGAAAATGGGCATTGGACTGCTTTATTCTCAGATCTTTTAAGTCCTGTTTTCCTTAATGATTCTGTAATGTACTGTAATGATATATTCACCTGTATCTTTTTAAAGGATCATAATAGATGCTTAATAAATGATACATCCAGTGTGCAGTTACTCAACATTGAAGCTCTAAATTAAGAGATATACATATATGTATATATTGTGAATTGTAAATAGGTTAGATTAATATAGCACTTCTGTTCGTAGTACTCAGATCCAAGAACTTTTCCCCTCTTCCCTTGCGTGGTGACAAGGTGACCAAGTAAGTATCCTCAGTTGTTTAGAAAACTAAAGGAGTGGAAAACAATTGAGGAAACATGGGATTTCAATTCTCAAGCTTTAGTTTGTAAAATGGACAGAAAGGTCCAAGCAGCCAGTCATTTGTTATATGGACCATCCTGAATTGGAATGCAGTTGTCATGTTGAAAACAATCCCAGTTGCTCAGTTAACCAGAGCAGCTTCGACTTAAGACTCTCTTATTTCCCATCACATCCTAACTTTTTTTTCTGAGTGGCTTTGAATTTTGTTTTGAACAATCAATACATACTTCAGTTCTCAAATTCCAGATTTGCTTATGTAAAGAAATAATTATTTTATGATTGCATACTTTCATGATTTTTGTACGCTCCATCTTGCTGGTTAGTTAAGGATAAGACCATTTATCACTGGAAATGCCACATGTATTTAATAGTTTTCTGAATTGTTGTCCTTTGACATGGTGAAATGAAACCCACGTTTTTTCGGAATTACACACAGAACTATTATATAAGTGAAGTGTTAGAAATCAATTCAAATGTTAAATACAAAGGACATCCTTGGCTCATTAAGTAAAAATATCTCATTTAATGAGCAGAAAAGCACTGGAGCACACTGAACCCTGACACAAAGCAAATTATTTAAGTGATAAATTATATTTTATGGGGAGTGTAAAAGTTAATAATACTCAGGGGCCTGGTAATAAATGCAGAGGTGTAACCAACTTCATCGACTGCTTTACTTACAAACATGCCATATGTACTTAGTTACTTGAGATGATCATAAAAGGGCAGAATAGAAACCACACAAAGATTCAGAAAGTGACCTTAATAGGATTATTTTTCAGTGCATCCTTTATATCATATTATTTTAAGAGTTCCTCTCTCTTTCTCTTTTTTTTTTTCTTTCTTCGGTCATTTGCAGCATTCTGCTAACTTCATTTTTGTTTTCACTTTTGGCCAAGAATTTGACCTTGCGGCAGTTAAGCTGCAGGCTGGTCCTTATCTCTTGGCAGCCCTCATAAAATCAGTCATGTATTCATCGTCTCTGGTGGCCCACAAATGACCTCAGACCGCACTTGGAGAGGACCAGCCTGTAGTATGAAGAGATGGGTAGCTGAGCTCTTGTGTTGGTAGCCCCCGGGTTCTTCCCTAAGCAAACATTTCTCAGGTGTGTTGAAGAGATCCACAAACAAATGTGGTCCATAACCTCCACCCAGCTTTAGCTAAGATGCACAGAGACAGCTGTCTCCACACAACAGGAGAGCTGGAAAGAGCTCCAGTGATTGCCTGGGTAATTAGGATACAGACTGAGGGAGAAGTGGAAGGAAAGGAGCTGCTTTGTTTTTTCCAATTTACTCTTTCTTTTTTTTTTTTTGGGCCGCTCAGCGCGGCTTGTGGAATTTTAGTTCCCGGACCGGGGATCGAACCCACGCCCTCGGCCATGAGAGTGCATAGTCCTAACCACTGGACCGCCAGGGAATTCCTTGTTTTTTCCAATTTAAATGATGCATTTTTTCCTTCTGCTTTGACTCTGCTTTAAAATGAAACTTGTTCCTCTTTTTGCTTGACCCCTGCCTGGTTTTAGATTATGTGCGATTCTAATGCCACGTAATTTTGCCTCTGTTGAGGTAGACTCTAGATGAAAATGTAGCTTACTGATGCTACATGAATGATGTTTTTCCTGGATGTGGAACATAACATGGTTTTCAAATCTTTATTCAAAACTGGTTTTAGTCTGTGGACCCACATTGAGGCCAGGTGCAGAGCGGGACGGGGAGAATTCCTTCGGGTCGGAGCAGAAGTGCTTTCCAGGGGCGGCTCACATCTCTCACCCTCTGCGTGTCTGTTTCCTCTCCCGAGTTCCTCCTCATTCTCCTTCATCCAGCAAACTCCAACTGGTGCTTCAAACCCAGCTCCAGAGTGGATTCTTCTGCCCACCGTCCTCCTCTCTTTCTTCAGGCTGAGTTAATTATTCTGTTTATGTTACTTATTTATACCACTGCATTTTCCTCCTGGTGTTATACTTTATCTCTTCCCATTTCCCACTATGCTGTAAGATTCATGAGTGTAGAAACCTTGCCATGGTCACCATTGCATATCTAACACCTAGGCAGATAGTGGCCCATCACGATGGAAGAAAGGATGGAGAACGGAGGGAAGGAAGGAAAGAAACCTTCCTTATCACTGACAGCACCTTGGGCAAAGCTGCTCCCATAGAAAAAGACCCTGCTTCCCCCAGACTGATGGTGCCTTGGCCATGACATGAATTAAAAAAAAACAAAAAACAAAAAACAGATAAAATTCCCACTTTCATGGAACTTCTGCCTCTTTGAGAAGATAAACAGAAAAACAAACAAAGCAAGACAAAAGAAACAAAACAAATAAAAAATTCGAATATACAGTACCAGAGAAAGTAATTAAATGCTGTAATGAAAAAGACAACAAGAGAGAAGCTTTGGGAACGCCAGTGAGAGGGTGAAGAGTGTGAGTGTGAATAGGACAGTCAGGGAAGGCCTCCCTGAGATGGAAACATCTGAGCAGGGCCCTAAAGGAGATGAGGGCGAGCCAGGCGGCGGGCTGGGAAGTGCTGTCGGCAGAGGAAACAACAGGTGCCACGTTCTGAGAGGGGTGCCTGGGGTGTTCAAAGAACAGCAAAGAGGTCAGTAGGGCTGGAGCAAGGGGTCATATCGTTCTGTTTTTTAATGGAAGTACAGTTGATTTACATGTTTGTGTTAGTTTCAGGTGTACAGCAAAGTGATCCAGATCTGTCTATCTGTATATTCTTTTTCAGATTCTTTTCCATTATAGGTTATTACAAGATTGAAGATATCACAAGATATTGAATATAGCTCCCTGTGCTATACAGTAGGTCCTTGTTGGTTATCTATTTTACATATAGTGGTGTGTATCTGTTAATCCCAAACTCCTAATTTATCCCTCCCCCCCTTTTCCCCTTTGGGAACCATGTTTGTTCTCTATGTCTGTGAGTTTGTTTCTGTTTTGTAAGTAGGTTCATTTGTATCATTTGTTTTAGATTCTGCATATAAGTGATATCATATGACATTTGTCTTTCTCTGTCTGACTTACTTCACTTAGTATGATAATCTCTAGGCCCATCCATGTTGTAAGTGGCATTATTTCATTCTTTTTTATGGCTGAGTAATATTCCATCGTATATATGTACCACCTCATCTTTATCCATTCATCTGTCGATGGACATTTAGGTTGCTTCCATGTCTTGGCCATTGTAAATAGTGCTGCTATGAACATCCGGGTACATGTAACTTTTTGAATCAGAGTGTTTTATTTTTCCATTGCTGTTTCCCCAATGTCTACAACAATGGATGGTATACAATAATGCTTAATACTGTATAGAATGAGTAAGTGAAAGGTAAAAAATATGAAAACTACAGAAAGTATAATGCAGAACAAAGAAAAGCCCTCATATGCTTACCTCTCAGAAGTAACATTTTGTTACATTGACTTTCAGAGTTTTTAGGTATACGGTTTTTTACTTAGTTGAAACAATGTAGCATGTAGAATTTTGGGGAAAAGTATAATTCTCTCTTTTTAGCTGAGTATTACAATGTAAGCGATTCCAAATTATATAACCTTTTAAATTATTATATTCCCTGGTCTGGATATACCATATGGTCTACTACCGATCTCATACTGGTTGGGATTTAGGTCATTTTTAATTTTGGATTTTGTCAATGACACTATGATGAGTATTGCTGTGCATAAACCTTCATCTGTGCTTTGCAGTTTTAAAAACAGTATATTCAAAGAAGTAGAATTATTGCATTGGAGTGACTGATGCAGGTTGCCAGATACTTTCCCCCAGAGAGATGGTATCCTATCACCCTCCTAGCCATGTTATATGACAATGTTAATTCCACCTCGTTCTCATCACCAATGAGTATTTTCAAATAAAACTAATTTGCTAGTTTGGCAGGAAAAAAAAAAAGTAGTCATCTTGTTTTAATTTGCATTTCTTTGGCACACAAGAGGAGGGGGAGAAACCTATCCTTGTCTGTTTAAATATGGGAGGAAGGATGGCAGTGGAGATAGGAGAGTCTGGGAGGAGGTACATCTGTCCTGATGTTCCCTCATTGTTGCCCACCTCTTGTCTCTGTGGGGCCACAGGCAGAAATCCCTGTGGGTTTGGCTAAAGCTCATCTCCAGTGGAGATGACGCTCCCTGCTTAGATTTTTTCCATCTCTGCCCTATTATGCTTCTCTCACTCCGTTTTCCTGAGAGCACTCCATGAATAAATCATTTGCAAGGAATATCCATCTCAGGCTCTGCTCCTGTGGAATCCACTCAAGACATCATCTGAATAAGAATACGTCTGTTAGGGTTAAAACCTATATGAGAGGTGTGAATAGTGAATTGTAAAGTGAGGAATCAGAGACAGCTTCGCCTACACAAATTATTGGAGAAGACCCAAAACACGTGTGTGAGAAACTGAGTAGGAGGTGCGTGGACGGCAGAGCTGATGGGCGTCGCTGGACCACGAAGTGGAAGTCGGGGCAGCAGGAGATGCGCTGGGATCCATTCTTACGCTTTCTTCTCCAAACTTCTTATTCTCTTTCTCAGCTTCACAGCGCTTATCTCGTTCACTAATTATATTTTTCACTTGTGTGTTTGTAAATAATAACTGGCTTTTGGCCAGTAGATTGAAAGCTGTGTGAGTACAGCAACCTTGTCAGTTTTACTCTGCACTAACAAGTCAGTGCCTAGCAGAGTGGATCTCCCAGAATAGCAGGTACTGAGTAAATAAACGAATAAATAAATAAATGAAAGAATGAAGAACACACCAATGGGCAGATGGGGTGACACAAGTTTATGTATTTTGGTTTAATATGTTCAAAGTGACTTCTTCAATTTAAAGGCAATTAAAAGTGAGAGGAAAAGGCTTTCGTCTTTGCCCCCATCTTTACCTTTTCCGGCACTTTCCGTTCCTTTGTATGGATCCAAGTTCCCATCATGCATTGTTTTCCTGCTACGTGAAGAGCTTCCTTTAATGTTTCCTACAGGGCACGTCTGTGGGTATCAAATTCCCTCAGTTTTGGCTTATCTGAGTACATCATTATTTAGCCTTCATTTTTTAATGACATGGGAATATGTTTATTGTTTAATAAAAATTCATGACTAGAGTATGTTTCCAGTTTTGTTATTAAACTTATAAACATGCAGAAAAAGATTTTTACATAAAAATATCAATATAATTGCAGCTATCTTCAGATGCCGGGATGATAACTGATGATTTTATTTTTATTTTAAAAATTAACTGTATTTCTGTACACTTGCAATAAGCAATTTGAAAATGAAATTAAGAAAACAATTCCATTCACAATCACACCAAAAGGAATAAATTACCTAGGAGTCAATTTAACAAATAAGTGCAAAACTTATATTCTGAAAACCACAAAACATTTGTAGCTCTTTTTTTTTTATTTGAATTTTTGAATTTTATTTTATTTATTTTTTTATACAGCAGGTTCTTATTAGTTATCCATTTTATGCGTATTAGTGTATCCATGTCAATCTCAATCTCCCAATTCATCCCACCACCACTGCTTCCCCCCCTTGGTGTCCATACATTTGTTCTCTACACCTGTGTCTCAATTTCTGCCCTTCAAACTGGTTCATCTGATAACTGATGATTTTTAACTTCTTTTTGCTCATCTACATTTTTTCATTTTGTCATTTTTTCCTCTCTTTATTATGATAAAATGTACGTAACATTGTATTTATCATTTTAGCCATTTGTAAGTGTACAGTTCAGTGGCATTAAATACAGTCACATTAAATACACAGTCATGTGTAACATTACCACTATCTGTACTCAAACCATTTCATCATCCCCCCAAAAATCTGCACACTAAACAATAACTCCCCATCTTCTGCTTCCCCTGTCCCTGGTAACATTGGTTCTACTTTCTGTCTCCATGAATTTGCCTATTCTAGGTACCTCAAATAAGTGGAATCACACAAAATTTTTCCTTCTCTATCTGGCTTATTTCATTTAGCATAATGTTCTCAAGGTCCAGCCATGTTTTAGCATATATCAAAATTTCATTCTTTTTTATGGCTAAATAGTATTCTGTTGCATGTGTTCACCACATTTTGTTTATTCATTCATCTGTTTATGGACACTTCTGTGTTTCTACTTTTTGTCCTTTGTGAATACTGTTGCTATGAACATTGGTGTACAAATATCTGCTCAAGTCCCTGTTTTCAATTTTTTTGGATATATACCTATTAGTAGAAATGCTGGATCATATGATAATTCTATATTTAAGCCTTTGAGAAACAGCTATACCATTTTATATTCCCACCAGCAATGCACAAGTAATCCAATTTCTTCACAT
The DNA here is from genome assembly GCF_965194805.1 of Balaenoptera borealis. Classification (NCBI taxonomy): domain Eukaryota; kingdom Metazoa; phylum Chordata; class Mammalia; order Artiodactyla; family Balaenopteridae; genus Balaenoptera; species Balaenoptera borealis. The sequence continues at coordinate 3,134,048 of NC_138860.1, forward strand.
CCTTGCCAACACTGTTATTTTCCAGTTTTATAAAATTATAACGATTCTGGTAGGTGTGAAGTGATATTTCATTGTAGTTTTGATTTGCATTCTCCTAATGACTAATGATGTACTTATTGGCCATTTGAATAGCTTCTTTGAAGAATTGTTTACTCAAGTTCTTTGTCTATTTTTAAATTGTATTTTTTGTATTTTGTTGTTGAATTTTAGGATTTCTTTATATACTAATATCCATCTCTTATCAGATGTATGATTTACAAATATTGTCTCCCATTCAGTAGATTGTTTTTTTCCCATTCAGTAAGTTGCTTCTTGATATTATCTGTTGATACATAAAATTTTTTAATTTTGATGAAGTTCAATTTATCTTTTGTTGCCTGTGCTTTTGGTGTAATATTCATGAAATCATTGCCAAACTCAATGTCATAAAGATTTTCTACCCTTCATTTTTGAAGGCAATTTTTTTTCTATATTAGTGGACTTTTAAAAAATTCAGTAGTTTAAATATGTTGTTTCATTGTCCTCTAGCTTGCATTATTTCTGAGAAAAGTGAGATTATTATTATCTTTGTTCTCCTGTATATAATATGTCTTTTTTTTCTGTCTCCACTTTGAAGATATTCTCTAATCACTGGTTTTTAGGAACTTGATTGTGTTGTGACTTGGGGTGTTTTTGTTTATCATGCTTGAGGTTCTTTGAGGTTCTTAGGTTTATGTTAATCAAATTTGAAAAAAATTATGCCACACATCAAATTTTTTTCTGTTCCTCCTCCTTCCTCTGTAATTCCAATTATATATTTGTTAGACCATTTAATATTATTCCACAAGTTATTGAGACTTCAAGTTTTTTTCCCCAGGTTTTTTGCTTTCTGTCTTTTAGTTTGGATAGAATCTACTGCTATGTCTTCAAATTCACTAATCTTTTCTTCTGCAATATCTAATTTGCTGTTTGGTTTAGCTAGTGAATCTTTCAATTCAGATATTGTAGTTTTCACCACTTTAAGGTCCATTTGGTTCCCTCTTATACCTTCCATTTCTCTCCTCATTATGTTCATGTTTTCTTTTAAATCTTTAAGCATATTTATAATAAATTTTAATGTCCTTATCTGCTGATGTCATCATCTCTGCCATCTTAAGGTCTGCTTTAATTGACTGACTTTTCTCCTGGTTATGGATTCCATTTTCCTGCATCATTGCCTGTATAATAATTTTTTATTGGGTGCAGGATTATAAATATTAGTTTATTAAGTATTTGATTTTGTGTCTTCCTTTGAAGAATGTTGACTTTTGTTCTGGGAGGTTGTTGCAGTTCAGCTTGATCTTTTTGCTCTCTGGTTCTCTGCCTCTCAAACTCCAGGCACCTCACCCTCTCTGAAATCCCTTTTCTATCTCTTCAACTGGACAACCACTATAATCTGCTTGAGTTCCCCCTCTCTGCACTACAATCTAAAAAGAACCTCTAGAGAGACAGCTGGGACAGCTGTAGGGGTTACCTTGTTTGTTTCCTTTTCTCAGAGACACAGTCCTGTGCTTTCCATGTCCAGTGACTGAAAACGGTTATTTCATGTACTTTGCCCAGTTTTCTAACTGTTTACAGTGGGAGGGCAATTCCAATTACTCCATGATGGTTTCAAGCAGAAGAGTTCTTCAACTTGGAAAATATAAATTCCTTGAGAAGATCCTCAAACTGCTATGGTTAATCTGCACGTTTACGAGGCATTTGGGGTATTATTGTTTTTGTCTTGTTCATTTCTATATCCACTTACCAGGGACTACGGTGTGTTTCCTGGAATCAGATGCTCACTCCATCTCCTTATCTTATACCCTTTTTGCCTTATTAGATTTTTTTGAGTTCTATGTCAATCCTCATTTTTGGCTACAATGAAAGATCCCCTCTGAATTTGATCAGCATCTAAGTACTATTATACAAACCTTGAAACCTTTGTTATGAAAGCTTCTTTGCTCCTGAAGTATCTTGCTTTTAAACAACTCTACATATTTGTGAACTATTTCTGCACACTAGGTTTGATTGCCCTTACATTTTCACCTTATGGTATATTTTGTTCTTAGCCAACTGTCCTCTGAGGAAAGTCTTAGGTCTAATTTCATCCGTGATTAGAAGGCAGGAATCCCAGATTTCAATGACAGTAGTATTCCCTTTGGAGGTCTTTAAAGTATTATGGAAAAATAAGAGCCCTGAAGCTGGATAGATATAGATTTAAATAGTATATACATCAGATAGCTGTGTGACTTTGAGAACATTTTACTGCAAACATGAGTTTTCTATTCTACTAAATGGGATTTATTGTACCCAATTCATAGTATGTGAATACATACTAGGTGTTTAGTAAATGCTTCTGCTCCTCTCTAAATTGTTCACTCTGGTTATGCCAGTAGCCATGCTTTCATTGGTTTCATTGGCTGGTAGGTCTTTAATGAGTGCATCCTCTCAGCTATTTGGATGTTATTCTGACTCTTATCTCTCTGCAAGTTCTACAATTTCTCGGTGATGTCACCAAGTCTGTGAGTACAGTGGACACAACCATTTAACATCTCAGGGAAATCTATTCAGTGTTCAAAAAAATCACCTAAGTTTTAGGAGGCCATTTAAAAGGTGGACCCCAGAAAACCTAGGTAGACCATTTATTTACTCGATTTTCCTTTTTTATTTCTAATTTTTTTCTCATTGCATAAATGCTCCTATCCTCATAACCATGGTTCTCCAACCAGGTGTTATGACTATTAGAAAAACTAAATAAAACTATTTAATGGTTTCATACCCTGCAAGAAACTTGGGCTTTGAGGATCTGGAAGGGCAGGGCCTCACAATGTTCCTCAGAGAAGTGGGAGAAGAGCTTACTGCCGTAGAAATGGCTGAGTCTGGATACCCAGAGATGCTGAGCTGGGGCGATGACTTCAAAGACCCTCTACAGCAGCACTATCCACTAGAACTTTCTGTGAGGACAGATATGTTATATCTGCTCCATTCAATACTACGGCTACCAGCCAGCCATGTCCGGCTGTTGAGCACTAGAAATATGGCTCGAGTGACTGAGGAGCTGTATTTTTAAATTTAATTTTTAATTAATTTAAATTTAAATATCCACACGTGGTCAGCGGCTATCATATTGGACAATGCATTTCTATAGTAATCCTATTTTTAGTATAGGAAGAACTTGTAAGGATCAGTATAATTCCCTACTGATGGTCCTGTCATTTTTCTATTGTAGATTTGAAAATGCTACATGCAGAAAAGGTATTTGGATAGGTAGTATGGAGAAGAAGAAAAAACCATTTGGGAAACTACATGTGATGAAGTCCTTTAATACATACAGAGGACCTTGAATTAATGAAAGAACTCAGGTCATATTAATTTGATCCACGGAGTCATGGGCACCCAAATTTTTAAGTAATATTTTTTGTAACTTTATTATTCTGCCTCTGTTATGTACACCTTCATCCTGTACTACTTTTTCTATCTAAAATAAGTCCATTTATTTATTTATTTATTTGTTTATTTATGGCCGTGCTGCATGGCTTGTGGGATCTTAGTTCCCCGACCAGGGACTGAACGCAGGCCCTCGGCAGTGAAAGCGTGGAGTCCCAACCACTGGACCTCCAGGAAATTCCCATATAAGTCCTTTTAGATTAAATTAAATTATCATTAGGAAAAGATGGAGAGAATATGTGATATGTTAGAAAGCCATATGTAGAATGTTTCACCTTTTAAAAAAAAAGTCCTTGTCATTTTATTTTCTTTAAAAATCAATTTTCAAATAAAATAATTTCAGTAACACATTTAAATAGGATTGAATATTATTTTCAATCACATTCATATGTGTTATCTCATGTATTCCTGTCATTAGCCTTATGAGTCAAGTAGAGTGGGTGTTATTTTTGCTTTATTAGAGGCAACTGTTGTGGCTTCAGAGATGCTCAGTGACTTGTCCTTGGTCACCGAGGAGTTGACAAATAATTTTACTCATTGGTATTTTTTTAATTGAAGTATAGTAGATTTACTCTACATAGAAAATCCTAAGGATGCTACCAGAAAACTACTAGAGTTCATCAGTGAATCTGGTAATGTTGCAGCATACAAAATTAACATACAGAAATCTGTTGCATGTCTATACACTGACAACAAAATATCAGAAATAGAAATTAAGGAAACACTCCCATTTACCATCGCATCAAAAAGAATAAAATACCTAGGAATAAACCTACCTAAAGGAGGCAAAAGACCTGTATTCCAAAAACTATAAGACACTGATGAAAGCAATTAAAGACAACACAAACAGATAGAAAGATATACCGTGTTCTTGGATTGGAAGAATCAGTGTTGTTAAAATGACCATACTGCCCAAGGCAGTCTACAGATTCAACGCAATCCCTATCAAATTACCAATGGCATTTTTCACAGAACTAGAACAAAAATTTTAAAATCTGTATGGAAACACAAAAGACCCCAAATAGTCATTGTCTATTTTTTCCCCCCGTATGCCAGTTCTACTAGTTAATGAAGCCACTTAATTTTTAAAATTAGAACTGGTTCTTTTAGTCTCTCCAAATCATCATGGCTTCAAGCTTGTGTGGCCTCATCCTTATAATTTCTACACTTCAAAAGGAAGAGAGCTTCGATTTATGTCAGTTGTTTAAAATTAATGGTATACTCATATTTTATTTAATAAATATTAATGGTTGGCTTTGGCAGAGGGCAGGGGGGCTATTTTAGACCTTTACTGTAAAGAAGATCATTATCACGTCCCCAAATTTGATTTCTACAGTGCTTATTTATCAATATTTATTAGATGCATGGGTTGGTTCTAATGATGCTTCCTAATTCATCCCACAGAATCCCTTGCAGGCTGTGTTGTGTGTTGCTCCAGCTGAGTGTATTCCAGAGTGCACTTCTTGGGCAGTTTCGTCCTTCAGCAAAGCTTTGTTCCATCGTTGAGCCGTAACTCGGTGGAGGAGGTTTTTCTGTCAGCATATGATACAATAGAAATCCTAAATCAATAACACTTTTTATTCCTACACATTTGACGCATAACAGCCTTCTTCACATCTAGATTTTAACGTGTTGTAAATTAATTACCTAGAATGAACACAGGGTCAATGGACCTTGGTACGACCAGGATGTAATGTTAAAGTCTTCCATTTTCTCCTCCACTTCTCAGCATCCTTAGCCTGTCTTTTGTGCATGTCACTTATGCCGTCTTCTGCAATAAGCTCCCTTAAGAGTAGTTAATGCCCCTCTAGGGATTGATCGATAGAAAAAAATTTGCTTTCCCATAAATTTGCTGGACTATTTTCTGCCTTCCAGGCAAAAACAGGGCCGTTTTTATTTGTAGTACACAGTGTGGCACTTTTGAAAAAAGAACATTTAATTGAAATTTGAAATTACCCAAGTGAATATAACAGATTTTCTCTTAATTCAGAGTGATATCTAAAAGATTTGTGCAAATACAGGTGGATTTTATTATCTACCACTTCCTATTGGAAATGAGGATAATTGTTTATTTTCCAGAATTCAGTTCAAGAAAAGATAACTTTATCTGTCCCATCATCTAAATGCGTATAAGATGGCAACCCCATTTCAAATGATATAAAATCAGGTATGGTAAAGTAGATTTTCCATCAGAAGCAGGGCAATTAAAAAGCAGGAATTCACTAAGTTTTAAAGGACTCAATTTTCTATTTTCTTTAAAATAAGAATGAAAGAGGCAAACTCCATTATAGTTCCGAAGGTAGCTCTGCTATTAGTAGCTATAGAAACAAGGTAACCAGGTAGTGAATAAGAGAGAAAGAGAAAGAGAGGGAGAGAGAGAGAGAAATAGAATATGAAAAAGAAACCTGCAAACCTAGCTGCAATGCTTAAATACTAATATCATGATTTAGGAATTAATACATTGGGAAGTAGATTGGCCAACGTCTTTGCTAGTTTGTCATTGTGAACAGTTTATTGTTAATGCCTGGTTTCTCCAGGACATAGGCATATATGCAGCACCCAAACAAAACGAATGCAGCCATCTTCAAAGAAGAGATAGTGAAGAATAGAGGTATAAATACACAACGTCAAATTGCAGGAGGCACAGGGGGGTCAGCTTCATGATTTTTGGCAGAAGCCCTTTCCCTTCTGTCAGGTTAAAGGGAGGAGAGAGCAACCAAATCGACTTTACTTCCTTTGACAACGAGGTCGACACCACTTGTAAATCTGACGTCCTCCCTCTGCAGCTGTAAGTGTCAAAGGTGGGGTGGGGAGTTCAGTGGGACGTGGAAATCGTCCGAGACAGAGCACATTTTCCAAACTCCAACTTATCACATGCCTGGTGGAAATGCCTCTGATCTTAGTTTAAGTTCCCCAGTAATATTTTCAGCTTAGACTTTATCCCCACATCTGTCCTAGATCATCAGACTGTATTACACTGTCGCTTGATCTTTGGAAACAAACACCCTAATGACCAAGCTGGATGCCCTATGGGAAGGCAGGCTTTTGAGCTAACAGAGTGTTTTCTTGCTCATCAAACGTCCTGGAGGACTGCTCATGTATAAAATATAGCCTCTGTGCTTCTCTTTCAGGAAGGTAAGTCATGGGATGTCCCAACAGATACTTCAAATGGCAGCAATTGCTAAAACCCAAGCTTTTATAAAAGGGACCCACGCATTTCCAGTGTATCTTGGGCTACTTAGCAGAATAACAAATCAGGAGGTCAGTGTGTGCCACATAGCAACCAAGATACAGAAGCAACAAATAATTTCAGCTTTTCAGAATAAAATTAAATATACTAAGAGGCAGCATCAGATAATAGTGGTTAAAGTCAGGCACTCCAGAGTCACATGGACCAAATCTAGTCCTCTGTCTGCCTGCTTTTGTAAATAAAACTTTATTGACACGACCATGCCTATTTGTTTATGTATCATCTGTGGCTGCCTTCCCACTGCCATGAAAGACTCGAATAGTCGTGAGACAGACTGTATGTCCTGCAGCGCTGAAAATACTTACTATCAAGCCCTTTATGGGAAAAGTTTGCCAACCCCTGGTTAAGCGTGTGGGCTTTTGTCTCACACTGTCTGGATTTGAATTCTGGCTTCAGCATTTACTGGCTGTGGTACCTGATGCAGGTATTCTTTAGGCTTCAGTTTCTGGATCTATAAAAAAAATGGATTACCTTACAATGTTGGGTTAGTTTCTGCTGTGCAGCAAAGTGAATCAGCCACACGTATACATATACTCCAATAAAATTTTTATTTATTTTATTTTTATTTTTGGCTGAGTTGGGTCTTCATTGCTGTGTGGGCTTTCTCTAATTGCAGTGAGCAGGGGTTACTCTTCGTTACGGTGCATGGGCTCTAGGTACGCAGGCTTCACTAGTTTTGGCATGTGGGCTCAGTAGTTGTGGCGCTCAGGCTTAGTTGCTCCGAGGCATGTGGGATCTTCCCAGACCAGGGCTCAAACCTGTGTCCCCTGCATTGGCAGGAGGATTCTTAAGCACTGTGCCACCAGGGAAGTCCCTCCAATAAAAATTAATAAAAAAATAAAGACAAAGAAGAAAGCACACATTCAAAAATAAGTTTTTCACAGGAATGGAAAGATATATCTGAAGATACAGTAACTACACTCTTGCAAAATATAAGTAAATAACTATCCTGTCGTATTAATGCATTGAAATTAACAAGATTTTATTTTGTGTTGCTTTTGTGTAGATCAAGTGTATTACTTTATGCTGGTAAATTGAAATTGAGGTGGCTTAAATAACCACTGGTAGATTAAAATGCTATTCTCATTAAAAAAAAAAAGGATGTACTAATAGCAATGTCACAGGCTGCTGTGGAGATTACATGAGATAATGCATATTTTTTTTCTTACTTGCAAAATTTTTCTTTTTTATACAAATAATTAAATATTTTTCTGTGAGATTAAAAAGAAATGAAAGTTTTATGAAGGTTTGCTGTTTTATTTCCTTCTGTTTATTCATATACTTAAAAAAAGATGAGCTTTCTGTCTCTTCCCAAAAGATTATGAGATAATGCATATTATCCTAGGAGTCTGCCTGGTTGGGAGTAATCTATTCTACTGCTCCCCTATTCTTAAACCTCCAAAAAAGGGTCTAGATCTCTACTAAAATCATTTTGCATTTTATTCTGCAGAGGATGACGTTACTTTCCCAATAACACTGAATTTCTAGGCATTAAGACTCTTACGTTTTTTTTTTTGAAGATTTTTTTGATGTGGACCATTTTTTAAAGTCTTTATTGAATTTGTTACAATATTGCTTCTGTTTTATGCTTTAGTTTTTTGGCGGCGAGGCACGTGGGATCTTAGCTCCCCGACCAGGGATCGAACCCGCACCCCCTGCAGTGGAAGCGTGGAGTCGTAACCACTGGACCGCCGGGGAAGTCCCAAGTCTCTTATTTCTTAAAAATGTACACAAAAGCAGCTTACTTTTATTTGACAGAAGAGGTTATAAGAACATAGTCACCTATGGGATTTTTGCTTATCATTTTAAATTTCTAGCGTTGTTCAGAAATTCTTTTTTTAATTAATTAATTTATTTTTCATACGGCAGGTTCTTATTAGTCATCCATTTTATACACATCAGTGTATACATGTCAATCCAATCTCCCAATTCATCCCACCACCACCCCCCGCCCCCCACTTTCCCCCCTTGGTGCCCATACGTTTGTTCTCTATGTCTGTGTCTCTAATTCAATCGTTTGTTCTTCAAGTACCCCAGTCAGACTGGTGAAAGCATATCTGAACCATCCTACCTGGCAGAGGCCTAGGGTGAGGCAGACACAAGAGCTGTGAGGGGTTCGTTTTGACAGGAGTCAACATCCCTCCACACGGGGGACCCTGGACTCACAGGGAAGGATTCTCAGTGGCTCCAGGCCAGCTGTACTAGAACATTCTGTCGGGTTGGTACTGTATGTCCCCCGGGGCTCGACACCCCCTTCCCCTGCCTGGTCCCCCTCTCCTCGCCGTCCTTGGCTGTTCACAGCCCCTAATGCTTCACAGCCCTTCAGGTTTCGCTGCCTCCAAAGTGACTCACGTTCCTAATGATCCTTCTCCCCTCACCCCAGCGGTCCCCGAGCAAAACTCCTCTCAGTTTGAGACCCACCTATACCAAGCCAGAAATTGAGCTAACTGAAGGAACTACTTCTCAAGGAATATTTGTATTTTAAAAGCAAAATGGAACTTCACTGGCGGTCCAGTGGTTAAGACTCTGCTCCTCGAGTGCAGGGGGCGCCGGTTCCATCCCTGGTCGGAGAACTAAGATCCCACATGCTGAGTGGCGAGGCCAAAAGAAAAAAAAAAAAAAAATGGAGAACGTTTATTGCAAATGAAACTTGCATTAGGGAGGGATTTCTGAACAGAGGGACCTTCCAAGGGCCCGCTGCTTTCCCCACTCAAACCCCCTCTATTTCTCAGGGCCTGTAGTCAGCAACTTAGCGTCCCTCTCTGCTGAAAGATTGCCAAACTCTGCACTAGGCCAGGCTGTATTTTACTATTTCATTCACAGTATATCCCAAAGCACCATGTGGATGGTCAATTCTCCCCGTGCCATATTGGATCAAATGTGAGTGACATAATAGTTCTAAGAGCTCCCTCAAACCCCCAAAAGGCCCAGGACTGTGCCCCACATGTCTTAAATACATCAGTGTTCCAATTTAGGAGCAACACAAAAGCTACAAAGTAATCATATTTATACTGAATTCCCTTTCTGTTCCCCTCTCAGTTTGGAAATTCCCTGTCTGATGGAGAACTTAGAGTACAATTCCTACGAGGCATCTGGAATTTGTGATTCTTTCTAAGTATTACAATTTAATCTATGCCTCTCTAAGTCTCTGTTGAGACACTTTCAGGTCATTTCAACTTGTGAGTTTGAAGGAATCTGTAGAATACTTTCCATAAAGTATCCTGTATGGTGCCAGGGACATGATCACCTAGCCTTTGTGTAACAACATCAATCTACACTGGTTAGTTGTGTTAGAACCCTGGGTTTACACAGCTCCTTTCTTCCCTAGAGTCTAACTTATTTTCCTAAAGGTCACTGTGCTTCACTTAAAATATCAGTGTCAGCTAGAGGGCAACTTCCATGATTTTACATTTTAGAGGAGAGGCTTGGTCTCCAAGTGACTGACTTATCCAAGGTCAACGCCTCTTCAGATATGGACTTGGAGTGATGACTCAGACTCCTTCTAGCCCCACACGGTTCCCATGGTGACCGCATCACTCACAGGTGTGTAGTCTTGGACTGCTGCTGTGGCACCACATTGATGGTGCTGCCCTGAACTCACTTTTAAAGAAATCATTTGATTTGATAACTCAGCCCTTTTATTGAATGTCTCCCCATGGTGAGACTGAAGGGCTACAGCTCAGGGGACCCTCCACATCCTCACTCACCAGCTCCGAGCAAGTTTCAGACAAACTTGCTTCTGTGTGGAAGGACTTCTTTCTCCACTGATACAGAAGATATGGACAATAACATCCTATTTAGAGATGAACACAAAGTGCCTATGTTAAGACTCTCTTTTTTTCCTAAGCCAAAGCCATTATCTTTTCAGATATCTATTTTTTTAATCAAAGTATAGTTGATGTACAATATTATATATTAACAGGTGTACAATATAGTGACTCACAGTTTTTAAAGGTTATACTCCATTTATAGTTATTGTAAAATATTGGCAAGACTTTCCTTGGCGTGTTAAGTAGGCATATGTTACTTGGACAATAAGGTGTACAACACCTGATTATTTCTACTTCAGTGAAAAGTCAGTTTTCTTTGAAGGAGAAACCAACGCCTGGGAAGGAGTTGAAGCAGGTGTGGAGAGAAGAAGGCAGCATTCTGAGACGGTAGGGGTCTTTTCTGCCCACTACCTACACCGTCTGCTATGAACCTCCATTTCAAAGAGATCTGGTCTTATTTTTGGGTGAAGATCATGGCCCCTTTAAAATGTGCTCTTTATCTTACATCCCGCGTGGGCCATCTTTAAGTGATGCTGGTGAACAGGGTCCTGAGTCAGGTGGCTGTGTGGTGGCTCGTTGGTTTATGTGGATCTGGCTTCTCCACCTGTAGTGAGAGCAGAGACTAACAGCTTCCTAGATCCTCCAGGTTCAACCTGGAGAGCTCCTCTTGGGTGCACTTGACAACTATGTAAATACAAAGTGAAAATAAAAATGCTTAAATGGCCCAGAGAGAAAAGAGGAGCTTTTATGGATGGCTCAAGTCAGTTCTTTTTGTGCATTTATCTTTTCATTATGTGTTAATGTCATTCTTACATTGGAGATGCTTTCTTGATGATGACATTTATGATAGCATATTGTGTCACAAGCAAGATGTTTCAAATGGACAAAAGATATAATAAAAGAGGAATCCACTTTGAGACAGGAACCAACAGGCAGGCTTTTGCACGGTGCGGTTGATGTAAGAAGAGAAGATGGGGTCTGAGAAGGTGAAGAAGAAAAATATTTTTTGAAGTTCTGTGAAGAATAGTAATGGGTTCTAGGGAGGATAGTGTCTGTGAAACACACATGATAGTTTGGCTCCTGTTCTCAGGATTTCCCGGCTTTGAATGCAATTGTTGATTAATTTCCTCTGCTCTAACTGTGTACCTGATGGTGATTCAGGCCAGTGGGTCAGTAACAGCAAAGCAGGTGGAAGAAGCTACAAATTTAAAACCATCTATAAATGGGATGGTTGACTCTTGAATAACTGAAGGAGGATTATTGAACAAAAGCCTTGCGGGCTTTGGAAAGGTACAATTAAAGTAAAATTTTAAAGAAGAGTAAGGTAAGGACTCTATGTTTTTGGGAAATGTTAAGTTTTTTTTATTAATCATATTTTGCAGGTGAAGAAACTGAGAATTTGAGGACTAGAAAGCTTAATGAAGGTGACAGAGCTACCTAGAGGTGGAGCTGAGATTCAGGAAGGGGTCTGTTTGACTCTGAAACTTCTCACTTTTTTTTGTGGTACGAGAGGGAACACCTAACATAGAACAGGATACGTTACAGGGTGAGATGGAGGGAAAATAAAGCAATTCAGGAGACTACAGGTGGGCTTCCCGAGGGCAGAAGCTTCAAGCCTCTTGGAACTTTTGCAACTCCTCACGCCACCCCCCGCCCTACTACCGCCCCAAGTAAAATTGCAGGTTACTTACAATTGCAGCAGAAATACTTTAGTTATTTAAGGAGAAAACTTTTTTTGTTTTAATTTTAAGAATGCTTATTACAATAACACAATAGCACTATTTTTCTCTGTTTTGCCTGATTACTCAAATGGAACAAAGATGTTATGTGTATATTTCACACTTCCTTTCCCTCTCTTTTCCTCTCCTTTAAATACTTTGCATCCCAAGATGCAGTGTCATTAAATACATCAGTACAATTCCTTTAGGTACTGTACACAATTAATTTACATCATAGAAAATATGGAATATAGTATACTCACCCCTTCAAATAACTGGTCTACATTTTACTCTACATGAAGAGAAAAATGAGCAATTTCCTTTATCTGTGTCTTCTCAGATGAAGGAAGTCTAATAAAAATATATGTGTGAACTGGTAAATTCATTATCTGACCACAAAACAGTAAAATGATACATGTAACTATATACTGGTTTTTAAAAAAGGATCTGCTTTCCTAAACTCTATTCTAATGCTAATAACAAATGATATAATCTTTATAGCTGGGTCTATGTATCTTCAATTTCATGAAATGTCTCAACAAGTTGGTTTGATGTTTAATAGGTCTAAATGTAAATTATCCTATCAAAATGCTTTATTGAGACAGAAATTTTATTTTACAATATTTCTTGCATGAACCATTCAATATCCAAATCATTTCGGAAGAGACCCATAAACAAAATATCCCATAACTTGGGCTTATATCTGCTTATATCTAGGGATGACTGAAAAACTTATATTTGTAGATGACAGGACCTGTTTGTGTTTACTGTATTCAGTACAAAAGAGACAATCTACTCGTGCTAGGTCTGGAGGAGAAAGTGTCAAAAGAGTAAAATTCTAGGGAAGAATCCAGGTCCATATATTATAGTTCAAAATAGGGAAAATAGAAAATAGTCAAAATAGTAAATTCACCTATATCTAGCTATTACATTATTTCTGATTTAATTTAATTTAGTTTTTTCTTTTCTTTTCTTTGGCTTGCAGAATAGGTCCAGAGGAAGAAAAAAGTTCACCCATAAGTAGATTTACTGGGAAGGCTCTGACAGGTGCTACAGGCTGACCTGTAACCCTGCCCTGGGCCCCTTCAGTAACTCTGATGAGGCAGGTGTGGGCTGAACTGTGTCCCTCCAAAGTCATATGTTGAAGTCCTAATCCCCAGCACCTCAGAATGTGACTGTGTTTGGAGACAAGGCCTTTAAAGAGGTAAGTAAGGAAAAATGAGGTCATGTGGGTGCGCCCTAATCCAATATGATTGGTGCCCTTATAAGAAGGAGACATTAGGGCACAGACAACATGCAGATGGATGGGCTACAATGTGAGGACACAGAGAGAAGTCGGCTGCCTAAAGCCAAGGAGAGAGGCCTCAGGAGAAACCAAAGCTGCTTACACCTTGATCATGGACTTCCAGCCTCGAGAACTGTGAGAAAATAAGCATCTGTTGTTTAAGGTGCCCAGTCTGGGGCTCTTTGCCATTGGAAGCAGCTGAAGGAGCCAGGCCATTAGGTCAGGGAGATACAGGCTCAGTGAGAAAAGGGTCCACTTTGGACCTTTTCATTTTTTTTTTTATTTTTAAATTATTTATTTATTTATTTTATTTATGGCTGTGTTGGGTCTTCGTTTCTGTGCGAGGACTTTCTCCAGTTGCAGCAAGTGGGGACCACTCTTCATCGCGGTGCGCGGGCCTCTCACTATCACGGCCTCTCTTATTGCGGAGCGCAGGCTCCAGACGCGCAGGCTCAGTAATTGTGGCTCACGGGCCCAGTTGCTCCGCGGCATGTGGGATCCTCCCAGACCAGGGCTCGAACCCGTGTCCCCTGCATTGGCAGGCAGACTCTCAACCACTGCGCCACCAGGGAAGCCCGACCTTTTCATTTTTGAAAGTGCCCATTGATTTTTTTTTTTAATTTAAAAATTTATTTACTTTATTAATTTTTATTGGAGTATAGTTGCTTTACAATGTTGCATTAGTTTCTTGCTGTAGAGCAAAGTGAATCAGTCATACGTATACATATATCGCCTCTTTTTTAGATTTCCTTCCCATTTAGGTCACCACAGAGCACTGAGTAGAATTCCCTGTGCTATACAGTAGGTTCTCATTAGTTAATCTATTTTATAGATAGTAGTGTGTATATGTCAATCCCAATCTCCCAATTCATCCCACCCCACCCCCTCCCCCCCTTGGTGTCCATACATTTGTTTTCTACATCTGTGGCTCTGTTTCTGCTTTACAAATAAGTTCATCTGTACCATTTTTCTAGATTCCACATATAGGCGATATATATGATATTTGCTTTTCTCTGTCTGACTTACTTCACTCTGTATGACAGTCTCTAGGTCCATCCACATCTCTGCAAATGTCACTATTTTGTTCCTTTTTATGAAGTGCCCATTGATTTTAGCATGTACAGGAGAGTGAGCAAACTTGTACCTCTGAGAAAAAGGAAATTAAACCTTGACTTGCCGCCCTGCTACCCCAGTTCCTCTTATGATCTCTCTCCTTCCTTCCCCTTGTCTTCCTTCCTTCCACATCTCTTTTTGCCCACGTCCTTTCCCGTGTAGGCGCATGCCTGCCAGTTCTGATACCGTTAACAAAGCTATGTATAGGTCCCAAAGTTTGTGATGTATCTGTGAGCACTGATACATTTTACAGCACTGCTTAGAGGGAACTATATCTTTGCTGATTAGTGAATTTTGACAAGTAGTTTCCATATTTCATATTTTATATTTTCCACATCTTCCATAGTCCATATTCCCCACAGAGACCAGGATGAGAGCTGGTATGGTCTGATCAAGGTGACCAGTGGAAAAATAGGGGAAAGTGTTTAAGCCTAAGGGGAATCCAGAGAGTTCTCTTGAGAAGCCAGAGCTTCCTGATTCCTTGTTGTAAAGGCTCAGGGGTCCTGGGGGTGGTGTGGGTGACAAAAGCACCAGGCAATGTCAGCTCGATTCTGTGGGCAGCATGCAATACTAAAGAGATTTACTTCTTGAGGATATCCAAGTTTTTTTTGTTTTTTTTTAAATAAAAGTTTAAATGTTTAATGGTGGTAAAAAGCACATAACATGAAATTTACCATCCTAACTGCTTCTAAGGATGCAGTAGTGTTAAGTATATCTACATTGTGGTGCTCGCTTCAGCAGCACATATACTAAAATTGGAACGATACAGAGAAGATTAGCATGGTCCCTGTGCAAGGATGACATGCAAATTCGTGAAGTGTTCCATATTTTTTAGAGATTGTTGTACTGAGTGAAGTAGGTCAGACAGAGAAAGACAAATATCATGTCATAGCTTATATGTGGAATCTAAAAAAATGGTACTAATGAACTTATTTACAAAACAGAAATAGAGTCACAGATGCAGAAAACAATCTTATGGTTACCAGGGGGGAAAAGGAGGGAGGGATAAATTGGGAGTTTGGGATCAACATATACACACTACTATATATAAGACAGATAACCAACAAGGACCTACTGTGTATAACAGGGAACTCTACTCAGTGGTCTGTAATGACCTAAATGGGAAAAGAATCTAAAAAAGAGTGGATATATGTATACGTATAACTGATGCACTTTGCTGTACACCTGAAACTAACACACAGCATTGTAAATCAACTCTACTCCAATAAAATTTTTTTTAAAAAGTATATTTACATTGTGCTTAAGTTCTTAAATAATGAGTGATGTGGTAAGAATTCCATACTTTTACATTATTATTATTATTTTTTGTTTAATCGTTAGAATATGTATTTTAGAAGTAATAAAAAAAAGTCAAAAACCGTCTAATGTGAAATTGGTTTGATTGTATGGAAGTCTACAGATCTAGTCCTATGGTTGGTTGTTGATTAGTTTTAAATGAGTCAATGAGAATACATAACTCCTTCTATTCATTTAACAAGCTTTTATGGAGTGCCCACTGTGAACACGCAGTGTTTAGACACTGACGATGCAGCAGTAAACAGATGGGCCAGGACCTGGCTCCCACTGAGCTTACGTGTCCGGCGTGTGGCGGTGGATGTGAAGAAGGTGGTCAACAACTGAGACGGCTGTGTGACAGGCAGCAACGTCAGGACTCCTGGTTAGAAGTGAAGACCAGTCTGTAATTCACAGCATCAGCCAGTCACCAAGTAGCCACTGTCTTCCTCGTTCGCAGAGCCCCGACTCCTCCAGCCAAGGAAGAGCTAGCTGGCCGTGCAGTGGCATCTGTTCTAGGAGAGGGACCTTAAGCTCAGGAAACCCCGGTCTTCCCTGATGGGCAGCAAGCGTGCCTGACCCCTGCTGGGTCAGGGAGACGTCAACTCTCCCTCCAGTCTGTGAGCAGAACTGCCTTTTGTCCTGAGGAAGATGCCGTCTCTAGTTTCATTTTATTATTTTTTTAATAATGTTCTATCTTAGTATAAAGGTAGATTTTCTTTTCTATTCTGTTTTCCACTTCTCCCGTAATTTTGGTAAATTACACAGAACTGCATATTGACCCAAACAAACGGATTAAATATCACTTAATTTATTCTAAAGTAAATTGTACCCGTTTCTTGTATGGATTAACTTGCCATACCTACATTTCATAGAGTATTTAATGTTTATTTTAGAGAAAAAACTGTTAGTAATGTGACTTCTCATTAATGCATACTAGTGGATATTTGCCAGTGAAGTAAACCATTTAATTATTAATTTCAGTGGAAAATAGCATTGAGAAGAAGTCAACAGGGTAAGAAACATTATCTTTAATTTGTTAACTTTCAGAGGTATATTGCTGATAAAAAGGTTATGACCGATTTCAAAAGCAACATAGTATAGTGGGAAAGACCACAGACACTGGAGCCAGCCTGCCAGGGGTTGAATCCTAGCTCTGTTACAGACTAGTTGTTTAAACATGGTGAGCCGCCTAAGCTATGGGTGGTACATCTCCTTATTGGGAAAATGGGGATCATAAAAATATACACCTCATGGAATTGTTAGGAGGGTTGAATGAGCTAATATATGAGAAG
This sequence comes from Balaenoptera borealis, assembly GCF_965194805.1. Taxonomy (NCBI): domain Eukaryota; kingdom Metazoa; phylum Chordata; class Mammalia; order Artiodactyla; family Balaenopteridae; genus Balaenoptera; species Balaenoptera borealis. The sequence goes on from NC_138860.1 coordinate 3,151,219, forward strand.
TGCTTTAAAAAGCTCCTTGTGCACAGTAATATTGTACAAGAGCTGGCTATGGTTATTACTATCTTCTTAGCCACCTGGCGTGTGGTTCCTTTCCAATGCCGTGGTCCTCAGTTCTTCATGTGCACAGTAGTTGGGCCAGTGTTTCTGAGGCATGGCTGCAGGAGACCCTAGAATACCTTCTTCAATAACATGACTCAAAAGAAATCACAAAAAAGAAAGAAAAAAAAAAAGAAATCACTACTTAGATTGAAATGTTTTGACTGGGTTTGTGAGAAGATCTGGTATTACTGAATGCTTTGTGCAAATCTGCTAAAGAAATATCTTCAAATTATATTTTCCTTTCCAAATATTCTTTGTCAATATAGGTGAGTATTTCTGACTTTCACAGCATTTACCAATTTACCAATTAAATTGTTCATGTTGCTCTGCTAGACTTACTATTTTAGCTGTGATAAGAATTCATTTTTAAAGCAATTTACAACATTATACTTAGTGCTGGTCATTTGCCTTCTTATTAGGTTTCTGAATCTTAAAGCATATGTATTAAATTCCAGGCCCACAGAAATTTGAGGCTGACTGCTCTTTATCCCCTATACTCGATTGTTGGTCTTACATATTTGTTTAATAAAAAAGTCTACAAGTAAAAAATGCTGGAGAGGGTGTGGAGAAAAGGGAACCCTCCTGCACTTTTGGTGGGAATGTAAGTTGGTACAGCCACTATGGAGAACAGTATGGAGGTTCCTCAAAAAGCTAGAAATAGAGCTACCATATGATCCAGCAATCCCAATCCTGGGCATGTATCCAGACAAAAGTATAATTTAGAAAGATACCTGCACCCCAATATTCATAGCAGCACTGTTCACAATAGCCAAGACGTGGAAGCAACCTAAATGTCCATTGACAGAGGAATGGACAAAGAAGATGTGGTACATATATACAATGGAATACTACACAGCCATAAAAAAGAACAAAATAATGCCATTTGCAGCAACATGGATGCAACTAGAGATTATCATACTAAGTGAAGTCAGAAAGAGAAAGACCAATACCATATGATATCTCTTATATGTGGAATCTAAAATATGACACAAATGAACCTATCTAGGAAAAAAAACAGACTCACAGACATAGAGAACAGACTTGTGGTTGCCAAGGGGGAGGGGGTTGGGGGAGGGATGGAGTGGGAGTTTGAGGTTAGCAGATGCAAACTATTACATATAGAATGGATAAACAACAAGGTCCTACTGTATAGCACAGGGAACTATATTCAATATCCTGGGATAAACCATAATGGAAAAGAATGTAGATAGATAGATAGATAGATAGATAGATATTTGTATAACTGAATCACTTTGATGCACAGCAGAAATTAATACAACATTGTAAATCAACTATAGTTAAATTTAAAAAAACATAAAAAAATAAAAAAGGCTGGCCTTCTGATGCTAGAACCTCTCCCAGGCTCTCTAACACACATCACATCTGTCCACCGCTGGTGGCCCTGCTCTTGCTATTATGTTCCATTCTTTAAACATTTTCTTAAGCTTCCTTTAAATGTGATGAGACCTACTCTCAATGCACCTCATCTAATTCTGACTTTCTCTGCAGAGTTACTGGGGAATTTCTCACTCTCTTATTTTCTAAATTAACAAGGGGAAAACATTGCCTCATTAATTTTTTAGAAGTCATTTTTCTTAGAAGGGAAATGGATGATTGCACTTCAATAATAATAAAAGGACACTGTAAGGAAAAAGAATGGAAAAGGCTGAAAACGTGCTGGAAACCACATTCTTCAAGAAATAGCAGTAGTGATGGTGGAACATTACGAGAACATGGATGAAGAAAAAAATTAAGGCAAAAGGGTACTTTCTCTTTTATCCCATCATTTTATTTTATTTTGGCCGCGGCATGTGGGAACTTAGTTCCCCAACCAGGGCTGAACACGTGCCCCCTGCAGTGGAAGCTTGGAGTCTTAACCACTGGACCTCCTGGGAAGTCCCTTATTTTTTTTAAAATTAATTTTGATTGGAATACAGTTGATTTACAATGTTGTGTTACTTTCTGCTGTACAACAAAGTGAATCAGTTATATATATACATATATCCACTCTTTTTTAGATTCTATTCCCATATAGGTCATTAGAGAGTATTGAGTAGAGTTCCTTGTGCTGTACAGTAAGTCTTATTAGTTATCTATTTTATATATAGTAGTGTGTACATGTCAATCCCAATCTCCCAATTTATCCCTCCCCTCCTTTTCCCCCTTGGTAATTTTCCCATCATTTTAAGGAGGAACCTTTAAGACAAAGCTAATGTGTCCCTAAGTGCTAACTGCTTGAAACACTCCCTCCCTCCCCCAAAAGGCATCATTGACCCTGCCTCTGGGGCACTCATGCTAAATGGACTTGTTTTCTTCACCGTTTCCTCCTGGGAAAGGCTGGGGCTGAGACGTGAAGAAAGGCCACTGACCACTCATTAAAAGCCCAGAAATGAGAGGGTGTCGAACACGTGTTCCTCCAACACAGAACTGATTGCCTCAGGTTTTCTCCCCCGACAGACAGGTAGAGTCATTTAAATGATAATTTACATATTTCTTAGAATCACTGTAGAGATGTACCTGCTGTTTTGATGCTTTCCTTTTAATAACGATACATTTGTGATGGGTCGAAGCCCTTCCAAGGGTTCCAGGCTGTGCCCAAAATTATGATCACGCTTGACCCATGAGATGCATGTGTAGAATCTGTGGCCCAAATTCAGTGAAGTAATAAGCAAAGTTTGCGTAATCACGCTACATCTCTAGACTGGATTCATTAGTTCCTTGGGCCAGTTAGAACAATCATCAGAACACCCAATACTGAGATAAACAATTTTCTTCTTGTAGATTATTTTAAAAGAAGGAGGGAGAATCAGTTCGAAAAGACCTTCACTAGCTGGATGGTACAGGGTGGGGAAGGTACCACATTGCCTTCAGCTGATTTTAACCACAGTTATGAGAATGTTTAGTTGTGTCAGCACATCCAAGAGGGACCTAAAAGACTCAGGAACACAGTGGGGGAAAAAGGCTTGAGATCAACCTGGTTCTGGAGATGGGAGGATGCTCTGAGTGGCTGATGTCATGGCCAGTCTGCCAGCTGGGCTTCCAGGAGGTCCACCATGCAGTGGTACCAAGATATACTGAAGGACCCAACCCCCCAACACAAGGACAGTCTGAAGCCACGTGCATGGGAAGACAACAGGTCAGAGCCAGTGGTGTTATTTTCGGTGGGACACGTGTTTGTCTTGTATGTGTATTGTTGGAAGGGGTGTAGGTGTTGGGTTTCTGGCCACGGAGGTGGCCACACGCCATCTTTGATATCGCAAATGAAATGATGATCTTCCAGATTCCGTGTACGTTGCCGTCCTTTCTCAATATTTGTGTACAGTTCTTTTCAAAGTCCACTGTCCTCAGGGTGTGGATTTTATGAACAATCCGAGGGATTGATCTCGGTCCTGTTAGGCAAAGATTAACAGCCCAATAAATAGAATTTGTGCACCACCATAAGGTTAACACAAGGAAACGGCCAAGTTGATCTAAGGTCTAGTCCCAAGAAAAGAATACGCACCCCCATCATTTTTTTTTTTTTGAAGAACACGAATTCGTCAATAATAAATTAATAACCATCATGTTAGAATTGTCAGTGGGAGACACTCTATTTCCCGTGTCCAGTAAGAAAGCTACCTATTATTTTGGTAAGAAATGCCTAAATTGAAATTCCAAAGGGCATTATGAACTTGAATTAAAAAGGTAATGGATTTTTTAATAAGTTCTGGGTCAAGATGTATTATCAAACTATTTTCCATAGGGCATAGAATATACCATCTATCCTTTTAATAATACCAGCCCTGGTCTTCCTTCCAGTAGCCAGCTGAGGCTGCTCGGCTATTACAGTCTCTCCCACCATCCCTAACAATGAACAAATAACTAGACGGCACACGAAACAGTCTAAATAGAACCATCTCCTGGAGAGACTGTGACTGCCAGAGACAGGTTCGATTCGGATCTGGATTCCCTGCTTTGGGAAAGAGCAGATCAATGCTGTTGGAGAGTCAGGTAGTAGAGGGAAATATTAGGGTGAATTGAGTAAATCATAAAACAAAGGATCCGTGCGCTGACATGCAACCTTACTCTACCTGATGGCTCTGATTCAGGACCAGGCAAACGGTAATTCTGTGTGCTCTCCAGCTCAAAGGGCTTTCAGAAAAACGATTTGAATTGTACAAACCATTTATTAGTAATGAAAATACTATGTCTGCGAATCCTTAAAGGCTGCAAGGAACTTAGCCAAGCACTGGAAAGGCGGTCTGCATAATCAAAGTTGTAGATGAGGTTTCTTTTTTTTCTCATTATTGTTTGAGTCCAGAGCCAAAGTTACGTCTTTAAACCATTCTTTCTGTCACTTCTAACTGTCTGACCGTGCTGTGCTCTACAAACCTGTCTCTTCTCTGTGTGCCGTGTTAGATAACTCCCTGGTACACACCCCAGATCCTTTCTTTTACCTCTGCTGGGTCCTGGGGACATGGAACTTTATAGGTAGCAATGGAGGAAAAGAGGAGCAGTAAACTTACTGACTGCAAGATAGCAGAACTCACCAGAATTCAGTGATTCTTACATTCTCCATGAAAAAGTAAACTATTAGGAGCTAATAAAGAGACAGAAAAAACTGCTTCCTTACATGTTTGGATACTCTACTGTCAGGGATAAACTAATATGTGATGGTGTCATTGCTATCTTCATAGCTACATTCATTTTAGGTAATTTTCGATTGGTGCAGGAGTTTACAGCGTAATTTAACATTGGAAGCATTAACTTCATTGTTAAAAATTGTCTTCTGTTTTCCGTATCTTCTATAAAACAAAGCTCTCGGTAAGATAAAAGAACGCCTGCCTCTTTCATTATGGACACATGTGGAGAGAGAGTGGACCTGGAAAACAAATTTATCCTTTTTTTTGGAAATGGGAGCACTCATAAAACACTTAGTGAGTCCAAGGTCCCTTGCTGTCATTCGACCTCCTATTCGTGTGGACTGTTGGCAACCCAGAGGTAGTCGGGGTAGGGGCATGTTTTTGGATGACTTTGCTTCAAATCTGAAGAATTTATAAAAACTCTGAATGACAGGCAAAAATAGACATTCTCCTTTTAAAAGGGGAAGAGATTAATATTCAGCCATCACCATACGTAATTAAACGGAAAAATAAAATGAACTGTTTATGCAGGCACCAAGAGTCAGTTTAATATCACAATAGACCTGAAAGTCTGTGGCAAAACTTATTAACTTTGCCCAGGCCTGCGAATCCCTCTGAGGTCTTCTCACAGAGAGGAGCCCACAGCCATTTTTATGCGTGTAGTGAACTTGTTTACCAGCTGTGTTTAGGTGAGATGTTCAAATGTCTCCCTCTGTGCAACTTTATGTACTATGTGCCCTCATTAATTTTGGAAAGAATTTTAAAGAGTGCTCGAATAACACGTCCAGTCAGCAACCGTCGTTATTATTATTTTTTTAGGTGTTGAAGTGCAAAGCTCATTGAAATAACCCGCAGATGGTTGAATTTTATTCTAGAAACAGTCCGCGGTAAGAAAAAGACTAACTGATGTCTCGAGGTCTCGGGGAACCGTCCAATTCAGTTAAAATTCTGTTCCTGCTGCCTTTCCCCTAGTTCTTGTCCCAGTTTCTTTTTCTTTTCTTTTCCTTTCTTTTTTTTTAACATCTTTATTGGAGAGGTCCCAGTTTGTAAGTCTAGTTCTTCATCTGTAAACTTTAGACCTTGGGCAAACCTACAGGCTTCACTCTCTTGAAGAGATCATCAATTTGTGTTTTATTGTCAGAGCTCGATTTGTGTTGCCCCCCTTGCCCCCCACCCCATGAAGTCTATGGTAATTTTTCGAGGTGGGGTGGGGGACCCAGTGGTTTGGATGCTGTTTACAAGGTGCTGCTGAGAAGGCAGGGTGAGACAGCACATGTGTGGCAGAGAGATGGTTACTCATGATTTTTACGTTTCTGGAAGGCTTCCTGGAACGCAGCGGGAATATAAGAGCTGGGGTCTCCTGGTCCACGTGTGCAGTGAAGGCTGTCAGGGAGGGGGTTATGTAGAGTCTGGGGTCTGCAGAGATGACTGAGAATTAAGAGATGAGCAGTTGAGCGTAGGGAGTGACTTGGAAGTTGTCTGGGTGCCGCTGCTCTTGCCTCTCCACCCTGAAGATGGGCATCTTTTTATTTTCAAGTCTCCCGCCTTCCAGGGTACACTGACCTCTAGGGGAGAACCTTGGGGTAGCTACTCCCAAACAGCCCACCATCTCCCCACTCTCAGGGGGCACAACGCCAAGTTCTCCAGGGCAGGATGTGAAGGTGCCCTCTTTGGTCCTCCCACTGCCGCTGCCCCCCAGACCCATGCTACCCATGCTCCTTTGCCTCCTCCTCAATCACAACCAAAGCACTTTCCCTCCCATAGTTATGAGGGTGATGTTGTTGCTTTCCTTCAAAAAAGACCGATCACTTACAAGAAAAAGTAAGCCAGGTGATCAGGACAATTTGGAGCCACAAAAGCCATTTTCCCACTCCAGGTAGAGAATATTTTCCTAAAGACCTCCATGAATAATGCCATTGAATCAGCCTCCTGTTTCTTAAATTTTTGTTATTCCCAGACAGTCTTCAGGGTTTCTGCCAGGTCTATTACTTCTGTAATATTATTTTAAATTAACTTTTTATGTTTGCTTAGATTTTGATTTAAAGGAAAATTTCAGTTGCTCCCACAAATGGGAAACCAATATTGTTTTTCTTTTTTTAAAAAAAAGTTTATTGGAGTATAGTTGATGTACGTTGTTGTGTTAGTTTCAGGTGCACAGCAAAGTGATTCAGTTATACATATACATATATTCATTCTTTTTCAGATTCTTTTCAATAGAAGATATGTCAATGGATAAAGAAGATGTGGTACATATATACAATGGAATATTACTCAGCCATAAAAAAGAATGAAATAATGCCATTGGCAGCAACATGTATAGACCTAGAGATTGTCATATTGAGTGAAGTAAGTCATACAGAGAAGGACAAATATCGTATGATATTGCTTATATGTGGAATCTAAAAAATGGTACAAATACACTTATTTACAAAACAGAAATAGAGTTACAGATGTAGAAAACAATCTTATGGTTACCAGGGGGGAAAGGGGAAGAGGGATAAATTGGGAGATTGGGATTGACAGATACACACTACTATATATAAAATAGATAACTAATAAGGACCTGTGCTATTGTATAGCACAGGGAACTCTACTCAATACTCTGCAATGACCTACATGAAAAAAGAGTCTAAAAAAGAGGGGATATATGTATACGTATAACTGATTCACTTTGCTGTACAGCAGAAAGTAACACAACATTGTAAATCAACTACACTCCAATAAAATTCTTTTAAAAAGATATGAGCAGTCAATCGAGTGACTCATGTCATTGAATTCGAGCTGGTTAACTGTGACATGCTGAGGGCTTTGAGCCTGAGGGTTACTCTTCGCTAAAAAGGAGTATTAGTGAGAGTTAGGAGGACTTCACATCCTATTAGCACCAAACTGAGAATTTCCCCTTGATTCACTCCTAAAGAGTAGAAAAGACTTAAACAGAGAATGCTCCTCTTAGTGTAATTTCTATAGTGTTCAATTTTGTGTCCACATATCATTGCTGGCACCCATACCCCAGTGGTCCAGTCCCAAACAAGACTCTAAAAGATGCAGATGTCAAGCTAGAAAAGAAAGAAATCTCGAGCGTCTGGTGAGGAAGGGCTACCTCCTTCCCCTGTTGGAGACAAGATTCAGAGAAGTGATTGTCATTGTTTCTCATCTATTATTTCAGCTGTTTCCGAGCAAACCAGAGGCTCCGTGGAGAAGGACTGGCAAGAAAGTAGAACGAGTGAATGCGGCAGTCTACTTAACACATGGAAATGTGTTGTGCACGTATTAAATATGAGTTCTTCCAAAGGAAAATGGTGGGGTTGGCTCTATGTGAAGTTCTCTGTGTTGATCTGTAAGTTATGGAGGTAAAATCATTTTTATCTCCTGAAATCTCACAAAAATCACTTGCTTAAGATACAGATCATGTTCTAGAAGGAAGTTTATAGGGATGGAAAATGCTAGGACAACCAGAAATTCCACCTTTTAGACGTTGGATCCACTCCTGTTAAGCCTTTGGCATCAGTAAATAAAGTCCTGGCTGATTGAATGTGTAACTTTATAAGTTTAAGTGCCCTTTACTCTGAAGGTCTGCAGTTCTTTTTAAAAATGTTTTTAAGAAATAGCGAATTCTCTGAGTTTCTCGACCCTAAAGTCTGTGGGGCAATCCAGGTTTTGGCTTCCGCTCCATAAATGTTAAATTTATGACAACTTTATGTCGTGGGTGAGTCTATGAATAATACAATTTGGGGATTCTGAATTTATGAATGAACAGACAGCTTGAAGTCCTTATGGGAACCGGCACCATATGCCTTTCAAAGGTAATTTCCTCTAGATTTACATTTCGTATATTCATCTTGGGCCTCTAATGCCAAGTGCTGCGTCAGGCCTTGAAAGGAAACATCACAGTGGAGAACAGGCCAGAGAAGGAGCGATAAAGCTGACAAATGGTAGGCTCCTCAATAAATCATAGATTCCATGGACAGACACTGACCATCAAGCCTACACATTAGAAAAAGAAATGTAAAAGGAGGAAATGAAAACAATAGTGAGAAACCCGCCACGACTCAAAGAATGAGAAAAACGAAGCACAAGAAAACCTGCAATACAATGAAAATCATTGTCTGATTGTGGGACACAAAGTCTGTAAGAAATAAGGTAGCTAAAGAGTTTTGAAAAAAATCGGGAATGGAAATTATTATGTATAATTATAAGAAAGAGACGAAATCAGTTTAGGTTTTAAAACTGTCAAGGACAGGTGTTCTCAAACATGGTGGGTTTTTTTTTCTTTTAATTTCTTTATTCTTGGCTGCGTTGGTTCTTCGTTGCTGCACGCAGTCTTTCTCTAGTTGTGGTGAGCGGGGACTACTCTACCTTGCGGTGTGTGGGCCTCTCATTGCGGTGGCTTCTCTTTGTTGTGGAGCACAGGCTCTAGGCGTGTGAGCTCAGTAGTTGTGGCTCACGGGCTCTAGAGCACAGGCTCAGTAGTTGTAGCTCACGGGCTTAGTTGCTCCACGGCATGTGGGATCTTCCCGGACCAGGGCTCGAATCCATGTCCCCTGCATTGGCAGGCAGATTCTTAACCACTGCGCTACCACAAAAGTCCCAAACATGGTGGATTTCAAGTGGAAAGATGAACAGGTAGGGGCTGACGAGGTGAGAGGTAGGAAAGTGACATGTATGTGCACATATCAAGCCCGAAGGGTGACGTTTTCTCCTTTCATTCTGTCTTAGGAGAATTCCCACCTCATCCAGGTGGTGCGGGGTTTGAAGTCTAAAAGATTTAAGAGAGAAAATACAAAATTATGAATAGACAAGTAGGCCTGGGGTCTTAGGAGGTGTCCGTGAAATTGAGGAACCCTGTTTCGTACTTCATTAGCCTCACACTAAATCCACCTCCAGGCCCCTTTGGAGACTCACGTCCCATGTGAGCAGGGAGAGAAGGGGGCTTTGGGCTGCTGCATGGGGCAGGGGGCATAGGGTCCACCTTCTTACGTGGAGTGACTTGAGTCAGTGTATCCTCTTCATCAGAAGGGTAAGTTAGGCTTAGGGGAAGAAAGAGTTATTTCTGTCTGAAGTAGTAATTATTGTCTTATTATAGTGGTTCAGAAGTGTAAAGGGATCCATGAAATCATGCTTGTGTCTTCTGGGCCAGATGCAGCAGACACTGGGGGGATCTTGGGTGCAGAGATGAAGAGTGAATGAGAAAGCTCACCTCTGGGGATGGGAGGGGGTGGGGGTTGGGAGGAGAGGCAGAAAGAGTCTAGAGCATCTCACTAGGAGAGTGTGCATTTGAGATGGAGCCTCAAATTCATCCATTTGTAGAGACTCAGACCTAGATTTAGACACATACCTGCACATGAGTATGTGGACAGGTGATGAGAAGTACTAGGGAGTAGAATAAAGTAAGTTACAGGAGAATCATCAGTTCTCTGTGTGTGTGTGTGTGTGTGTGTGTGTGTGTGTGTGTGTGTGTGTATGTATGTAGGGAGCTGTTGCTACTTTATATAATGTGATGAAGAAAGACCCCGATGATAAGAGGACACTCCCAAAGAGGCCTGAAAGAAGTGAGGAGGAAAGCACTTCATGAAGAGCATCCCAGCAGAGAGAGTATCTGTGCACACGTCCTGGGGCCGGGGAGAACTTGGGGTGTCTGAGGAACAGCCAGGAGACCGGTGGGGCTGCAGTAGAGGACGCAGTGGGCAGAGAAGAGGGAGACAGGGCAGAGGGGTGGAAGGAGCCCACCAGGAACCCCTGTAGGTCACGGCAGTTACTTTGGTCCCTAAGTGGAGTGGGGGGCGCTGGAAGGAGCCGTGTGATCTGACTCCTGTTTTTCAAGCCTCTCTCTGCTGTGTGGAGCATCTGCTTTAGAACAACCTGGAAGCAAGGAGCTCGGTTGGGAGACGGCTGGAATGATGGGGGTAAGAGAGAGTGGCTGGACCAGGTTGGCCACTGCAGAGGTGGGATGCAGCTGTTTTCTGCTCAGGCATTCAAGGAAGAGCCAGCAGGCTGTCCTCACAGATGAGATAAGGTGATGAGAGGCAGTGTTTCCTCCTGAGCAACTAGAAGGTCGGAGTTTCAATCTAATGAGATAGGAGAACAGTGGGGGAGGGGGAGCTCAGGAGGGGGTGTTGGAACTTCTGCACTGACCTCAAGTTTGAGGTCTCCCTTAGACATTTGATGGGAAATCAAGTAGGATGCTGGATGTGAGCTTGGCGGTCAGGGGAGAGGCTGGGGCCGGAGATAGATATTTGGGAGCCACGAGTCATTTAAATACAGATGGTGCTTAAAGTCATGATCAGACGAGATCACCTAGGGAATGAATATGGAGGAAAAATAAATATAGTGTGTTTCTTTTTTTGAAGTTTTGGATATAATTGTCGTTGAACCTCTAATGGTGGGGTAGGGTATTTAGGAGCTGAGATTCCTGTCTTTTCTCTCTCTCTATATAAATATCCATGACTTATGGTTTATACACATGAACATTTCATACAAGGCTTTCTTTCCATAATCTGACCAATCTACTCACTGGCCAGTTTCAGCTGCACCAAACAACAAAAATTGCTGTGTCTTAGCTCATGCATTTCTTGGTTGAACTCTGCTCCTAATCCCAGCCCACCCTCTGCCCCCCACACTTCTTCTGGGTAATTCCTACTCATATGTAAGACGCTGGTGGGTTAACCCCATCTTTTATGCCCCACTATCCTGTGCTTGGGAATAATTCTCTTATCCCATTGCTTTAAAATTATGATTTCTTACTATTTGTCTAATTCTCCATGCAGAGAATATCCAAGGTGTTTGTGACTGTGAACCAAAATATTAATGGAGTAGGCATAGAGAGAACTTTCCTCAACATAATAAAGGCCATATATGACAAACCCACAGCCAACATTGTTCTCAATGATGAAAAACTGAAACCATTTCCACTAAGATCAGGAACAAGACAAGGATCCCACTCTCACCACTATTATTCAACATAGTTTTGGAAGTTTTAGCCACAACAATCAGAGAAGAAAAGAAATAAAAGAAATCCAAAGCAGAAAAGACGAAGTAAAGCTGTCACTGTTTGCAGATGACGTGATACTATACATAGAGAATCCTAAAGATGCCACCAGAAAACTACTAGAGCTAATCAATGAATTTGGTAAAGTAGCAGGATACAAAATTAATGCACAGAAATCTCTTGTATTCCTATACACTAATGATGAAAAATCTGAAAGAGAAATTAAGGAAACACTTCCATTTACCATTGCAACAAAAAAGAATAAAATACCCAGGAATAAACCTACCTAAGTAGACAAAAGACCTGTATGCAGAAAACTATAAGACACTGATGAAAGAAATTAAAGACGATAACAAACAAATGGAGAGATACACCATGTTCTTGGATTGGAAGAATCAACATTGTGAAAATGACTATCCTACCGAAAGCAATCTACAGATTCAATTCAATCCTTATCAAACTACCAATGGCATTTTTCACAGAACTAGAAAAAAAATTTCACAATTTGTATGGAAACACAAAAGACTGCAAATAGCCAAAGCAATCTTGAGAAAGAAAAACAGAACTGGAGGAATCAGGCTCCCTGACTTCAGACTATACTACAAAGCTACAGTAATCAAGACAGTATGGTACTGGCACAAAAACAGAAATATAGATCAATGGAACAGGATAGAAAGTCCAGAGATAAACCCACGCACATATGGTCACCTTACTTTTGATAAAGGAGGCAAGAATGTACAATGGAGAAAAGACAACCTCTTTGATAAGTGGTGCTGGGAAAACTGGATAGCTACATGTAAAAGAATGAAATTAGAACACTCCCTAACACCACACACAAAAATAAATTCAAAATGGATTAAAGAACTAAATGTAAGGCCAGACACTATCAAACTCTTTGAGGAAAACATAGGCAGAACACTCTATGACATAAATCACAGCAAGATCCTTTTTGACCCAACTCCTAGAGAAATGGAAATAAAAACAAAAATAAACAAATGGGACCTAATGAAACTTAAAAGCTTTTGCACAGCAAGGGAAACCATAAACAAGATGAAAAGACAACCCTCAGAATGGGAGAAAATAGTTGCAAATGAAGGAACTGACAAAGGATTAATCTCCAAAATATGCAAGCAGCTCATGCAGCTCAATATCAAAAAAACAAACAACCTAATTCAAAAATGGGCAGAAGACCTAAGTAGACATTTCTCCAAAGAAGATATACAGATTGCCAACAAACACATGAAAGGATGCTCAACATCACTAATCATTAGAGAAATGCAAATCAAAACTATGAGGTATCACCTCACACCAGTCAGAATGGTCATCATGAAAAATCTACAAACAATAAATGCTGGAAAGGGTGTGAAGAAAAGGGAACCCTCTTGCACTGTTGGTAGGAATGTAAATTGATACAGCCACTATGGAGAACAGTATGGAGTTTCCTTAAAAAACAAAAATTAGAACTACCATACGACCCAGCAATCCCACTGCTGGGCATATACCCTGAGAAGACCATAATTCAAAAAGAGTCTTGTACCACAATGTTCATTGCAACTCTTTTTACAATAGCCAAGACATGGAAGCAACCTAAGTGTCCATTGACAGATGAATGGATAGAGAAGTGGCACATATATACAATGGAATATTACTCAGCCATAAAAAGAAATGAAATTGAGTTATTTGTAGTGAGGTGAATGGACCTAGAGTCTGTCATACAGAGTCAAGTAAGTCAGAAAGAGAAAAACAAATACCATATGCTAACACATATATATGGAATCTAAAAAAAAAAAAAAAAAAAAAAAGGTTCTGAAGAACCTAGGGGCAGGACAGGAATAAAGACGCAGATGTAGAGAACGGACTTGAGGACACGGGGAGGGGGAAGGGTAAGCTGAGACGAAGTGAGAGAGTGGCATGGACATATATACAGTACCAAATGTAAAATAGATAGCTAGTGGGAAGCAGCCGCATAGCACAGGGAGATCAGCTCGGTGCTTTGTGACCACCTAGAGGGGTGGGATAGGGAGGGTGGGAGGGAGACGCAAGAGGGAGGGGATATGGGGATATATGTATGCATAAAGCTGATTCCCTTTGTTATACAGCAGCAACTAACACAACAATGTAAAGCAATTATACTCCAATAAAGATGTTAAAAAAAAGAAAAGGCAATGTAATTCAAAAAAAAAATCATGTATTTAAATCATGTCAAAAAACAAATATTAACGGAGAAGGTGAGAGAAAAGTGACAGTGAAGCAAGTCCCTTGATCCGACTGTGACATAACAAAAGCAAAAGAACCCCCAATTCCACCTGGAAGTCCTCAGCTAGTTCCTCATGTCTTCTGCCTGTGCTGCACCCAGCCTGGTGTAATGAATGTGAAACAGCAGGCCCTGGATGATCAATCATGGGAAAGCAGGAAACAAATCCAAATAAATCTGTGGAGGAAGGAGGAGAAAAAGGGAAAAAGGGGGAGAGAGGGTTCCATTCTGAGGACAAACTAGAATGTTCCTAACCGCAATCAATCTCTCATTTGACTAATGAGAGTGTCTCCACTGGGGGCTTAAAAATAACTTACAAATATAAAACTCTTTGAGTCGAAGAGATAATTGGTTTTACGCAAATATTGTAAGCCTTTTAAAATCCACTATTTCATGCAATCACATAATTCCAAAATTTTGAAATCACTTTTTTAAAAGTTACTCTTTTAAAAGAAATTTTTAAAAATTTGATTCTGTAGGTCTTTTTCCTACATTACAAAAGCCATCATCCGTAAAGTGCTGATAGACCAGATTTCAGTTGGACAATATCGTGTACACTAGTCGCTTTCCTAAGGCAAACCGGCTTTGACATCTTTTATTTATTACATCACTCGATTGTAAATTGCTTAAAAGGAACTACACGATATAGGTTCTAATGTAGGCTGCGTTTAAATTTGAGGATGATTTGAGCACATTCTTGGCTTCTTGTATAGCACATGTACATCATTTCATAATAAGATGCTCCAATAAGAGTACAGTCATCATTTATTAGCATTTTCTTGCTGCACATGCTTTATCTTGTTTTATCCTCTCTACATTCTATTTTTTTCAATTGAGAAGGAGCAGATGTTAGGGAACTAACTGTAAGCCATTTGCCCAGGCTTAGAAACCAATTTTGTCCAATAAAAACCCCTACACTTGTTTTTTTGAACTGTGCCTTGACACACTGAAGCAAACCCTTAAAGGTTTGTGTATCTGTCCTACATATATTCAAGAATTCTATTAATTAGAAAACCCTAAGTATATAAGTGCATTTGAAAACCTTTATTAAAATATCATTCAAAAAAATCAAACAAACAAAAAACAAACAAACAAAAAAATAATTCAAGTTTTTTTCATTATTGAATGGGGGTGATACACTGGAGTTATTATCTCAAATATATATTAAGTTGACAAGGTTCACAAAGAAGCAGTTATAATTGAATAAAGAGAATAGTTTACTGAGTAATAGGATTTCATACTTATTTAAGTTAGCAATGAGGAGCGCCAAAGTATGTAAATCTATAATATAAATACACTAAGATGTAAGTGTGGTGACATTTCATCTCTGAGAAACACAAATTGATGAAGAGCAAAATTCTAGATTAATGTTTTCTTTGAGACCAATAGGTTTCTAATGCTTTATCACTTGCTTCTCATCACTCAGGAAATACATTTAATGCTTCTATGGTAACGAACTCTAAACCAAGTTGAGAAGGATGTTATTTTGCTCAAGTTGGCATCTTTGCCTGGGATGTCTTTCCAGCCTGGCCCACCTAGAAAACATTTCCATATCTTTCAAGAATCTGCTTGTAACTCATAAATCTGTATCTCAAGCCCAAACCTCTCCTTAGCTCTTGCTCACTGGTCATCTCTACTGGAATTCTTCTGGGGCGTCTCAACTCACCAAGAGATACTTTTAATATGACCCCATAAGGAGACTAGATTATTCTCTTTTTGGTACCTTTACTGTATGTTGTACAAGCTTCTGGAATCTTTATTATAGGTCTGCAAATATTTGACTCACAGATCACCATCTTCATTCTTCCTTTATAGGACCTAATTCTTATAAAATATTAATAATAGCTATTTTTATTATTAATATTTGCTGAACTCGGATGAGTATGGTAGGCAGTTAATGCCAAGAGATTGGAAGTAAGAGGTCAGATAAAACCAGTTCACCGTTTCTGCAAAGAAAAATTTTTATATTCACTTTTATAAACATGTTAGCTTCTGATGACACTTGCAGATAAACCAACAAATCAATGAGTGAATATGTTTATGAATGTTATATGCATTAATAAACAAGTCACACTGTTTTCTTAGAGAGGGTCTTTGGTGGCAAAACAGAGTCATTTTAGGGAACTCAGAGTCTGTCTCTTCAGCTTCTATGTGGGGAAGTTGTTGTCTGCTAATAATCCAGCCCGCTTCTTAAGCAGTGTCTCAAAGTAAGTTTAATGCTGAAAAGTTTCCCTCCTGAGTCAAGGGAAAAGATGCACAATAGCTACCAATGACAAGCATGCAATATTAATTGTGTAGCTAATTAATTTTTCATATCATGCCTGTTTAATTAGTAACCAAAGAGTGATGCCTGCCTCACATGGCAGAGCTTGTATATTATGTAGGTGTGAAAGCTTAGACTACACTAGGGGTTATAACTTCACAGGCACTTCAAGATTTATGAATCCTACATGATACTTAAAAAGTCCTCTCAAGACAAATTATAATTATTAAGTAGTCAGAATTTTAATTACATGATATATTTCCTCCTTATAGAGGAAGATGTTATCTAAGGGAGCTTTGACTGCAGGAGGTTTATAGGATCAGGCCCTTTGTGGAATTTTGTTTTTCCATGAACTACAAACATATTAAAAAATGATGTCTCTATGAAAGAGAAAGAGAAAAAATAATTAATCACTGATCGGTGAATTGCTTTGGTCTTCCTATCCAGCGAACAATCTCAGTTCTGTCCTGGAAAGTCCTGAGTTCATTTTATTTATTTGTCTAAAAGTTTCGAGATGATAGAGTTGTTAGCTCCTCTGTCTCTATTATTTCCTGTTTCCTATGTTATGGAGTCTCTATATCATTCTGCAGAGTCAGGTGGAAGGGAAAAAGGAAGCATTGTGAAACTGATTTTACAAAAGCAGAAGGAAATAACGGCTTTCCCCTTATAAGTATAAAAGAGAAATTGGCTAATAGACTTCAGACTTGCAACTTTTTACAGCCTTTTTGTAATTATGCTCTTAGAATATATGATGTGTTTTTATTTTCATAATTAACAGGAAATACATGTTATATACTAAATGTGACACAAGAGATAATGAATTATGCAGTCAACTCGGTATGTGCTGACGAGCACAAAGCCCAAGGCACGTTCAGCCGAGTTTCTATGAAGATCTATAATGAGTTTCAAGTACATCATTTCCTGATGGAGGATAAGGAAACATCCATCAATGCAAATTTCTGCACAGTTTTTCAGCTTTTATGAATACTTTACAACTTCTAAAAAGAACGAATTTCCAAAGTGCGACTTGAGCAAATTCTGCTGGTAATTTTATATTAGACGGTTTAGGCTCAGCGGAACCCTCAGATACGCCAGTATATACACACAAGTATATTTAAACTTATTACAGAGTGCTCTAGATGGAGATGGCCAGCTTAGCACAGTCTGATGCTGTACAATTTAACATCTAGTTAAGATCTAAATCTATGACATTAGTTTATGTTGGAAAATAGACACATTGTACCATGGAACACGAAGCAAACATCTTTGCGAATGATATAGGATCTTTTAAATTCAAAGTTAAGACTTTCATGTCCATGTACAGAGTGAACATGCATATTTTATTTACTTAATTCTTTTGAAAGAGTGGAGATTAGCATGCATATCTTAAAGTTGAGGTTGGATTGAATTTTTATTTTCTATTAGGATAGCATTTCAACATATACTAATGAGGAGGGAAGGAAAATGCTTAGGGAATAAAATTGTGTCGAATATTAAATAAACATGAAAAGTTACAGGATTCTGAGGTCCTTAGAGATACTTTATAGAATAACATATAGTTATTGTGTAAGAGTCCAGTAAGGCAACAGCCTCCTAATTGGTTCCCTTAGCACATCTCCATCACCCCATTCCACCCCCTGTTCCATTTTCCACAATGAAGAGTTGTCCCCAAAAGCTAATCTCATCACATGGCTTCCCTGCTTCAAGACCTCCGTGGGGCCCCTGGTGCCTCAAGCATGAGGCCTTATCTCCCCAGCCTGGGCCCAGCCTGCTCCTCCAGGCCCATTTCCTGACAAACTGGCCCCCATGCCTTAACCTCTGGCCCCTGAACTGCAGATGTGGAGCAGAGGGGGCCCAGAGGGAGGGGAGAAGCTTCACAGGCACTCCTTCAGCAGGGCTTCTCCCCTTGAGGTGACTTGCCGCCTCTTTTATACTCAAGATAATAGGCAGTTTATGATGCACCGTTTTTATATTACTTTTTCATTTCATCCATCTCTGTTCTCTAACGGAGATATCACAAAGCCACAGTCAACATTTCGTGAGAACTGTAAAGAGTAAATAGACTAGTGCTCCCTTCCCTTGTTTATACATCACATCGTGGATGTGGAAAGGGACTGGTACCCATTCCATAAGCTCACAGAGGACCGACACACGACCACGAGGAGAATGGCCAGGGAGCCCACTTTGTCTGCTGAATCAGGACGGCCCGGGTCTCCACCACAACCCAGCTCCACACACTGACTGGCACCTCAGTGCTCAAGAGATATTTGTTAACGAAATGAACTTCACTGATTGATGTCTTTTGGTAGTTAGGAGGTTGAAGGAAGTGGAATCATTTAAATGATACTATGTACAAGTTTATTTTAAATACCACATAATAGTTCTTTTCTACTAGTACCTCAACCCCTTCTATGATACTTTTATTCTTGGTTTAAGGGAAAAAAGAACACAGATCGAGTGTCTGTTTATTAGTAATAACTGCAACTTATGGAGGGACCAAATGGGCCAGGTGGTTTATTATTTTCTTCTTCATGCCTCCACACAATTCTAAAAGTTGGTATTATGACCCTTGTTTTTCACGCTGAAGGATGAAGCAACATACGCCAAAGCACTCAGGACGTAAGTGGTGGCATGGGCAGTTGAGTCATGTTTATTTCATCCAAAGGAAATCATCTTTCTGTTGTGCCACACAGACTATTTATATAAACCAGAGGCTTGAAAAAGTTTCTCTCAAGCTCAGGAAATCATTGATATGAGACTCCTTGCCAAGAATGCATTTTTCTCAATTCCCTGAAGTTTTCACATTAGAGACCAGTATTTGAGTTGTTGTGAAGAAGATGAGGAGAAACAGGTGATCTTCTATGTAATCTGAGCCTGTCCCTTTTGGATCTTTATGGATTCAGTTACAGATTCAAAAATCAAAATAACATTCTTACTATCTTAAAGTATTTTGAGATTCTTGTCGTGAGAAGAAATATTCCAAAAATACACTCAATATTAAATGATACATAAATGGGCACGGGCACAAATCAAATTCCCATTTAACTTTTATTGTTTAGGTAACAGTTTCTTTAAAAACTGTTAAACCCAAACCATGGCAGAGCATAAAAGAGCTTGTACATCAAGCATGCAGTCGAAAGTTCTATTATGCTCACAAGCTGGAGAGCTTGTCAACATCTCCTGTGTTAAGTATGCCTCCTCTTTGATCACCCAGAAAGGTTTCCAACACTGCAATTGGTCCTAATTAACAGGGAACTGTGATCTTCTTTTACTGCTATATTTCACAAGTCAGGCAATAGACCACATTCTAACGCTCACTAATACTGCCCTATTCAAGTCCCAGTATCTCCCCAGATACACAACTGATTACGATTGTGCATCCTGTTTTAATAGTGTCTTTCAAGAGAAAGTTTGATGCTTCTTGTCTAAATGTCCTCTCAGGGTTCCTGTAGTCAATTATGTTTCCTCATCATGGATTAAGAATGTCCCATCTTCACAATAAGCTCCATATCTGAATAATCCACATCTGAACTGATTCCATGTACATGGTCTTCCTGGGCAGGGGAAGGAGAGGCGAGGATGGGTGTGTGTGTGTAGGGGCTGGGGCGGTGGTTTCACCTGCATTAAGTCCTTCTCTTTTATTTTTTAATTTATTTTTAGCTGTGTTGGGTCTTCGTTTCTGTGCGAGGGCTTTCTCTGGTTGCGGCGAGCGGGGGCCACTCTTCATTGCGGTGCGCGGGCCTCTCACTATCGCGGCCTCTCCTGTTGCGGAGCACAGGCTCCAGACGCGCAGGCTCAGTAGTTGTGGCTCACGGGCCTAGTTGCTCCGCGGCATGTAGGATCTTCCCAGACCAGGGCTTGAACCCGTGTCCCCTGCATTGGTGGGCTGATTCTCAACCACTGCGCCACCAGGGAAGCCCCAAGTCCTTCTTTTTTAATAGCCATAAAGAAAGAAACTGGTTGCTTTAAATACATAAATCTCTTTTAGTAGTCAAGCCAACCCCATGAGATGGTTACTTTTTAAAATTGAAGTGTAGTTGATTTACAAGGTTGTGTTAATTTATGCTGTACAGCAAAGTGACTCAGTTATACATACATATATATATTCTTTTTATTGAATATAGTTCTCTGTGCTATACAGTAGGATCTTGTCATTTAGCCATTCCGTACATAATAGCTTACATCTTTTATTTTTATGTTCATTTTAGAAATTAAGAAATGAAAACTTCTTCTGTGGAAAGATGGAAGATTGAACATATTGAATATAACTTTACTTCTTTTGAAACCTCAGTGAAAATACAATAAAGAGATTTTTGAAAAATAAAACCACCGGGATGGAGAAAATGGGAGAAGGTAGAACATGTGAAATCTGGAAAGCAGATGGGTGGGTGACAACGGGCTTGACAGACCCCAGAAAGCCTAATCCTTACTCAAAAGGTGAAAAGAAAGGTCCAATCAGATGCAGAATCTTCAGAAGGCTCAGGAAGGCTCAGGACCAGGTGTTCCCGGAAGTGGGGTAAAAGGGCGTTGGGGGCCAAAGCAAGAAGAGTTTACTGAAAACTGTGAGATCCTCAGATACCCTTTGCCACGGTTTGCTGCTGACCAGCTCCCATGAATGCTTCCAGGATCGGGAGGAGGTGAAACCAAGCCCGTCGCTGGGCACCCCAGGAGTGGGTGACGGAGCAGATGCTCCACCAGCCCAGGGGGATCCGTAGACCTTTGTGTTTGAAGCTGACACCTTCAGCCCTCCTGAGCCTGCTCTGGATCCCAGAACTCTGCAGCTCAGCCCTCACCCTCCAGGCAGGAGATCGGAGGAGCCTTCTCAGGGGGACCAGAGCAGGAGCAGCCCCAGAGAAAAGACCTAAAGATTCCACGTCACAGGGTGACCCCCAAATGGACCAGCCAATCACCCTACAGAAAAGCTGGATGTCAAGTGGCACCCACTGCCCGGGGCTTGTTAGTCCTCGACACTTATTTTTTTTAATACGATCAGAATATGACTTTATTAATATTTATTGCCCAAATAATAGTATAAACAGAAAAATAAGCAGTGAAAAAGACATTAACAATCAAAATCAAAATAATAATAATACTTTTCTCATACTATCAGTTCTACAACCAGTCCCTAGATTTCATTACTTTTGACCATTTCCTTTTTTTTTTTTAAAACATCTTGATTAGAGTATAGTTGCTTTACAATGGTGTGTCTGTTTCTGCTTTATAACAAAGTGAATCAGCTATACATATACATATGGCCCCATATCTCTTCCCTCTTGCATCTCCCTCCCTCCCACCCTCCCTATCCCACCCCTCTACGTGGTCACAAAGCACAGAGCTGATCTCCCTGTGCTATGCGGTTGCTTCCCACTAGCTATCTGTTTTACATTTGGTAGTGTATATATATCCATGCCACTCTCCTGGGTCTTTATTCCCATCTTGCCACTGGGTTCTTCATGACCTTTTTTTTTTTTCCTTAGATTCCAAATATATGTGTTAGCATACTGTATTTGTTTTTCTCTTTCTGACTTACTTCACTCTGTATGACAGACTCTAACTCCATCCACCTCACTACAAATACCTCCATTTCGTTTCTTTTTATGGCTGAGTAATATTCCATTGTATATATGTGCCACATCTTCTTTATGCATTCATCTGTCAGTGGACACTTAGGTTGCTTCCATGTCCTGGCTATTATAAATAGAGCTTCATTGAACATTGTGGTACATGACTCTTTTTGAATTATGGTTTTCTCAGGGTATATGCCCAGTAGTGGGATTGCTGGGTCGCATGGTAGTTCTATTTTTAGTTTTTTAAGGAACTTCCATACTGTTCTCCATAGTGGCTGTATCAGTTTACATTCCCACAACACTTCAAGAGGGTTCCCTTTTCTCCACAGCCTCTCCAGCATTTATTTTTTCTAGATTTTTTGATGATGGCCATTCTGATTGGTGTGAGATGATATCTCATTGTAGTTTTGATTTGCATTTCTCTAATGATTAATGATGTTGAGCATTCTTTCATGTGTCTGTTGGCAATCTGTATATCTTCTTTGGAGAAATGTCTATTTAGGTCTTCTGCCCATTTTTGGATTGGGTTGTTTGTTTTTTTGTTATTGAGCTGCATGAACTGCTTGTAAATCTTGGAGATTAATCCTTTGTCAGTTGCTTCATTTGCAAATATTTTCTCCCATTCTGAGGGTTGTCTTTTTGTCTTGTTTATGGTTTCCTTTGCTGTGCAGAAGCTTTTAACTTTCATTAGGTCCTATTTGTTTATTTTTGTTTTTATTTCCATTTCTCTAGGAGTTGGGTCAAAAAGGATCTTGCTGTGATTTATGTCATAGAGTGTTCTGCCTATGTTTTCCTCTAAGAGTTTGATAGTGTCTGGCCTTACATTTAGGTCTTTAATCCATTTTGAGTTTATTTTTGTTTATGGTGTTAGGGAGTGTTCTAATTTCATACTTTTACATGTACCTGTCCAGTTTTCCCAGCAC
The DNA here is from genome assembly GCF_965194805.1 of Balaenoptera borealis. Classification (NCBI taxonomy): domain Eukaryota; kingdom Metazoa; phylum Chordata; class Mammalia; order Artiodactyla; family Balaenopteridae; genus Balaenoptera; species Balaenoptera borealis. Next base: position 3,173,932 of record NC_138860.1, read on the forward strand.
CACTTATTGAAGAGGCTGTCTTTTCTCCACTGTATATGCTTGCTTCCATTATCAAAGATAAGGTGACCATATGTGCATGGGTTTATCTCTGGGCTTTCTATCCTGTTCCATTCATCTATGTTTCTGTGTTTGTGTCAGTACCAAACTGTCTTGATTACTGTAGCTTTGTAATATAGTCTGAAGTCAGGGAGCCTGATTCCTCCAGCTCCATTTTTCGTTCTCAAGATTGCTTTGGCTATTCGGGGTCTTTTGTGTTTCCATACAAATTGTGAAAATTTTTGTTCTAGTTCTGTGAAAAATGCCAGTGGTAGTTTGATAGGGATTGCATTGAATCTGTAGATTGCTTTGGGTAGTAGACTCATTTTCACAATGTTGATTCTTCCAATCCAAGAACATGGTGTATCTCTCCATCTATTTGTATCATCTTTAATTTCTTTCATCAGTGTCTTATAATTTTCTACATACAAATCTTTTGTCTCCTTAGGTTTATTCCTAGATATTTTATTCTTTTTGTTGCAATGGTAAATGGGAGTGTTTTCTTAATTTCACTTTCAGATTTTTCATCATTTGTGTATAGGAATGCAAGAGATTTCTGATCATTAATTTTGTATCTTGCTACTTTACCAAATTCATTGATTAGCTCTAGTAGTTTTCTGGTAGCATCTTTAGGATTCTCTATGTATAGTATCATGTCATCTGCAAACAGTGACAGCTTTACTTCGTCTTTTCCGATTTGGATTCCTTTTATTTCTTTTTCTTCTCTGATTGCTGTGGCTAACACTTCCAAAACTATGTTGAATAATAGTGGTGAGGGTGGGCAACCTTGTCTTGTTCCTGATCTTAGTGGAAATGGTTTCAGTTTTTCACCACTGAGGACAATGTTGCTGTGGGTTTGTCATATATGGCCTTTATTATGTTGAGGAAAGTTCCCTCTTTGCCTACTTTCTGCAGGGCTTTTATCATAAATGTGTGTTGAATTTTGTCGAAAGCTTTCTCTGCATCTATTGAGATGATCATATGGTTTTTCTCCTTTAATTTGTTAATATGATGTATCACATTGATTGATTTGCTTATATTGAAGAATCCTTGCATTCCTGGAATAAACCCCACTTGATCATGGTGTATGATCCTTTTAGTGTGCTGTTGGATTCTGTTTGCTAGTATTTTGTTGAGGATTTTTGCATCTATGTTCATCAGTGATATTGGCCTGTAGTTTTCTTTCTTTGTGACATCTTTGTCTGGTTTTGGTATCAGGGTGATGGTGGCCTCGTAGAATGAGTTAGGGAGTGTTCCTCCCTCTGCAATACTTTGTAAGAGTTTGAGAAGGATGGGTGTTAGCTCTCCTCTAAATGTTTGATAGAATTCGCCTGTGAAGCCATCTGGTCCTGGGCTTTTGTTTGTTGGAAGATTTTTAATCACAGTTTCAATTTCAGTGCTTGTGATTGGTCTGTTCATATTTTCTATTTCTTCCTGGTTCAGTCTTGGCAGGTTGTGCATTTCTAAGAATTTGTCCATTTCTTCCAGGTTGTCCATTTTATTGGCATAGAGTTGCTTGTAGTAATCTCTCATGATCGTTTGTATTTCTGCAGTGTCAGTGGTTACTTCTCCTTTTTCATTTCTAATTCTATTGATTTGAGTCTTCTCCCTTTTTCTCTTGATGAGTCTGGCTAATGGTTTATCAATTTTGTTTATCTTCTCAAAGAACCAGCTTTTAGTTTTATTGATCTTTGCTATTGTCTCCTTCATTTCTTTTTCATTTATTTCTGATCTGATCTTTATGATTTCTTTCCTTCTGATAGCTTTGGGATTTTTTTGTTCTTCTTTCTCTAATTGCTTTAGGTGCAAGGTTAGGTTGTTTATTCGAGATGTTTCCTGTTTCTTGAGGTAGGCTTGTATTGCTATAAACTTCCCTCTTAGAACTGCTTTTGCTGCATCCCATAGGTTTTGGGTCATCGTGTCTCCATTGTCATTTGATTCTAGGTATTTTTTGATTTCCCCTTTGATTTCTTCAGTGATCACTTCGTTATTAAGTAGTGTATTGTGTAGCCTCCATGTGTTTGTATTTTTTACAGATCTTTTCCTGTAATTGATATCTAGTCTCATAGTGTTGTGGTCAGAAAAGATACTTGATACGATTTCAATTTTCTTAAATTTACCAAGGCTTGATTTGTGACCCAAGATATGATCTATCCTGGAGAATGTTCCATGAACACTTGAGAAAAATGTGTATTCTGTTGTTTTTGGGTGAAATGTCCGATAAATATCAATTAAGTCCATCTTGTTTAATGTATCATTTAAAGCTTGTGTTTCCTTATTTATTTTCATTTTGGATGATCTGTCCATTGGTGAAAGTGGGGTGTTAAAGTCTGTTATTATGATTGTGTTACTGTCAATTTCCCCTTTTATGGCTGTTAGTATTTGCCTTATGTATTGAGGTGCTCCTATGTTGGGTGCATAAATATTTACAATTGTTATACCTTCCTCTTGGATCGATCCCTTGATCATTATATAGTGTCCTTCTTTGTCTCTTGTAATAGTCTTTATTTTAAAGTCTATTTTGTCTGATATGAGAATTGCTACTCCAGCTTTCTTTTGATTTCCATTTGCATGGAATATCTTTTTCCATCCCCTCACTTTCAGTCTGTATGTGTCCCTAGGTCTGAAGTGGGTCTCTTGTAGACAGCATATATATGGGTCTTGTTTTTGTATCCATTCTGTCAGTCTATGTCTTTTGGTTGGAGCATTTAATCCATTTACATTTAAGGTAATTATCGATATGTATGTTCCTATTCCCATTTTCTTAAATGTTTTGGGTTTGCTATTGTAGGTGTTTTCCTTCTCTTGTGTTTCTTGCCTAGAGAAGTTCCTTTAGCATTTGTTGTAAAGCTGGTTTGGTGGTGCTGAACTCTCAGCTTTTGCTTGTCTGTAAAGGTTTTAATTCCTCCATCACATCTGAATGAGATCCTTGCTGGGTAGAGTAATCTTGGTTGTAGGTTTTTCTCCTTCATCATTTTAAGTATATCCTGCCACTCCCTTCTGGCTTGCAGAGTTTCTGATGAAAGTTCAGCTGTTAACCTTATGGGGATTCCCTTGTGTTATTTGTTGTTTTTCCCTTGCTGCTTTTAATATGTTTTCTTTATATTTAATTTTTGACAGTTTGATTAATATGTGTCTTGGCATGTTTCTCCTTGGATTTATCCTGTATGGGACTCTCTGTGCTTCCAGGACTTGATTAACTATTTCCTTTCCCATATTAGGGAAGTTTTCAACTATAATCTCTTCCAATATTTTCTCAGTCCCTTTCTTTTTCTCTTCTTCTTCTGGGACCCCTATAATTCGAATGTTGGTGTGTTTAATGTTGTCCCAGACGTCTCTGAGACTGTCCTCAGTTCTTTTCATTCTTTTTTCTTTATCCTGCTCTGCAGTAGTTATTTCCACCATTTTATCTTCCAGGTCAGTTACCTGTCTTCTGCCTCAGTTATTCTGCTATTGATCCCTTCTAGAGTATTTTTAATTTCATTTATTGTGTTTTTCATCATTGCTTGGTTCCTCTTTAGTTCTTCTACGTCCTTGTTAAATGTTTCTTGCATTTTGTCTATTCTATTTCCAAGATTTTGGATCATCTTTACTATCATTATTCTGAATTCTTTTTCAGGTAGACTGCCTATTTCCTCTTCATTTGTTAGGTCTGGTGCGTTTTGACCCTGTTCCTTCATCTGCTGTGTGTTTTTCTGTCTTCTCATTTTGCTTATCTTACTGTGTTTGGGGTCTCCTTTTCACAGGCTGCAGGTTCGTAGTACCTGTTGTTTTTGGTATCTGTCCCCAGTGGCTAAGGTTGGTTCAGTGGGTTGTGTAGGCTTCCTGGTGGAGGGGACTAGTGCCTGTGTTCTGGTGGATGAGGCTGGATCTTGTGTTTCTGGTGGGCACGTCCACATCTGGTGGTGTGTTTGGGGGTGTCTGTGGCCTTATTATGATTTTAGGCAGCCTCTGCGCTAATGGATGGGGCTGTGTTCCTGTTTTGCTAGTTGTTTGGCATAGGGTGTCCAGCACTGTAGCTTGCTTGTCGTTGAGTGATGCTGGGTCTTGATGCTGAGATGGAGATCTCTGAGAGATTTTCGCCGTTTGGTATTACGTGGAGCTGGGAGGTCTCTTCACTCAACGACTCTTGTGGACCAGTGTCCTGAAGTTGGCTCTCCCACCTCAGAGGCATAGCCCTGATGCCTGGCTGGAGCACCGAGAGCCTTTCATCCACACGGCTCAGAATAAAAGGGAGAAAAAATAGAAAGAAAGAAAGAGGATAAACTAAACTAAAATAAACTAAAATAAAATAAAGCTATTATAATAAAAAATAAGAAAAAAATTACTAAGAAAAAATTTATTAAGAAAAAAATTTTTTTTAATTTTTTAAAATAAAAAATAAAAAAATTAAGAAAAAAAATTTTTTAATTTTTTAAAATAATAAATAAGGAAAAAATTATTAAGAAAAAATTTATTAAGAAAAAAATTTTTTATGTAAAAAAAAAAACAAAACAAAAACAGACGGACCGAACCCTAGGACAAATGGTGAAAGCAAAGCTATACAGACAAAATCTCACCCAGAAGCATACACATATACACTCACAAAAAAAGGAAAAGGGGAAAAATTAATGTAGCCTGCTCCCAAAGTCCACCTCCTGAATTTTGGATGATTCGTTGTCTATTCAGGTATTCAACAGATGCAGGTACATCAAGTTGATGGTGGAGATTTAATCCGCTGCTCCTGAGGCTGCTGGGAGAGATTTCCCTTTCTCTTCTTTGTTCGCACAGCTCCTGGGGTTCAGCTTTGGATTCGGCCCCGCCTCTGCGTGTAGGTCGCCTGAGGGCGTCTGTTCTTTCGCTCAGACAGGACGGGGTTAAAGGAGCAGCTGCTTCGGGGGCTCTGGCTCACTCAGGCTGCGGGGAGGGAGCGGTACGGAGGAGGCGGGGCGAGCCTGTGGCGTCAGAGGCGTCATGACGTTGCAGCAGCCCGAGGCGCGCCGTGCGTTCTCCCGGGGAAGCTGTCCCTGGATCACGTGACCCTGGCAGTGGCGGGCTGCACCGGCTCCCGGGAGGGGCGGTGTGGAGAGTGACCTGTGCTCGCACACAGGCTTCTTGCTGGCGGTGGCAGCAGCCTTAGCGTCTCATGCCCGTCTCTGGGGTCCGTGCTGATGGCCGCGGCTCGCGCCCGTCTCTGGAGCTCGTTTAGGCGGCGCTCTGAATCCCCTCTCCTCGCGCACCAGGAAACAAAGAGGGAAGAAGAAGTCTCTTGCCTCTTTGGCAGCTGAAGACTTTTTCCCGGACTCCCTCCCGGCTAGCCGTGGTGCACTAACCCCTTCAGGCTGTGTTCACGCCGCCAACCCCAGTCCTCTCCCTGCGATCCAACCGAAGCCGGAGCCTCAGCTCCCAGCCCCGCCCACCCAGCGGGTGAGCAGACAAGCCTCTCGGGCTGGTGAGTGCTGGTCGGCGCCGAGCCTCTGTGCGGGAATCTCTCCGCTTTGCCCTCCGCACCCCTGTTGCTGTGCTCTCCTCCGTGGCTCCGAATCTCCCCCCCTCCGCCACCCACAGTCTCCGCCCGTGATGGGGCTCCTAGTGTGTGGAAACCTTTCCTGCTTCACAGCTCCCTCCCACTGGTGCAGGTCCCGTCCCTATTCTTTTGTCTCTGTTATTTCTTTTTTCTTTTGCCCTACCCAGGTACGTGGGGAATTTCTTGCCTTTTGGGAGGTCTGACGTCTTCTGCCAGCATTCAGTGGGTGTTCTGTAGGAGCAGTTCCACGTGTAGATGTATCTAATGTATCTGTGTATTCTAATGTATTCTAATGTATCTGTGGGAAGGAAGGTGATCTCCGCGTCTTACTCTTCCGCCATCTTGCCCAGACCCCTCCATTAAACTTTTGATGGATGCTGGAGCTGTTTCTCCTTTGGGTCTATTATGAATGATGTTCCCATGATATTCTGATATCTTCTGCTGCATATGCTCATGCCTTTCTTTAGGGCAGGGGTTGGTAAGTTTTATTCTGTAAGGGGCCAGATAGTAAGTATTTTAGGTTTCTCAGGTAATATGGTCTCTGTCACAACTACTGAAATCTGTGAGAAAGCACCCATAGACATAACAGATAATACAGAAGTGAATGTGCATGACTGTGTTCCAATAAACTTGTATTTGCAAAAACAGGCTGCAGGCTGGATTTGACCTGAGGTCCTTGTTTCCTGACCCTTAATCTAGGGTATATACTAGGAATGGAATTGCTGGTTATAAGGTAAGCATGTCTTTAACTTAAATAATATCAAACTGGTTTTCAAAGTAGTTGCACCCATTTATAGTCCCACAAGCAAAGTATGAAACTAATCATTGCTCAACACCTTCTACGTCAGTTCTTGGTATTGTCAGATGTGTTAATTTTAACCATCCTGGTGAACTTGTGCTGGCGTCTCATTGTGGCTTTCAGTCTCAATTCCCTGATCCGTTGTGCAGATTTCATGTCAATTGAATGGTTGTTTTTTTTCTTTTGAGAAGTGCCTGACCAAGTGCTATGGTCTGAATGTTACCATCCCCCCCCCAAATTCGTATGTTAGAATGCTAACCCCCAAAGGTGATGGTATCAGGAGGTGAGGCCTCTGGAAGGTGATTAGGTCGTAAGGGTGGGACACTCATGAATGGGGTTAGTGTTCTTATAAAGGAAAGCCCACAGAGCTCCCTAGCTCTGGGCACAGAAATAAGGTGTCAGCTATGAACCTGAAAGTCAGCTCTCACCAGAATAGGACCCTGCTGGCACCTTGATCTTGCACTTTCAGCCTCCAGAACTGTAATAAATTTTTGTTCTTTGTAAGCTACCCAGTCTCTGGTGTTTTGTTATAGCAGCCCAACTGGATTAAGACACCAGGGATTCCCCTTGCCCCCACTTTTCTGTTAGGTTTTCTGTTATTTTCTTGTTGATTTGTAAAATTTATTTAAATATTCTGGATATGAACCTTTTAAAGAGTTATTTGTGTATAAATACCTTCTCCAATTTCATGGTATGTTTTTATACTCTATTAATAGAATTTGAAAATGAATGTATATTCTTTATTTCCCAATTGGTGTCATTTATCAAATTTTCTTTAACACTGGTATTTTTGATATATTCTTTTTTAAATTGAAGTATAGTTGATTTACAGTATTGGGTTAGTTTCAGGTATATTGCAAAGTGACTCAGTTATATATATATGTAACTTTCCTTCAGGTTATTTTCCATTATAGTTTATTGCAAGATATTGAATATAGTTCCCTGTGCTATACAGTAAAGGCTTGTTGCTTATCTATTTTATATTTAGTACTGTGTATCTGTTAATCCCAAATTCCTAATTTATCCCTCCCTTCACTTCCCCTTTGGTAACCGTAAGTTCATTTTCTATGTCCATGAGTCTGTTTCTGTTATATGGAATCATTTGCATTATTTTTTAGATTCCACATGTAAGTGATATCATATAATATTTGTTTTTGTCTGACTTACTTCACTTAGTAGGATAATCTCTAGGTCCATCCGTCTTACTGCAAATGGCAAAATTTCATTCTTTGTTATGGCTGAGTAATATTCCATTGTATATATGTACCGCTTCTTCTTTATCCATTCATCTGTTGATGGACACATAGGTTGCTTACATGTCTTGGCTGTCATAAATAGTGGTGCAGTGAACATTGGGGTGCCTGTATCTTTTCAAATTAGAGTTTTTGCCTTTTCCGGATATATGCCCAGGAGTGGGATTGCTGGATCATATGGTAGCTCTGTTTTTACATTTTTGAGGAACCTCCATACTGTTTTCCATGGTGGCTGCACAAATTTACATTCCCACCAACATTAACGCTGGTATTTTTGTGTTCCATTAAAAAAAATACTTTCCCCACCCTGAAATCTTGAAAATATTCTACATTTTGTTTTAAACACTTGTTTAGCCCTTGAAATTTATGTCTACAATCCATTTGAAATTTTGTTTAAAATATATATTCTTAGCTATTAAGTCAGCTGTCTAGTTTTAATTGTTTTCCATAAGAATATCTAATTCAGGGCTCCCCAACGCCCTTCCCCGCCCCCCCACCCCGGGCCATACAGCAGGAGGTGAGCGGCAGGCGAGTGAGGAAAGCTTCATGCCACTCCCCATCGCTCACATTACTGCCTGAACCCACCGCCTCCCCCATCCATGGAAAAAAAACTGTCTTCCATGAAACCAGTCCCTGGTGCCAAAAATGTTGGAGACTGCTGATCTAATTGACCCAGCACCATTAGTTGAAGACACCACTGTCCTTAAATGAAGACATTTCTTGGCAATTGAAGTTTATAATGAATCAACTCTCCAGTCTGTGTCTGGTTTCTCTTGTCTGTTTTATTGGTCTGTTTGATACTTCTTGTCCCAATACCACAGTGCCTCTCATGCTACTACTTTGTAAGTCTTGATATCTGGTAGAACAAGCTAACTCCCCTTGTGTTCATTCCTGCAACCCGGATAAGCTGAGGGTACTCATTTCACTGTTTGTCCCATTGTGATCTGCCCTTCTGAGAACCAAAGACCACAGCACGCTGAGAAGGGACAGGATCTTTCTCCCATCCATGTTCTTGCTGGATGTCCTGTACCAGGACCACACGTCGTCCTTGACAAATCCCCTAATTGTGATGAGTCCCTTTTTCCAGGACTTACTCACAGCCTTGCCCACAGATCTTCCCAGGAAGGTTCTTGTAAACTCTCAGAGGATATAAAGACCAGCCATGACCTGGAGCTTTTCTGCGTGCCCTCTTTTGGGAATCTTGGGCTTGTGCTCGCCAGTTGATTTTTATATTCATCACCTTTCACTTAATTTTTTAATTTTTAAAATTTTTATTGAGACATAATTGACATATAACATTATATAAGTTTCAGGTGTACAACATAATGATTCAATATTTGTATATGTTGCAAAATACTCACCACAATAAGTCTAGCTGACACCTGTCACCATACATAGTTACAAAATTTTTTCTTTCTTATGATGAGAACTTTTAAGACTCTCTTAGCAGCTTTCAAATATGCAATACAGTACTATGAACTATAGTCACCATGCTGTACACTACTTCCCCAGGATTTATTTATTTTAAAACCGGAAGTTTGTACTTTTTGACCACCTTCACCCATTGTTCCCACCTCCCATGCCCCACCTCTGGCAACAATCCATCTGGTTCTCTGTATCTATGAGCTCATTTTTTTCTTTTTTTTCAAGATTTCACATATAAGTCAGATCATATAGTATTTGTCTTTTTCTGTCTGACTTATTTCACTTAGCATAATGCCCTCCAAGTCCATCTATGTTGTACAAAAGGCAGGATTTCCTTCTTTTTTATGACCAAATACTATTCCATTGTGTGTGTATATATATATATATATGTACACCACATTTTCTTTATCCATTTAACCATCAGTGGACACTTAGGTTGTTTCCATATCTTGGCTATTGTAAATGATACTGCAATGAACATAAGGTGCAGATATCTTTCGAGTTAGTGTTTTCTGTTTCTTCAGTTAAATAAATACCCAGAAGTGGAATTACTGGATCAGGTGTTAGTTCTATTTTTAATTTTTTGAGGAAACTCCATACTGTTTCCTATAGTGACTACACCAATTTACATTCCCACCAACCTTTCACTTTAATTATGATATAAATATTAATCAGTACAATAATAAAATATTACATTAATAATTAATATTAATCCTCTGGCACTTTCGGCCTGCCTTGTGCATGGGCAGAGAAGCCCTTCACGGTTGGAGGAATGCCCTCAGGCATGGAGACATTGGTACCGATGGCTAGAGGTCAGTGAGCACACACAGAGGACCAAGGAATATGACAATATCTGTGACACTGTGCATGCTTTAAAGGTCATTTAATACCCTTCTTTTTAATTTATAAAATGATGCTGTTCTCCAACAATATTTTTTCCTAAGTATAGTAATGTCTTCTTGAATTATGTATTTTTTTTGTATTTTTTTTCTATTTGTCTTATTCTCTATTGGTGGCACCAGTTATGTATAATTCATCTTTTCTGTCTATCTTTTGTATTTACTAATTTCTCTCCATTCCTTTAAAGCTATTTGTTCATTTCCATTTATTTTGCCCACTTTTTACAAAGTTTCTGTGCTTCTTGTCCTGTACCATGCTGTATGCAGTGCATATTTGTCTATTTTTGTTTCCATCATGGTTTTTATTTACATAATGGGCTCTTTCCTTCCAACTTTTCCTGAACTCTAGTTGCTCATCTTTTATTTTCTTTCTGTGTCTTATCTGAACTTGCTTTAGCTCTTGTTTTAAAGAATTATTATTATTATTAATTTAGAGAAGTACATTCAGTCCTAATTTTTATCAGCTACATGGCAGCATTTTTCTGGTGAACTTTCTTTTTCCACCATTTGTTTGTTTGCTTTTCTGTTCCTTTCCTTCTTTTTTTCTCCCCTTATATTATCTGTATACAGATCCTGTGCTTGTTCTATTATTATTATTATTACTACTACTACTACTACTACTACTACTACTACTACTACTACTACTAATCTTTTTTTTTTTTTTCATTTTTTAACAGCTTTATTGTGGTATAATTGTCATATACAAATCAAATATACAATTTGATCTTTTTACATATGTATATTCTTGTGAAACAATTACCACAATCAAGGTAATGAATATATTCATGTCTCTTTCTCACCTCTCCCACCACTCCTTATCCCCATGCAACCATTGATCTGATTTCTATTATTTTTTATTAGTTTATATTTCCTAGTTTTATATAAATGGAATGACACTTATGTAATTTCTTTCTGGGTTCTTTCACTCAGATAATTATTTTGAGATTCATCCATGTTGAATTATTTTGAGTTACTTCTTTGTGGTTGCTTTGAGGATTACAATATGCATTTTTTTTAAAGGAATTCCTTTCTTTTTATTTATTTATTTATTTATTTATTTATTTATATTTATTTATTTTTGGCTGTGTTGGGTCTTCGTTTCTGTGCGAGGGCTTTCTCTAGTTGCAGCAAGCGGGGGCCACTCTTCATCGCGGTGCGCGGGCCTCTCACTATCGCGGCCACTACTACTAATCTTGAACTGAGATGAGTTCTTTCTGGACCAGCTCTTAGTAGGTTTATGGGGAACGGTCCAGGGTGGTTTCCTATGCGAACAGTACTCTCTCTGGCTCTTAGGAAATTTCCTCATGGCACCAGTTTATGTGGTTGAGTGAGTTCTTTTAAAATTATTCTTCCCCCTGGAAGGGGACCAGCAGTCACATGATTGCTGTCTACCCAGAGCCCCTCTCCTCATGCCTCGCCTCCTGGCAGATGACTTTCAGCAAAGACCAAGCATCTGTGTGTTCCCATGCAGCCCACGCTCTGCTCCTCCGCTTTGCCAGACGTGATCCTAGGGAGGTCCCCATCCAATTCCCCCAAATTCTCACTCAGGGAGAGGACTTGGAATCACTCCACAGCCTTGTTCACCACCTTGAGAGCCACTCTCTGTAGGCTTTCTCCAGCCACAGATGTCTTGTTCTGGTGTATCCCATGGACCTGTTAGATCCTTGCAGTCTTTTCCTCCAGTGGAAATTACATCTCACTTGCTTATTTTTGTTGTTGTTTTAGAGTGATTAGTGAGGAAAGAAGGGAGCATAAATGTCTTTTTCCGGCTCTCTTAAAGACAGAAGTTGGTAGTTTATTGGAGGATAAACTACGTATCTTGCACCTCTGCTTCTCACAGATATTTTGTCTCTGCTCCAGGGAAGCACTGTCCAGTGCAGCTGGTGTGGGGATGCTCTACATCTGTGCTGTCCAATATCACAGCCACATGTGGCCACTGGACACTTGAAATGTGGCTGGTGTGGCTTAGGAATTGAATTTTTAATTTCATTTAGGTTAATCTATTTAATATCACATTGAATCAGCCAAACTCTAGTTCTTTAGGTTTCCCTAGAAGAATGTGCTTTTAGGAGGTGTATATCTTTGCAGGTTTTATTTCTGTCTTCTGCCTGGTACCTCCCTGCCCCGAGACAAAGAAAACATTTGGGAACTGCTTGAAGGTAAAAGGGAAAATGCCAGAAAAAAAAGAACAGGGGCTAATACCTCAGAAATCTTATCCTTCATCAACTGGAGTCCAATTTTCCTCCTTAGATGGAGCCAGAGGCCAAGGATTCTTTGGAAACCCCTAGCAGCTGGATAGATGCCCAGCCCCTTTTAGCCTCAGCTGTCACTTCTGGTACCTAAGGCAATTGCTAGTGCAGCATTTTTCTGTGGAATGTATAATCAGCTAGGAAGAAAACCGCTCCTGGCTGGGTGCTAGGTCTAACGGGGCACGACGACAGGGGAGACAAGACGTGAGGTCGAGTGTGGTCTTACTCCCAGGGGGTGAATGACCACAAAATCTCCATGTACTGGTCTCTGCTCACATCACCAGGGGCTTCTTGCAACTTCCCTTTGTCCTCTGCGGTCTGGCCTCCTCTCCGACCCCGAGGATGTGCCATGTCCCTGCTCTGCTGGCCACAGGACTTTTGCACATTTTTTTTCCCCCACGTCTAAAATCCTCACCACCCTTGGCCATCTTTCACTTTTCACGTCTACCCATTCTTCAGACTGTGAATATTTTCCCCAGAAAGTCCTCTTGACTCCTTAGTCCAGGGCAGTCATATCTTGATGAGTAAAGTGGTTTAGATATCTGCCCAGGAAGCTTACCGTATTTTAGAACAGGAGCCACAGAGGGGAACACACCTGCAACTCCTCCAGGAACTCGTGATCCTGTTACCGAGTCCAAGCTCCTAGAACTCGCTGCATATTAGGCGAATAAATCAAGAGATGAGTTGCTGGGTCAAGGAACAATGACTTTATTCAGAAAGCCAGCAGGCAGAGAAGACCGTGGACTAGTGTCCCAAAGAACCATCTCCCGGAGTTAGACTTCAGGCTTCTTTTATTCTAAAAGGGGGGGGGGGGCTAAAGTCCTGGTTCTGGCCAGACTCAGAGGGGACGTGTTAATTTCTTTCTTCCTGCAGCCATTCACAGGTGGCCCTGGTCAGGAGGTTTCCTGTGAGCTAAACGAAGTTATTTTAGCTGAACACTCATTACCTGGGAGGTAGGTTTCCCAGAAATGGGCCATTATGTATAATTTAAGCTTATAGGCAATATCCCTTTAGTGATTGACTTGTAATGGAATACAAAGTTTCTTCCCTATTAGAATACTCTTGGGTTGTGGTGTTCCCACCCTCTGTCTCTAAGATAGATAGATGTTTGGTGTTTATCATTTTGGGGATGCTTGAAGAACAGATTCTGATTTCAGAAAGGCCATCCAGGAGCCTAGGATGAAACTTAAACTATTACTCTGCTGTAAACATTATACAAATCCTCCTCTCATGCCTCAGTAAAATATTCGCCAGGTGATTTGCAACTGCACTTGTAGACTCTTTAGTCATAATTTAAAAAAATAAATAAGTATTCCATTCTTGGAACTCACAAGACAGGGACACTTTTTTAGACTTAGGTATTTTCTAGAAATGCAGGGTGGAATAATAAAGAATCCTGGTGCAATTTTATTGAAGGGTGGGAAAGGCAGTGCTTTTACCTAATGAATAAAGTTACTTCCCAGTTTGCTACAAAGTATGTTCATTGTTCTCTACCAGTGTAGTCCTTTGCTGTTCCGGAGACAGGGCTGGATTGTGGGCGAACAGAAAGAGGAGCAGAAAAATAAGAAGAAAAAAGAAAATAAGAGAGTCTGATTGGGTTATGGTAGAATGAAGTCCCTGGGACTATTTTTCTGAAAGCAAGAAAGCTTATAAAACCAATTTCTCCCTTTCAAAAATGACACTGATTATGCTGAGTCAGGCGGATGCTAGGTTAATATCTAAGCCACTTTGTTCTGTTGTCTGGGAGGCTCATAGAATGATTCACCAACAAAGGTAACTTCCCAACCAAATAACCTGACTTCTTTGAGTTTCCCAATATATCTGGAGTGAGTTGCTCATTAGCAATTACTAGTGTGAAAGGCCACTAACAGTTACTTCCTAATTGGAGTTAACTCAGGCCAGATCAGGAAGGGGTAGCTGGCATAGTAGACTATTTCCAAACGATGCGAGTCGAAGTAAGTGTAATTTTATTTTTTAAGACTCCGTTTAATTTTAGCTTTATAAATGCACTAACGTTTTTTCTCTTTTAAACTCTTTATGTTGGAATACAGTTGATTAACAATGTTGTGTAATGCAGTAAAATTGCTTAAACTTTGGTTATACGATAATTTATGTTAGTTTACCAGGAACAGAACCGTAAAAAGATCCAGAAGGCCAATAACATCAACTCATAATGCTGTAATTTTCAACTTCTTCATGTCGCTGGTGACACAGAAGGAAGCAGGATGAGCAAGGGGTACGTGTGGGAACTTGATCTGAGATTTCTCTGAGATGACCAATATAAGTTGGTCATGTAATTGTTCCAAAATAGCTCCAAAAAAGTGAAATTCAGATGAAGTCATTATGCAGGCTTTACAGCCTTCAGAGAGTCTGGGCCTGAGGCTAAGAAAATAAAAATGGGGCTTCCCTGGTGGCGCAGTGGTTGAGAATCTGCCTGCCAATGCAGGGGACACGGGTTCGAGCCCTGGTCTGGGAAGATCCCACATGCCGCGGAGCAACTAGGCCCGTGAGCCACAACTACTGAGCCTGCGCGTCTGCAGCCTGTGCTCTGCAACAAGAGAGGCCGCGATAGTGAGAGGCCCGCGCACCGCGATGAAGAGTGGCCCCCGCTCGCCGCAACTAGAGAAAGCCCTCGCACAGAAACGAAGACCCCACACAGCCAAAAATAAATAAATAAATAAATTAATTAATTAAAAAAAAAAAAGAAAGAAAATAAAAATGGACCTTATTTGTATGGAACCAACAAATGAATTAATTAGCTCCTTAAAAAGCTCTAAAAGTGTCATGTTTAAGTAGCCTTGCTCAGTTTGAGTTGGAGAGGGTGTTTTGTGAGTCAATCACAATCAGCGTCCAGTGAAGGTGGAGAGCTTGTATCATATACATGGAATTTCTTTGTATTTTTTCCCCTTCATCTGACATACATTCTTAAGTAAAGGACACATATTCCTGTAGCTAAATGTGTGTGTATTTTTAAAATAAATTTATTTATTTATTTATTTTTGGCTGTGTTGCTGTGCGCGGGCTTTCTCTAGTTGTGGCGAGCAGGGGCTACTCTTCTTTGTGGTGCACGGGCTTCTCATTGCGGTGGCTTCTCTTGTTGTGGAGCACAGGCTCTAGGCGCATGGACTTCAGTAGTTGTGGCACATGGGTATAGTTGCTCCGCGGCATGTGGGATCTTCCCAGACCAGGGCTCGAACCCATGTGCCCTTTGTTGGCATGCGGATTCTCAACCACTGCGCCACCAGGGAAGTCCAAATGTGTGTGTGTTTTTTTAGTTTTTATTTTTTGGCTAATGGGTGGTCCCTCTTGTTTGACAGCTTTGGCAGAGAGGAGATAGAAGAGGAAAGAATTTTTTAAAAATTTATTAAAAAAAAAAATTTATTTTATCGAAGTATAGTTGATTCACAATGTTGTGTTAATTTCTGCTGTACAGCAAAGTGATTCAGTTTTACACACATATACATTCTTTTTCATATTCTTTTCTATTATAGTTTATCACAAGATATTGAATATAGTTCCCTGTGCTATACAGTAGAACCTTGTTGTTCATCCATTCTATATATACTAGCTTGCATCTGCTAATCCCAAACTCCCACTCCCTCACTCCTTGAATCCCTCCACCTCAGCAACCACAAATCTGTTCTCTATGTCTGTGAGTCTGTTTCTGCTTTTTAGATAAGTTCATTTGTGTCATATTTTAGATTCCACATATAAGTGATATCATATGATATTTGTCTTCCTCTTTCTGACTTACTTCACTTTGTATGATAATCTCTATTTGCATCCATGTTGCTGTAAATGGCATTATTTCATTCTTTTTTATGGCTGAGTAATATTCCATTGTATATGTGTACCACATCTTCTTTATCTGTTCCTCTATCGATGGACATTTAGGTTGTTTCCATGTCTTGGCTATTGTGAATAGTGCTGCTATGAACACAGAAGTGCATGTACCTTTTGAATTATGGTTTTGTCTGGATATATGCCCAGGGGTGGGATTGCTGGATCATATAGTAGTTCTGTTTTTAGTTTTTTGAGGAACCTCCATACTGTTCTCCATAGTGGCTGCACCAATGTACATTCCCACCAACAGTAATAGGTGGGTTCCCTTCTCTCCACACCCTCTCCAGCATTTGTTATTTGTAGACTTTTGGATGATGGTCATTCTGACCAGAGTGAGGTGATACCTCATTGTAGTTTTGATTGGCATTTCTCTAATAATTAGTGATGTTGAGCATCTTTTCATGTGCCTGTTGGCCATCTGTATTTAGAGACTTGATGTTGGTTATCTCAAAGTGTTGGGTGAAAACTCAGAAACTCACAGAAGGGGTCTCCAAGAGACTCTTGGTCTCCTCCAGAAATATGAATTATTTATGGTCAGGAGCTCAACATCATTAACATGTGTCAATAAGGCAACATTACACACAATACAGGATTCTTTTCGTTTTGATTGTGCATTTTGCTACAACAGCAGATAATGATACTCAAAGTAATGAACCTTAAACTATGAAGATTTTGTTCTTATGTTGAACTAAATGTACATTAAGTCTAATATATATTTAGTAAAATTTATAAACACCATTGTAACACCTTATAAATCAGCATAGATTGAAAGCTATGTGCGTCCTACCATAGAATTTGAGAGGCTGGCTGGATTCAGATGACCCTAGCTTTCTCTCAGGCCCAGGGAAGGTAAGCTTTTGCCTGAGAACACACAGCTAGGAAAGATTCATACCTCTTCACCTCCTCAGTTTGGAAATAAATGTTTTTAATTAGAATATAAAATTTTCCTCCTTTGGATAAGAAATGAAATGAGATAATTTCTATAATTCTTTCAAAATCTAATAAGATCATGAACATTTTACCCAGTCCAATTTCATTGTGTAACTTCGTCTTCATAATCAAGAAATTTCTCCAAATAACCTGTTCTGTTTCATCCTGACTTCTATCATTACTATCACTCAGGTATACCCCAATTTTTTTTTTTTTTTGGTAAAATTTTTACGTTACTCTTTCACAATGGGGGTTACTTTGACCTCAACCACTTTTTAATAATTTAAGGTATGAGTTCTTTTCTTAATCCAGCCTTAAAAGGTATGGATTCTTTCTGTCATCTTACAAATCTCCTGAGAGCCTCTGCTTTTGAGCAGATCTCATGAGCCCCTTTTCTTCTCTCCCACCTTAATCTGTAGGTTTTTCTAGGTGCTGGAGCATGGGAAGCAGAGGAAATAGCCCAGACAGCGATGGACAGAGAGGAGGGGTGAGCTAACAGGAAAGGGAGCTGGAGAATGAGGGTTGGGGGAGGAGCTAAGGCTTTTCCAGGAAAGGAGTTAGGGAGACTCACTTGTTGATTCAGCATCTCTGGTTCCTTAAAAGAAGCCAAGTGTGTAACCTTTGCTTTTATGGAGTCAGGAAAGAAAGCTTTGCTTCTCAGCAAAACTAGTCCCTGCCTCTCCCCACCCCTGTCCTTTTAAAAGTAAACAAAGCTTCCTAGTCCACAGAATTAAAAGGCTGAACACACTTGGAAAAGCTCACATCTTGGTGTAATGGGATATGGGCAGGGAGGTAAATATGGGTGTCAGAACTTTTCTGGTTTGATGGGGGCAGGCTCTCTGGGGACAGAAAACTCCAGTTTCCCTGAAGTGCAGGGACTGGGACAGAAGAGGTAAGACAGAGCCATTCAAGGCAAATTTCCTTGTTTTATGATTTGCTTGTGGCTGTTCCAGTTGTCTTCATCTGTGTACAGACAAAGCTGCGTGCAAAAGTTCCACAGCTTGTGCCCTTACTACATACCCACACCTACATGAGAACCACGGACCATTTTGTAACACTCCTGGCATTCTGCAGCAGTTCAAAATGTACCTTTGCATTTTTTACCTTCCTTTCTCAAAACATAATCTTCCCCAGCTCTACCAAACACATTTAAATCATGAGAGGACAGATGACCTAAAAAGTCATTTACCCTTGCTAAGATTTCACTTGGAAGACTCCTCTTGATTCTTTATTTTTCTAGATTGACCAAGAGACAGCCCACTGTCGGGATAGAAATTTGCAGCATCATTTGGGTCAAAATAGCACAGTTGTGGACCCACAGTTTAAGAGGCTGTATGTCTTCATCTAGTTAACAAACTGTCTCTTGTTCTTTATAAGATGTAACCCTACCCAAGAGTTTCTGGCCAGTGTTAGGATCAGACCATGGGTGTAACTTTTGCACCTGATGAGGGGTCCTCTCCATAGTGCAGGAGGTGTAAAACGATACCTATTTCTTCTAAAACAGTCGGGGTGGGGAGGGAGGCTCAAGTATTCCTCTCATACCACCACTCATTTATTTCCCCTGAGAAGCATGCAAAAAAACACTCAGAAACTTTTTATGCTACAAATGATGTACAAGCATTCTAGCTGTTTGATTGTTGGTTTATAGAATGTAATTGACAGAATGGTATGAGGTTCAGAGAGTCTGACTGTGTCACCTGAAACCAGGAGACGATGAACATCCTGGTTTGTGGTATGAATCTTCTAGCCAGAAACGGCAGTGTGTACAATGAGATACCACCTCACACCGGTCAGAATGGCCATCATTAAAAAAGTCTACAAATTCTCAGGAGGGAATGAGACTAGACATCTAGGAAGGTGATACGATAGGACTGGTAAATGGGAGAAAATGTTGTCATCTGGCAAACAGAATTAGGATTGAAATATGTTCATTTGAACTGAAAATTTAAAAGAAATTTTGACCTCATTGAGGACATTTTGATAGTGTCATGGTGAGTGGAATTAAGATTGTTTGGTATAAAATTTTAAAAAAGTCTACAAATAAAAAATGCTGGAGAGGGTGTGGAGAAAAAGAACCCTCCTACACTGTTGGTGGGAATATAAGCTGGTGAAGCCACTATGGAACACAGTAGAGAAGTTCCTCAAAAAACTATAAATAGAGTTACCATATGATCCAGCAACCCCACTCCTGGGCATATATCTGGACAAAACCATAATTCAAAAGGTACATGCACTTCTGTGTTCATAGCAGCACTATTCACAATAGCCAAGACATGGAAACAACCTAAATGTCTGTGGACAGATGAATGGACAAAGAAGATGTGGTACACATATACAATGGAATACTACTTGGCCATAAGAAAGAATGAAATAATGCCATTTGCAGCAACATAGTTGGACTTAGAGATTATCATGGTAAGTGAAGTAATCAGACAAAGACAAATGTCATATAATATCACTTATATGTGGAATCTAAAATATGATGTAAATGAACCTATCTATGAAGCAGAAACAGACTCACAGAGATAGAGAACAGACTTGTGGTTGCCAAGGAGTGGGGGTGAGGGAGGGAAGGATTGGGAGTTTGGGATTAGCAGATGCAAACTAGTATGTACAGAATGGATAAGCAACAAGGTGCTACTGTATAGCGCAGGGAACTATATTCGACATCCTGTGATAGACCATAATGGAAAAGAATATAAAAAAGAATGTATGTATACGTATAGCAGAAATTAACACAACATTGTAAATCAACTATACTTCAATTATAAAAAAAAAAAGAAGAAATGGCAGTGTGGTACCTAAGGAAAACAGCAGAGAAAGAAACTGCTTCCATGTTTCTGTTATAACTCTCCTTGCTTGGTTTCTGCTGAAGAATGACATTTTGACATTCCTCAGGAAATTCACACCACTGAGATTTTTGTGTTTTTTGTTCTTTTTTAAATTTGTAATTGCTTAGGATGTGCACACATTAGAAAGGGCGGGCCCCTGTTTCCCAAACGTAGTGCATCCTTGGCAGCCGGTCAGCACACCGAGGCTGCTGTGGTATCACAATCACGTCCTGCTTTCAACAGCTTCCTCTTCTCTTTCGCGGAATTGGAAATGAACTCAACTGGGATACTTCAGTCACAGCAAGCGGGAAGTAGTAAATTAAGGAAAACACCATGAGGATAATGAATTTGTTGCAGTGTGGTCAGCCTCGCTGAGGGCAACAGTTCTGGAGAGAGCTAACTTATGGAGCACCTAATGCCACAACTCTGTGGTTAACTTGGCCTTTGTGATTTAATTTAAAACTTTTACCTTTTTATTTTGAAATAATTTTAGACTTAGAAGAATGTTGCAAAAATGGAACGAGGAGTTCCCATATGCCCTTCCCCCAGCTTCTCCCAATGTTAACGTTACCTGAGCCTGATACAATGATCAAAATCGGGGAATTCATGCGGATTTAATTCCACTCAGTCGCCTTCAGATCTTAGTTAAATTTGCTAATTGTGATCTTTTTCAGGCCCAGGATCCAGTCCAGGATTACAGCTTACATTTAATGGTTGGAAAATAACTTTTAAAGTTTGCTGTACCACCTACATATTTAATTTTAATTTTAAATTTTAAACAATTAGGAAGCTTAAGTATAATGATGTCATAATGACAGTAAAAATGTCCAAGCCTGTTGATTGTGAATTCAAATAACTGCCCTGATGTGCTTATTCCAGATAGAATGGAAAACAAAAAGTCATCTCCCCGAGCACATTTACTTCTCACCCATTTTAAATGGGAAGTGCTAGTATAGTCTTGGGAGCATTTTGCCAGGCCAGCACTTCCCGTGGTCAACTGGGTCGGAAGCCAAATTAGAATTGCCTCCTATTTTTAAATCATTTTGATGAGTTCTAATATTATTACCTGACTCCTATCTTCATCCAAAAGTAGCCTTGGGTTTATCCCTCCAAAAACCTTTTAACCCCTTTTGCTTTGACATATCAACTGTTCAAATTCTCAGCCTGTATCAGTGTAGTTGGAGTTTTGGGGTACCAGTTGTGTGAATAACACTGGACTAACTAATATTCTGAGAAGTAGATTGGTTCCAGCCACAAAGAGCTGAACTCTCATAGGAAAGGGAGAATATATTCAGCTAAAAATTAATTAGGTTGTATGTATTAGAGTGCTTCCGAGAAACAGAACCAACAGGATGTGTATATATATATACACACACACAGTCACATATATACACATATACTCTCTCTATAAATAAATATGTATACTCTCTCTCTACACACACACACTATATATACTCTTTATATATATGTGTGTATATATATACATATATATATATATATATAGAGAGAGAGAGAGAGAGAGAGGGAGAAAGAGAGATTTATTATAAGGGATTGGCTCACATTACTATGGAAGCTGCAAAGTCCCAAAGACCTGCAGTCAGCAGGCTGGAGACCAGGAAAGTCGACGTTTTAGAGGTTAAAGGCCAAAAAAGACCTATGTCGAGCTCAATTGTCAGGCAGGAGGATTTCCCTCTTTCTCAGCCTTTCGTTCTGTTCAGGATGAGAGTGTGGACTGTGTACCCGCCCACATGAGGGGGGGGCCACGTGCTTGGAGCCTCCCTCCGGCCTCCCACCCGGGAGCCTCCATCCTGCCTCCTCACCCGGGAGCCTCCATCCTGCCTCCTCACCCGGGAGCCTCCATCCTGCCTCCCACCCGGGAGCCTCCATCCTGCTTCTTCACCTGGGAGCCTCCATCCTGCCTCCTCACCCGGGAGCCTCCATCCTGCCTCCTCACCCGGGAGCCTCCATCCTTCCTCCCACCCGGGAGCCTCCATCCTGCCTCCTCACCCGGGAGCCTCCATCCTGCCTCCTCACCCGGGAGCCTCCATCCTGCCTCCCACCTGGGAGCCTCCATCCTGCCTCCTGCTCTGTCGCTGGTCGTCTTCTCTGCCATGGTAGTGGGGGAACAACCACTAGTGACATTCATATAGTGCCTTTCCTGCAGCTCCTGCTACTGGGAGTCAGGGTAGTGATGTGACCAAGGGAAAGTCACTTAGTGGCCCTTGGTTCCTATTTTTTTGAAAAATGAGGGGATTGGAGGAGATGATTTCCCAGATTTCTTCCAGTTTTCTAACTCTATGATTCTTCTTCTCTCATTCTTCTTCTTGCCTCTTCTGCATTTGATTCATTCTCCTACCTGCTTTGGGTTCCACTGAAAAACTGTCTTCCTAAGAATAGATCCTGGCCATTGGTGAAGCTCATCCTTCTTCCCCCAGAGTGAGTGGGCCAGTCAGGGTGTCAGAGATGGACCCCCGCCAGGTCCTCCCTGATGACACCAGCTTTGCTTTTTTAAGGTCCATCTCTTGCCAGGTGTGTAGGGTTTGATTAACCACTAAAGAGGTTCTTTTTGGGAGGGGTTTCTGAAGTTTTTCTGGAACTTAGGGGTTTTACGAGATTAATCTCTAGAAAGATATAGTTTTTACTATAATGACAATAACACACAAAATACTTTTCAAAGCATTTTTTTTTCATGTATTTTATCTCACTTTACAAAATGAAAAGTTACTGTAGAAAAAAGAAAGGAAGGAGGAACATGGTAAATTTTGTACACAAGTGCAAGGTGGCATTCTTCTCAAGCTCGCATGGAGAAATTTTAAAGCAATGAGTGTGACCCTCTTACTCCCTGAAATGGTTAACTTGGACCACGAACTGGATGCAACTGAATTTTTAAAACGTCTGTAAAATTTAAAAAGTGACATGTATAACATTTTAAGATCTTATTTACGATTTATGACCTACTTTTTTCATCACGTTAGCACAATTTAAATTTTTCTTTAAGACTAGCTTGATAAACGCACACAAAGAGAAATAAGCTTGATTGATAAAAGTCAGAGAGTCTGTCTTCTGGGGTAAGCACATAAGAGTTGACAAAAGGATCTTGACTGTTCAGGATCATTTAAAACCAATGAATTAAAAATCAGGAGGTCGGGGAGAGCCATACAGAGATGATAAGGCTCTCTGTATTTGTCTTAACAAAGGAAGCATTAAACCAGGGTGATTTTCCCCTTCGTTCTTTCTCCCCCACCAGGGAGGAATGTGAAACTCAATTTTACCCTTGGTTGAGAAGGTGCTAATTTGTCTGACAAGTTGTTGGAATCTGAGGATGCTCAGGGTATCCTTGACGTCTCAAACCTTCATGCTGAGTGAAGCATGCTTTAAATGTGTCAGTGTTTGGGAGGTTTTCTGTATCTCATTAGGTAAGAACAATATAAACCACATGAATGCAAATGGGGCAGGAACCTGTCTCCTCACAGTGGGACAAACTTCAAAGTGTTCTAACCAAGGCAATTTTTGAATCACCCTCATTCAACTAAATATTTTATCCGAAATTAACTCTATTCTTTCATATCCTAGAGGACTTGAGTGAACTTTTTCTCCATTTGCTGCCTATTTCTTGCGAGGTGTGATCTTCAAATCCTTCCCTTTATTGATTGCAGTATAAGCAAGTATTTATCAAGAAGGTTCCTAAGAGGGAGAGCCATGTAAACATGAAAACGTTAATTCCTTTTCTTTTTAATTGTGTATTTATTGATTTTTTCCCTATACTTTCTAAAGCCAAGAATTAGCTGTATGAATGACCTTTGCATGTTAACTAAATCCTAGCTGGTAAACTGCTGCGTTATTAAGAGACAAGTCCTACTGTAGAAAAAGACTGTTTCCTAGCACACAATTCACCCTAAGTTGCATGGTTGATAGTAATAGCTAACACTTCACTCTTACTATGAGCTCGGCATTTTTCTAGGTGCTTTTACTTATACTAACTCAGGTAATCCTCACAATAACCCTGTGAGATGGGAATTATTATTTCAGCTTTACAGAAGCTGAAAAGTGATGACAAAAATAGCGTAGCTGTAAAGCAATGGAGCCAAATTCAGCCTCAGACTTTCTGGTTTCAGAGTCCAGCCCCTAACTCCTATGCTGTGCTGTTTTTTCTCATGCATGGACCCTCATCTAGAAGTGATAAAGGATGCTGGTTAGGACTGCTGTGGTGTGGCCCAGGGAAGAATACCACTGTAGTCGATAAAACCTCCCTTGGGATCTGCTTGTAGCTGAATTTTCTAAAAGACAAAATTGTAATCAATTTTCAATATTTGCAATAACATTTAACATTTACTTGCTCTTTTTTTTGGACCAGCGTTATATATTATATAAAGAGTGAGCTCTTGAAGCATTCCTTCTAAAATAAGAGCTATTACTTACTGAGTCCTTACTATGTGTGAGATATTTTATATTCATTTCATTTCATCTTCGTGATAACTTTGTTATGTGGGTTTTGTTATTCACATTTTGCATAGAGGAATATGAGATTCAGGGAGGTTAAATAATATGCCCAAGGTTACATGAAATGCTGGTTGTTTCCCAATATTTACTCTTTCCAACTTCATCAGTAATAAACCCTCCTGATTACTAACTGGCTATAAGAATACCTGGAATAATGATTACTTTTCAAGCATTCCTTGCATTTAGATGTTACCATGGGATTATGTTCTGGCCAATGAGGTGTTAACAAATGTGTGTGACTTCAGAGAAGTGTCTCAGAAGACTGTATCTCTGACACCTCCCCCCGATACTTTCTTCTTTCCTCTGGCAGGAACATAGATACAATGGCTGGTGCTCCAACAGCCTTCTTAGATTGTGAGTAGACAACCATTACTAAGAACTGAAAAGCCCTGACTGTATAGATTCTACAGTACAGAACATGATATCAGCTTTGGACCACCTACTTCTGGAATTCTTTTGAATGAAAGAGAAATATAAACTTTTATAGTGTTTAAGCCACTATTGCTTGCATATTTCTACCTGCAATTGTACATAACCCTGATCAATATACTCTATATCCAGTATATCCTTGCTTCTCAAATTGTCACATGCATTCAGATCACCTGGAGGTCTTATTAAAGTGTAGATTCTGACTCAGTAGGTCTGAGGTGGGATCTGAGAATTTGCATTTCTGTTAAGCTCCCAGGTGATGCTGAAACTGCTTGCTGGTCCATGAACCACACTTGGAAGAGCAAGGTAGAAAGAACTGGTATCAGAATTAGTTCCTAGGGCTTTTGGATATCAAAGTCCATGCTTTTTCATTTATGTCTAGCAATCTCCCTTAGCATTTTCACTTTTGTAATTTCTCCTTATACCCAGAATATCATCATAATAGTTTAAACATGTTAATGCTTCAATAACTTGTTTCCTTAGCAACTTTAGGATAAAATGTAGGCTCTCCATGTAAAATATAATTGTTTGATTCAGGTGAGGTTGACATGGAGTGAAACTAAAGGGACGGTGGCAGGGTTCATTTGCTACTTTCAATTTATTTCATGATTGAGTTGAATATACAGTTAACTGTCTTATGATCGATTTTTGAAGAAGACTAAATGTCATATGAGTTAACAGGAATAATACAATTATATTATGAGAATCTGATAAATAATACAATCATATTATGTAAATCATCATTATTGGCTAAATCAGTGATACTCATCCTTGTAAATTAGACTGCTGAGGAATAGATTGTAAATTAGACTCTGCTGAGGAATATCTAGAACTTCTTTTGCCTAGGCTGGAACCAGACCCCTAGAACTGAATCTCTGGGGGCGGGTCCCAGGCATCAATGCTTTTCAGAGCTCTCCAGGGGATTTCAATGTATAATCAAGTTTACAAACCACTGGCCTAAGTGAATGTTTTCATACAAAACGCCATACCTATTTCAAAAACCCTTCAACCATTAAAATAAATATCAAATGTCAAATTATTTTTCTGGAGTTTCTTTTGTCTGAATCAAGAGTTACAACATAATTGCTTGAATATCTTCATACCTGGAGTGTATATTTACTTTGGAAGTATTAGAAGTCATTTGTTAAGGGGTAGTCAGTCATTAAGTTCAAGTGATCCTATGTAATCATCTAAAAGAGTCGATATAAATCAGGACCATCTCCTCATATTTTAATGATTATTCAAACCACATATTCCTGAAAAATCGACAGTCATTCCACACACGCAGAGCACGTTTTTATGTACATGTACAAGATGTGCTCCTTTTGCCCCTCCAGGCACCCCCATCACATCCTCTCACTGCTGACTTATTTGGACAGCACCTGTGGTACCCATGCCCTAGGGTTCCCGGTTGGCTCAGGCCAGTGGGCAGTCCCATCTACCCACCGCCAGATCTAAAGAGTGGGAAGGAAAGAAAGCATTTATTCCCTTGGTTCCCTTCAAGGTTTCCTCAGACTGGCTGTTGCCCTCCACTGAAGGTCACTGCTGCCTTCAAGGTCACCTCCTCTATGGGCTGTCTCACATTTTGGGTCCTCAGTTCTCCCTCTCGTGCCTGTAAGCTGAGCCAGGGAAAGATTCTGGGACTGTTGGTCTCAGTTTCCGGCACTGTCCCTACTGCTGACTTGACACTGTGCTCACAGCTTTATAATAGGCTCCATGAAAACAAAGCCTCCAAACAATCATCGCATTTGGACTGTGCCTTTGGTTTCCTGTTGGGACCCTGACTGATACAGTGCCTGATAAGAACAAGGTGAGAAAATCTGCCCTGAGATCACACCAGTGACAGAGATAGCAGCTGGGAGGCACTGAGCTGCCACTCCACTATAACTCACATCAGAATCCAGGTCAAATGTGGAAAATGGGTGTAATCATTTTCTAAAAGCATGTTCATCTCTGTTTGTACAGGTGGATTACAAGTTGAATTCTGTAATCTGTTTACCTTTGTGTGATTTAAGAGCACCAATTCAAGGATACCACGAGGATCAAAATCTACCTAGATGGCTTTATTTTTATTTTATTTTTTATTTTAAAAAAAATTCTATAGTGCTTTACAATTTTCAAAAGTTTCACACATGTGATTTCATATAAGCATGGCCTTTACTTATTATTGCTTTCTGTATGGTTCACTCTGGAGTACTTACTGTTCTCAGTATTTGCCCTGTTTTTCTACATTTATGTCTTAGCTCATCCTCTTATTTCTTCTTAGAATTCAAGGTCTAGATCAAATGCCATCTCTGCCGTGAGGTTTTCCCTGATTTTTCTCAACTGAAGGAAAACATGTTCTTTTATGAAATCGACCCCATTATCTACATGTATTGTGGCTTTTTCCACTTTACCTTGTGTCTCACATCCACACCTTGATAGCTGGCTGTCCTTGACAAGTCAGCTATACTCTCCTGTGTTTTGTTTTTCTTACCTGTAAAATGGGGATAACAATACTGCCTGCCTTGGTGAGTTGTGACGTTTGTGTCAGGAAAGGAAGGTAAAGCATTTCAAGCAGTGTCTGGCATGTAACAAACAATGCATGTTAGCTAGTTTATTATAATTGTACCCTTGTGATAAAACTGCATGGGCACACACTGTTGTTATTCTGGGGAATACTTCAGGGACAATGAGAGATTCACCTTTGTATTCCCAGCACCGAGCAACCAGATCAGGCACAGAGTTGGTGGCAGGGTGGTAGTTGCTTAGTTCATTCATTCATTCATTTAATGAAAAGGAGGCAATCGGGTACAGAGACATATTTCCTGGGTTAAAAGTCTGGTTTCCGACACTTAATGCTTGTGTGATTGGGAGCAAACACTTAATCCCACTGTACCTCAGCCTTCTTATCTATGAAGTGGAGATAATAGTACAACTCTTCCTTGTAGGATTATTGAGGTTTAAATGACATAATTATGTTAATCACTTAGCACCATGCCTAGAATATTGCAAGCATTCAATAAGTAGTAGTATTACTAAAGGAATCACAAGATTAGAAAGCAAGTGGCCCAGGGAGAAGATCACACATGAAGCAGAAGTGCTGTGGCTTAATGATTATTGTATGAAATGTTTAATACATTGAAAAAAGTACAGTGAAAAAGCGTACTCCTGACAGATAAGGAAAGCATTTTGAGGTTGAGAGTTATGCCAGGACAGGGTATCCTTGTATAAAGCTGCTCTAGTGATGTGAAAAAGATTCATATAGTCTATCTCTCGCCAAAGGGTATGTCAAATATGAGATTTACGCTTCCTGAGTGTTCTGGAGTGTGATACATGCCATTTATTTGTGTGTCAGTAACTCCGTAATCATCGCTACGGAGGACCCATCCACTTCTCGCTGACCTCCCCTATCGGCTCTGTACATTCTTCATTACATACCAGACGTGTACTCTGATGTATGGCCAAAAATCCAGGTGAAGCAGAGTGGAGGGCTGGAAGAGACAAGGGACTGCACCCTGCGGTGAGTCAGTCTAATTACACCCAAACCTAACTAATGGAGGGGTCAGTACGGTCGGAGAAGGGAGAGGAATGTGGCTTGTCTTTCTGCCTCTCTTTTTCCAGAGACTGACGCCAGTGAACTGTTGGGACTTGATAGCCACAATCAATAGTTTCTAAAACAATAAGGTCAGCACGGTAAAGATTCAGATTTCTTGCCTCCAAATGGAATGGAAAGAAGACTGGGGTGCTTAGCCATCGAGGTGAGTCTGACCTTCGCTGACTGACTGATGAAAGACTCTAGCAGAGGAAGAGATAAAAGAATAACACGGGGGAGCAGTGGTTGTAAATATGGTATCAGCACAATCCTGGTTTTTACTCTAGGAACATACTGAATTGTTATTTTGCTGTTATATTAAAAGGAGAACATCTCAGCTCTGGTAAAACAGTAGATTCTTTAAGAAAGTTCAGAAATAGAGAACCTGACGCATGTGTGATTTCTAATTAAGGTGTCTTCAACCGTCTTTATACATTTGAGTTAATTCCATTAATTCACTCATATTTCCTAAGTACTGAGTTCACCCAAAATTATATTTTAAAGACCAGAGATTGGTGTTTTGTATCTCACAATTCTCACTGGAACTGGTAGTTCAGAGGTCAGATTTTTCTACATTTAAAATACTCACTGGAAAAGAATATTTTATATATCTATATATATCTCTCTATATATATCTGGATCGCTTTGCTGGGCACCTGAAACTAGCACAACACTGTAAATCAACTATACTTCAATAAAAAAAAATACACACTGAAGGAGTATTGTAGGTCTGCATATGTCTAAATTGGGCTGCTCTGGAAATAGTATTTCCACCGTATCTCTGTGAAACATTTTAAAATTTGATTAGAAAATATGGATGAAAGAAATTGCCTTGTGGGTTAAATAAATGCTTGTCTCCGAGTTTAGAGGTTGTTTCAATCACGTAGATGCAGATGAGCTGAGATTTGAAGTTTCACATTATCTACAGTCAAAAGAAACCCAATTTCCTCTATTAAAAATGTCTTTAAAAGTTTTCTGAAAATGTATCAATGGCTTACAAAGCTTTCTTGGTGATCAAATCACTGCCACTATCAATTCTCTTGGTGATTTGAGGGTAAACAGGCATATATAAACTTCTTCAAATAAATGTGGATTTAAAAATTAGAAGGAAAAGGTCTCCTTAGCGTGCGTTATGTATTTGTTGAAGACCAATCATTGGAGAAAGGGTTCAAGGTGCTTGCTGAAGCTAAGGGGATCCGGGGTGGGGGGTGCATTTTGAGATGGTAAGACCACTGAGGTTGCCACACCCCAGGGAACAGAGGCTCTAACTTAGATGAAAAACAAAAACGTGGAAAATGAAACAAAGTTGACTTGTGGGTTGAATACAATTAGAGTTGAATTTATGGGAAAGTCCTGCCCAGTATGACATGATGGGAGTTTATTTTCTGAACATAAGTAAATGCCAATCCTCATCTGCATCTACAAAGCCAGACTTTCTCCCTTTTGCTGGACAGCTTCTGGGTTTGAATTTAGGTAAATATTCCAGGAGACATGACAGCATGGGGTATGACCTACCTTGACAAAGTTAGTGACTACTGTTTCCTCTAAGATTCTCATTGTCTCAAGAATCATTGTTACACATGTTGGAAACAATGATGTTGTTAGTGAATTGTTCCTCTGAGTTGCTACCTTGTAGACTTGAAGATTTTAAGATGTGATTAGCCCTGATGTGTTTTTCATCTAAACAAGGACAGTTATCTCATGTTTGTTCCTCAAAATCTACATTTCTCTATCCCAGTAGGTATTCTGGCATTAAGAATGGGATCCTGATCAAAGGAAATCTGAAGAAAATGGAAAGTATAAATTCTTTAATAAAAATGTAACCAACTATTGAATAAAATCTCTACTCTGAAACTGCTGATACTCTGTGCTTAAAATGCTTGGGTTGTGTGTGGTTATAGTGATTCTGCTTAATCCTGTTTTCTAGATTAATTTGTAGATCTTCTCTCCAAAGGAGATAAAACAGTAATCACTGAAAAGAAGTACTTTGTGATACTTACTTGTGTGGAACCCTCAAAGCTAAGGCATTAAAATATTTAAGATATAATTGAAATTAAAATTCCATAATTATAATATTTTATAAATTTATAATTATAAATAGTTCCAGCATCACCTCTCATTGCAAATATCTCATAATCACTACTAAGAGCCTTATGAGAATATTGCTACTTATAAGGCATAGGCATTTCTAATTTTGTAGATTTTTAAAAAATGCTACTTTGCCTGATCATTAAAATGTGAATGTGAAATTGAAATTTTCCAAGCTCATCTTTTCCCTGAAACAAATATAAAATTTTGAAGAGTCAGAGAGAGATTTGGTTAGGGACCCTCACCAATACCTGGGAGAGTAATTAAGAGAGTAACTTAATAGAAACACTGGTCATTTTTTTTTTTTTAATATTTTTTAAATTTTAATTTACTCATTTTTTGGCTGTGTTGGGTCTTCGTTGCTGAGCGCAGGCTTTCTCTAGTTGCGGCGAGCGGGGGCTCCTCTTTGCTGCGGTGCGCGGGCTTCTCATTGAGGTGGCTTCTCGTGTAGCGGAGCACAGGCTCTAGGCGTGTGGGCTCAGTAGTTGTGCCTCTTGGGCTCTAGAACGCAGGCTCAGTAGTTGTGGCGCACGGGCTTAGTTGCTCCGTGGCATGTGGGATCTTCCCGCACCAGGGCTCGAACCCGTGTCCCCTGCACTGACAGGCGGATTCTTATCCACTGCGCCACCAGGGAAGCCCCTGGTCATTTCATACATTACACTTCATGGTGTAACAGGGACAGCTCAATACCAGAAAACCATGCTCCAGAATACCTACAGACCAGCTCAGAGATGCCAATTCTTGTGCAGGTTTTGTAGAGTTACAATAGCAACTGATTTAAATGTTTACGACAGTGAGCTAAAGGTTCTATAAGAATAAAGACCAAAAGACCACCCAGAGAGACTGTGCTCTGCAAAGTCATTAGCATAATTTTTATTAACTGTCTGTCATAGTGTTTCATTCACATCATCGCTGCTAGATGATCTTGAACATTCACAGGAAATTGAAGCCTGGGAATTACAGAATATGCTGAGGATTCCACTAAAGGTGCCCAGAATACCAAAATATTTGCAATAGTACTCATACATGCCCATAAGTACAAGATAGACATTGTAATATGTTAATAATTCCATTATATTGTCTTGTAAGGACCTTTATCAAGCACGTTGAGACTTCCATGCATTTATCAAAATTATAAAATCTCACCAATGATGTTGTTGAAAGCTATATTGTAAAGGTACAGTGTAACTTCTCAAAAAAAAAAAAAAAGAAGCTTGTCCTCAATTCCCTAATGTAATGAATAAAAAACCCTTTGAGAAGAAACACAAATAATCCATATCCAAAACATGTATGCCATTCAACAAGTCTAATTTTAGGAAACTCTTGAAAGATTTCCCAAGGTTTTATCTACTCTTCTGAGGTGCTGGAGGTTTCTAGGAGAGAATCTGTATCATTCTCTCTGAATCTGGCCATTTTACCAATTCCCTTGAAATGGAAATATTTCCTTTATGTTTCAGGAAGAATATATAGAAAAATCCTGTTACCAAATCAAACAAGCTTTCCTCAGAACAACTGTATGTATCAATATGACAATTGTGCTGGTACAGAAATCCAATGAATATTAAGGTAAAACTAAGTGCAGATTCTAAGTGTATTTTATAACTTTTTAATTTCAAAAACAGTTGATTATATCTGTGTGGATCTATTTCTGGACTTCTGTTCTACTGATTGCTGAGTCTATCTTTTCACTGTTACCATATTGTCTTTATTACTGTCACTTTTGTTAAAAAAATTCAACTGAGTAAATTTGAAGATCTAATTGGCTTTATTCAAAGATTCATGAATCATGCAGGATCCCACCCAGCAAATAGAAAGAAGCCCTGAGGAGCTGTACAAAATGGAAGACTTTTCTAGGCAGTACAAGGTGGGGCAAGGAAGTTATTCTAGCAAAGAGTGTTTCAGGCAAGGTCACCTTCCTTTGGGGAAAGATAGGGTCTATCAGGCAGATTACCTCGATAGTGCTGAACAGCTAATTCCAGACTGATTGGTTAAAGGTCACATCCCCAGGAGAGGCTGAAACTGCAGTTAGGTTAGGTGTTAAGTCTTGGTTTGCTGATGTGGGGCTGAGCACAAGAGACTCCATTTGGGGCCTGTTGTTTCTTTTTTGACACTTTATAAGTCTTGAAATTGAGCAGTGTGAGTCCTCAACTTTGTTCTTTCTCCAAATTGTTTTGACTCTTCTGGTTCCTTTCTCTTTCCATAAACATTTTAAAATCAACTTGCCAATCTCTACACCCCACTGCCCCAGAAAAAAAAAAAGAAAAAGAAAAAGAAAAACCAAAAACAAACCCATCTTGCATGGATTTTGATTGAGACTGTAATGAATTGATAGATTAATTTTGCGTCTCCACAATATTATCTTTACAATACAGTCCAACATTATGAAACAATATTGTACAATATTATAATATTTTGTAATTATAATAAAATTACAACTCACTTGCAATATAATGCAATGCATTATAATATAATTACGTTACTGTATAATATTACAGTATTATATAATATTTCAATACAATATTATAATACTGAGTATTTCAGTCCATGAACAGATTTTTAGGACTCCATTTTTTTAGGTCTACTTTGATTTATTTTATCAGTATTTTATAGTATTCAGCATATAGATTCTGTACATATTTTATTAGATTTATATCTTAGTGTTGTTTTTCCATTTTGCTTTTTGGTGATGTTATACATGACACTTTAAAAAATAAATTTGAATTGTAATTATTCATTGCCATTATATAGAAATGCAAATTCTTTTTGTATAGTGACCTTATGATTTAGATAAACTCTCATTAATCCTAATAGGTTTTGTAGGTTATTTGGAAATTTTTTTTTTTATAGACAGTCATGTTGTCTGCTAATAGAAACAGTCTTATTTTATCCTTTAGCATCTCAATGTTTTATTCCTTTTTTTTTTTTTCCCCTTATTGCACTGACTAGCACTGCTAGTACTAGATTCAATAGGAGTTGTGAGGAAGGACACTCTTGTCTTGTTCTCTATCTTGGGGGGATATTCAGTATTTTGTGACTAAGCATAATGTTAACTGTAGATTTTTGTAGATTCCGTTTATCAAGTTTTGAAAATTCTCTTCTATTCCCAGTTTGCTGAGAGTTTTTATAATGGATGGATATTGATTTCAAATGCTTTTTTCCACATCTATTGAGATGATCATATGCCTTTTTTCTTGACTAATATGAATTACATGGATATTAATTTTTAATGTTGAAGCAGCCTTGTATTCCTGGGAAAAACTTGCTTAGTTGATATTTATCATTCTTTTTACATATTGCTTGTTTTGACTGATAACATTCTGTTGACTATTTTGCCTGTATGTTCATGAGGGACATTAATCTATACTTTTTAAAAATAATTCTTTGGTCTGGTTTTGGTATCAGGGTAATGATGGCTTTATAAACTGAGTTGGGAAGTCTTCCTTTTACTGGAAGATGTTATGCAGAATTGTTACTATTATCTCATTAAATGTTTGGTACAATTCACCAATGAAATTATCTGGACTTAGAAATTTCTTTTTTTGGAAAGCTTTAAACTACAAATTGAAGTTCTTAAATAGATATAAGAATATTCAGATGATCTATTTCTCCTTGAGTGATTTTGGTGGTTTTTGACTTTCAAAGAATTGATCCTTTTCATTTAAGTTGTTGAATTTATGGGCATAAAGTTTTTGGTAGTATTCCCTTATTAACCTTTGAATGTCTCAAGGTCTGTAGTGATGTCCTCTCTTTCATTCCTGGTTTGGTAATTTGGGTCTTCTCTGGTTTTTCTTTGTCAGTCTGTCTAGAGGTTTATCAATTTTATTAATCTTTTCAAATAATCAACTTCTGGTTTCCTTGACCTGTATTGTTTTCCTTTTTTCAATTTTATTGATTTCTGTTTCTTTATTATTTTCTTCCGTCTGATTTCCTTGTTCTTAATTTGCTTTCTCTCTAGCTTCTTAAGGGAGAAGATTAGTTACTGATTTGAGACCTTTTTTTAAAAACATATGTATTCGATGTTATAAAATTCTCTCTAATCTCTGCTTTAGCTGCAAAACTACGTATTTTCATGTATTGCATTTTAATTTTCATTCGGTTTAAAATATTTTTATTTCTCTTGAGATATTCTTTTTGACATATGGGTTATTTAGAAGTGTGTTCTTTATTTTGCAAAAATTTGGGTTTTTTCCAGATATCTTTCTGTTATTGATTTCTAGTTTAATGAATATTATGTACATGAATATAACCATAATACATATATCTTATTCAGACACACATACATGTATTTTTAACACAAGGGCATGGGTCATAATACACTTCCCTTATTGCCTACTTCACTTTATATAGACCATGTTGTCATGTAGATGCGTGTAGATCTATAACAGTCTTTTAAGTAACTACATTGTATTCCATTGTATAGATGAAACCTTATTTAAATAATGACTTCACCGTTGATGGAAATTTACATTGCTAATTTTTAACTGTTAAAAACAATTCTGATATGGGAATAGAATCTAAAAAAGAGTGGATATATGTATATGTATATCTAATTCACTTTGCTCTACAGCAGAAACTAACACAACATTGTAAGTCAACTATATTCCAATAAAAATTAATTTAAAAATTTCTTTTACATAAAAAAACCATTCTGCAACAATCATGAATTGTAATATATATTTGTATTCTTAAGCAAGTTTTCCATAAGATAAATCTTTAAAGTAAACTTGCTAAGGAATAGGGTATTCATATTTTGAATGTTAATGGATATTTCCAAATTTCTCCCAGAAAGGTCATACCCATCTCCATTACCACCAGAAGCATATGGGAGTGCCTCTCCCTACCTCGTACCATTTCCAAACACTGCTCTCCCTTGGAGCCTATTCTCAGGGCAATAGGATTCTGCTGAAACCTTTTGTATGGTTATGGATATGACAAATGCAGTGTTTGAGGCATATTAGTTTGGCATTACCATTAAGAGGATGGATGGAGATGAGTGAATTTTGATGCATGGAGACATGTTGAGATCCAGGCTTGAGGATCTGAGAGCCAGCACCAATGTAGGTGCATAGCAGTAGGAGTCTACGGGAGAGATCGGCATTTCAAAGAGAATGAAATAGCCTTATTAGTGCTTGCACGTGAGACTTGAGTTTGGAGTCAGAAGGCAAGTTTTGAACCTCAGATACGCCATTGTTACTAACTTAGTGATATTGATCAATTTTTCCAATTTTCATTTTCCTTATTTCTAACAGGTTTACTGTAAGGATTAAATGAGGCAATTTATATGCCAGTTTAAAAAACTCTAATGCCTCACGCAAATGCAAGATCAACATGATAGTGTGTGAGACTAGTGTGAAGGAGAAGAGAAAATTAACAGTGATCCCAGTATCTGAGCCAGGTGGTCCAAGAAGTGGAGGTTATTGGTAGAAGGAGATGATTAAATGAGGCAATGATGGGCTTGAATTTGGAACAGCTGTGTTTGAAGTAACTACAGAGCTTCCACATGGAAATACCCAATAGTTAGTGGATACAACGGAATTAGAATTAAGGAGATAAAGATTTGAAATGAATTTCCTCTCGGAAAAGCTAGGGGCTCGCTCTCTGACCACACAGAGTCCCTCCTCCAGTCTTTTAAGTGTAAGTAACTGACAAGTTGAACATTCTTTGCTTTACTGCTGTTCTTCCAGAAAGGGCTGAAGAGGCCCAGGGTGACCTCCTGTAGCTGGAATCTGGCTTTTTAGCAGCATATTTCCAGATGTATTCTGCTCGGGATCATTTGGAGGTTAAAGCTCAGTTTGTTGGCTTGAAAAGAAGGCATCGTGGGTTTTAGCTTGAATTCTCTATTGATCAGAGAATTATCTAAAAGATACCAGTTGATTTCATGAGAATTAAGACTGACTATAACTGAATCGTTTGTCTTTTAGTTGATAGATCTTGCTAAGTATGTCATAATGAGAATGACACCATTCCTGCCTTCAGGGAGCTTTCCATCTGGTAGCAAGAGAATTGACATCTGAGTTTAGTAAAATATAACTGGTGTTTTGTTAAGACTGTGTACTGGCACAGCAGAGGGGGTGGTCAGTTCTACATTTCGGGGGAGGGAGGAAAATGATCCAAGAATTCTAGGGGGTTGTTGATTGAGCTGCATCTTGAGGGATAGTGGTTGTGAGTGCACAACAGGGAAGGTCATTTAGGGAAGAAAAAGTAGGAAAACTAACTATACGAATGTGAGAGACATTTTGAAATCCTCAGGTGTAACAACACCTGCAGTGGGTCATTCTGACAAGAGGCGGGTGGAGCTGCCTGCATCGGCCAGGCCATGTTGCTGTCACACTCTTGTACGATGGTGGTCTCTATTCTTCCCTCCCCCCAATTCTGCCATCTCCAGTCTTGATTTTTCCTTCATTCCAATAATGTCCTCTCCTTTCATTCTGTGCCGCAACCTTCCCCCATCCCCCAACTCCATCCTAAACCCGAGATTATTTGGAGCAAAACATGATTGGAGGGATTACACCATTGGTTCATATTGACCTCACTGTGATATAGTGATAGTTATGCCCAAGGTTTATGTTGATATATTGGATAAAGTGAAGTCATCTGAGCTTTGATATTTACATATTTAAAAGAAATGGGGAGAAATCCATATTTTAACTCCTAGAAAAGGAACAAATATGAACCACTTCTCCCAAGCACAGCATTATATGACTTATGTGATACTGTAACCTAATGAAGCCTGAAATGATTGAAAATACTGCATGCTGCATAATAATTCAGATGCATCACTTGCTTGTGGTGGCTCCTGAGACTGGAAGACACCCAGAGGAAAGGGAACTGTTCCGTCTTTAGCATCTGCAGTCATGACCGGCTGCCCAGCTGCTGGCAGCTGCCCTAGTACCTCAATTTCAGGCTCGCCCCTCCACTCTTGTCTAAATGATTCGCTCTTTCTCATTATTTGCTTTCATTTACTGTATTATCACCCCCTCTTCTCTGCTCTCAGTAACTCGCTTATTAACCCATGAAGACTCAAGTTTGCCATCCGTTATTTTTTCATCCAAAGGAAATGTTACTTGCTGCTTATGCAAATTATTTTGACTTCATAACATCATAAAAACGTATTTTAGGTTGAATTATAGTCTGATCTACAAATAGAGGCAGGCTTTCTTTTAATGCATCTTTATTTAAATAAAGCAGAGCACAAAATATATTTTATCTTTAGATCATTAGCAGCATGAAACATTCTCAGCTACCCATTCATACAAGGTCTTTCAAGATGGTGTCTTCTGCTGACCTTGGTTCTGGACCACTTCTATCTTTTAACTGAACGTTGACATTTCCCCCAGGATATTGCTTCTCTAATGGGCAGGCTTGAGTGGTGGCAGCCCTTTTTCTCATGTCCTGCATAGTTCTGGACTGGGACACGGATTCTGTATGATCTGTAGGGGGCTGTGACCTGGTGCCCAGCACTGAGTACCCAAAGCCCTTCCTTCTGCCATGTGTCTCTCTGCCTCTTCTTGTCCTTGATGTCAGCACTCCAGGTCACTGTGTTACATCCACTCCATCTAGCTGCCTGTTTTGACTTCACACAGTAGACACACAGTGGGTTTTTGCTGAATACTTGCCAAAGGCAAAGGAGATGGCTGTCCTACTGCAAGGTGTTTGCAGAGGTACTTTAGACTTTAAATGATGAAGCTGGCCATCTCAGCTAGTTGAGTTCAGAATACCTCCAAAGTGCCAAATTATCTCCCCTTAAGGCATTCACTGCTTCATTCTCAGGTCTCTTCTGAAACATCTTGTTCTCAGCGAGTGGTCTTCCTGACCACTCTATTGGAAATTTTCCTACACCTTTCTAGAGCTTCTTATTTCTGTTTGATTTTTCTTTTTCTTTTTAGCAGTTATCTGACATATCATATTCTTTCCTTCTTCCTTCCTTTCTTCCTTCCCTCCCTCCTTCCCTCCATCCATCCTTTCTTTCCTTCCTCCCTTTCCCTCCCTCCATCCCTTCTTTCTTTCCTTCCTTCCTTCCCTCCTTCCCTCACTCCATCCTTCCTTCCTCCTTCCCTGCCTCCCTTCCTTCTTTCCTTTCTTCCTCTCTTCCTTCCTCCTTCCCTCCCTCCATCCCTTCTTTCCTTCCTTCCTTCCTTCCTTCTATCTATTTATTGTTAGCCTTGGGCAGCAGCTGTCTCGTCACTGCTCTGTTCCTAGAGTCTAGAGCTGTGTCTGACCTGTGGCAGGCACTTAACAAATGTATCTTGAATGGATGGATGAGTAAAAAAAAAAAAAATAGCAACCCTCTCTTCTTTCTGTCTGCTTCCACCTTTTCTCTGTAACTGACCTTTTCTGTGTTTCTAGCACAGTGAGGGCATGAATTCCTCCCCCAGCACTCTAGTTTCCACATCCTAGCTCTGACCACATTCAGAGGCTGAGTTGCTGTTTCTCAGTTTCAACCCCCAAATTTCCAGGTGTGGAGATCAGATCGATGCCACTTACATCAGGAGTGCACCCAGTCCAACTAGTCATGGCCAAGCTGCTGGGGACACAAAGAAGCCACTTAAGATGGTTTCCAGGATCTGCTTTTCTGGAAGGGGGAGGAAATTCCAAGAAAAGTATAACTGTGCATTGAATGGGCATCAGGGACCAACAAGAGGACTGATGGATACTTTCCAAATCATTTTAAATTTCCTACATATTTTAAAGGGGTTCACAAAAGGATATTGCATTAGGTAGCTCAGGTGGCCACAACAAAATACTACCGACTGGGTGGATTAAATAACAGAAGTGTGTTTGCTCACAGGTCTGGAGGCTGGAGATCCAGGTTCTGGTGAGGGCTCTCTTTCTGGTTTGTAGACAGCTGCCTTGTTGCTCGGCTCAGTAGCAAGAGAGAAGGAGAGTCAGAGCAAGCTCTCTGGTGTCTTTTCTAAAAAGGGCGCTAATCCCATCATGAAGATTTACCTCATTGGGAATTACCTGCATCTAATTATCTCCCAAATACTAAATCCAATCACATTGGAGGTTAGGGCTTCAACATATGAATGAGGAGGGGGGCTATTCAGTCCCTGGCAGGTATTTTATTCATCTGTATATCCTCAGCACTCAACCCCGTTCCTGAGAGCAGATCTCCTGGTTGGAACTGACTTTATGCGTTATCTGATGGTTTTAGGTGTTTTAACATCTTTGCTTTATTGCTGCTGATGAGGAAAATGATAAAAATTGGAAACTTTGGTCATTTGATAATGATGTAGTGAAAGAGGAAAATAACTCAGGGCATCTATGGGTAAAAAAAAAAAAGTAGTAACAGTTGGGGGCGGTTAGGATTTGACTTAGGGAAGAGCGAGTCTGTATTAAAATGTACAAATTTACTTAGCGAGCTAACATTCCTGATGCACCTCTAAGCAAGGGCTTGACTGGAGGATAATAGGTCACAAGTTGTCTCTGCTGGTTGACAATGTTAACGGACAGGAAGCGAGTGATGATTTATAAACCTGTGTTGGAGCTGAAGTTAACATGTCTCCTGACCACATGGGACGTGCAGAAGGAAGGAGCAGCCCTCAGAGGGGGAAGGGGCTTCCCTCCATCCCCTGTTTTTATCTCACATGTTGTCTTCTGACAATACAGAGCCTAATGAGGAAGCCTTTATGGCAGGTTGCAGATAAAATACAGGATGCTCAGCTAAACTTGAATTTCAGATAAAGAAGAATTTTCCAGTATGACTGTCTTCCACATACCGCATGGAGGTAAACAC
Source organism: Balaenoptera borealis (assembly GCF_965194805.1). Taxonomy (NCBI): domain Eukaryota; kingdom Metazoa; phylum Chordata; class Mammalia; order Artiodactyla; family Balaenopteridae; genus Balaenoptera; species Balaenoptera borealis. The sequence goes on from NC_138860.1 coordinate 3,214,030, forward strand.
ATACTTAGAAATTATTTGTGATTCATCTGAAATCCAAATTTAACTGGGTGTCTTGTACTTTTACTTGCTAAATCTGACAACTCCACTTACAACCCACATAATTTCCTTAGAGGTCATTAACTAACCTAGAGGCAAAAAGTTCCTTTGGTTCAGTCTCAGCAACCTGAGGGAAGGATAGAGGCTTAAGACCAAGCACAGGTGGGAAAAATTCTGTTGTTATTAAACACTCTGAGTTGATGTTTGATAGTTTAAAAGGGTGACACTCTTTATGTTGCTGTGTTGGGAATGTATGGACTTTTAAAACATTTTTACTGTAAATTTGGAAGAGGAAAGCTGGTAAATCACAGAATGAACCGGCCAGAAGGAATCAGAGTCAGAATTCAGTCCCCTTCATCTTACAGAAAAGCTACTGAAATGGCAAAGTGGAAATAAAACCTTGGGAGTCAAACCTGAAAAAACCAGGTTATATCACTTAATAATGGGGGGGAATGGGGAGGTGACTTATGCTGTCTGAGCTTTAATTTCTATTCCATTTTATTTATTTATTTTTATTTAAAAATTTTTTTATTGGAGTATAGTTGATGTACAATGTTGTGATAGTTTCTGCTGTACAGCAAAGTGAATCAGTTATACATATACTTATATCCACTCTTTTTTAGATTCTTTTCCCATATAGGTTATTACAGAGTACTGAGTAGAGTTCCCTGTGCTATACAGTAGGTCCTTGTTGATTATCTATTTTATATATAGTAGTGTGTATGTCAATCCCAATCTCGCAATTTATCCCTCCCCCCTTCCCCCCGGTAACCATGTTTGTTTTCTATATCTGTGACTCTACTTCCATTTTGTAGATAAGTTCATTTGTATCATTTTTTTAGATCCCACATATAAGTGATATCATATCACTTATAAGTCTTTGTCTGACTTACTTCACTTAGTATGACAATCTCTAGGTCCATCCATGTTGCTGCAAATGGCATTATTTCATTCTTTTTTATGGCTAACATTCCACTGTCTATATGTACCACATCTTCTTTATCCATTCCTCTGTCGATGGACGTTTAGCTTACTTTCACGTCTTGGCTATCTACTGTAAATAGTGCTGCTATAAACACTGGGGTGCATGCATCTTTTTGTTCCATTCCATTTTTAAAGTGGAAATGGTCGCATTTGCCTTACAGAATCCCAGATTAAATTGAGAGTCCGTAGAAGCCCCAAAGCTGCTGTCCCAGGGATCCCACCCGCTGCTTCCCTGCTCTCTCCCAGCACCTGGGTAGCTGGGAGGCCTGCCTGGGGTCCCACCACCATCACTGCCACACTAGGTTGTCGGAGGTGATGGTCGTCAGCCTCTGTTTATGATCAAAGTAGAGTATAGAGCACTTTGCAGGATTAATGGTAAACTTTAACCTTGGCCCTAATGGCCAAAATATGCAGGGAAGAGGAAATAAACAATGCTCATCTGAAAAACAACACCCCGCCCACCAACCACCAGCACCCCCCCCACCCCCCCCCCCCAAAAAAAAAAAAAAACGAAAAACTAGTGTCTCTCTGCTGGGGCTGGGAGAGTGTGTTTCACTCGGGGAGCTCTGCCTCGGTAATCCAGGCACTGTTGTGAAGCAGGGGATCTCCTTTGGCAAGGCTTCCTCGAATCTCCAAAACGTTGATTCTTTCCAACATGAGATATTTGTTTATCCCATCACGTCAGTTATTTCCCCCAAACTGCTTATTGTCACATCCTGTAAAGCGATGGGTCTCAAAATACGGTCCCTAAGCCAGTAGCAGCAACACAGGGAACTTCTTGTAAATGCAGATTCTCAAAGGCCCGCCCAGGCCTTCTGAATCCGAGGGTCCGGAGCAGGGGCCCGGTGGCCCGTGTTTCCATAGCTCTCCTGGTGATTGCAATGCTGGCTGAAGCCTGAGGACCCCCGGTCCCAGAGCTTTGACCCCCAGAACCCTCAGGTCTGTCTGCTTCTTGTTGTTTTGAGAGTGATGGGGTCAGATCTGTCTGCGTCTTTGCCTGCTCTATCTAATCACAATTTGAGGACACCCAGTAATTAAGTCACAATATGGGAAGGAGGGCTGTCACATCCATTAAGTGCAGAGTATGGGCCAGGTATTATGTCAGACACCTCATATCCATCCATTATCCCATTTAATGCTCACAGCAACCCCATGTCGTGGACGTTATCCCCCCCACTTTATAAATAATGAACCCGAAATTCAGAAATGCCAAGCAATTTGTCTAAGCTCACATAGCTCCAAAGTGGTAGAGCAGAAACTGAAGGCCAGTTTGACCTCCAACCTTATAAAAATACATAACCGAGTTGAGGTTTTCTACTAGGAACTCCGTGAAATTGCAAGGTCCCGAGACGCGCAGTGTTTTGGGAGAAGTGAGCTGAGAAGTTTCTCAAGCTTGTTGGAGGCAAGGGAACCGCGGGCTGGGAGGGGCGGCTGTCGGGGGGCAGCAGCTGCGGGGGATACTGCATCCACAGTCTAGCTGGGGGAGGAGTAGGGTGCGCAAGCACACATTTCTCACAGCCAAGTTTAAAACAGTTTACATGAAGCAAAGTATTCAATTAGAAATGCTTGAGGGAAGCAGGCACGTATCATCTGTGTCCGCAGCGAAAAGAGAAGAAAATATTTAGCCTTTGCAAGCTGTGACCACTCGGGCACTGTGTGATGATGTGGCCTCACGGAAGAGCAAAAGAATACATCGAATACCTTAGAGAGATTAATTTCCCCAGGAAAAAAAAAATAAAACAAAGGGAGATCCTCTGATTACATTTAAATATTTCCTTGCCAATGCTTGGGGGAATTCTAGCCTTCCTCGTTTGCAGAGGAAAGCTTTTGTGCCTGAGAAAAAGGTGATTAGGGCACGGGTGCCTGGGAGGATAGAGATGGGGAGGGAGGAAGGGGGTGTTTCCATAGAATCACAGGTGCAACAGTTTGGAGTGAGTGATGGCCTTACAAATGACCCTGGCACGGAGCAGAGGAAACCCAAGGAGAAGATTAATTGAATTACAGCCACAGTATGTGTGCATTTTATTTCTGCGGTGGAGTCTAAATGGATTGTGGGGCTAGCTCACCAGCTGGGATAAGGTCACAGTATTGAGGAAATGGGAGGGGATGTGAATGAACAATTTTCCGGATGGGGAATAAGCTTCAGGTTGTTTGCTCTTGGGTAGAGTGTTTTTGGGGTCTGTAGGGGCTCAGTTTATAATTTCCTTTTTCTAAGGGCAAATTGTTTTTCATGCCAGGATGTGACTGGCATCTGAAGAGTTCACTTAAAGACAATGGAAGGTAAACTGGGATAAGGAGTAAAATATTTGCTTCATAACACAGTTTCTCACTTTCTAAGATAATTGACAATAGGATTTTTTTTCCTGCAGGGCACTGAAAATATAATTTAAGTTTTAAGAAAAATGAATATTCAGATACCTTTGATATAGCAGTGTATATTGCCAAAAACATTTCCTTGTGGATAGATTTTATGATAAATGCAAATTTTTCTAATATTATCAATATGATTTCATATTTCCTAGAAATGTTAATCAACTTAGTTAAGTGATGTGAACAAGCTGATGCCAAAATAATTGCCTAATCTCTTAAAAGCATGCATTTGTTTAGGTAATTAAAAGTTTAGATTATCCAAGTTGCTCAATCTCTGATTTAGGTATTTATTCAATTACCTATTTAATTCTATTATGTAATATCTTGTGTCCATGCATTCATTTGCTTTTTGAATTATGTATTTTAATGTTTTTTTTCAATGTCTGTTTGGATAACTTGGCAGGAAGCAGCCTCAAGGTCTAGCAAACATGGTTCTAGCTCTGAAAATGTATATTACACTTCTTAAAGTGGAGAGAGGTACTATGGGATAAACACAAAAAATAAACATAGTAGGATGGTCAACAACATCGTTTTAAGGAATCACAAACTTTTTATTATTTTTAATTTTTTATACAATTTTTAAAGGTTATACTCCATGTACAGTTGTTACAAAATATTGGCTCTATTCCCCATGTTGTACATATATCCTTGAGCCTGTCTTACACCCATAATTTGTATCTCCCACTGCCCCACCCTTATGCTGCCCCTCCCTCCTCCCCCACTGGTAACCACTAGTTTGTTCTCTGTTATCTGTGAATCTGCTTCCTTTTGTTATATTTACTAGTTTGTTTTATTTTTTAGATTCCACGAATAAGTGATCTCATGCAGTATTTGTTTTTCTCTGGCTGACTTATTTCACTTAGCATAATACCCTCCAAGTCCATCTATGTTGCTGTAAATGGCAAAATTTCATTCTTTTTTTTTATGACTGAGTAATATTCCATTGTATATATGTACCACATCTTCTTTATCCATTCATCTGTCAATGGACACTTAGGTTGCTTCCATATCTTGGCCATTGTAGATAATGCTGTTATGAACATTGGGGTGCATGTATCTTTTCAAATTAGTGTTTTTGTTTTTTATGTTTTTTGGATATACAACCGGGAGCGGAATCGCTGGGTCATGTAGTAGTTCTATTTTTAGTTTTTTTTGAGAGACCTCCATATTGTTTTCCACAGTGGCTGCACCAATTTACATTCCCACAAAAATCACAAACTTTCAAAAAGACAGAACTGTACTCAGATCTAGGCTTCATATCTTCCTGAGCCAAATAACCTAGGGTAAGTTACTTAAATTCTGAGACTCAGTTTCTTTGTCTGTAAAATTGAGTCCGTAATAGTGTCTTATGGGGTTGTGATGGGAATGAAATGAGGTCAGGGGTGCCCAGCACCTAGAATGCTCTTTGCACATAGTAGGACTTCAAGAAAGGCCAATGCCCTCACCCCTTTCCTTGCTTTAAGACCTGTTTAAGAGAAAATATTGTATATTGGAAAGACTAAGGGCTGTGTCTAATTCTTTTAATTGAAATACAGTTGATTTACAATGTCATGCTAGTTTCAGGTGTACACCAAAGTGATTCAGTTATACAGATATATATATATATACATATTCTTTCAGATTCTTTTCCCTTATAGATTATTACAAAGCATGGAGTATAATTTCCTATGCTATACAGTAGGTCCCTGTTGTTTATCTATTTTGTGTATAGTAGTGTGTATCTGTTAATCCCAAACTCCTAATTTGTCCCTCCCCCTCCCCCTTTCCCCTTTGGTAACCCTAAGTTTGTTTTCTATGTCTGTACGCTGGGTCCAGTCTTAACCAAGTCACTTTAACCTGCCTGAGACATGGCTCACGTACGGCTAATACATCCTGAATCTGCCTCCTGAGGGTCACACTCGCCCAGAAGTCTGCCCCTTCCCGTTTGTCGCCGACATCCTTCAGGTTGCTGAGCCTTGTAAGGTAACTGGTTGGGTCTCCATCAGTGCCCGCCCCCCTCGTTGTGTGTTTATATAAACTCATGGAGTGTGTGTTTCACTGTGACCTTCAGGGATCACAGAAAGACATGTATCCTCCCTGCTGTTTAACAGGGCGACTGTGAGAAGGTAATAAAATAAGTGAAAGCCACTTACTAAGTGGAAAGTGCTAGACAGATGTTCATTAAATCTTTGAGCCTTTATTCCTACAGCCCTGAATGCTCCGTCCTTCCTTTCAAAAAGCTTAAATCACCTTGTGTGCTTGACTTCATTGAGTCTCACCACATCCCTTTAAAGGGCTAATTGCTTGGTTTAATAAACCTCTCTCTTCTGACAGTCTATTAGCTACTTTTCTCCCCTATAAGTTGTGCAAAGTGACAGCAGTATTGGTTTTGAGGTCTTCCAGGGTTTCTCCTTAGAGTCTTTTCTAGGGAGTCTAACATCAAAAGTATAAAGGAAAGAGGGATGGCTTTTCATCTCAGTTCTCTCTCTCTCTCTCTCTCTGGCAGTTGGTAACATCCTTTGATAAGGTTTTTGAGGAAATACAAATTAAATTAATAATGAAAACAGTGGGCTAGAATCTGTCCCCTGAGCAGTTTTTTTCCTTAGGTTCATCCAGGCCCCCAGAATTCACAAGGAGTGACTGAAACGATGGAATGCTCTAGAAGTGCCAGGTCCATGAACCCTAGACTCACCAGAACTATAGTTCTGGAATCTATATTAGAATCATCCTGCAATTTAGGGCACATTACTTGGGAGCGTCTACATTTCTGTTCTGTGCAGGATTATGCTACATTTATACTGGTAACCATAGAATTTGCAGTATTGTAACTGTAGTAACTCTTCCAACGACTGTATTTCTCATTAGAACCTTATGTGATTTAATTCATCACTATCCTCTACTAGACTTTAAATTCTTTGAGAACAGACTGCACCTGCCCGTTTCACAGCTCCCTCTTCAATGCTTAGCACAACACCTGGCATAGAGCGGGCCGACATATTTGTTGAAAAACTGAATGAATACACGACCTCATTAACGGTGTGCCCAGAAATGGGGTGATACCCAGACCAAGGGCGTGTGTTGGATCTACTCATCTTAGAATTCCAAGTTCCACTTCTTGTTCCTCCCAGCATATGTGACACTCAGCTGGCGTGCTTATTTCATGCTCAGTTATGAAATCAGGTGTTGGCGATGTCATGATGAAAGCAGTGCTATACCGAAGGCATCCGATGCTGCTTCCAACACGTAGAAAACATACTACAATACAATAGGTCCTCACTGGGAATTTACCTGCAGCACAATTTAGATGGGGTAGGATCTCCCTAAATCTGCAAACTAATATTTCTTCAGAGAGGATCCTGTGTCGTGTGGGGTGTGTAAGAAGGGTGGTTAGGGGGTGAGAAATGGGAGTCGAGGCAACATGAAGAGAATTCTGGGGAAGAAATCCTTGACTTGCATTGGATGTGGGGTGGGGGGAAGAACCATAAACTTTGCGATCACAAAAGCCAGGGATCAGGGATCTCACTGAGTTAACGTAATTGACAACATATATTTATATTTTTCTATCTTCAGGAACAATTAACATGTTACAGCTAGTCCTCAGAAAAGATGATTATTTTGAGGAAAAGAGCATGTTTGCATCATAGAAGCACAAAATGGTAGGGCTAGAAGAAAATGCGAGACTACCTAATTCAGTCTCTTAATTTTACTGTCGATGATATCAGGACTTTCCCAAAGACTTTTATGTGTCTTCTTTTAATGTCACCTCCCACATTTATTTAGGGGATGGTGTGGAATGTTTGGTATTATGGTGAGATTGCAAAGTCCACGGTGACGATTAATGTGTTGAACTGGCCTGGGATGATCCGAGAATTGGGTAAACAGTCATTTTACTGCCTTCCCAGAGACAGTAAGTGCCTTATATGGTTCTTTTCTGTGAGAATGCTTAAGAATTTTTCTTACAAACCTCACTCACACTATTTTACTGGGAAGAGGAATTCAGGTATCTTTAAGAACAGAACTAATTTGTGATTTTGGTGGCAACAATCAAGGATGTTTTATCTTCTTAAATCAGTTTCCCAGGAAACGTTTTATTTTCAATACAGTCAGCATTTTTGAGGGGGAAGGAAGCCTGTTCTATGAACTATTCTAAATATTCTGAATTTCTTATGTATATAAGAAATGATCGGCTTTTTGCGTCCCTGTTTCCACATGCTAAGTCTTTGAAAACATTTCTCTCTGAAATTATTAGCACATCACTCTTTCTCATAAACTGATTACTGTCACAAGTGCCCCCAACCCAACTGTCCTCAACTAACAATGGCAGTTAGCAAAAGCCTGTATCTCATTGATGGCAGAACCGTAGTTTTTCTAGGCACAAGGCTTAGTTCACATCGTGTCAAATCCTAGGTGCCTCTGTGGTATATTCATACTGAATCAGGGATAGATTTAATAGAATTTCTGTCTGTGTCGTTCAGGATTAAGAATGTAAATTGATGTTAACAGCATGACTGACATCTAGTGGATATAAGCCAGCGGTGCTGTTTACCGCCATGTTTTCTTTTTCCCCCTTCAGAATATTATTTATATGGAAAAAAAAAAAATCACATTTGAGAAACCATTGTCCTAAGTACAGAGTTTTAACACTAGATAGTAGTAAAATGATAGGAATGGGAAGCTTCTGGAAATGAAGAATTCTCCCTTTATAGAGCTTTGAAAGAATGTACAGTAGCTTGAAGTGAAGAAAAGACCACATATCAAAATTTAGTTTTATTTAGTTTGTTGGAAAGGATTGAAATACACTGACATGATAGTAAAAGCTTGAAAATATATAAATATCTGTACATAATTGTAATGCTTGTTATTATTTTTTTACCTGTAATTTCTTTTTGGATATTCACTTATCTGCTTGAGAGGTACTCTGGGAAAGTTCTCATCTGCTTATTCTGATATGAACTATTACATGTGATGGTGTAAAAGTGTTGAAACTGTGGTATTGTTGTAAGACTCAAGTATTGATAATTGACAAGTAGAATGAATTTAAAATTTTTTGTTTTTATTTTGACTCCCAGCAAAGTTTCATTTATTACCATAAAATTATGTGAAAGAATTGACTGCGTCAATAGGAAATTTTAAGCACAAAATGTTTTGTTATAAAGGTGACTGTTTTGTTATAATTAAGGTAGTGGAGTCCAGATGATTTAGGAAATACAATGCATGTTATAAAGTTGAAATCATCTTTAGGGAAGAGTCCTGGACTTTTATTTAAGGAGTTATTGCACATAGAGAACAACAGACTGGACAATGTGATAAAGGTAGTCGTTTGTTTTGCAGAATGCCATTCCTGGGCAAAGTAGTTTTTAACTGCCAGTAGTAAGAGATAATTCGACATGCGATCTGCTAGATTTTTATCATGCGAGTTTCCTTGCAGAAGTTTTTTTCAGAAGAAATGACTTTCCTCTTCATTCCCTCCGCTCTCTTAGGGTATGTGAAACTTCCAGCAGAGATAGATCATTGTTTTAAAAGGCATTTTGTCAGTGAGAGCAACCCGGCTGTGTAAATTGCATTGTATGGGACTTGCATATACCACATAATAGTATTCACACTAAGAAAAAAAATGTGGCTTAAGACTCAAGGTAGATGGCTCATGTTTCTCTTTACAGCTAACAGCAGGTCAGACAGACCTTATTCCTGTTCCTTTAGCTCATCATTTACTCTAGAATGACGAGGGAGGAGCTGGCCATGGCGGAAATTTTTAGCAGGTGTAAGGAAGTGGCGAAAGTGAAAAGAATACTTTCAAGCAATTTCACACTCATTGAGGAGGAAAAGACTGCAAGTTTGCTAACTGTGTCTTTTATATACATTCATGGGCTGAGACTGAGAAGAGCTTCCTTGGTGATGATGTGAAAAAGCTGATTATTATTACATTGCAATTATAAAGCCAGGCCATTATCTGTCCTCTTATTTTTAAAAATTGAGGTATAATTTACACACTGTTGAAATGTGGTGTTACAGTTGAAGGAATTTGAACAACTGTAGGCACCTGTGTAATCCACATCCTGTATCAAGATTCAATATATTTTCATCTCCCCAGAAAGTTTCCTCCAACCTCTTCCCAGGCAAACTCTGCAAACCCCCCCACTCCGCTCCCACCCCCCTTTTTGCAGGCAGCCACCCTTCTGATTTCTTTCATCTTTATTACCTGTTCTAGGATTTAATATAAACGCAATCTTAGGAATTATTTTCTTAAGTGTGATTAGCTTACTCAATGTAAATGCAGTTCAGTTGAATTTAATGGTTTCTGTTTCCATTTAGTTTTAGTTATTTTCCCCTTTCAATACTTTTTTAGAATATGTAGAATTTTATTAAGCATCCATTCCTATATATCTAGAAGCTCTACTCCCTTTCCTATATTCCCACCTGTTTCCCACCACCCACTATGTCTTCTAAGTAACTACCTCATTGTTTTCTCATTTATCCTTCACGTGTTCCTGTTTCGCCATTTTTCCTATCAGTTGTTTTTCCAGATGGAGAATTTTATTTTTATTTTTTTAGTTTAATTTTTATTTTATATTGGAGTACAGTTGATTTACAATGTTGTGTTAGTTTCAGGTGTACAGCAAAGTGATTCAGTTATATATATACATATATCCATATTCTTTTTCAGATTATTTTCCCATATAGGTTATTACAGAATATTGAGTAGAGTTCCCTGTGCTATATAGGAGGTCCTTGTTGGTTACCTATTTTATATATAGTAGTGTGTATATGTTAATCCCAAACTCCTAATTTCTCCCTCCTCCCACCTTTCCCCTTGGGTAACCATAAGTTTGAAGTCTGAGAGTCTGTTTCTGTTTTGTAAACAAGTTCATTTGTATCTTTTTTTTTAGATTCCACATATATAATATTATATGATACTTGTCTTTCTCTGTCTGATTTACTTCACTTAGTATGATAATCTCTAGATCCATCCATGTTGCTGCAAATGGCATTATTTTATTCCTTCTTGTGGCTAATATTCCATTGTATATATGTACCACATCTTCTTTAGCCATTCCTCTATTGCTGGACATTTAGGTTGCTTCCATGTCCTGGCTATTGTAAATAGTGCTGCAATGAACATTGGGGTGCGTGTATCTTTCTGAATTATGGTTTTCTCCGGGTATATGCCCAGGAGTAGGATTGCTGGATTATGATCTATTTTTAGTTTTTTAAGGAACCTCCATACTGTTCTCCATAGTGACTGCACCAATTTACATTCCCACCAACAGTATGGGAGGTCTCCCTTTTCTCAGTACCCTCTCCAGCATTTATTGTTTGTAGACTTTTTGATGATGGCCTTTCTGACTGGTGTGAGGTGATACCTCATTGTAGTTTTGATTTGCATTTCTCTAATAATTAACTATGCTGAGTATATTTTCATGTCCTTTTTGTCCATCTGTATGTCTTCTTTGGAGAAATGTCTATTTAGATCTTATGCCCATTTTTTGATTGGTTTTTTTGTGGTTTTTTTTGATAATGAGCTGAATGAGCTCTTTGTATATTTTGGAGATTAATCTCTTGTCAGGTGCTTTGTTTGCAAATATTTTTTCCCATTCTGTGCATTGTCTTTTTGTTTCATTTATGATTTCCTTTGCTGGGCAAAAGCTTTTAAGTTTAATAGGTACCGTTAGTTTATTTTGTTTTTATTTCCATTACTCTAAGAGATAGAACCAAAAAAGTATTGCTGCGATTTATGTCAAAGAATGTTCTGCCTATGTTTTCCTCTAGGAGTTTTATAGTATCCAGTCTTACATTTAGGTCTTTAATTCATTTTGAGTTTATTTTTGTGTATGGTATTAAAGAATGCTCTAATTTCATTCTTTTACATGTAACTGTTCATTTTTCCCTGTACAACTTATAGAAGAGATGGCCTTTTCTCCATTGTATATTCTTGCCTCCTTTGTTATAGATTAATTGACCATAGGTACGTGGGTTTATTTCTGGGATTTCTATCCTGTTCCATTGACCTATATTTCTGTCCTTGTGCCAGTACCATAATGTTTTGATTACTGTAGCTTTGTAGTATAGTTTGAAGTCAGGGAGCCTGATTCCTCCAGCTCCATTTTTCTTTCTCAGGATTGCTTTATCTATTTGGGGTTTTTTGTGTTTTCATACAAATTAAAATTTTTTTGTTCTAGTTCTGTGAAAAATGGCATTGGTAATTTGAAAGGGATTGTGGTGAATCGTAGATTGCCTTACATAGTATAGTCATTTTGACAATGTTGATTCTCCCAATCCAAGAACATGGTATATCTTTCCATCTGTTTGTGTCATTTTCAATTTCTTTCATCAGCGTCTTATAGTTTTTGGAGTGCAAGTCTTTTGTTTCCTTAGGTAGGTTTATTCCTAGATATTTTAGTCTTTTTTATGTTATGGTAAATGGGCTTGTTTCCTTAATTTCCCTTCCTGATCTTTCATTGTTAGTGTATAGAAATGCAAAAATTTTTGTATATTAATTTTGTATCCTGCAACTTTACCAAATTCATTGATGAGGTCTAGTAGTTTTCTGGTAGCATCTTTAGGATTTTCTATGTATTGTATCATGTCATCTGCAAACAGTGACAGTTTTACTTCTTTTCCAATTTGGATTCTTTTATTTCTTTTTCTTCTTTGATTGCAGTGGCTAGGACTTTCAAAACTGTGTTGAATAAAAGTGACAAGAGTGGATATCCTTCTTTTGTTCCTTATCTTAGAAAGAATGCCTTCTGCTTTTCACTGTTAAGTATGGTGTTGGCTTGTGTTTGTCATGTATGGCCTTTTTTATGTTGAGGTATATACCCTCTAAGCCCACATTCTGGAGAGTTTTTATCATAAATGGGTGTTGGATTTGTCAAAAGCTTTTTCTGCATCTATTGAGATGATCTTATGGTTTTTATTCTTCAATTTGTTAATGTGGTGTATCACACTGATTGATTTGCAGATATTGAAAAATCCTTGCATCCCTGGGATAAATCCCACTTGATCATGGTGTATGATCCTTTTAAGATATTGTTGGATTTAGTTTGCTAGTATTTTGTTGAGGATTTTTGTGTCTTTGTTCATCATTTATAGTGGCCTGTAATTTTCTTTTTTTGTGATATCTTTGTCTGGTTTTGGTATGAGGTTGATGGTGGCCTCATAGAATGAGTTTGAGAGTATTCCTTCCTCTGCAATTTTTTAAAATAGTTTCAGAAGGCTAGGTATTAACTCTTCTCTAAATGTTTTATAGAATTTGCCTGTGAAGCCATCTGGTCCTGGACTTTTGTTTGTTGGGAGTTTTTTAATCACAGTTTCAGTTTTGGTACTTATGATTGATCTGTTCTTATTTTTTATTTCTTCCTGGTTCAGTCTTGAAACATTGTACCTTTCTAAGAATTTATCCATTTCTTCTAGGTTGTCCATTAAAAAATTTTTTTTTTATTGGGCTATATTTGCTTTACAATGTTGTGTTCATTTCTGCTATACAACAAAGTGAATCAGCTATATGTATATATGTATTGCCTCCCTCTTGGACCTCCCTCCCACTGCCCACCCCCCCCCCCCCACCAATCACACCTATCTAGGTCATCACAGAGCACTGAGCTGAGCTCCCTGTGCTCTACAGCAGGTTGTCCATTTTATTGGCATAAAGTTGCTAGTAGTTTTCTCTTATGATCCTTTGTATTTCTGTGGTGTCCGTTGTAACTTCTCCTTTTTCATTTCTAATTTTATTGATTTGAGCCCTTTCCCTTTTTTCTTGGTGAGTCTGGCTAAAGGTTTATCAATTTTGTTTACCTTTTAGTTTCATTGATCTTTGCTATTGTTTTCTTCATCTCTGTTTCATTTATTTCTGTTCTGATCTTTATGACTCTTTCCTTCTACCAACTTTGGGTTTTGTTTGTTCTTCTTCCTCCAGTTGCTTTAGGTGTAAGGTTAGGTTGTATTTGAGATTTTTCTTGTTTTATGAGGTAAGACTGTATTGCTATAAACTTCCTTCTTAGAACTGCTTTTGCTGCGTCCCATAAGTTTTGGACTGTTGTGTTTTCATTTTCATTTGTCTCTAGGTGTTTTTTCATTTCCTCTTTGATTTCTTCAGTGATCCATTTGTTGTTTAGTAACATATCGTTTAGCCTCCATGTGTTTATGTTTTTTACAGTTTTTTCTTGTAGTTGACTTCTAATCTCATAGCTTTGTGGTTGGAAAAGATGCTTGATATGATTTCAGTTTTCTTAAATTTGCTGAGGCTTGCTCTGTGGCCCAGCATGTTATTTATACTGGAGAATGTTCCATGTGTACCTGAGAAGAATGTATATTCTGCTGCTTTCAGATGGAATGTTGTATAAATAACAACTAACTCCATCTGGTCTAATTTGTCATTTAAGGCCTGTGTTTCCTTATTGATGTTCTATTTGGATGATCTGTCCATTGATGTAAGTGGTGTGTTCAAGTCCCCACTTTTACTGTGTTACTGTCAATTTCTCCTTTTATGGCTGTTAGCATTTGCCTTATGTATTGAGGTGCTCCTATGTTGGGTGCATATATATTTACAATTGTTATATCTTCTTCTTGGATTGATCCCTTGGTCATTATGTAGAGTCCTTCTCTGTCTCTTGTAACAGTCCTTATTTTAAAGTCTATTTTATCTGATATGAGTATTGCTACTCGAGCTTTCTTTTGATTTCCATTTGCATGGAATACCTTCTTCCATCCCCTCACTTTCAGTCTGTATGTGTCTCTACATCTGAAGTGGGCCTCTTGTTGACAGCATATATACAGGTCTTGTTTTTATATCCATTCAGTCTTTCTAAGTCTTTTGGTTGGAGCATTTAATCCATTTACATTTAAGGTAATTATCGATATATATTTTCTTATTGCCATTTTGTTAATTGTTTTGGATTTGTTTTTGTAGGTCTTTTTTCTTCCCATCCTCTTTTGTTCTCTTCTCTTGTGATTTGATGGCTATCTTTAGTGTTGTGTTTGGATTGTTTTTTTTTGTGTGTGTGTGTGTATCTATTGTAGATTTTTGCTTTGCAGTTGCCATGAGATTTTGATATAGCAGTCTATATATAAACAAGATTGTTTTAAGTTGCTGGTCTCTTAATTTCAAATGTATTTCCAATATCCTTCATTTGTACTCTCCTCTTCTCATGATTTCTGGTTTTGATATCATATTTGTGTGGATGATTTCCTACCTTTACTGTATGTTTGCCTTTACTGGTGAGCTTTCCCATTTGTAATTTTGTTGTTTCTAGTTGTAGCCTTTTATTTTCTGCCTAGAGATGTTCCTTTAGCATTTGTTTCGAAGCTGGTTTGGTGGTGCTGAATTCTCTTAGCTTTTACTTGTCTATAAAGATTTTGATTTCTCCATTGAATCTGAATGAGAGCCTTGCTGGGTAGAGTATTCTCGGTTGTAGTTTTCTCCCTTTCATCATTTTAAATATATCATCCCACTCCCTTCTGGCCTGCAGAATTTCTGCTGAAAAGTCAGCTGATAACCTTATAGGGATTCCCTTGTCTGTTATTTGTTGCTTTTCCCTTGTTGCTTTTTAATATTTTCTCTCTGTCTTTAATTTTTGTCAATTTGATTACTATGTATCTTGGTGTGTTACTCCTTGGGTTTATCCTGCCTGGAACTCTCTGTGCTTCCTGGACTTGAGTGAGGGTTTCCTTTCCCAGATTAGGGAAGTTTTCCACTGTGATCTCTTCAAATATTTTCTCAGGTCCTTTCTCTCTCCTCCCTCTGGGACCCCTATAATGCATTTAATGTTGCATTTATTGTTGGTGCATTTAGTGTTATCCCGGAGGTCTCTTAGACTGTACTCATTTCTTTTCATTCTTTTTTTTTTTAAAGTTCTGTTCCATGGCAGTGACTTCCACCAATCTGTCTTCCAGTTCACTTATTTGTTTTTCTGCCTCATTTATTCTGCTATTGATTCCTTCCAGTGTATTTTTTAAAAATAATTGTCCTTATTTTAAAAATTAATTAATTTATTTTTGGCTGTGTTGGGTCTTCATTGCTGTGCATGGGCTTTGTCTAGTTGCAGCGAGCAGGGGCTACTCTTCGTTGCGATGCGTGGGTTTCTCATTGTGGTGGCTTCTCTTGTTGCGGAGCACGGGCTCTAGGTGCATGGGCTTCAGTAGTTGCAGCGTGCAGGCTCAGTAGTTGTGGTGCATGGGCTTAGTTGCTCCATGGCATGTGGGATCTTCCTGGACCAGGGCTCAAACACGTGTCCCCTGCATTGACAGGCAAATTCTTAACCACTGTGCCACCAGGGAAGTCCACCTTCTAGTGTATTTTTCATTTCAATTATTGTATTGTTCATTTCTGTTTGTTTTTTAAGTCTTCTAGGTCTTTGTTAAACATTTCTTGTATCTTCTGTCTGTGCCTCCATTCTTTTTCTGAGATCTTGGATCATCTTTACTATCACTACTCTGAATTCTTTTTCAGGTAGATTGCCTATCTCTACTTCACTTAGTTGTTCTTCTGGGGTTTTATCTTGTTCCTTCTTCTGTGACATAATCCTTTGCTGTCTCATTTTGTCTAACATTGTGTATTTGTGGTCTCCATTCTGCAGTCTGCAGGGTCATAGTTTCTCTTGCTTCTGGTGTCTGCCCCCTGGTAGGTGAGGTTGGTCCAGAGACTTGTGCAGACTTCCTGATGGGAGGAACTGGTGCCTTCCCACTGGTAGGTGGAGCTGTATCTTGTCTCTCTGGTGGGCAGGGCCATGTCAAGAGGTGTGTTTAGAGGAGTCTGTGAGATCAGAATGACTTTGGCAGCATTTCTGCTGATGGTGGGGCTGTGTTCCCACCCTGCTGATTGGCCTGAGGTGCCCCAGCACTGGAGCCTGCAGGCTGTTGTGTGGGGTCAGGTCTTGGTGCCAAAATGGTGATCTCTGGGAGATCACACCAGTGAATATTTCCTGGGGCCTCTGTCTCCAGTGTCCTGGCCCCCACTGTGAGCCACAGCCACCCCGCCTCCCCAGGAGACCCTCCAAGACCAGCAGGTAGGTCTGGCCCAGGCACCTATGGAAGCCTTGCTTCACCCTGGGTCCCAGTGCATGTGAAACCTTTTGTGTGCCCTCCAAGAGTGGAGTCTCTGTTTTCCCCAGTCCTGTCAAGCTCTTGCAATCAAGCTCTGCTGGCCTTCAAAGCCAAAGGTTGTGGCGTCTCCAGCTCAAAAGCCAGATCCCCAGGCTGAGGGGCCTGATGTGGGGCTGAGAACTTTCACTCCTGTAGGAGAACCTCTGTGCTATAATTATTTTCCAGTTTGTAGGTCACCTACCTGGCGGGTATGGGATTAGATTACATTGTGAAAGTACCCCTCCTACCATCTTGTTGTGACTTCTCCTTTGTCTTCGGATGTAGAGTATCTTTTTTGGTAGGTTCCAGTCTTTTTTGTGGATGGTTGTTCAGCAGTTAGTTGTGATTTTGGTGTTTCCATGAGAGGAGGTGAGCTCAAGTCCTTCTACTCCACCATCTTGTCTCCTCCCGCTCCCTGCCAGCAACACCACCTCATGGGAAGACATGCGTGCAGTGGGAGAAGGTGGAGGTTCAGCATATCCCAGGATTTACCCTACCCATTAAGGGTTCACGGTAAAACAGTCCAGATGTTGATGTCTCAAAGACCCAACAGCTGAAACCACCTTAACAAGGTATTAACACTGCAGTGGGCTCATAAACTGTTACCAGCTGGAACAGGGGGAGAGCCAGGTGAGGCTCTGGAGAAGGAGACACTCTGTGTGTTCTTTAGGAGACTTAATTTTATGCTGCATTTAGCACCCGATTACTGGCTTGTCTCTTTTGCCTTAAAATAGGGAGAGTTGCCTGAATTATATAGGTGAGTCCAGTGTAATCACAAGGGTTCTTTAGACCAGCCCTGGTAAAAAAAAAAAAAAGAATCCTTCAAACAAACATCCTGTAGAAGTCAGTTTCTGTTCTATTCAGAGAAATGAGTTGCTAAAAGCCTCCACGGTGCGTTTTCCTTTAAGTAACAGTTCACATTGCCTCCAAATTCACACACTAATAACCACAGAAATTTAAGGCCTGGTCTCTCTTTATCAATGTTGTTAAAATACATCAGATGTAGAATTTTAATTTGTATCTTAAAAATAATAATTTCCATTTCTCTACTGAGAAACTACTTGACTTCACTTGATGTGTCTGTATTTCACCTGAAGTACTTAAATATATTCACAGTGCCTTTTTAAATGTTCTTCTCTGCCATTTCCAACAGCTCTGTCATCTATGGGTCAGTTTCTATTGAATTTTTTCTTTTTCCTTTCCTGGTATCGGTTATTTTTTCTGTTTCTTTACCCATCCAGTCATTTTTTAGTGGTGGTGGAAAGCATGGCTACTACACTGTTGAGAGTCTGTGTTTTATAGTTTACCCTTAAGGAGTGCTGAGCTCTGCTCTGGCAAGAAGTTGATTTAAGGGTAGATCAACATGTTCCTCTTGAGACTTGTTTTTTTTTTGTTTTTTTTTTAACATCCTTATTGGAGTATAATTGCTTTACAATGGTGTGTTAGTTTCTGCTGTATGACAAAGTGAGTCAGCTATATGTATACATATATCCCCATATCCCTTCCCTCTTGCGTCTCCCTCCCACCCTCCCTATCCCACCCCTCTAGGTGGTCACAAAGCACCAAGCTGATCTCCCTGTGCTATGCAGCTGTTTCCCACTAGCTATCTATTTTACATTTGGTAGTGTATTTATGTCCATGCCACTCTCTCACTTTGTCCCAGCTTACCCTTCCCCCTCCCTGTGTCCTCAAGTCCATTCTCTATGTCTGCGTCTTTATTCCTGTCCTTCCCCTAGGTTCTTCATAACCATTTTTTTTTTTAGATTCCATATATATGTGTTAGCATATGGTATTTGTTTTTCTCTTTCTGACTTACTTCACTCTGTATGACAGACTCTAGGTCCATTCACCTCACTACAAATAACTCAATTTCATTTCTTTTTTATGGCTGAGTAATATTCCATTGTATATATGTGCCACATCTTCTTTATCCATTCATCTGTCAATGGACACTTAGGTTGCTTCCATGTGAGACTTGTTTTAACTTTTGTTAGGGTGAATCCGGAGTAGTCTTTACTCTAGGGTCAATGTGGCCCTACTCCTAGTATCTGGGAGTTTTTGGCATTTCATTTGAATGCCTGGGGTGAGATCTCTCCTGTCTGGTTGGTCAGAAATCCTATGTCTCTCAATACTGTTTAGCCTTCAGAAATACCATTGAGCTTCCACTGCGTTTTTTCTCCCTGATCTTGGCGATTTCTGGAATTCCTTCTTCCTACAGAGGCTTCCTCTCTGGTAGTGTGCTCTGTGAATGACGCCTGCTTCCCCAGCCCTGACTCTGGTTCCTGCCTTCTCAGTTTAGCAAGACCACCGTGTCCTGGTTGGTCTCCACCACTCTGTGCCACACTCTGAAAAGTTCCTTTAGGCAGAAAATACGGTGGGCTTTACCTTGTACGTGTGTTTTCCTTCTTTCAGAGATCACAGTCCTGTGCTGCTTGCTGCCCAACATCTGAAAAGTGTTGCTTCATAGATTTTGTCCAGTGTCCTAGTTCATGGCAGGAAAGCTGGTCTGTTTCTAGTTAACTCCACCATGGCTAAAAGCAGAAATTCCCAGCCACTATTTTTTTTTTTTGACAGTTTCTTTTTATTTATTTATTTATTTATTTATTTATTTATTTATTTATTTATTTATTTATTTATTTTTTCACACACACACACACACACACACACACACACACACTATATTTTATTTTTACAAGAGATAAATAAACTGACACCAAGCATTGTAAATGGATGACCACAACAAAAGCAACAATGATTGCACTTACCAAACACGAAACACATTCATACTATGTCATAATATTGACATTCAGTCCAGTAATCCTCCACTGTCACAGCTCCTTTACTTTGCAGTGAAAATTGATTTTTTGCCTCTGAGTCCTTGTGGGATTTTTTTTTTTTTTTTCCAAACAGAAAGTCACAAAAATTATAATCATCCTCATCAGTTCACTCAGTCCCATGTAATTAATTTTTTTTTTCATCTTGATCTTTTGTTAGCACTTTTATGAGTTCATCAGTTTTCCATTAGAGTTCTGAAAATGCTTATTCATTCAGTTCAGCGGTACAGTCAGTTACCAGAAACCTGTACTTGTCAGAGTCTTTTCCATGAATTCCTTGAAGATGAAACCCTTTTATAGGAACATTTTTGCAAAAGCATCAGAATACATCCAGAACTGTCTGTAAATGACAAAAGACTTAAAAATGACCACGGTTAAAGATTTGATGAACGTTCATAATAATGCAATTGACAAGGAAATTTAGTTATTTCTGAGATATACATTTTAAAGTAATAACTAGAATTATGACTTATAACATTATACCAGAACATATAAGATTTTTAGAAATTTCATGTAATGTGTGAAACATTTATATTAACATATTTCCATACAAACAACCCAAAGAAAGTTTAGTATTAGTTGTTTTTTGTTTGTTTGTTTGTTTGTTTATACTGCAGGTTCTTATTAGTCATCCATTTTATACACATCACTGTATACATGTCAATCCCAATCGCCCAATTCAGCACACCACCATCCCCACCTCACTGTGGTTTTTCCCCCCTTGGTGTCCATACGTTTGTTCTCTACATCTGTGTCTCAACTTCTGCCCTGCAAACCGATTCATCTGTACCATTTTTCTAGGTTCCACATAAATGCATTAATATATGATATTTGTTTTCTCTTTCTGACTTACTTCACTTTGTATGACAGTCTCTAGATCCATCCACGTCTCAACAAATGACTCAATTTCGTTCTCTTTATGGCTGAGTAATATTCCATTGTATATATGTACCACATCTTCTGTATCCATTCGTCTGTTGATGGGCATTTAGGTTGCTTCCATGACCTGGCTATTGTAAATAGTGCTGCAATGAACATTGGGGTGCATGTGTCTTTTTGAATTATGGTTTCCTCTGGGTATATGCCCAGTAGTGGGATTGCTGGATCATATGGTAATTCTATTTTTAGTTTTTTAAGGAACCTCCATACTGTTCTCCATAGTGGCTGTATCAATTTACATTCCCACCAACAGTGCAAGAGTGTTCCCTTTTCTCCACACCCTCTCCAGCATTTGTTGTTTGTAGATTTTCTGATGATGCCCATTCTAACTGGTGTGAGGTGATACCTCATTGTAGTTTTGATTTGCATTTCTCTAATAATTAGTGATGTTGAGCAGCTTTTCATGTGCTTCTTGGCCATCTGTATGTCTTCTTTGGAGAAATGCCTATTTAGGTCTTCTGCCCATTTTTGGATTGGGTTGTTTGTTTCTTTAATATTGAGCTGCATGACCAGCCACTATTTTTAATTAAGAACTTTCCATGGCATTGGGAATTTTAGTAACAATGTAACTCCATTTGGATATTGCCTAATACAGCCTAGTTTTATTTGATAACAGAAGTAAGTTAACACTAGGGGTACAAAGGTTTTCAAATTTCCAACATCTAAACACTTGGCATGTATGTGTATAACCCCAGAAAGTGACAAAAATGGAACTTAAAACTCTTATTAAAGAAAATGACACAAAGATATTTCATGATGAAACATTGTGAACTTAGGACTTCCTTTTCACACATTTCTTGCATTTTATAATTGTAAGAGTTTTTAGATTTAGTATGTTAGAAAGCCTTTAAAATACTCACATTTTAAAGATAAGAAAATAAAGGTAGGATGGTTTAATGATACAAACGTTGTAAATAGAATTATAATTTGATGTTTCCTAATCATGTGCTTTTGTCAGTAGGATTAGTGTCATGAATGCTTTTTCTTCTTGAAAAGGTGCAGCTGACTAATAATGTCTCATCATATTTTCTTTTGTAAAAGCAAACAAGAGTGTTTTTCCGGAAATAAGATTTAAACAATCAAGGAATAGTTTTGTCACTTATGTCATGAGTATTAATACACACTATACTTATACATATGTATATATGTACTTTCTGCTTTGGATCATTATATGGTTGTATGGTGGTACTATGCTTAGATTGGAGTATGAATGTGCAGAGGTGAAGTCGAGAGTTGGGGGTAAGTAGAAATGACAGTCCAGGTGGACATAGCAGCAGAAGCAGAAAGAATGATAAGACCCTAGAGAATATAAGATTCAGGAAGGAGACCCATGTAAGCTTACCACAGGGTAGGACTAGGGAATTGTCTTTTTGTGAATATTTAGCAGGTATCAGTTTTATCAGGCAATGTGGCATTTTCTAGTTTCAGCTCTGGTCTCCAAGGAGCTTACAGTCTATTGAGGAGACAGACACATAATAAAACTTCATAATATAATTATCAAAATAAGTTTTATTGTGTCAGAGGTTAGCTTTTGTATCAGAGAGAACTATTTGCAGTTATTTTAAATTTATATTAAAATTAAAATGGATTTCCTTTAAAGTTTATGTTTAACTCACAAAGCTTGAGCAAATCTGTTTTACATTCTCTTCCACTTTTTCTTTGTGTCTATCTGATTATCTTAAACAGATTAAATCCCCTTAACAATTTGATCTCTTTTAGGAATTTTGTTAATGGAATTCCCTTAAATATTTTAAAATAATTTGTAAAGTTAATATATTTTCTTTTTAACCATTTAAAATGTATAATTGGGAAACTAGAATTCTAGTAATAAAAATTCCCAAGTACTTTAAACAACTCTTGCAAATCTAATCAATTACACTTGGAAAGAAAATCAAGTTAAAAAAATGGTTTGACACTCTTAGCAAACTTAACCAGTTTCTGCATACCTTTTAGCTTAAAAATTGTTACTTCAAACTCAATCATTTATTTAAATTAGAATCACAAGGTAAATCTGTCAGATTCTCTAATAGATCTATCTTTTAAATATGGCAAATACTTAAAAACACAGATTATCATCAATTTGACCAAACATAATTAGTAATATGGGATTTCTTTATGTCATAATTGTTGTGTTTATTTCCAAGCCTTCCCAGACACTTACCTTCTAAAAGAGACAAGTGTCGTCATAGGTGAGCTGGGGTTGCTAGTTCAGCATTTCATGACTATCACATGGTTATCACCTAGGGCAGCTTCTGGCCATGGGATTTGAGTTTGAGAAGGAAAACCTGGCTATTGATTTATCCTGAACACAAATGGACAAAGGAACAATTTTGTAGTCACTATGACAAAGGAAAACTCCAAGTCTATATAGCCTTCAGGATGAGATTCCTTTTGCAACCTATATGCCCTGGGTTTTATCCTCTTACTCAACATTTCCCAACCTAATACAACTTTAATCACTTGCATGGATGAAATTCTACTGCCCACACTCAGTTTCTGTAACCACTTGATTAGATTCTCTTAGTCTATTTATTGCCTGATTCTTGTTACTTATGATTATTGGATGCAGCTCCAAGCTCTTCTAACAATGACCTTGCTAAACAAACTAAAATAGAGATATGTGAGAAGTGTTGGGAACATAAGAAAGAAAACCTGCTTCCCGTGGAGGTCAAATGCCCTCTCTCTCTGACCCTCCTGAAACCTGTGCTTACTTCTATTTTAATACTTCCTAAAAGATATTCTCTTATTATTATATTTTTTTCTAGTAGAGCCTGTGAGCTTTTTGAGAGATTGGATTATGCCTTCTTTTACATTGTATCCTTAGGACCCAGTGCACTGCTGCCATGTAATAGGTGCTTAACAAATATTTGTTGGATACAATCTTTAATATTTTAATAAATGTCATAGTGTCGAAATAGCTTGATTGGAGTGAAGTGAGATTGAAAGCAGAAACACCACTTAAAAGAAAATTTAAATAGTTTCAATGAGAAATGATGTAGTCAGTGGGAATAAACAGAATAAGATACCTTCAGGAGGTATCTATCCAGGAAGTAGGTTTGATAGGATTGATGCCTGGAGGATGTGAGGTCAAGAACGAATCAGATTAGGTTTTTAGAAGACTGGATAGCTGATCATAATGCCATTAAATCAAATTGGGACTCAAGAAGCACAGATGTATTTAGTGGAAGATACTGAGTTCAATTTTGAATATGTTGAGTTTGAGGTAATTATGACTTATCAGGTGGAAACTTCCAGTAGGTTGTTGGAAAGAAAGTTCTAAAACTCATCAATCTAAGCTAGAGGTAGTATTCATAATAATGAGCCCGCGGATGATAATTGAAATAGCGGAATGGTTCAGACTCTCAACAGGGAGTATGTTGGGTGAGAAGAGAAGAATGTGGTTAATTTAACTTTAGGGAAAATTAAAAATTGTTAACTTCCGGTCTGACAGACGTAGAGAGGTCAGGGAGGTCAACAGATTGAGGAGAAAGACGGGGAAAAGAGGGAGGAAAACACTCAGCCTGGTTGTTGTAGTAGCCAACAAGGAGGGATTAACAAAAAGTAACACATGCCTCAAATAAGGACCAAAAAGAGGCCTTTGGATATGGGAACTGTGATGCCCAGAGACCAGGTGAGGAAAGGCCATTGTTCTAACGTTAGTGTATGGAAGTCCTACTCGGTTCCTGTGATTTGGTTGGGAGTCAGACCAACGTGAACTTGAATCCCTGCTCTACCAGCTCTGATGGTTTTGTCTCAGGCAAGCTTCTCAAGTTTTCCGACCCATAGTTTACTCAAGTGTAAGATGGAAGTGAATCCTCACTGCTGCTGCAAGGATGAAGGGAAGTAACCTGTGCTTTCTGGTTAAAGTGAATGACACTGAGAGGATGTACCTTTTGACTGAGAGAGAGGATAGATGGGTGATTCTGGAACTTAGGAAGGAGGAAGCAAGTCTCCCCTTCCTTTTTCTCATATAGCCCTTGGCATCACTGTATACTAACCAAGTCCACACTAGCATGCTAATGTCTAATAATAAAGCACAGGTCTCAATTATTTTGTTGTTGTTGTTGACAGGCCTGAAATTATGACAACTGTTTATAAGCTATTTCTAGAGGAAAATAGTTTTCAAGTTATTATCACATCACACATGGACCTTGAAGCAAAAACTAGTTTGTAAGTTGAGGATTGCCTACATTGGCTTGTCAGGTTGCAATTATATTTCGCCTTAGTATATAGAAGTAATTCTCATTTTGGTAATTTTGGTAGACTCGTGTGTGTGTGTGTGTGTGTGTGTGTGTGTGTGTGTGTGTGTATAAGTATGGAAGTAAAATGGAACAGAGGACAGAAATTCCCAGTGAAGAAGGTGGCATTTGAGAATCACAATTCATATGTAATATGAGGAAGAAACATGAATTTCGGGAGCCAGGAATATTTCCCTAAGTTTTTCTGAAGGTAAAACATGAATTACATGCAAATTAAATATGATGTTGAAGCCTTCGTAAACGTTATAGTGATACAGTTCAAAGCTCTTTTAGAAACACTAAAGTTTTGAAGTTTCTTCAAAACTTTCAAGCGTCTCTTCCTATTTATGAAGGTGCGTTTCATTGCCACTAAGCTGAACTAAAAGAAAGTTTATTTTCTCTGTTATATCTCTAACCTCTATTTCGACTATCAGTTGTCTGGGAAATGAATAAAGAGTTCTAAGCAAATGGCAACTATTTCAAAGTCAGATACTCTGGAAGCCAGGAATTTTAGTTTTTGCAGACATTAACAATTTTATACATCTGATTTTTTTTTTCTGTAAATTCTGTTTTGTTTTTCTGAACTCCGATGTAGCATCCGACCTTGACTCACAAGGATCTGCTGATGTTTTGGGAGAAACCAGCCCTACTTATGTACCAGCTAAGGGAAGGGTATAATGAGAATTCAGCGTAAACGAATTGGTTAAAAACCTAGTTTTTTATAAATGGCATCAGAGTTTCAACAATGCTTTATTAAATTAACTTTATGACATTGATTAAAAATAGCACTTTCAGGAATGGGAAAAATGGAAGAAAAAAGGGCTCTCTCAAAATACTTTATTTTGGGTTTGGCATCCATATTTCCCTAAAGTAGGGGGACCACAAGAGTGGATGTACTGTGCCCTCTCCTCTCCCACTCCAACTTCTGGTTCTTCACGCCAGAACATCTTGTGGAGTGTCGGCTGCAACAGTGTTCCTCACTGGCAGGCTTTCTTACTGATTGATTTAGTACTACGGAGTGATCAGGTCAGTATTGATTGTGGGAAACAGCTGTAGATGCTAGTAAGGTGAGTTAGGTCTTAATTCTCCTGAAGTATGTTGTATAATAGAAATGTTCAAATGGCTCTCTCTTTACCTGAACCCACAGAATCCCCTCTGGAATTGATATCTGAAGTTCCTACCCATCTTAACTTGAAGAGTTCCTTCCTCGGTTCTCATCCCTGGTTACCTATTTTAATCTTTTGGGGGAGCTTTTAATGATCTCCATGCCCAGGCTGCCACCCAAACCAGTTAAATCAGATCTCCAGGTACGAGATGCAGTACCACTCTTCTTGTTGTTATTTTAAACTTCCCAAGTCTCTCCAAAGTGCATTCATTATCCTAAACTCTCTTTATGGAGCTGGTATTGTAGATTTGTGCCCAGTCAAAGGTAGGAGTGGCTCTGTGGCTGCAGGCTTTTAAACAAGTTGATTGTAGGAGGATACAGGACAGAGATAGGTATCTGCTAAATTGTGTCCCTGCAAAATCCATGTGTTGAATCCTTTTCACTCAGGACCTCAGAATGTGACTGTATTTAGAGGTGAGTCTTTAGAGAGGTAATTAAGTTAAAATGAGGTCATTAGGTTGGGTCCTAATCCCAAATGACCTGTGTCTTTTTACAAAGAGGAGGTTAGGGTACAGACATTCACACAAAAGGAAGACCGTGTGAAGGCATGGAGGACAGGACCAGCTACAAGGCAAAGAGAGAGACATCAGAAGAAATCAACCCTGCTGACACCCTGACCTGAGACTTGCAGCCTCCAGAACTGTTGGAAAATAAACACTCGATCTGTGATACTTTCCTATGGCAACACTAGCAAACAAATACAAGAATCAAAATGATTGTAGGGATGGGGAAGGAAGAAAAGGAAGGAAGGAAGGAAGGAAGGATGGAAGGAAAAGAAAAGAGAAGAAAAGAAAAGAAAAGGAAAATCCTTTTGAAGCACCCTGTGAAAATAAAATTTGTTGATAGCAGCTCTGCCTTGCTGTGTGGACAAGTCTCCTGGGAAGTTCCCTGCTTTAACTGAGAGCAAATGGCTCGGGACTTAGACCTCTGCCTGATGAGTATCGTGAAGATGGGAGGAGGAGTGAAGGTGCTTCATTGATTTCTTGGCTGTGTGCTCTCCAGATACACACCTGACCCAGTGGTTTATAAACATTTAGCCATCAGACTACTCTTCTGGTTTTGTGCTACGATGTTTTCTACAAATGCTTCATATGAAATTATAGTACAATAAACTATTCAAGGAAGAAAACCATACCCTATTCATTTTTATGAGTTACTATTAAATGACATATAGCAGGTACTCAAAAATGCTTATTGAATGAATGAATACATTGATTAATGAGTGAGCAATAACCTACTGTAAATCTGAGTAATAACCTACTGTAGATCTGGGATTCAGAGCTAGGTTCTCTGACCCTTTAATCTAGGCTCATTTCCTTATACCATGTTTTCTTCTGTCAGACATATGAGCAGCTTGGGAGAGGTGAGATTATGGGATTGACTACCTGGAAGTGAAGGGGATTCCACATGTCTAAAATTTAGGGAGTGATGTCACCTGACACGATGCTCCAGAAGACCGAATTCTAAGGAGGTACAATAAGAATAGGTCATCGTTCTTATTGGAACATTAGGGACATTGTGAACATATGGACGTTATGGAAGTACATAATTGTCAGTGCCTCTCACATGTCCCTCAGTTGAAGAGGTTTTGGTAATAGACCACATATTCACGGTCTGCAGTGTGTCAGCAGCAGTGAGATGACCAAGCACATGATGAAGAGAAGAGAAGAATGAAGGTTCTAGGGTCAGATTTGGGTTCAAATCCTGGTTCCACTCTTGGCGGTTGGGTAAGTGTCTTAAGCGTGTGGTACCTCAGCTTCCTTGACCTGTAAAATAATAATAATAATAATAATAATAATAGTAATAAACAGACCTTTCTCGTAGGGTTGTTGTGAAGATCGATGAATCAAGACATATGAAGGGCTTAGAACAGTTCCTGGCAAACAATTACTAAAAATACCAGCAATTATTACTATTATTATTATTATTATTATTTCTTCTCCCATCCTAAATCAGTGGAAGAAAAGGGACAAATCCCATGTGCTCTGACAGTCTTGTTCCACTATCAGTTGACATTGCTCAATGTCAAATACCACATCACCCTCTAAGCCTATAAGGACGTTCCACCCTGGAGAGCTTTGTGATACTTCTAGGTTTGGTAGAGATACATCATAATCTTATAGAACATTTGAATTTGACTTTTGTAGGCAAGTCTCCAGTTAGAATAATTTTCTACTAAATGTAAAGTTTTGAAACTGTGTCTAAGGTACAATTATTGAATAGCACTACTTCTAATATTTAGAATCAATTTTTGCTGAAGGAAATCTTGAGGGACTGAATAGAAGAAATTTGAAGCAGGTAACACTATGTAAAAGTATATATTAGGGTGTAATTTTTGGAGATGAATATTATGTGATGGTAGAAATGAGTTTAATTTTACACACCTTTTCTATTGGACTATGTGATAAGTTAAATTTATCCCTTGAACCAGCAAATGTCTTCTTAAAAAATGTCATCTTTATAAATTGATGCCCCCCAAAATCTTTCATTAAAAGCACAATCAGTACTTTTTTGCAATGCCAGTCTTGTCATCTGGGAAACATGTGATGTTTATACCGTTTTCAATGCTCCGTGTGATTTAGTTAGGTGCCCAGAGACCTGCATGAATTGTTAATTTCATATTGCCCACCATGGCCATCCTGTGAAGGTTTGCTGAGTTTAGAGGAGATCAGTTACAAACGTGATTATACCAGCCATTCCTCAGACCTGACACCAGTTTCAGATTAAAAACTGACAGGCCTCACCCACTCCTGGGTTCACTCACAGGTCACCTTCTTGTCACTTCAGCTCTCCCCCCATTAAAATGACATCTGTGTTCATAAAGGGGCTGAGAGGGGTCTATGAGTTGTTAGAATTGTTGAGGAATAAGAATCAGGTGTCGTCTGCCCAGATAATGTAGGGCTCAGCCCCGGCTTTTAAGGGGATAGGAGGCCAGCAACACCCGACTGTGTTTCTGGTACAAGAACAGAGGCCCAAGAGGTCACCCACTGTAGCCCACGGAACAGAACAAATGTGCCATTATAAAGAATTGGTGTTCACTTCAACAGGAGGAAAGAGGCAAATAGAAATAGCAATTTAAAATATATTCTTCCCAGACATTTAAAATAATGCAATGCTCACAGAAAACATTATATCACCTCCTTTCAAAGAAATATAAAATGCTTGATAGATCTGATTTTAATTAACCAGTTAATTAAGGCAAAAAAATAACTTTTTTTCATTTTAAGATGGCATTTATTTTCCTAGATATAGCATAAAAGAGAAAACTAGACAATAAGCCACTTGAAATAATATCTTATGTCTGTATCGCTGGTAATTTGGATAGCGCAAAGCACAGAGCAGGTATTTCACAAACGTGTTGATGATAATACTAAAAAAAGCTAATGTACAGAGGAGATACCTGGTAATTGGAAATGCTACAGATCTGAAAAATTATCATCATTAAATACTGAACAGGAAAGCAGATTATTCTTCCTGTTATCTAAGTGTCTTAGATTTTTCAAAACGAAGAAGTATTTGTTAAAGTCTTTTTAAAAAAGCACGTAAATGCTTTTTAGATCTACCTGCTTCCAGGGCACGAGGATCCCAAGGTGTCTGCTCTGTTTACCTGCCACAGCGCTGCGCGTGGGACCGGCTCACTAGTACGCCGGGCCCACCTGGGCAGGAGACAGGTGAAGGTGAGGTTAAGGCAGGAAAGAGAGACCCGGCCCCTCCCCCCCACAAACACTTAAAATCTCTCTCTTTCACATGCTGAATTATACACCTTTTTAATTGATGGTTGTTCAGCAGTCAGCTGTGATTTTGGTGTGCTCGTGAGAGGAGGTGAGCTCAGGTCCTTCTACTCCGCCATCCCGTCTCCTCCCCTGAAGTATACAACTAAGCATTGGTTATTCATCTTCAATCAATTTCTTCACCTATTTGTTGGCCCCTTACCACACGCAGGCAGCAGCCCATGACAGATTGGGCGTGGTGGTTAGGTGTATTGCCACCAGAGCTGGCTTTCCTGGAGGTGAACCCCAGGGATGCAATGTATTGATACTACCTGGGTGTCTTAGTCCATTTTGGTTGCTATTACAAAAATATCCTGGACCGGGGGTGCTTAAACGACCAGCGTTTACTTCTCACAGCTCTGCCGGCTGGAAAGTCTAAGATCCAGGTGCTGGCAGTTGTGGCATCTGGTGAGAACCCCCTTTCTGGTTCACAGATGGCCATCCATGAAGACCCAGGTTCTTGGATGGCTCTCTGGGTCCTCAGATGGTGAAAGGGTGAGAAAGCCCTGTGGGGCGTCTTTTATTTTTTTATTTTATTATTTTTTTAAATATTTAATTTTTTGGCTGTGCCGGGTCTTAGTTGCGACAGGCATGCGGGATCCAGTTCCCTGACCAGGGATCGAACCCAGGCCCCCTGCATTGGGAACATGGAGTCTTAACCACTGGACCACCAGGGAAGTCCCTGTGGGGCATCTTTTAAAAGGTGCCATTCATGAGCGCTCCACCCTCATGACTTAATCACTCCCCAGAGGACTACCTCCTAATACCATCACATTGGGGGGGTTAGCATTTCAACATATGAATTTGTGGGGGACATAGACATCTAGTCTATGGCACTGGGTGACCTCGGACCACTCAATCACTTTGTGTCTCAGTCTCATCAGTAAAATAGGAAAATAATGATACTTATCTCATGCAGTAGGATTAAATGAGTTGATACTGTGTAAAGCACTTAGAACACTGCCTGGGCATACTTGGTGCTATGTAAGTGTTTCCCAAATCAAATAATTGTAAACTGAGAATAATTATAATACTTAACTGGCATATTTGGGAGGGTTACTATCAGAATTAAATAAAGCAAAATGTAAACTCATATATACTTATTTGATAGTATATTTATTACTATATTATTGCTACTATGTGTAAAATATAATGCTGGGCTGGCTGCAAGGGATTTGGAAACAGATTCTGTGCTCAAGGTGACCATCCTGTAGCAGGTGCAATATGGTCACTTGTAAACCTGTCTGTCTGAGACAGACAATGGAAGTTCTGGGCTTTAGGAATCCACAGGACAGAGAGGTTACCTGTGATCAGAGGACCAAGAAAAGTGTTACAGAGGGAGGTGGTATTTGAGATGAGTCTTAAAATATAGTTAGATTTTTGGGAGGAAACCAGGTGGACGGTATTTCATTTTAGGAGAGCTACACACACAAATATATATGTGTTGTGAACTAGGTTTTAGAAATAATGAAGAGTTTCTGATATTTAAGATTAAGAATTGTCTTGATTACATTTGAAATTAGAGAGTGAATCAGGTTATGTACATATGGAGGTTTATATAGTTTATATAAGCCAAGTTACACAGAGTCCAGGGTAGGGACTCTGATATTTCTTGACTGTCTATATTTATGCCAGACTAGTAAAAAGTCAAATAATAATAAAAATTGTTATTTGTTGTTTTCTTACTAAACAACAGACGGAGTGTTAACTACTTTACATGTGGTCTTTCATGTACTCCCCATGATAACCTGGCAAAGGTAGATACTATGATGGTCTACATCTTGTTGAGGAAGTGACTGAATCTTAGAGAGTTATGGGACTTGTGCATGGTCACAAAATTGATAAGAGACAGAGCCACATCTTTCTTAGTGGAGGCCAAGCTGCTAATAGTTCAATATGCTGTGTTACAAGATGTGTCAGTGACATGATGGTGGATGAGTAGATTTAAATAACATTAAAAAGGACGAAGCACTGATATCAGTGGTGCTTGTTTGGTGGAGAGGATGGATGAAGTAGTGATTGGGAGGGACCAGAGGGCATGTTTTAGGATGCTGGTGATGCTGTGTATCTTGTTAGGGGATGTTTCATGGGTGTGTTCACTGTTATTCATTAAGCTTACACTGAAGATTAATATCTTTTCTGGACGGAGGTTATATTTCAGTTAAGAAGTTTATAAAAATTACATGTTTGCATCCAGGTCTGTCAAAGAGGTCCACTAAAACAAGTAAAGGAACAAAGTAAATTAAAAAACCCACTCAAATATACCCACACAACCTCCGGCCATTAAGAGTGATTTCTCCATCTCTATGCTACCTTCTCCATGCCTGCCCCGCCCTGCTGGAAAGGACTTCTAGAGACTACATCGTGAGGTCCTGGGATAAAAAAGCAGAAGTGAGAGATAATATAAAAAAGGCACATGTAGTCCAGGTGAAGAAGATGAATCAGAAATGGAAAACATCTGTATCAATGTTATGCTAAATATCTGGGTAAATAGTCTAGAATTCTATCAAATGTACAGCTAATTGGTTACTATTAGGTTGTTTGAAGAAATTTAATTGATTACTGGATCTCTAATTTTTAAGCAGACGTATGGCAAATTATATAAAAGCAATTGATTCACAGAAGTCTGGGTATACAATAGAAGAAAATGATTCTTTTTTGTGAATTACATCACCGGGGAGCAAAATATCATCATGGAAACATTGTGTATAGGTACCACTGGATTCTGTAGAGAAAGTGACAATAAGGTAAACAAAACAGCACCCTACATTTAGTAGAATTAAACCAAACTGAATAATTTTATCTAGTTATTATGAAGTTATAAATACCCGTAAATTATTAATAAATGCTATAACCTTTCTGGAGGAATGCAATTGGACTAATTAGAGGAGGAATGGAACATCTGGAAACTCCTTTATTCCTGAGTTAAAAGTTTCTCATTATTTTGACTTTTGATTTCCTCATGTATCATAATGTTATTAATCAATTAGAAATTTGAAGAGAATCTACTTTTTCCCTTAAAAGAACTTTATTGAAGTATTCTGAAAATCAAAAGGACCAAAACACTTAAAGTCCAATAATCTCAGGAAATGGCTCTTACTGGCTTGGTTTACTGGCCTCTAGGATAGATTCTGTAACTCCATATCCCTTTAACATTGTTGGAAAGTAGAGATTATGCTTTTCATTAACATGTACAATATTATTTTTTTAATTTTTAATAATTCTGGACTCTCTGATTTAAGCTCATAGCTTCTCTGCAAGAATGATTGAACTGAAAACCCCTTTAGCTATTCCACCTCTGATACTCTGTGATTGTGTGGAATTTCAGGCACTATCCCAGGAGGAGTAGCAGTTCATATTTCTGTTCCTTATATCTATACAATATTTCTAATGTTATCTTGAAGTATTCCTTGAAAATTTAATTATTTTTTTTAAATCAGTCATCAATTTTATACACATCAGTGTATACATGTCAATCCCAATCACCCAATTCAGCACACCACCATCCCCACCCCACCGTGGTTTTCCCCCCTTGGTGTCCATACGTTTGTTCTCTACATCTGTGTCTCAACTTCTGCCCTGCAAACCGGTTCATCTGTACCATTTTTCTAGGTTCCACATACATGTGTTAATATACGATATTTGTTTTTCACTTTCTGACTTACTTCACTCTGTATGACAGTCTCTAGATCCATCCACGTCTCAACAAATGACTCAATTTTGTTCCTTTTTATGGCTGAGTAATATTCCATTGTATATATGTACCACAACTACTTTATCCATTCGTCTGTCGATGGGCATTTAGGTTGCTTCCATGACCTGGCTGTTGTAAATAGTGCTGCAATGAACATTGGGGTGCATGACTCTTTTTGAATTATGGTTTTCTCTGGGTATATGCCCAGTAGTGGGATTGCTGGATCATATGGTAATTCTATTTTTAGTTTTTTAAGGAACCTCCATACTGTTCTCCATAGTGGCTGTATCAATTTACATTCCCACCAACAGTGCAAGAGGGTTCCCTTTTCTCCACACCCTCTCCAGCATTTCTTGTTTGTAGATTTTCTGGTGATGCCCATTCTAACTGGTGTGAGGTGATACCTCATTGTAATTTTTTTTTTTTTAAATATAATCATATACTTGTGTGTATGTGTGCAGGTATAGAGCCCTACCCTTCTTTTTTTTTTTTTAAAGATTGATTGATTGATTGATTGATTGATTGATTGATATGTTGCGTTTTCATTTCTGTGCTAGGGCTTTCTGTAGTTGCGGCAAGTGGGGGCCACTCTTCATCGCGGTGCGCGGGCCTCTCACTGTCGCGGCCTCTCTTGTTGCAGAGCACAGGCTCCAGACGCGCAGGCTCAGTAGTTGTGGCTCACGGGCCTAGTTGCTCCACGGCATGTGGGATCTTCCCAGACCAGGGCGCGGACCAGTGTCCCCTGCGTTAGCAGGCAGATTCTCAACCACTGCGCCACCAGGGAAGTCCCCTCATTGTAGTTTTGATTTGCATTTCTCTAATAATTAGTGATGTTGAGCATCTTTTCATGTGCTTCTTGGCCATCTGTATGTCTTCTTTGGAGAAATGTCTATTTAGGTCTTCTGCCCATTTTTGGATTGGGCTGTTTGTTTCTTTAATATTGAGCTGAATGAGCTGTTCATATATTTTGGAGATTAATCCTTTGTCTGTTGATGCGTTTGCAAATATTTTCTCCCATTCTGAGGGCTGTCTTTTCGTCTTGTTTATGGTGTCCTTTGCAGTGCAAAAGTTTTGAAGTTTCATTAGGTCCCATTTGTTTATTTTTGTTTTTATTTCCATTACTCTAGGAGGTGGATCAACAAAGATCTTGCTGTGATTTATGTCAAAGAGTGTTCTTCCTATGTTTTCCTCTAAGAGTTTTATAGTGTCTGGTTTTACATTTAGGTCTTGAATCCATTTTGAGTTGAAAATTTAATTTTTTGAGCTTAGTTTTTGTTACAGGTGAAAATGATGTCATGTGTCTATGTGTGTGTGTGTGTGTGTGTGTGTGTGTGTGTATATATATGAATGAATCATTGTGCAGAGAGGAGGTGATTTATTTAGTAACGAAGTATCAGAACCATAAACTCTTTTCTTTCTTAGAATTATTTTGTAAAGAAAATTAGAATTGCTGTAGAGAGTTATACCTCTTTACTGGAGTTCAGGAGATGATACTGCTGCTTATCCTTCTGTCATATAACACGATATATTTATTAAGTACTAAATATTTGCTCAATAATGATTGACCTGTTGACTATAATAAATATGGATTTGCTTTTATGTGTGCATTCCATCTGCTTGGTTAGTTTCTTAATATTTAATTATATAAAAAGACAGGCTAAGATAACCTTGACTCCAGATCAGAAGAAGTGAAACAGCAAAACAAAATAGTTTTGGAATTTGGAGGCAGGAGGTCCAGCTTTACAGTTTATTTTTACCATTTACTATGTTAATTTAGATAAGTCACTTAATCTCTTCAAACTTTTAAAAGTGGAAATGATATAACATGTCCTTCAAAGGGTTAAAGTGAGGATCGGATGAGAGCAAATGAGGTAACCTAGAACTGTGATTCATAGCATAGATCCCATAAATGTTCTTTTCTGAAGGTCACAGGAGTGGGTCCTCAGGTACCTACAGGATGAACATCCATGCGAGAAAGTTCTTTCAAATACCATTTTAGGGTCCATATATCCTTTGTGCTTCATCTCATTCTGTGCTTCTAACGAACACTTCAGCATATTAAACATGTATCATCTTTGACCCATATGTTGTTGCTTAAAAATTTCAGAAAAATATTGGTTGTCATCTGGAAGGGCATTGGAGTGTAAAATCCAAACAAAAATTGGAGCACTGCCCTTTTAAAAGACTCTAGAATATAATATGCCATATACCATGTACATACTCCTAGCTCATTCCAAGAAAATCAGAAAAGAGCTGAAATGTTTCCAAAAAGTATAACTACAAACATACATAGAAATGGAAGTGGTTTTTCTTTTTCTTTGGGTGTACTATGAAGATGATTTGGAAAGATGAGCTCTGAGGAAGATGTGACAGGTAGAAAATTACCAAGAAATGTGTGTGCCTGGGATGAGATACTAAAGCTCTAAAGCATAACAGGGGT
Organism: Balaenoptera borealis; assembly: GCF_965194805.1. Classification (NCBI taxonomy): domain Eukaryota; kingdom Metazoa; phylum Chordata; class Mammalia; order Artiodactyla; family Balaenopteridae; genus Balaenoptera; species Balaenoptera borealis. The sequence continues at coordinate 3,249,556 of NC_138860.1, forward strand.
TGACAACCTACAGCTTATAGACTAAATGCAGCCCACCATCTGTATTTTTTGCAGCCTGGGAGCTATGAATGGCTTTTACACTTTTAAATAGTTGAAAAAATAAAAAAGAATAATATTTTGTTTCATGTGCAATTTATCTGAAATCCAGATTTCAGTGTCCGTAAGTAAAGTTTTATTGGAACCCGGCCATGCTCATTCACTTATGTATTGGCTAAGGTGGAGCTGGTACAATGGAGAACATATTTGGTCCACCCAGCATAAAATATTTGCTATCTGGCCCTTTGTAGAATAGTTTACTGGCCCCTAATTGAAGGCTCAGTGTTTCAGCCATAGAAAGGCAGTATAATTACACACATAACATAGCTCACTTATGGAGATCATTCTCTCTCGTATACTTTGTTTCTGAAAATATCTGCCTCTTTCAAATTGTTTGAGCTGCATATTGGTTATGTACAATATGCAGACTCCTCGAAGCTTCCTTTGCTCTGACAAGGGAGTGACACTCCTCCTTACTCTGACACCCAGAGCACTCTGTAACTCTTAGAGCACTCACAATATTTGCTTTGGCTTAATGTTATCATTAGTGCTTATATTTTTCTCAGCTAGATTGCAGTCTCCTCAAGGAACAGGATAGGTGTCTTTCACCCTACTTTCTCCCTTCTCATCCAGCACAGCGTTTTGTCAAGGGCATTGCTCAATATTCGTTGAATGAACATCACTGACCTGATTAATTGCATTTTTAAAGAAAATTTATTTTTAGGAGGTTACTTTTTGCGATATACTTTCAAGATGACACAAAAGCCACCTTGTACATTGTTTCCCAGAACACAGAGTTGGATAACACCCTTTAAGAAGCTCTGGACCCAATGACATTGTTGTTCAGACACCAGCTTTTCTCTTGATTCACACAGCATCTCATCAAAGTATTCTTTCCTTGGTTTACTGCATGTTTTCTTTTCCATTTTTTTCTCTGTACATGAATCTCCCCTTGGGGTATGTGTCGCTTCTTCTAATGGCCACGAGAGACAAGTGTTAGGGCTTCATTTTCATTGGAAACAATGAAAATTTTGTTTTTGTTATTGTTCTTTACTTCTTATACCATTAATGAATTAATTTAGCATTTAAAAAATACCCTGGCCATGACTTTTTCTTTTTCTTACATATCATGTGAATTAAAAAAAAATAATTCAACCTGGAAAACAATCATTTTTTTATAATCTAATTTTTTTGTCTATGTCTTGTACTTTATCTGGACCACCTTTTCTTTATTACTTTCTCTTTTGTTTGCCCAACGTATTTCCTTCCATATTTCCTTCCTCTTTGATAAGCTTTTTCTCGCTGCAAATAGAAACTTCAGTGTAAACTCGAAGAACGAGAAATTCACTATCTAAATCCAAAGAAATTTTGTACAGCCCAAGTCATCAATATACTGGATAGATGAGGATAAATTAAATAAAAATAAAGTGAAAACAGAGCGTGTATGCAATTCTGTGTCTGAAGAAAAGGACTTTTCAAGGTTTGTAAAATCAGGCTTGGCAGAGGGAGAAAAATAACCAAAATAGATTTACTGAGGGCAACACTTGGAAAAAAATGATTTGGGTATTGATCATTTTTAATCTTTTTCCCCGAACAACTGGGAGATGTATTATCGCTGGAGCTCCGATGGAAAGCCGATCTGTTCTTTAACCTGCCCCAATTCACTTCGACATATTTTATATCTCGGGGGATTAGGCCACAAAGTCCATTAGCACTCGGGAGGCAGTCAGGTCAAATCAATTGTCCCCGCTGCAGACGGGGCCCCCATCATGGACAGTAATTCACCCGCATCGTGGAAGAGGGGAGGAAAGGTTAAAGGCTGTGCTGCGATGAGCGCGGTTCATCTGTCTTGCAGTATATTGGTGACACCCAAACATTGCTTAAGGAGAAGGATGTGCAACTTTAAATTACGTTGGATTTGGGCGCCCCGTGGGCGGTTCACAAAATGTTGATAATGATGGTTCAGGGGGTACAAAAAACTACTTGTCAGTAGAAGTGAGAAAATACGTTGCTCCTGAACAAATCTGAGTAATGTTTTATGCTTGATAAGATGTATGCAAAGTATATGTAGGGCTTCATAATGAAGTCTCAGGAGACTCAGAATGGGTGGAGTGACTGATTTCCTGCGGCGCCCCCTTCCCCCCACCCCATTCCCTTCACATTTGGCTCTGTGGGTAGAAGAGAAGGCTTGTACATCTGCCATCTGTATTGGAGGCATAAAGCTAGGCCCTAAACAAGGAAGAAGACATCGAATAAAAGGGTCATTTAAAAAAATTCGGTTGATTTCTATATTTTCAAGAAGAAGAAAAAACTCCTATTTGAGGATGACTTGCTTAAAATGTGTCAAATAATGTTTTATGGTGGGTATCCACATAGTACAAATGCATTCTTGACGTTTTTTAGTAGGGAGAATTGACTTCTACTCTTTATAGACCCAACCCTGCTTTCTTGTGGTCTCAGTTGCCCCTTAGTCCATGGTTGGTGTACCTGTCCTGAGATTTGAAGCGAGGGGCGAAGCTAGTGGCTGCTTTACAGAAGGGGGATGAATTAAAATGCATGTGAAAAAATAGAGCCTTTTATTCTTCCTTTTTATCTTAGGGTTTTCTTTGCTTAGTTTCTCTCCTGAGTTATGTTTTGCACCATAAATTTCCTTGTGGAGAGCAAATACTTTTCGAGAGGATCATATGTTTGTTAGAAAAAAGAATAGGATGTGAATGAGATGTACTTTTTGTTTGGGAGCCCATATATGACTAATCAAGAAAATGCTGGATCTCAGTGTAATCCATGCAGCCAATCTTTCCCAATCCTTTATGTGTGCTCATTTCTATTTAAGGATGGATACAAAGAAACTGCATCTATAGAAACTGCATCTATAGAGGTAATTTCCCTGGAGTAGAATAGTTTTGGTGATAGTTTCGATAAGCAAGTGGTCTCATTTTACTATAAATAATAATAAAGCAAAAGCCACCTATAACTATTTATGTAGTTCCTTTCGACAGCACTTGGCTGTGATGTTGCTACAGATTAGAACTTCTTTTGTTCCTCTCTGAAACTCCTGGTTTCCCCCGTCTTCAAGGCTTCCGGTGATTTCTGAAGGTACAGAGTGAGGGGTAGGGTTGTGGCATGCAACGAGGAACAGAGACATGTAAAAAGGAAAACAGCATAATGTAACATCAGCTACACACAGCAACACATCTTAAACCAACCAATAACTAGGCCAAAACCCTAATTAGGCAACAGAGATAGTCACTAGTCAAGGATAAATTTTTCACTGGTTCCAGAATATAATAATGAATTTTAAAAAAGATATCTGCTTTGCTCACTGCATTTATAAATATACTGGTAAATATCAAATTAGTAGAATTTCAAAGCTGCTTCTTGAGGCAACGGTTCTGACTTTAAGTCTGAAGGGTGGGAAATATAAATTCATTTCAACTCTCAAATCAGAAAATAGTTAATGCATCTTCAGAGAAAAAAAACTTTGAAACTTGCATCTGGTCTAAAATTTTAAGAGCCAAATTTCTGCCTAATATGGTTTGCAATGGATGAAACAGTTCTGGCAATAACTGAGTCCTCAGTGGACATGGTGACTTGCTAGACTTTGAACAAAGCGGGGTTTCAGAATAGAGCTTTTCATAAATAATTTGTTGTTTGAAGAGTATATCTAAAATGCATGTTTTTAGAAAACCCAAAATAATGGTTTCAGTTGGCCAAAGTGTCTGTTACTAGTTATGTCCTTATTTATGGCAAAGCCAAAGGAGAAGGGGGGGTGGGTACAGTCTCTTCTAGGGAATTTAAACAAATGATTAGACAAAGGTTTGGACAGATACCTTTCTCAGATGGGTTGAGAAGAGCGAGAAAAAGATGCTTTTTTAAAGTTCTAGTAAGCTCTGTATTTTCATTTTTGGGAAATTTCCATCATAACACTTTCAGAAAACTATAACTAGGGAGCCAGAAGGCTAATAATAAAATTCAGATCCTACTTGTGACTATCTATTTATCCATACTTGATGAAATAAAACTCTTCCAGATTGTTGCAGCTTGGACAAAGTGGTGGGAATGCCTGAATATTAATTTGGTTTCCTGGGTGAATGTGAAAATATTTCTAAGGAGTCAGGGCTTGTCTGTTAAGAAAGGGGTGCCACAGCAATGCATTCTAATAGTGAAATTGGTATATATAGAATCGAGAAGTGTAGCCAGTATATTGAACGGATGGGATTTGCTCATATATACACACAAACACCATAGTTCTTTACCTCCTTTTTTTTTTTTTTTTGGCGTGGCATACTAGGTCTTAGTCCCCTGACCAGGGATTGAACCCATGCCCCCTGCGGTGGAAACGCGGAGTCCTAACCACTGGACCACCAGGGAAGTCCCTTCCCTGTCCCTTCTTATGTCACCTCATCAGAGAAGGCTCCTCTGACCCTCCACCCTACTTAAAATACCCCCTATCCTTCTACTCTCTGTCCTGTCATTCTGCTTCATTTTTCTTCACTGAACTCCCCAACATCTGATATTTTATTGTCTGTTTCCCCATTTTGAATGTAAACTCTATGAAAACAGGAGCTTTGTTCTGTCCTCAGCTATGTCCCCAGCACTTAGGACAGTACCTGGGCACCTACTATGACTCAAGAAATATTTGTCAAATACTGTGTGAATAAAGTTATTTTTTTTCTTTTTTGTCAAAACAGTATTGGGTGGCTTGATTACCTACTTTCTTGAGTACATTTGGCCCAGAATAACTTTTGCTGTTTCCAAATATCAAACCTGTTGTTAAAGGCAAAAACTCGATATTAAAATATACCCTAAACAACATGCCACCTGTTTTAATTGTGGGATTAATTCCCACCTGTAATTGTGGGAAGTTAAATTTATTATAATTATGCCCTGGAAGCAAAGGAACAATGCATGAATGCAAATGAGTTACAACTTAAAATGTTCCTTTGAAGTTTTAAGTATAAAATTAACTATTGAATCTTAGAAATTTGACAAGACATTGCATGTGTAATTTAGAGGAGGATTCTTTCCTTTCTGATTAAATACCTCTTTCTATAATATATAATTATCTCTTTTCATCATCCCTCAAATAAATGCTATCTAATAAAGCCAGGAAGGTGGTGGTCAGGGAATCCACACCAGAGACCGTGATCCGCACTCTCAATTTCTAGTCAAAGAACTGGTCAAAGGAGGGCCTCATGTAAGAATCTTCTCCATTAGTCCTTACCTGTTCCTCCTACCTCTGCTTTCTTTAACTAGATTCACAGGAGTCTCTCCACCCCCACTCACCATGGCTCATCCTGTGTCCCTCTATCCTCACCCCCAAGCCTCCTCCTGTGTCCCCCATCCCTACCCACCATGGCTCATCTTGTGTCCCTCTATCCTCATCCCCAAGGCTCATCCTGTGTCCTCCATCCTTACCCAACATGGCTCATCCTGTGTCCTGTTGTGAACAAAAATAAACCCAAATAAGGAGTCATTTATGCTTTTAGTCCTCAATATCTAGCACTGTTTACACACCTCTGCTTCTCAAATCAGCTAGAAGAATAGAGTTGTGTACACTGAGGCTTTGCATTGTCATCCTTTATATCAGATTTGGGATCCTGTCAAATTATTGGATGGCTTAAGCAAAATGGTAATATCATAAAGAGGAAACCTTATTTTGATGGGTTCACAGGGAACAAGAGAATGTGGTGATTGTAAATATATAATACACCCAATATCAGGGTGCCTAAATATATTAAGCAAATGCTAATAGAACTGAAGAGAGTAATAGACAACAATACAATAACAACATACAAAGATCATTTGCATTTCTATACACTAACAAGTAACTATATAAAAAAATTTTAAAATCCTACTTACAATAGCATTAACAACAATAAATTACTTAGGAATAAATTTAACAAAGGAAGTGAAAGATTTATATACTGAAAATGATACCACATTGATGAAATTAAAGAAGACACAAATAAATGGAAAGCTATCCAATGTTCATGGATTGGAATAAATTAATATTGTTATAATGGCATATTACCCAAAGCCATCTATAGCTTCAATGCAATCCTTATCAAAGTTCCAGTGACATTTTTTTTCCACAGTGATAGAAAAAACAATTTTAAATTCATTTGGAACCACAAAAGACCTCAAATAGCCAAGTAATCTTGAGAAAGAAGAAAAAACCTGGATGAATCACACTTCTTGCTTTTAAACTATATTATAAAACTACAGTAATCAAAACAGTATGGCACTGACATAAACCAGTGGAACAGAATCACGAGCCCAGAAATAAACCCTCACATACATGGCCACTTATTTTGACAAGGGAGTAAAGAATACTCCAAAGGAAAAATAATTGTCTCTTCAATAAATGGAGCTGGGAAAATTGGATATTCACATGTAAAAGAAGGTGAAATTTGACCCCTATCTTACACTACTCACAAAATTAATTTGAAGTAGGTTAAGGACGTAACCATAAGACCTGATAAGGAAAAATCTCCTTGACATGGGTCTTGGCAATGATTTTTTGGGTATGACACCAAAAGCACCAGAGGCAAAAGCAGAAACTAACAAATGGGACTACATCAAAAGTAGAAATTAACAAATGGGGCTACATCAAACTAAAAAGCTTCTGCACAGCAAATGAAACCATCAACAAAATGAAAAGACATCCTACCAAATGGGAGAAAATATTTGCAAATCATATATCTGATAAAGGGTTAATATCCAAAATATATAAGGAACACATACAATTCAATAACAAAACAACAAATCTGATTAAAAGTGGGAAAATGACCTGAGCAGATATTTTTCCAAAGAAGACATACAAATGGCCAACAGGTACATGAAAAGGCTCTCAACATCACATATCATCAGGGAAATGCAAATCAAAACTACAATGAGTTGTCATGTCACACCTGAGTGACTATTATTAAAAAGACAAGAAATAACAAATGCTGACAAGGATGTGGAGAAAAGAGAACACTTGTTCACTGTTGGTGGGAATGTAAATTGGTGCAGCCACTATGGAAAACAGTATGGAAGTTACTCAAAAAATTAAAAATAGAATTACAATGGGATTAAGAGGTACAAATTTCCAGCAATAAAATAAATAAGTCACAGGGATGTAATGTACAGCATAGGGAATATAGTCAATAATATTGTAATAACTTTCTATGGTGACAGATGGTTACTAGACTCTTAGTGGTAATCATTTAGTATCATACAAAAATATAGAATCACTAAGTTGTATACCTGAAATTGATATAATATGTTAATTATAGTTCAATAAAAAATAGAACTACCATATGATCTAGAAATCCCACTTCCGATTACATACCCACTTCTGATTTCAAAGGAATATGAAATCAGTATCTCAGATAGATATCTGTACTCCCACATTCATTACAGCATTATTCACAACAGCCAAGATATGGAAACAACAACCTAAGTGCCCATTAATGGATGAATGGATAAAGAAGATGTGGTACACATATGCAGTGGAATATTATTCAGCCATAAAAAAGAAGAGAACCTGCCATTTGTGACAACACGGACCTTGAGGGCATTTTGCTAAGTAAAATAAGTCAGACAAAGAGAGGCAAATACTATGTGGTCTCACCGATATGTAGAATCTAAAAACATCACACTGATAGAAACAGAGTAGATTGATGGTTACCAGGCCTGGGGCTGGGGAAAATGGGGAGATATCCATCAAAGGGTACAAACTTTTAGTTATAAGATGAATAAGTTCTGGAGATCTAATGTGCAGCATGGTGACTATAGTTAACAAAGTTGTATTTTATACTTGAAAGTTACTATGAGAGTAGATCTTAAACGTTCTCACTTTAACAATAACGACAATAAAATGGTAATTATGTGAGGTGAAAGATGTATTAAGTAAGCTTATTTTGGTAAACATTTCACAATATATATGTGTATCAAATCATCACATTGTATGCCTTAAACTTACACAATGTGATATGTTAATTATATCTTAATAAAGTTGGAAAAAAGAAAGTGAAAAACCCATAAATAGGAGAAAACATACACAAATCATATATTTAATAAGGGTCTTATATCTAGAAATATAAAGAACCCCTGCAACTCAATAATAAATAGACAAAATAACCTTTTAAAAATTAGGCCAATGATCTGAATAGACATTTCTCCAAAGATATACAAATGGCCAATAAGCACATGAAAATATTCTTGATATCAATAGTCATCAGGGAAATGCAAATCAAAACTTCTATGAGACACCATTTCACATTCAGTGGAATAGTTAGAATCAAAAAGTCAGACAATAACAGGTTTTGATGAAGATGTGGAGAAGTCAGATTCTCTTAGATTGCTGAGGGGAATATAAAATGGTGAAACTGCTTTGGAAAAGAATCTGGCAATTCCTCAAACAAATAATAACACTGAGTTGCCATATGGCCCAGCAATTTCACTCCTGGGTATGTACCCAAGAGATATAAAAATATATGTCTGCACAAAAAATTTTACATAAATGTTAATAGCAACATTGTCCATAATAGCCAAAAGGTGGCAACAACCCAGTTGTCTGTCAGTGGATGAATAGATAAATGAAATGTGGTGTATCCAAACAATGGAATACTATTCAGCCATAAAAAGGGATAAAGTACTAATACACATTATAGCTTAAATGAACCTCAAAAACATGCTAAGTGAAAGAAGCCAGACAAAAGTCCATATATTATATGATTCTATTCATGTGACAGTGCAGAGTAGGGAAATACACATAGATAGAATGTAAATTAGTCTTTTCTTAGGTCAGGTCTGGGGAGGGAGGTGGAATAAAGGATGATAGATAAAGGGTTTTGTTTTGTTTTTTTTTAGGCGATAAAAAAATTCTGAACAAGTAGTAGAGACACATTCTTCCACGGATTACCACTGATAATTTATGTTGGATTAAATTGTTAAACGGAGTCACTTTAAGTAAGATTTTATTTGCTGTATACATTTTTTTCTCTGTGTGATTTAAACATGAATCAGAAGCCTCAGGCTTCCTATGTTTTTAAAGACAATTTTCTCTTGCCAGTAACCTTCCTAACATCATGATTTCAGCTTATTGTCTTTTTGTCTCTGATAATTTGAGATAGAAAAGCCTTCTTTGGAAACCTTAGTAAGATTTGTCATCCAAGTTATCCATTTAAATGTTGCTAAATGATCAAGTATTTTCCTGATAAAGCTTATCAATGAAAAAAACAATCATTAGGCTACAGAGAGAGGGACCTGACATCATTCAAAGGTTTGTGTATTGTAAAGAAATTTCTACTGAAGCATGGATTCCCACTAGGAATGAAACTACCTGTGCTAGGTCCCTTTGATGGTAGCAAGCAATATCTCCCAATATTGTGACAATTTTAACATCTAAAGTGTGACTTTTGTGTCATGCTCAGTAGTACAATACATGAATATGAAATCAATGTAAGTTTTTGTAGTTGGAGGGAGAACAGATACTTAACCATTAGTGACAATAGCCATAATAGAAACACATCTACGTAACAGAAATTAATAATGTGCAAAAGTATAAATGCAGATGGATTTAGGGGATCCATATTTTAAAATAAGGGATAAGTAGAGATGATGTGAAGGGAGGTCTCTTGGAGGTCAGACTGAGGCCGAGTATTGAAAGAAAAAGAGAATAATGCCATTTATCAATCAGGGATTCTTATTTATCTATGTTGAACTAAAGAGAATTACTTTCCATTAATGCTGCAATTCAAGTGCCTAGAAAGCTACACAAGAGGTGTACACATTTCTCTTTTTGACAGGACGGTTACTTCATTTCCTAATTGACTTAAAAACCAGAACCCAGACATAGGTACATGTATGGGTAAAGATGGATAGGTGACTCTTTACTGCAGCAGGAGTGAAAAGCAAGCAAACTGATTAATTAGGGCTTCAACTGCATTTATTTGTCAAAGTAAATTATTTATTCTATCCAAGCTATTCTTCTTCAATGAAGGGCAATAGTGTCCATGTGTAATCAATTATATTTCTTATAAATTTATTGTAGTTTTCTTCCTATATTTCATAGTTGGGATGTAGACATAGCCCACTGTTGTATATTGCTACTGCGATCAAAAAATGCAATCTTGGACTTCCCTGGTAGTGCAGTGGCTAAGAATCCACCTGCCAATGCAGGGGACATGGGTTCAATCCCTGGTCCAGGAAGATCCCACATGCCACGGAACAACTAAGCCCATGCGCCACAAGTACTGAGCCTGTGCTCTGGAGCCCGCAAGCCACAACTACTAAGCCCGTGTGCCACTACTACTGAGCCAGTGTGCCACACTACTGAAGCTTGCACGCCTAGAGCCCGTGCTCTGCAACAAGAGAAGCCACCGCAATGAGAAGCCCATGCACTGCAACGAAGAGTAGCCCTCGCTCGCTGCAACTAGAGAAAGCCCGCACGCAGCAACAAAGACCCAATGCAGCCAAAAATAAATAAATAAAAAATAAATAAATTTATATAAAAAAAAAAAGAAATGCAATCTTACTTCAACAATGATGCTTTTTCACCATGGGAGCAGGTTATATTTATAAATTTGCTAACTATTCTTTTTTCCTTTCCTTATACCCAGGCTTGAACTTTACCGTTTTATCTAGAAATCCAGAGCAAATAATTTAAAATGCAATTTGCTATGCACAAGTAATGTGCTTTTTCTTTAATGATTAGCAGACAGACTTTAAGATATTTTTCTCTCACAGTTTAAGGAAAATCTTATTAAATTGATCTCAATCCTATTTCAGCACTTTTGCTGAACTGTAAAAGCTGGAGGTTGGCTTTGAACTGTGATTGACACTGTTAAGGAAGGTGGAAGATTTTTTGTTTTTTGCTTTTTAAAAAATATTTATTTAATTAACTAATTTTATTTTGGTTGCGCTGGGTCTTAGTTGCAGCAAGTGGGCTCCTTAGTTGCGTCATGTGTTCTCTTTAGTTGCAGCCAGTGGGATCCTTAGTTGCGGGACGTGTGCTTCTTAGTTGTGGCTGATGGGCTCCTTAGTTGTGGTTCACCGCCTCTTTAGTTGTGGCATGTGAACTCTTAGTTTTGGCATGCATGTGGGATCTAGTTCCCTGACCAGGGATCGAACCTGGGCCCACTGCATTGGGAGCACGGAGACTTAACAAGTGTGCCACCAGGGAAGTCCCAGGAAGGTGGAAGTTTTATACTGTAGGTGTTCCTTAGACTCTTACAAGGTGATCTGTTTCATATAAGCAAGGTTACAGATTTTATAACCTTCTATGCAGAATGCCTTTGGTTCAAATTTAGGGAGCTAAGATTGTGTTGTTGGAATACTTATGTAGCTCATGGTAGTGATTGTATTTTATAAATTTGGTGGTAACACTCTCCAAATCTATATTGATCATACTAATTTTAGCATCACATCTTTAATCACTGGGTCTTTGTAGAAATAATTCTACATGAATATATTCTAGATGTTGACATAGTAAAAAAAGCTGTTCTTTTCCAGATTCTAATGTGTATGCTACTTATAGTATTATCATGCATGCATATGATAATACAAAACAGAAGGCATAGAATTGTGGTGCAAAAAAAGCACGGTATTTGGCATCTGAGGTTGTTTATTCATAACTTTGTCATTTATATGTAAGTTATTAGAATTTTCTGAATCTCTATAAAATGAAGATAATGAAACCAAGCTCATGTGAGGGTTAAATCAAGTTATGTATGTTAAAATACCAGTATAATGCCTAGAAAATAATAGATGCTCACCCCAGGATGGTTTTATATGTTAAGGTTTCAGTGAGATATCTTACTGTTTATTGGGACCTGTGAGTTCCTGGCGAAAAAATTTTAATTTATTGTTTTTACTTAAAAGACAATATAGAGGAATTAAAATGGCACAATCTAGATAACCTAGAATCACGATGCAGTTTTACTGCCCACATTAGCATTTGTGCTTACAATTATAGTAGTGCTAAATGAAGGTCAAATTACATCATAGTACAGTATAAAAGCGAGAGATTTATGGTAATTTGAATATTCTGTATGGAAGATGGAGTGGCAGCAATTATAAGAAAGCTTAATTTATACTCAAAGAATGAAAAATTGGCATTTCCTGATTTTAAAAACAGTCTGATGGCAAAATGAGGAATATTTTCAGCAACACTTGCAAGAATTGAAAACTAATGTCAGCTATGATTTTCTCATTCTCAAACTCCATTAATAATTAGATAACCACTTTAAAAATTTTGATAAAATAAAATGACAACTTTATACTCATATAAGACATATTTATAACGTTATCAAATGATACTTCATTAAAAATTTATTTGTTCTATTCTGTACAATCTACATACACGACTGTTTTGAAAATTATTAACATAGATTTGCCTTTTGGAAAACTTCCTTCTGCCTAGGGGTAGATTAAAATGTGTTATGGGAGGATTGCAAAGGAAAAGAATTAGGGGATAATTAATTGCTACTCTTAAAGAAAATATGATTTTGCATCAGAATGGTAGTTTTGCAGGCAGTGATATTACCTGACAAAAAGGGCATCTGAATTTCTCTAACTCCTCTTATAGCTGCTGCTGGTGAAACCATAACTTTTTTTTTTTTAATAGATCTTCATTGGAGTATAATTGCTTCACAATACTGTGTTAGTTTCCGTTGTACACCAGAGTGAATCAGCCATATGCATCCATATGTCCCCATATCCCCTCCCTCCTGAGCCCCCCTTCCATCCTCCCTATCCCACCCCTCTAGGTCAACCATAATGTTTTATAAAAGGGAGTTCCCAGGAAAAGGAAGAGAGAGGGAAATATACCTTTTCTGAAGAAGAAAGTTCTGGGTAGAAAAACATGAGGGACAGACATGCATTCTGATTTCTAGAGTCTGATAGGGGAGTTTTTTGAGTAATGAGGGCAGCTTGGGGGATGTTTTTACCTCTACTTTCCCCTTGGGGGTGTGGGAGGAAGGTGTCTTGACTGGCACTTCATCATGGGAACGGTATGATCAAAGTAGACTTGCTGGCAGAATCTGGTCAGGCAGGGGGACACGTGGGGCCACTGTCTTTCCCACCCCACTCTTGAATTCTGTGTGTGGCATGGACCAGTGTTTCTGGATGGGGAGCTTGACAGGGGCATTGGGGCCATATGGGGCGAGGTGATGATGTAGGCTGCTGTAACAGTGGCCCAAGACGATAGATGTTTACTTTCACTCATGTACTCACTCGGTACCAGATGGGGGTGAATTTGTGTGAACTCTGCTTCTCATGGTCAGTTGGGGTCCCAGTCTCTTTCTATCTGTGCTTCAGACATGACAGTCTTCCTTAGGCACAAGGTCTCCCAGATGCTGTCTGGGTGCCTACTTTTAACCAGATGGATCCCCATCCTCATCCAGAACCCCAATAGCACCTTCCAGCAGTCCAAACACATGGTGCTGGACATTGTAATCTGAACCTCAGACCCCCTGCATGGAACAACCCCACAGGTTATTAGTTCCTCTTTCCTGATTCTCCACTTACCTGCTGGACCTGAACATCTGACCTTCCCAAGATCCTGTGGATGCTCTGTTAAATGGTCTGATTATTGTCATATCCTCTGAGAGAAAAGTCCCTTATCCTGCTAGAGGGCTGGCAAGGCTGCTTCTTCTCTTCCAGCAAATCCACAGGGGATTATTATTATTAATGAATAGTTATCAATAACTTTAAGTCTTATACTTCTAAGTACTTTACAGATTATTTAATCAAAATATACTAAAATATCAGTTTCACTCAAAGTGATGTTATAATTGGTGTTTTAAAACCTTGTGATTTAAAATGTCCTACTACATATTTCTTCAAACTGGAAAGATTAAAAAAATAATATATAATTTGTATTATTTCTATTTAGAGGGCTGTGAATCTACGAAGTGCTCACTAGATAGATACACACATACCTTCCTTAGAGACCAGGTCATTTTTAACTAAATTTTTTTTTTTTTTTTTTTTTACTATCACTTTTTAGTCTCTTAATTTGAAGTTAAACAGTGTTACCAAACTCAGGTCCGGCTGCTTGCCAGCTGAAAGTCAGTAGTCAAGAGGCAAGTGCTGGTAGAAACAGAAAGTTTGCTTTAATCAGAAAGCAGGCAATCTGGGGAGAAGGTGGACTCACGTCCCAAAACCATCCCTGAAGAGTCTGCTCAACCATGAAAGTTTTAAAGGAAAAAAGGGGAAGTAATCTCAGTGAATCATTGAGGCGAGGGGTCAGAGGTGTCGCCGTCCCCCACTGTGTGCAGGCCTGTCGACTCCTTGTGATCTTTCTTTAGATACTGTCTCGTTCACAGCTTGTTCACAAGATAACTGAGGGGGAAGCTGGGGAAAAGATCTAGTCATTTGTTAATTACTTATTCTTTTTTTCTACTTCTTTGATCTGTGGAAGGAATCAACAGGTTAGGCAAGGTATTATGTGATCAGAAGATCTGAAAGATGTGCTTGGGCTGGAGGTGAGTTAATATATAGCCTTGCTAAAGTGACAAGACAAAAGGGGCCTCCTACAGAGAGCTCTTTCCTGAAAAAAGCTGCCTACAAGTCCACTGTCAGACATCATTCCATCTCTATGGGATTAGGGGCAAAGGTCCCTCTTCTGTAACTCTTTATGCTGACGTAGGGCACCGTATTCTCAGAGTGGAATATGTTGACTTGGGTCTGTAGCACCTCTTTGCTGACAGTTTTAGTTGTCTGCTTACATATACGGGCAGAGCAAACTACAATTATTTTGATGCCCACAAAGATACAGATTATTATGAGCAATAGTGTTAATCCCATTCTCTTGAGGCCAGTTCTTGGAGTTGTGCTGGCCATAGGTTCAG